>NC_138126.1:5000-1387881 GCF_964188305.1 Podarcis bocagei
TTGTAACAACAACAGCCCATGATTTCCTGCCTAAATTAATTGACATGGACCTGAGTGAAAACTATATACAGTGGTACCTCGGGTTAAGTACTTAATTTGTTCCGGAGGTCCGTTCTTAACCTGAAACTGTTCTTAACCTGAAGCACCACTTTAGCTAATGGGGCCTCCCGCTGCTGCCGCACGATTTCTGTTCTCATCCTGAAGCAAAGTTCTTAACCTCAAGCACTATTTCTGGGTTAGCGGAGTCCGTAACCTGAAGCGTATGTGTCAGAGCTGCTTGAAGATCCTAGCTCACAGAGGATCACGCTAGCCAGCGATCATTAAGTAAAAGTCTTTATTGAATTACAGTTTCCATTCTCACGCTGCTGCGCGCAAACTCTACGTCTAGTAGCTAGATCGGCGAAGCTCCGTCTGAGTCTCCGCCCCGTGTGCACCAACTTAATATCCTAGCCTTGCTCCACCTTTTCCGCCTGACTGTCCTCCTCTGGGTCCCTCTACCCCCCGGGGCTTCTTCCTTCCGGGATTCTTCTGACGCTGACCCGGACCCTCCTGCCTCCTTGCGCCGGGCTTTAGGACCTGGTTCCCTTTCGGGGCTGCTTACTGCGCCGCCTTCCTCTGCATTTGAACTTGGCGCGCGCGCCCAACCTTCCACTTTCCTCTTAACCGTTTCTTCGCTCCCCGATGGAGGTGTGGCCACTCCTGACTCATGCCCTCCCTCCTGTGGTGAGCTGCCAGCGCTTCCCCCCTGGCTCCCTTCCTCTTCCCTGCTTCCTGGCGGTGACGCTGGTCCCGATTTCCAGCTGCTCCCCCCTGAGTCCCCTCTGGCTCTATCTTCCTGGGGTGCCCCCCTTGCCCTGGCCACTGGTGCTCCTTTCTGTGAATCCTCTGATTCACTAGAAAGACTAGGAGATCTCGGGTCGTCGTCATCACTCATCTTTTCTTCTGCCTCCTCCCCTTCGCTCTCTGTTTCCTCCCTTGCCCGTGCCTCTGCTCCTAAACCCCTGACATCCATCCCCCCCTCGAAGCCCCCCATTCCCCCCTCCCCTCCTTCCGGTGCTGGAGCTGGGGGCTGCTGTTGCAAAGGGACGAACGTCGGATATCGGTCGCTTCCCATGGCGGGCCTCCATCTGAACTCTCCCGGGTCTTCCTCCCTGCTCTCGTCGACGACGGTCACCTCCGCTTCCATCTCTGTGCCGCCGTGCTCGAAACCAGGGTCGTCCCCGAAAATGTCCATGTCCGTCTCTCCCTCACTTCCTCCTGGCGGCGTTGCTCGTCCTGAGCATTCCAGCCACTTTCTGCGGAACTGCTCCTCTGGCCTATCGTCCCACCAATACGAGGGTTCTGAGGCGGATCCCGAGGGTGACCCCTCCGGGGAACGGACGTCTCGTGTCGGTTCCTCGTCCGAGTCGAACCCCCGGAACGTGCTGGCCGAAAGCGTGGGCGTGAAAAGCCAGTCGTCGAAAAAGTCTGCTGGCATAGGTCTATGTGGGAAGAGGGCATGAAACTCGTCTTTGAGCAGAGGTTCGTCTAAGGCGTAGCCCGGCACCCAGCTGTTCGCACTGGCCGGGGTGCCCTCCTTGGCGAGAAAGTATTCTACCCCCTCTTCCCCCCATCTGGAGTCCAAAATCTCCGTGACTTCGTTGATGCGCTCCTTCTGTGCCACTCCCGCGTGCCCTGTTCTGTCTCTGGCCGGACTCGGCGCCGTTCCGGGTTCCTGGAACCTGTGCGGTGCCTTGTAGGGAGTGAGCACCGATCTGTGGAATACCGGATGCATTCTGGAACCCTCCGGAAGTGCCAGTCTGAAAGCTACCGGGTTGACCTGCTCTTCGACTTGGTAGGGCCCCAGTTGTTTATGCCCTAGTTTCTTCTTGGCCAACGACCTGGCCGGCACTGCGTGGGCTGCTAACCAAACCCAGTCTCCCACGTGGAGCTCTTCTCCAACCCTTCTGTGCTTGTCTGCTTGTACCTTGTATGCGTGCTTGGCCAGCTCCAGGTGGCGCCTCAGCTGATCGTGGACTTCCTGCAGCTCCGACGCGAACGCATCTGCTGTCTGCGGCTCCCCCTCCCCCATTCTTTCCAGTCCCGGGAAGGTTCTGGGGTGCCTCCCGTTGTTGGCGAAGAACGGCGTGACCCCCGTGGACACGTGCTTCGTGTTGTTGTAGGCGAACTCGGCAAGCGGCAGGTAATCCACCCACGTCGCAGGCTGTTGATTTGCATAACATCTCAGGTACTGCTGCATGATGGCATTGACCCGCTCCGCTTGCCCGTTGGTCTGCGGGTGTCTCGCCGACGCCAGGTTGATCTTGACGTTCAGGAAGCCCATCAGCTTCTGCCAGAAATTCGAGATGAACTGCCGCCCCCGGTCGGACAGAATAGACCGTGGCAGACCGTGAACCTTGAACACGTGGTCTATGAACAGTTTGGCGGTTTGCTCCGCCGTGGCCACCTTAGCACACGGAATGAAATGCGCCATCTTGGAAAACAGGTCCACCACCACCAGCACTGCCGTCTTGCCCCTTGAGCTGGGCAGATCCGTGACAAAGTCCAGGGCCACCCTTTCCCAAGGTTCGACCGGAGTTTGCAGCGGTTCCAACAGTCCGGCCGGCGGTTTGTGCACTGGTTTGGCCCTCTGGCAGGTGTCACACCTCGCCACGTAGTCTGCGACCTCCCCTCTCATTCCAGGCCACCAGAAATCCCTGGCTACTAATTCCACCGTCTTCTCCTTGCCAAAGTGCCCGGCCGTGGGCGCGTCGTGCAGCTGCTGCAGCACCTTGGCTCGAAGTTCGTCTCCCGGCACGTAGATGGCCCCTTTACGGATGAGCAATCCATCTCTTAGCTGGAAACCGTCGGCCGCTGCCTTGCCCCTTTGCACCTCTGCCATCTTTGCTCGTGCGAAGGAGTCCCCCTGCAACGCTCGTCGCACCGCCTCTAGGTCCACGGTCGCCGCGGCGCACGCCCACACTGTCGGTGCGAAGATGTGCATGGCTGCCGCTGGCGTTGCGTCCTCCAGATACTGTGGCTTACGGGAGAGAGCGTCTGCCATGATGTTGGTGTCCCCCGGGACATACTCTATTCGGAAGTCGAAGTTCGCAAAGAACTCAGCCCAACGTATCTGCCTCTGGTTCAGGAACTGTGCCGTGCGCCAGTGCTCTAGATTCTTGTGGTCCGTGCAAACCTGCACCGTGTGCTTGGCGCCGATCAGAAAGTGCCTCCACGCCTTGAACGCTGCGTGAATGGCCAGCAACTCCCTGTCCCAGATGGTGTAGTTCTGCTCGGACTTGCTGAGCTTCCTGGAGTAAAACGCTCCCGGTCGCCACACCCCCTGCGGGTCTTTCTGCAGCAGGACCGCCCCCACGGCTCTGTCCGAAGCGTCTGTCTCCACCCTCATCGGCTTGCTGGGGTTGACATGAAGCAGCTGCTCTTCCGACGCGAAGAGACGCTTGAGTGCCTGAAAGGACTGCTCCGCCTGCTCTGTCCAAATGAACTTCTTTTTCTTGGAGCTAAGCGTGTCAGTGATGGCCGCCGTCTGCATCGCGAAGCCCTTGATAAACTTGCGATAGAAGTTCGCAAAGCCGACAAACCGTTGGACCTCCTTCCGGTTGCGCGGGCTCTTCCAATCCAACACCGCTCGAACCTTGGCGCTGTCCATGGCGAGCCCCTTGTCAGACAGCTTGTAGCCCAGAAAATCCACCTCCGGCACGTCAAATTGGCACTTCTCCAGCTTGGCGTAGAGCCTATGTTGCTTTAGCCTGCTCAGCACTTCCTTGACGTGCCTGTCATGCTCCTGCTGCGACTCCGAAAAGATCAGGATGTCATCTAAGAAACAGACGCACGTCTTGTAGAGAAGTCCCGCCAACACGTGATGCATAAATGCTTGAAAAACGTGGGAGCCATTTTGCAATCCAAAAGGCATAACTCTATATTCGTAGTTCCCCAGTGGCGTGAACATGGCTGTCTTCCACTCATCACCCTCCCGCATGCGAATGAGGTTGTACGCCCCCCGCAGGTCCAACTTGGTGAACACTCTGCCCTTCCGTACCTTTGCGAGGAGGTCGTCAATTCGGGGCATGGGGAAGTCCGATGGCCTAGTCACACTGTTCAAAATCCTGTAATCCACTACGAGTCTCTTTTGGGGCGTGTCCCGCTTCTTAACAAAGAATACGGGACTGCCCCCCACTGCCTTGGACTCCCGGATGAAGCCGCGCTGCAAATTATGATCAATGAACTCCTTGAGTTCTTGCAGTTCGTCCTCTGACATGGAATACAGTCTCCCTTTAGGCAGCGCCGCCCCCGGCAGCAGGTCAATTTTGCAGTCATATGGTCTGTGAGGGGGTAGCCTGTCTGCCTCCTTCTCGCAGAAAACTTCCAAAAATTCAGCGTACTTGTGGGGAATCGCTTGCAGCGTGCCTAGCAGCAGCTGTGACTCCTCTTCCTCTCCTTCCTGCCTGGGCACGATGCAGTGTTCAGCACAAAAGGAAGAGCCGAAGGTCAGCTGCCTCTGGTACCAAGCCATCGTTGGGCTGTGCTTGTCCAGCCAACTCATGCCCAATACAACGGGCGTGTCAGATAGTTGAGTGACGTTGAAGCTGATGATTTCTCTGTGATTCCCAAGTCGCATCACCATTGGTGGCGTCTGCTTCACCACTTGCCCCCCGAGCAGCTCCCTGCCATCCACCGTGACAACCTGCAGGGGCAGTGTGGCCGGCAGCAACTGCACAGCGTGCCTGTCGACAAAGTCCTGCCCTATAAAGTCCGCATTGCTGCCTGAGTCAATGGTGATTGGCACGTCTATGGTGATTCCATTGGGCAGCTGGAGAGATGCTGTGAGCCTCACTACTGGTTTGGGCGGGAGGGGGTTCACGGGCTGTAAAATCTCTGGGGACTGCGTCACTAACACGTCTGGCTGGGCCCCAGTGCCTCTTCCTCCAGCCAGACTGCGTCGTTTCCCTGCTGTGGTCCTCCTTGCTGCGTTGCTGCAGTCACCATTGCTGAGGCTGCAGTGAGCTTGTGGGGCCTCTGGGGACACTCTTTTGCCATATGCCCTGGTTCCTCACAGACGTAACACTTCCTGTTCCCTCTAGGAGGCTTCGCTTTCACTGCTGCCGGTGCTAGGGCTCTGGTTGCTGACTGAGCCCTTGCACCTCCAACCTCCATAGGTTCGGCTCCTCCTCCTGGCGGAGGCGTGGATTGCGCCCGCGCTGCTTCTCTGGGAAGGAAGGAGGGGCCCCCGGCTGGTTCGCGCCCTCCACGCCCTTCGTCCTTGCTCCACGGACGTCCTTCCAGCCTCACCCCCACTGCCAGTGCCCTCTGAACGACCTCCTGGGTGGTTCGGGGTCTCTCCCCCCTCGCGATCTCATCTTTAATCGAGTTGTGCAGCCCCTCCCAAAAGAGGTCTCTTACAGGAGCCGAATCTCTGTCCCATTCCAGGGCACTGACCAAGGCGAAAAAGCGGGCATGATACTGCCTGACGCTGGCCCTCCCTTGTCTCAGCCCATGCACCTCCTTCCGTGCAAGATCCACGTCAATACTTGATAAAAAGCACCCATCCATCGCTTTAATAAAGGCATCCGCATTCTGGAGCGCCGGATCATTATCTCTCCATAAATTGCGTAGCCATGCTTTCGCATCCCCATGCAGATGGGACATGATGAACCCCACTCTCTCTTGTTCATCTCTAAAGTCTTTATGCAGCAGTTGCAGTGCGCACAGTACGTCGGCTCTAAAGTTGGGATACTGTTGCAGGTTCCCATCGAAGTGAGAGACTAGCCCGCCTGTCCGTCTCGCCAACCCAATTCCCTCCTGCCGGGGTGTCTGCTTTGTCAGCACGTCTAACCTGACCTGGAGATCCCTGCAGGCGGCAGCTGCCTCCTCCTCTCTCTTCCTGGATGCGAGAACCTCGGCGTTCAGTTGTGCCACTGCTTTTCTGAGGTCCTCTATCTGCTGCTCAGCCGTCATGTCGTCTGCCGTTCGTGAGCTCGCTAGTAGGCACCTGTTTCTCTCCCCTCCTCGAGGCTGTAGATGCCCACAATGGAGAGACGGAGCTTACTGTCAGAGCTGCTTGAAGATCCTAGCTCACAGAGGATCACGCTAGCCAGCGATCATTAAGTAAAAGTCTTTATTGAATTACAGTTTCCATTCTCACGCTGCTGCGCGCAAACTCTACGTCTAGTAGCTAGATCGGCGAAGCTCCGTCTGAGTCTCCGCCCCGTGTGCACCAACTTAATATCCTAGCCTTGCTCCACCTTTTCCGCCTGACTGTCCTCCTCTGGGTCCCTCTACCCCCCGGGGCTTCTTCCTTCCGGGATTCTTCTGACGCTGACCCGGACCCTCCTGCCTCCTTGCGCCGGGCTTTAGGACCTGGTTCCCTTTCGGGGCTGCTTACTGCGCCGCCTTCCTCTGCATTTGAACTTGGCGCGCGCGCCCAACCTTCCACTTTCCTCTTAACCGTTTCTTCGCTCCCCGATGGAGGTGTGGCCACTCCTGACTCATGCCCTCCCTCCTGTGGTGAGCTGCCAGCGCTTCCCCCCTGGCTCCCTTCCTCTTCCCTGCTTCCTGGCGGTGACGCTGGTCCCGATTTCCAGCTGCTCCCCCCTGAGTCCCCTCTGGCTCTATCTTCCTGGGGTGCCCCCCTTGCCCTGGCCACTGGTGCTCCTTTCTGTGAATCCTCTGATTCACTAGAAAGACTAGGAGATCTCGGGTCGTCGTCATCACTCATCTTTTCTTCTGCCTCCTCCCCTTCGCTCTCTGTTTCCTCCCTTGCCCGTGCCTCTGCTCCTAAACCCCTGACAGTATGTAACCTGAAGCGTATGTGTCAGGGGCTCAGGAGCAGAGGCACAGGGGAGAGAGGAAATGGAGAGCGAAGGGGAAGAATCTGAGGGCAGCGTAGGGGAGTATGGCAGTGACCCGAGAGATTCCATGAGCTTCTCCAGCGAATCAGAAGATTCCCAGAAGGAGGCGCTGATGGCCAGGGCAAGGGGGGTCCCAGGGGGGACGCACCAGAAACAAGGGGCCAGCGGGGACTCCCAAAGCAGCAGCGGTCTAGAGTTTCAGACGTAGAGCTGCACGCTGCAGCTGTGAAAACGAAACTGAACTTCAATAAAGACTTTTGTATATAACAACGAACCGGCGTTGGTTCTTTGTGAGCTGGGACCTTGGGCAGCTCTGACAGTAAGCTCCGTCCGCCATAAAATTATAGAATTGAACCCTCGCAGCGTGAGCTGGCGCAGCGAGGGGCAAAACTTGGTGTTTTGCGAGCTCACGAAGATAGGCAAAGATGACTACGGAGGAGAAGGTGACAGCACTGCAAGAAGCAGTCACGAGGCTTTACGCAGAAGTAACAGCATCCAGAAAGAGAGAAGAAGAAGCAGTAGCGCTCTGCCGGGATCTGCAAACCAGGTGGGAACGTTTGGGCAAAGAGGGGCTGCCAGGACCCAAGCCAGAGGGAGTTGGCCTCAGGAAGAGGGGGGGCAGCATCGTAGCCCACTTCGACGGGAACCTGCAGCAGTATCCTAACTTCAGAGCAGACATAGTTTTCGCGCTCAATTTGCTTCGGAAAGACTTTAGAGATGAGGAGGAGAAAGTAGGGTTCATAATAACTCATCTGCATGGGGAAGCTAAATCGTGGCTGCGCAATTTATGGCGCGAAAATGATCCCGCCCTCCAAGATTCAAAAGCATTTATCAAGGCTATGGACGATTGTTTTAAATCAACGGTAGATGTGGATGTGGCCAGGAGGGAAATGCACGGGCTGAAGCAGGGCAAAGCCACTGTGAGACAATATCACTCCGGCTTTTTGCCTTAGTAAATGTGCTGGGCTGGGAGAAGGACTCCGCTGCAGTAAGGGATCTGTTCTGGGAGGGGCTAAATGGGGCCGTGAAAGATGAGCTGGCGAGGGGGGAGAGACCTAACAGTACCACAGAAGTCGTCCAGAGAGCGCTGGCGATAGGGGTGCGCCTGGAAGAACGCCCTTGGAGCAGGGATGAGGGACGTATGGCACGCACACCAGCCAGAACAACTCCCTTCCTACCCAGAGAGACAGGGCGCGCGCAATCCACGCCTCCACTGGGGGGGGGGGAGAAGAGCCGATGGAGATAGGTGGTGCCAGGGCTCAGACAGCGACCAGAGCCCAAACACCAGGAGCAGTCAAGGCGAAGGCTCCTAGAGGAAGCAGGAAGTGTTATATCTGCGACAGTGCACAACACATGGCCAAAGAGTGTCCCCAGAGGATCCAGAGGCACACTGCAGCCTCAGCAACAGTAAGGGGAGCAGTTCAGCAGGGGGAACAGCTACAGGGAAACGACGAAGCCTGGTTGGAGGCAGAGGCGCTGGGGCCCAGCCAGGCGAGTCAGTGAAGCAGTCCCCAGAGATTTTGCAGCCCACAGACCCCCTCCCACCCAAACCAGTGGTGCAACTCACCGCATCACTCCAGCTGCCCAATGGACTCACCCTGGAGGTCCCTATTACCATTGACTCTGGTAGTAATGCAGACTTTGTAGGAGTGGACTTCGTCAGGCTACATCGCATAGCGCTCCTACCAGCCACGATGCCCCTAAACGTCATCACGGTCGATGGCAGAGAGCTACTGGGAGGACAGGTGGTACAGCAAACACCGCCTATGGTAATGCAAATTGGAAATCACCGCGAAGTCATCAGCTTCAACGTCACCCACCTGTCGGACACACCCATAGTGTTGGGCATGAGTTGGCTGGATAGGCACAGCCCGGCATTAGCATGGTACCAGCGGCAATTGACCTTCTGCTCCTCCTACTGCGCAGAACACTGCATCTGGACCAGCCAGGAAGAGGAGGGGCAAGAGGATAAACCACAGCTACACCTAGGCATGGTGCAAGCGGTACCCAACAAGTACAAGGCGTTTTTGGAGGTCTTCTGTGAGAAGGAAGCGGACAAGCTGCCTCCCCACAGGCCCTACGACTGCATGATTGACCTCCTGCCGGGGGCGACGCTGCCGACTGGAAAACTGTATTCCATGTCTGAAGACGAACTGCAAGAACTCAGGGAGTTCATAGATCACAACTTGAAGCGGGGATTCATCCAAGAATCCAAAGCAGTGGGGGGCAGTCCCGTGTTTTTCGTGAAGAAGAAAGACACGCCCCAACGGAGGCTGGTAGTTGATTACAGAATCATCAATTCCAGGACAAAGCCCACAGCTTTCCCCATGCCCAAGATCGACGACCTGCTCGCGACGGTGAGGAAGGGACGAATCTTCACCAAGTTGGATCTACGAGGGGCGTACAACCTTATACGCATGCGGGAGGGCGATGAGTGGAAGACGGCCATGTTTACGCCTTTAGGCACCTATGAATACAAAGTTATGCCGTTTGGTCTGCAAAATGGCTCCCATTGTTTCCAAGCCTTCATGCACCACGTGTTAGCGGGACTCCTCTACAAGAAGTGCGTATGCTTCCTAGACGACATCCTGATCTTTTCGGAATCGCAGGAGGCTCACGAGGGAGACGTCAAGGAGGTCCTGCAGAGACTACGGGAGCACAGACTTTATGCCAAACTGGAGAAGTGCCAGTTCGACATGACGGAGGTGGATTTCCTGGGCTACAAGCTGTCCGACAAGGGACTCGCCATGGACAGCACCAAGGTCTGCTCGGTGTTGGACTGGAAGAGCCCGCGCAATCGGAAGGAGGTCCAGAAGTTCGTCGGCTTCGCCAACTTTTATCGCAAGTTCATCAAGGGGTTCGCGAAGGAGACGGCGGCCATCACGGACACCCTCAGCTCCAAGAAGAAGAAGTTCACCTGGACGGACCAGGCGGAGCAGTCTTTTCGGAGACTCAAGCGTCTCTTCGCGTCCGAAGAACAGCTGCTACACGTAAACCCCAGCAAACCAATGAGGGTTGAAACGGACACCTCGGACAGAGCGGTGGGGGCGGTTCTGTTGCAGCAAGATCCGCAAGGGAACTGGAGGCCCTGCGCATTCTACTCCAGGAAACTCAGCAAGTCGGAACAGAACTACACCATCTGGGACAGGGAGTTGCTGGCCATTCATGCAGCCTTCAAGGCGTGGCGGCACTTCCTCATCAGAGCCAGACACACAGTGCAGGTCCGCACGGACCATAAGAACCTGGAGTACTGGCGCACGGCGCGGTTCCTGAACTAGAGACACATCCGCTGGGCGGAGTTCTTTGCGGATTTCGACTTCCGGATAGAATACATCCCGGGAGACAACAACGTCATGGTGGATGCACTATCCAGGAAACCGCAGTATCTCGAGGAAGCGGCACCGGTGGCGGCCAAACACATTTTCGCACCAAAAGCGTGGGCATGCGCTTCAGCCACCGTGGACCTGGACGCGGTGTGTCGCGTGCTGCAGATGGATTCGTTCGCACAATCCAAGATGGAGGAGGTGCGAAGAGGCACAGCGAAGGACGATGAGTTCCAGATACGCGACGGACTGCTCATCCGCAAAGGGGCTCTCTACGTGCCGGGAGACGACCTCCGCGCGAAAGTCCTGCAGCAGTTACACGACGCGCCCAGCGCTGGGCACTTCGGCAAGGACAAGATGGCCGCGATACAGGCAAAGGCTCTAAGGCACAAGCTCACAGGCTTGGAGGCTGGGAAAGCGAAAGTGCTTTTTACAAGTGCTTTTGGAATGAGGTTTGAAAGCTGTACACAGACGCAGCTTGTTTAAAGCAGCAATGATGGCTAATGCAAAGCTGGCTGATGCTTTTGGGATTCCTAAGCTCAATAAGAAAAATTACACGGACTGGGTACTCTATGCAGAGGCAATTCTGCGGAAAGAGGGTCTGTTTAATGTTATTACAGACAACCCCCCAGCTCCAATTACAGATCAATGGGCTACTAAGGATTCCAAAGCAAGGGGAACACTTACATTGATAGTATCCCCAGAAGAGCTCTGTCTGTTGCGTGGAAAGACCACAGCCAGAGAAATTTGGGACACTTTAAGAGAGGCTCACTTGAGGACAGAGGCTGGTTCCTCAATGTACCACTATGCCAAGCTGCATGGTATGGCTCTTGCTGAAGGTGGAGATGTGTGTACACATCTGATGGAGATGCAGAATCTGAGACATGAGTTGCAACAGAGAGGACTCAACTTTCCAGAGGCTGTGTATTCCTTTATGATACTACATTCTTTGGGTCCAAGTTGGGAGTCCGTTGCCACTCAGATTGCTGTTCAGCCAACTGCTCAGCTCACAGTAGCCTATGTTACTGCCGTGATTCAGAATGAAGCAGATCGCCGGGGTGCTAGCTGCATGGGTATGGGGGAGTCTTCACAGACGTCATCCCAGAGTGCAGTGGAACCACCAGAGGGCACCAAAGCTTTGAAGGCAGTGAAATGCTACTCGTGTGGACATCTAGGCCATATGAAGAGGGAATGCAGATATCCCAGGGCCAAGACAGAGCAGCGCAGCGGAAACTCATCGCGTGGAAAAGGCCAAAGCAAAGGCAAAGGTCCAGTGTCCAGGACAACGCAGCACAAGGCAATGGTCTCACGCTTCACTCCAAAGGTCGCAAAGGTCCAGAAGACGTCTAGATCTTTCTTCGTTGTTGATTCAGCAGCTACCCACCACATGTGCAACGATAAGTGACTGTTCGTGTCTTTTACACCGCAGGAAGGTGCGATTCACCAGGCGGATGACCACACGATCCCCAGTCAAGGCTACGGAACTGTTGTTCTTCACAGTTTGGACTTATCGATACAAGATGTACTGTACGTTCCAGATGCCACACACAATCTACTCAGTGTGATGCAGCTGAATGAACGGAACATTGACGTTTCCTTCAAGAACAAGAAATGCACCATCACAAAGAAAGACGATTATGTATTGCATGCTGAAAATGTTGATCGTTTGTTTGTTTTATATTATGATGATGTTGTGCAGAATGAGACTTGTTGCATTGCAGGTTCTAACAAAAGTTTGCATGCAGGATGTATTCACGATTTTCACAGGACATTTGGTCATTTGCATTTTGAGGCAGTATCTAAAATGCCTGTCTTGGTTGAAGGTATGACTATTAAACCCTGCAGGTACCACATGAAGTGCAAAGCATGCGCAGCAAACAAGGTGAAAATGGCTGTGAAAGGTAAGGTGTCTAGTAGGCAAGCTACAGAACCATACCAGGTTGTTCATGCTGATTTAGTTGGTCCACTATCGCCCTCTTTGGGTGGAAATAGGTACTTCATGGTTCTCATTGATGCATTTTCCAGGTATATTTATGTGTACAATCTCATGCAGAAATCAGAGGCTTTTCCAAGGTTCAAGGAATTCTGTGCTTGGTTGGAAAATGTGCATGGTAAGAAGATAAAGACTCTTTTCACTGATCGCGGGGGAGAATTCACTTCTCAGCAGTTTGAAGCTTTTCTGACTGAGAAAGGAATTCAACACGATTTGTCCAGTCCTCGCTCGCCATGGCAGAATGGACTTTGCGAAAGGGCAAATCAGACATTGCTTCAAGGGTTAAAAACCTTGCTGCATGATGCCAATCTTCCAGAGAGTTATTGGGCCGAATCTCTCTCGTGTTTTGTTTACAGTTACAATCGCAGGTTATCTTCAGCGATTGGTTGTACCCCCTATGAGAAGATGTTTGGCAAGAAACCGTACATCAAACACATGAAATTTTTTGGTTCTGACATGTGGGTTCACTCACCACAAAGCTCCAAGTTAGGCAAGCGTGGATTGCATGGTATCTTTCTAGGTTATCAGAAAGGTTCTTATAGAATAATGATGACTGACTCTAAGACAATTAAGCTCACAAGAAGTGTTGAGTACAATGCCAAGTGGGGGGAGAATGTGGGAATTTTCCAATGTTATCCTGATGACAGTGATGAGACTGAGGATAAGCAACAGCAAAAGCAGCCGCAACAACCCACACCCACTGATGAAGCTTCTGATTCTGAGTCTGAAACTGAATTGGATAATTCAGAGGATTTCAAGAGTGCGAAAGCCTCTATGCGACCCTCTGAAAGCTCTGATCAAGAATTGGAAGAACCATTGTTCACACTAGGCCACTTTTCTCCTAAGAAGGAAGAGGAAAGTGTTGAGGACTTAAGGCTGATTCGCAGGTGTCAGGGGTTCAGAAGCAGAGACGCAGAGAAGGGAGGAGACAGAGAGCGAGGGGGAGGAATACGAAGGAAAGATGAGTGGGGATGACGAACCGAGATCGCCGAGCTTATCCAGTGAGTCCGAGGATTCCCAGAAGGGAGCGCCAGCGGTCAGAGCAAGGGGGGAAAGCAGGGGGACACCCCAGGAAGAAGGGTCCAGAGAGGAATCAGAGAGCAGCAGTTGGAGATCGGGACCCACGTACCCAGCCGGGAGCAGCGGGGAGAAAGGGGACCAGATATCGGGTTCCGGAGGCTTTCAGAAGGAGGGAGGGCATGAGTCAGGAGTAGTCACGCCCACCTCGGGGAGCGACGAAACGATCAAGAGGAAGGTGGAGAGTTGGGCGCGCGCGCCAAGTTCAAATGTAGCGGAAGCTGGCGCAGTAAGCAGCCCAGAGAGTGAACCAGGTCCCAAAGCCCGCCGCAAGGAGGCGGAAGGGTCAGGGGGGTCCGCGTCAGAAGAGAGTAGGAAAAAGGAGACCCCGGGGGGCAGAAGGACCCAGAGACGGAGGGAAAGGCGCAGGAGGTGGAGCAAGGCTAGGGTATTAAGCTGGTGTGCTAGAGGCGGAGACTCAGACGGGTCTTCGCCGGTCTGACCTAGAAGAAGTAGGGCTGCATATTGCAGCTTGGAAATGGAAGCTGTAATCCAATAAAGACTCTTTTAACCTGAACGCTGGCTAGCGTGGTCCTATGTGAGCTGGGACTGAGTGGCAGCCCTGACAGTAAGACCCGTCTCTTTTAAGCTTCGGACACCTGATACCTCGCAGCGGAGGCAGAAGCAGCTAGAGGAGGAAATTGGTGTTTGGGAGCGAGCTCACAACGGTTGGCAGAGATGACGGAAGCAGAGAAAATTTCAGCGCTGCAACAGGCAGTGACCCAATTGAACGCGGAGGTACAGGCATCCAAGAAAAGGGAGGAGGATGCGGCAGCCGCCTACAGAGATCTCCACGCCAGGTTTGAAGCATTGGTTAAGCATGGGCAGCCAGGACCCAGACCGGAGGGGGTTGGGTTGGCACGGAGAGCAGGAGGGCTTGTGGCTCACTTCGATGGGAATTTACAACAGTACCACAATTTTCGAGCAGACGTAATGTGCGCACTGCAACTGCTGGCGAAAGACTTTAGGGATGAGGAAGAGAAAGTGGGGTTTATACTATCCCATTTGCATGGGGATGCGAAAGCGTGGCTACGCAATTTGTGGAGGGATAAAGATCCGGCACTTCAGAATGCAGATGCCTTTATCAAAGCGATGGATGCGTGCTTTTTATCTACCATTGACGTGGATCTTGCCCGACGGGAGATTCATGGACTGAAACAAGGGAGGGCGAGCGTACGCCAGTATCACGCCCGCTTTTTTGCGCTGGTCAGTGCCTTGGAATGGGACCGGGATTCGCCCCCAGTCAGAGACCTATTCTGGGAGGGTTTGAGCAGTGCTGTTAAAGACGAAATTGCGAGGGGGGAGAGGCCCCGGAGCACGCAGGAGGTGGTCCAAAGGGCGCTGACTGTGGGGGTGAGGCTGGAAGAACGTCCATGGTGCAGAGACGAAGGACGTGGAGGGCGCGAAGCAGCGAGAAGTTTCTCTTTCGTTCCCAGGGACGCTACGCGTGCGCAATCTACACCTCCGCCAGGAGGGGGAGTGGAACCTATGGAGGTGGGAGGAGCCAGGGCTCAGTCAGCTACCAGAGCCCCTGCACCGGCGGCAGTCAAGACTAAACCTCCTAGAGGGACCAGGAAGTGTTATATATGCGACAGCTCTCAACACTTGGCGAAAGAGTGTCCCCAGAGGAGCTCCAAGCACA
Source organism: Podarcis bocagei (assembly GCF_964188305.1). Classification (NCBI taxonomy): domain Eukaryota; kingdom Metazoa; phylum Chordata; class Lepidosauria; order Squamata; family Lacertidae; genus Podarcis; species Podarcis bocagei. The sequence goes on from NC_138126.1 coordinate 19,884, forward strand.
CTGCAGCCTCCGCAACGGTGAAAGCGGCCACGCAACACAGCGAACAACAGCAGGGAAACGACGATGTCTGGCTGGAGACAGAGGCACTGGGGCCCAGCCAGACGCATCACTGAAGCAGTCCCCAGCGATCTTGCAACCCACAGACCCCCTCCCACCCAAACCAGTAGTGCAACTCACAGCATCTCTCCAGCTGCCCGATGGCGTCACTATCGAAGTCCCGCTTTCTGTGGATTCTGGAAGCAACGCAGACTTTATAGCACAGGATTTTGTGGAGCAGCACGCTATACAGCTATTACCGGCCACTCTGCCCCTGCAAGTCGTCACAGTGGATGGCAGAGAGTTGCTGGGGGGGCAGGTGGTGAAGCAAACGCCGCCAATGGTGATGCGCCTTGGCAACCACAGGGAAGTCATCAGTTTTAACGTCACACGACTGTCGGACACACCCATTGTGTTGGGCATGAGTTGGCTGGACAGGCACAGTCCGACACTGGCTTGGTACCAGCGACAGCTGATCTTCGGCTCCTCTTACTGCGCAGAACACTGCATCCTGCCCGGACAGGAGGGAGAGGAGGAGGAATCACAACTGCAGTTGGGAACGTTGCAAGCAGTCCCCCACAAATACGCAGACTTTCTGGAGGTCTTCTGCGAGAAGGAGGCAGACAAGTTACCACCGCACAGGCAATATGACTGCAAGATTGACCTCCTACCAGGGGCGACGCTACCGAAGGGGAAGCTGTATTCCATGTCTGAGGATGAACTACAGGAACTCAAACAGTTCATAGATCACAATTTGGAGCGCGGTTTCATCCGGGAGTCCAGGGCAGTAGGGGGCAGTCCTGTTTTCTTTGTGAAGAAGAAGGACACGCCCCAAAAGAGGCTGGTGGTGGATTTTCGCCTCTTGAACAAGATGACCAAGCCCTCTGATTTCCCCATGCCCAGGATTGACGACCTACTGGCGACGGTGCGCAAGGGACGCGTGTTTACCAAGTTGGACCTGCGAGGGGCGTACAATCTCATCCGCATGAGGGAGGGCGATGAGTGGAAGACAGCCATGTTCACGCCTCTGGGCACCTACGAGTACAGAGTGATGCCGTTCGGATTGCAAAACGGTTCTCACTGTTTTCAAGCTTTCATGCATCATGTGTTGGCGGGACTCCTCTACAAGAAGTGCGTCTGCTTTCTGGATGACATCCTGATATTCTCCGAGTCGCAGCAAGCGCATGACCAAGACGTTCGGGAGGTGCTGGAGAGGTTGCAGCAGCATAGACTGTACGCCAAACTGGAGAAGTGCCAGTTCGACACGACGGAGGTGGATTTCTTGGGTTACAAGTTGTCGGACAAGGGGCTAGCCATGGACAGCGCCAAGGTGCGAGCGGTGTTGGATTGGAAGAGCCCGCGCAACCGGAAGGAGGTCCAGCGGTTTGTCTCTTCGCGTCAGAGGAGCAACTGCTGCATATCGACCCCAGCAGACCGATGCGGGTAGAGACAGACGCGTCCGATAGAGCAGTGGGAGCTGTCCTGCTGCAGAGGGACCCACAGGGGGTCTGGAGACCGGGAGCGTTCTTCTCCAGAAAGCTCAGCAAGTCGGAGCAGAACTACACCATCTGGGACAGGGAGTTGCTTGCCATTCATGCAGCCTTCAAGGCGTGGAGGCACTTCCTGATCGGCGCCAAGCACACGGTGCAGGTCTGCACGGACCACAAGAATCTGGAGCACTGGCGCACGGCGAAGTTCCTGAACCAGAGGCAGATACGTTGGGCGGAGTTCTTTGCTGACTTCGATTTCCGAATAGAGTACGTCCCAGGCGACACCAACATCATGGCGGATGCACTGTCCCGAAAACCGCAATACCTCGAAGAGGCGACGCCAGCGGCAGCCATGCACATCTTCGCGCCAACAGCGTGGGCGTGCGCTTCAGCCACAGTTGACCTGGATGCGGTGCGGCGGGCGTTGCAGGACGACTCATTCGCGCAGGCGAAGATGGCCGAGGTGCACAAGGGCACGGCGAAGAGCGACGAGTTCCAGATACGGGACGGCTTGCTCTTACGTAAAGGGGCCATCTACGTGCCGGGGGATGAACTTCGCGCCAAGGTACTGCAGCAGTTGCACGACGCACCCACGGCCGGGCACTTTGGCACGGAAAAAACGGTGGAATTAGTCGCAAGGGACTTTTGGTGGCCCAGACTGAGAGGGGAAGTCGCGGACTACGTCGCGAGGTGCGACACCTGCCAGAGGGCCAAGCCGGTGCACAAACCACCGGCGGGACTGCTCGAACCGCTGCAAACGCCGTTTGAACCGTGGGAGAGGGTGGCCCTGGACTTTGTCACGGATCTACCCAGCTCGAGAGGCAAGACGGCTGTACTAGTGGTGGTGGACTTGTTCACCAAGATGGCACACTTCATACCGTGTGCGAAGGTGGCCACGGCAGAACAAACAGCCAAACTGTTCATAGATCACGTGTTCAAAGTGCACGGGCTGCCGCGGTCTATACTGTCCGACCGCGGTCGCCAGTTCATCTCGAATTTCTTCAGCAGGTCACAAAGAGCCACAAAAGGCAGACCTCAAAAGAGATTTGCTGATGAATATGCTAAGACAGCAGTAGCAGCTGTTAAAAGCTCCAAGAAGGTATTTGAACCTTCAAGTTTCCAAGAAATCCAGGATTTGGATTCTAAGGAAGCTGAGCCATGGTTAAATGCCATGAAGGCTGAGCTTGATTCCTTAGAAAAGAACAAAACATGGGAGCTAGTTCCAGTAGTTCCAGGAATGAAACTGCTTGGAAGCAAATGGGTCTTCAAAGCGAAGACTGATCAAAATGGCAAGATAGTCAGACACAAAGCCAGATTGGTAGCCAGAGGTTTTGCACAGGTACCAGGTGAAGACTATCACGAGACCTACTCACCCACTGTGAGATATGAGAGCATAAGGCTTATGCTCAAGCTAGCTGCAGAGGAGAATCTACACGTTAGTCACCACGATATAAATACAGCATTTTTGTACGGATCTCTAGGTGAATCACTTTATATGCTTCCACCTGATGGCGTACAGGTAAAACAGGGATTTGTTTGTGCTCTGAAGAAGTCCCTTTATGGTCTCAAACAAAGTGCACGGTGTTGGCACACAAAACTCACTGAAGCATTGTTTTCTCTAGGATTTCAGCAAGGGAAAGCTGATCCATGTGTATTTGTCAAAGAGGAGGGGCAAAAGAAGCTGTATTGTTTGTTTTATGTTGATGATATTTTATTCTTTTGGAAAGATGTCACAATGTACAATAACGCCCTAGCTCAACTGAAAGAGCACTTTGACATGAAAGATCTTGGTGAGGTAAACAACTACCTATCTCTGGAAATAGAGAAAGATCAAAGTGGTAACATTCTAGTACACCAGTCACGGAAAATTGCTGATGTGTTAAGCAAACTAAACCTGATGGATGCTAACCCTGTAGACACACCGATGACAACAGGTTATCAGGTAGATGACACTGAAGAAGCATTTTCTGACACTACACTGTACAGAAGTGTGCTAGGCAAGCTAAACTTCATTGCCAGATGTTCAAGACCTGACATTGCTGTTAGCTGTAATTTGCTAAGCAGACAAGTTAACAATCCCACTGTTAAGGATTGGAAAGCTCTGAAACGCATAGCACGCTATTTGAAAGGCACTATGCATTACAGACTGAGATTTAACAATCAGAAGTCTGGTGGTCTTGAGATTTTTGCAGATGCAAGTTTTGGAAGTGACACTACAGACAAGAAAAGTACGTCTGGAGTTTGCTACATGTACAATCAGGGTCTATTTGATTGGTCATGCAAGAAGCAAACAACAGTTGGCTTAAGTACTTGTGAAGCTGAACTGAATGCACTGTCTTATTCACTTAAGGATTGTGAATGGTTGTTACAATTGTGCAAAGACATGAAAATTCCTGTCAAATGTTCAATTCAGGTTTACCAGGACAACAAAGCATGTTTGGCTTTGCTAAATTCGGAAGGTTGTAAGCAAAGCACGAAGCACTTGCAATTGAAGTTGCAACATGCTAGGGAACATATTCAGAAGGGACTCGTAACGGTGTCCTATATGCCAGGTAATGAAATTCCTGCTGATGTATTGTCCAAGATTGTGTCAAGGGATCAACACTGTACCTATGTACAGAAGTTGGGTTTGTACTGATATTGTACGAACACGCTGCCCAGTGATGTTCACAGAAAGGGGGAGGATGTTGGTTTCTGCTCTCTTCACTGTGCAGCGAAGTGCTTGTCACAAGACAATGTTTACATTCCACAGTCAGAGTACTATTGGGTTTTCCCATGGGAATGGGAGACTGGATGTGACGTACACTGGTTTCCTGTTTTTCACTGTTCTCTCGGAGTTCTTAGTTCCGAGGAGAAGGACGGTTGCTTCTCTGCTCCCGCAGAGGCAAGATGCATGTTTGTAATTTCTCAACATTGAACTGAAAATAAAGCAACATTAAGCATGTGGCACGTACTGCTCATCATTCCGTTGTGCACAGGACTCTGCAATTACAACAACGAGGTCACGGAGATTTTAGACTCGAGATGGGGGGAAGAGGGAGTGGAATATCTCCTCGCCAGGGAAGGTACCCCGGCCAGCGCCAACAGGTGGGTACCGTACTATGCCGTGGAGGAGCACTACCTCAAAAATGAGTTCCATGCACTCTTCCCACACAGACCTATGCCGGCAGATTTTTTCGACGACTGTCTTTTCACACCCACACTTTCCGCCAGCACGTTCCAGGGGTTCTCATCAGCTGAGGAAACGGCGCCAGAAACAAGCTCCCCAGAGGGATCACTCTCGGGGTTTGTCACAGACCGCTCTTATTGGTGGGACAATCAACCGGAGGTGGGGTGGAGCAGGGAACTGCTAAGGGGGCCCTTACACGCAGCATCACCCGAGGTAACAGGGGGAGGGAAGGACATGGACGTGTTGGGGGAGGATCCTGGGTTCGAGCACAAATGCAGAGAGATGGAAGCAGAGGAGATCGACGTCGACGAGCCCATTACAGGCTGGCCGGATTCAGCTGGTCGGCTGCACACCAGGGGGAAAGAACGGTATCCCGCACTCACCCCCACAGCACTGGAGCACCCGGAACCCGCACCCGAAGAGGGGGAGGGGGAAGGGGGGCTTCGAGGGGGGGAGGGATGTCAGGGGCTCAGGAACAGAGGCACAGGGGAAAGAGGAAATGGAGAGCGAAGGGGAAGAATCTGAGGGCAGCGTAGGGGAGTATGGCAGTGACCCGAGAGATTCCATGAGCTTCTCCAGCGAATCAGAAGATTCCCAGAAGGAGGCGCTGATGGCCAGGGCAAGGGGGGTCCCAGGGGGGACGCACCAGAAACAAGGGGCCAGCGGGGACTCCCAAAGCAGCAGCGGTCTAGAGTTTCAGACGTAGAGCTGCACGCTGCGGCTGTGAAAACGAAACTGAACTTCAATAAAGACTTTTGTATATAACAACGAACCGGCGTTGGTCCTTTGTGAGCTGGGACACGGGCAACTCTGACAGTATGTAACCCGAGGTACCACTGTACACAATACCTCCTGGTGGCCAGGGTGAGAACTTCAGTACATAACAGTTCCCTCCAACAGCTGGATCTCACCGACCCCTCTCGCTCTCCAGGCTTCAGGTTCCTTTCGACCTGCTCTTTGGGGCTGGCGGGGGAAGCCCACCACCAGCCCCAAAGAGCAGGTCAGGGAGCAGCGGAAAGGTGCAGCTGAGAGGCTGCTGCCATAGTCGCGCGTCACCTCTCCAGATGGGAGAGGGTCGTGGGTGGAGGGCTTCTTTAGCTCCGCGCGTGCTCTCCCGGCTGGAGAGGTGACGCGTGGCTATAGAGGTTCCTGCCATAGCTGCGCGTCACCTCTCCAGCCGGGACTGTGTTGAAACTGAGGTTTTGAGAACTGACTCTGCTGAGAAAAAATGGCTGGATGAAAGGGCTCGTGCCCAAATTATGCTGTGTTTGAGCAACTCTCAGTTATTGCATGTAGCAAATGCCAGCACAGCATTTGAGTGCTGGAATTTACTAAGGGCAATGCATGTCAGAGAAACTGCTGGAACTATAATTTCTCTGACCAGAAGGCTGTTCAGGACTGTTATGAAAGAAGGTGAGAGTTTGGCAACTCATCTTCAAACGCTGAAATCTCTGTTTCTTCAACTACAGCAGAGAGGTAAGCATTATGATGAGACTGACCAAACCTACATTATCCTTTCAAGTTTGCCTGAAAGCTGGTTGCCTGTGATTAACAGCATGGAGAGTATGCGTCCCCAAGATCTGACCCTTGAGTATGTGGTTGGCAGATTGACCGAAGAAGCAGAAAGAAGGTCAGATAGACAGGCTGAACTCCAAGAACGGAGGAGTTACAGCCGAGGGGGCCAGCAGCAGAATCTGCCAATGGAGCAACGCCAAGGTTTGGACTTGGCCATGGCGGTGAGGAGGTGCTATAGATGCAACCAACCCGGGCATCTCCAACGTCAATGCAGGGCAAGACTTCCAGGAGACGACATGGAGCAGAGACAGCAATCGACGCAGAAACATAAGCAGAAGGGGTTCTCTTCAGGGAAGAAGAGCACGTGTTCTGCTCAGTTTGTGTCTGCATTTTCTCGGGAGGAGAGGAAGATACCTCGAGGAACATGGTTGCTGGACTCTGGCAGCAGCAGGATTATCTGCAATAGTCGGGAGGACTTTAAGACCCTGGAGAAGCCAGCTGATGGAAAAGACTCAATCTATCTTGCTGATGGTCGTAGAAGCAAGATTGGTGGCCAGGGAACATGTTTCCTGCAGTGCTTGAACACTACTCTACCAGAAACTCTGTTTGTCAGCAGCTTGGACTACTGTTTACTGTCTGTAAGCTGTTTGATTAATGCAGGGTATAGTGTTAAGTTCACGCAGGATGGCTGTCTGATAAAGAATGGAACTCAGGTATGTGGCCATGCAAAGATGGAAAATGGGTTATATGTAATGCAGGACAAGCCTGTTAAAGCTGCCCAGGTGGTTCAGGATAATTTGCCAGTTCATAAGGGGTGTGTAATTTGCCAGTTCATAAGGGGGAATTGTCATCGCGCCACTCCTTGGTGTGTGGAGTGCCTCAGGGTGCAATTCTCTCCCCGATGCTTTTTAACATCTTTATGCGCCCCCTCGCCCAGCTTGTCCGGAGTTTTGGGCTGGGTTGCCATCAGTATGCTGATGACACCCAACTCTATCTGTTGATGGATGGCCATCCTGACTTGGCTCCAGACACACTGACCAGATGTCTGGAAGCTGTGGCTGGATGGTTACGTGGGAGCCGGTTGAAGTTAAATCCTTCGAAGACAGAGGTCCTCTGGCTGGGGCGGGACGACATGGGATCAAGGGGGCAACTCCCATCTCTTGCGGGGGTGCAATTAGTACCAGCACCGTCCGTTAAGAGTTTGGGTGTAATCTTCGAAACCTCCCTCTCTATGGAGGCGCAGATTACAGCTATAACAAAGGCGGCATTTTTTCATCTCCGCCAAGCGAAGCAGTTGGCCCCTTATCTCTCTTGCCCTGACCTAGCCACTGTGATCCATGCGACTGGAGTCACCTCCAGACTGGATTATTGTAACTCGCTCTACGTGGGGCTGCCCTTGAGACTGACCCAGAAACTCCAGCGGGTGCAGAATGCCGCGGCGAGACTCCTTATGGGGTCTTCGCTGCGAGATCACATTCATCCGGTACTATACCAGCTGCACTGGCTCCCGGTGGAGTACAGGATCAGCTTTAAGGTGCTGGTTTTAACCTTTAAAGCCCTATACGGCCTAGGACCCTCGTACCTACGGGACCGCCTCTCCTGGTATGCCCCACAGAGAAACCTACGGTCTGCAAATAATAACATCCTCAAGGTCCCAGGCCTCAGAGAGGTTAGGCTGGCCTCAACTAGAGCCAGGGCCTTCTCGGCTGCGGCTCCTGTCTGGTGGAATGCTCTGTCACAAGAGACTAGGGCCCTGCGGGACCTGACATCTTTCCGCAGGGCCTGCAAGACAGAGTTGTTCCGCCAGGCCTTTGGTCAGGGCACAGCCTGACTCCCTCCTCTGGCAACCTGCACAGAATTTTGCTTAATTGGTTGCCATCAATTTGATTTAATTAATTTTTATAATGAAATATTTTTAGATTGTGTGACTATTTGATTGTTTGATTATTTGATTGTTGTTAGCCGCCCTGAGCCCGGCTTCGGCTGGGGAGGGCGGGATATAAATAAAATTTATTATTATTTATTATTATTATTATTATTATTATTATTATTATTATTATTATTATTACATGAACTGCACAGAAAACTGGGTCACGCCAATTTCCGTGTGCTTTCAGAGATGCAAAAGGTGTGCAAGAACCTAAAAGTAAATAGCTGTAACTGTTTCCTAGATTGCAATGTGTAGTGGTTGGGAGTTACTCGTGCGTAATCCTGCCCCGTTTGGGCATTAGATTGCCTGGTTAAACCCTTCTGACTGCACAGCCCATCTCAGTGTGGCTGCCCTTAGTCACTCGTAGAATCTGTCTGTGGGCGTTTCTTAAAGCGCTGCCAACATAAGAGTTGTTTGACGCCCAATCGTTTCCGCCTCTCACTGCGCGGGAGTCTCCTGCGCAGGGTGGGCGTGGGCAGCGGGGTGCTTGGGCTCTCCTCACTAACTTCCAGCGAAGAGTCCTGGAGCCCCTGCACCTCCGCGTCCCGTTGCTCTCCTGGATCTCGGGTGTTACACTTATTCCCTTCCCCTTCTTCCCAGCTGAGTCTCCCCCTAGCGCTGGGACCTTCCCCTGCAGAATCAGAGACCCTCTCCTTCTGCCGCGCCTCTGATGTCAGTTCCCTGACACAATGTATGTAAAATGGCCAAATCTAAGAGGAAGCCTGTGGCTTCTAAAAGCGACCGAGTATCTAAAGAGGTTTTAGAACTTGTCCATTGTGACGTGATAGGCCCTTTTCCACAGAAGACTGAAGGGGGCGCCAGATATGCTTTTCTGGTAATAGATGACAAATCACATTTTAGTTGGCTGTTTTTTGTTAAAGCAGAAATCTGAGTGTTTCCCCACATTCAGAGAATGGGTTGCCCAAGCTGAAAAGCTCTTCGCTTGTGCAGTTGTGCAGTTGCAAACAGATAGGGGCGGAGAATTTCTGAACAAACTATTTGGGACATGGTTGCGACGTAAGGGGATCACTCATTGCTTGACTAACCCTTATAGCCCTGCTGAAAATGGTCTGTGTGAAAGACGTGGGGCTGTGATACAGTCAGTAAAATCCTTAAATAAGAGACACGGGGGAATGATTAATGGACTTCAATGTCTGTACACTAATGCGCAAAGCATGGGAAATAAACAAAATGAGCTTGAGCTCTTGGTACAGCAAACTAAATATGACATAATAGGCATCACTGAAACCTGGTGGGATAAGTCCCACGATTGGAATGTAAAAATGGGGGGATACAATCTATTTCAGAGAAACAGACCAGACAAGAAAGGAGGAGGAGTGGCGTTATATGTCAGGGATGTGTATACCAGTGAAGAGATCCAAGATTTAGAACCTCAAAGCCAAAGTGAGAGCATTTGGGTCAAATTTAAGGGAGAGAAGAATAACAGAGACCTCATTGTGGGAGTTTACTATAGATCCCCAAGCCAAACGGAGGACATAGATGATGCCTTCCTGGAACAGATGGCCAAGCATGCAAAAGGAAGGGAGATAGTAGTAATGGGGGACTTCAATTACCCGGATATTTGTTGGATGTCAAACTCAGCCAAGAGCATAAGGTCAAACAGATTCCTCACTGGCCTTGCAGACAACTTCATTGTCCAGAAAGTGGGAGAAGCAACAAGAGGAACAGCCATTTTAGATCTGGTCCTAACCAATGTTGATGACCTGGTTAGTGGGGTAGAAGTGGAAGGATCATTAGGCGCAAGTGATCATGCTCTTCTGAAGTTTACTATACAGCGGAAAGGAGCAGCCAAGCATACTAGGACTCAATTTCTTGACTTTAAGAAAGCCGACTTCATAAAATTTAGGGAAGTGCTGGGTGAGATCCCATGGACAGTAATACTAAAAGGAAAGGGAGTTCATGATGGCTGGGAGTTTGTTAAGAGGGAGATAGTAAAAGCACAACGTCAGGCAATACCAATGAGACGGAAACATGGAAGGTGCCTAAAGAAGCCAGGGTGGCTATCTAAAGAACTTTTAACTGAGTTAAGATTAAAAAAGGATGTGTACAAAAAATGGAAAAGGGGGGAAACCACCAAAGAGGAATTCAAACAAATAACCAGCACGTGTAGACACAAAGTCAGAAAAGCTAAAGCACAGAATTAACTCAGGCTTGCTAGAGAGGTTTAAAGCAACAAAAAAGGCTTTTATGGGTATGTTCGTAGCAAAAGGAAGAACAAAGAAACAGTGGGGTCACTCAGAGGAGAAGATGGTGAAATGCAAACAGGGGACACAGAAAGGGCTGAACTCCTCAATGCCTTCTTTGCCTCAGTCTTCTCCGATAAAGAAAACAATGCCCGACCTGAAGAATTTGGAGCAAATGATTCAGCAAAGGAAACACAGCCCAGAATAACTAAGGAGATAGTACAAGAATACTTGGCTAGTTTAGATGTATTCAAGTCTCCAGGGCCAGATGAACTGCATCCAAGAGTATTAAAAGAACTGGCAGATGTGATCTCAGAACCACTGGCAGTCATCTTTGAGAATTCCTGGAGAACAGGCGAAGTCCCGGCAGACTGGAGGAGGGCAAATGTTGTCCCTATTTTCAAAAAGGGGGAAAGAGAGGACCCAAATAATTATCGCCCAGTCAGTCTGACATCAATACCAGGGAAGATTCTGGAGCAGATCATTAAGCAAACAGTCTGTGAGCACCTAGAAAGGAATGCTGTGATCACCAATAGTCAGCATGGATTTCTGAAAAATAAGTCATGTCAGACTAACCTGATCTCGTTTTTTGACAGAATTACAAGCCTGGTAGATGAAGGGAACGCAGTGGATGTAGCCTACCTTGATTTAAGCAAGGCATTTGACAAGGTGCCCCATGATATTCTTGTAAAGAACCTGGTAAAATGCGGTCTTGACTATGCTACCACTCAGTGGATTTGTAACTGGCTGACTGACCGAACCCAAAGGGTGCTCATCAATGGTTCCTCTTCATCCTGGAGAAGAGTGACTAGTGGGGTGCCACAGGGTTCTGTCTTGGGCCCGGTCTTATTCAACATCTTTATCAACGACTTGCATGATGGACTCAAGGGCATCCTGATCAAATTTGCAGATGACACCAAACTTGGAGGGGTGGCTAACACCCCAGAGGACAGGATCACACTTCAAAACGACCTTGACAGATTAGAGAACTGGGCAAAAACAAACAAGATGAACTTTAACAGGGAGAAATGTAAAGTATTGCACTTGGGCAAAAAAAATGAGAGGCACAAATACAAAATGGGTGACACCCGGCTTGAGAGCAGTACATGTGAAAAGGATCTAGGAGTCTTGGTTGACCACAAACTTGACATGAGCCAATAGTGTAACGCGGCAGCTAAAAAAGCCAATGCAATTCTGGGCTGCATCAATAGGAGTATAGCATCTAGATCAAGGGAAGTAATAGTGCCACTGTATTCTGCTCTGGTCAGACCTCACCTGGAGTACTGTGTCCAGTTCTGGGCACCACAGTTCAAGAAGGACACTGACAAACTGGAACGTGTCCAGAGGAGGGCATCCAAAATGGTCAAAGGCCTGGAAACGATGCCTTATGAGGAACGGCTAAGGGAGCTGGGCATGTTTAGCCTGGAGAAGAGGTGGTTAAGGGGTGATATGATAGCCATGTTCAAATATATAAAAGGATGTCACATAGAGGAGGGAGAAAGGTTGTTTTCTGCTGCTCCAGAGAAGCGGACACGGAGCAATGGATCCAAACTACAAGAAAGAAGATTCCACCTAAACATTAGGAAGAACTTCCTGACAGTAAGAGCTGTTTGACAGTGGAATTTGCTGCCAAGGAGTGTGGTGGAGTCTCCTACTTTGGAGGTCTTTAAGCAGAGGCTTGACAACCATATGTCAGGAGTGCTCTGATGGTGTTTCCTGCTTGGCAGGGGGTTGGACTCGATGGCCCTTGTGGTCTCTTCCAACTCTAGGATTCTATGATTCTAAGATTTAGACCGGGAAAGGACTTTCGTCGTTCTGCTTTGGAATATGTGATGTGTCTGGTCTTTTTTTATACTTGCTGCTTCATGATTTGGCAAGCCTCAAGGAGAAAGAATCAATTAATTAAGCAGAATGCAAGTGGAACTTTAGGGGGGAAAAACTTGAGAACTTGATGTTTAATGGTGTGGTCCTTTGTGGAGGGCTCTAATTAGAATGGGCAAGGTATCAACTTGTTTGAAGATATGAAGGGACTTTGTTCAAAGACATGATTACATTAAAAAAAACAAAAAACCTCTCTCAAAGGTGGCTGAAGACAACCGACGGATTACAACTGGGGAATATTTCACACAGGAAACCACATCTGTTTGCATGGATTTTTGTCATATATGGATTTATAAAAGTGAAGGTGAATCTTTGATCTTTGTAAGCTTCCCTTAGGGCTCAGGGGGAGCAAGCTTGGATTGTAGAGGGACCAAATAATTATTAACTGTGAAATATATCCCACGGTATTGTCTGTTACAGAAGATTATTTGGTTTGGGAAAATATCAGTTCATTGAAAGACATGAAAGACCACTGTGTCTTCATTTTAACTAAACAAAAGAAAGGTGGAAGACAGCCCAGAGTCCTGGAAGATAAGACGGTGGAATGAGAAGGGACTGCGCCAAAAGCAGTGGATGGACAACAACAGGAAGAACAAAATTTTCCTCTTGCATGTTAATTTACATATAGTTCCATTAAATACTATGAAAGTCGCATACCAGTGGCTGTCAAGATAAGATAAAGGATTAAGATTGGTATGATATTGGGAATACATAAGAGAGAGAAAAGCAGGAACAAGAAACAAAAAAATTCTCCTGACAAGCCAAAACATGGGAAGTCTCTTTAAATTATATCATTCAGAATGTTTAACTGCTTTTATTATTTGTACAGTGGTACCTTGGTTTAAGACCAGACTAGTTTACGACCATTTTGGATTACGACCAACTCAAACCCAGAAGTGCGTGCCTCGGTTTGCGACCTTTTTTGGATATTATGAACCAAGAGTTTGGATTTGGATTTGAAGAGTTTGGATTTGATATCCCGCCTTTCACTCCCCTTCAGGAGTCTCAAAGCGGCTAACAATCTCCTTTCCCTTCCTCCCCCACAACAAACACTCTGTGAGGTGAGTGGGGCTGAGAGACTTCAAAGAAGTGTGACTGGCCCAAGGTCACCCAGCAGCTGCAGGTGGAGGAGCGGAAACGTGAACCCGGTTCCCCAGATTACGAGACTACCGCTCTTAACCACTACACCACACTGGTGTAACGGGACAAACCCCAGAAACCTGAAAAGAGGCAAACATTACTTTGATACCCAGACAAGATAAGGACATAGCAAATCCTAGAAATGTCCGACCGATTTCATTATTAAACTGTGACTATCAACTGCTTGCAGCAATATAAGCAAACAGACCTTAAAAAGTTATGAATGACTGAATGCATCCCCGGCTGGCAGTTAAAAGATAATGTTAGAAATCATAATATATCCAGCTGGCTCAGTGGAAGGAAGCAGTATTTTCCGGTTTCTGCCCTCAAGACTTTAGCCGTGACATTTTGTCCCACTGCCAGAAAAGCACCTCTAGCTCCCTCGTTTCTGTGGCAACGCTTTTTGGGATGTGGTTCTTTGCAGGCCCATTTGTATTTCAATAAAGGCCCATCTTTCCACTTGGAGACTTCCTCCTTTTTGGGGGGGTTTCTGTGGGTAACCGCCAGTCTAGGAAACTCTTTTTGAATTTATCCTACATATATGAGACTGAAACACTATAAATATTGGTAGAAACAACTCTACTGTTAAGTTCAGTTTACAGATGGGGGGGGGATATTCCAAAGCAGAGCCCATCTTTTTCACGGGATCCAACTGTTACAGAAATTATGGGGGGGCACATCTTTAAAGTTGTTAAATGTTACAAATATTATGCATACTTTCGACTTAACAGCTCAGGGATGTTACCTAGCTTAAAAATCATATAAAATCAACTCCTTTGCCATTTTCCTTCATTCCACTGCCAATTTGCTTCACTGGCCAAGGACTTGGAAACCACTCGGTCCCGCCATAATCCCTCAAGCGGGAGGTCACATATGCAAAGGAAGGTACTCATAGGTGTCAATCACTGGGCAAAGGCACTCCTGCGGACTTGCCCAGGTGGCAGACTATGCAGACCCAAGTTCTATTGTCCCTTTGTAGTAGGTGCTTAGAATGTACTTCCGAACACATAACCTGTATCCGCCTGTTGCCCCAACACATTCCTCCTAGTTGATCATGTATAACCCTCCCCTTTTCTGATGTAGGAATGATGTAGCGATGATGCTTAATGAACTGTACGCTGGGATAAGATGGAAACTTTTAAAAGTCCTTGTCACCCCATCCTCGGGATTCAAAATTCCTCTTTGAACCTGTTGCGCAATAAACTTTGGTCTACAGCTATTTGCTCCAGTTGGTGGCTGGACTCCTTCCTTTATTCTGGCTCTGCCCAACCAGCCTGGGGACTGAGCAGCCTTGCACATAGATTTTTCCATAACACTTCTTAAACTTGGGAATGTCTGCATGTGACCCCATCTCTACAGCTCACATAAACACCACGGAGAAGGTGGCCGGAGCCTGAAACGCAGGACTCAGGGATGCTTCCCCAGTTTCCCCCATGGAGACCAGGGACCCCATCTTCTTCGGAAGGGGCCTCCGAGGAGGAAGCCAGGGCAGATATAAAGTTCCTTTCCCCACTTGTTAGGAGCCCGAGCTCCATTTGGGGTTCCTCCTTCCGCACCCCAAGGTTCCACCAAGGCCTTGGGGAAGGAAACTGAGGCAGGCTCTGCTTGCTCCCCAGGGCCCTGGGCAATTTCCCTAGAGTCCCCCCACTGCCTCCTGAGACCCGCTGTAGGCTTATGCCTTTTACTTTGCCAGAGAATTGCTTACCCGCGTCCCCAGGGCCGAGAAGAGAATAAAAAAAATTCCAGGAAAGTTTCTTCTTTGGAGAAAAGAGTTTTATTGAAATTCTGTGCACAGAGTTAAGGTCTGTACTCAGAGACAGCCTGCTGGATAGTTCCTAAAAATATACTGGCTGTAAAGCAAGACACTTCAACAGACTTTCTTATACCCGCAGACTTGCTTGCTAAACACATTTTATTGCTTGCTTAAACATTTCTGTCTTTCTGCTAAGCCAAGCACTCCCTCCCACCTCCTTGTACACGTGTCTTCTTTTGCTAGCAAAGCATTTCCTTCGTATCTTCTTCTTATCTTGCATTACTTAAAAGCAGAAGTAGAGCAGGAAACATCTTGCTTGTGGTTTTTTGGTTAACAGCAGTTTCTGGCTGGGCAGGAAGCGACCTTCTGACCTGTAGCTAGCATCAGCAGTTTCAAGTAGCTGGTTTAGGCAGAAAGCGGCCTCATGACCTGTCTGTTAAGAAAGCGGCCTCATGACCTGTCTGTTTTTAGACTTTTGCAAGCTACTGCTTTTTACCCTCCTAGCAGAGTGCAGGAATTTACTATGTGTAGATAATATATGAGAGCAACAGAATAAAATATTGAGAGAAACTTTTCCCATCTCCCTTTACTCCGTCCTCTTCTTTTGAACAATCTATTACTTAGATTCGTTCTGGGGTAGGGGTCTATATTCTCTAATCACGCGAGGTCCCATCATGCGAGACATCATCTTTCCCATCATATGTTGCAGGCATTGCATTAAGCAGGGTATACAGAAGCAGAAAAGCAATAGAAGCATTATTGGGCCTATTCTTCCCACAAATACGATACCGTTCATGCCAACAGAAATACGAGAGCATCCATATGACAAGGGCGGTACATATCACTCCTATCCACCAAACCCAATATCTCCATGGTTCCTCCCACCAATATTCAGGGGGTGTGCTCATTGTTGAAGAGCCCACTGATATTTGTGCCCGACTACCTGTTGAGCCTCAAGGATGAGAGCCCACCGGTGAGCTGATGCTCCCACTATGTGGGCCAATTTTTCTACTAGCCCTGTTGGGTGGATTGAACTCTCGTGCTGTCTCCCTAGTGACCAGAGCATATGGAAGCTGAAATCCTGGGGTGGCAATTCTCACTGGCACTTGTTTAGTAATTTCAATGCACACCTGGCTAAGGCTCCCACCCTTGCAATACTTGCATTAAGATAGGTTCTGTCCCATCTATGACCTGGGTTAAGAGTAGGACCTGGTCTATCAAATGAGGTTGGTACAGTGCTCTACCTTCCAGATAACAGTTGACTACCCTCCCACAACAGCAAGAGCGGTCCAGAACTAGATAGATTTCGATCGTCTCTGCAGCTTCCCGTAAGAGCACTGTCCACGCGTGCTGGTCAGTGGTGTGGGAGAGGAGCCACAACGGGGTAGTGGGGTGTCTCAATACGGTAATCTCATCAAACCCCAGTTTCCAATAGCCAAGGAGCACGCCATCTCTTACCACCGGCAAGACGAACCAGTCGTAGCAGAGGCCAGCAGGCCAATAGGGTTGGTATGGTTCGGTAGGGTCAGGGCAAGAAGACATAGAGCAAGTCAATAAAGAAAATAAGAGAGAAAAGAGAAAGTCTTTGTAACTGTCCTTGTGATGATTAGTCGCAGGATCGCGTTGCCCGTGGCCTAACGCTTTTTTCCTGGTAGCGTCAGACACAAGGTGATGATCAACTTCAGAGGGTCAGCAGGATTTCTTTTGCAAGTCCAGACACCCTCCTTCAGATGCGTGTGATGTACCCAGGGGATCACCTCGACTACTTTCACTGCAGTTGGGGATGAGGGGGTCGCCAGACGCTGTCACTCAGAGGAACTGGTGAACCGGCTCAGCGAGACTGCCGCGGGACTGCAGGTGTACGCTCGAGGGAATACCTGGAAAGGAAGCAAACACACACAACAAACACAGGGATTGCACTTGTTCTTGGGTGATGTGATCTCCCATCTGCCCCAAACTGGCGGGGATGTCTCGGACGAAAGGGGTTGGCCTGCCATATAGAAGTTCAAAGGGTGATAGTTCTCAGTCTCTTGGTTGGCGCACAGGGCACATTTTGGGATATAGCAGCAGTTAGATATAGCAGCAGTTAGTTGAGGTAGAATATTCTCCCAAGATGTGCTTTAGCAGCTGGGCCTCCCAAATGGGTGGACTCGTGGTAGTTCTTTACAATTGTGCTGGCCAGATGTTGGGGCACAAAAACATGGCTGCCTGGTCCTTCCTGGAGCGTTGCTCCTTCTTGGCTGGTCCACTGCTGTTCATCAAGGGTGTAACGTGGTTCCACATCGTCTGGAGTGAGTTCTGGTACCAATATCAAAAGTTCTGGTGGTGCCTCTAAATTGGCTGGAGAACAAATGTCTACGTTGGGGGCGCTGCCTGCGGGCGCCCCTCCCATCCAATTCTTCACCGTGCGTAGAGATATCAGCCTCTGGAGTGATATCAGCAAGGCAGTCGTCACTGGAGGGGATCTTCAGGATGCTGAGACACAGTCCAATCTGAAGCAGCTTTCCCCACTTGAATGTGGTGGACCCAAGGGGTGGTGCCAGCGATTTTCACAGCTGTGGGTGTGGAGAGCAGATGGGCCCTTCCAGCACGGTTGCAGTGGTGCCTGGGACCAGTCTTATCCACACCTCGTCACCTGACTCAAACTGGTCACGCAAGGAGTTCGGGCCTGGGTTGAGAGAGAAAATCTCGAGAGAGAGACTGTACATAATTGTTCAATTCCACATCTTGAGCAGGGATAGGTGAAAGCATGCACACATAAGGAACCGGTCTTCCAAACATCACTTCAAAAGGGTGACAAGTGAATACGTTTCAATGGGAGGCTACAAACTCTAAGCAAAGCCAAGGGCAACATGGACACCCAATCAGACCCTGTTTCTTGGGTCAATGGTTTTTCAAAGTCCTGTTCTTCCTTTCCTATTTTCCAGAACTTTTGGGGCCTATATGCAGTACCCACCATCTTCCTTCTTCACTGGCAACAGTGGGGTGTTTCACTGTGATTGGCATTGTTTCAAGATTCCATGTTGAAGCAATCGCTTCAAATGCACCCACACTCCTTCAGCTGCCTGTCGTGGGATGGGGTATTGGTTTTTTATCTTCCGCCCATAGTCCAGGGTCAACATCATGAAGCAGGCTAACAGGGAGGATTCCCTCCTCTTCTTTTACCATCATCAAGCATCAATGGTCTCACAGGGGTATTTCTAAAGAAAACTCTCCTGCTGGTCCAGTTGTCATCATTACTTCCCCCATTGGTTGGAAGGAAATCTGGGCTTGTAATTTTGTTAACAAGTCTCGGCCCAATAAGGAATGGGACACTCTGGTATATACAAAAAATTGTCTAGGCAGCAGGTAACAGACTGCAAAAACGGGGCCTTTTGTGATTTACCTGTGGCTCCAATTATATTAACCACTTGGTTTGTGGGTTTTGTTACAGGCACAGGTAAGACTGAGTGGGCAGCTCCCTTGTTCACCTTCTCCTACCTGTAATAAGGTAGCTAGGCTAAGGGCTGTGGTAACCTGAAACTTCAGGCGTGAATGTAATAACAGCATCTGGCACTTCCTCTTGGAGGGGGGCAACCTCTGTTCTGTTGGGGTTAGCTTCTCTGACAAGTATTCGACAGGTTGCTGCCAATTTTTCAGTTTCTGGCATAAGACTCCCTTGGCTACCCCCCTGGTCTTCATCTGTGAACAGGGTAAAAGGCTTCTCGGGGTTTGGATGCCAAGCACTGGGGCTTGTGGTAATGTCACTTTGAGATCCTGAAAAGCCTGCTGCTGTTCCCTGCCCCATATAAAAAGGATCCTTCTCTATTCCCCTAGTTGACTCATGCAGGGGCCAAGCAATGCTTCTGTAGTTAGTAGTGAGTCCAGGGGATATTGTTCATCATCATAAGTGGGATTATAGGTTTTAAAAAAATCCCTTCAAACAATTTTACAATCTTTGCTGGATTCTCCTCAAAAGAGGGGTTCTGATTTCTTCAATTACAAACATCTGCACTTGAAAAGGGTATATGCTGGACTGTGCCTCCGCTTGTCCAGCTGGGACAGGGGCTGGTGGATCATAAACCCTCTGAAGGGGCATTTCTCCGGCTGCCTGATCCTTCCTGGTTTTCTCATACTGTCTGTGAGACATAACTCTCTTCGCCGCCTGTCCCCACTTACGTTGCCATCTCTTCCTCTTTTCAGGGGTGCAGCATTCTGCTGCCTCAACTAACAAGGGGCTTACATCCAACTTCTCCCTCAAATGGCTTTGCAAACTCCTTTAGTCTCTTTTTCTGTTTTTCTGTCCACATTTTCTTTCCTTGATTTATATCATCTAGTGTCTTCCTAAATTCTTCCTCTTCTTTCGTCTCACTATCCTCCTTCGCAGGTCCTCCTCCCCCTACACCAGCACCTCCCTGTGCTTCTTGATCTTGGCCTGGGGGGGGGTTGGAGGGGGGCTGTTGGTGGAGTGTAAGGTGGTGGCTTAATCACTCCCCCTCCTCATCTTCTGGGTCTTCTAACACCAGAGGCTTCACTGTACAAATCCTGTTCTGTGTGTTGCTGTCACAGCAAGACTTTAGCCATGGTAGATTCTTTTTTTTTTTTTTACATTGGTCTTCCATGTAGAGATATAGGGGATCTGGTCTGGGTGGACATTTAATATATTTTGCCACAGGGGGTTGATTTGCCACAGGGGGTTGATTAATTGCAAATCAAAGCCACGCAGTTCCCTGGGTTGGCAAGTCCACCTCACATAAAGTTTTGAGTCTCTGTTTTTCAATTTGAATCATCACTCTTCGTGGCAGTTTTCCAGTTATTTAAAAAGCATTCCAGAGGAATACATTGGCTTGCTCCAGACCCTATTTTTTTCAGATACAACCGCTCCTAACTGGGTTTTCAAAATTCTCTCACACTCCACATGCTACAGTTTGTCAGAAAATGCACAACCCTACAATCGCTCGGCCAAGGGGACACTAAGCCTTGGCCCCATTCAACAATTCATCCACTGGTGTATCTGACACACAACAAAACACTTAATTCCCTCTGCCCCATTCCCTTTCCCAAACCTTTACCAATTCCTTTCCTGGTGGCATTCTTACTGCCGGGCACCCTATTGCCAACTACCAGGTGAGGCTGATCAGACCTCTGCTGGCCCTTTCCCTCGGGCCCCTAGCCCTTTCCCTCGGGCCCCTAGCCCTTTCCTTCGGGCTTACCTTTTTCCGCTGCGGACCTGTCCCCTCGGCGCCGTTCTGTCCTCTTATTCTCCCTCAACCAGATGTCTCTGCTCCAGGACGGTGTGGCAATCTCCCCCTACAAACTGGCAGGGTGTGCACCGGAAATGCGAACGCCGATCGGAGCTGTTCACCTTGGTTGAGCCTGGCCCTCCCCGGGGTCCCTGGGGTGGGGTAATTCCCGGCCAACGCACCAAGCTGTAGGCTTATGCCTTTTACTTTGCCAGAGAATTGCTTACCCGCGTCCCCAGGGCCGAGAAGAGAATAAAAAAAATTCCAGGAAAGTTTCTTCTTTGGAGAAAAGAGTTTTATTGAAATTCTGTGCACAGAGTTAAGGTCTGTACTCAGAGACAGCCTGCTGGATAGTTCCTAAAAATATACTGGCTGTAAAGCAAGACACTTCAACAGACTTTCTTATACCCGCAGACTTGCTTGCTAAACACATTTTATTGCTTGCTTAAACATTTCTGTCTTTCTGCTAAGCCAAGCACTCCCTCCCACCTCCTTGTACACGTGTCTTCTTTTGCTAGCAAAGCATTTCCTTCGTATCTTCTTCTTATCTTGCATTACTTAAAAGCAGAAGTAGAGCAGGAAACATCTTGCTTGTGGTTTTTTGGTTAACAGCAGTTTCTGGCTGGGCAGGAAGCGACCTTCTGACCTGTAGCTAGCATCAGCAGTTTCAAGTAGCTGGTTTAGGCAGAAAGCGGCCTCATGACCTGTCTGTTAAGAAAGCGGCCTCATGACCTGTCTGTTTTTAGACTTTTGCAAGCTACTGCTTTTTACCCTCCTAGCAGAGTGCAGGAATTTACTATGTGTAGATAATATATGAGAGCAACAGAATAAAATATTGAGAGAAACTTTTCCCATCTCCCTTTACCGCAGGGATCAGGAGTGGGAGCGACTTCTCCTGTTCAACTACCGCCTGAGGGGGAGGAACAGAGGTCTTTGCCCATTTGGGGGGGCAAGCGAGGGCCATCCAGAAAGGGCTCCTGGGACCCCGAGTTCGAGAGGCAAGAAGGGGAGTCTCCAGCCTGACCTTTCCCCTATTCCTGCAGGTGGAGCCCTTCTCCTAGCACTGACTCATGGGGTGACAAAGGTGTCTTTGGCTGGGGAGGATAAACTAAGCGTCCCAGAATCCTTTTCGTGAGGCGGAGGAGAGGATGGGCTCCAAAAGGATGCCTTCTTTGGGGGGGAGGGTTAGGAAGCCAAAATCAATAGATGGGGGGGCGGTTCAAAGAGGGCTTGGAGCCCCCCTCAACCTGGCAGAGAAAAACACCAAGGAGCCCCCCCCACTCCCCCCCCCGGCTGCTGCTCTCCTCTCTCTTCCCGGCTCAATCCACCCACTTCCGGGTTCTCTCTTGCCCTCACCCAATCGCCATGCACAGAATAATAATAATAATAAAAAATTTTATTTATATCCCGCCCTCCCCAGCCAAAGCCGGGCTCAGGGCGGCTAACAACAATCAAATAATCAGTCAAATAATCACACAATCTAAAATATTTCATTATAAAAATTAATTAAATCAAATTGATGGCAACCAATTAAGCAGAATTATGTGCAGGTTGCCAGAGGAGGGAGTCAGGCTGCGCCCTGACCAAAGGCCTGGCGGAACAACTCTGTCTTGCAGGCCCTGCGGAAAGATGTCAGGTCCCGCAGGGCCCTAGTCTCTTTTGACAGAGCATTCCACCAGTTTGGAGCTGCAGCCGAGAAGGCCCTGGCTCTAGTTGAGGCCAGCCTAACCTCTCTGAGGCCTGGGACCTTGAGGATGTTATTATTTGCAGACCGTAGGTTTCTCTGTGGGGCATACCAGGAGAGGCGGTCCCGTAGGTACGAGGGTCCTAGGCCGTATAGGGCTTTAAAGGTTAAAACCAGCACCTTAAACCTGATCCTGTACTCCACCGGGAGCCAGTGCAGCTGGTATAATACCGGATGAATGTGCTCTCGCAGCGAAGACCCCATAAGGAGTCTCGCCGCGGCATTCTGCACCCGCTGGAGTTTCTGGGTCAGTCTCAAGGGCAGCCCCACGTAGAGCGAGTTACAATAATCCAGTCTGGAGGTGACCGTCGTATGGATCACAGTGGCTAGGTCAGGACGAGAGAGATAAGGGGCCAACTGCTTAGCTTGGCGGAGATGAAAAAATGCCGCCTTTGTTATAGCTGTAATCTGCGACTCCATAGAGAGGGAGGTATCGAAGATTACACCCAAACTCTTAACGGCCGGTGCTGGCACTAATTGCACCCCCGCAAGAGATGGGAGTTGCCCCCTCGATCCCATATCGTCCCGCCCCAGCCAGAGGACCTCTGTCTTCGAAGGATTTAACTTCAACCGGCTCCCACGTAACCATCCAGCCACAGCTTCCAGACATCTGGTCAGTGTGTCTGGGGCCGAGTCAGGATGGCCATCCATCAACAGATAGAGTTGGGTGTCATCAGCATACTGATGGCAACCCAGCCCAAAACTCCGGACAAGCTGGGCGAGGGGGCGCATAAAGATGTTAAAAAGCATCGGGGAGAGAATTGCACCCTGAGGCACTCCACACACCAAGGAGTGGCGTGATGACAATTCCCCCCCAAGCGCCACCCTCTGTCCCCGACCAGAGAGAAACGAGCGCAGCCATTGAAGGACTGTGCCCTGGATCCCCACGTCGGCAAGGCGGTGGTCCAGGAGTTCGTGATCGACCATGTCAAAGGCTGCTGACAGATCTAGAAGAATCAGCAGCCCTGACCCGCCTCGATCCAGCTGCCTGCGGAGATCATCTGTTAGGGCGACCAGAGCCGTCTCGGTCCCATGACCAGCGCGGAAGCCGGACTGGAATGGGTCCAGAGCAGATGTTTCATCCAGAAACCTACCAAGCTGTTCAGCAACCGCTCTCTCAATCACCTTACCCAGGAATGGAAGATTCGAGACCGGGCGGTAATTGGATAGATCTGAGGGATCTAATGATGTTTTCTTTAAGAGCGGACGCACCACCGCCTCCTTCAGTTCCCCTGGGAATATCCCGGTGCCAAGGGACAAATTGATGATATCCCCCAGGGGGCCCCGCACCTCGTCTGGACACGCTCTAATCAGCCATGACGGGCACGGGTCAAGAGGACAGGTGGTGGGCTTTCCAGCTTGGAGGAATCTGTCCACATCGGCTGGAGATATCCGGTCAAAGTGGTCCAATACTGGACCCGAGGACAGTCGAGGGGCCTCCAGTTCCTTTATTGTATCCAAATTGGCAGGGAGGTCATGGCGGAGCAACAGGACCTTCTCCGCAAAAAAGCTCGCAAATGCCTCACAGCTGTGTGTCAGATTGTTATTTAAATTTGGCTGTCCTTCAAGGGACGTTAAAGACCGGATTATACTAAATAATTGCGCCGGGCGAGAGCTAGCGGATGCAATGGAGGCCGAGAAGTAAGACTTCTTAGCAGCCTTCACTGCCATCTCATAGGTTTTCATAAAAACCCTATAAGATGTTCTTGAGGCTCCGTCACGGGCACCCCGCCATACTCGCTCTAGCCGTCTGAGGTCCCGCTTCATTTTCCGAAGCTCCTCGGTAAACCAGGGAGCCCGGTTTCTGCGGGGTCGCAGAGGGCGCTTAGGTGCGATCTCATCGATGGCTGCCAGGAGCTGGGTATTCCAGCCCTCAACAAGCTCAGTCAATGAGTCGCCAGGGGGAGCAAGGTTCCGCAAGGCTTGACGGAATCTATCCGGGTCCATCAGCCTCCGCGGGCGAGCCCAAATCGGCTCGCCACCTAAGCAGGGTGGGGGTGGAAAGTCAATCCTGGCTTTCAGAGCGTAGTGATCAGACCATGGCACCTTCATCGAAGGAGACATGATCACATCTAAACCGGCGCCAAAGATCAAATCCAGCGTGTGGCCTGCTTGATGTGTGGGGCCCGAAACAAACTGGGAGAGCCCTAGTGTCGCCATGGAAGACACCAGGTCCAGAGCCTGTGAGGAGGGAGTGGCATCAGCGTGGAAGTTGAAGTCTCCCAATACCAATAGGTTAGGGAACTCCAAGGCCCAGCCGGCCACCGCCTCCAGCAGGCCTGACAGGGTGGCTGCTGGTGCGCTAGGTGGCCGGTACACCAGCCAGACAGCCAAGCTCTCCTCGGAGCCCCACACTAGGCCAACACATTCAATGCCGGGGATCGATGGCGATGGTAGAGCCCTGAAAGAACAATCTTCCCGGATTAATACTGCCACCCCTCCCCCCCGGCCCACAGTCCGTGACTGGTGGAGGACGGAGAAACCCGGGGGCGCCATCTCTCGTAAGGTAACAGTTACCCCTTCGCGCACCCAGGTCTCCGTCACACAAGCCAGGTCAACTCCCTGCGAGATAAAGAAATCTCGCAGGGTAGCAGTTTTGTTGCCTATAGACCTGGCATTGCACAACACCAGTGAAGGAGGTGAGTAATCCTTGCTCACCCTACCCTCGTCTCTCGGGATGGGGCGCAGATTGGAAGGGGTACGAGCATATCCATATCTCGATCCCCTTCGCCTATAACATCTGCCCCCACCGCCATACCTCCCTCGCCCCTCCACGGTCGCAATCCCAAGCCTCATACTAACCTCCATTTACAAATAGAAAACAAAACAACCAAAACAATTATGCCCAAACAAAACCAATCCCCGCCCCACTCAGTGTCCACCCCCCAAAACAAAACAAAATGGAACAAACAAAAATACATAAATAAAAACCACCATTCACGGTGGTACAACAAAGTAAACAATAAAAGCACCTTTAAAACACCTTAAAATATATAAAAACATCTTTAACATTTGCAGCAGATAATGAAATAATATAATATTATAAAAAACAACAACCCCCATTTAAGGTGCTGCAAATTAAAAGCAATTAAAACATTTAAAACTATTTTGTCCATTGCTGCCGGTAGCTGCTCTGTCCTCTAAACTGTGATGGTAGTGCAGGCCCCGCCCCCTAGGCCGGATGGAGTTGGCAGGAGAGGGAGCGGTCTTCCCAGCACTCACGAAGCAGCAACAGCAGAGCCCCCTGCTCCCCTCCAATTCCTGACCGGTCTGGAAGTGAAGCTGCGGAGGAGGCCCAGGAGGTGGTCCCAGGAGCTCCCCCTTCCACAACAACCCTGCCAGGTTGGCCTCTTGCATGTCGCCCCCTTTCCAGCAGGCGAAGCTGCAGGGGCCACTCACTTCCTGGCCCTCCAAAAATGGAGGAGGCCTTGGACCCTGGATGAGCCTGAGAGGAGCCTTGAGGGGGGCAGAGAGGGGCTCTTGCCCCTTCCCAGACTTCTCCTCCAACCATTTATTGCTACTGTTTATCAAACTTGGCCACCCTCACCTCTCCTGCAGCCCTGGAAGGAAAAAACAGACCCACAGCATGCAGTTCTTTTCAAGGCGTGTTTATTCTCCAGGTTGGCTCTGCCCCACGGGGCTTACAGTCTACAGCAGAATCTACACAGAATGGGGAGGGGGGCGAGCTCTGGGCTCTGGGGGGAGGGAAGGGGGGCAGGTCCTAGTCCGTATCGAGAGAGAGGGCCGAGGGGAACGAAAGCTGCTCTGCCTGGCCGTCTCTGCAGGGATGTTGCGGGGAAACGGGCTCCTTTTGCACCCAGGTCTCTAGAGGGGATAAACCTGGGTCTGGACTGTACCACTTCAGGTCCCCCAGAGGGGGAGGTAAAGGGACACCCAATGACCCACATTCTGATTTATTTATTTTGGGGTGGGAGGGATATGCTGTTTTTGCTCAAGTCAGTCTCCCCTCCTCCAAAAAGGTTCTCTCCCACAATCCCAAAGACAACACAGGCCCCCCTCAAGAGTCTCCCAGAGCATGTGCAGAGTCTGCGGCCCAGGACCTTAGGGTTGCTTTTGATGCAATTCCTGTCCTGCGGGGGGTTCGACCAGATGACCCTCAGGGCCCCCTCCCAATTCTACACTTAAATAATTTCACAGCACGGAAGTGAGGAGGGGCAGGGACTGTCAGAAAGGGGGAATTTGCTATGCACAGATCTGGCCCCCTCCTTAAAATCACAGCTGTGAATCTGCAGGATGCGAAGCCAAGCAGACCCCTGACCCCAAAAAGGAAGGGGAAGGGGGCTTCCCACAAGGGACCAGTGGGGCAAGACTGGGCAGCCAAAGAGGAGGGAGCCAGGAGTCCGGGGGCCTACGATCCACTTTGCTCTTTCAACGGGATCCGGAGACAGGCAACAAACCAAGCCGGGAGCAGGGTTGCCCAAAGTCCGTTACTGCAGAAAGAAGAGAAATCCGTGAGATACTGACCCAATTTGGAGAGGAAACATTAGCTGGCTGGGGGTTGCAATTGCGGGAATTGCTCCACAAGAACCCTGCGAAGTAGGCAGACTGGATCCTGCCCCCCCAGCCCCCCTGCGAGCTTCATCATGGCCAGGGATGGGGGATTCGAACCCAGATCTCTCGGCCAGGGCCTAGTCTGGCCCTCTCACCACTGCACCGCACTGCCTCTCAGTGAGTGGCACAGAGATATTTTTTTAAAAAAGAATAGAAAAATGAGGAATCGAGAGAACTTGGCAGTCTTGGGTGTATCTTGGGCACTGACCTCGGATTTGGGCTTCTCCGATTTGGGTTTTTCTTCAGAAGCTGAAAAGGAGGGAAATGAAGCAGGGAAAGGTGAATGACGAGAAAACCCAGGGAAATGGACAGGAATACTTGAAAGCATGCAGAAAGCTGAAACGGAGACCAACATTTCTGAGCCGCTGGGCAGGGATGTTTTTAGCAGGCGACCAAAGAGAGTCTGGCCAAGGCGCCTGGTTAGAGCCTTGGAGCCGGGAGGGACCCTGAGGGTCATCTAGTCCAACCCCCCGCAAGGCAGGAATCTTGAACCCACAACCCTGAAATCAAGAGCCTCAGGCTCTCCCAGCTGAGCTTCTTGTACTGGCAACTGTGGGAAAGGGGAGTCAATTGGCCAGTGCCAGTTCCGCCATTCAAAGGGGTCAGGTGGTGGAGGAGAGATTCCTCAACTGTTTTTACTGTCAATATTTGCATGGTCTTAATAGATTCTGAATTGTCTCCCCCAGGAAAATATTTCTATTTTTCATTATAATAATTAGACTTGAGGGAGGCTGGGTTATTTGTTTTGGTTCTCATTTTTATTATGTACGTTGTGTTTTCATCGTGCATTTTTATGCCGCAAACTGCCCTGAGATCCACGAAATAGGGGTGCTGTGCACATTTATAGAATCCTAGAATTGTAGAATCAGAAGGGACCCCAGGAATCTCAGCTAAAGTATCCCCTAAAATATTGACCAAATGGTAAAATAGGACCATATTGATAACAAAAATAACAGTACAGAAGGGGAGGGTGGGAACAACCTTACCCCATCGGAAGAAGGACCGCAAGACCCCCAGGAGCACAATGGCGACCAGGAACAAGCCGATGGCGTCCTCCAGGGAGGGACCCAGGGACCCTGGGGGGGGGGGAGAAGGGGCAGAGGCAGAAGGGGGGGCGTCAGGGAGGGAGAAGGGGGGCGATGTCAGACCCCCACCCTGCCTTGGCCACCCAGTGCAGGTCCCAAAGCTGCACCTTTGCCCCACCCCCCATATCCTCCCCCCCATGCCCGACTTGATCAGTGCCAATTCACAGAATCCTAGTTGGGAGGGCACCCCAGCGGTCATCCAGCCCAACCCCCTTCAAGGGAGGAATCCCAGCTAAATCACCCAGGACGGACGACCCCCCAACCTCCGCCAGTCAGGAATCACACCCGCAGCCGGTCTTCTGGGCCTTGCTACCCAGCCCCCAGGGGACCCCGCCACAGACCCCCAAGTGCAGACCCCCACCTGCCACATGGAGCACGACCGCCTTCTTGACCCCCGCCTCGCCCAGCCCGGCGTGGCCCACATGGCAGACGTAGGAGACCCCGTGGTCCTCGGTCGGGACGGGCAGCAGGCGGGCGAAGCTGGTGAAGCTGAAGGTGCCGTCAGGAGCCTGGCGGTGCCCCGAGTCCCCGATGTCCAGGAAGGCGTCCTGGGGGGCGCCGGACCCCCTCCGCTTCCAGCTGACCGAGGCACCCAGAGGGAAGAAGCCGGAGACCTCGCAGGCCAGCTGGGGCCGGGCGCCGGGGGGCACGGAGAGCGTCGTGGGGTGCAGTGTCACCTGGGGGGGCTCTGCAGGGCGAGAGGGAGTGAGCAGAGCGCCCCCTGCTGACAACCAGGAGCGCTGCAGGCTCCCAGCTGCCGGGAGGGGAGAGGGGGGCTCTTGGATTCGAATCCTGAGGAAGACAGGGTCCCCGTTGGCTTGACCAAGTGGCCAGGCGCTTCTTCAGGAGCCTCCCAGGCCAGGGGCAGTCTCTCTGGATCGCTTGGTTCTTAGAAGCCTAGAATCAGGCAGGTGGAAGGGATCCCCAAGGGTCATCTAGCCCAACCCCTGCCAGGCAGGGATCTCAGGGCAATTGGGCCACTGCGAGGTTGAAGCACTCTCCCTATGTTTTTTTGGCGCCTCCAGGCCCAGGAGCAGTCTATCTGGATCCCTAGGGCCTGGCCGGCATTTGGACTGTGAGAATGCAAGATGCTGGCTCCATGGGGGTCCCTTTGGGCAGTGGACCCCCTTTCCCCTTCCCTCCGCCCTCCCTGCAAGGGAGACCCCCCGGTCGCTCACTCACCCACCACCTTGAACTCGAGCGCCTGCTGGGCGTGCAGATGGGGCAGGTAGACGGTGCAGATGTAGGTGCCCTCGTGGCGGACGGCCACGCTCCGCAGGCGCAGGGAGGCACCGCCGCCCTCGGCGTCCAGCAGCAGCTCGGCCCCCTCCTCGGCCACCGACACCAGCCGCGTGGCTCCGTCGAAGGCCAGCACCACCTTCCCGGCCCCCCGGAACTGATGGCGCCACTCCACCGAGAAGGCAGAGGCCGGCGCCGAGAAGCCGCAGTGCAGGACCGCCGGGCGCCCGAGGCGGGACTCCAGGCGCGGCGTCCGCGTGAAGACCGACAGCACCGCTGCGCAAGGAGGGAGGAGGGCGAGGTGAGCGGGAGAGATCCCCAGTGGTCTTCTAGACCAACCCCCCGTGCAAAGGAGGAATCCCAGATGGGAAAAACAACAAACCCAGGGCTGTGTTTAGCAGATGCGGTGCCAGGCTGCAAATGTCTGCCCAGCACCCCCAAATTACCACCGATAGTGTTGGGGTGGCCATTGTGGGGGGCGCAACTCTCCCCCATGCCAATGCAGGAGAGCGATCCCCCGAGAGGCCAGCGCCCTATGGGAAAGGCGGCTCTGAACAAGCCCACAATCTATTTGATTTATTCATTTAATTTCGTGGTTCTCAGATTTGGGGGGACCCCCATAAACGCTCTCCCTTTCAGCCAGTGCCCTAAAAGAGGCATGGTTTGGAGCAACTGTTTGCACGACCCAGTAAGATGAAAGCAAGATTTGAAAGAGCAACAATTACTTGCCAAATGACTCAAAATCCACTTCAAACTACTCCAAGTAGTTCAACCCAGCAGATGCATTTGATCCAGGGATTTCCGCTTTCCAATTGGCCCACAGTGCCCCCCACCCCCCAGGAGGGTGTAACCAATGACTTTGGGCACTCCCAATAACTGCTTTTCTGCCCCACCTTCTCCTCCCAGGGGCTCAAGGCGGGCTCCCTCCCCTTCCCCCGCGCTGACCCTGTCAGGTAGGCCTGCCTGAGAAGCACCGACTGGCCCTCGGTCCCTCTCTCCCAGGCTGCTGGCGCAGGGCTCTAACCGCTAGGCTGCGCTGCTCCCCTTCCGCTCGCCAGGTGGTACCTGCGGTGGTGGTGACGCTGCTGACCCCATCCTGCTGCTTCCAAGGCGGGGCCTCCTCGGTGTGCAGGACGCTGCTGACCCCGAACTCGGCGTCGGGGGCCTGGATGCTGGCGATGAGCCACTTGCCCCTCTCCAGGGCGCGGGGGCAGCCCCCTCCGCCCGCCAGCCCCTCCGCCCAGGCGACATGGGACTCTTGCGGCACGTAAGCGTTGATCTCGCAGGAGGATTCAGCCTCGCTGGCATCCGGACTCAGCCAGGGCGGGGGGGTGGCCGAGGCCTGACCGCCCCACAGGGCCCCTGAGGGGTCTGCCGGGGGGACAAAGCGGGGGAAGGTGAACCAGTGTCGGGGGGGGGGGAATGATGAGCCTTGTCTCTCCACTGCCGGACCCCCCAACCTACATCGCAGGGGGTTGGAGTGGATGACCTTTGGGGTTCCCAACTCCACCGTTCTGGGTCAGCCAGTTCACTTCAACTCGCAGAATCACAGAATTGTGCGGAGGGAGACCCCCAAGAAGGAGGGCTGAGGGGACCCCCTGGGTGTGGGGGGCGGACTGAGAGGGGGGGCGGAGGGAAAGGGCCCCTCGCTCAAGAACCCCCAAGTCTGAATGGGACACAACTCAGTCCAGGAAGGAGAGGGAAGAAGGGGCAGAAATGGAGTTCAGCATTGGAGCACCATGTCTGGAAAGCGGAACATCGGCCTGAGAAGAGACTTCTGCGTTTAATGCCCTGACCGCCTCCAAGTTGAGGCCAGAAGTTGACTTCTGCCTGAAAGACCCGTCTCCGGACCCCACCTTTTCCTCAGTAAATAGAACTTTTCTTCTTCCCTGGACTCTAAATCCCCAAGTTTCCCCTCACACAAGAGAGGCTGTGGTCAATGGCAGAAATTCACTGAATTGGCGTCATGTGAGGCGGATCCGCTATATTTAATTGGGGGTCATTAGCAGGGACATAATGTGTCTTGATGAATTGGAGGCTTGAGGGGGGAATCCGCTACAGGGCCGTTATAAAATGATCATAAAGAGTTGCAGAGTTGGAATGCATTTATACCAAATATAGTAGATTAAGAATCAACATCTATGCTTTGGGATAATAATATCACCTAGACATTAGAGAAGTATATATGGAATTGGAATTCTTAACTCTTTTAATGGTATAGTGTATTATTATTATTGTTGTTGTTGTTGTTGTTGTTGTTGTTGTTGTTGTTGTTATTTAGTGTTGTTCAATCACACTGATGTTTTAAAAAGAAAAAATGTTTAAAAATAAAAAAGTAAAGACCTGTAGGTTGGACCCCGAGGGACATCTAGTCTCACCCCCTGCATTGCAGGAATCTTGGCTCAAGAATCCCTGACATTTGGCCTTCCAGCCTCTGTTTGGAAAACCTCCAAGGAAAGCAACTCTGTCCCTGGAGGTTTAAAAACGGAGATTGGGGAAGGAGTGTTTGCCGACACTGAAGATCCAGAGAATCATTTCAGTTTCCCAGCCTCAGTTGTGGCGCCTGTGAAATGGGTATATCACAGTGTGTGGGTGGGGGGGAGGTGCGTAATAATTAACTCATGCATCAGCCCCACGGCGAAATGGGTGAAGTTTCCCAGCCTCAGTTGTGGCGCCTGTGAAATGGGTCTCCCAGGGAGGCGGAATTCAGAGGCGGTGCTTCAAGTCCCTCCAGGTGAATGAGAAGCAGGGATGGGACCCAGGGGACGGGGGGTGTCCTATGGGGGGGGGTTTCCATACCCAGGACCTGGAAGGCCAGGCCGGCCTCCACCTCCGGGGGCAACTCGGACTCCAGGGCAGCTTCTTCCAGGCGTCTCCCGGGTGGGGGCAGGAACAAGATGGCGGGGCGCTGCTTGGGGGCGCTGGACATGCCTGAGCCTCCGCCCCCAGCCTCCTCCAGGAACCAGCAGCCCAGCTTGGCCAGCGGAGACGAGGATCTGCCGAAGGACGCTCCTGCGAGGAGAGGAAGGGGAAGAAGAAGAAGGGGGGTGGGCTAGATGCCCCTGGGGCCCCCAAAGCAGCCGCAGCAGCATCTGGGTCCGGAGCAAGGGGACCCCTCCCCCCAGCCCAATCTGGGTAGACTGCCTCTGGGCCTGGAGGCTCCCCCGGGAGAGCCCTGCTGGATCCGGACCAGGGCAAGGTAGACTGGCTCTGGCCAGGGAGGCTCCATTGGGACGCAGCGGGGCCGGAGGGCAGGAGCAGCGGGGCAGCAACGGGGCCGGATTCGGGACTCGGCCAGGAAACCGAAAGCGAAAGCGGAGGGACTAGCCCGGGCCAAACCTCCCCCCCCCCGCCCTGCTTTGCGACAGGCAGAAATCCCACCGGAGAAGTTTCCCCTGCCAGCCCCTTCCTCGCCCGCTGAGTTTCTGCCTTGCAGGGGGAGGAAATCCGACCACGGGGGGCGAGGGACGCCTCCTCCTCCGCCCCCCCCCCAGGGAACCCAGGCGTCCGGCCCCGAGCTCTCCTCCTCCCGCGCCCTGCGAGGGGGGGGACCCAGGCGTCCGGCCTCGACCTACCCAGCAGCAGCAGCAGCAGCAGCAGCGGGAGCCCCTTGGCGCGGAGCGGAGCGGGTTGGGCAGCCATGAGGCTCGGCAGGGAGAGAGCAAGGAGAGGCGGCGAGCGGCGATGGCGGAGACTCCGTCCCGCTTCCCCTTTCGATTTCGGAGCCCCGAGAGGAGGGCGGGGCAGGAGGGCGGGGGGAGCTCAACGTCAAAAAAACGAAGATCATGGCCACTGGTCCCATCACCTCCTGGTAAATAGAAGGGGAAGAAATGGAGGCAGTGAGAGATTTTACCTTCTTGGGCTCCATGATCGCTGCAGATGGTGACAGCAGCCACGAAATTAAAAGACGCCTGCTCCTTGGGAGAAAGGCGATGGCAAACCTAGACAGCATCTTAAAAAGCAGAGACATCACCTTGCCAACAAAGGTCCGTATAGTAAAAGCCATGGTTTTCCCAGTAGTGATGTATGGAAGTGAGAGCTGGACCATCAAGAAGGCTGATCGCCGAAGAATGGATGCTTCTGAATTCTGGTGCTGGAGGAGACTCTTGAGAGTCCCACGGACTGCAAGAAGGTCAAACACATCCATTCTGAAGGAAATCAGCCCTGAGTGCTCACTGGAAGGACAGATCGTGAAGCTGAGGCTCCAAGACTTTGGCCACCTCATGAGAAGAGAAGACTCCCTGGAAAAGACCCTGATGTTGGGAAAGATGGAGGGCACAAGGAGAAGGGACGACAGAGGACGAGATGGTGGGACAGTGTTCTCGAAGCTACCAGCATGAGTCTGACCAAACTGCGGGAGGCAGTGGAAGACAGGAGTGCCTGGCGTGCTCTGGTCCAGGGGGTCACAAAGAGGCGGACATGACTAAACAGCAACAACAATTTATTTTTTTTTTTTAATAAAGTTTTATTGCTTTTTTCCAGGGTAAAAGAAAGGTATATCATCCATAGCACATCAAAAGCAGTTTTACAGAAAAGAAAAGAAGTTATAAGAGAAAAAAAAGAAAAGATTCACATTTTTCACATCCATTTTCATGATCGATCAGACTTCCCCACGTCCCCCATCCCCTGTTTTCTTTACAATAAAAATAAACAGCAAATTAATACCTTATTTCATATGTTTTTGTGTTTTCCTTTAGTTATATAGTCCACAATTTATACATTTCGAAATCTTAACTTAATTTTCAACATTTACCAAATTCAATACTGAAGCATGTTTTTCCAGAACATTTAGCAAATTCTTAACATTCATATAGCTTATAATATTTTTGTAAATAGTCCTTAAATTTCTTCCAGTCCTCTTCCACGGCGTCTTCTCCCAGGTCTCGGATTCTGGCTGTCATTTCAGCTAATTCCATATAGTCCATCAGCTGCAAGTGCCATTCTTCCAGCGTGGGTAACTCCTGTGCCTTCCAGTGTTTAGCTATAAGAATTCTTGCTGCTGTGGTTGCATATAGAAAGAAAGTTCTATCTTTTTTTAACACTCTCTGGCCCACAATGCCCAGGAGGAAGGCCTCTGGTTTCTTGTGAAAGGTGTATTTAAACACCTTTTTCAACTCGTTATAGATCATTTCCCAGAAGGCCTTCACCCTCGGGCATGCCCACCAGAGGTGAAAAAAGGTTCCCTCAGCTTCCTTACATTTCCAACATTTATTGTCAGACAAATGATATATCTTTGCAAGTTTGACTGGGGTCATGTACCACCTGTATACCATTTTCATGATGTTTTCCTTTAAGGCAGTACATGCCGTAAATTTCATACCGGTGGTCCATAACCTTTCCCAGTCTTCAGACATAATGTTGTATCCGATGTCTTGTGCCCATTTTATCATAGCTGGTTTAACTATCTCATCTTGAGTGTTCCACTTAAGCAGCAAATTATACATTCTTGAAAGCACTTTCGTCTTAGGTTCAAGTAATTCTGTCTCTAATTTTGATTTTTCCACCTGGAAACCAATTTTTTTGTCTTTTTTAAAAGTCTCTAAAATTTGGGCATAATGAAACCAATCTTGCACCTTTCCTTTCAGTTTTTCGAAACTCTGCAACCTCCAAGTGTCACCATCTCTTTCAATTATCTCACAATATTTCAACCAGCCAGTCTCCATATTACGAAATTTTACGGCCTTAGCCTCTACCGGTGATAACCACCTCGGAGTCTTACTTTCGAATAAGTCTTTGTATTTAGTCCAGACAATAAGTAGAGCTTTCCTGACAATATGGTTTTTAAACAGTTTATGAGACTTTGCCTTGTCGTACCAGAGATATGCATGCCAACCAAAAGCATTGCTATGCCCTTCCAGATCTAGGACATCAGTGTTTTCTAACAAAAACCAATCTTTCAACCAGCAGAGGGATGCAGCTTCATAGTACAGTCTTAGGTCCGGCAGGGCAAACCCCCCTCTTTCCTTTGCATCTGTTAATATTTTAAATTTTATTCGGGGCTTTTTGCCCTGCCAGACAAACTTCGCAATGTCCCTCTGCCACTTTCCAAAACATTCCACTCTGTCCACGATCTGAAGGGTTTGAAACAGAAACAACATTCTTGGCAATACATTCATTTTGACTGCAGCTATTCTGCCCGACAAGGTAAGTCTCAGTCTCGACCATGTTTCTAAATCCTTTTTGATTTCCGACCAACATTTTTCATAATTATCTTTAAACAAATTCAAATTTCTCCCAGTCAGGTTAACCCCCAGGTATTTCACTTTTGGAACAACATTTAATTCTGTTTCCTTCTGAAACCCATCTATTTCTGAAGGTGTCAAGTTTTTAGCCAAAACCTTGGTTTTTTGTTTGTTCAGCTTAAATCCCGCCACCCGACCAAATTCAGAAATTAGTTCTAAGGCTCTTTTTGTACTAGCTTCTGGCTCCTGTAATGTCAAAACCAGGTCATCTGCAAAGGCCTTCAATTTGTATTGTTTTTCCCCGACCTGTATTCCTTCCACCCGCTGGTCCTTCCTAATCATATTCAGCAACACCTCCAGGACAGAAATAAATAACAAGGGTGATAAGCAACAACAATTTATACCCCACCCGCACATCTGGGGGCAGGGCACGAGGCTGCTGTCTAGATGGCCTCTGAGCCGAGAATCACAGAGAATTCTGCACATGCTCTGGACCATCCGGATTCTGGGAGGGAGGGAGAGTGGCCTGCTGGCTGCGCTCAGCTTGCAAAGGGTTAAATCGAACAGAGCTGGAGTCCTAGAGAGGACAGGAAGCAGAGACAGCAGGCAGCAGGTCCTCCAGAGCAAAATCCCCTCCCTCCATGCCCAGCTGCTTCCGGCATCTCTTGTCTCCTCGCGTGCTGCCTCTGTTTCCCTCCTGGGAAGAGTCCGGTGAGTCTCCTCTCTCTTCCCCCTTGGGGTGCCTGGGGAAGAAGAAGAAGAAGAAGAAGAAGAAGAAGAAGAAGAAGAAGAAGAAGAAGAAGAGGAGTTTGGATTTGATATCCCGCCTTTCACTCCCCTTCAGGAGTCTCAAAGCGGCTAACATTCTCCTTTCCCTTCCTCCCCCATAACAAACACTCTGTGAGGTGAGTGGGGCTGAGAGACTTCAGAGAAGTGTGACTGGCCCAAGGTCACCCAGCAGCTGCAGGTGGAGGAGCGGGGAATCGAACCCGGTTCACCAGATTACGAGACTACCCAAAAATGGAAGCAAGGAGATGTGCCAACAAAAGAAGAATAGCAGATGAAACTAACGGACTTTCCAGAGATGGCAAAGCTGATGGGGAAGACCCGAAATCAGGAAGATCAAGTATTTGAGAAGGATTGGAGTAAATTTGTGTATTATTTAAAAGATCACTGCAAATAGTTTAAAACATTAGCATGTTTGTGTGAAGACTTGTAATGTGAAATTAATTTTGATAAATTATTTTTAGTATACTTTAACAGTGGGAAAACTAAAAGATGCAGAGAATTTATGTTTATTTGAAGAAACATGGAGGGAGGGAAGTCGAAAGGTTCTGATGAACCTGAGGTGTATTGTTTTGAAATGGTTTTGACATTGTATTCTTATTTGAAAAGCTAATAAAGAAGTATTATACAAAAAACCCCAAAAACCTGCAGAGCACTGACAAAACCCCCAAAAAATGTTCATACTCACATGAGAAACCATATCAGTGCCAAAGATTTCAGGCCTTCATCTGCCCAGATGCAACAAAGCATGTCTCCCCCACATTGGTCTCTGCAACCACAGCAGGCGCTGTAACTCTTCAGTGGTTTTCCCTCAATGACACACTCTCCCATTGTCTCTCAAGACAAGGGAGATGGATGCCTCACCAACAGGGAGGAACTGATCGATGAAGTAGAAGTACTGGGAAACTTGGGAGGAAGTGATCATATTCTCCTGGGTTTCATGATACAGAGGCAAGGGGAAGCGGAGTGTAATTGTGTGGGAATGTTGAGGGTGGCAGGAGAGGATATATTGATTATCAATATCCTTCCTAACTTAGCAGAGTGCATTCCTCTTCTGATGCAGCAGAAACCTGGTTGCAAACTCGTGTGAGTTTCTTAAGGCAATAAGCAATTCAATCTGGCTTGTCCAGATTGAAATATGTTCTACTATTCCTGCTAAGATCCCCTTTTAAATCCCTCCTAAAAGAATAAAGACACCACAGTCTTGTTCAAAAGTAACAAAAAGTAAAAAAAAAAACCTTCTAGTAGCACCTTAGAGACCAACTAAGTTTGTTATTGGTATGAGCTGTTAACGACTGCAATTGGTCTTACAGGATAAAGCAAGGGATGAGATGGCTAAAAATAGCTTTATCATGTATAATGAGATAAGAATCCAATATCTCAATGTCAGAGGTTAACAGTCATCAACAGGTTTACCACACCTATCAGCCAATCACCCATTCCCACCACCCTTCTGAGTAATACCCCTCCCCACCCTCTCACTATATATAAGGGTCTGGCGACTTCTGTTTCAGTGTAGCTGAAGAAGTGTGCATGCACACAAAAGCTCATACCAATAGCAAACTTGGCTGGTCTCTAAGGTGCTACTGGAAGGAATTTTTTTATCTTGTTTCAACTACAGCAGACCGACACGGCTACCTACCTGTAACAAAAAGTAGTTTTACTTACGAGCAGGCAAAGCACAGTGTGATCCCTGAAGGCAAGCTTAAAGCTTAAAGTTACAAATGTACAAACAGGTTTACCCCATATGGAGGATGACCTGGGGACTGCTGTGGCAGCTAGCAGTCCAGTCCAGGTGATGCAGGGAGGTCAAAAAGGAGAGAAGTAGAAGGTAGCAGCCTGACTTGGCCTTTTACCAGGTCTGGAAGGGTCACATGCAAGGAAGGCTGCTCCAGGCCAGGAGGAACAGGAAGTTTCGACTGGCTGGACCAAACATTCCCTTGCATGCCCACTCTAGCAAAACAAGGAATATTGTACATGGCTGCTCCCAGTGGATTATATCCCACAAATTGGACATTTACCCTGGACTTTAAAAAAACTGAAAGAGTTACTGGGGATGTTCCCATGGTCAGAAATACTCAGAAAGAAGGGAGTCCAAAAAGGATGGGGATTTATTTAAGGTGAAATATTGAAGGCCCAAATGCAGACAATATCAACAAGAAAGAAAAGTGGGAGGCATCTAAGGAAACCGATGTGGCTGCATAAGGAGCTTACAGATGAGCTGAGAGTTAAGAAGGGGATGTGTAAGAAATGGAAGGAAGGGGAAATCACAAAGGAGGAGTAGACACGAGTAGCCAACAGTTGCAGGGTGAAGGTCAGGTTGGCTAAAGCTCAGAATGAGCTCAGGCTTGCAAAAGAGGTTAAAAATTATAGGAAAGGTTTCTTTTACTACGTCCAAAGAAAAGGAAGAGCAAGGAAGTGGTAGGAGAAGAAGGGGGTATGCTATTGGGTGACCAAGAGAAGGCAGAACTCTTCAACACCTGTTGTCTTCATCCAAAAGGAAAGTGATGCCCAAGCTGGTGATAATCAAATAAATGATGTAAGGAGGGAACTGCAGCCCAAGTTAGAAAATGAGGTAACAAGAAATGAATTCAGATCTCCAGGGCCTGATGGGCTGCATCCAAGGGTACTAAAGGAGCTTGAGGATGTACCGTATGTTTCGCACCACAGGACGCACCGGACAATAGGACGCACCTTGTTTTAGAGGGGGGAGAACAAGAAAAAAAAGTTCTCCCCCTCTCTGCCCAGCGCCCCTTCAGTGAAGCGGCAGGAGGCGCTGCACAGAGAGGGGGAGAATTTTCCCCCTCTTGTTTTCCCGCTCTAAAACAAGGTGCCGTTTAAGGTGTGTTCAGGCGGCTACCTTGGAAGCCTGGAGAGCGAGAGGGGTCGGTGTGCACTGACCCCTCTCACTCTCCAGGCTTCAGGTTCCTTTCGACCTGCTCTTTGGGGCTGGCGGGGGGGAAGCCCACCACCAGCCCCAAAGAGCAGGTCAGGGAGCAGCGGAAAGGTGCAGCTGAGAGGCTGCTGCCATAGTCGCGCGTCACCTCTCCAGCTGGGAGAGGGTCGCGGGGCTATGGTTTAGCCCCACGCGCGCTCTCCCGGCTGGAGAGGTGACGCGTGGCTATAGAGGCTCCAGCCTTTGTTACTAATCTAGAGGTTGAAGGGAGAAATATTCAGAAACCAGAAGAAATTAGAAAGTGTTTCCAGAAATATTTCAAAAAACTGTATACGCAAGGGCCTCAGGAAGTGTCTGAGATAGACCAATTTTTAAAAGCTAATGGTTTACCAAAACTATCTCAGGAGAAGAGATCAATCTTGAATTACAGAATAACACAACAGGAAATCGAGGGTGCCATTCAGAATATGCAACTAGGCAAATCTCCAGGCCCAGATGGACTTACCTCCAAGTACTATAAGACATTAAAAGACTATTTGATACAACCACTAATGGAGGTTTGTAATCAGATTATGGAGGGGAGGAGGGCACCGGAAACGTGGAAAGAAGCTTTCATCACATTGATACCCAAACTGGAAACTGAAAAGACCCAGCTTAAGAACTACCGTCCCATCTCACTCCTAAATGTGGATTACAAAATTTTTGCGGATATTTTGGCAAGTAGGCTTAAAAAGGTGTTAAATGAAGTAATTCATAAGGACTAGGCAGGCTTTCTCCCAGGCAGACATTTGTCTGATAATACTAGGAACATTATTGATATTTTGGAACTTTTGCAAACCAACATTAATACCAAAGCAGTGTTAATTTTTATTGACGCGGAGAAGGCCTTTGACAATATTTCTTGGAAGTTTATGAAGAAAAATTTGGAAGGGATGGGAGTGGGACGGGGGTTTGAAAATGGCATAGAAGCAATTTATTCAGAACAAAAAGCTAAGCTGATAGTGAACAATGTGGTGACAGAAGAGTTTAAAATTGAAAAAGGAACACGACAGGGGTGCCCTCTATCCCCCCTGTTATTTATCTCAGTCCTGGAGGTGCTTTTGAACATGATCAGGGAGGATCGGTTGGTGCAAGGAGTACAGGTCGGAGTGAAACAATATAAACTGAAAGCTTTTGCAGATGACTTGGTTTTAACATTACAGGAGCCAGAACCCAGTACAAAAAGAGTTTTAGAACTGATTCATGAGTTTGGTCGGGTGGCGGGATTTAAGTTGAACAAACAAAAAACTAAAGTTTTGGGGGGAAACTTGACACCTTTAGAAACAGATGGGTTTCAGAAGGAAACAGAGTTAAATGTGGTCAAAAAAGTGAAATACCTGGGGGTCAACTTGTCTTCCAAAAACTTGAACTTATTTAAAGATAATTATGAAAAATGTTGGTCAGAAGTTAAAAAGGATCTAGAAACCTGGTCAAGATTGAAACTTTCCTTGTTGGGTCGAATTGCAGCTATAAAAATGAATGTATTGCCAAAGATGTTGTTTCTGTTTCAAACCCTACAGATCGTGGACAGAGTGGAATGTTTTGGAAAGTGGCAGAAGGATATTTCAAAGTTTGTCTGGCAGGGCAAAAAGCCCCGAATAAAGTTTAAAATATTAACTGATGCAAAAGAAAGAGGGGGGTTTGCCCTGCCGGACTTAAGGTTATATTATGAAGCGGCAGCCTTCTGCTGGATGAAAGATTGGTTGCTTTTAGAGAACACGGATGTCCTAGATCTGGAAGGGTTTAATAACTCGTTAGGTTGGCATGCATACTTGTGGTACGACAAGGTAAGGACCCACAAAATGTTCAAAAACCATATTGTCAGAAAAGCAATATTTATGGTCTGGATAAAATATAAAGACTTACTAGAAGGTAAGACCCCGAGGTGGTTATCACCAGTGGAGGCCAAGGCCCGAAAAAACCCCAATATGGAGGCCGGTTGGCTGAAATATGGGGAAATAATAGAAAAAACTGGAGACAATTGGAGGTTACAGAGCTATGAAAAACTAAAGAATAAGGTGCAAGATTGGTTTCATTATGCTCAAATTCAAGAGGTTTTTAAATTGGATAAAAAAACAGGATTCCAGGTGGAAAAATCGAAACTAGAGACAGAACTGTTAGAA
Organism: Podarcis bocagei; assembly: GCF_964188305.1. Classification (NCBI taxonomy): domain Eukaryota; kingdom Metazoa; phylum Chordata; class Lepidosauria; order Squamata; family Lacertidae; genus Podarcis; species Podarcis bocagei. The sequence continues at coordinate 60,890 of NC_138126.1, forward strand.
CCAAAGACTAAGGTACTCTCGAGAATGTATAACTTGCTGCTTAAATGGAACACTCAGGATGAGACAGTCAAATCAGCCATGATAAAATGGGCTCAAGACATTGGGTACAACATTATGTTTGAAGACTGGGAAAGGTTATGGACCACTGGTATGAAATTTACGGCATGTAATGCCTTGAAAGAAAACATTATGAAAATGATATACAGGTGGTACATGACCCCAGTCAAGCTTGCTAAGATATATCACCTGTCTGATAATAAATGTTGGAAATGTAAGGAGGCTGAAGGGACATTCTTTCACCTCTGGTGGACTTGTCCAAAAGTGAAGGTCTTCTGGGAAATGATCTACAATGAGTTAAAAAAGGTGTTTAAGTACACCTTCCCTAAGAAACCAGAGGCCTTCCTCCTGGGCATTGTCGGCCAGAAGGTGTTAAAGAAGGATAGAACTTTTTTTATGTACGCAACTACAGCAGCAAGAATTCTCATCGCAAAACACTGGAAGACACAAGATTTACCCACACTGGAAGAGTGGCAGACGCAATTGATGGACTATATGGAACTGGCTGAAATGACTGGCAGGATCCGACACTTGGAAGAAGAAGCAATGGAGGAGGACTGGAAAAAATTTTAAGACTACTTACAAAAATTTTATAAGTTGTATGAATGTTAAGAACTCGCATGATTTGGAAAAGTTAGCTCCAGCAATAAGATTTGATGGTATGAGAAATTAAGTTAGATTAATGAAAGGACTAAGGTTTAAAATAACATTACATCTGCCCTTCGAGTAAATTGATAATAAGTAATTTAAACTTAAAATATAACTATTTGAAAGAACAAAAGAATGCATGAAACAAGGTTATAATTTGCTGATATTTTTATTGTCAAGAATGCACGGTGAGGGAGACGTGGGGAAGTCCAGTTAGTTGTGGAAAAAAGTTTTGAAAAGATGATTTTTTCTTTCTTTCTCTTTTCTTTTCTGTAATCTCTTTGTATATCCGACTTCGTAACCCTATCTGGAAAAATACAATAAAAAAATTTAAAAAAATTAAAATAATAGAGGCTCCAGCCATAGCCGCACGTCACCTCTCCAGCTGGGAGAGGGTCGCGGGGGGGGGGCTTCTTTTGCCCCACGCGCACTCTCCTGGCTGGAGAGGTGACGCACAGCTATAGAGGCTCCTGCCATAGGTGTGCGTCACCTCTCCAGCCAGGAGAGGGTCGCAGGGGGCTTCCTTTGCCCCGCGCGCGTTCTCCCAGCTGGAGAGGTGACGCTCGGCTATAGAGGCTCCTGCCATAGCCGCACGTCACCTCTCCAGCCGGGCGAGGGTTGCGGGGCTATGGCGTCTTCACTCCATAGGACGCACACACATTTCCCCTTCATTTTTGAAGGGGAAAAAGTGCGTCCTATAGAGCAAAAAATACGGTAATCTCAGAGCCTTTGTCTGTGATCTTTGAGAATTCTTGGAGAACAGGTGAGGTCCCTACAGACTGGAGGTGCAAAAGGATCTAGTAGCACATCTAGGCCACCAGCCCAAGTTGATCTAATGGACATGAGATTCTGACTAAACAACAGGGAAAACATTCTGATGGTAAGAGACAGTGGAAAGGAACTACCTTGGAAACTGTGCTTAAAACACCATCTCTGCTTAAAAGCTCTTTCATTGGCAGAGCTTGAGATCCAACAAATATGAGGGAAGTTGAAGTCTCCCACAAGTACTGCATCCCTCCTTTTGAATGTTTGGGAATCTGCTCTAGGAAGGCATCATCCAAGTCTTTAGTCTGGCTTGGCAATCTATAACAGACACCCACTGTGAAGCCACTGCTGCTTCTCCTACAATTTTTATCCCTATACTCTCAATCTGCTTTCCATGCTCCCGGTCATGGATTTCTTCACAAGTGTACACAGTGGTACCTCAAGTTACAGACGCTTCAGATTACAGACGCTTCAGGTAACAGACTCCGCTAACCCAGAAATAGTACCTTGGGTTAAGAACTTTGCTTCAGGATGAGAACAGAAATTGTGTGGTGGCAGCAGCGGGAGGCTCCTGGTACCTCAGGTTAAGAACAGTTTCAGGATAAGAATGGAGCTCCAGAACGAATTATCGTATTTTTCGCTCTATAGGACGCACTTTCCCCCTCCAAAAATGAAGGGAAGATGTGTGTGCGTCCTATGGAGCAAATGCAGGCTTTCGCTGAAGCCCGGAGAGTGAGAGGGGTCGGTGTGCACTGACCCCTCTTGCTCTCCAGGCTTCAGGAAGCTATCCGCAAGCCTTCGGAGCGCAGCGGGAGTTCCCGCCAGGCTCCGAAGGCTTGCGGATAGCAGCCTGCAGCCCGAAGCCCGGGGAGCGCAGCGCTGCGCTCCCCAGGCTTCGGGCAGCTATCCGCAGTGCTTGCCACCGCTCCCGGACCTGTTCTGGGGTCTGGGGAAGCTCGGGCTTCCCCCGCCCCAGACCCGCGGCTAAAAACGAAGCCGCACGCAGCCTCTCCCGGCTGGAGAGGTTGTGCGTGGCTAAGGAGAAAGCCAAGACAGCCAGCAGGATGGATCCTGCTGGCTGTCTTGGCTTCTTTGCTCTTTGGGCCTGGGGGAGGGAAATAAAAATGTTTTTCTTTATTCCCCCCCCCCCAAAAAAAAACTAGGTGCGCCCTATGGTCCGGTGCGCCCTATAGAGCGAAAAATACGGTAAGTTTTTAACCCAAGGTACCACTGTACTACTCCCTTCCAGTTTGGTCTGTTCCTTTTGAACAGGCTGTACCCCCGTTTCCACGTTCCAGTCATGAGTCTCATTGTTAGGGAATCATTCTGCCAGAAACAGAGGAGGTTCCAGAAAATTCATTTACATATGGGAGTGGCACTCTAACCATGCATGGCTCTGGCTGGTAGTGCCAACAAGAAAGAGGAACTATCAGTTTCGTTTTTTGCAGACGGCAAATGTCTACCCAACGAGTGCTGCCTGTAAATTCTGCTTTGCTGGGACTGCTGATGGACGCCATTGCTGGAAAGAGAGACTTTTTACTCAAAGCGTGCCATTATAGCTGTTTGCTTTCAGAGTCTGTGAGTGATTCATCTCTAAGAATAACTTCAGTTACTGTTCACTGTTTCCAAGGAAAAACTCTTCTAAACAATTGAAAGCATGTTACTGAGGTGCCTTCACACAAGTATCTACGAGCAGAGAAAGTGTAACGAACCTTTAATATTCAGTCCAGCAGGTTTCAGTAATGCCTCCTGAGTGATATTTGCCACCCTGTAGTGGAAGCGCCAATTTGTCTTGCTGAACTGAAACCATGAGTCGCTCCCTCCAGCTGCTTCCTTCTTGTACAGTCATACCTCGGGTTGAAGTTGCTTCAGGTTGAGCGTTTTCAGGTTGCGCTCCGTGGCAAGCCAGAAGTAACGGAACACGTTACTTCCGGGTTTTGCCGCTCACGCATGTGCAGACGCTCAAAATGACGTCACGCACATTCACAGAAGCGGCAAATCGTGACCCATGCACACGCAGACATGGGTTGCGTTTGCTTCAGGTTGTGAACGGGGCTCCGGAACAGATCCCGTTCGCATCCAGAGATACCACTGTAGTTTCTTGCCCTTTATCGGGTTTCTGGAGCATCGCCTCAGTTTCCTGTGCATCAATGAGGCTACCATCCCCAGTACCAGGTGTTCTTCTGTCTTCTGCAATATCATCTCCTTCCCCCTCAAGATCTAGTTTAAAGCTCTCCTCATCAGGTTTGCGAGACTCCGCAAATGTTCTTGTCACTGGCCTAGTCATATGGAACTCCCTGCCACTGGAGATTCAGCAGATGCCTTCTGGGCTGACTTTTAAAACGCCTCCCAAAGACTGTTCAACCAGGCCTACGCAGGCAGCTAAGAATACATGGTCTTTGGAGGTTTTTAATTTCTCTCTTTTTTTCACTCATTACAATTTTATGTTTGGGTTTTGTGTTCTTACATTGCTGTAAACCACTTTAGGATAAAGCAGCATATAAATATTTTTATAAACCAATAAATGATTGTCAGACAATGCGACTAGAAGTGTGTTTATTTGCTCCAAGCGAGACCTGCCATGAAGACCCCCCCCCCAGGATGGGCTTGCTCCTTGTGGGCCTCTGGGATATCTGACCCCCCCCCCCCGCGCCTCTGGCCATTCCACAGCTACTGACTCTTTGTCATTTTGCTCCCCCCTTTCATTAATATACCGGGTGGTCCTCCCCGCCCCCAGCATTTGCTTCTCATTGCTTTGGTTCTGCTGCTGATGGCACTGGATGTTCTAGCAGGCAGTGAGAGAAGCAACATGCGGTGCAGAAAGGTATCTAGCTGAAACACAGAAAACCAGTTTTAGCACCAGAACTGAGTGCACCCTCATCTTATTTTATTTTAAATAAATCTTCATGCCCTGGGCAGCTTCCGCCTCCTGCAGACTTCCAAACAAACCTTTCTCCTTTTTTGACATCTATGCTGCTCCTGCTCAGAACGGAGAGGTTGAAGAAACAGCAGGGCCCTGAATTTCTCCACCCGCCATAAACCCCCCACCATGGAAGAATTAAGTCTTTCCAGGCTTTTCCTGTACTGTCCAGCCATACCTAAAGGTAAAGGGACCCCTGACCGTTAGATCCAGTTGCGGACAACTCTGGGGTTGCGGTGCTCATCTCGCTTTATTGGCCGAGGGAGCCGGCGTGCAGCTTCCGGGTCATGTGGCCAGCAGGACTAAGCCGCTTCTGGCGAACCAGAGCAGCGCACGGAAATGCCGTTTGCCTTCCCGCCGGAGTGGTACCTATTTATCTACTTGCACTTTGATGTGCAACTGCTAGGTTGGTAGGAGCTGGGAACTCGCCCCGTTGCAGGGATTCGAACCGCCAACCTTCTGATCGGCAAGCCCTAGGCTCTGTGGTTTAAACCACAGTGCCACCCGCGTCCCACACCAGCCATACCTAGGCCGCCATAAAAAGCCAGGTCGCAGAGGGGCGACATAGGAGATCCCAAATAAACAGCCAGAAGAACTTTCTGACAGTGGAAGCGATTCCTTGGGAAGGAGGTGGGTTCTCATGGAATCGGAGAGTTGTAAAGGACTCCCAAGGGTCATCCAGGCCAACTCCCTGCAATGAAAGCCCAGGTCCCTGGGGGTGGGGTTTGCAACCAACACCAAGACCCACACTTTCACTGCCACCTCCATGGAACAATGGCGGCCAGAAGCCAGGGCTCCCTGGCACCATTCAAGGTGTTGCTTTTGACCTGCTTTTAGAATCACGGAGCTGGAAGGGACTCCAAGGGTCATCTAGTCCAACCGCCTGCAAGGCAAAAAGCCTCTCCTGGGGGGCGCCTTCCTCAACTGTGTCTGCCTTTGGATGGTGGAAGTGAGCCGCCCCAGCAAGAGAAGCCCTCCAGGGAGAGAGGCGGCCAGGGAGCAGTCAAGGGGCGACTGGTTTCTTCTGCCTGTATTTCCCTCTAGAACCTGCCGGCGACATCTGAAAAGGCCGAATGCCGGAAGATACAGGGCAGATGTGTGCAAACCATGGGACTGGCTCCCACAAGAGACAGGGATGGCCACCAATTAGGCAAATTAACGGAGGATCGGGGCCACCACCCCCCCATGGCTCATTTCTCCGTCTGTGGCCAGGAGCTCTGGGTCTGAAGGGTAGCTTCTAGCTGGGGGGAGGGTTGCGGCAGTCTGGCGCTGCTCTGGGGCTCCTTCCCTTTGGGGCAAGTGCTTCGTCGCAATGCGAGCAGGATGCTGACCCAGAGGAGCCATTGGCCTGATCCAGCTGCAGGGGTCCTCTGTGTCTCTGAGGCTTTGGCATTCCTCAAAAAGACGCCCCCTGCTGGAAGGGGCTCCTTCGTGATTGTTGGGAATCTTCTCCCTGGGTCTGAACCTCATTTCGTGGGAGAGGGCCCTCTCCCGTGGTTTTTGTGTCCTTGTGTTTTTCACTTCTCTCTCTCTCTCTCTCTCTCTCTCTCTCTCTCTGTAATAAATTAAGCTAAACTTTCAAAAGAAAAGGGGGAAAAGACCTGTCCTGCCCCGTCTCCAGGATCTCTGCTCCCTACCAATCTCCACCCCACAATTTAATAGCAAAAACAGCTTTGGGGCTGCCTGTGCAGGGAAGTTTTCAACGTGTGACGTTTGGTTCTGCTTTCATCTCTCTTGGAAGCCGCCCAGAGTGGATGGGGCAACCCAGAATACAGAATAAAATAATAAACATAGTTAGTATTTCTACATCCAGTCTGTTTCCCCCTCTGCAGTTCTGGGAAGCTTTGGAAGTTAGCATAGTATCCCAGAAACAGAAGGGACCATCAGGGTCACGCAGCCCAGCCCAGCCCAAGAATCCTTCTCTGACCAACATGGGACTCGAACCCAAGAATCTCGCGCTCCACTGAGTTATTCCAGCTTATGAAGGGGGGGGGGGTGAGAAGCCACCCTTGACAAAGTCAAGGCCATTGGGTCTGGTGAACCCAGGGCTGCTGACACTGGCTGGCAGCAGCTCTGCTGGATTTTGGACCTGGGGCCTGGAGATACTGGGGACTGAGCGCCTGCTGCCACACTAGAGTCCTGCGGTTCCCCCTGAGACGGCCCCTCTCCTTCCTGTCCTTCTGCACACAGCTGTGGGGCATGTGGGGCACCTGCAGCCTGCCGGCTCTTCTGGGAAAAGGGCGCTGGAGACCCCCTGGCTGCCTGCTGCCCTCCCTGCAGCCCCAAGGGCCAGACCCCTGGGCCGGCAGCAGGAGGGCCAGGAGGAACCCGAGGGGCTCCTCTTCCCTCCAAGCCCTTCCCCAGCCAAACCACTCCTGCCCAGGTCCTCTCAGAAGCAGCTTCCAGAAAGGCTAGGCAGCTCATTCTTACGCGGGGAAATCATAGGAGGGCAGAACAGCGGGGAGGGTTGCCGCCAGGGGCCCCAGGAATCTGCGACAGACGCGCTTTGGGGCACAGCGAGGCGGGGGGCACAGGGCCGTGTGCAGGCCAACAACCAAAATGGATGTGAGGGAGGAAGAGGAAGAGCAGGGCAAGGCCACAATGGAGCCTCCATGTCCAGAGCCAGTCCACCGGAAGACCAGGGAGGGCAGCAGCCGGGGAGGCCTCTCTCGGCCCCCCATCTCCCCCCTGGAGCCGTTGGAGGGGCTGAACGAGAGCAGCTTTCCACGTCCTCATCCAGCAGCCAGTTTGTGTGAATGGTGGGATTTTAATGTCGATTTCAAAATTGTGCATTGAATTGGATTTTAAATGGTGTCCAGACAGAGGCAGAGAAGTGGGGGGGGGGTGCGCAGACGCCACCTGGGGGCAGCAGGGACTCCCCCCCCAAGAAGGTGGGGCAGGAAGAGCAGGCCTGTACGAGGCCCCACAGCTTACATGCCTGGGAAGGGGGGACTGTCCAGGAAGGGGAGAGCCCTCTTGACGGAGCCCCCCCTCCCCATCACCTGGGGCTTAACCCTTCGCTCCCTGCCTTTCACGCCAGCCTGATCCCCAAAGTGGCGGGGCTGGCGAAGGGGGGTCTTTGGGCGTGTCTATGCCATCGCCCCCCAGCGCAGGGTGAGGTGCCCTGCCCACCACACGTACTCTGGCCCCCTGACCCCCAAACCCGCCTCTGTGCCCCCAAGAGGGTCCACAGGGATTCCCATCCCTCCATCCATCTCTGGGTGGGCCTCTCCCCCCTGCTTCTACTTGTAGGTCCAGCAGGCGGTGGCCCACCCCTGCCCCTTGCAGATCTCCTTGTGCTTGAGGAAGCAGCTCTGGACGCGGAACTTGCGCCCGCAGTCCTCGCAGGCGTACAGGTTGCCGTCGTGCGTCTTCATGTGCTCCGTCAGGTGGTGCTTCAGCTTGAACTTCTTGTTGCAGACGGAGCAGCCAAAGGGGCGCAGGCTGAAGGTCAGCATGATGTGTCGGTCCCGCTTGGGCTTGACCGCAAAGCGCTTCCCGCAAAGGCAGCCAAACTTCTTGCCGTCGGGCGCAGACATCAGCTTGACGGGCGCGTGAACCACCTGCCCGTGCACGGCGTGCGCCAGGATCTCGTTGCCATGGAGGTCCACGGGCTTCCACGAACTCTCGGGGAAGGCCACCGAGTCCGCCTTTGCCGAGAAGCCGCCGCCAGGGCCGCTGGACGAGGATGCCGCCGGGGCGCCAGGGAGCAGGTAGCTGACCTCGCCGCTCTCCTGGATCTCGGCCGGGCACAGCCCCGACACGGCCAGCGGCCTGCCCAGAGACTTGAAGAAGCCAGCCTCCGACAGGCACGAGCTGCTGCCGGCCCCGCCCAGCACCGAGGCCGAGGCGGCTGCCTCCTCAGCGTCAAAGCGCTCCTGCTTGATGTAGAAGACCTTGGGGGCCTCGTGTGCCGAGGCAAAGGACGGCTCCTTGACTCGGCTCTCCTCGGCCTTGGCCGGCCCGTCGGTGGAGCCGCTGCAGATCTGCGCCTGGTGCTCCTCATCCTCCTCCTCCTCGTCCTCCTCCTCGTCAGGAGGCACGCGGATCTTCAGGACCTCGCCGTCGGGGCAGGTGCGCCGCCGCCGCCCAGGAGCCTCGGCTTCAGCCTCGTCCCTGGAGCCAAAGTAGTTGCTGCTGCTGGGCGACTGGCTCTCGCTGGCGCGGCTGGACCAAGGCCGGCAGGCGCCGCCCTCCAGCTCCTTGAGGATGCCTGAGCACTGGTCCACCACCTGCCACATCTGGAGCCCGCTGGCCACCAGGAGGTGGCTGGGCAGGGCCTCCAGGAGCAGCTTGAGGCGCCCCGAGTAGATGAGCTGCAGGAGGTTCTCGAAGGCGTCCGGCTCGATGACGCCGGGCAGCACGATGCAGTTGGTGTCGTGCAGGAGCAGCTTGTCGTGGAAGTAGGGCGAGGAGGCGGCCAGGACGCTCTTGTGCGCCTGGAAGACGCGGCCCTGGACATGGATGGCGATGTCGCAGAACTTGCCCTCCAGCCGGTGCTTGTTGAGCGACTCCAGCAGGACGGCGGCGTAGTGAGGGAACTCAATCTGCACGCTGCGCGTCTCGGGCTCCATGGCCGCTGCAAGGAGGAGGGAGAGGGTGAGGGGCCAAGGGGGGAGGAGAGGGCACAGGGGGCTCCGCAGGCCAGGCAGCCGCCTGCCGGGGGGAAGGGAGCCCAAGGGTCATCTAGCCCAACCCCCACAAGAGGCTTGCTTTATGAACTGTATTGCAGGGGGCTGGGTTCCTTTCCAAACCTTTCTGTCTCCTCTGCTGCTGCCTTGTCTCAGAAGCCTGGGCAGCCGACCACCAGGGATTCCTGATGGTACAAGGTGTTGGGATAAAAAACCATAAAACAACATTGTGATGCCCCCCTTTGGGAACACTGCCTTCTGTAGGTGGCCACGGGCAGCCACAAGTTTGGCCAGGAGTTCCCTGTTTGACAGAAATCATATTTCTCTTTCGGAGGCTTCTGGCTGGACAAATTTTGGAGCCTCCTTGAGTCTGTTCATTTTCTAGTGCTGATTTGTGGGTTCATTTGTCTGTTTTACAGCACTGTTGCTGATATTTCACAGTGCTCCTAATTGTGTTCTGTGATTTGCAACAATGTGATTTGTTTATTTCTGTTAAAGTAAGCTGCTTTGAGCTTTCAATAAACAAAAAATGGCATGTAGGCACATTCAATAATTTACACAGAGAGAGGAATTGGTGGGGACCTCGAGGGTCACCTTTTAAAATATTTTACTGCAAGCCGCCCAGAGTGGCTGGGGCAACCATGTCAGATGGGAGGCACATAAGTAATAAAATCTTGTCCAGCCCCCTAGATAACCTTCAGGGTCCCTTCTGACCCGACATTTCTACGCTCCTCAGCTGCCGCTGCTGCCTGGCCTCCGGTGAAGCTCCAGGATCTCTCCAGCCACTGAAGCAGGACGGGGCAGGAGGAGAGTCCAGAATAGAATAAGGGGAGGGGTCTTCTTTTGCTGTTTACTTATTGACTTGTTTTCATCTTGTATATTATTATGTGAAACACCCGGAGATCTGAATGTATTTATTTTAATTCAGGAGTGTACGCACGACAATGGAGGCGTTCCACAACCGAGGTTCCACCGTAATAATATGAATCATAAAAGCGCCCTGCCTCTCAGAGACGGAGGCGCCTTGGGGGCTCTCTTGGCTTCTCTCTTCTCGCCCCATCTTTCAAGGGGCATCTCTGCCACTTCATGTGCCTATATGCTTCCCCCCCCTTCTTTCTTTGCATTTCCACTATTCACTGTTACCGTGAGATTGGGCAGCGCACAGACCTTCAGCCAGCGGGCGACTCGGGAGCCAATTATGCGAGCTCATATCTGCGCACCCCCCCCCCTATAGTCCTCCCTCCAGTCCTCCCTTCTCTTTACTGATTGGCCCTGGGCTCAGCGGCCGGCACTCTGCGCGTGCTCAGGGGCGCCCTCGCTCCGGCCCCTCCCCCTGGGAGGACGACGCGGCGCGCCAAGGGGCGGGGCCAGAGGCTCCCGAGGCTCCTCCCCCCGCCGCCTCCCCGCCGCCGCCGCCTCACCTCACCTCGCCCGCCGCCGCCGCCGCCGCCTTCCCTTCCTTCCGCCTTCCTTCCTTCCTTCCTTCCGCCCGACGGAAGCGGCTGAGCCGGAGCGAGAGGCGCCCCGCCCTCGGGCCTCCTCCGCGCCCAATCGGAAGCTGCGAGGGCGCTGGCTCGGATTGGCGCCCGGCTCGGACGCCCCGCCTCCCTCAGGCAGTTTAGCCAACCGGGGAGGTGGTCGAGTCCCGCCCCTTGTACTGTCGGCCCGCCTCTCCCGTCAGCCGGAAGAACAGGACCCGGATGCGGATCTGGACTCTGATTGGCTGCGCTCTTCGACTTAGGCGGGAGCTGCTTTGATGAGTTCGCAAACCAGCAGCGCAGGGGCGGGACCGGGAGAAGCGCTGCGCCTTCCCATTGGACGCGTCTCCTGGGTGGGAGGGGCGGGCAGGAGGCGGCGGCCCTTCCTGGTCGCCTGCGCAGCTTTCTAGTCCTCAGCGAGAGCGAAGGAGGCTGGCTGCGGGGGGGGGGGGGCAGGGGCTCCCGGAGCGAGTCAAAGGAGGCGAGGACTCTGAGGACTCTGTACTAGTAGTTGTTGTCTATAGACCCCCCTCATCCAAACATCACAGGGGCGATTTGAAAGCAAAAGGAAAACGCAAAAGAAAATCTCTTGCAAGCTTTGTCAAGGGACCCCTGACCATTTGGTCCAGTCGTGGCTGACGCCTCACCTTCGCAGGAGAACCAAGTGTCCCTGAGCATGGTCGCCAAACTGTTACCGGAAAAATCCGAGGGCTCCCTTGGACAAAACAAAGACACCAACCAGGATCACTTGGAGCAAAACAGCAGCCTGTAGGCTTGGCCTTTATTGAACTGTTGCAACAGGGCGCTCCCCTCACTTGCAGGAGAGAGGAAGGACCCAGAAAGATGGTGTGCAAGGCCTTATAAAGACTTTTGAAATTCCCACCCTGTAGATCAAGCCCACCCCCAGAAACATCACACCTACATCACAGAAAAGGCGGTCCAAAATAGAAATTTTAATATTGTTTTTCTCCTTTTTTGTTTATCTCCTGGCTGGCAGGTTACTTGATTGGATTTCCTGGGGAGCCTGGCCAGTCTTTTTTAATGATAAATACTTAGTTCCTGGGCCAGGTCACAGGCTCGCACCCTATTCAAACATGAGGCATACCCTTAAGACAGGATTTGTGAAGGAAAAGACAATGGGAAGGCTTTTCCAGTTTGACCTTGCAGAGAAAACATTTGTTCAGTTTAGGAATCAAAAAGGTTCCAGGTTGGACTTCCTGTGCTGATCTATATATGTGCTTGGTTGGTACACTTATGAACATTATCATATATTTAAGAGCATAAAATTCCTATTACAGGGTTGCGGCAAATGTTATGTGCAAATGGCTTTAGATACCTCTTAGGTCCATATACCATATATTCAAGCAAAAAACAGCAACAATTTGTTATTGACATAGGATGGACATATTGGCTGGACATATTCTTATGGAAATTATGGGGGGGCACATCTTTAAAGTTGTTAAATGTTACAAATATTATGCCTGAATGTATTCTTTCAACTTGACAGCTTAGGTAAGTTACCTAGCTTTAAAAAATCATAAAATCAACTCCTTTGCCATTTTCCTCTATTCCAACGCTATTTTGCCCTTGGAAAAGGGACTCCAGGAAGTGCCCAGAGGTGACAATTGCTGAGCTGATTGTTTACAAGTGATGGATGAAGTTTATTCTAGTAGACCTGATTTGAAGGACATGCCAAATCCTGCCTGGCCTTCCTGGTTTGTGGATGGTAGCAGCTTTCTGGAGGGAGGCCAGCGAAAAGCGGGGTACGCTGTAGTAGCCCTGGAAGGGGAAATCATTGAAGCCTCCCCACTTCCCTCTTCTTCATCCGCTCAGCTTGCTGAAATAGTTGCTCTAACCCGTGCACTATAGTTGGCTGAAGGCATAGACATTAATATATATACTGACTCAAAATATGCTTTCCTTACCCTGCATGCCCACGGAGCACTTTGGAAGGAACATGGCATGCTCACGTCAAAGGGGAGCCAGGTGCAGCACCCCCAAGCCCTTATGGATCTTTTAACTGCAGTATGGGCTCCCAGCCAAGTGGCTGTGATACATTGTTATGGACATCGAACTGGACTAAGTGATACGGCCAGGGGCAATCGCCTAGCCGATAAAACAGCTAAACAAGCAGCTAGACAAGAGGCACCTGCTTCCTTCCTGGGATCCCTGATACCAGAGAAGATTGTGGATACTAGCCTTAGACCACCATACACCACACAGGAGCGACAAATGGCAGAAGCTGAGAAGTTGGCAACTACTGATGAGGGATGGTATCTTACCCCTGACAACCACCTATGGGTGCCAGAGTCCCTAGGCCCCCAAGTTGTGCGTCGGTACCATGACTCCTGTCACGTGGGGCCCGATGCTCTGGGCAAAGATCTTGGGAGCTGTTACTATATATCCAAGGTGTACCAGTTAGCTTCTCAGGCCTCGAGGCGTTGTGTCCTCTGCCAGAAAAATAATCCCAGAACAGGACCCTTACCTCCTTCTGGAATTCAACATCAAGGGACAGCTCCCATGGGGGACTTAGTTATTGATTTCACGGAACTGCCCAGGTGTGGCTTATACCATGATGTCTTAGTGGCTGTCTGCACTTACACAGGATGGGTGGAAGCTTGGCCCACGAAATCAGAATGGGCTTCAGAGGTCACCAGGTGCCTGCTACGTGAAATAATTCCCCGTTACGGCCTGCCCCGGTCTATGGGATCTGATAATGGCCCTTTCCCTTCCTCACCCACAACAAACACTCTGTGAGGTGAGTGGGGCTGAGAGACTTCAGAGAAGTGTGACTGGCCCAAGGTCACCCAGCAGCTGCAGGTGGAGGAGCGGAGACGCGAACCCAGTTCCCCAGATTACGTGACTACCGCTCTTAACCACTACACCACACAGGCCACTGCACTGCTGCCAACGAAAGGGCAGGGAGGCTTGAGAGGGAGGAGACGCCCTGAAGTGGAACCTGTGTACGCAGCTCACCGGAGGAAGACAGCAGAAAAAGCCAAATTCAGCAGTGGAAGAAGAAAATTTCATAATATAAATTCAGAAATATAAACATTTATTACAAAAAAAGTATCAAGACTTTAAAAGACAAAAGAGTAAGAATGGGAGTCGCTATCCGAGATGCAGAAAGACCAGCCGCCTCCGCCGCCCTCACTTCCGCTGTGTCGCTGTGCCAATGACACAGTCATTCACCTGCAAGGCAAGACCGGGCAGATTTGGGGGGCCAGAAACTGCCGCCACCTCCTCCATCCAGCTGCGGTCAGGATGCCCCTTCCGCAGAGGAGATTCTGCAAGCAGCCCAGAGAAAGGGACACCCCCGCCCCCCCCCCCCCAGCCGGATGCTGCAGCCACTTACCTTTCTGGCAAAGCGAAGGGAATTGAGGGACTCGGCAAAGTTCTCCTCCGAGGGCGAGATGTTAACAAACATCAGCCTGGGGGGAAAGGCCAGAGGAGAGGGTGAGGAGAAACAGAGGCTGCCTCAAGGGGGGTGCATGGCCCCCCTGTCAGAGACCTCTGGGTTGAAAGGGGTCATCTAGCCCAACCCCCTGCGTTCCTGGCAGGACAGCGCAGACCAGGCCTCAAAGGGGAGGGGGAGCCATCAACTCCCTCCTTGCCGACTCACATCTTGGAATTGCCGCCTAAGGAGTTCTGGAGGAGGTAGGTCAGCTTGCTGTTCCGGTAGGGCACATGGGCCTCCTGCAAGGGGGCAAAGGAAGCGGACAAGAAGGGGTGCAGGAGGGGGAAATGTGTGGGGCCCCTCCTCCCCACTTAGGGCAGGCCGGTTCCGCCAGCATCCTGAGGCTGTCCCATTCCTGATCGAATTGTAGAGCTGGAAGGAATCACAGCTACACAGGCCCTGATAGGTGGGCACCCCACACGTGAGACAGCGCTGGACGCCACATCCTCACCCTCGCAGAAGACCAGCGCACTGCGGGAGGCGGGCTGTGGGGCTGCAAAGGGCTGCCCCATGGCTGGCCAGGACTCCCCCCCCCCCGGAGGCACACGCGACCCCCCTCTCCTGCCTACCTTGTTGCTGAGGGCGGTGATGACCAGGCCCAGGTTGGAGAGGCTGCTGTTGATGGCCTGGGTCTCCTTGAGGCGGTCGCCGGTGGAGAGGGACCTGTCCAGGCGCTCGCTGCCAGCAAGGTCCACCAAGCTCAGCACGGCTGCGGGGGGGGGGGGGACAAAGGAGGGGTGAGGGTGGAGGGAGAAGGGGGGGTGCTGGGGACCAGGGACCCACAGAGGGCCTGGCCTAGAAGAGGAGGGAGAGCAAGGGAGCGCCTCTGGGCCAGGGCAGGGACAGAGGCCTCCGGCGAAGGGTTTCGGCAGGGGATCGTGGGGCCGGCTACACTCACAGGAGGTGTGCAGCTCCCGGTTGGGGTTGTGGCCCTCGATGCGCAGCTGGAAGAGGCTGTGGCTGCGGGACGAGCGCTCGTTGAGATTGGTCTTGGCCACCGAGCGGTTGGCTTTGGCCCTCTGGAGCAGCTTCAGCACCTGAAGGGGCAAGCAGGGGGCAGGAAGCGGAGAATGGCAGTCGGAAGGGACCCCCGAGATCCTCTGGCCCTAGCCAGCCCCTGGCAAGCAGCGTGAAGAGGCTAGCCGGGCACATTCCCCCCCTGGCTATTGGCTACTTGCGACCAAACTGAGATGCCCGGGCGCCCGATGGCGTTGGACATCACCGCCTGGAGGGGCAAGCCTGGGAATCCTCGGAGTGAGACGGTTTCCACACACGAGGACCTCGTCCTATAGAATTCTATCCGTTACACAATCAGAATGAGTATCAGGAACCAAAACGGTTTCTCTCAGCAGCCTGAGCAGAAGCAGTGAACAATGTCAGTTCATTGTTCTCACCTGACTTCACTCCCCCGCCCCCACTGCCCCACTCTCAGTTGTGAAGAATATTATTATATTCTGAATGTACCGTTAAGAAAAAGAAGTTGGAATAGGCCAAGATATGTGGACTGCCCCAATCCCAGCTCAAGGGGGTCATCGGAACTAGCCAGATGTTAAACTGAGAATCAGTCAGTCAGGCCATCATTTGAAAAATAAGACTTTAGAACGCCTGGCCCCAAAATGGCAACGAGACACTCCATTTGGGTGAGTTTAAGCTTGGTTTAAGGAGCCGCTTGGTGCCTAGCTTCTATATTGGAGTTTCTACCATTGCCTGCAAATAGAAAGGGAAGCGTGGTGGGGAGTTCTTCCTCTGGGAACTCTAGGGCAGGCAGAAGCCCCATAAGGAGCCGAGGGGCCAAGACCCAGGTGATCTGAGCTCTCCAGAAAGGCAAGATGGCTCAGGCCTTCATGCAGAAGCCTCTCAGAGAACGGCACAGTCGGAGGGGAGCCCCCAGGGTCATCTAGCCCAACCCCAGATTCCTCCCTCTGCTCCTCCCCTCAGAGGCTTTGGATGCAGACACACTCTGGCTGCCTTGTCCCCAGACCAAGGCCCTAAAATGGGTCACAATGGGGCTGGTTCTCTGGCTTCTGCCTCTCCTCCACCCCTTGCAAGCAGGCTGGTGGCCGGACACAGTGCAGAGAGCGGAAGAATAGTAGTGTTGGAAGGGGACCCCAAGGGTCATCTACCCAACCCCCTGCACCGCTGGAACCCCCCTGGAAAATCCCAGACAGCTGCCCCCCCAACCGCGGTACCTCTTGCTCCGAAGCAACGGGGACGTAGCAGAGGTTGGGAACGTGCAGTTCCTCCGTGCACTGGCTCACTCGCCGGATCTCCAGCTCAGAGCCCCGCTCAGGGCGCAACACCAGCAGGTCCCGCAGAGACTCATTGTAGATCTCCAGGAAGTTGGCAGTGAAATGGTACTGGGAGGAGACAGGCAGAGGGGCAGGATCATACCAGGGAAGGCAGCTGGGGTGGCGCGTGCCCAGCCAGCACATCGCTCCCAGCTCAGACTCTGGGACTAACTGGCATGGCTATTCCAAGATGGCCTGCAGAGGAGGCTTCCAAAGGTGAGGCCTAGGAGTTCAGACAGGCCAGCCCTCGGGTGTTCAGGGGATCTTGTGAGGCTGAACGGAAGGCCCTGCAGAAAAACACTGGCGGTCTCACCATCCTGTGGGGCGGGTGAGGGTGAAAGAGGCAGCCCCCTCCCCGAGTGCTCAGAGGGCTTGGGAGAACCTCTCTCACCAGCGCCCTCTCTGGGAGCTCCCAAGCCCAGTGTGAAACCCCCCTGGCAATTGCAGCATGGCGAGTGAATGCAGCGGGGGTCTCCACCCCCTTTGGACACCTGCATCCGCTTTCCCTCTCTGCCCCCACCTTCCAGCCTTTGGCCTCCATCTCCCGGGCTTTCCTGAAGATCTGCTGCACTGCGCGGGGGATCATGCCGGCCGTGGAAGGGTCCTGGCAGTCGGGGCCCTCCATGGTGTACGTCTTGCCACTCCCCGTCTGCCCGTAGGCAAAGATGCAGACGTGGTAGCCGTCCAAGGCCGACTGCGGGGAGGAAGGGAAGCCGTCAGGCTGGCGTCCACCAGACCCCACCTGCCCCCAGAGGGGGAGAGCCGCCCTATGTGAAATTTCCAGACCATCCTTCAGCCAAGCTCACAGGACAAACCAGCCAAATCAGCCGGGTAATCATCCCCATGATCATCATCATCATACAGTGGCACCTTGGTTGTCGAACCGAGTCTGTTCAAAAACTAAGGCTGCCAAAGAATGTTGGGGAATTGGAACACTTCAGCGTTCAGGAGCCAAAGTGTACGAGTACGAAGGCGTTTGAGGGCCAAGATACGACTGTACCATACTCAACATAATAACAAACTAGAAGAACTGGGCCGCTTCCCCCCTTAATGTATTTATTCTATATATTTATTTGATTGATTTATGTGCTCTTCAGGGTGGTTGACAGAATAAAATGCTTTTCCTTACCTGCACAAGCAGAGAGATCTCCTCAAAGACCTCCTCCTGGGAGCTGGACGGAGGGAAGACCTGGTCAAAGTTGAACTCATAGACAATGTCCTCTTTTCGCTCCCGGCCAACGTGGGACTGGCAGAGAATCAAAGAATTGCAGAGTTGGAAGGACCCACAAGGCTCATCTAGTCCACCCCCCAAGCAAGACTTGAACCCACAACTCTGAGATTATGAGCCTCTACCGACTAAGTGGTGACTCTCTCGCACACACACACACATCCATCAGCTGGCATTGGGTCTCTTGGCCTTGGGCCGACCATCAACATTTGGGTTTCTCCTGCTCCTGCACCACCCTGCTGTAAAAGGTCATTGCAGGAACAACACTGGCTTATTTGAAGAAGAAGAAGAAGAGGAGGAGTTTGGATTTGATATCCCGCTTTATCACTCGCCTTCAGGAGTCTCAAAGTGGCTAACATTCTCCTTTCCCTTCCTCCCCCACAACAAACACTCTGTGAGGTGAGTGGGGCTGAGAGACTTCAGAGAAGTGTGACTGGCCCAAGGTCACCCAGCAGCTGCAGGTGGAGGAGCGGGGAATCGAACCCGGTTCACCAGATTACGAATCTTAACCACTACACCACACTGGCTCTCGGCAGGCTTTGCGGCA
Source organism: Podarcis bocagei (assembly GCF_964188305.1). Classification (NCBI taxonomy): domain Eukaryota; kingdom Metazoa; phylum Chordata; class Lepidosauria; order Squamata; family Lacertidae; genus Podarcis; species Podarcis bocagei. The sequence goes on from NC_138126.1 coordinate 78,909, forward strand.
GGTTGAGACTTTCTGACGTCCCCTGGCAACTGTGACAGCCCAAGATGCCACCAAGACTTTGACAACCGCCTTGTCCCCCCACCCCCAGACTGACCTCCTCCGCCTTGGATAAGACAAGGCTCTTGCTGTCGTCTGGCGGGAAGCGCAGGTGGCTCATCCCCTGCTTCTGGGCCTCCTTCTCGCTGCTCAGCAGGGGGCGCACGCGGCAGAAGACACGGATGTTGCCCTGGAGGGAGCGGGGAGTCGTCAGCACCCAGCCCCACAAAGGGACCCCCAGCGCCAGCCCCCCACCACCACCGGCCCACCTTCAGCTCCTGGACGGCGTTGTGCAGGGAGCGCCGCTCCATCTCCGACTCGTGCAGCTTCTGCTCCAGCTGGACCTTGCGTGCCGCCAGCGCCTCATTCTCCTGCGCCCGCCGGGCCAGGCTCTCCTGCGCCAGGCGCAGTTCCGCCTGCGTCAGAGAAACCCCAGGGCCAGTGAGGGACGGGCCACCTCAAACCCAGAGCCGCCCACCCGCCCTCTCAGCCAGGCAACAGTTCAGGGAGGAGGCGGCAAATGCTGGCTTCCTCAGCTGGGAAAGGAAAAGCACCTGCAGGAACAGACACAGCAGAGCTTAGCAATTCCCCCAGACAAATATCTAGGGCCCTCTTGCGATGGATAGAAAAGGGACTTGTGTGAGAAACAGGGTGTGAGGCTGAGGAGAGGGGAAGCGCTTCCCGCGAGAGCTGAGAGGGATACACTTCTCTGTATGGGGGGGGATTGAAGATTAAGATATAATTAGGAGGGCTAGACACATAAAATTGTGTGTTTTATTGTGATTATTACCCATTACTGTTGTGATTTTTATTTATCTTCTTTCTTTTTCTCCTTATCTTCCCACCTTTTATTGCTTTTTTCTGTATTTCTTATTATCTTTTATTAAAAAATTCTTGATTTACAAAAGTGTTTGCAATGTCTTTCTCTCATCTTATTATCTTTTTTTAAACTAGTTTGGTTTGTATTATATTATATCTTGAAAATATTTAATAATTTTTTAAAAAACATTTTTTTAGGTATCTAGCTCTCTTTTCTGGGGCTGAGGACCCTTAACTGTGATCTTGATTCTGGCATTGTGGAATCAGAAGGGTACCTACGGGACATCTAGTCCAACCCGCTGGAATGCAGGCGTCACAAGCAGATGTTGGCTAGTCCCAAGGATTCCTCACCTCACCTTGGGATTCCAAGCACCATTAAAGGGTGGGTGGAAGGGTCCCCAGCCCCCCCTCACCTCTCTGGCCTCCAGCTGGGCAGCCAAATCCTCCTTGGCCTCCCTGGCTTTGCGGCCAGCGGTTTCCAGCTCCCGGATCGTCTGGCTCTGGCTCTTGACGGTCTCCTGCAGCTGCTGCTCCTGCTTCACCAGCTGCTCCACCCTCTGCAGGCTCTCTGTGGCCTGCGCTTGGCAGGTCTGCAGCTCCAAGGCCAAGGCACTGCAAAAAGAGGGTAGGGCAAGGTCAGATCCTGCAGCAGGAGTAGCAGAAGGAGTCCGCCATGCCCTTCTCAGGCTGCTGCTCGCTCACCTGTTCCGCCCCTCCAGCTGCTGGTTGCGGGCCCTCGCCTGCTTCAGCTCCCCCTCCAGCTGGTTCAGCTGATGCCTCAGGGCCTCATTCTCCCCGGCCAGCCCCTGGGCCTTCTCCTTGTAGGTCCCCACTTTGGCCCGCAAGTCGCTCACTTGCCCCTTCAAGTCCCAGGGGGCCCGCTTCTTCTCACCCCCGCCAGCAGCGGCAGGAGCAGCGGCTGCCAAGGGGAGAGGGACAGAGAGAGGACAGTGTGAGGGTCCCGGTGGCGGCTCAAGGATGGCACAGGGGGGGCACCTCCCTCCCTTCTCTAGGCCTTACCTGGCTTAGGGGCTGCCGCAGCCACCGTCCGACAGGCTCCTGCTGGGAAACAAGGAACGAGACATGAAGCAGTGAAAGGATTCCCAAGGGGACCCTGTCTCCCCTCCATTGCTCCATGAAATATCTCCAAACATGTGGGGGTTCCCTTCCACGGGTTGCGCCTAAAGTCAAAATCACGTATAGCTGAAATATGCTGGATTTAATGGTGGGCAGGATTGCCAGAGCATTTTTCCCAGCCCCTCTCCAAACTTTTTATATTGTTTCCTACACTGAATGCACACAAGTTAAAGGGGCACCAGATGCAGGATTACGGGGAACCCACATTCTACACATCTGAATCAGCTTGCCAAAACTAAAATGGCTTCAGCAGGTGCCAAAAAGAGTCCAGCAAAGATAGCTGCCTGGTGTTGTGAGAACATAACTGGATCAGGCCCAAGGGGGCCTGTCTAGCCCAGCATCCTGTTCTCAGTGGCCAAACAGTTTCCTGTGGGAAACCAGAGAGCAGGATTCAAGTCCAAGAGCCCTCTCCCTCTTTGTGGCTTCCAGCAACAGGTATCCAGAAGAATTTCTGCCTCCAACCATAGAAGCAGAGCAGACATCACAGCTAGTAGCCACTGATTGCCCTCTTGGACGTGCATCTGTTTAATCCTCTTGTAAAGCCATCCAAGTTAGTAGCTATCACTACCTCCTGTGAGAGGAAGTTCCATAGGTTAGCTATGCAATGCCATTGTTTTTTATACAGTGGTGGCTTGGTTCTCAAACTTCATCCGTTCCAGGATTCCAAGACTCCAGAAACCATTCGCAAACCAAGGGACGGCTTCCGATTGGCTGCAGGAGCATCCTGCACTCATTCGGAAGCTGTGTCGGATGTTCAGCTTCTAAAAAACGTTCACAAACTGGAAAGCTTACTTCCAGGTTTCCGGCGTTCAGGAGCCAATTTGTTCAACAACTAAGCCGTTTGAGAAGCAAGGTACCACTGTAATGGAAATCAATACAACAATATTTATAATATTTTTGAAAAATAACACGTATGATATACAGGTACAATATGGCACCCTTGACAGGGACGCTTCTGCAGCCCGCTGCCTACCTGTGGTGGACGGCCCTGCCACACCCGCAGTCCCCCGGGTCCGAGTGCTCGACCGGCGACGCCCCCCTGCCAAGAAAGCGGTGTTACAGCAAAGTCCAGAAGGGCTCCCCAGGTTCTGCCCCGCCCCCCCCGACCTGAGCTTACCGGCCTGGCGGTGGCCTCGGAGCCCAGGGGCCGCTGGCGGAGGCTTCGGAACGGAGGGGGCTGCTGACACAGGTCCTCCCCGCTTGGTAGGGTCCAGGGGACCCCGAGCCCGTTTCTGGGAGGAAGGAAAGGGCAGCCATTTGTTATTCTCCAGGACCAGGCTGGATGCCCTGCAGGGGTCCCTGACCCCCTCACTGATCCTATTCAACGTCCCTCTCTGCTGGAAATGGCAATGCCCCATTCGCACCCCCCATGCTGCAGAAGGGAGGGGCTTGGGAACTCACCCGGTCCACCTTGGGGGGCTCATTCTCATCGCTGGCCGGGCGCTTGAGGCGCAGCCCAGACACAGGGAGCCGGGAGGGGGCTTTCGGCAGCAGGAAACTTTTTTCCTCAGAGTTCATCTTCTGCTCCCTGAGTGGTAACTGAGGTGGGGAGAGAGAAAGAAAGAGAAGGTCGTTGAGTTCATTTAATGAAGAATCTCAAAAGCAGGGTGGAGGGGGGTGTCGAAGCCCGAGGCAGGCAAGAGAGAGGCGCCCCCAGACCCCCGGAAGTGACTCACGGGAGGTGGACCATCCATCAGCTCCAGGCAAGGCCTTCAGGGAGAGGCAAGACACCTTCAGCCGCCAGTGGGAGGCCAAGGAAATGAAGCCGAGCTTGCAAGGTCAAAGGAGGCCCAGCTAGTCCAAATGGCCCCCAGCACCAAGGCCTCGAGATAGGCTGCCTCGGGCCAGGAGGCTCCGCAGGGGGCCGGTCCACTGTCCCGCAGACCCTGGGGGGGCCGGACTACACGGGGAGGGGGGGGGGAGAACGAATTCCTCTGCCCCACAAAGAAGCCAGAGATGCCTTCTCAGCGAAAGGACACATTCTGCGCATGTCAAAGCGCGCCGATTGCCGGCCCCTCCGCGGGCCGGATGGAGAAGGCGAGGGGGCCGGATCCGGCCCGCGGGCCTCAGGCCGCCTCCCCCTGATCTGCTGGGGCTTGGCTGGTCCCTCCCGCCCGAGGAAGGGGCCCCTCTGCCGCCCGCGCCCCGAGGCCTCACCGGCGCCGCGCTCGACGCCCCTCCGGCTCCTCCTCGCCGTCCTTCTCCCTCTCCGACCCAACCGCCGTCGATTCAAACGGACAGCTCCCGTCCTCCTCCGCGGCGCCGCCCGGCAGCCAATGGCGAGGCGGCGAGAGGAGGAGACCAATCCGCGCCGCCCGTCGCGCGGGCCGGACCCGCCCTCTTCGTCTTACGCCCACGGCCGGGCCGCGTCGCCGCATAACCTCGCGCCGGCTCCGCCCCTAAGTCCCTCCTTGGCGCACGGCCCGAGCGGAGGACGCACTGCGCACGCGCGCCGCGAAAGAAGGCGCCCGAGACCGCCTCCGCCGGAAGGAGCGTCGGCGGGAGGGCGAGCGTGAGTGCGCGCGCGCGCGTGCCGCAGGCGGCCACGCCCCTCCATGGCAACGGCCGCGGCGCGCAGGAAGCGGGCGGGCGGGGGCGGGGGCGGGGCCTGCGCCGGAGGGGCGGGGCCAGGGAGATCTATGGGGAGAGAGATCAATGTCGAGCGAGAGAGACACAAACAAACAGGAGGGGCCCCCCCAGGGGAGGCCGGCGGAGCGCGCCTTGGCAACAGGTGCAGCTTCCCCAGTTGAACACCCGCCTGCCCCTCTGCGCAGGTGGGGCGGGGCCTGGAGGGGAGGGACCCCCAATCTCCAGAAGACCCCGAGTGACCCTGGCCCCCTTTTCCCTCCCCCCCACGAAGGGGCTTCGGGGCCTGAGGCAGGTGGGGGCACACAGGGCCCCAGGCCAGCTCCCCCTTCCATTCCAGGGACGCTGCAGCGGGGCGATCCCCTTGGAGGGGGCCGGGGGTCCTGGCAATGGGGGGACCCCCAGGCGCTGCCACGGGCCCGACTGGGAGCTGGGGGGCGGTCTTTCCCCCGCTCGCCCCCCCCAGCCCGGCGGGGGCGTGCCGGGTCCGGGTGGGGGCGCTGGGGGGGGCTCGGCCGCCCGGCCCTCGGCATCCCCCCTCGCGGCCCCCCGCTCCGGCTGCTGCGTCACTGGCGCTCCGCGGGAGGATGGAGCCGCAGAGGGTCCCGCTCCGCCGCCCCTGAGACCCCCGGCCCACCGGGGAGGGACCCCCGCCCCCCGCGGGTAAGGGGCGAGGCGAGAGGGACCCCCAGAGCGGAGCCGGCAAGGGGGGCGCCCCCGCCCCTCCCCCAGGTGGGGGCAGGACTCCGGGGGTCCTCTGCGGGCGGAGCCTGACCCCCGTCTCTCCCCCCCCCCGCTGCAGGTGGGGCGCAATGTGATGGCGAGTGAGCCTCCCGCCACCCCCGCCTCGGCCCGGCTGACCCGGACGAGCGCCCGCCTGACCTCGGGGCCCTGGAAGCGGCCGGCGGCCGGCAGCGGAGGGGCGCCCCCCTCGCCCTGCTCCCCGCCGGCGCCCGGGGGCCCCAGCGCAGCCCCGCCCGGCTGGCCCCGCTTCTGGGAGGGCCAGGATGTCCTGGCGCGCTGGACCGACGGCCTCCTCTACCTGGGCACCATCAAGAAGGTCAGTGGCTGCCCCTCCCCTCGGGGGACAGGGGGGTCCGCCCCCCCCCGGCTGGGGGTCTCTGCTCACCCTCTCCCCCCCTGCAGGTGGACCCCCTCCGGCAGGTGTGCCTGGTGCAGTTTGAGGACGACTCCCAGTTCCTTGTGCTCTGGAAGGACATCAACCCAGGTCAGTGGGAGATGCCCCCCCGCCACCCTGGGCCTCCTCTTTGGGGTCCCCCACAGTCTCCACCCCCTGCAGGCCTGGCTCCCCACCCCGTCTTGTTCTGTAGGGATGACCCCAGTGCAGAGTTCACCTGTGGAACTCCCTCCCACTGGCGAGATATCAGCGGCTCCTAACCAGGATGGTTCTGAATGGCCGGTTCCTGGAAGCCGCTTTGGGGGGGGGGCATTCCATGGCTGCCCAGGGTGAGGAGGGGAGGCTGGATCAGAGGAGAACCCCCTTTGGCCCCATCCAGAAGACACTTCTCATTTCCCAATGGAGCCTCCAACTCCAGAGGCAGTCTATCTTGCCTCTGAGGCTCTTGGGGCAGGAACCCAGCTGCCCTTGGGGGGGGGACTGGCCCCTCACGCCCCCCCTGCCTTTTCTCCTAGCGGCTGTGCCTGGGGAGGAGCAGTCCTGTTGCGTCTGCCACTCGGAGGCCGTGAGCCCAGACAACCGGCTGGTGCGGTGTGAGAAATGCAGCCACGGTAAGTCCGCCAAAGGAGCCCCACAAGCTGCCCCTGGTGCCCCCCCCCCATTGCCCCACTGATGACCCTCCTTCCTCTCCTTCCCCCCCCCCCCCGCAGCCTACCACCAGGAATGCCACCTGCCCCGGGTGCTGAGCGATGGGGCCTGGACGTGCCGGCAGTGTGTCTTTGCTGTGGCCACCAAGGTAAGAGTGGTCTCCTCTGCCCCACAGCTGGAAGGGACCCCCAGAGGTCCTCTGTCCCAGCCCCGCGCACTGACTCTGCCCCACGGCTTTCCTCCTTCTGCAGCGGGGCGGCGCTCTCAAGAAGGGGCCCTACGCCAAGGCCATGATGGGCATGAAGCTGGTCCTGCCCTACCAGCTGAAGGCCCTGGAGTGGGACGCCGAGCACCTCGCCAACCGCCAGCAGTGCTACTGCTACTGTGGGGGCCCCGGAGAGTGAGTCTGGCAGGGGCGGAAGAGGGGGGCTTGCGGGGAGGAGGGAGGGCTGTGTGCGGGGGGCGCTCAGCTGACCGGCCCCCTCTCTTCCTCTGCCTCAGGTGGAACCTGAAGATGCTGCAGTGCCGCGGCTGCGCCCAGTGGTTCCACGAGGCTTGCACCCAGTGCCTCAGCAAGCCGCTGCTCTACGGGGACAGGTGAGGGGCAGCCCTGGGTGGGGGGGGAGGGTGGGGGTCAGAGGGCGAGGGCATCTTGTGACTGACCCCCCCCCGGCTCCACCCGGCAGGTTCTACGTCTTTGAGTGCTGCGTCTGCACGGGAGGCCCAGAGAGCGTCCGGCGTCTCCCCCTGAGATGGTGAGGGGGCGCTTTGGGGCGGCAGTGGGGCATAAGCACAAGAAAGCAATGCAGCGGCCTGGCCCCAGCCCAGACTCGGTCACGGGATCGGGCCCCCCGTTGGGCAGGACGTCCCTGCATCTTGGGGGGCTGGACTGGATGACCCTCGGGGTCCCTGCCAACTGTGATTCCATATAAAAGCAGTTTAAAGAGAGCCAAAGGAAGGTGGGTCCTTAAAAAAACACAACCCCACATCTTGAGTGTATCCTGATCCACTTGGGCCCTTTAATTAACAGCTTCCTGCTTATCACTTGATTTCCAAATACACCGCTTGGGATAATTGGGACACGCTTGGTAACTTAGAATAAGTCAGTCAGAATTAAGCAGCTGATCTAGAAAGCAAAGAGAGAGCAGAACGGGGAAGGAGGTTTTGGCGCCAGAGCGAAGGAAGCCGCCACCTCAAGGGCCAGGAGGCACCGGGAGGGAGTGGGGGGCCGGGAGGGTGGGGGGCTGCGCTGGCTGCGCTGAGGGATTTCCGCCTCCCCCCCCCCCGCAGGGTGGACGTGGCCCACCTCATCCTCTACCACCTCAGCATCTGCTGCAAGAAGAAGTACTTTGACTTTGAGCGCGAAATCCTCCCCTTCGCCAGCGAGAACTGGGACAGCCTCCTGCCGGGCGAGGTGAGAGGCCGGTGGGGGGAGGGATCCTGGGGGCGAGACTCTGAATCTCAGGGTTGTGGGTTCGAGTCCCATGCGGGGCAAAACATTCTTGAATTGCAGGGGATGGGACCTGATAAAAGTCTAGGATCCCTTTAATGTTGGGGATTGGCAGTGTGGGCCAGGAGGCAGGATCCGCCCCCTGTGGGGCACCCTGGCCTGCGGGTGGCGGGGGTCTGACGCTGCCCCTTTCCCCACAGCTCTCGGACACCCCAAAGGGGGAGCGCTACAGCCAGCTGCTGAACGCCCTGACGGGACACAAGGACAGGTGAGGGGGTGCAGGCCTGGCATGGACCGTGGGACCCCTGGGGGGCTGCGGGTGCCGGGTTCAAGAGCCGCCCCATCACAGCCGCCTCCTCTGCAGGTTCATCTCCGGGAAGGAGATCAAGAAGCGCAAGGGCCTCTTTGGGCTGCACTGCCGCGTCCCCCCACCCGCCCCCCAGGGGGCCGACGGCTGTGGGGACGCGCCCAGGACCCCCTTCATCGCGGGCAGCAGGTGAGCAGGGGGTCCCGAGGGGGTGGGAAAGGGGGCAGGGCCTCCCCCCGCCTTTGCTCCTCCGGCACCCCCTCCGTGCCGTGCAGATAAGGAGGGTCTCTTACAGCTTCCTTTCAGGGCAGGGCAGGCGTGGGAAGGGGTCGGAGCGCCCGAGGGCCGGGCGGCGGGGGCCGCCGCGGCAGCAGCCACAGCGCCGGCGCAAGGGGCAGCCGCCGGCCCCGAGTGGCAGCGGGGGGCAGTGGGCGCAGCAGGAGGAGGAGGAGGAGCAGCAGCAGCGGAGCACCCGGGAGAGGGAGCGCCTGGAGAGGGCCCTCACTCAGGTAGGCCGGGGGCCAGGAAGGGCGGGGGGACCGGGGGGGCCCTGCTGCGTCCCTCTCAAGAGCCCCCTCCCCTCTCTCCGCCCCCAGGAGGCGGTGCAGCACCCAGTCAGCGCTAACCAGAGCTACAGCGGCTACGGCGGCACTTCCAGCACCTACAACTTCCGCCGCACCGACGCCCGCTGCCAGGAGAGGTGAGGGGCAAGCAAGGCAGCCCCACGGCGGGGGTGGGGGTGGCGTTCCCCGCCCCACGCTGACGGCCTGCCTCTCTCTCCCCCACCCTGCAGCGCCCCGATCCGGATGTTTGCCTCCTTCCATCCCTCGGCCAACACTGCAGGGACCTTGAGGTGAGCGGGAGGGAGGGAGGGGAGCGCCCCACTTTCCCCAGGGGGGCGTGGATGGAAGTGGGGGGCTTCACTGGGGAAGCCTGGTCCAGCACAGCCCCCGGCCAGCCCAAACCCCCCAAGAGGCCGCTCTCCAGCCTGTGGGGTGAGCGGCCTCACGAATGGCTGTTTGACCCTGATGGGGAGGGAAGGTCATCTGGCCCACCCCCTTGCCGTCAGACAAGGTGCCCCCTTTGAGACACCGACCTCTGCCAGGTCAGGGCGGCCCCTGTGAGCCCCCCCCCTCCAGTTAGGACCTGGAAGACCCGCTCAGCCATGCAGCGGACCAGGCGGCCTAGGAGTCAGCGATCATTCCTCTGGCCCACCTCACAGGGTTGTTGTGCGGAGGCAACGGGAGGCAGGAGGAGGGGGGGTGCCTCTCCTTCCCCAGAGGTTGGACGCCCGTCTATCCGGGACTCTCGTTCCTGCTTCCCGCACTGTGGGGGCCGCTGGAAGTTGTAGCGCTGGCCGTCCAGGGCAAGCGGGGTCAAGCTGAGGTTCGGGGTGACTTTGGCTGCAGCAAGTGACCCCCCCTTTCCTTCTGCAGCACCAGCAGCGGAGCCCCCCTCGACCCCGGTGACGCCGCCCCTGCGGAGCGGGGCAGCCCAGAGCGATCTCCGGCGGATGACGGCCCCGCCCCCCGGACACTCCTGCGCCGACACTCCGCGCCGCCGGCCCCCAAGCGGCCCCCGGCGGCTGCCCCGGCCCCCTCGGCCCTCTGCGTGGCCCCCGGCGGCCCCACCAGCTCGGGCTACTTTGGACCCATGGGGCGGCTGGCGCGGGGGGAGGCGGTGCGCATCCTGGCTCGCCGCGTCACCACCGAGGGCACCGTGCAGTACCTGGTGGAGTGGGAGGGGGGCAGCATGTTTTAGGGGCCCCAAAGCGGGACCCAGAGGGGCCCCCAATGTGCCTGGCCAAGGAGAGAGCAACAAGTGCAATTCTGGGGGGCAGGCCGTGGGGCGGCTCCCCCTACCCGCTTGAGGAATGTGGACTGTGCCGTTTCTTGCTTTTGGGGGGGCAGGAGACCCCCAAGTTTATTCTATTTGCTGCTGCCACTGCTCCCCACCCCCCATATCGTCTTGGACCCCAAAAAGAGTTTGAGTCCTGCTTATTTTTTTACTGTTTGTTGGTTAAAGGTATTATTTAAAGAGGCCTGAGTGGGAGAGAGAGAGAGAGCGCCCCCCTCGGCTGCCCCCCAAACACACACAGCCCCCCCCCCTTGCGCCTGTAGTACTGCCTCTGCTGCTGCTAGACTGACTGTTGTACAAAGCACTTCCGAATAAAAGAGCTTCTGGGCAAGACTTTGCCGCCTGCAGCTGCTTCCTGGGGCCCAAGACAACCCCCCAAAAAAAACCCCACCTAAAAGCATCAGAAGCACCTGCCGGATCAGGCCCGTCCAGCCCAGCCTCCTGGCCAAAAACCCCAAGCACTCGAGATAAGACTGCTGCTGGCCTGGAGGCTCCCTTGGCAGGCCAAAGGCAGCCCACAGGCAGGACTGCTGGGGTGGCAGGATCAGGAGGACGAGGCTCTGAATCTCAGGGTTGCGGGTTCGAGCCCCACACTGGGGCATTGCAGGGGGTTGGGCTAGATGACCCCCAGGGTCCCTGCCAGCTCTGCCAGCCCACGCTTCTATTGCTCCTCCTGTGTTTTCCAGCAACTGGCGATCGGAAGAATTGGCTGCCGCCGACCGGGGAGGCGGAGCGTGCCCGCCATCACTGGCTCCAGTGGGAGGGAGTTCCGCAGGTTAACTCTGCTGCTTGAGGAAGGGCTGCCTTTCGGAGGCAGAGCCCAGGGGGGCAGGATCCCGCCTGGCTGGCTGTGGGGCGGGGAGCCCTGCCTGGGGCTGGACAAGAGCCCGTTTAGGGGGGCCGGCGGAGGAGGGACGTCGCATCATTCCCGAAACCTGATCTTGGCGCAGCTGCTTCGCGGGTCCAGTTTCGAGAGATCAGGGCAGTTTGCAGGCCGAAGCCTGCCTGGCAGAGACCCCTCCCCGGACCCCCACCTCCTGCCCCCCGGGACAGATTCAGACCACACCACCTTGGCTTTCTCCCCACCAGGCAGGGGCAGAGAGATGTTTATTTCCGCTCTCCTCCTAAAATCTCCTTCTTGGCGTGGGGCGCCCCCCAGCCCCTCCGCTTCACTCTGGGACAGTCTCCTCGACCCACTGCAGGTAGGGAGGGTTCCCCTGTTGGATGGGGACAGCGATCACCTCCGCCACTTCGTAAGGGTGCACCGACCTGCAGGGGCGGAAAAGGGGGCGTCACCTCGCAGCGGGGCTAGAGTGGGGGTCCTTCAATGTGTGTCCCCCCGGCCATCCTCACCCCCAGCGACTCACCGGACAAACTCTGCCAGGGCCGAGGCACGAGAGCTGCGCGTCTTTATCATCTGTTGGGGGGAGAGGCAGGATCTGAATGCAAAGCGTTCATCGGCTGGAAGTGTCGCCCAGTGGTTAGAGGGGATGCTCTGAGCAGCCTCCCAACGTATTCTGGGCTGCTTCTGCCCCCTCCTGGCTTGGGGGGGGGCGCCAGGCTAGAAATCCCTCCCAGGTGCCCAACACAGCACCTCCTTAATGGGGGGCTTCCCTGCCCCCCAGCACAGTGGAGCAGTCCAAGGACCAGACGGTGCAGCTGGGCGTTTGGAGGCCGCTTTCCCCCTCGCCTCTGTGGACCTATAGGGAGGGGGGCAGGCGGGGGCCGAGGGACTCACCAGCAGCACCTCCGAGTCCTCCTCAATCTTGCCCTTCCACTCGTAGCTGCAAGAGAGATGGGGAGGCAGCGGTGGTGCAGTGGTTAGAGCATCAGGCGAGGGAGCCTCGGAGCCCCGTCTTGGCCGTGGCCTGCCCCACAGGGCCGTTGTGAGGGGCAGCAGAACCACATATGGCGCCCAGGAAGGAAGGGTGGGCCATGCAGAAATGTGATGGAATAAAAAGAGGGTGTGGCTTGTGATGCCCCCCAGGAAGGGGGGGAGCCCTTTTGCAGAGGGTGCAAAGGGGCCGGGACCCAGCTTTCCCCCCCTGCGGAGTTCCTGGTGGGAGTAATTGAAATGTATATAATAAAAAAAGGATGTAAATATAATAACGAAATGAAATTGCACAGGAAGGAAACCCCCCAAATCCTGGAAGGGACCTCAGGGGTCATCTAGTCCAACCCCAACCCTCAGCCTAGGTTTGGGGAGGTGGGTGGGTGGTGTACCCCCGCCCCCTTCTCTGGGGTGCCCTGCCGCCTCGCAGCCCCACCTTGGCCCACGCCTGAGCTGGCCGGAGGGTTGGCCCTCCTCACTCACATGGAGGTGATCTGCGGGACGATGTTGACGCAGGCTGCCAGCTTCTTCTCCACGACGGCCCTGCGGGGTGGGCAGGCGGAGGGAGAGAGAGAGAGACCCTCAGGGCCGGCCAGGAAGGAAGGGAGCAGCAGATCGGAGAGGGACCCCCGGGGTCATCCATCCCAGCCCCCCAGGCGGGGCTCACCTGGCAATCTCCTTGGCGACGGTCTGGTTGGGGCAGGTGACGAAGGCGGCCGAGAGGGTCCCGGGGCGGTAGGGGCCCCCGGCGGAGGCGGCCATGGAGGAGAAGAGCTGGCAGGCCGTGCGCAGCAGAGGGAGCATCAGCAGCGCCAGGAGAAGGACCTGGGGGAGGAAAGTGGGGGGCTTGGGGGGCGTGGCGTGGACCCCGTTACCCTCCCCCAGGCCTGCACTGAGCCAGAAAGCAGCCCCCCCAGCCAGGCCGGCTCTCTGCCCCCTAGAAGGCGTGATGGGGGGGTCTGGGGGCCCCACTCCAGCTACTTACACCGCAGGCGCCTCGGGCCATCTGCGCTCGGCTGCTCCGGCCTGGCATGGGGGCGGGTGGGGGCGCAAGGGGGCACCCCCGAGCCCTCCCCTCGAGGGACGTGCCTGGACCCCGCCCCTTTCCCGGGGGCGCAGGCAGCCACCCAACCGGGGCAGCGTCCCACCGCCGGCGCCGCCTTCACCGGTGGGACTCCCGCCTGCAGAGATCAGGGTTCGGGGGCTCTTTGCAAGGGATCCCCGGTTCTGCTTTTGGGGGGGGGGCCTCCCCGGCTCTCTCTCCCCCTACCTGCTCTCCGTCGCGTCCGCGCCACGTGAGCACGAGCCCCGCCCCGCTCTCCGCCCGGCCCTCTGACGTCATCGCCCCGCCCACGAACGTGAAGCGCGCGCATGCCCAGTCCGGTCCCCCCTTTGGCCTGTCTCTTGCGCGGCCGGCCTGGGAGGTCTTCCTGCGTCGCCCCAAATGCGGCTGCCCCCCCCCACCCAAAAACATGATGATGGCTCTGCTCTGGCCTTCCAAGGAATGGGGGGGGCAGAGGGGCCTCATTTTTCATAATAATTCGAGGTCAGGGAGATAAATACTTATAGCTTAGGGCCCCCTAAAAGACCAAGGGGGGAAAACGAGGCACATTTCCAAAATATAAGATAAAAAACAAATACAATAAAAACTTCCAGTTACAGATAGGTAGCCGTGTTGGTCTGCCATAGTCAAAATAAAAAAATTCCTTCCAGTAGCACCTTAAAGACCAACTAAGTTAGTTCTTGGCATGAGCTTTCGTGTGCATGCACACTTCTTCAGATATCTGAAGAATAATTTTATTTTGAATAAAAACTTCATACAGCAACAGTGTTTTGTGCTGCGTCAGCTCCTATTTTGTTATGTGCAAATGGCTTTAAGATACCTCTTAGGTCCATAAATTAGCATATAGCATATATTCAACACAAAACAGTGACAATTTGTTGTTGACAAAGGACAGCTGGACATATCAAGGGCCCCACAACCTTCAGGAGCTTAGGTAAAGGGTAAAGAGACCCCTGACCATTAGGTCCAGTCGTGGCTGACTCTGGGGTTGTGGCGCTCATCTTGCTATACTGGCCGAGGGAGCCGGCGTACAGCTTCCGGGTCATGTGGCCAGCAGGACTAAAACGCTTCTGGCGAACCAGAGCAGCGCACGGAAACGCCGTTTACCTTCCCACCGGAGTGGTACCTATTTATCTACTTAAACTTTGACATGCTTTCGAACTGCTACGGGAGCTCACCCCGTCGCAGGGATTTGAACCGCTGACCTTCTGATCAGCAAGTCCTAGGCTCTGTGGTGTAACCCACAGCGCCACCTGCATCCCATCGACAAAGGACAGCTGGACATATAAAGGGCCCCACGACCTTCAGGAGCTTAGGGCCTCCTCAAACCTAAATCCAGCTCTGGTTTGATGTTATGTTATTTCATATATTGGAATAGAGTGTTATAGGAATTCTAAGGTCTTATATATAAAAAATAAATGTTCATAAATTTACAAGGCAAACACATAAGTATATAAACCATGTGTCTGAAATAGTACAGGGGAGCAATCCTGAAACCATTTTGACTCTTCCAGTAACCTCAAATATTCTTTTTTACTTACAAATCCTGCCTTTAGGGCATATTTGTGTGTGAACAGGGTGAGCCTGTGACCTGCATTCAGGAACTAAAGTATTAACCATCACAAAAGAATGGCCAGGCTGCCCAGGTAAAGCAAACAGTGCCAAGCAGGAAACACCATCAGAGCACTCCTGACATATGGTTGTCAAGCCTCTGCTTAAAGACCTCCAAAGTAGGAGACTCCACCACACTCCTTGGCAGCAAATTCCACTGTCCAACAGCTCTTACTGTCAGGAAGTTCTTCCTAATGTTTAGGTGTAGTTTGGATCCATTGCTCCGTGTCCACTTCTCTGGAGCAGCAGAAAACAACCTTTCTCCCTCCTCTATGTGACATCCTTTTATATATTTGAACATGGCTATCATATCACCCCTTAACCTCCTCTTCTCCAGGCTAAACATGCCCAGCTCCCTTAGCCGTTCCTCATAAGGCATCGTTTCCAGGCCTTTGACCATTTTGGTTGCCCTCCTCTGGACACGTTCCAGTTTGTCAGTGTCCTTCTTGAACTGTGGTGCCCAGAACTGGACACAGTACTCCAGGTGAGGTCTGACTAGAGCAGAATACAGTGGCACTATTACTTCCCTTGATCTAGATGCTATACTCCTATTGATGAGGCCCAGAATTGCATTAGCTTTTTTAGCTGCCGCGTCACACTGTTGGCTCATGTCAAGTTTGTGGTCAACCAAGACTCCTAGATCCTTTTCACATGTACTGCTCTCAAGCCAGGTGTCACCCATCTTGTATTTGTGCCTCTCATTTTTTTTGCCCAAGTGCAATACTTTACATTTCTCCCTGTTAAAATTCATCTTGTTTGTTTTGGCCCAGTTCTCTAATCTGTCAAGGTCGTTTTGAAGTGTGATCCTGTCCTCTGGGGTGTTAGCCACCCCTCCCAGTTTGGTGTCATCTGCAAATTTGATCAGGATGCCCTTGAGTCCATCATCCAAGTCGTTGATAAAGATGTTGAATAAGACCGGGCCCAAGACAGAACCCTGTGGCACCCCACTAGTCACTCTTCTCCAGGATGAAGAGGAACCATTGATGAGAACCCTTTGGGTTCGGTCAGTCAGCCAGTTACAAATCCACTGAGTGGTAGTGTCAGGGCTGCTTCCAGATCCTAGCTCACAGAGGATCACGCTAGCCAGCGTTCACTTTATAAAAGTCTTTATTGAGTTACAGTTTCCAATTTCAAACAGCCGCATGCAGCCCTACGTCTTATCAGCTAGACCGGCGAAGCTCCGTCTGAGTCCCCGCCTCCTGTACACCAACTTAATAACCTCGCCTTACTCCACCTTTTCCGCCTTCCCCTCCTTCTCTGGGTCCCTCTGCCCCCCGTGCTCTCTTCCTTCCTGGACTCTTCTGACGCTGACCCCCCGGACCCTTCTGTCTCCTTGCGACGGGCTTTAGGACCTGGCTCCCTTTCCGGGCTGCTTACTCTGCCGCCTTCCTGTGCATTTGAACTTGGCGCGCGCGCCCAACCTCTCACTTTCCGCTTGACCGTTCCTTCGCTCCCCGATGGAGGTGTGGCCACTCCTGACTCATGCCCTCCCCCCTGCGGCGAGCCGCCGGATCCCGATACCTGGCGCCCTTCCTCCCCACTGCGCTCTGTTGGGGACGTTGGCCCCGATTTCCAACTGCTGCTCTCTGAACCCCCTTTTGTCCCTTTTTCCTGGGGTGTCCCCTTAATCTCCCCCCTCGCTCTGGCCACTGGCGCTCCTTTCTGTGAATCTTCCGATTCACTGGAAAGACTCGGAGATCTCGGGTCGTCGTCATCGCTCATCTTTCCTTCGGACTCCTCCCCCTCGCTCTCTGTTTCCTCCCTTGCCCTCGCCTCTGCTCCTGAACCCCTGACATCCATCCCCCCCTCGAAGCCCCCCCTTCCCCCCCCTCCTTCAGGTGTGGGTGCTGGTTGCTCCATTGTCATGGGGACGAATGCCGGATACAGTTCGCTTCCCGTGGCTGGCATCCAGCTGAAGACTTCCGGTTCTTCCTCCCTGCGCTCGTCGCCGACGGTCGCCTCCTCTTCCATCTCTGTGCCGCCGTGCTCGAACCCAAGGTCCTCCCCGAACACGTCCATGTCCGTCTCTTCATCGGTCCCTCCTGGGGGCGTTGCTCGCTCGGGACCCTCCAGCCACTTCCTGCGCCACTGCTCCTCTGGTCGATCATCCCACCAATACGAGGGTTCTGAGGCAGATCCCGAGGGTGACCCCTCCAGGGAACGTGTGTTCAGTGTGGGTTCCTCATCCGAGTCGAACCCCTGGAACGTGCTGTCCGAAAGCGTGGGTGTGAAAAGCCAGTCGTCGAAAAACTCGGCTGGCATGGGCCTGTGTGGAAAGAGGGCATGAAACTCGTCTTTAAGTAGCGGTTCGTCCAAAGCGTAGCCCGGCACCCAGCTGTTGGCACTGGCTGGGGTGCCCTCTCTGGCGAGAAGGTATTCTACTCCCTCTTCCTCCCATCTAGAGTCCAAAATCTCTGTGACCTCGTTGATGGGCTCCTCCTGTGGCACTCCCCGTGGCTCGGTCCCCTCCCGAAGCGGACTTGGTGCCGTTCCTGGCTCCTGAAATCTGTGAGGTGCCTTGTAGGGAGTTAGCACCGATCGGTGGAACACCGGATGCATCCTGGATCCCTCCGGAAGTGTCAGCCGGAAGGCCACCGGGTTGACCTGTGCCTCGACTCGGTAGGGCCCCAGTTGTTTATGCCCTAGCTTCTTCTTTGCCAACGATCTGGCCGGCACTGCGTGGGCTGCCAACCAGACCCAGTCGCCCACTTGGATCTCTTCGCCAACCCTCCTGTGTTTGTCCGCCTGCACCTTGTATGCATGTTTAGCTAGCTCCAGCTGCCGCCGGAGCTGATCGTGGACCTCCTGCAACTCCGACGCGAACGCGTCCGCTGCTTGCGGCTCCCCCTCCCCCATTCTTTCCAGTCCCGGGAAGGTTCTGGGGTGCCTCCCATTGTTGGCGAAAAACGGCGTCACTCCTGTGGACACGTGCTTTGTGTTGTTGTAGACGAACTCTGCGAGTGGCAGGTAATCCACCCACGTTGCGGGCTGTTGATTCGCATAACATCTCAGGTACTGCTGCATAATGGCATTGACTCGCTCCGCTTGCCCGTTGGTCTGCGGGTGTCTCGCCGACGCCAGGTTGATCTTGACGTTCAGGAAGCCCATCAGCTTCTGCCAGAAGTTCGAGATGAACTGTCGCCCCCTGTCGGACAGTATAGACCGCGGCAGACCGTGAACCTTGAACACGTGATCTATGAACAGTTTGGCGGTTTGTTCCGCCATGGCCACCTTCGCACACGGAATGAAATGCGCCATCTTGGTGAACAAGTCCACCACCACTAGCACTGCTGTCTTGCCCCTCGAGCTGGGTAGATCCGTGACAAAGTCCAGGGCCACTCTCTCCCATGGTTCGAACGGGGTTTGCAGCGGTTCCAGCAGTCCCGCCGGCGGTCTGTGCACTGGCTTGGCCCTCTGGCAGGTGTCGCACCTCGCCACGTAGTCTGCGACTTCCCCTCTCATTCTGGGCCACCAGAAATCTCTAGCGACTAATTCCATCGTCTTCTCCGTGCCAAAGTGCCCGGCAGTGGGCGCGTCGTGCAACTGCTGCAATACCTTGGCGTGAAGTTCGTCTCCCGGCACGTAGATGGCCCCTTTACGGATGAGCAATCCATCGCGCTCCTGGAACTCGTTGGTCGTCGCCGTGCCCCTGTGCACCTCTGCCAATTTTGCTTGCGCGAAGGAGTCGTCCTGCAACGCTCGCCGTACCGCATCCAGGTCAACCGTTGCCGAAGCGCACGCCCACGCCGTCGGTGCGAAGATGTGCATGGCCGTCGCTGGCTTCGCCTCCTCCAGGTATTGGGGTTTACGGGATAGGGCATCCGCCATGACGTTGGTGTCTCCTGGGACATACTCTATCCGGAAGTCGAAGTCCGCAAAGAACTCTGCCCAAGGTATCTGCCTCTGGTTCAGGAACTGCACTGTGCGCCAGTGCTCTAGATTCTTGTGGTCCGTGCAGACCTGCACTGTGTGCTTGGCGCCGATCAGGAAGTGCCTCCACGCTTTGAATGCTGCATGAATGGCGAGCAATTCCCTGTCCCAGATGGTGTAGTTCTGTTCGGACTTGCTGAGCTTCCTGGAGTAGAACGCTCCCGGCCTCCAAGCCCCCTGCGGGTCTTGCTGCAACAGGACTGCTCCCACGGCTCTGTCTGAGGCGTCCGTCTCCACCCTCATCGGTCTGCTGGGGTCGACATGTAGTAGTTGCTCTTCCGACGCGAAGAGACGCTTGAGTGCCTGAAAGGACTGCTTCGCCTGCTCCGTCCAGATGAACTTCTTTTTCTTGGAGCTGAGCGTGTCTGTGATGGCCGCCGTCTGCATTGCAAATCCCTTGATAAACTTGCGATAGAAGTTCGCAAAGCCGATAAACCGCTGGACCTCCTTTCGGTTGCGCGGGCTCTTCCAATCCAACACGGCGCGAACCTTGGCGCTGTCCATGGCGAGCCCCTTGTCTGACAACTTGTAGCCCAGAAAATCCACCTCCGTCACGTCGAACTGGCACTTCTCCAGCTTGGCGTACAGCCTATGCTGCTGTAGCCTGCTCAGCACTTCCTTGACGTCTCTGTCGTGGGCCTGCTGCGATTCAGAAAATATCAGGATGTCATCCAGGAAGCAGACGCACTTCTTGTAGAGGAGCCCCGCTAACACGTGATGCATGAAAGCTTGGAAACAGTGGGAGCCATTTTGCAGTCCAAACAGCATAACTCTGTATTCGTAGGTGCCCAGGGGCGTGAACATGGCTGTCTTCCACTCATCGCCCTCCCGCATGCGAATGAGGTTGTACGCCCCGCGCAGGTCCAACTTTGTGAACACGCGTCCTTTGCGCACCGTCGCGAGGAGGTCGTCGATTCTGGGCATGGGGAAATCCGATGGCTTGGTCATGCTGTTTAAGGTCCGATAGTCCACTACGAGCCTTTTTTGGGGCGTGTCCCGCTTCTTAACAAAGAATACAGGACTGCCCCCCGCTGCCTTGGACTCCCGGATGAAACCGCGCTCCAAATTATGATCTATGAACTCTTTGAGTTCCTGCAGTTCGTCCTCAGACATGGAATACAGCTTCCCTTTAGGCAGCGCCGCCCCCGGCAGCAGGTCAATTTTGCAGTCATATGGTCTGTGGGGGGGCAGCCTGTCTGCCTCCTTCTCGCAGAAAACCTCCAAAAATTCTGCGTACTTGTGGGGAATCGCTTGCAGCGTGCCTAGCAGCAGCTGTGACTCCTCTTCCTCTCCCTCCTGCCGGGGCAGGATGCAGTGTTCAGCACAATAGGAAGAGCCGAAGACCAGCTGCCGCTGGTACCAAGCCAGCGTCGGGCTGTGCCTGTCCAGCCAACTCATGCCCAATACAATAGGCGTGTCCGACAGTTGGGTGACATTAAAACTGATGATTTCCCTGTGATTTCCCAGCCGCATCATCATTGGCGGCGTTTGCTTCACCACCTGACCCCCGAGCAGCTCCCTGCCATCCACCGTGACAACCTGCAGGGGCAGCGTGGCAGGCAGCAACTGTATAGCGTGCTGATCGACGAAGTCTTGCCCAATAAAGTCCGCATTGCTGCCAGAGTCCACGGTGATTGGCACGTCCATTGTGAGTCCATTGGGTAGCTGGAGCGATGCGGTGAGCTGCACTACTGGTTTGGGCGGGAGGGGGTCTGTGGGCTGCAAAATCTCTGGGGACTGCTTCACTGACTCGTCTGGCTGGGCCCCAGTGCCTCTGTCTCCAGCCAGACTCCGTCGTTTCCCTGCTGTGTGTCTCTGTGCTGAGTAGCTGCAGTTACCGTTGCAGAGGCTGCAGTGTGTTTGTGGATCCTCTGGGGACACTCTTTCGCCATGTGCTGAGGACTATCGCAGATGTAGCACTTCCGGTTCCCGCTAGGAGGCTTCGCCTTGACTGCTCCCGGCGCTAGGGCTCTGGTAGCTGACTGAGCCCTGGCACCTCCAACCTCCATAGGTTCCGCTCCCCCTCCTGGCGGAGGCGTAGATTGCGCACGCGCTGCTTCCCTGGGAACGAAGGAAAACCCTCTCGCTGGTTCGCGCCCTCCGCGCCCTCCGCGCCCTTCGTCCCTGCTCCACGGACGTTCTTCCAGACGCACCCCAACCGTCAGCGCCCTCTGAACGACCTCCTGCGTGCTCCGGGGTCTCTCCCCCCTCGCAATTTCGTCTTTAACCGCGCCGCTCAAGCCTTCCCAAAAAAGGTCTCTGACTGGAGCCGAATCTCTGTCCCATTCCAGGGCACTGACCAGTGCAAAAAAGCGGGCATGATACTGCCTTACACTGGCCCTCATCTGCTTCAGTCCGTGTATCTCTTTCCGGGCAAGATCCACGTCTATGCTTGATAAAAAGCACGCATCCATTGCTTTAATGAAGGCATCCGCACTTCGGAGCGCCGGATCCTTATCTCTCCACAAATTGCGCAGCCATGCTTTAGCATCTCCATGCAAATGGGACAGGATAAACCCCACCTTCTCTTGCTCATCTCTAAAGTCCTTGTCCAGCAGTTGCAGCGCACACTGTACATCTTCTCGTAAGTTGGGGTACTGTTGTAAATTCCCATCGAAGTGAGATACTAGACCGCCTGCTCTTCTCCCCAACCCAATTCCCTCCGGTTTGGGTGTCAGTTGCCCTTGCTTCGTAAGCATTTCCAACCTGATCTGGAGATCCTTGTAGGCGGCTGCTTCCCCCTCTCTCTTCCTGGATGCGAGTATCTTGGCATTCAGTTGTGTCACTGCTTCTCGCAGATCCGCTATCTGCTGTTCGGCAGTCATCTTGTCTGCCGTTCGTGAGCTCGCGAGTAGGCACCAGTCTTCACCCCTTTCTCTGAGGCTTTAGGTGCCAAAACTAGAGACGGAGCTTACTGTCAGGGCTGCTTCCAGATCCTAGCTCACAGAGGATCACGCTAGCCAGCGTTCACTTTATAAAAGTCTTTATTGAGTTACAGTTTCCAATTTCAAACAGCCGCATGCAGCCCTACGTCTTATCAGCTAGACCGGCGAAGCTCCGTCTGAGTCCCCGCCTCCTGTACACCAACTTAATAACCTCGCCTTACTCCACCTTTTCCGCCTTCCCCTCCTTCTCTGGGTCCCTCTGCCCCCCGTGCTCTCTTCCTTCCTGGACTCTTCTGACGCTGACCCCCCGGACCCTTCTGTCTCCTTGCGACGGGCTTTAGGACCTGGCTCCCTTTCCGGGCTGCTTACTCTGCCGCCTTCCTGTGCATTTGAACTTGGCGCGCGCGCCCAACCTCTCACTTTCCGCTTGACCGTTCCTTCGCTCCCCGATGGAGGTGTGGCCACTCCTGACTCATGCCCTCCCCCCTGCGGCGAGCCGCCGGATCCCGATACCTGGCGCCCTTCCTCCCCACTGCGCTCTGTTGGGGACGTTGGCCCCGATTTCCAACTGCTGCTCTCTGAACCCCCTTTTGTCCCTTTTTCCTGGGGTGTCCCCTTAATCTCCCCCCTCACTCTGGCCACTGGCGCTCCTTTCTGTGAATCTTCCGATTCACTGGAAAGACTCGGAGATCTCGGGTCGTCGTCATCGCTCATCTTTCCTTCGGACTCCTCCCCCTCGCTCTCTGTTTCCTCCCTTGCCCTCGCCTCTGCTCCTGAACCCCTGACAGGTAGCATAGTCAAGACCGCATTTTACCAGCTTCTTTACAAGAATATCATGGGGCACCTTGTCGAATGCCTTGCTGAAATCAAGGTAGGCTACATCCACTGCGTTCCCTTCATCTACCAGGCTTGTAATTCTGTCAAAAAACGAGATCAGGTTAGTCTGACATGACTTTTCAGAAATCCATGCTGACTATTGGTGATCACAGCATTCCTTTCTAGGTGCTCACAGACTGTTTGCTTAATGATCTGAACCAGAATCTTCCCTGGTATTGATGTCAGACTGACTGGGCGGTAATTATTTGGGTCCTCTCTTTTCCCCTTTTTGAAAATAGGGACAACATTTGCCCTCCTCCAGTCTGCCGGGACTTCGCCTGTTCTCCAGGAATTCTCAAAGATGACTGCCAGTGGTTCCGAGATCACATCTGCCAGTTCTTTTAATACACTTGGAGGCAGTTCATCTGGCCCTGGAGACTTGAATACATCTAAACTAGCCAAATATTCTTGTACTATCTCCTTAGTTATTCTGGGCTGTGTTTCCTTTGCTGAATCATTTGCTCCAAATTCTTCAGGTCGGGCATTGTTTTCTTTATCGGAGAAGACTGAGGCAAAGAAGGCATTGAGGAGTTCAGCCCTTTCTGTGTCCCCTGTTTGCATTTCACCATCTTCTCCTCTGAGTGACCCCACTGTTTCTTTGTTCTTCCTTTTGCTACGAACATACCCATAAAAGCCTTTTCTGTTGCTTTTAACCTCTCTAGCAAGCCTGAGTTCATTCTGTGCTTTAGCTTTTCTGACTTTGTGTCTATACGTGCTGGCTATTTGTTTGAATTCCTCTTTGGTGGTTTCCCCCCTTTTCCATTTTTTGAACACATCCTTTTTTAATCTTAACTCAGTTAAACGTTCTTTAGATAGCCACCCTGGCTTCTTTAGGCACCTTCCATGTTTCCGTCTCATTGGTATTGCCTGACGTTGTGCTTTTACTATCTCCCTCTTAACAAACTCCCAGCCATCATGAACTCCCTTTCCTTTTAGTATTACTGTCCATGGGATCTCACCCAGCACTTCCCTAAATTTTATGAAGTCGGCTTTCTTAAAGTCAAGAAATTGAGTCCTATTGGCTGCTCCTTTCCGCTGTATAGTAAACTTCAGAAGAGCATGATCACTCGCGCCTAATGATCCTTCCACTTCTACCCCACTAACCAGGTCATCAACATTGGTTAGGACCAGATCTAAAATGGCTGTTCCTCTTGTTGCTTCTCCCACTTTCTGGACAATGAAGTTGTCTGCAAGGCCAGTGAGGAATCTGTTTGACCTTATGCTCTTGGCTGAGTTTGACATCCAACAAATATCCGGGTAATTGAAGTACCCCATTACTACTACAGTGGTACCCCGCAAGACGAACGCCTCGCAAGACGGAAAACCCGCTAGACGAAAGGGTTTTCCGTTTTGGAGGCGCTTCGCAAAACGAATTTCCCTATGGGCTTGCTTCGCAAGACGAAAGCCCATAGGGAAATCTCCGGGACAGCAGGGAAGCACAGCGCGTCTTCCCCACTGTCCTCTGACCTCCTCCGAAGGCTGGCGGTGGGGCGGAGAGACCTCCTCCCGCCGCCAGCCTTTGGAAGGCTGCTCCAAAGGCTGGCGGTGGGGCGGAAAGACCTCCTCCCGCCGCCAGCCTTCGGAAGCCTGCTCCAAAGCCTGGCGGTGGGGCGGAAAGACCTCCTCCCGCCGCCAGCCTTCGGAAGCCTGCTCCAAAGCCTGGCGGTGGGGCGGACAGACCTCCTCCCGCCGCCAGCCTTCGGAAGGATGCTCCGAAGGCTGGCAGCGGGAGGAGGGCTCTCTGCCCCACCGCCAGCCTTTGGAAGGCTGCTCCGAAGTCTGGCGGCAGGAGGAGGTCTTTCCACCCCATCGCCAGCCTTCAGAAGGCTGTCCTGAAGACTTGCGGTGGGAGGAGGGTTTTCCTTCCCACCGCCAACATTCAGAATGCTGTTCTGAATGTTGGCGGTGGGGAGGAAAAACCCTCCTCCCACCGCAAGCCCCGGGAACAGAGGAGAAGCGCTGCGCCCCTTCCCCTCTGTTCCCGTACCTGTCCTGAAGGCTTGCGGTGGGGAGAAAAGCCCTTCTCCGCACCGCCAGCCTGGTAAGCGGTTTCCATAGGAACGCATTAATTGATTTTCAATGCATTCCTATGGGAAACCATGCTTCGCAAGACGAAAAACTCGCAAGAAGAAAAAACTTGCGGAACGAATTAATTTCGTCTTGCGAGGCACCACTGTATCTCCCTTCCTTTTGCATGCTTGGCCATCTGTTCCAGGAAGGCATCATCTATGTCCTCCGTTTGGCTTGGGGATCTATAGTAAACTCCCACAATGAGGTCTCTGTTATTCTTCTCTCCCTTAATTTTGACCCAAATGCTCTCATTTTGGCTTTGAGGTTCTAAATCTTGGATCTCTTCATAGGTATACACATCCATGACATATAACGCCACTCCTCCTCCTTTCTTGTCTGGTCTGTTTCTCTGAAATAGATTCTATCCCCCCATTATTACATTCCAATCGTGGGACTTATCCCACCAGGTTTCAGTGATGCCTATTATGTCATATTTAGTTTGCTGTACCAAGAGCTCAAGCTCATCTTGTTTATTTCCCATGCTTTGCGCATTAGTGTACAGACATTGAAGTCCATTAATCATTCCCCCGTGTCTCTTATTTAAGGATTTTTTCCTCCCACCACTAGGTCTGCGTGCTGTTTGCTCCATTTGGTCTATGACATTTGGATGATCATCTTCATCAATTGATAGACTCTTACCTTAAGGAGCACTGTCTCCCTCCCCCACATTAGTCAGTTTAAAGCCCTCCTGATGAGGTTTCTGAGATTTTTGGCAAAAACATTTCTCCCAACCGTTGTGAGGTGCAGCCCATCGCTTGCCAGAAGTCCATCTTCAAGAAACTGCAGTCCGTGATCTAAGAATCCAAACCGTTCCTGTTTACACCATTTGCGAAGCCAGCTGTTCACTTCCACTATTTTTCCCTCTCTCCCTGGGCCACGTCGTTCAACTGGGAGGACAGATGAGATGACTACTGTGGGCAAGAAACCCATAAAAGAAATGGAGTGGCCCTCATAGTCAACAAAAGAGTGGCGAAAGCTGTACTGGGATGCAATCTCAAAAATGATAGAATGATCTCGATACGAATCCAAGGCAGACCTTTTAACATCACAGTAATCCAAGTTTATGCACCAACCACTGAACTGAAATTGACCAATTCTATGAAGACTTACAACACCTGTCAGAGCTGCTTCAAGATCCTAGCTCACAGAGGATCACGCTAGCCAGCGGTCATTAAGTAAAAGTCTTTATTGAGTTACAGTTTCCATTCTCAAGCTGCTGCGTGCAACTCTACGTCTAATGGCTAGATCGGCGAAGCTCCGTCTGAGTCTCCGCCCCTTGTGCACCAACTTAATATCCTAGCCCTGCTCCACCTTTTCCGCCTGACTGTTCTCCTCTGGGTCCCTCTGCCCCCCGGGGTCTCTTCCTTCCGGGATTCTTCTGACGCCGACCCCCCGGAACTCCCTGTCTCCTTGCGCCGGGCTTTAGGACCTGGCTCCCTTTCCTGGCTGCCTACTGCGTCACTTTCCTGTGCATTTGAACTTGGCGCGCGCGCCCAACCTTCCACTTTCCGTCTGACCGTTTCTTCGCTCCCCGATGGAGGTGTGGCCACTCCTGACTCGTGCCCTCCCCCCTGTTGCGAGCTGCCAGCGCTTGATCTCTGGCGCTCTTCCTCTTCCCTGCTCTCTGGCTGTGACGCTGGTCCCGATTTCCAACTGCTCTCCTCTGAGTCCCCTCTGGCTCTATCTTCCTGGGGTGTCCCCCTAGGCTCCCCCCTTGCCCTGGCCACTGGTGCTCCTTTCTGTGAATCTTCTGATTCACTGGAAAGACTCGGAGATCTCGGGTCGTCGTCATCACTCATCTTTTCTTCTGCCTCCTCCCCCTCGCTCTCTGTTTCCTCCCTTGCCCTTGCCTCTGCTCCTGAACCCCTGACATCCATCCCCCCTCGAAGCCCCCCATTCCCCCCTCCCCTCCTTCCGGTGCGGGAACTGGGTGCTGCTGTGTCAGAGGGACGAACGTCGGATACAGTTCGCTTCCCGTGGCGGGCCTCCATCTGAAGTCTCCCGGTTCTTCCTCCCTGCTCTCGTCGACGACGGTCACCTCCGCTTCCATCTCTGTGCCGCCGTGCTCGAAACCAGGGTCGTCCCCGAAAACGTCCATGTCCGTCTCTCCCTCACTTCCTCCTGGCGGCGTTGCTCGTCCTGGACCTTCCTGCCACTTCCTGCGCCACTGCTCCTCTGGTCTATTGTCCCCCCAATACGAGGGTTCTGAGGCAGATCCCGAGGGGGACCCCTCCGGGGAACGGGCGTCTCGTATCGGGTCCTCGTCCGAGTCGAACCCCCGGAACGTGCTGGCAGAAAGCGTGGGCGTGAAAAGCCAGTCGTCGAAAAAGTCTGCTGGCATTGGTCTATGTGGGAAGAGGGCATGAAACTCGTCTTTGAGCAGAGGTTCGTCCAAGGCGTAGCCCGGCACCCAGCTATTCGCACTGGCCGGGGTGCCCTCCTTGGCGAGAAGGTATTCTACCCCTTCTTACCCCCATCTGGAGTCCAAAATCTCCGTGACTTCGTTGATGCGTTCCTCCTGTGCCACTCCCGCATGCCCGGTTCCTTCTCTGAGCGGACTCGGTGCCGTTCCGGGTTCCTGAAACCTGTGCGGTGCCTTGTAGGGAGTGAGCACCGATCTGTGGAACACCGGATGCATTCTGGAACCCTCCGGAAGCGCCAGCCTGAAAGCCACCGGGTTGACCTGCTCTTCGACTTGGTAGGGCCCCAGTTGCTTATGCCCCAGCTTCTTCTTGGCCAACGACCTGGCCGGCACTGCGTGGGCTGCTAACCAGACCCAGTCTCCCACATGGATCTCTTCGCCAACCCTTCTGTGTTTGTCCGCTTGCACCTTGTATGCATGTTTGGCCAGCTCCAGGTGCCGCCGCAGCTGATCGTGGACCTCCTGCAACTCCGACGCGAACGCATCTGCTGTCTGCGGCTCCCCCTCCCCCATCCTTTCCAGTCCCGGGAAGGTTCTGGGGTGCCTCCCGTTGTTGGCGAAGAACGGCGTGACCCCCGTGGACACGTGCTTCGTGTTGTTGTAGGCAAACTCGGCGAGTGGCAGGTAATCCACCCACATCGCAGGCTGTTGATTTGCATAACATCTCAGGTACTGCTGCATGATGGCATTGACCCGCTCCGCCTGCCCGTTGGTCTGCGGGTGTCTCGCCGACGCCAGGTTGATCTTGACGTTCAGGAAGCCCATCAGCTTCTGCCAGAAATTCGAGATGAACTGTCGCCCCCGGTCGGACAGAATAGACCGTGGCAGACCGTGAACCTTGAACACGTGGTCTATGAACAGTTTGGCGGTTTGCTCCGCCGTGGCCACCTTGGCACACGGAATGAAATGTGCCATCTTGGAGAACAAGTCCACCACCACCAGCACGGCCGTCTTTCCCCTCGAGCTGGGCAGATCCGTGACAAAGTCCAGGGCCACTCTCTCCCATGGTTCGACCGGAGTTTGCAGCGGTTCCAACAGTCCGGCCGGCGGTTTGTGCACCGGTTTGGCCCTCTGGCAGGTGTCACACCTCGCCACGTAGTCCGCGACCTCCCCTCTCATTCCGGGCCACTAGAAGTCCCTGGCGACTAATTCCACCGTCTTCTCCTTGCCAAAGTGCCCGGCAGTGGGCGCGTCGTGCAGCTGCTGCAGTACCTTGGCGCGAAGTTCGTCTCCCGGCACGTAGATGGCCCCTTTGCGAATGAGCAATCCATCTCTCAGCTGGAACTCGTCGGTCGCTGCCGTGCCCCTTTGCACCTCTGCCATCTTTGCTTGCGCGAAGGAGTCAGCCTGCAACGCTCGCCGCACTGCCTCCAGGTCCACTGTTGCCGCAGCGCACGCCCACACTGTTGGTGCGAAGATGTGCATGGCGGCCGCTGGCTTGGCGTCCTCCAGATATTGTGGCTTACGAGAGAGAGCGTCCGCCATGATGTTGGTGTCCCCCGGGACATACTCTATTCGGAAGTTGAAGTTCGCAAAGAACTCAGCCCAATGTATCTGCCTTTGGTTCAGGAACTGTGCCGTGCGCCAGTGCTCCAGATTCTTGTGGTCCGTGCAGACCTGCACCGTGTGCTTGGCGCTGATCAGGAAGTGCCTCCATGCTTTGAATGCTGCATGAATGGCCAGCAACTCCCTGTCCCAGATGGTGTAGTTCTGTTCGGACTTGCTGAGCTTCCTGGAGTAAAACGCTCCCGGCCGCCAAACCCCCTGCGGGTCTTTCTGCAGCAGGACTGCTCCCACGGCTCTGTCCGAGGCGTCTGTCTCCACCCTCATCGGCCTGCTGGGGTCGACATGCAGCAGCTGCTCTTCCGACGCGAAGAGACGCTTGAGTGCCTGAAAGGACTGCTCCGCCTGCTCTGTCCAGATGAACTTCTTTTTCTTGGAGCTAAGCGTGTCCGTGATGGCCGCTGTCTGCATAGCGAAGCCTTTGATAAACTTGCGATAGAAGTTCGCGAAGCCGACAAACCGTTGGACCTCCTTCCGGTTGCGTGGGCTCTTCCAGTCCAACACCGCTCGAACCTTGGCGCTGTCCATGGCGAGCCCCTTGTCAGACAACTTGTAGCCCAGAAAATCCACCTCCGTCACGTCGAATTGGCACTTCTCCAGCTTGGCGTAGAGCCTATGCTGCTGTAGCCTGCTTAGCACTTCTTTGACGTGTCTGTCATGCTCCTGCTGCGATTCCGAAAAGATCAGGATGTCATCTAAGAAACAGACGCACGTCTTGTAGAGGAGCCCTGCCAACACGTGATGCATGAACGCTTGAAAAACGTGGGAGCCATTTTGCAATCCAAAAGGCATAACTCTATATTCGTAGGTGCCCAGCGGCGTGAACATGGCTGTCTTCCACTCATCTCCTTCCCGCATGCGAATGAGGTTGTACGCCCCTCGCAGGTCTAACTTGGTGAACACGCTGCCCTTCCGTACCTTTGCGAGGAGGTCGTCGATTCGGGGCATGGGGAAGTCCGATGGCTTGGTCACACTGTTTAAGATGCGATAGTCCACCACAAGTCTTTTTTGGGGCGTGTCCCGCTTCTTAACAAAGAATACAGGACTGCCCCCCGCTGCCTTGGACTCCCGGATGAAACCGCGCTCCAAATTATGATCTATGAACTCTTTGAGTTCCTGCAGTTCGTCCTCAGACATGGAATACAGCTTCCCTTTGGGCAGCGCCGCCCCCGGCAGCAGGTCAATTTTGCAGTCATATGGTCTGTGGGGGGGTAGCCTGCCTGCCTCCTTCTCGCAGAAAACCTCCAAAAATTCTGCGTACTTGTGGGGAATCGCTTGCAGCGTGCCTAGCAGCAGCTGTGACTCCTCTTCCTCTCCTTCCTGCCGGGGCACGATGCAGTGTTCAGCACAAAAGGAAGAGCCGAAGGTCAGCTGCCTCTGGTACCAAGCCAGCGTTGGGCTGTGCTTGTCCAGCCAACTCATGCCCAATACAATGGGCGTGTCCGATAGTTGAGTGACGTTGAAGCTGATGATTTCCCTGTGATTCCCAAGGCGCATCACCATTGGTGGCGTCTGCTTCACCACTTGCCCCCCTAGCAGCTCTCTGCCATCCACCGTGACCACCTGCAGGGGCAGCGTGGCCGGCAGCAACTGTATAGCGTGCCGGTCTACAAAGTCCTGCCCTATAAAGTCCGCATTGCTTCCCGAGTCAATGGTGAGCGGCACGTCCATGGTGATTCCATTGGGCAGCTGGAGCGATGCGGTGAGCCTCACTACTGGTTTGGGCGGGAGGGGGTCCATGGGCTGTGAAATCTCCGGGGACTTCTTCACTGACACGTCTGGCTGGGCCCCAGTGCCTCTTCCTCCAGCCAGACATCGTCGTTTCCCTGCTGTGGTCCTCCTTGTTGCGTTGCTGCAGTTACCATTGCTGAGGCTGCAGTGTGCTTGTGGAGCCTCCGGGGACACTCTTTCGCCATATGCCCTGGATCCTCGCAAATGTAACACTTCCTGTTCCCTCTAGGAGGCTTCGCTTTCACTGTTGTCGGTGCTAGGGCTCTGGCTGCTGACTGAGCCCTTGCACTTCCAACCCCCATAGGTTCCACCCCTCCTCCTGGCGGAGGCGTGGATTGCGCACGCGCTGCTTCTCTGGGAAGGAAGGAGGAGCCCCTGGCTGGTTCGCGCCCTCCACGCCCCTCGTCCCTGCTCCACGGACGTTCTTCCAGCCGCACCCCCACGGCTAGCGCCCTCTGAACGATCTCCTGCGTGGTCCGGGGTCTCTCCCCCCTCGCAATTTCATCTTTAACAGAGCCGTGCAATCCCTCCCAAAACAGGTCTCTTACAGGAGCCGAATCCCTGTCCCATTCCAGAGCACTGACCAAAGCGAAAAAGCGGGCATGATACTGCCTTACGCTGGCCCTCCCTTGTTTCAGTCCATGTATCTGCTGCCGAGCAAGATCCACGTCAATGCTTGATAAGAAACACCCATCCATCGCTTTAATAAAGGCATCCGCATTTTGGAGCGCCGGATCCTTATCCCTCCACAAATTGCGCAGCCATGCTTTAGCTTCCCCATGCAAATGGGACATGATGAACCCCACCTTCTCTTGCTCATCTCTAAAGTCTTTTTCCAGCAGTTGCAGTGCACACATTACATCTGCTCTAAAGTTGGGGTACTGCTGCAGGTTCCCATCGAAGTGAGAGACCAGACCGCCTGTTTGTCTCGCCAACCCAATTCCCTCCTGTTTGGGTGTCAGTTGCCCTTGCTTCGTAAGCATGTCCAACCTGACCTGGAGATCCCTGCAGGCGGCAGCTGCCTCCTCCTCTCTCTTCCTGGATGCGAGAGCCTCGGCATTCAGTTGTGACACTGCTTTTCTGAGTTCCTCTATCTGCTGCTCAGCCGTCATGTTGTCTGCCGTTCGTGAGCTAGCTAGCAGGCACCTGCTTCTCTCCTCTCCTCGGGGCTGTAGATGCCCACAATAAGGAGACGGAGCTTACTGTCAGAGCTGCTTCAAGATCCTAGCTCACAGAGGATCACGCTAGCCAGCGGTCATTAAGTAAAAGTCTTTATTGAGTTACAGTTTCCATTCTCAAGCTGCTGCGTGCAACTCTACGTCTAATGGCTAGATCGGCGAAGCTCCGTCTGAGTCTCCGCCCCTTGTGCACCAACTTAATATCCTAGCCCTGCTCCACCTTTTCCGCCTGACTGTTCTCCTCTGGGTCCCTCTGCCCCCCGGGGTCTCTTCCTTCCGGGATTCTTCTGACGCCGACCCCCCGGAACTCCCTGTCTCCTTGCGCCGGGCTTTAGGACCTGGCTCCCTTTCCTGGCTGCCTACTGCGTCACTTTCCTGTGCATTTGAACTTGGCGCGCGCGCCCAACCTTCCACTTTCCGTCTGACCGTTTCTTCGCTCCCCGATGGAGGTGTGGCCACTCCTGACTCGTGCCCTCCCCCCTGTTGCGAGCTGCCAGCGCTTGATCTCTGGCGCTCTTCCTCTTCCCTGCTCTCTGGCTGTGACGCTGGTCCCGATTTCCAACTGCTCTCCTCTGAGTCCCCTCTGGCTCTATCTTCCTGGGGTGTCCCCCTAGGCTCCCCCCTTGCCCTGGCCACTGGTGCTCCTTTCTGTGAATCTTCTGATTCACTGGAAAGACTCGGAGATCTCGGGTCGTCGTCATCACTCATCTTTTCTTCTGCCTCCTCCCCCTCGCTCTCTGTTTCCTCCCTTGCCCTTGCCTCTGCTCCTGAACCCCTGACAACACCTTATAGAAATGACACCAAAGAAGGATGTTCTTCTCATTATAGGGGATTGGAATGCTAAAGTAGGGAGTCAAGAGATAAAAGGAACAACTGGAAAGTTTGGCCTTGGAGTTCAAAACAAAGCAGGGCAAAGGCGAATAGAGTTCTGCCAAGAGAACAAGCTGGTCATCACAAACACTCTTTCCCAACACACAAGAGACGACTCTACACATGGACATCACCAGATGGGCAGCATTGAAATCAGATTGATTATATTCTCTGCAGCCAAAGATGGAGAAGCTCTATACAGTCAGCAAAAACAAGACCTGGAGCTGACTGTGGCTCAGATCATCAGCTTCTTATAGCAAAATTCAAGCTTAAACTGAAGAAAGTAGGAAAAACCACTGGGCCGGTAAGATATAATCTAAATCAAATCCCTTATGGATACACAGTGGAAGTGAGGAACAGGTTTAACGAGTTAGATTTGGTGGACAGAAGAACTATGGATGGAGGCTCGTAACATTATACAGGAGGCAGCAACGAAAACCATCCCAATGAAAAGGAAATGCAAGAAAGCAAAGTGGCTGTCCAACGAGGCCTTACAAATAGCGGGGGAGAGAAGGCAAGCAAAATGTGAGGGAGATAGTGAAAGATACAGGAAATTGAATGCAGATTTCCAAAAAATAGCAAGGAGAGACAAGAAGGCCTTCTTAAACGAGCAGAGCAAAGAAATAGAGGAAAACAACAGAATGGGAAGAACCAGAGATCTGTTCAAGAAAATTGGAGATATGAAAGGAACATTTCGTACAAAGATTAACATAATAAAAGGCAAAAGTGGTAAGGACCTAACAGAAGCAGAAGACATCAAGAAGAGGTGGCAAGAATACACAGAGGAATTATACCAGAAAGAAATGGATGTCTCGTACAGCCCAGGTAGTGTGGTTGCTGACCTTGAGCCAGACATCCTGGAGAGTGAAGTCAAATGGGCCTTAGAAAGCACTGCAAATAACAAGGCCAGTGGAAGTGATGGTATTCCAGCTGAACTATTTAAAACTTTAAAAGAGGATGCTGTTAAGGTGCTACACTCAATATGCCAGCAAATTTGGAAAACTCAGCAGTGGTCAGAGGATTGGAGAAGATCAGTCTACATCCCAAACCCAAAGAAGGGCAGTGCCAAAGAATGCTCCAACTACCGCACAATTTCACTCATTTCACATGCTAGCAAGGTTATGCTTAAAATTCTACAAGGCAGGCTCAAGCAGTATGTGGACCGAGAACTCCCAGAAGTGCAAGCTGGATTTTGAAGGGGCAGAGGAACTAGAGACCAAATTGCAAACATGCGCTGGATTATGGAGAAAGCTAGAGAGTTCCAGAAAGACATCTACTTCTGCTTCATTGACTATGCAAAAGCCTTTGACTGTGTTGACCACAGCAAACTATGGCAAGTTCTTAAAGAAATGGGAGTGCCTGATCACCTCATCTGTCTCCTGAGAAATCTCTATGTGGGACAAGAAGCTACAGTTAGAACTGGATATGGAACAACTGATTGGTTCAAAATTGGGAAAGGAGTACGACAAGGCTGTATATTGTCTCCCTGCTTATTTAACTTATATGCAGAATTCATCATGCGAAAGGCTGGGCTGGATGAATCCCAAGCCGGAATTAAGATCACCGGAAGAAATATCAACAACCTCAGATATGCAGATGACACAACCTTGATGGCAGAAAGTGAAGAGGAATTAAAGAACCTTTTAATGAGGGTGAAAGAGGAGAGCGCAAAATATGGTCTGAAGCTCAACATCGAAAAAACGAACATCATGGCCACTGGGCCCATCACCTCCTGGCAAATAGAAGGGGAAGAAATGGAGGCAGTGAGAGATTTTACCTTCTTGGGCTCCATGATCGCTGCAGATGGTGACAGCAGTCACAAAATTAAAAGACACCTGCTCCTTGAGAGAAAGGTGATGGCAAACCTAGACAGCATCTTAAAAAGCAGAGACATCACCTTGCCAACAAAGGTCCGTATAGTAAAAGCTATGGTTTTCCCAGTAGTGATGTATGGAAGTGAGAGCTGGACCATAAAGAAGGCTGATCACCGAAGAATTTATGCTTTTGAATTATGGTGCTGGAGGAGACTCTTCAGAGTCCCATGGACTGCAAGAAGATCAAATGCATCCATTCTTAAGGAAATCAGCCCTGAGTGCTCACTGGAAAGACAGATCGTGAAGCTGAGGCTCCAAGACTTTGGCCACCTCATGAGAAGAGAAGACTCCCTGGAAAAGACCCTGATGTTGGGGAAGACGGAGGGCACAAGGAGAAGGGGATGACAGAGGACGAGATGATGGGACAGTGTTCTCGAAGCTACCAGCATGAGTTTGACCAAACTGTGGGAGGCAGTGGAAGACAGGAGTGCCTGGCATGCTCTGGTCCAGGGGGTCACGAAGAGTCGGACACGACTAAACGACTAAACAACAACAAATGTTTCTAAGTAACTGCAGTGGTTTCTAAGATATTCTGCAATTTTTTCTCATTCTTGATTAATTTTTTTGTCATCTTGGTGCCTGATCTTCCGGGTCATCTTTAGCATTCGGCATCGTCCATCGCTTTGGTAATCTGCTCTTATGTTGGGACCTTCTCTTCCTTCCACATCTGGGCTGACAACATTCTTGCAGCTGTTGTCACATACAGAAACAGTCTTTTTAGGTCTATTGGTATTTCTTCTTTTGGTTTAAAGCCTTCTTAAGAAGGCTTCTGGGGTTTGTTTTCCCAATTCATTATATAGCATTTCCAGAAGCCCTGGTGTTCTGTACTGAGCTGAATCCTAGAACAATAGGATCCAGAATGCAGCAGTCTGATTGGTCCGCAGGAGCCACCCAATCCAGCTCCAGGTGGAAGTGAATCAGCAACCTGATTGGCCTGCAGGAGCAGCCAATCAGGCTCCTAGATGAAGTGAATCAGCAACCTGATTGGCCTGCTGGAGCAGCCAATCAGGCTTCTGGAGGAGGTGAATCCACAACCTGATTGGACTACAGGAACAGCCCTGAATTAGCCAATCACACTGGGCCCATTGTGTAAATAATGTATATAACAGCTAGACATTTTGGGAAAAGTTTAATTCATTGCTACCATGAAATAAATAAAGAGCATGAAATTCACACTCGACTCCAAGTATATTTCACCTTTACTACCTTACATGATCACCACATATGGTAAAAGGTACCCTCCCTGTGTTTTTGTACATTTTTGCCAACTTTTACTGGAGCCGAATACCAACGGTACATCATTTTCTTGTAGTTTTCCTTCGATGCACAACAAGATGTACATTTTAAATCCTCTTTCCACAACCTCTCCCCTAAATTAATTGGTATGTTATAACCTATATCCTTTGCTCATTTCTTCAGAAGTATCTGAAGAAGTGTGCATGCACACGAAAGCTCATACCAAGAACTAACTTAGTTGGTCTTTAAGGTGCTACTGGAAGGAATTTTTTTATTTTGACTATGGCAGACCAACACGGCTACCTATCTGTAACTGTATCATCACTGCTTTTACTTCTTCATCTTTTTACATTCAAGCTTTTTTGGGGGGGGGACCCAGCTTTGCAGGGAGGGGGGCCTCTGCGCCTTGCAGGCAGCGTCAGATTAAATCCTGTGGGGGGCCCTAGATGGTCAAAATCTCTCACACCCCCGCCTTGCCAATTATCTCCTAATACTTGACTGTCATTTTCTTTCAAGATCAAATCAATATTATTTTTATTCATTTTCACGGTGCCCTTAAAATAATAATAACAATAATAAATTTTTATTTATACCCTGCCCTTCCCGGTTCAGAAAACCAGATTCAGGGTGGCTAACAACAAATTTAAAACACTTAATTGTGATACAACAAAAAACAGCATAAAATACAGTATAAAAGCATGAATAACAATAAATTAAAAGTTCTAAAATCAATTTAGGGAAAAATCCATCCAATAAACATGAGATGATCACCAGGGCTAGCTGGCTGAATTACTCCTATCTGGGCCAGCGAGGAGACCAGGGGAGAATTAGCTGTGGGATCCCAGAGTGGGGAATCCTCATAAAAAGGGGAGAGGGAGTGATACGGAACGGAAGGGGGGGGGGGCTCCTGTTACAATGTATCCATTCTGTTTCTGCTTTTGCCCTATAGTACAGAATGGGTTTGAAATCATTGAAATCTTTAGAAATTGATATAAAATCAACCGTAACTCCGATTTCTTCGCTCTTGGTGTCATTCAGCTCAGTTCCCCGTGGACTCCATGATGCTATCCCTACTTCCATAATCCCCGAAGCAGCAGGTCACGTACGCAGGAACTTCTTAATCCTGTCAGATCGTTTCGCCAAACCTTTCCTCTAGGCAATATTAGGTGGCAGACGATGCATATCTCTGACCCATTGTCTTGCCACCACCGGTACTCAATAAATGTGTATCTATGTATATTTCCCGCTCCGCATATCCCCCCTCCCTCATCCGAAAATGCTAATTAATGTAATCCCACCTTTTCATAATGTATTTATGACATGTAAAGTATATTCATGATGTAACTTGTGAAACCCAACCTTCCCATAATGTATTCGTGACGTTTCATGCACTGTATTCTGGGATATGGAGGGAAATTTCAAAAGTTCATGTCACCCCTTTCTCTGGGTTCAATCTCGCCTTGAACCTGTTGCGCAATAAACTTGGACCTTCTGCAGTTTGCTCCTGTGTCCGGCTGAGCTCATTTTCTTCCGCAGGGACCCACGGACTTAGTCCGATGAGCTGGGTGGCAGAGTAACCCCGCACCCAGATTTTAGCCGTAACAGTTGGCTGCCCAACGCGGGGCTTGCGGTTCTCCCGAGCTGCTGACTGGGGGCCCCGAAATCTTCAGCCGGCTCCAGGCCATTTTGCCTGGGAAGATCCTTTTGGACCCCCAGCCATCTTCTGGGCGGTAATCGAAAGCCCTAGGAGTTCAGCCGGGGAGCAAAAGAGGGATCCAGCCGGCTTATTCATCGATCCCGGGATCATCATAGAAGACGCGTGAGTATAAGGAAAAAGGAAAATCCAGTGCACTGGTGGGAAGGGGGTGGAATCTCCTGGCAACTGAATTCTCTGCCCTCCTCTCTATCGCTCCTTCTCGCCTTTCTCTTGGTCCGGTTAGTGAGAGAGACCGTGGACCGCTGCTCAACCCGAAAGGGGGGTTCTGAGCTCTATCCCTTTTCCTTAAAATCTCCAGCCAGCCGCACCAATTGGGAGCCCGAAAGTAAGACGGAGAGACCCGACTTGAAAGATAGCCGACTTTCTGCAACGGGCATCCCAGTTGAAAGCAAGGGGTTGGAGCTCTCTTTCCGAACTTCCCGAGCGTCCTTGCTAGGGGGCAGGAAGTGGTCTTGCTTTCTGTATCAATCCCAGCCGCACCGGTCGAGCTACATACCACGTGTACTGTAAGCTCGCTTCCGAAAGCAAGGGGGATTTTCGACCCGAAATTCTATCCAGGGACCACCCGATCTGGCACCGCATGGCGCGGGCGTCCAGTAGGGCCCCTTTTCCTGAGATGTGACGATAGGTAGGAGGTTGCCAGGAGGGATAGCCCATGAGGAATTGGGCAGGACCGGCAGAGTGGAAAGAGACCCCAGGTTATAGGAAATAAGGAAATAAGGAAATAAGGAAATAAGGAAATAGGAAATGGAATGCAAGGAACCGGATAGCTAGAGCTCTCTAAAACCCACTAAGGAAGTTGCCAGGCAACTAGAAGCCCCTTCTCCTCTTTACTATATGTCCCTGTACTAAGCATACCAAACCCCTAGACATACCAATCCTAATCAGCCCCTCTCTTTCCCCCTTCTCTATCCCAGACACCCCCCCCCAAAAAA
This sequence comes from Podarcis bocagei, assembly GCF_964188305.1. Classification (NCBI taxonomy): domain Eukaryota; kingdom Metazoa; phylum Chordata; class Lepidosauria; order Squamata; family Lacertidae; genus Podarcis; species Podarcis bocagei. The sequence goes on from NC_138126.1 coordinate 116,679, forward strand.
AGGAAAAAGCAAAAAAAAAAAAAGCAACAACAGCAACGCATGCATCTATAAAGGGGTACCCAGTCAACCAAGCGTTGTGAGCCCTACCAGTCTGATTACCTGGTGGTGTGTTTGAAGAGGCAAGGAGGCTCATAAAACCATGTGGGACCTTCCTACTAATTTCACTTAATGAAGCCAAAGGTAGTGGCCCATCTCCTTGCAATAACCAACTAAAGGATGAGAATATATATGTTTACATGTTGTCTGTTATGTGTGTTGTCTGTTAATACATATATGAGAATATGTATGTTTACATGTTGTCCGTTATGTGTGTTGTCTGTTCCTTCTGTCTCTGGCAGACTGCCTTTCTTAAGTGTGCATAGTTTAAACTGCAAGCTTGCTTCAAAATTTAAATCTAAGGAAGCCATGCTGGATCTTAGCAGTCCTAAATAAGAGAAGATGAGAATGAAGTGTGCAAATGTTTACCCCACCTCTTGCTTTGCCCCAACTTTTGAGATTGTGAGTCTACAGTCTTATTTTGGAAGGTGCTTTTAACCTAATGTTTCTGCTGCAAAAGCCTAGTTGAGCACAACTGCTCTCTCAAGCTAAAATGCAGTGTATGCATTTCATTAAGCGTATGCCTATAAAAGTATGGTGTTCATTCTAAGAAAAATATTTGAGTCCAGTTTTAACTTTGATTTGGTTGGACAGAAGAGTTATTGTAAGGCTCCTGATATCAGTCTCTATAAGACTTCATGGCCTCTTTTGTTAGAAAATGCCCCCCTCCCCCTTGTTTCACTCTGCCTCTTTCAGTTGTTTTCTCCCTTCTTACTTCTGTGCCAGGTAAATTTACTCCCGAGTAAGCTTCCTTTAAAGGAAACTGCAAAGAGGGGAGGGGGCAACACTTGTGTATTCCCTTTAAAAATTAAATCTAGGGCTGCTTTAACTGTGCTTTATAAGAGATCCTCTCCCTATCTTACGAAAACTGTTCACTTCTTCCTTAAATATCATTTCAAACTCACTCAAACTATCTCAAGATCTGCAAAAAGGGTTCTGTGTAAAGTTATGTACTTTTATTTTCCTCTTCCTTAGTACATGATATGAGCATAGATGATTCCTTTCCCAGCTGTAAATCTGTACTTAAATGTGTATGCCTCTTTGGTAGTACAAATCTTGCTGCGAAATCTTGCTGTGAACCCTATATTTTGGAGGGTTGGACTAGATGACCCCAGGGTCCCCTTTCAACTCTCCCAATTTGTGGCTGTGTGGAAGGCTATGTGTCTGCAAGCATTGGAGGGTAATTCTTAAATTCTGGTGTGGTAATGGAGTTGAAATTCAGCCTAGCTTTGCTCTTTAGTTTTAAAAGGTGAGAGGTGAAGCCCAACTGGTAATATCAAGCATTTGAGTGATTACAGTGTTTATCATTTTGTCTACTATTTAAAAATCAGATTTAAAAGTCTACTCAAAGTTTAAGCACATACAAATGAATAATCAAGTACAATTAGCCTTGACCAATGACTGGCCATTTTTACTCATAAATAAGAGAGCGGTTGATTGTTCTGCGAATGACCAGATAAAATGACCAATAATGATAGCCCTTTCCTGTACATAAAGGAAGGTGAATACTGTACTTGAATTACTGAGTTTCTCTTTTTGTGTTTTAAAATCTAACTCTACTTTTAAAATCTACCCCTTACCTTTCCCTTCCTTATTCAAATTGAGCCAAAAGATGCAACATTTTCAATGGTATAAAAGGTTTCTGAGACATGAACTCTGCACATGCACAGAGGCTAGATCAGCTTAAAGAGAGAGAGAGAGAGAGAGAGAGAGAGAGAAAGGAGGGGGGAGAGAGAAGGTTTGGAGAGCAGTGTGCTGCAGGGAGAAACCTTTCCAAATTTCCTTATGTAAAACGTGGAACCATTGAGGGAAATCATCCTTAATGTGTTTTGCTCCAGGGGCTACTTAAGACAAGAGTTAAGTACTGGACATGCCAAATTTTTTCACAGGTAAATATCAAAGCACTCCCACTGTGAGTTCCTCTCTTGAGTAGTTTCTCCCCCCCCCCCATGGGATTTAAATTTTATAAGAGTTTTTTTTTTTTGTGTGTGTGTGTATGCCTATACATTGCCTATACATTTAGGAACAGCATTTCCTGACAGGCTTCTCACATGAAATAATTTTCCCTTTTAACAGGATATGTGAACCCCGATAACAAAGTGTTTGTCCCTTTTCCTCCCACAGCAACTTTCTTTCTGTTCTGTGAAACAAGTCTGAATCCCTGCTACAGTTTGACTTCCATCTCTTTGTGGCTTTGACACTTTTTTTAAAGTTACAAGTAATCTGTTTTCATTTATTTAATCTGTCTCTCCATGATGTCTATGAAGTTAATCGAAGCACAACCAAACATTGTTTGTGGAATGGTATTTGTTTACCTTTTTGACTAAGCATTTCTTATTAATTCTGTCATTTTGGCTAGTGCAAGGTACTTGCACAACTTTAAATTGCCATTCATTTTTTCCCTTGGTATTAAGTCATTTTCCAGTATTGTCCTATAGCCAATGTTGTCACATCAAGAAACACTCTTTTATTTTCATTGTTACTTCAGATTTCTTAAAATTGTGTGTCTTAGCATTTATTTATTTTTCGTTCCTCATAAGTCATTGTGTGTGTTTCATTATTATTTTAACCTTGTATTTTTTACAGTTCTCTTTCTCTCCAAAGTGAAGGAAAGCAAACGAACTTGGCAGATAATAACAGTAGTTATAGGAAAATGTGATAGTAATACTGGAATGAATGAAACGCTTAATGTGCTAAGATTTTTTATTATTTGCAGCTTCCCATGAAAACTGGAGGACATCCTTCTTGTCTAACTGTGTTTTTAAGTCGCCCCAAAACCCTGCCCCTTACAGGATATCACTTCTACAGATGTGCAATGATGAAAAGCAGCAACAACCCCTTCGCCATCACAAGACCTGCAACGCCAGAGTTTTCAAAGTGCCCACAGCTATCTCTTTCAAAGGATATAGACTGATGGGGAGTGGGGCTGACAAAGGGGGGAGGAGTTGAATTGCAAGGACATTTTCCCACTTTTGAACCTTAAGACTGTGCTCCAGGATTCAAAAGATACATACGTAAAAGATCACAATTGTGTCAAGATATGTAACTGATATTTAATTAGTTTGTTTTGTATTATGTGTTATTATGTAAGAATGTTGAAATGTGTCTGACAGTGTGATTTCCACAAAGGGGGGCAATTTTGTGTGTAATTGTTTTTATGTTTAATGTCTTATTGCTTACACACCAATGGAGAATTCTCATGCATTTTATACTTTCTAATAGCTCACACTATTGTGTAGTCCAATGTTTAGATCAACTTGTAACCACATTTAATTGTTCCACCGCCAACTTTCCCTATCCATTTTAAAATGTGTTAAACCTCGTTTTGCCAAGGACAAGCTTCTGGATCCACAAAACACCAGGTACATGAAGGTGCATATGCTTTGGTTTAGCAGGAATGATTTCTTATAGACTTAAATTGACTTATTTGGACAACTGCCCTTGTTAAGAATGGTTTTCTTTTAACAGATTGGTTTGAAGAGATGAGAACCATGGGGCAAGATAAATTCAAATTGGGCTCAGTTTGAATTGGGCAAGTGTATCCAGGCTGCAATTAGCCTTTTGGTCCTTTAAGTGCAAGTGAGCAACCCCCATGCGTGCAAAACCACAGCCTATAATAGAATCCCATAGGAAGGCCAAGGCCAAGGCATCTCCCTCACGAGATGTCCAACCTGTGCCAGCTATGGTGAATGCCAGGCAACATGGTTAAATGAAAGCCCCGAGGGGATTCAACAGACAGGATGTGCTGCTGTAGCACTATGTCAGTGTGAGACCACAGAAGAGCTAGCTTGACACCTGAGAAATACACAAAAATGGCGAAGGACAAAACACCAACTGCATTTTTCAGTCAATAAGACCTTCCTGCTAGGTGTAAAGCATAAAACACTATTGAGAATGCCACAAGTAATTTAGCAACAAAATACAAGAGGTGTTCTTTATATAATACCCTATATGCAGCTACCTGCACTGCTATACTTGCAAATGACCGTAAGAGGCATGGCTTGCAAGTCCCTTTCAGGTTTGCATAAAGACACACATCCCATTCACCAAGATTTAGGGTGCGGAGAAAAGATTTGCAAGTTCTTACAGAACTTTAATGCAAATCTATCTCCGAATGGGGGACTGATACGGAACGGAAGGGGGGGGGGCTCCTGTTACAATGTATCCATTCTGTTTCTGCTTTTGCCCTATAGTACAGAATGGGTTTGAAATCATTGAAATCTTTAGAAATTGATATAAAATCAACCGTAACTCCGATTTCTTCGCTCTTGGTGTCATTCAGCTCAGTTCCCCGTGGACTCCATGATGCTATCCCTACTTCCATAATCCCCGAAGCAGCAGGTCACGTACGCAGGAACTTCTTAATCCTGTCAGATCGTTTCGCCAAACCTTTCCTCTAGGCAATATTAGGTGGCAGACGATGCATATCTCTGACCCATTGTCTTGCCACCACCGGTACTCAATAAATGTGTATCTATGTATATTTCCCGCTCCGCATATCCCCCCTCCCTCATCCGAAAATGCTAATTAATGTAATCCCACCTTTTCATAATGTATTTATGACATGTAAAGTATATTCATGATGTAACTTGTGAAACCCAACCTTCCCATAATGTATTCGTGACGTTTCATGCACTGTATTCTGGGATATGGAGGGAAATTTCAAAAGTTCATGTCACCCCTTTCTCTGGGTTCAATCTCGCCTTGAACCTGTTGCGCAATAAACTTGGACCTTCTGCAGTTTGCTCCGGCTGAGCTCATTTTCTTCCGCAGGGACCCACGGACTTAGTCCGATGAGCTGGGTGGCAGAGTAACCCCGCACCCAGATTTTAGCCGTAACAGGGAGGGAAGGAAGGGGAATAAAAGATCAGGCTGAATTCAAATTAAAGGCCAGGCGGAATAGCTCTGTCTTACAGGCCCAGCGGAAGGAGGTTAAATCCTGCAGGGCCCTGGTCTCCTGGGACAGAGCATTCCACCAGGTCGGAGCCATCACTGAGAAGGCCCTGGCCCTGGTGGAGGATAGTCTGACTTTCTTAGGGCCCGGGACCTCTAAACTATGGTTATTCATGGACCTTAAGGTCCTCTGCGGGGCAGACCAGGAGAGGCGGTCCCGGAAATACGAGGGCCCTAAGCCACAGGTGTGGGGCCCATGGACTGTTGCCCACTCTGCCTCTCTGGTCATCCGGGATGGCTTGCAGGGGGGCAGGTCTCCCACAGTTTCCTCTGTAGAAGGGAGCATCTCAGTTTTTGGTTTTTTAGTTTTTGGTTTAAAATAAAATAGGTATTAAAGACTCTTTCCAGGATGCCAAGATCCTAGTTTGGGCAAGTACTCCTTGGTGAGAGGATGCCACATTTAAAACCCTAAACCCTTTTAAAATGGGGCTCTTTTCGGGGGGGGGTGTATTGCTGGGTTGTTGTTTTTATCCTGATTATATATGTTGTGATCTTTTCTGTGAACCACCCTGAGACCTCAGGGTATAGGGCAGTATATAAACTCAATTAATAATAATAATAATAATAGTGCAAAAGATGCAACAAAGAATGACGGAAATATAGGCTGCTAGACCTTTAAAGTACGCCCTTCTAAGTTGCTTCCGAAGTTCCCCACTTCCCTTAGCATGGAAAGAGGCGGCATGTTAGGTAAGTTAAAAACGCAGGCAGGGTAATGTAGGTTCCCAAAGGTAAATGTTTCTAAACGATTTGTGTTGTGACATGGGGTTTGTGATTTCAGCTCTCTTGATATAACATGCTGGAGACAGTTCTCTAGTAACACTTCTTTATTAAAGCAACAAGACTAAAGACTGGGGAGGGGAAAGCTACATTTATAGGGACAGGGAACTAGCAAGAAAGGATACATTTTGGAGGGAACAATATCAGGCAATCACAGTCCTGCCTTTTGGAGGGAACCAATAAGACAGAGGATCCAAATACAGCAGCTTAAATGAACCAATAGTAGCTGTACCCTCTGGAACCAAAAGGCAGTTACTTTACCCTAATGCAAATACAGACAATAATAATACAGATATAAAATCCTTTGACTCAATACACAACAATTTGTATAGAAACATCAATCTTAAGCCACACAATCTAAGCTTGGAGCCCCCAGCTTAGACCTCCTTCCTGGAATGGGAAAAGCAGCTTCCTTCCTCCCAAGGTGAGGGAGAGTGGCCTAGCTAAGCCTGGCAGGACAGTTTACTCTATGGCATTAACCCCTTCAGGCATTAATGGGAGTTAAGTATGGAGGTTCTATGGCGCTGGGTATCCCCCAAGAGTCTTCTTCGTGGAGCTGCTACCTGGCAGGGTCAGATGGGACCTGGCTAGGTGTACCTGGGAACTCATCTACCTGCCAGGACAGTAGAAACACTTTTGGTCTCCTGGCTTGTAAGGGAAATGGGTCTCGGCAGATCTGCCCGGCTGCTCTCCTGGCCTGCTTTTAACAGCCGTACCTCAGCCCAGGCCTCTTGGCATCTTTGCAGTATGTGGGCTTCCATTCATGGCTGATTTCGGGGGGGGGGTATTGTCTCCCAAGACAGATAGATGCCTACAACAACCACCACAATTATTATTAATTTAATTTGCATGCGTTCCTTCATTTGGAGATCTTCTTCTTTGGCGATCCCTCGTAGCTGAGGAAGATTGTCTTCCGTGAACAGGGTCTTAGCAGTGAGTCTGTAAGCGACGTGGAGGCCAATTCTGGATCCACACGTCCTTCCACAGTGCGGACAGAGGTTTCTGGGCAGGTCTCTGGATTTGCCAAGCGTGCCTTCCTCTTAGCACGTCTCTCCCTTTCATCTCAGGCTAGTGTTTCCCAATTGTTGGTGTTTATACTACATTTTTTAAGATTTGCCTTGAGACAGTCTTTAAACCTCTTTTGTTGACCACCAGCATTACTCTTCCCATTTTTAAGTTCAGAATAGAGTAGTTGCTTTGGAAGACAATCATCAGGCATCCACACAACACGGCCAGTCCAAGAAAGTTGATGTTGAAGAATCATTACTTCAACACTGGTGATCTTTGCTTCTTCCAGGACACTGATATTAGTTCACCTGTCTTCCCAAGTGATGTGTAAAATTTCTCAGAGACACCGTTGATGGAATCTTTTGAGGAGTTGGAGAGGCGTTCATACAGGGCAGTTTGCAATATGAAAATACAAAATGAGAACACAAAAGGCATAATGGAACACGAACAAAAACAAATCAATAATTGAATTAAACTGGCTAGTAAGGTAGCCCATCTGGGTTATGTGAGCAGGGAGCCCATCCCGTCCAGAGTCCTGGTCTCCCAGTAGCCCACCAGATATTCCAAGGGATAGCCCTTTCTCCTCCATGAAAAGGGCCATCCCAAGTTGGAGGCCATCCCTGCCCCTCAGGAGGGAATTCCATAGCTTAACTCTGCACTGCCTGAAGACAGGCTTTCTTTCCTCTGCCCTGACTCTTCCAGCATTCAGCTTCGTCGGATGTTTGTGAGCACCTGGGAGATGTGAGCACCTGGCAGCTGGACGTTCTGAGCCCAGGTTGCTCACTCCAACTCCAGAGGCGAAATGCCTTGGGCTGCCTTTCTCAGCCACTGTCCCTTGGTGGCTTTCTCAGGGCCTGCGTATTTCTTCATTTCCTCACCTTTCTATCCCACCATCTCATTTTGCTCTATTCCACACAAACATTATATCCCTACCCCTCCTTATCCCATCATGGAGCCCACCTAGATCCCCAGTCCGGGTCCAGACTGAGTCAGATAATGTTGGTTGGATGGAATATTTGGTTAAAAGGAAAAGTTGAGGTATATATTAAAAAAGTATTCCTGGACAGCTAGATCCAGGTTTGGGGCAGAGCCACTCTTTGGTGAGAGAGCTCCAGCAGATATTATTATTATTATTAAAAATAAAAAATTCACTAGCACCTTAGAGACCAACTACGTTTTTTCTTGATATGAGCTTTCATGTGCATGCCCACTTCTTCAGATACCTTAGGATTAATAATAATAATTTATTATTTACAATAAATAATTCCACATTACAAGTGTCCTTACATGCCTGTCAAAGATTTTAACCATTTACAGTGATCTTTTAAATAAATTACAAATTCACTCTCCAGTCTTTAGAAAATACTTGATCTGCCTGGTTTCAGATCTTCCCCGTCAGTCTTGCCATCTCCGCGTAATTCATCAGTTTCACATGCCACTCTTCTTTTTTTGGTACTTCTCCTTCCTTCCATCTCTGGGCTAAAAGCATTCTTGCTGTTGTTGTTGCATACTTAAAAAGGCTTTTATCTTCTCTTGGTAGCTATTCATCTATTATTCCTAATAGAAAGGCTTCTGTTTTTTAACAAATGTATTTCTAAACATTTTCTTTAGTTCATTGTATATTATTTCCCAGAAAGCCTTTACCAATATACATGTCCACCACGTATGGTAAAAAGGACCCTCCTTCTCTTTACATTCCCAAGACAGTTTTGAAATTGTTTTGTACATTTTAGCAATTTTACTCGTGTTAGATAATAATATGTCATTTTCATATAATTTTCTTTCAATGGACAGCATGCAGTAAACTTTATTTCTTCTTTCCAAAATTTTCCCCAAGATGAAAGTTGAATATAATACCCAAAATCTCTAGTCCAATGTATCACCATTGCCTTAACTTCTTCATTTTTTGTGTACCAGTCTAAAAGTAGTTTGTACATTGTATCGAAACCTTTTTTTAAATCAACCTTAAAAACATCATTTAATTGGTGATACTGTAACCAATCCAGTAACAATTCTCTAATATCTTCAAAATTTCTCAATTTTTGTTAGTCTCCTGCCTCTTTTAACAAATCATTATAGGTGGCCCAATCACTTCTCATGTTCAATTTTTTAAATCAAAATTACTTCCAATGGAGAGAGCCACCATGGTGTTCTCCATTCTAATAAGTTTTCATACCTGTCCTATACCTTGTAGATTGATTTTCTTATCAAGTGGTTCAGGAATCCTTTATGTACTTTCATTTTATCATACCATAAATATGTGTACCACCTAAACCTATTATCATGACCTTCTAGATCTAATAAATCTGTATTTTTTAGCAAAATCCATTCCCGCAGCCAGCAAAAGCAGGACGCCTCATAGTATAACTTCAAATCTGGCAAGGAGAAGCCCCCTTACCCATAACATCTACATTTTTCTGTAATCCATTTGTCCCCTGGCAGCTCATTCCTGAGGGGGTCATATTTTCTGCGGTTCGAGTGGCTCTTAGAAAGTTCTTCCTAATGTTTAGTCGCAATCTGCTTTCCTGGCCCCCTTCTTCTCCAACTTCCAGCCTCTGCCCCTTCCTGCTCACTAAACCTTGATGCCTCTTCAGCTTCCGACGCCTCCTCTTCCCAGTCTGCTCCCAGTGTCCCACCACCAACCCCTGGGCTCTGAGCCTTCTTCCCTTGGGGGTTCCCATGGGGTGCCAGTCCATAACACCCACACATCAGCAGGTCTCCAGCCTCAGCCTTTCTGTGTTAAAATACGACCATCCCTTTGCAGAGTAAAAATGGAAGCTTGAGATTAGGCTGCTTGGCCTTAGATATACTTCTCCAGAGTGTCCCAGCACTTTTGGAGTCACCCTCTTTCCCTCCTACAAAAATAGCAGGTGATAGACTGAGTAGTAAGCAAAAGGAAATATGATTCCTCACATTCAAGTCTTGCCAGGATCCAGCAAAGAACAGTGAAGAGGACAAGGCAGGCAGTGATACTTATAAGTTACTTTCAGGGCCGTCTTAAGCATATCCGTGGTGCTGGTGCCGGGAGGCGCTGCGTCCAGCCTCCGCCTCTTCCCTGGCGCCCTGGCGCCCCCGCCACTAGCCTCTATGGGTAAGTCGCCCCTGGTTACTTTCCACTCACTGAAAGTAGCAAGATGGCGCTTGACAGAGAGAGAGGAAACTTACAGTAAGGCTCTGTCTCTATCAGCTTGTAAATGAAAAATGAGAATGATCTGAAGCCAGGAGGATTTTAATCCTTAGTCTAAGTTTCCTGCCACAGTCGAAACAAAACAAAAAATTCCTTCCAGTAGCACCTTAGAGACCAACTAAGTTTATTATTGGTATGAGCTTTCGTGTGCATACACACTTCTTCAGATGCACACAAAAGCTCATACCAATAACAAACTTAGTTGGTCTCTAAGGTGCTACTGGAAGGAATTTTGTTTGTTTGTTTGTTTCAACCACGGCAGACCAGCACGGCTACCTAGCTGTAACTTTCCTGCCACAGACGTTCAAGGGAAATAACATCACACAGAGTAAAATTCCCTCGCTGGGGGAACTTTTGCATGACACCAAGGTCTCCCGACAAAACAAACATCAGAAGGAATATTTAGTAGAATCAATGCATTGGAAAAGGAAGCTTATGGTTTGAATGCCATAATCGCTGCACTGGTTGGGTTAGTGGAGACAGGAATTCTAACCGTAGCCCTGCAGACGGGGCGGCCAGGGACAAAACTGACATGGCTGGTGGTTTGGAGGCACAGCAAGATGGCAGTGGGTCTGAGCTCACTAGGTCCAGGGCTTTTTTGCAGCCAGAACTCACCAAAACTAAGTTCCGGCACCTCTCAAGGGAGCTGTTCATGGTGTGGTCTGGCACCTCTTTTTCTATCAAAATAGCACCAACTACCGGTAGGTCCCTATCAGGGTGAGTAGCTAAACCATGGGTAGGCAAACTAAGGCCCGGGGGCTGGATCCGGCCCAATCGCCTTCTAAATCCAGCCTGCAGACGGTCCGGGGATCAGCGTGAGTAGAATGTGTCCTTTTATTTAAAATGCATCTCAGAGGCAAGGGAAAGCTGAGGGTAATCGACAAGGAATCTGGACTTTATGGCGGCCAATTCCAGGAAGTTGAAGGAGCTCCTGGGTGAGATCCCAGGGTCAGAAATACTCAGAGAGAAGGGAGTCCAAGATGGATGGGAGCTCCTTAAAGGTAAAATCCTGAAGGGCCAAATGCAGACAATTCCATCAAGAAAGAAAATTGGGAGGCAGCTAAGGAAACCGGTGTGGCTGCATAAGGAACTTACAGATGAGCTGAGAGTTAAGAAGGGAATGTGTGAGAAATGGAAGAAAGGGGAAATGATAAAGGAGGAGTAGACACGAGTAGCCAACAGTTGCAGGGTAAACATCAGGCGGGCTAAAACTCAGAATGATCTCAGGCTTGCAAGAGAGGTTATAAATAACAAGAAGGGCAGAAGTAGTAATTCCATTAGGATATGCTTCTGGAGGCAAAGGCTACAGAATGTTGGACTTCAAAACAGGAGAGATCAGCACCATCTATGTAGTCAGTGGCGGAGCTAGGGGTGCAGGAGGAAGAAGCAGTGTGGGGCCAGGACAAAAGTTTTTGAAATATACTCAGAGTCGCAAGGTGATTTCATGCTCTTTTATTCAGCTCATAGTGGTGAGGAGGAATGAATGAATGTCCCCTCAAAGTATCTGCTTTATATACATTATTTACACAATGGGCTGCACATGATTGGTTAATTCTGGAATTCTACTGTAAGCCAATCAGGTTGTGGATTCACTTATATCTGGAGCCTGATTGGGTGGTTCCTGCCAACCAATCATACTGCTGCATTGTTCTTGGACCAATCAGACTGCTGCATTCTGAATCCTATTGTTCTAGGACCAATCAGACTGCTGCAATTTGGATCCTATTGTTCTAGGACCAATCAGACTGCTGCAGTTTGGATCCTATTCAACTCAGTACATAACACCCCTCCCCTCTAAGTTCCAGTCCTGCCCGGGAGGTCGCATTCATAGTCCTCAAGGTATGCCGGCGGCCTACGTGTACGTTGCGGCCTGGGGTGTTCCCTGGTCTGGGGTTCAGGTTCTGGCTCGTGTTCCAAGGATGCTGGCTGTGATGGGGTTGTTTGGTCTGGTGCAACCGGCTCGCTCAGTCGTGGTTCTGGTTCCGGTGTCCTTTCGGCCTCACGGGTCCTCTCTGTATTTACTGATTCTGCCTCTCCTGCTGGCCCCTCCTGCTCTATGGGCCTCACTGCCCCTCTGTTCCCTTGGGACTCCTCTGACCTTTCCTCCTCCTGGTTTTCTCCTGGGAATCGTCGCCGTATCTGGTCGCAGTGGCGACGCCAGCATTGCCCCCCATCCGTTAGCACCTCGTACGACACGGGGCCAGTGACCCTGGTGACTGTGGCGGGTACCCATGCTGGGCCTGCCCCAAAATTCTTTGCGTACACTGGGTCCTGGGCCTCAAAGGTCCGGGGGTTCCTGCCTTCCCCCACCACTACCTCATCCTGAGCTCTATCGGGGTGAAGGCGGTCCAATCTGATTGCAAGGCGCCGACCCATTAGTAGTTCAGCGGGGCTCCGGCCAGTCGTTGAGCTGGGGGTGCTGTGCTGTGCTAGAAGGAATGTGGCAAGGCGGTACTCCCAGTCCCCTTGCGTCATGCGGCGAAGGGTGTCCTTGGTGGTCCGCACCATGCGTTCTGCTTGGCCATTGGTGGCAGGGTGGAATGGCGCCGAACGGATGTGGCGGATGGCATTCTGCGCTGTGAAGGTTTGGAATTCTCCTGACGTAAATGCAGTCCCGTTGTCTGAGACGAGAGTGTCAGGGAGCCCGTGGGTTGCAAACAGCCTGCGTAGTACCCGGATGGCTGCGGACGTGGAAGTGGACGGTACCAGTGCGACTTCCAGCCATTTGGTGTAGGAGTCCACCACTATGAAGAATGTTTTCCCCTGAAAGGGGCCAGCGAAATCCACATGCAGGCGTGACCATGGTGCTCGGGCGGACTCCCAGGACTGGACTGGGGCCCTTGGGGGATCTGGGCGGGATTCTTGGCAGGCCTGGCAGTGTTTGACCCAGGCCTCTATCTCTCCGTCGATCCCTGGCCACCACACATAACTCCTGGCAAGGGCCTTCATTCTTACTACCCCTGGGTGTGTCTCGTGTAGGGCTGTGAGGACCCTTTTGCGGAGGGGCTGGGGAACAACGACTCTGCTTCCCCATAACAGGCACCCCTTGTGGGCCGACAGTTCATGTTTGCGGGTTGTGTAGCTGGCGAATTCTGGCCCGGGGCTGTTGCTGGGCCATCCCCTCCACACCCAGTCCAGGACCCGGGAGATGACCCTATCTCTCTTGGAATGGTGTGCAACTTCTTGTGCCTGAACGGGGCGGTCGGGAAGCAGCTCCAGGCTCATAACCTCTTGTGCAGGTGCTGGGTCGGGGCCTGTTTCCGGTAGTGGTAGCCTGCTGAGGGCGTCCGCATGGCCCATTGCCTTCCCCGGGCGGTGAATCAGTGCATACTGGTAGCTGGCAAGGAAAATTGACCACCTGAGGACGCGAGGAGACAGCACTTGGGGGGTCTGCTTTTCGGGGGCAAACAAGCCAAGCAACGGCTTGTGGTCAGTCACCACGGTGAAGGGCCGCCCGTACAAGAAATCATGGAATTTTTTTACTCCCTTCACGATTGCCAGACCCTCCTTGTCGATTTGCGAGTAGTTCCGCTCGGTTGCGTTGAGTGTCTGGGAAAAGTATGCCACCGGTACCTCTCTTCCATCCGGGAGTTGGTGTCCCAGGACAGCGCCAATGCCATAGGGTGAGGCGTCGCATGCTAGCACCACCGGCAGCCTCTCGTCAAAGTGTGCCAAGACCGAGTTTGAGACAAGCAAGTCCTTGACTGCCTGGAATGCGGCCTCCTGGCACTGGCCCCACACCCAAGGGGCCCGCTTGTCCAGGAGTCTGTGTAGGGGCTCTGCTACCGCCGCCTTGTGGGGAAGGAAGGAATGGTAAAAGTTCAATAGTCCCAAGAAGGCCTGAAGTTCAGTCTTGCTCTTGGGCGCTGGGGCATCACAAATGGCCTGTACCTTGTCCCCAGTTGGGTGGACCCCTTCTGCGACCACCATGAATCCCAGAAAGTCTACCTGAGGCACTCCTAGTAGACATTTTTCCCGCTTCACCTTGAGACCCGCCGTCTGGAAACGGTGCAGAACGGTGCGGAGGCGGTCCTCAAACTCCTCTGGTGTGGGCCCGGCAATCAACACATCATCGAAGAAGGGGGTGACACCAGGAATCCCTTTAAGGAGAGAGTCCATTAGATTCTGGAATATGCCTGGTGCCACACTGACACCGAATTGCAGCCGCTTTACCCTGAACGCTCCTCTGTGCGTCACAATTGTCTGTGCCTCTGCTGTGGCCTCATCTACTGGCAGCTGTTGATATGCTTGGGCCAAGTCCAGCTTGCCAAAAATTTTCGACCCAGCCAGGGTGGCAAGGACATGGCTGACCACTGGCACTGGGTATGCGTGGGCCGTGAGGGCCTTGTTTATGGTACATTTGTAGTCTGCGCAGATGCGGACCGAACCATTAGGCTTGACGGGTGTGACGATTGGGGTTTCCCAGGGGGCATTAGGCACCGGCTCCAGCACTCCTTGCTCCACGAGTCGGTCCAATTCCTCGTCAATACGGGGTTTCAGGGCGAACGGGACCCGGCGGGCCTTGAGCCTGACCGGTCGTACTGCGGGGTCAAGCTGTAGAGCAATGGGGGGGCCCGTATACTGTCCCAATTTCCCATCGAAAACCCCTGGAAATTCCTTGCAGATGGCGTCCACGTCCACTTGTAAGGTAGTGTGGTTCACCCCGGTGATGGCTAGCCCCAGTGGTCCAAACCATGCCAATCCCAGTAAGCTAATGTAGGGGCCCTTGACCACGAGCAAGTCCAGTTGCCGCGTCCGCCCTCGGTATTGCACCCTGAAGGTCCCCACCCCCATTGTGGGGACCTTACGTTTCTGGAAGTCCCGGAGGGTGAATGGGGCCAGCCTGAGTTTGGGACCCCCAGTAGGACACAGTTTCCTTAAGGTCCTTGCCGAGATTATGGATAGAGTTGAGCCCGTGTCAAGCTCCATGCGGCATGGGGCCCCCTCTATCTGTACCTCTACATAAATTTTCTCTACGTTGGGGTGGGGCAACTGGTATACCTGGAAGTCCGTGAGCTCCGTCGAGTTGCCTTGGTGCGTTGGGCCCCGGGACCTGGGGCTCTTGGATTGGTCATCTGATGCCTGGCGTCGGGTGGGCCGAGCTCGACACACCCGGGCGATGTGTCCCAATTTTCTGCACTGCCTGCACTCTGCGTTGCGGAAACGGCAGGTCCTCCTCTCATGACTTTCCCCGCAGCTTGCGCAGTTCCCTCCTTCTCGTCGAGGCAGCTGTGGTATGTGGGCTGCTTGAGTGCGCTGCTGTACTCGGTGCACCTCCTCCCTGGCAGATCCTGAGTCGTCGGTGAGGTCTTCGTGGTGGACCCTCGGTTGGGATGGCAGGCTCGGCCGTGCCTCTTGCGTCGACCTCTCGGCAGCTTCCGTTGCCAGGGCCTCCTCCAGAGCAACCTGGAACGTTAGGTCCTTCTTAGCGTAGAGGCGTCGTTACAGCTTCTCATCCTTCAGTCCACCGACGAGGCGGTCACGAAGCATGTTCTCCAGCTCTGAGAAGTTGCAGAACTGGGCGGCTTGGCGGAGAGATGTCACAAACCCAGTTATGGTTTCCCCAGGGGCTTGCCGCTTTGCGTAGAAGGCATTTCGACGAGCCACCACTGAGGGCTGCGGCGAAAAGTGCCCCTTCAGCTGTTCCATTATTGTTTTGTATGGAACAGTAGCGACGTCTTCAGGCGCAAGGAGAGCCCGGGCGATTTCAAATGTCTCCTCTCCGCAGACGCTGAAGAATATCGCCCTCTTCTTGGCGTCTTCTTCGTCGGTGACCCCTTTGGCTTCTAGAAGGAAGGTGAAACGGGAGGCATACTGTCAGGGGTTTAGGTGCAGAGGCACGGGCAAGGGAGGAAACAGAGAGCGAAGGGGAGGAGACAGAGGAAAGGATGAGTGATGACGACGACCCGAGATCTCCCAGTCTTTCCAGTGAATCAGAGGATTCACAGAAAGGAGCACCAGTGGCCAGGGCAAGGGGGGAATCTAGAGAGGCACCCCAGGAAGATAGAGCCAGAGGAGACTCAGGGGGGAGCAGCTGGAAATCGGGACCAGCGTCACCGCCAGGAAGCAGGGAAGAGGAAAGGAGCCAGGGGGGAAGCGCTGGCAGCTCACCACAGGAGGGAGGGCAGGAGTCAGGAGTGGCCACACCTCCATCGGGGAGCGAAGAAACGGTTAAGAGGAAAGTGGAAGGTTGGGCGCGCGCGCCAAGTTCAAATGCAGAGGAAGGCGGCGCAGTGAGCAGCCCCGAAAGGGAACCAGGTCCTAAAGCCCGGCGCAAGGAGGCAGAAGGGTCCGGGTCAGCGTCAGAAGAATCCCGGAAGGAAGAAGCCCCGGGGGGTAGAGGGACCCAGAGGAGGACAGTCAGGAGGAAAAGGTGGAGCAAGGCTAGGATATTAAGTTGGTGCGCACGGGGCGGAGACTCAGACGGAGCCTCGCCGATCTAGCTAGTAGACGTAGAGTTGCAGACAGCAGCGTGAGAATGGAAACTGTAATTCAATAAAGACTTTTACTTAATGACCGCTGGCTAGCGTGATCCTCTGTGAGCTAGGATCTTGAAGCAGCTCTGACAGTAGGCTCCGTCTCCACATTGTGGGCATCTGCAGCCTCGAGGAGGGGAGAGAAACAGGCGCCCACTAGCGAGCTCACGAACGGCAGGAGACATGACGGCTGAGCAGCAGATAGAGGACCTCAGAAAAGCAGTGGCACAACTGAACGCCGAGGTTCTCGCATCCAGGAAGAGAGAGGACGAGGCAGCTGCCGCCTGCAGGGATCTCCAGGTCAGGTTAGACGTACTGGCAAAGCAAACACCCCGGCAGGAGGGAATTGGGTTGGCGAGACGGACAGGCGGACTGCTCTCTCACTTCGATGGGAACCTGCAACAGTATCCCAACTTTAGAGCCGACGTACTGTGCGCACTGCAACTGTTGCATAAAGACTTTAGAGATGAACAGGAGAGAGTGGGGTTCATCATGTCCCATCTGCATGGGGAGGCGAAAGCATGGTTGCGCAATTTATGGAGAGATAACGATCCGGCGCTCCAGAATGCGGATGCCTTTATTAAAGCGATGGATGGGTGTTTCTTATCAAGTATTGACATTGATCTTGCACGGAAGGAGGTGCATGGGCTGAGACAAGGGAGGGCCAGCGTCAGACAGTATCATGCCCGCTTTTTCGCCTTGGTCAGCGCCCTGGAATGGGACAGAGATTCGGCTCCTGTAAGAGACCTCTTTTGGGAGGGACTGCACAACTCGATTAAAGATGAGATAGCGAGGGGGGAGAGACCCCGAACCACCCAGGAGGTCGTTCAGAGGGCACTGGCTGTGGGGGTGAGGCTGGAAGGACGTCCGTGGAGCAAGGACGAAGGACGTGGAGGGCGCGAACCAGCCGGGGGCCCCTCCTTCTTTCCCAGAGAAGCAGCACGGGCGCAATCCACGCCTCCGCCAGGAGGAGGAGCCGAACCTATGGAGGTTGGAGGTGCAAGGGCTCAGTCAGCAACCAGAGCCCTAGCACCGGCAGCAGTGAAGGCGAAGCCTCCTAGAGGGACCAGGAAGTGTTACGTCTGTGAGCAGCCAGGGCATATGGCGAAAGAGTGTCCCCAGAGGCCCCACAAGCTTACTGCAGCCTCAGCAATGGTGACTGCAGCAACGCAGCAGGGAGGACCACAGCAGGGAAACGACGATGTCTGGCTGGAGGAAGAGGCACTGGGGCCCAGCCAGACGTGTTAGTGACGCAGTCCCCAGAGATTTTACAGCCAGTGAACCCCCTCCCGCCCAAACCAGTAGTGAGGCTCACAGCATCTCTCCAGCTGCCCACTGGAATCACCATGGACGTGCCAATCACCATCGACTCCGGCAGCAACGCGGACTTTATAGGGCAGGAATTTGTCGACAGGCACGCTGTGCAGTTGCTGCCGGCCACACTGCCCCTGCAGGTTGTCACTGTGGATGGCAGGGAGCTGCTAGGGGGGCAAGTGGTGAAGCAGACGCCACCAATGGTGATGCGACTTGGAAATCACAGGGAAGTCATCAGCTTCAACGTCACTCAACTGTCTGACACGCCCATTGTATTGGGCATGAGTTGGCTGGACAAGCACAGCCCAACGATGGCTTGGTTCCAGAGGCAGCTGGTTTTCGGCTCTTCCTTTTGTGCTGAACACTGCATCGTACCCAGGCAGGAAGGAGAGGAAGAGGAGTCACAGCTGCTGCTAGGCACGCTGCAAGCGATTCCCCACAAGTACGCAGAATTTCTGGAAGTTTTCTGCGAGAAGGAGGCGGACAGGCTACCCCCTCACAGACCATATGACTGCAAAATTGACCTGCTGCCGGGGGCGGCGCTGCCTAAAGGGAAGCTGTATTCCATGTCTGAGGACGAACTGCAGGAACTCAAAGACTTCATCGATCATAATTTGGAGCGCGGTTTCATCCGAGAGTCTAAGGCAGCGGGGGGCAGTCCTGTATTCTTTGTTAAGAAGCGAGACACGCCCCAAAAAAGACTCGTAGTGGATTACAGGATTTTGAACAGTGTGACCAAGCCGTCGGACTTCCCCATGCCCCGCATCGACGACCTCCTGGCGAAGGTACGGAAGGGAAAGGTGTTCACCAAGTTGGACCTGCGGGGGGCGTACAACCTCATTCGCATGCGGGAGGGTGATGAGGGGAAGACAGCCATGTTCACGCCACTGGGTACCTACGAATACAGAGTTATGCCTTTTGGACTGCAAAATGGCGCTCACGTTTTTCAAGCATTTATGCATCACGTGTTGGCGGGACTTCTCTACAAGACGTGCGTCTGTTTCTTGGATGACATCCTGATCTTTTCGGAGTCGCAGCAAGAACATGACAAGCACGTCAAGGAAGTGCTGGGCAGGCTAAAGCAACACAGGCTCTACGCCAAGCTGGAGAAGTGCCAATTTGACGTGCCGGAGGTGGATTTTCTGGGCTACAAGCTGTCTGACAAGGGGCTCGCCATGGACAGCGCCAAGGTTCGAGCAGTGTTGGATTGGAAGAGCCCACGCAACCGGAAGGAGGTCCAACGGTTTGTCGGCTTTGCGAACTTCTATCGCAAGTTTATCAAGGGCTTCGCGATGCAGACGGCGGCCATCACTGACACCCTTAGCTCCAAGAAGAAGAAGTTCATCTGGACAGAGCAGGCGGAGCAGTCCTTTCAGGCCCTCAAGCGTCTCTTCGCGTCGGAAGAGCAGCTGCTTCATGTCAACCCCAGCATGCCGATGAGGGTGGAGACAGACGCTTCGGACAGAGCGGTGGGGGCGGTCCTGCTGCAGAAGGACCAGCAGGGCGTGTGGCGGCCGGGAGCGTTTTACTCCAGGAAGCTCAGCAAGTCCGAGCAGAACTACACCATATGGGACAGGGAGTTGCTGGCCATTCATGCAGCGTTCAAGGCGTGGAGGCACTTTCTGATCGGCGCCAAGCACACGGTGCAGGTTTGCACGGACCACAAGAATCTGGAACACTGGCGCACGGCACAGTTCCTGAACCAGAGGCAGATACGTTGGGCTGAGTTCTTTGCGGACTTCGACTTCCGAATAGAGTATGTCCCGGGGGACACCAACATCATGGCAGACGCTCTCTCCCGCAAGCCACAGTATCTGGAGGACGCAACACCAGCGGCCGCCATGCACATCTTTGCACCGACAGTGTGGGCGTGCGCCGCGGCGACCGTGGACCTAGAGGCGGTGCGGCGAGCGTTGCAGGGGGACTCCTTCGCACAAACGAAGATGGCAGAGGTGCGAGGGGGCAAGGCAGCGGCCGACGGTTTCCAGCTACGAGATGGATTGCTCATCCGTAAAGGGGCCATCTACGTGCCGGGTGACGAACTTCGAGCCAAGGTGCTACAGCAGCTGCACGACGCACCCACGGCCGGGCACTTTGGCAAGGAGAAGACGGTGGAATTAGTAGCCAGGGATTTCTGGTGGCCTGGAATGAGAGGGGAGGTCGCAGACTACGTGGCGAGGTGTGACACTTGCCAGAGGGCAAAGACGGTGCACAAACCGCCGGCTGGACTGTTGGAGCCGCTGCAAACTCCGGTCGAACCTTGGGAAAGGGTGGCTCTGGACTTTGTCACGGATCTGCCCAGCTCAAGGGGCAAGACGGCAGTGTTGGTGGTGGTGGACCTGTTCTCCAAGATGGCGCATTTCATTCCGTGTGCTAAGGTGGCCACGGCAGAGCAAACCGCCAAACTGTTCATAGACCACGTGTTCAAGGTTCACGGTCTGCCACGGTCTATTCTGTCCGACCGCGGGCGGCAGTTCATCTCGAACTTCTGGCAGAAGCTGATGGGCTTCCTAAACGTCAAGATCAATCTGGCGTCGGCGAGACACCCGCAGACCAACGGGCAAGCGGAGCGAGCCAATGCCATCATGCAGCAGTACCTGAGATGTTATGCGAACCAACAGCCTGCGACGTGGGTGGATTACCTGCCGCTTGCAGAGTTTGCCTACAACAACACGAAGCACGTATCCACGGGCGTCACGCCGTTCTTCGCCAACAACGGGCGGCACCCTAGAACCTTCCCGGGACTGGAATGCAGGGCAGAAGGGGAGCCGCAGTCAGCAGATGCGTTCGCGTCGGAGCTGCAGGAAGTCCACGATCAGCTGCGGCGCCACCTGGAGCTGGCTAAACACGCATACAAGGTACAAGCGGACAAACACAGAAGGGTTGGCGAAGAGCTCCACGTGGGAGACTGGGTCTGGTTAGCAGCCCACGCAGTGCCGGCCAGGTCGTTGGCCAAGAAGAAACTAGGGCATAAACAACTGGGGCCCTACCAAGTCGAAGAGCAGGTCAACCCGGTGGCTTTCAGGCTGGCGCTTCCGGAGGGTTCCAGAATGCATCCGGTGTTCCACAGATCGGTGCTCACTCCCTACAAGGCACCGCACAGGTTCCAGGAACCCGGAACGGCGCCGAGTCCGCTCAGAGAAGGAACGGGGCACGCGGGAGTGGCACAGGAGGAGCGCATCAACGAAGTCACGGAGATTTTGGACTCCAGATGGGGGGAAGAGGGAGTAGAATACTTTCTCGCCAGGGAGGGCACCCCGGCCAGTGCGAACAGCTGGGTGCCGGGCTACGCTTTAGACGAACCTCTGCTCAAAGACGAGTTTCATGCTCTCTTCCCACATAGACCTATGCCAGCGGACTTTTTCGACGACTGGCTTTTCACGCCCACGCTTTCGGACAGCACGTTCAGGGGGTTCGACTCGGACGAGGAACCGACACGAGACGTCCGTTCCCCGGAGGGGTCACCCTCGGGATCTGTCTCAGAACCCTCGTATTGGTGGGACGATAGGCCGGAGGAGCAGTTCCGCAGGAAGTGGCTGGACTGTTCTGGCCGAGCAACGCCGCCTGGAGGAAGTGCGGGAGAGACGGACATGGACATTTTCGGGGACGACCCTGGTTTCGAGCACGGCGGCACAGAGATGGAAGAGGAGGTGACTGTCGTCAACGAGAGCAGGGAGGAAGACCCGGAAGAGTTCCGATGGAGGCCTGCCACGGGAAGCGACCGATATCCGACGTTCGTCCCTTTGCAACAGCAGCCCCCAGCTCCAGCACCGGAAGGAGGGGAGGGGGGACTGGGGGGCTTCGAGGGGGGGATGGATGTCAGGGGTTTAGGTGCAGAGGCACGGGCAAGGGAGGAAACAGAGAGCGAAGGGGAGGAGACAGAGGAAAGGATGAGTGATGACGACGACCCGAGATCTCCCAGTCTTTCCAGTGAATCAGAGGATTCACAGAAAGGAGCACCAGTGGCCAGGGCAAGGGGGGAATCTAGAGAGGCACCCCAGGAAGATAGAGCCAGAGGAGACTCAGGGGGGAGCAGCTGGAAATCGGGACCAGCGTCACCGCCAGGAAGCAGGGAAGAGGAAAGGAGCCAGGGGGGAAGCGCTGGCAGCTCACCACAGGAGGGAGGGCAGGAGTCAGGAGTGGCCACACCTCCATCGGGGAGCGAAGAAACGGTTAAGAGGAAAGTGGAAGGTTGGGCGCGCGCGCCAAGTTCAAATGCAGAGGAAGGCGGCGCAGTGAGCAGCCCCGAAAGGGAACCAGGTCCTAAAGCCCGGCGCAAGGAGGCAGAAGGGTCCGGGTCAGCGTCAGAAGAATCCCGGAAGGAAGAAGCCCCGGGGGGTAGAGGGACCCAGAGGAGGACAGTCAGGAGGAAAAGGTGGAGCAAGGCTAGGATATTAAGTTGGTGCGCACGGGGCGGAGACTCAGACGGAGCCTCGCCGATCTAGCTAGTAGACGTAGAGTTGCAGACAGCAGCGTGAGAATGGAAACTGTAATTCAATAAAGACTTTTACTTAATGACCGCTGGCTAGCGTGATCCTCTGTGAGCTAGGATCTTGAAGCAGCTCTGACACATACGCTTCCCAGTCTCCAGATGCTGGGTTGAACGGCGAGAAGCTGCTGACAGTTGCCATTCTGAGTTCCTTGTGTCCCGGAGCTGAAGCCTGGATACACGGTGCGAGGCAGCGGTGCGGCAGGTGGCGGTGCTGCGGTGCTGTGTGTGCCAGTCAGCTCAGCGGGATCCCACCTTCGTCGCCAGTGAAATATACTCAGAGTCGCAAGGTGATTTCATGCTCTTTTATTCAGCTCATAGTGGTGAGGAGGAATGAATGAATGTCCCCTCAAAGTATCTGCTTTATATACATTATTTACACAATGGGCTGCACATGATTGGTTAATTCTGGAATTCTACTGTAAGCCAATCAGGTTGTGGATTCACTTATATCTGGAGCCTGATTGGGTGGTTCCTGCCAACCAATCATACTGCTGCATTGTTCTTGGACCAATCAGACTGCTGCATTCTGAATCCTATTGTTCTAGGACCAATCAGACTGCTGCAATTTGGATCCTATTGTTCTAGGACCAATCAGACTGCTGCAGTTTGGATCCTAGTCAACTCAGTACATAACAGTTTTGTTGGACCAAATGAAGCCCATTTAGTACGCAATCTTCAGAAGGGCCTCTGTGGTCTAAGACAGGCTGCTGGGCAAGGAATGAGACATTGTACAGCATGTGCACACAGCCAGGGCACACAGAAGCCACGCAGACAGTGTTTGCACGGCAAATGCAAAAATGGGCCCTTTCCCTGTGTACTGGCATTCGTAGATGACTTGCTTATTGCAAGAAAGAGTGGCCAAGATTACACACATAGTTCTCCAGTATTTAAGCAAGGGTGTGGAGGTCAAGGAATTTGGAAAATCCTCCTACAACCCAGAGAGCAGAAAATGTATTGTTTCTTGAGAGCCAGTGTGGTGTAGTGGTTAAGAGCGGTAGTCATGTAATCTGGGTAACCGGGTTCGCGTCTCCGCTCCTCCACATGCAGCTGCTGGGTGACCTTGGGCCAGTCACACTTCTTTGAAGTCTCTCAGCCCCACTCACCTCACAGAGTGTTTGTTGTGGGGGAGGAAGGGAAAGGAGATTGTTAGCCGCTTTGAGACTCCTGAAGGGGAGTGAAAGGCGGGATATCAAATCCAAACTCTTCTTCTTCTTCTTCTTCTTCTAAGTCAAAAGCCAAAGGTCACTGAGCTGCTTGACAGCCTCGGTTCTTTGAGTCTGTAGGGTCAGTTACAAGCATCACTGTCTGCCTGGTACCCTGTTGTTTGCTGAATCCTGGCAAGACCTACATGTGAGTAAATGTGTTTTCTTGTACTTACCACACAGTCTGATTACTTTTGCAGGTGGCAAAGGGCGTGACTCCAAGTACATTTAAAGCTAAGCAACCCACTCTCAAGTTTCTGTTTCTACTCTGCAAAGGGATGGGAATAGTTTAACTCAGAAAGGCCAAGGCGCTAAACCTCTCATGTGAGAGATAAATTAACTTTGATATATCCTCTCTTGCTTATCCATCAAATAGTTTCTGCCCAGAACCCTCCCGTTCCACCCAATAGAAGGTGAAATAAGATGAGCCCCTACTCACTTGCATGGCTCCCATAGGGTGATTTTCTGGGGAACTGAGGAAATCAATAGCCCCCCCCCCCATCGCAAACATGGCTCTTGCAAGGAGGTCCTGCTTTGCCTGCAGCGTTGGCCTACACCACAGGGTTGTCTGTAGGCTAAGGCTGGCCCAGCTAGCAAGAGAGCGCACATGACCACAGAGGCCCCAGAAGCCTCAGTCCTCCCTATCTGTAAAATGGGCCCAAGAGGGACCTGCTTTTCCAGCTTGCTGTGGGGATGGAGGGGCCAGTGCAACAGGCCTCTGCTCTGTGTGGCTGGGCCAGGAGGTGGAGGAAGGAGTGAGCAGGGCCTAGCAAAGTCACTGCACCCCCCCTCCAGATGTGCCTTGGGATGGGGGGGGAGCTGTGTGGAGCCTTTGCACCCTGGGTGATAAGAATGGGGGTGTCGCCACGTGGGGAAGGTTGAAAGTAGTAACCCCCGCATCAGACACTGCCTTCTTCTCCCACCACACCTAAAAATTGCAAGCTGGGGGTGCCCTGTGATGGAGGGGGAGTCATGCCGGGAGAGTGGTGGATCCAGCGTGGTGGGGGCACCGTGAGACGCCCCCCCCTCTCCCGCCACCTCGCCTTTCCTGCCCTCCGCAGCGGCTCCGGTGCCCCCCTCCAAATGCAGCAGCAGCTGCTGCCGGCGGGCGCCTTTAAGAGTGGGCAGCGCTCCTGCGGCGACGCGGCGGAGATGCGCTGCTGCTGCTGCTGCTCCTCCTCTGCGCGGCCGGCCGGGCTGTGATGCTGAGGCGGCTGCCGGAGGAGGAGGAGGAAGAGGAAGGAGGAGGAGGCGGCAAGGCGAGGAGCGAGGAGGAGCGAAGAGCAGCAGCGGCAGCGGCGGCGGCGGCGGCGGCGAGAGGGAGCCTGTGCGCGCCGCAGCCTCCGCGCCAGCATCCTCCTCCTCCGCGGCCGCCGCCTGCATCCTCGCCCGCATCCTCTCTCGCATCAGGACCAGCGGCGACATCCTCTCGCATCAGGACCAGCCGGGGAGGCGCCGCCAAGAGGCGGGCGGGCGGGGGCGCAGTGCGGGGGAGGCAGGCAGGCAGGCCCGGCGCCCCCCCCCGCCCGGCGCCTCCTCCTCCTCCTGCCGGGCCGAGCCCCCTCCCCGCGGCTCCCGCTCCCTTTCCCCTGCCGGGCCGGCCGACCCCCTCCCCGGCTGGTCCATGAGCCGCGAGCGCGCAGGCAGAGGCTGAAGGCACCATGTCCTATGCCCCCTTCCGAGGTACGGGCGCGCGCGTGGATGTGGGGGGGGGGTGAGAGAGGGGAAGCTCGCCGCCCCCGGCCAGGTCCACCCAGCCCGCGCCCCATTTTCGGGGGATGCAGCGGTGAATCCGGAGCGAGGCTGGCGTGGGCTAGGATTGACGGGGCGCGCGGAGTGGGGGTGGGGGGCTGCAGGCTGGAGATTATTTTGTGTATCTTGGGGGTCGTCCTGGGGCCTGGCGGGTGGGGGGCGGCTGGAACTTGGGGGGCAGGTGCCCCCCCACTCCACCCCCGTCTGGCCCGCGGCCCGCTTGGTTCTCCACGTGGGGCGGAGGGGGCAGGGAGGCGTCATCCTAGCGCTGGATCCCAGACCTTCCCGGGAAGGCCTTCGTGGGTTGGGGGGCAGGTAGCGCAGCTCCTTCCGCCCCCAGCACCTCTCTGTGGGGAGAGGAGGCCGAGCGAGGCCCCCGCCATCACCACCAGAGGCCCGGGATCCCCTCTGCTCCTCGCAGATGCTGAGCTGGGGGGGGGTTCTGCCTGAGACGGAGGCCTGTAAGGGGGGTGCTTATAGCTCTTCTGGCCCCCCCGGCCCATGCTGCTCACATCTGCCGTCCTCCCTGGACAGAGTGAGCCCCTTCCTCCTGCCTGCATCCTTGAAGGCCCCTACTTGACCCATAGCTCGGTCTTTCCTTCTCCTTCCACCTCAACTCTCAAATTCGCCCCCCCCCAAAAAAAACTAGCCCTCTCTGGCGATCCCACTTCCTGCCGTGCAAAGGGTCAGGGTTGGCACTGCCATGTGGTCCCATCCGCCAAATGCGCCCCCTCCAATTGCTGAGCACACCATGATGGCTAGCTCGGGGGTGGGGGTCCGAATAGGGTCCTGGGGGTTTCCTGAGTGCCCCCTCCCACTGCCAGCTGTGCCACCCCCTCCTGTGGCCCTCATGTGGCAGCCTGTCTCCTGTTGCAGCTGGACCCTCAGCAGCCAGCAGGACCAGTGGTCAGGGAACAGGGGCCCCGGCCACACCTGGAGACTGCTCCGCGCACCTGCAGGTTCCTAACTCCTACTCTGCCCATGCTCAGAGGCCTAGAAGCCTCAATCTGTGCCTGCCTCTCCTGTGGGGCAGACTCCCTCTCAGCCATGGGGGGGGGAGCACAGGCAGGAGGGCAAAGTGGGTGAGGGGCAGCATTTTGTGGGGAGGGGGCTGCTGTACGCCTGGCAAACACTTTCATGCACATATTTTGTGGTTGTGCCATTGAAAGCATGGCGGGGGGAGCAGTGTATCAGGATCCCACACCAAGTGATATGTGGGGGACGGGGAGAGAGGGGAGAGAGTGACCGGTGTGTGTGTGTGCGCGTCTTGCTCTCTGTTCCCAGTCCTTGTGTCTTAAGAGGAAGGGGCTTCGGGGGGGGCTCTGGGACCCCTCGCGTGGCACCCGGAGGCCTCCCTTCTCTTCCTGTGGCAGGAGAGGGGGCGTGATGTTGCTAGGCAACCCTGTCAGAGGGATGCTGGGGTGGTGGTGGGGGGGCTGTTTCAGCAAGAAGCACATTCCCAGAGTGTGATGCTGCACTGCAGGGAGCTGCTGCCCCCCCAGCCACACACTCCCGCCAAGACCTCCTTCTCCCCCCCCCCAAGACAGGAAGGTCCGGCTTCTCCACACCCCACCTTCCCATCGGGTGGCCTGAGGAGGAAGGGGGCAGCCCAAGCCCCTCCCTTGCTGGCGTGTCCTGGGTTGCCCGAGGGGCTCTGCTGCCACTTCCAGGAACTGGGGCTGCCCCCCCCCGTCCTGTCACTCTGTGGTTGACCCATAGCACAGTTGTTTGGGGGTGCCGGTCCCAATCTCCCAGGAATGACTTGGCGAGAGAAGGGTGGCCACTTCTCTCCCCCCCCCCATTTTCTCCTTGGGAGACCACCCAGGGCCTTTCTTTCCGTGGGGGGGGGGCGTTCTGGTTGTGTCTACAGTGGTGCAACTCCTTCCTGCTTCCCCCCAACAAGATGCTGCTGCCCAGTGGCTTCTGCCGCTGCCCCTTTGCATATCATTTGCATAGCAAGAGAAAGAGGATGGAAAGGGGGAGGGGGGTCTCCAGGACAGGGATGAGGTCTGGGACATCTCTGTGGTGGCTGGCAGGCAGCTGAAGGGTTAACAGTGTGCTTTGGCAGGATCCGCACCCCTGTCCTGTGGGGGGGGGGGGTCCAGGTGACCTTGTGGGGGCTCTGCCTCATATGACCAGCAGAGGTTGGGTGTCGCCTGCTGGGGAAGCAGCCTTCCTTGGAGAGCTCCCCCAAAACTTCGCTTTTCCTGGGCCGAAGCCACATGTTCCCCTCTTGATGTGTGTCGGGGGGGGGGGATTTTTGGCAAGCATCCCTGAAGATGATTTAATGAGCTTGTGGAGAAGGGATCTGCATGCCTCCAGATCTGATTGGCACCTTGAGCTGGGAGCAGATTCGCATTTGCATGCCATTTGCATATCGCCAGCCAGTCCTTTTCTCAAAAGCAATGTGTGTGGGAGCTTGGCATTTTTACGTTGCGGGGGGGGGGGGCTGTTCTCCTCTCTGCCACCATTTCCTGGCCTGTGGCTCTTTCTTGTTGGACTTGGGGGGCAAGGGGGGCAGGCAGCGCCACTCGCACCCAGGTCCCTAGCCCCTTCGCTCCTTCTATGTGTCCCCCACCCACCCAAAAGCTGGTGGTGCCTTACAGGCTCCTCCATCCTGAATTGGCCTTCTAGCAGGTGGAGAAAGAATGGCAAAGAAAGAGAGAGCGCAAGAGGGGGGGCTCGGGGGGGCAGCCACAAGCAGCAGCCGGGCACCTCTTCAGGCCAATTCATGGAGGGGGGTTAGAATCTCAGATATATATATAATCTCATTGCCAAATGGCACCTGAAACCTGGACTATGGTTGCTACAATTGAACGTCTAGGCGCCTTTTTTCGTTGTGGTTGTTAGCAATGATATCATAATTACCAATAACATCATTTCTATACTGCTTTATATTTTAACAAACATATCTCAAAGCGGCTGGCACACCTCTAAACATCAGAAATAATAATTCAGAATAAATTTAAGCTTTGAGAAAAACATTTCAGCTCCTTCTCTAAGAGACATTCTGTTTTTCCCTGTCGCCACCTGGCATCCTGAGATCGCTACGTGGCCAGAATTGGACCCGTGCCAGTCTCCAAACGCGCCTGGCGCCTGGCTAATTTCTAACGCTGCTTGGGAGGTTGTGGACCCTCCTCCTGCCCCCTTCCGTGGGGCAATTCTGAAACCCACTTGCTGCACTTCGGAATGCAGTCACACAGGGTCAGCCGAGGAGGGTGCCTGAGTTTCTGGCTGGGGGTGTGGAGGACTGGACTGGGCTGGGGGGGGGTGACACTGGGTGATTTTCACCTGCCTGTGGAGATGGGATGAAGGCAAGGATATAAATTTAATAAATAAGAATGGTGGTGGTTGCTTGGGCCATCTCTGGCATTGCTTTGCCCGCTGGGGGCAAGATTGTGTTGCCAACCTGCTGCCCCCCCTCCCAGGTGTTTGTCTCAGGAGGACCTGGCTTTTTCTGCCTGCTGCTCAAAGCTGCAGGGAAGCGCCTTTCCCTGTCACAGCCGCCTTTGGGCAGGTGGGCCAAGGCTGCGCCTGAAAACGAAGGGATGGAAATTAGGAGCGGGGAGCATGCGGAGGCGAGTGCGAGGGCAGCTGCCCCAAAAAAGCCGCTGAGGTGAAGTTCAGAGGGAGAAAAGGCAACACTTCTCCCAGTTCACTGGTGGAACTCCTTGCCACACGAGGAGAAGGTGCCCACTGGCTTAGGCAGCTTGGAAAAGGGCTGGGGAAGGGAGGCGAGGTTGGTGGCTCTCAGGGCCAGGAAGCAAAGAAGAGCCTTTTGGAGACTCTTTCCAGCACCTGCGGCCAACGTTTCCATTCAGGGAAGCCCACCCAGACACTCGATATGCAGACACGTCTTTTCATATTTCCGCTCGCTGGCGATTTTAAGCATTTCCCCGACTGTTTTCAACTGCCTGTTTTACGTTTCAGCGTTCCGGTAAAACTCTTGTTAGGAGGCTTATTAGAACCAAGCCGTATGCAAAGATTGTAGAATCAGAGAATCATCGCATTGTCAAGTTGGAAGGGAACTGTCTAACTTGCCTCCCCCCTCAAAAAAAGAGCTGATTTTCATTTTTCAGCAAAATCTGACAAGCTGACAGCGTGTAAAATTCAATTTGCTTAGTTTTTTTTTTTTTTTAAAGGGCTCTCTGTTAGGTAAAAGGGGCATTGCTGGTGGCGGAGAGATGGCAGAGTGGACCCTCCCCCATATTTATGGAGCTTGGTGGGGGTTCCTTGGAGACATTTGAAGCCCAACTCCTGATGATGATGATGATGATGATGATTATTATTATTATACCCTCCGTCTGTAGATATCAGGGTGATTCACAACATAAACATACAATATAAAAAACACAAAATTTAATGAAATTTACACACCACTTGACTGGAAAAAACCTCAGCCATTTACAGAAAGAGAAAACAAGCAAAATTTGGGGGAAATCACAACCCTACAGAAGTTAGAATACGTACTAAAACAGGTTAAAATAACCTCTACTTTCTGAGCACCCGTGCAGGCTTGTCTGAACAAAAATGTTTTCAGCAGGCTCTGCCTAGAGTCCCATGAAGGTGCCTGTTGGATTTCAAGAGGCAGGGAGTTCCAAAGGGCAGAGTTAGGGATAGGCACCTTGCGTATCTCAGGAATCCATGCACCTGGTCTGCCCCTGTTGGGTGATAAAATGGAGAGAGGGAGACGGGGTGCTGGGAGATGCCCCCCTGCCTGGCACCTCCCCTGCCAGGCTGGCCACGTGGGGGATGATGGGAGTTGTAGTTCAAGGGAGGCCATCTAGGGAGGTCGCTCCCTGAGAAAAAATGGTTGGGGGCAAGAAAGGATGCAAAGCCAAGAAGAAGGGCCCTTCCCCGAGGCCTCCTCCGGAGGAAGCCATGCCTGGGTGGCCTGGTGGGTGACTCTCTCGCACCCGAGTCCCATGTGATGCCAGGGCTGGTTCTTGGAGTCCATTTTGAGCTTGTGGGGAGCGTCAGCCCCTCCTCCTCCCAGTTGTGGGGCTGCCCTACTCTCCCTTCCTGCTGTCTCAGGACCCCTTTGGAGGGAGAGGCCAAGCGGGGCCCATATTTTTCTGCAGCCCCTGCCAAGATGGAGGCCGCCGCTGCTGGCTCCCTTCCTGGCCAGGGAAGGCGGCCTTTTGTGCCCCCCACCCCTCCCAGGTGGCCCCCGGGCCCCTCTTCAAGTGGGCCCCGGAGGGACCTGTTCCCCCCCTTCCCTGGCAGGGACTTCTTCAGTCAGGCCCCTCGGAAGGAACCAACGAGGCTGAGATTTTTTTGGGGGGGAGGGGGATGCTTTCGCCATTGACACACCTCATTTGGATCCCCCCCCCCCATGCCTAATAGCGTCAAATACTTTGGGGAAGTAGGTAAAGGGCAAAACCTGCTAAGTTCAGCTGGTTACCTTCTCCTGCGTTGGCATCAGGCTCCCCAGTTCAAGGTCTGCAGCTCAGAAAGTGGAAGGCCAGCCCCCAAATGGGCACAAGGGGGGGGGGGCTGGACAGGGGGACTCCTGCCTCCCGGGCACCACGATTCTTACTAAGATGACTATGATTAGTTGTAATAGTAGGAATGCCATCCGTCTGAGTGCCTTACGGCGATTTCGCAAGAAAGATGCCTGACACTTTGGGCAAATTCAGAGGACGGGCCAGGGCAGAGGCAGCGCTGCTTCTCCCGCCCCCGCCCCCCCCCGGGGTCATGTGGGGGTAGGATTTCATTGGGAGCACAGCGCTGACTCCCTAGTACCCAACCTCTAGGGGTTGAACGCCCCCCATCAAATATTTGAGGGGCCACCCCCAAAAATCTGATGGGCATTGCCATTCTTGTGATCAATTATATGGGGCAGGCTTACCTGTCCCCACTATCGTATGCATGTTATTATTATTATTATTGCCATTATTAATAAGCAAACTTGTATACCCCCCTATAGCCATAGGTCTCGGGGCGCTTCACCCTGTAGCGCGGCGGGGCTCCGTCATGTGGCGGGGAGTCCCGCCGTCCCGCCTGCGGCCGCTGCGTCTGCGCGCACGAGGCGAGGACGTGGGCGTGGCTTCCCCTGCTGCTGGGCTGACGTAGAGGGGCGGGGTTTCATCCGGCTCCTCCCCTCGGCCCCACCACTGCGCAGCCGCAGTGCCTCTCCTCGCCGCCGCCGCCTCGGTTTACCTCAGGCGGAGGTCGGTCGCCGGGGCCGCCGCTTCGCCTTCGCCGCCCACCCGCCCGGGGGATGGGCGAGGAAGAGGCCTCGGAGGAAGGGGCGGGAAGCTCGTGAGGAGGGGCGGCCGGAGGAGGAGGCCCAGGGGGGGGGTTCCCCACCCCTCGCGGGTCCCAGGAGGACGGCGGAATCATGCCTAAGCCCCTGAGCTGAGAAGGGGCCCCCAAGGGTCATCTAGTCCAGCCCCCTGCAATGCCCGATTCTGCGCATGCGTGACAGGCGGCCGCCCAGCCTCTGCCTTGGAAGGAGAGCCCAGCAGCTCCCGAGGGAGCCCCTTCCACTGCCAAAGAGCTCTTGCTGCCAGAAGCGCCGGTCTGCCAAAAACAGGGTCAGCTGAAGGAAAAGCTGTGACTTGATATCGATTCACAAATGTGTGAGGAAAGTCCAAGTGGGTGTCCCTCAGCTGGCCGCCCCACCTCTGCTAAGAAACCTCTGTTCCACTGTCAAACAGCTCCAGTTCTTCCTGGTGTTTCTTCGGAATCTCCTTTCTTGTCACTTGAAGCTCCTGGTTCGAGTCCTACTCTCCAGAGCGGGAGACAGCAGGCTTTCTCCATCTTCCATGCGGCAGCCCTTGAGATATTGGAAGATGGCCATCATATCTCCTCTCAGTCTCCTCCAGTCCCCTCAAGCGTTCTTCGCAAGGCTTGCTTTCCAGACCCTTGATCCTATTCCTCTGCACACCTTCCAGCTTGAACAGGGAGATGTTAGAAGAGTTGGCTTCACTCTTTCTGGAAACACACTGGGAAATGGGTAACAGCAGAAGAAAGAACTGGCACACTGTTGGCTAGCACAAATATGCTGCCTAAAGTACACAGAAGAGGCAGCAAACACTGTCGTTGGTTGTGAGGAAGCTTATACTTCTGAAAATTTTGCAGATGGAGAAAAAACAGAAGAGTCACTAGGGACCGAAGAGCTGGTTGTAGTAAGTTCATACACACTGGGCCATTGTGGGTGATCAGAAAAAGATAAAATTGTTGACAAACCATTTCCAAGCATTATGCATTTGAAGATCTATTGCTGCAAGAAATACCTCCGCTTCCTTGGATGACACATCATATACTTTTTTCCCAAGCTAAAAAGTCCCCAATGCTGCTGCCTTTCCTCATAGGGGAGCCGCTTCATCCCCCCCCCCCCGATAATTTCTTTTGCCCCTTTTTCCAGACCTTTTCCAGCTCTACAATATCCAGGGCAGATGTGGCCACCTCTCTCTCTGCTCACCAAGCAGAGGCCCTGTTCTGGATCCTTGGAGGACCCCACTTTATACACCCCGTCCTCTTTTTCCTACACTCTGCTTGCTACTAACTTCACCAGTCCTTGACCCGCTGATTCCAGGACTCCTGGGCTTACTGGGTGTGTGGGGGTCTTTGGTCAGATACTTTGTTGAAAGCTCCAGTCCTCAGTCTGAACCTGCCTTCTGCTCCTTAGCTTGCATCCTCCTTGGAGATGCCAGAGGGAGGCAGGGGACTGGGTGCTTGGTCCCTAAGGGCCATCCCTGTGCAGGGAGAGGCAATGCTCATCTCACAGCAGGCAAAGGGCGGGGGGTTGTGGACGGAAGTGGGTAGTTGGGCACTGGCTCCGTCCAGGGGCACCTGTTTCTCTTACTTCATTGGAATCCGTGTGAGGGGGCAGCTTGTGGGCCTTATTGCCCCTGGGACACTCAGATCCCGGAGGCAAGCCAAGGGGAGGATGAAGAGAAGCTTTTGAGCGGGACCAGGGACGCGGGTGGCGCTGTGGTCTAAACCACTGAGCCTCTTGGGCTTGCCGATCAGAAGGTCAGCGGTTCAAATCCCGACGACGGGATGAGCTCCCGTTGCTCGGTCCCTGCTCCTGCCAACCTAGCAGTTCAAAAGCACGCCCAAAAGGTACTGCTCCAGCGGGAAGGTAAACGGCGTTTCCATGCGCTGCTCTGGTTTCGCCAGAAGCGGCTTAGTCATGCTGACCACATGATTTGGAAAAACTGCAGACAAACGCTGGTTCCCTCGGCCGGTAAAGCGAGATGAGCACCGCAACCCCGAGTCGCCTTTGACTGGACTTAACTGTCAGCGGTCCTTTACCTTTAAGGTTTGAACTGGAAAAAGATGGGACCGCCAGACTGTTCTGCACCCAATTCTAAGGGCTGCAGGCCTTGGGTTCGTGACCTTTAAAGTCCAAACTTCCCCTTGCGGCCAGGACACAGGCTGAGGGCTGCCCCCTGCCAAGGTTGGCTGCCCTGTAGTTCCTGGGCTTGAGTCAAGATGTTCCCAGCAGTGTTTAAAGCCCTAAAGAACTCGGCCTCTGAGAGACCGCCCCTTCCCCCAGACCTGCCTGGGCATTAAAATGAGGAGGGCTCTCAACAGTTGTTCTGGTATGTGTGGGGTGAGTAGGTGGCTCGTGGGAGAGCCTTCTCCACAGTGACCCCTTAGCTGTGGGCTCCCCCCCCCCCCGTGCTCCTGGCATCTTCGTGGGTCAGCTTTTGATGCATGCGCCTGCCCTTGCTCTGTGACAGTGACTTGTTCTAAACTCTTTTAAATCTGCCATGGCTCCCTCCCCTCGGAGGGAATATGAAGGGCCTTTCCAGGGGTGGCCCCCTGGTGACTGGGTGTCCGCAGCAGAGA
The DNA here is from genome assembly GCF_964188305.1 of Podarcis bocagei. Taxonomy (NCBI): domain Eukaryota; kingdom Metazoa; phylum Chordata; class Lepidosauria; order Squamata; family Lacertidae; genus Podarcis; species Podarcis bocagei. Next base: position 150,741 of record NC_138126.1, read on the forward strand.
GGCCCACTTTGGCTTTCTCTGGCTTTTCAGACTCAATGCCTTTCTGTGAGGTGTATAGTTGCAGATCTTCAGCTGCTGTGCGTTTTTGTAACATACTGTTAATTATCTGCTGCCTCCCCTAACCAGCCCCCCCCCCCCGATGGTATGGGAAACATCTCCCAACCGGATGAGGCTGACAGGAGCAGCCCTCCAAAACAACATCCTGGGGGGCACCTGGGGGGGGGGGAAGGCTGTTATATGCCTTCCTTAGGGGTTATGGTTTTCATGTTTGGTTTCTGGCTTTGGTTTTGATGTGTGCAAGTGCAAGGCATCCAGAGAATGTCTGCTACCAGTAACAGTGGAAGGAAGGAAGGAAGGGGCATGGAAAGGGTGTCGGGGGCCTTGGCAGCTGACCTGCAACTGTGGGCATGGGGGGGGGCCCTCCTTTCCAGAGGCTGGTGGGGCTGGCAGTGAGGGCACCCCCTGGGCTGGGGGGCTGGGACTTTGGCCTGTGTGGCTTCTCAAGATCCTGGCCATCTTGTTGAGCTTGGCTTCTTCTTCACCCACATTCCCACCCATCTCTTTTAAGGATCTAAAAATATCCTGCGCATTCAGAGAACCGGTCCTCTGGTCCTTTGGCACCTGGAGGCTGAGGCTGCTGCCCTTTTCTCCTTGGGCCTGGCAAGCCATGCACAGGTTGCAGGTTGCACCTTTTGGGGTGACCTGCTTGTCAGCCCCACACTCTATGGGTAGCTGAAGTGCCCCTGAGCACACACATAACTGGACTAGCTTCTAGGACCTGGCTGGGTTTTTCTCGCCACTGGAGGGCAGCACCACATTGCCAGGCGAGGCCCTTATACAACTCCCCACCCTCTGCTCCCCACCCCCATATGGAGATTCCTTCCCTGCTCTCCAAATGGAGGCTCAGCGAGGAGAGGGGGCCCCTCTTCCCCCTCCTCCTTCCAGGGCCCACTGGTCACCCTCCCGGACCACAGAGCCTGCCAGGAGGCTGCTGAGGGCTCCCCAGGGTGAGGTGCCTCTGCCAGGGACCTCCTGCATAGACCATCTGGTGGTTGTGGGGAAAGGGGGCTGAAGAGGCTGTCCCAGTCCCCAAGCCAGTTGGCATCCAGCTTCCCGGGGTGATGAAGTGTCCCTCTGGTCAGCAAAAGGAGGAGTCTCCAGCCAAGTTCAAGAGGCAAAACAGCGGCCAGCAGACCTGATCTTTATTGGTTGCAACAAGGCGCAAAGACACAAAGATCAGGAGCCCCGAGCCTGGGGCTGCGCGGACTTTTAAGACCTCTCCCCATTTCCCATAATACATTTTTCAACAGCATCATCAATACATCGCAAATGTCACAAAGTTAGGAGTGTTTGGCGTGTAGAAACATGAGCCCATCGCCCAACCCTCTGTTCACCATCCTTGTTCCAGTCACCTTTTAAGTACCTGGACTTAAGTTCCCAAGAACAATAAAAGTATTTACACATCCCCCTAGCTGCAAGGCTTCCCTGTGCTGCTCCTTTGAAAGTATCAGGATTCAATCCACCATCCCTGGATTTCTGCCTGGGGTATGTCCTGTCCTTGATCGCCTCCTGCCTCCTATTCACTCCTTATGGAGGGGCAAGGATATGTGACCTTTATGTTTAAGGGATTATGGAGGCAGGGTGGGCCCCGATTCCCCTCTTCCAGAGGAGATATTAACCATTGGAACCAAGGAAATCGGTCAAGCCATTGAATTTTGGTGATTATTTGAAGTTTCTACAGTTTTCTATATTGGATAGTCAGAGGAAACAGTATCTGCTTATTGCTACGATTTTATAGGCTGCTTTTCTGAGCCTCTGCATGTGTGGTGCTTGTGTAAACGGCGAAGAGAAACGGTCAGGTTCATTGTCCTGGGCTTACTTCGAGGCCCGGGGGGGGGGGGGACGACTTGGGATATTTGGGGAGTCGTCTAAGTGCCCTGCCCCATCCCTGTTTTTAACACCTTGCACAGACCAGGAGAGGACACCTTATTTGCAGACAAAAGGTCCCAGGGAGGGAGAGAGTCCTTTAAAGGGTTAGATTTAAAAAGTCACCCTCCTGTTATTTGAGGGCACACACTGTAGTGAAAATGGGGCTTCCCTGACCACAGCTGTGTTGTTGGCATGACCTGGTGGGCCCAGGTGAGACCCCCCCCCCGTCCCTGCTTGAGACCCTGGAGAGCCACCTGCCAGCCGGGCGGACCAGTGTGGCCTGAGGTGGTCCAAGGCAGCAGCTGCTCCTCTTGCAGGAACGGGCCCTTGATGGCTCCAAGCCAGGACTGCCAAGCTGTGCTTCCGCAGTCGGAGATAGCGATGCTTCTGAATGCTAGTTGCTGGAAACTGCTCTTGCGCTGGGTTGCTGCTTGCGTGTTTCCACAATGGGCATCTGCTTGGCTACTGTGAGGACAGAATCCTGGGCTAGGTGGACCCCTTTGGGTCTGATCCTGCAGGCTTTCCCTCTGTCCCTTTGCTTGCTGTTTGGCCCTTAGGGTGGCAGCAATGGCGGCTGTTCTCTTGGGGGTGGTGTTGGGGTAAGGGGGGCTCGCCTTGGATTTGGGGGGCCCAATGGCTGCCTGATCCTAACCTGTGAACTGGGCCACAGCATGTATGTGTGTGTGTGTGTGTGTGTGTGCGCATGGTGCCGATCGGGTATTTGCCAGAGGAGGGAGAGGGGCTGGCCAGAGGTGGGGGTGGGAGGGAAGGGGGTGCCCGGGGGCCTTTGCTTAATGCTTCCCTTTCCACTTTGCGCAGATGTGCGAGGAGCCCCTATGCACCGCGCCCAGTACATGCACTCCCCTTACGACCGGCCCTGGAACCCCCGATTCTGCATCATCTCCGGAAACCAGCTGCTGATGCTGGATGAGGAAGAGGTGAGAGGCCGGCAGGTCGTGGGAGAGGGGGGCGCTGGGGGGGACGGGGAGGGTGGGGTGGGCATTTTGCTCCTGGGGGGGCACCGGGGGGAGCCCATTGCCCAGCCACCCTGAGACATACAGCTCCTACAACTCTGTATGCAATTAAATAGAACTTCCCAAAGACCAAATATAAAAATGAGACTTATATTCCACCAAGTGTCTGTTTCTTTAAATATAGCTTTTACATAATGTATGCAGTACCAAAATCATATTCAGGTGCAATACAGGAAGTCTCAAAGCCAAAGCTCCATCCAAATATTCCTTCTTTCAGTAAAGAGAAAATAATCACTACAAGTGTAATAATAATAATAATAAGAAGTGGTGTAGGATAACCCACACACCAGAAAAAGCTGTCCACATCCCCGAGAGTGTTGTAGCTTTCCTCTCAGTCACTCAAATTGCAGTCCCCCAGCTGTGTGAAATCCTGAGATCACTGGATGCCAATCTCTGTGTCCAATGTCTTCCTCCGGTCAGCCCGCAATGGAACGATAAGACGGCAAAGCACATACTCAAATAGAAAAGTCAGTTTCTTAAAACGGAGAAGGCACTCTGCTCATTGTGTAAGGGTTGTCGCTGCTATATTTAAAGAAACAGACACTTGGTGGAATATAAAGGTCTTATTTTTATATTTGGTTTTTGGGAAGTTCTACAGAACTTGCACACAAAATTGTGTGAGTCTTTATTTCTCTGCATTCCTTTGCATTGTATTTTGCTTGCCCTGAGATTCGTGGAGGAAAGGGCTATTGAGGGCTGCCAGCTGCCATGGCTGTGCCTCCATCCACGGCTGGAGGCAGCAGGAAAGGGCAGTTGCTCTTGGGTTCATAGAGTCAAATCAAATAGATTTTTATTGCATTAGCCGTGAGGCCATAGCATGATATACATTGAAATAACAACATAAAATGGGGATGGGGAGATAAAGGTAGATATCGTCCTGGGCGATTACTTAAAGAGAGGGGGAAAAAAACTGCTGAGGCTGGAGGAGGACCGTTAAAGGTTCATAGAGTCATAGAATCACAATACTGCAGAGACGGAAGGAACCTCGAGGGTCATATGGCCGTCTGACCTCTGCTTAAAAACCTTCTGGCGGTTCCCTCACTGCGAGAAGTGAGGTTACAGGGAACCAGGCAGAGGGCCTTCTCGGTGGTGGCACCTGCCCTGTGGAATGCCCTCCCATCAGATTCAAGGAAATAAACAACTGACTTTTAGAAGACATCTGAAGGCAGCCCTGCTCAGGGAAGTTTTGAATGCTTGGTGGAAGGCATATAAATAATAAGTTATTGTTATTATTATTACCAAGGGAGAGTCCACTGTAGGGATCAGATGGGATTACCATGAGGAATTATAGAATATACATCAAGCCATCGTGTCCACGATGAAGACATTGTGTTGACTGGGTTTGATATATTGACGATAATTTCTGATTAAATCCCATAAGATTCTACATTCCTGCCCTTTTCATGCCCTTTTGACTCCACTGCCCATTTCTCTCTCCTCACGTCACGTACACAGCAGTTGCTTTGCCAGGCAGGCATCCTGGGCCATAAAAGATAGTGGGCAGTTTCTTTGATGTAGTTTCTTATATATAATCTTAAAATGTTAATCTTGGAGCCAGGAAACAGATCTCACATGAAGGTGGTAGTGATCTGGTCTTTCTGGCCATCCTTCTTATCATGTTTATTTCTCAGCTCTGGAGTTGCCAGATGCACCCCTTTGTAGTTCTCAACTTATTGACCACCCCTTTGTAGTTCTCAAGTTATTTACTACCCCTTTGTAGTTCTCAACATATTTACCCCAAAATATATGCATGCTAATTAGTGTTGTAGTGTAACTTTTTCCTCACGTGGGGTTTGATGAAATGCTCAGAGGAAATATGATTGGTTCTCACAAGCACTGTGTAAAAGATTCTTTTGCTAATAAAATGGCCTGGTGAGGGGTGTGGTTTACGCACTTTCTCCGAGCGCCTTGCTGGTCAAAGCCTCATGTCTTGTTTTTAATCAGGGTCCAGTCCTTCCTTTACTTTGCAAACGCAACAGTCCACCACATCCTGAGGGAGACCATTCTGCTGTCAAGCTCCTCTTATCCTCAGAAAGTAATAGCCCCATTCTATATTCTGCCTTGGTCAGACCACGCCTGATTCAATGAAAGTTCTCCTTAAGTTTTAGTTGGAATCTCCTCTCTCAGAGATTCCTGCTGCCCCTGCTGCCCCCCTTCTTCCCCTCGGATGATGGCCCAAATCCTGCCAGGCCTTGGCCATCTGCCCCACCATATTCTTTGCAAATGCTGACAGGCTGCTTGCAGCAGCAGCAGTTCACAGAACCATAGAACTGTAGAGTTGGAAGGGACCCTCCGGGGCATCTAGTCCAACCCCCTGCAGTGCAGAAATTTCAGCCAAAGCCTCCATGACAGACACCCTCCTAACTATGTGTAAAAACCTCCAACAAAGGAGAGTTCCTTCAACTTCTGAGGGAGTCTGCTTGGAGTTAGGAGACAAGCGCTAACTTCTCTGGCGGGTGCTGGAGACCCCCCCCCCAAGGCACCACAGCTGGACTCATGGAGTTTAAATCCTCGGGTCCGTGGGGGAAGGCAGCCTCCAGCCTCTGGGAGCCTTCCTTGTGAAGCAGGGAGGAGCATCATGGGAAGCCTGAAGTGCAGAGAGAGAGAGAGAGAAGGGAAGGAGGGAACCCTGGGGGGTCTCCCAGACCCCAGAAAAAGACTTCCCAGAACGTCCCAACCCTGCCTCCAGGTGAAAGGAAAAGGGAATCTACCACAAGGTGTTGGGGAGAGGAGAGTCAGAAGAAGCAGGCAATGGGGCAGAAAAGGCGCCTGTTCCCTGGGGTGGGTGGGTGTGCGCGCTCCTTCTGAGCAGCCAGAGGATGTGTCAGCAGCAGACATTCAAAGCACACAGCTTCCCTTAAAGAACTGTAGTTCACCTTGCACAGAGCTGCAATTTCCAGCAAACTACAGTTCCCAGGATTCTTCAGGGGAAGCTGTGTGCTTTGAATGCCTGGTGTGGGTGTGGCCAGGGTCGGTGCCTTGGCACCCATCGCGGACTCACTGGTTTGGTCAGAGTCCCGCCCCCCCCCCCCCCGTTGTTGAGCTGGGGCCTCGTCTTCTGCTTCTGCTTCTCCCCTGGGAGCACCACGTTGGCCCCCAAAGCTGCTTGGGTGTGGGGTGGACTGTGGGGTGGAGCGGGTGGGTCTTGGGACTCCTTTCCCCTCTGCTATCCCTTGTGCCCTTGTGTCTGCCTCTCTCCTGTCCAGATCCACCCCCTGCTCCTTCGAGAACGCCAGCGGGATCCCGCTCGGAACAAGCTCCTGCGCCGGACCGTCAGCGTCCCTGTGGAAGGGAGACCCCACCCAGAGCACGGTAGGGGACCCCCAGGGGGTGGGCGCTGTTATTGGGCGTGGGCCGTGCACTTGTATCATGCCAAGGGGGAAAGAAAACGTCTTGGAGCGCCTTGTGATCCCAGCAGATCCTGTGCAGGGAGAGATCCTTCTCCACCCTCACCCCCAGCAGTGATCTTGCTTGCCTTCAGAAGTCTTTGGGCGGCAGGACCTTTGAGGTCACCTTTTTGCCCCTGCTTTTCCTCTCAGCTGCAAGGAGGGGGTTCTGGGTTCCACGCGGAGGAGCACAGCCTCTGGGGCAGAGGAGACTGGCAGGAAAAGAGCAAGGCCACCGAGAACACCTTGAGGGCAGGATCCACCCCATGTCTAGCAGGGTGGCACTTGGGTGTGGGGCTGCCCTCCCCCCGGAGGAGGAATATGGGACCAAAGCTGTTGGTCTGTCTCTGAGATCCACAGGCGACGCTGCCACCCTCCCCTCAGCCAAATCTCCTTCCTCCAGGGACATTAGAGCACACGGGGCATGTCAAAAGTGCTGTGGGGGTCGTGATTACAAACCCATAGATGCCCCTCCAGCACCCCCAGGGCCCTCAGGCCACTGGGACCCCCCCATCTCAATCCATGCAGGTGTCCCCCCCCCCCGGGAAATTCAAGCTCCTCACCTAGCTATGTTGGAAACCCCAAGTCAGGACAAACTCCCTGTGTGGGGGGTGGGGGAACGAGGGCACCCCCCCAGGGTGGTGCATGCCAGGGGATTTGGTGGTGAAAGTGCTCCCAGCACAGGGGGTTGATCCAAGTGATCCACTGTGTGCAGTGGCTTTGATAAAGGCAAATTCCATGCTAGGGATCATTAGGAAAGGAGCTGAAAATAAAACTGCAGATGCCGTAATACCAATCTGTGGTGTGACTGCATGTGGAGCCCTGGGTCCTGTTCTGGTCACTCGCCTCACAAAGGATATCGTAGAGTTGGAAGAGGTTGAGGAAGGGGCCACTAAGTGACCCAGGCGAGGGAGCGCAGAAAGGTTGCAGCAGCTTCGAGAACAGGCGGGGAAGAGACAGGATAGAAGTCGATAGGACTATTCATGGCCTGGGGACAACAGGGAACGGGTCGGCCACCGTGAGAAGAGGGTGCTGAACTAGGTGGCCGGATCCAGCGGGCTTTTCCTATGTTTTTACTCCAGGCCTCTCGGCAGGGCTGCTGAGAATGTGGGGGATCTTCAGTCAGTTCTGTCCCTCAAATCCTCCTCCAAAAGCTCCCCTGGGCAGGAAAGGGAGGAGCAGAAATTCCCATATAGTGAATGAAATGGTGGGGTCTGAATGGGGCCTGAGCTGGCAGGGGCTGGCCGGGGGGCTCAGGGCCGAGAGGATGTGTCCCTTCCGTCTGCTTGTGTGAAATCACACGGGAGCCCCCCTCCCATGACTCTTGGGGGGTCACTGGGGAAAGGGAGGGAGCTTCTCTTTCCCCAACCAGTCCCCTCCTTAACACACCAGTACCCTAATAATTCCTCTAATCCAGACCAAATTGGGGTGGGGCGGGGGGTGTTCACAGGCGCCTGCCTCGTTTCCCCTTCTGTGTAGAGTTGCCATATCTCCTGAAAATCCCAGACATAGCCTCTTTTGGGGGACCAACATGCCCGACCGGGGAGAATTTTATATTTTAAAGGAAATGTCTGGGGTTTTTTTTTTGGGGGGGGGTATTTATTTATTGATTAGGCTCAGGCTGTCAGCGGTTTGGGCTGTCCTCTTTTTTGCTCTTCAGGATAGGACAGCCTACTTCTGCGGTGACGTCTGCCCAGTCACTGTTCCTTAGGGGACTCTCCTTCCCTTCCCCATGTCCACCCCCTGCATGGGTCGCCATGGGGTGAAAGTCCCCCTCAGCTACCCCATGGAGATTTCACTTGGGCTCCCCACACAAGTGCCACCGTGGGGTGAGAGGGGGCAGTAGAGAATGGAGTTGGGGACACCCAGTTGTTCAGGGTGTGGGAGACAAGGGATTTTGAGGCGCCCCAACGTGATCTCTCCAACGTGGATGGGTGGGTGGCACTGGCATTGTGGTGGGGTGCTGGGAGAGGGGTCGCGTGGGGGCCCGGAGGTGGTGGAAGTGGGCTCACAGGGACATCTTTGGGCATATAGGCAGTACAAGGAAGACGAGGGCGTTGCTGAACAAAGCGCTGGTCCCTCAGCAGCCACAGCCAGGGCTTCTGGTGCATGATAGGACCTGTGGGCACAGTGTCTGTTCTCAATGGAGAAAGTTCCGGGTTCAATGCCACGTGGCATTTATAGGGGCAGACAAACCCATGGCCTGGCTTGGTGGGGAGACAGCTGCTCTGTGCCCCCTCCCTGGAATCCCAAAGAAAGCCAGCAGGCAGGGCAGGCTGGAGTGAGCTAGGTGGACTGACTCAGGATACGTCCCTCGTCTCGCCCTTCAAGACCCCATCCCAAAGGGACCCCAAGTATTCCCTGAGGACCCTGCCCTGGCCCCACTGCAGGGGCTCAGGGTGAGTTGCAATGTGTCCTGGTCCCATGGCCGCTTGGCGGCTTGCGTGGATGGACTGGGGTTTGGATCTGGTCTCTGGAGAGGCAAAATAACCAAGGAGGAGGAGGAGGAGGAGAGGAATTCACTTCTATAGACAGAGGGGATTTGGATGATGGGGACCGTGGGCTTCCAAACAGCTTTGGGCAGAGTGATCTTAACGTCACATGCACACTCCTGGGGTCTGAACGGGAGGTGACAGCCCAGGAGCGAGACCTTGGGGTCATAGCAGGGACCTCTATGATCATTAGAACAGGGATCGAAGATATAACTGCCACTCTTACCATTCCATTATACAAATTGATGGTGCAGCTGCCTGTGGAGCCCTGTGTCCTGTTCTGGCTGCCTCAGCTCAGAAAGGATATTGCAGAGTTGGAAAAGGTTCAGGAGAGTGACCCAGGGATGGAGCAGTCCCCTGTGAAGAAAGGGACTTTTCGTGTAGAAAAAAGGCAAGTGAGAAGCGAGGTGGTGGGGTGTTTGTGAAGTTCTTGGGTCCTGCTTCTTCCCTGGTCGCCCCCCGTGAGGAGAGCAGGGCGACGCTGGGCCAGGGGGGTCCCCTTGCTTTGGGGCCTGGGACATTGGCAGGGGAACCAAAAGGGCCAACCATACTGTACGCTTGTGAAACACGGACCACTTGTAAACGCCACCTCCAGCTCCTTGAAAGATTCCATCAAGGGTGTCTCTGGAAAATTTGACACATCTCTTGGGAAGACAGGCGAACGAATACCAGTGTCCCGGAGGAAGCAAAGATCACCAGTGTGGAAGCAAGAACTCTTCAACATCAACTTTCTTGGACTGGCCGTGTTGTGTGGATGCCTGATGATCGTCTTCCAAAGCAACTACTCTATTCCAAACTTTAAAATGGGAAGCGTAATGCTGGTGGTCAACAAAAGAGGTTTAAAGACTGTCTCAAGGCAAATCTTAAAAAATGTAGTATAAACACCAACAATTGGGAAACACTAGCCTAAGACGAAAGGGAGAGACGTGCTAAGAGGAAGGCACGCTTGGCAAACCCTCACCGGGTTCAACTCCCTCCCGGAAACCAATGTCCGCACTGTGGAAGGACGTGTGGGTCCAGAATTGGCCTCCACGTCACTTGCGGACTCCCTGCTAAGACCCTGTTCACGGAAGACAATCTTCCTCGGCTACGAGGGATCGCCAGAGCAGCAGTAGCAGCATTTGGTTTGTTCAGAAAAGGGAAGGGGAAGCGCCAGAAGCCTTTTTCTGGGTGAATCCCCACCCCAAGGAGCCGCCTCATATCGCTGGGGCCACCCATGGGCGCTCTTTCTTCCTGGGGAGTGTGTTGGGGGGACCCTGCCTGGGCTTCAGCTGCAGCCCCCGCCCTCGTGACCCACTGCCAGCAGCTTCTCAGCTATTCACTCCAGAGCCCCCCACCCGCGTCCCATCCCATAATAGTGAGTTCCATTGAAAGGTAACGGCTCCTGGGCGCTTGACAACTGTTGCTATAGGAACCCTCTCTCCCTCTGGCTGCCTTCCCAGGCAGCCCTATTCAGAGCTGGGTCTCCGTGGGTGTTGCTGCTCCGTGGGGCTGCCAGGGACCCAGGAGTCCGGGCTCAGGCGCCCTCCCTGCAGGGGGAGAGGGGGAGCGTTGAGCCCCGCGCCCTGCCGTGGAGGGCTCTGTTCCAGGCCCCCAGCCGAGGATGGGGAGTCCTGCTTCTTCCCCCAGGTCCCCCCCGTCCTGGCTCCCCATGGGCCCCCTCTCCGGGGACGGGGGTCTTTGGGCTCTGACCTGCGCCCTCTTCTCCTGCGGGGCTTGTGGGGAGGGGGCAGGGTGTGTGCCCTTCGCTCCCCTCCCTCTTCATCCTCCCTTCCCCCCTTTCCTGCCCGAGGTTTAAAAAAAGATTTTGGTCTCCCGGAGAAGTTGGCTTAAAAGGTTTCCATGGAAACTCCGAGAAGAGATGAAGGGGAGAGGCAGCCGGAGACAGGCGGAATCCGGGGACATGCGCCCCCCCCCCCAGCACACACACACGCGCGCACACGCGACGCCCCCTCTTTGCCGCGGGCCTCCAGCGCCCCCTGCTGGCCCGCCGCCAAACTCCAGCTGACCCCGAGTGACCCTGCTCGGGCCGAGGGGCCCCCCGGACCCAGAGATGGGGGGAGAGGCGCGCAGAGTCCGGGCTTGGGGGTTTCTGCTTTCGTGGCCCCAAGGAAGGGAGCGAGGGGGGGGGGGTCTGCAGACGGGGCCTTTTCCAGGGGGGGGGGCGGCGCAGGGAGTTGAGGCTTCTGGCCGGCCGGGATCCCGGGCCCCTCCGCCGCCCGCCCTGCCCGTCCCCGTGCCCGTCCCTTCTTCCCGGCTCTCTTCCCGCGAGCGGCTGCTGACAGGCGAGCCCGTCTCCTAGCAACGCCTCGGCATGCTGCGGGGAGCGAGCGAGCGGGCGAGGCGGCGGCGGCGGGCACCGAGCGGGCGGGCGGGCGGGCGGGCGGGCGAGGAGCAGGCAGGCGCCGGAGCGGGCCAGCTGCGCCGCCGCCGCCGCCGGGCCGGCGGGTGCCAGGGGGACCTCGGCCCGGCGGGCGGGCTGGCGGGGGGCGCTGGTCCGGCCGCATGGCCAGCTAGGCTGGGGCCCGGCGGCCCCTCGATGGGCCGCGCCCGGGGCGAGGAAGAGGAGGAGGAGGAGACGGAGCCCTAGCGGCCCGGAGGCCCCTCTGGCGCGCAGGTAAGGGGCGGGGGGGGGGCGAGGGCGATGCGCGGGCGGAGGGGGGGAGCAGCGCGCCCCCGCGTCTCTGCCCCAACGGGCGGGCGGGCAAGCGCGCCCCCGGCGAGGGCATGCGAGGTGGCGGCGGGGCGCTGGGCGGACGGAGGCCGATCCTACGGAGCCCGGCCCCGGGGAGAGGAGCCGGGGCTCGGCCTGCGCTTCCCGGGGGGGAGGGGGTCGCCGCCTGCCTGCCTGCGTCGTGCGTGCGTGGCGGGGGAGGGGGACAGGGAGCCCCCCTCCAGCCCTGGCACCCGGGCAGGAAGCGGAGGAGATGCCATCGCCGGTGCCCCCGCCTCTGGAGCGCAGCGCCTCCCTGGCCCTTCTGGAGGACCTCGGGGGAGCCCAGGGGCACTTGCCCAAGGGGGCTCCTGCCAGCCCAGCGTAGCCCCCCCCCAAAGGGAAGCTGGCACGGCCTGAGAGCAGCAGCGGCAGCAGCAGCCCCCCCACCTCTCTCCCTCTCTCCGCCATGCCAGCTCCTCCCGGCAGTGGTCTTCCCCAGTGCGAGCCGAAGCTGCCTGGCTCCTGGGGGGCCTCCGGGGGGGCCTGAACTGCCCCCAAAGGCTGGAGCGCCTCTGAGCGTGCCTTCCCAGCCCCATGGCAGCCTGCACAGGTGTGCTGAGGGGCAGCAGCTGAGCATCCCCCCCCCCCGCCATGGGCAGGTGCCACAAACCTGTCCATCTGGCTCCGCAGAGGCTCACCTGGAAGCTGCTGGCTGGCTTTGCCTCCCCCCCCCCAGCCCCTGAAGACAGACCCCAGCAGAGCAAAGACCCCCCCCTTGCGGGCAGGGCTCCTGGGGCTTCCCCTCCTTGCCCTCATGCTGCCTTTCAGCCCCATGGCAGGCATGGGCACCCATAGGAGACCTGCAGGGGGGCTTTGCTTAGAGGGAACCCAGCGATGGTTTTTGAAATGTGTGTGTTGGGGTAGGGGAGGAGATGTGGCCTCAAAAGACCCCCCCCCACGTGGTTCCTCCTTGGGGCTGGACATGAGGAAGGGGGGGGGCAGCAGGCAGAAGAGCTGCTCTGTGGTTCCCGCTCTGGATTCCTTTCCCTCTCTGTGGTTCTTTCTCAAGGTGTCTTGGCCCAGATGTGGGGTGGGTGGAGGGGGGCCTGTGCCCCAGAGCCTGGAGAGGGGGCCTGGCTGGCTGGGGGTGGCAGCAAAGACAGATGGCTCCCCCACGGAGGAGAAGGAGGCACAGATCCCTTGCTCTGTGTGCCTGGGGGGGGGGGCAATGGGCACAGCCCCTCCCTGCCACCTTCTGCTACTGGGGCATCAGTGGGCGGGGTGGGGAGAGGGAAGTGCTGATGCTGGGAGGAAGGGGCCAGGGATGCCCCCCCCTGACTGGGCCTGGTTTGGCAGCTCTTCATCAGCCCCAGCCCCCCCTTCTCTCCCCCCCCCGCTCCACTGCCCCCAGAGCAGGAGACTTTCCTCTGGGAAGGCTGGCTTGGTTTGGAAAGTCCTCCCGGGGGGGGGCTTTCTGCCCTTTCCTCTCCCCCCCCCAGTCACAAGCTTGGCCTGGCTGGAGGGGCCTTGGCTGAGCCCTGGGGCAGAGGGAAGGTGAGCTGCCCTGTGACCCCCCTGCAGGCAGGGAGAAGCAGCCAGGCACCCCCTTCTCTGGCCCAAGAGGCGGCTCAGGAGGGACCCAGGGCCCCCCCCAAAGCCCCGGCCTCGAACCCAACCACCTGCCCACCGGGCAATGCAGAGACAGAGGCTGGTGGCTCCAGGCGGCTGCTGGGGCTGCGTTCTCCTGGGGGGCCTCTCTGGGAAGAGAAGGAGGCTGCTCCAGCCGCTTTGGGGCTCTTCCTAGCTGATTGGCGCCTGCTCTCGCTCACTGCGCCCCCCCCCACTACTCCCGGCCTGCCTGTCAAGCGCCCATCACCCCACCCCGTCCTGTCAGCATGGCAAGCTGCTTCCGAGCAGATGTGCCTAAATTGGGGGGGGGGAGGCCGCAAGATCTGGCTGCTCAGCAGATGTGCCAAAGAGCACCCCCACTTGAGTGACGGCTGACATTCCAGCAGCCCTTCTGGGCGGGGGGCTCCTTGCCCCGGCCCCCTCTCTGGGCTCCCGTGCCCTGACCCGGTCGGAGGTTTCAAGGCAGGCCTCGCGCTGAGTGACAGCTCTGTGTGAGTGACGGAGGGGGGAGCACCCCTGAGATGCGCTGCCCAGGTCCGGAGCTGGGAAGTTCAGGAAAAGGGCAGACCAAACAATGGAGGGGGGGAGGGGCTGCCCTGGGAAGGAAGGTGGCTGCCTCCTGTGGGAGGGAGTTCCAGAGGCCAATTGTGGGCTGCATGAAGCCTCCTACGTTCAGCTTTCTGGGATGCTCACAAGCTCTAATGCTATGAGAGAGGGAGGAAGACTTCTGCCTCTCCCCTTTTTCCTCGCCTCTTCTCTAGCCTAGAAAGTCCCTTTCTTCACTTTGGTGGCTCTTTCCTGAGCCGCTTCCCTTCTGAGGTGAGGCGGCAGACAGGGACACAGGGCTTCAGATGTGGCCGTCCTGCAGACTTGTAGAATGGCATCAGCATTTTAGATTTTGTGGTGATTTATGTGGAAATTGTTTAGCTTGGTTTTCTATTTTTTTATGTTTCATTTATTGTTTATGAGTACTTTTGTTACCTTGCAGTTGTGTATTTCTTTACGTTATAAGCCGCCTTGAGCTTGGTTTCAATTGTGGAAAAGTGACATACGTATACAATTATGTATATATGTAGGAATATTGGCAGTTTTATTTTCAGCCCCTTTCCCAAAGACCCCTAGTACGGCATTTGCCTTTTTCATGGCCTCCACCCAACCTCTTCCCCAAGGTCCCTGCTGTGACCCCAAGGTCTCGCTCCCGGGTCGCCTCCTGTTCAGGAGTCTGTATGTGAAGTTAATATTCCCCCCCCCCCACACATCACTTTGCTCTGAATTTATCCCGAATTGCCTTTGCCATTTTACCACCCATTCCCTCAGTTTGGAGAGGTCCTTTGGGGGCTCTTTGCAATCTCTTTTTGCTTTAACAACAATTTAGCGTCATCCACAAACTTGGCCCCCTCACTGCTGGCTCCTAACTCTGGGTCACTGATGAGCAAGTTCAAAAGCTCAGGCTCTGATCCTTGGGGGACCCCCGTTTCTCTCCGTTTGGGAAACCGATTCCTGGTGCCCCCCCTCTTGTTCCTTGACTGCTCAGCTGACTCGGAAGTCTTTGGTGAGGAATTTGGTCCAGAGCTGTTTGACAGTCCAAGTACACCGCCAGCCAGATCTCATAGAATCCTAGAGTTGGAAGAGACCCCAAGGGCCATCGAGTCCAACCCCCTGCCAAGCAGGAAACCCCCTCAGAGCACTCCTGACATATGGTTGTCAAGCCTCTGCTTAAAGACCTCCAAAGTAGGAGACTCCACCACACTCCTTGGCAGCAAATTCCACTGTCAAACAGCTCTTACTGTCAGGAAGTTCTTCCTCATGTTTAGGTGGAATCTTCTTTCTTGGAGTCTGGATCCTCTGTCTCAACGGCTGCTTTGTGAGATGGGTCCTGCTCTTGCAGGCGCTGTTTCTGCTTCTGGGCTCTTGCTTAGGTTACCTTTAGCGCTGCTTTTCACTCGGTTTTGGCCGAGGGGCCTGTAATATCCCGGGACTGGCCTTCCATTGACTCCTTTCCGGTCCTCGGGTCCAGAGGGACAAGTCCTCCCTTGCTGAGGGGAGCTGTGTGGCCCTCAAGTCCTGCTGGCGCCTGGCCCCTTCTCTTTGGGGTGCCTAGGCCGGGCGAGGCTCGACCTCCCTGGAGGTGTCTCCGTGTCTGGGGCAGGGACTGGGAAGTGGAGGAGCAAGAGAGGAGAGCAGTGTCCCAGGCAGAAGCCCAACCGGTTCAGCATCTCTAGGGCATTGCGGGGGGGGGGGCAACGTTGGCAGCCCCAGGATGGGAAGGGGGAGGGCACTGCCTGCAAGCACCCCCCCCACCCCATGCCTCTTCTGAGATGGCAGAGTGCAGCATCAGCCCCGACCCCTGGGTCCTGTGGGGGGGGTCTTTGGTGGGTGGTCTCTCAAATGCAGGTGGCACGTGGCCGGGGGGGGCGTAAACAGCCAGGCAGGCCTCTGTGCAGCTTTGGCTGCTATTTCCAGCTCTGACGCCAATTCTTTCTGCTATTTGAGGCTCCTGTGTCCCCCCCCAGCCCCTCCTGAGGTGGAGGAGGAGCTGCCTCCGGCGTGCTTCTTCCCTCCCCCCCCCAGCTGCTCATTCACAACCACCCAGCGCCACACATGCCAGGCGGTCCCTGGAGGCAGCACACAGGAGCCTCTTTCCGCCCCCCCCCTCCGATGCTGCCCCTGTCGCCTATGGGGAGAAGAGGAAGCCCCCTTCTTCCAGGGCCAGAGCCGGGCTGGGGGAAGGGGCGCCCCCGCTTCTCTGTCAACCACATGCGGAGGCTGGGACGGTGCCCCCCCTTTCGGCGGAGGGGGGCGCTGTCTGTGTCCTTCTGCTGTCGCCCCCCATCCCTCCAAGAAGACCCTGCGGCCCCACCGGGCCCCCCTCCCCCTGTGGCCTCCACTCTCCTCCACTGGCTCCCAGAGGGCACCCCCCACAGCAACAGGGGGGCACCCCCCGTGACGGCCGCCTCTCCTTTTGCAGAGCACCACGCTGCCCGGTCCCGTCGGAAGAGCGTCCCCGGAGGGAAGCAGTACAGCATCAACATGGACGCCCCACCCGCTCCGCCCTTCCGGCCCTCGGTGAGCAAAGACCCCCCCACCCCACCCCCCGCCACGCACCTCCGGGGGAATCCTGGAATGGGAGAGTCAGAAGGGGAAGCCAGGGGCCATCTAGTCCAGCCCCCCTGCAGGGTCCCTCCAGCCAAGGGCAGGCCACCCAATCATAGAAACGGCAGAATTGCAAGGGGCCCCTGAGGGTCATCGAGTCTGACCCATTGCAATGTGGGAATCCCCATTAAAGAATCCCTGACAGATGGCCAGGGAGGGATGACAGGCCTGGGGGAGGGAGCCCCCCCCCGTGGGACCCTGCCCCCCTTGCCCTGTCTGCAGGAGAGGCAAAGGGGGCAGGGCAGGGGGGGAGAAGGGGGGCCGGCACCCGAAGAAGACGCCTAGCAAGAGCCCACCCCCAGCAAGATATGGGGTCACAGTACAGGAAGGGGGGGCAGCTGTGAAGAAGCAAGGGTGACCAGCTCCCCCCACCCTCCAAGTGGGCATGAGGGACCGGGGGGGGGCTGGCTGCTCAGCCCCAGGGGGCCAGTGTGGGGACAGGCCCTTTTCCTCCCCAGGAAAGCAAAGATGGAGGTGGGGGACATGCTGAGAGGCTTCTGGGAGGAGGGCAGGGGGCTCTGGCCGCCCAAGGCAACTCCTCTCTGACTCTGTCTCCCCCCCCCCCGGACCTTTGGGGCCCCCCAGCAGCAGGGATTCCTCAGCCGGCGCCTGAAGAGCTCCATCAAGCGCACCAAGAGCCAGCCCAAGCTGGACCGCACCAGCAGCTTCCGCCAGATGCTGCCGCGCTTCCGCAGCGCCGACCATGACAGGTGAGGGGACGACGACGGCAACGAAGAGGGCCAGGGCTCCTCCCCCGAGGGAGAGGCTGGGCCGCCCCTCCCAGTGAGGGGTGGGCAGGTGGGGAGGCAGGTGGGGGTGCCCCCTCCCCTGCAGGTGGACGCCAGGCCCGTCTCCCTCCCCCCCCCAAATCCTTGCCACTGGACGCTCTCCACCCCGACCCCCAGATCCCCCTGCTGCTGCCCCCCTCCCTCCCCACGGCGGTGGCTGCGCTTGGCTGCCTCCCTGGGAGGCTCATCCCTGGGTCCCCGCATGTATTTTTAGCCTCCTCCCAGCCCCCCCCCCCACTCTGACGGCAGCCCCGACACGCTTGGGCTCTCTCTCGCTCTCCCTCCGCTTACGCCGCTCGGCTAAAAATATCCTCCTGGGGGCGGCAGCTCCGAGCAGAAATGCCACTGGGGAAGGGAGGGGGCCTCCCAGCAAGAGGAGCCAGCTCACAGAACTCCTCTCGCACCCGCTGCCCACAAGGGGAGCCCCAGGGGGTTCTCTGAGAGGGCTGGGGGGCAGCTCTGTCCTCGACTGGAGACACGGAGCTGGTGGGGGACCCCTTTGCCCCCCAGCTGCCTCTCTCCCTCCCAGAGGCTTCCCTGGATAAGAGAGAGAAGGAGCGGTGGGGCAGAGTGGGGGGCCGTCCCCCCATCCCGGGAACTTCCTCTTCCTCTCCCCCCCCCCCCGTGTCCGGGGCTGATGCTGCCCGCCTCTCCTCTGACGCTGCTCTCCATCTCTCTCTCTCTCTCTCTCTCTTTCTCTCCTCCGCCTTGACCCCGTTCCAGGCTGGGACCCCCCTGGCAGCTGCAGAAATGTCCCCCTGGGGGGCAGACGCCAGGTACCCCACCTGAGGGTGGGCTTTGCCCCAGCCGCCACCGGCACCTCCCTCCTGCCCCCTCACTCCCCCTCCCTCCCCACCCCGTAGGAGCAGTCTCACCTGCGCCCCTCCTTCAGGCCCCCTGGCACCCCCTGGACCCGCCTCCCTCTGCTCTCCCCGCACTCCGGACGCGGCCTCCGCACCCCCGCCTGCCCCCCACCCACCCCTTCCCGCCTGACCTGTCCCTTTGCCCCCTCGCAGGGCCCGCCTCATGCAGAGCTTCAAGGAGTCCCACTCCCACGAGTCCCTGCTCAGCCCTAGCAGCGCCGCGGAGGCCCTGGAGCTCAACCTGGACGAGGACTCCATCATCAAGCCCGTCCACAGCAGCATCCTGGGCCAGGAGTTCTGCTTTGAGGTACGTGGGGGGGGGGCGAGAGAAGGGAGGGTTGGGGCCTGGGCACGTGCAGAGCGCAGGTGACCCCCGCCCTTCTGCCGCCCCCTCCAGGTCACCACGTCCTCGGGCACCAAGTGCTTTGCCTGCCGGTCGGCCGCTGAGCGGGACAAGTGGATCGAGAACCTGCAGAGGGCCGTCAAGCCCAACAAGGTAGGCCCCCCAACCCAGCCCCCCCCCCTGGCACCTGCCAGCCCTCGCCATTGGCTTGGGAGCCTGCTCCCCAAAAGCTCTCAGGTGGGCAGGGAGCCAGTCAGCCGCCACTTCCTCCCGTGAGGTCACTTCCTTTGCACCCGCTTCGCTCTGGGACGGGGGTCCTCCCTTTGCTTTGCCCCATGGCGCTACAAATGATAGGGGGGCCCTCCTGCTATTGAGCTCCGGTGTGGCTGTCTGTCATCTCCTCCTCTCTGAATCTGCCTTTCCCTCTTTCCAAGCCATCCTGGCCTTTGCCGCCCCCTGTGGGAGGGAGTTTCACAGTTTAACTAGGCGCTGCCCAAAGAAGCCCTTTGTTTTATCTGTCCTGAATCTCACTTCTGGTGGCTTCCTTGGATGTCCACAAATTCCAGTGTCATGAGGGAGGGAGGAAAGCTTTATCTCCACTCTCTCCAAAGTCCCCAAAGCTGCAGCCTTTTCTCACGGGAGAATAAATCTGCCCCCTCCCCAAAACCGCAGAAACAATCATTCCACACAGCGGATCATCGCAGGCAGGGCAGCAGAGCTTTCCCCTCCGCTTTTGGGGGCTGGCGTGAGGAAGGGCATCTTCAGCCACAGAGGCTGTCCCAGAAGCACTTCTTTGGAGAGGCAGTTCCACATTCTTGGGGTCGCCACTGAGAAATCCCCCTCGCGAACCACAAGCAGGCCCCAAACCGTGGCAGGCGTCCTCCTTGCTGATCTGGTTTGGGGCGTCCCTCTTTCACTCCCAGGTGGAGAGGACCAGCCCAGCCTCCCAGGCTCTGTGTGTGTGTGTGTGCGCGCCAGCTCCCTAGCAGAGCGTGGCAGGGATTGGGTCCGGCGTATGAGAGCTGCCTTTGTTCCCTGGGAGGCAACTTGCTTTTCTGCAGACCTTCCTCTTCATCTCTGACTTGTGCAGCTCTTCTGTTGGGACCCGGGTTTCCTGGGGCCATCTGCTTCCACCCTGCTCCATTTGGGCCAGGGGCACAGAGGGCCAGTAGTGGGGAAGGAAGGGCCACCTCCTGCCCCAGAACAGACCAGGCTCCACTAGCTGCCTCCAAACGGTGCTGTCTCAGCCTTGAAATTGAAAAGAGAATGACTGTGGTTCGGAAACAGCGATTCTCAGCAGAGAGCTAAAAGCCCAAGATGAGATGACGGAAGCTGCAACTTGTTTTCTCCTGCTCTGGAGGGTTGGATTCGAACCCCTGGCTTCAAGTTACAAGAAAGGAGAGTCTGACCAAAACATCAGGAAGAACTTTCTGACAGCAAAGGCTATTTGATAGTGGAACTGTCTCCCTCAGGAGGTGGCGGACTCTCCTTCCTTGGAGGTTTCCAAGCAGAGGTTGGATGGCCGTCTGTCATGGATGCTGGAGCTGAGATTCCCATATCTCACGGGGTTGGGCTAGATGACCCTTGAGGTCCCTTCCAACTCTATGATTCTCTGGGAGCCAGAGTCAACTGGGCCGTCCTTCTCTTAAGTTTCATACATCTCTCTCTGGTTTTGCCTTTGCCCTGCTGCTTTCCCCAGAAAACTTACTCTTTAGGGCTAAATCAGACTAGGCAACAAACCACGGAAAACGTGGTTGCTGTTTCTTCCATTTCGTGGGGGAAAGTGGCTGGGCAAGCAGAGTTGTGGGTGAGGCCTCCCTGTCTCGCTCTCGCTCTCTCTCTCTCCTGCCCTGAACTGTGCCACTTATAGCAGCAGCGCCTGTCACTTCTTGGTTAGCCTGGTAAGCTGAAGTGGCAGCTTTTTCCAGGTCAGGCCGCTTTGCAACGAGGAGCCGCTCCTCCTCCTCCTCCTCCTCTCCTGGGGTTGGAAAAGGGTATTTTTTCCTGGCTTTCCTCCCCATTTGCAGTTCTGTGTCCAGGCTGCAGGTATCTTGGCTGGCAGGAGAGGGATGATTTTGTGGTTGTGAACTGGGTTGCTCTGCCAGCCGCAGGTTCCTCCGGGACGCCAAAGTGAGCAAAGGGCTCTCCTTCCTTGGAGGTTTACAAGCAGAGGCCGAGCGATGCTTGAGTTGTGATTCCTGCACTGCAGGGGGCTGGACTAGATGACCCTGGGGTCCCTTCCAACTCTACCATTCTGTGCTTCTGGGAAAGGGTTTTTCCACTTCCGGTGCCGATGTCAGCTGTTGGCCTCTTCTCAGGAAGTGTCCCACGATGAAAGGTTCCCCTTCTTGTCTTTTCCTTATTTATATTCCTTAGATTTCTATCCTGCCCCTCATCACAAGATCTCTGGGCGGTTTCAGGGTATGACGTTGGCCGTGAGCTCATCTCCAAGAACGGAGGCCAGGGCTCTGGCCGGCTGCCTCACGGCATTTGCTTAGGCCTTGGTGACTGAAGTCTGAGGACTTCTTTTGGTTGAGTCCCATCAGGGGGAAAGGCAGGGGACAGATAGATAGATACCATGAATACATCCGCAGAGCTCCTTTTTACCCCAAGGCCTCTCAGTTCACCCAACGTGGAAGCATGGCAGAGCCAACTGGGCCATCAGCACCATGTGAGATTCTCTGGGTGCGATTCAGCTGCTCAGATCTCATGAAGCACCTTATCAGACATTGGCAGAAGACTCTGCAGAGCAGGAGCTGTTTATCTATCTGTGGAACTCCCTCTCACAGTGATGGCCACCAACTTGGATGGATTTCAGAAGTTGTTGGCATCCATCTGTCTTGGGAGGCAATGGAGGAGTGCACCGGGGGGGGGGGGCAAACTCGAACTCTTGGAAGGTTACTCTTGAGCCATTTCGGGCTTTGAGTGCCAATGAATTCGGCTCCCAAACCAGCCAGCCCCCAACCCCCCTGCTTCTGCTGTGGGGCCTTAGGCTGGGGCCAGGACTGGCTTGGATCTCATCCTGATCTTTGATCCAAATCTTTCCCTTCTATTTTGTCCGTGAGGCATCTGACAAAAAGTACATACATGGATGCGGGGTAAAAGGGTGAATGCAGTACAGTGTAAGCAAGTGTAAAGTAAACTTTGGAGCAAAAATTAATAATCTTAATTTCAAGTCCAAGCTCCTGGGGTCTGAATGGGAGGTGATGGCCCAGGAGTGAGCCCTTTAAAAAAAAAAAAAATTATATTTTTATTGGTTTACAAATACAAAAAACAAACTTGTACATTTCAGCTTCCTAATTGCATCTTAATTCCATTTTTTTACTTCCCTCAATTTGTCTGAACTTCCTTCATTTTATCACTTTTAACACATTCCTACCCATTCTTATTAAAACTATTAGGTTCAATTCATTATTTTTACTTATTGTTACATTTTCACATCACAGAGCTTCTTTAAAACTTACAAACGTAATCTGGTTATCACTTAGTTTTTGCAAATATTGAATAAATTTCTCCCAATATTCTGTAAATCTTTGATCTCGTCGATTCTGGATCCTTCCTGTCATTCTGTCCAATTCCGCATAGTCCATCATTTTGGTTCTCCATTCTTCTATCGTAGGCAGCTCCTCTTGCTTCCATTTCTGAGCCATCAATATTCTTGTGCTGTCACTGCATATAAAAATAGCTTCTTCTCTTTCTTATTTATCTCATTCCCTGTAATGCCTGGTAAGAGTGAACCCCTGGGGTCATAGAGACCTTGGGGAAGAGGGTGGCGTGGGGACCGTGGAAAAGGCCAGCGCCATGCTGGCACATCCTTAGGAAAGTGAACCTGCCCAAATTCATGCATACATATATAATCCTAGCTGTATGCCACCTTTCCATAATTGCATGGCCAAATGCTGCCCCCGCCAGGCACTCCTTTCTTGGTGGGGGAGAGGGCTGGAGCAGAAGGCAACAGGCCCCCATCCTGAACCACGCGGGGCAGTCATGGTAGGATTCCACCCCCGTCCAACTTCTGGAGAAATTGGGGCTTCTCTCTGTGTAAAGGTGACCTCCTGACCTGGTCCTCACCACCAGAATGTGGTGGATTTGGGTAAGCAGGTTTTGTGGTATCACCTCTTCGAAAAGCACCCCAGTTCCGTCGTGTTGCTTGGTGCTTTCAGCTCTCTGACAGTGTTTCCCTTTCCTGAGCATAGCTTTTGTCCCACGTTGGGAGTTTTATGTGTCCCAAGAAAACTGTTCTGCACTCCTCAAAAGCGCCTTTCTCCTTGTTTCTCTGGAGCCCAGAGGGGTCTCCCATTCACGTGCCGTAGATTAGGCTGTCATCCATGGAGACAGGGACTCCTTTCAGGTCCCTAAGGAGTTCAGTCATCTTCCTTTGAAAAGCCTTGGGAGCATGCGTGATTCCAAACGGAACCTCCTGCCAGGCGTGACGAGAGCGGGTGTTTGCCAGAAGCCACATGGAGGAAACGCTTTGGCTCCAGCCGCTGTCGGGAGCAGGTCCTCTGGCATTGGCAGGGCACAGTCTTCCCCAACATCGGCTTTGCTAGACTTTTAAGGGTCTGACAGATGCACGTCCCCCCCCCCCCCGTTGGTGTTGCTACACACCAGGCAAGAGGTTTGGAGGTCTCCTTTCTCGCCGCATTTCCACCTTGTGGAGCCAGGGATTCTGTGGGGTGCTGGTGCCCTCCGGAGTTTGGCACCTGGACATAAAACAAGATCCCCAACATCATCTGAGACCTGCTGGTATAGGGTGGTATTTAAATTCAATAAATCATCATCGTCGTCTATCATACCTGTGTCTTTCTGTTTCTGTCACAGAACGTAGGATTCCGAGTCTGAGCATTGGTCCCTTTGATGCAGTAGGGACTCAGCCGTTCAGAAAGGGAGCCTGTATCCTATGTCCTCCAGGAAGGCAACCAGCTCGCAATTGCTGCAGGTGTCGTTTTGCACCTTCTCAGGCAGGAAGACAAACATAGCACAGGTGTGGCAGGTCTCTGCAGCAGGTCCCTCGCCCTCCCTGTCTCTTGGTCCTCTGCACACTGTGAGGCAGCACTCTGGGTCTCCCCTCAAAACACCCTCAGAAACGCCCCGGTTTACAGGTTTTGATCACAAGGGCTCAGAAGCTGCAATATCAGCTAAGCAGAATTGCTGCTGGCTGCTAGCGCCTTCCACAAGTCTCCCCCAGCTCTTTATTCTCTTCCTTTGGACAAGACTTCCATTTTTGGGAGGAATCCTTCTCGCCTCCAATAGCTTCTTTGGCCCTGCTCTTTAACAGTTCTGGTTCCTCTTGGCCCTCAGATCAGGAACATGCACCTGATTGGTGGTACCTTAAGCAGCTCCCCAACATTCTGATCTGACCCCCTTAATAATAATAATAATTGTTATTTATATCCCGCCCTCCTCAGCCGAAGCCGGGCTCAGGGCAGCTAACAACAATAAAATAGTACAACATTCTAAAATTTCATTATAAAAATTAATTAAAATCAAATTGATGGCAACCATTAAGCTAATGCTGCCTTTCAGCTTTCTTTTTTCTCAATCCCCTCTTTTTGGGGACTTTTTATATTTTAAAGTCAAATGTGGCGAGCATTGGATTTTCTTGTCGATTGTCCATTTAGAGCGCTGTGTTCACCATTCCCAGTGAGTTCAGGAGCACTTACACACTGTACCAGGTCCTGGGTATCACTTGGGGGGGGGGTGTCCCATGTCACTTGCTTGGCTAGACCAAAAGGCCCCGTCCCTTGTGGCTGTTCCTCAGAAGGGAGTCACTTCCAGCTGATTGGAGGTTTCTGGTTGCTCTTGTTTGACCCTTTGGGAGACGAGGCTACGAAAACCACACATAGTGTTGCAAGTGCAGTTAGCCCATTAGAGAGAGAGCACCCCTCTCCTTGTTGGAGAGAGAGGCTTGGCAGAGACGCTTCCTCTCCCCTAGCAGACGTGGCACAATTATTCCAAGGACATTAAAACTTTGTTAGATTTGTATCTGCCACCATCCGCTTTTAAATAAGCATTCCCCACAAAACAAACTTAGGCTAGAATAAATCACGGGCAATTAGCTTTGCAAATAAATTAAGATTTTTAACCACCGAGTTTCAGAAGTTGCAGCAAACAAGTCTCCTACTATTGGCAGTACAATAAAGAAGAAAATCTTTCCAAATGACCTAAAAAAAGCCTTGGTTTCCTTAGAAATAGGATCATACAATCTTTGGGTTAGCAAAGTTGCAGGCTGTGAAAATCTCATTTAGAGAGATTTTCCATTCACATGGTTTTTCTTGCAACTGGGAGCAATTCCACATGGCTCCTTTCTTCGAGGAAGGTGGAGGGTGAGGAAAGGCAAACCTGCTGGAAGCCTGCTAACTCCGTCCACACTGGCGACTCAGCTCAAGGCTTATCCCTTTCAGGCATTCAGGTCTGAGTCAGGAACAGTGTCTTGCCACAAGCCTGATGGATCGCTTAGTCGACATCCTGTTCTCACAGTGGCCGGCCAGACACCCAGAAGCAGGATCCCAGCACAAGCTCATTAGTTTATCTCAGCGCTGCATAAAGAAGGACTTCCTGCTAACTGTCCTGAATCTTCCGACATTCCGCTTCCTTGGATGTCCAGCTTCAGTCCCCGAGGGAGGCAGGGCTGGGAAGGGAAGACCCCTGGAGAGTCCCTGCCAGTCACTCCCAGGGGCCAGAGACCAGCGGCCTCCCCTGGGTTTTGGTCTGAAACCCCAAGGGGGGTTTCTTGCAAGTCCTCTGCCTCCTTCATTATCTGGAGTCTGCAGTGACCCTTCACCGCTGGCCCCCGGGGTCTCTGCCTGCCCTCTAGGGGACGTGCCTCCTGCCTGCCCTCCCACTTGCCTGACCCCCGCCTTCTCTCCCCCTGCCCAGGACAACAGTCGCCGTGTGGACAATGTCCTGAAGCTGTGGATCATTGAGGCGCGGGACCTGCCCCCCAAGAAGCGCTACTACTGCGAGCTGTGCCTGGACGACATGCTGTACGCCCGGACCACCAGCAAGGTGCGGACAGACAATGTCTTCTGGGGGGAGCACTTTGAGTTCAACAACCTGCCGGCGGTGCGGACCATCCGGCTGCACCTCTACAAGGACACGGACAAGAAGCGGAAGAAGGACAAGAGCAACTACGTGGGCATGGTCAGCATCCCCATTGCCAGCGTGACGGGGAGACACTTTGCCGAGCAGTGGTACCCGCTCAGCCAGCCCAGCGCCAGCAAGAGCAAGTCCGGCTGCTGCCCGGCCATCCGCGTCAAGAGCCGCTTCCAGACCATGAGCATCCTCCCCATGGAGCTCTACAAGGAGTTCGCCGAGTACGTCACCAACAACTACCGCATGCTCTGCGCCGTCCTGGAGCCCGTCCTCAGCGTCAAGAGCAAGGAGGAGGTAGCCTGCGCTCTGGTCCACATCCTCCAGAGCACCGGGAAGGCCAAGGTACCCCCCCCCCGGGGAGGGAGGGGTCGGGGAGCGGGCCTCAGGCAGGGAGGGGGGATTCCATGGGCAGAGAGCCGCCTGGCCACTAGCGCCCCCTCTGCCTCTCCCCGGCAGGACTTCCTGTCCGACATGGCCATGACGGAGGTGGACCGCTTCATGGACCGGGAGCACCTCATCTTCCGGGAGAACACGCTGGCCACAAAAGCCATAGAGGAGTATCTCAAGCTGATTGGACAAAAATACCTCAAAGATGCGATTGGTGAGCAGGGGGCGGGTGGGCTGGGGGAGGGGAGGGAGTGTCCTTCCATTCAGGCTGTAAGTCGCCCTGGAGCAGGGTCTGAGTGTCGTGGGGGGGTCTCCTGAGGAGGGCAGGCCTGAGCTGCGGAGGAGGGGGCCTCCAAGTGGGGCATGTGTCCATGGAGGTGCTGCTGCCCCCCAGCCCCACCTGCCCCATCTCCCCGCAGGCGAGTTCATCCGGGCCCTGTACGAGTCGGAGGAGAACTGTGAGGTGGACCCCATGAAGTGCTCGGCCTCCACCTTGGCAGACCACCAAGCCAACCTGCGCATGTGCTGCGAGCTGGCACTCTGCAAGGTCGTCAACTCTCATTGGTCAGTGCCGGGAGTGGGCAGGGCTGGTGGGCGGGCGGTTTGGCAGGGGGAAGCGGGGATCGTGGTGCCAGGGACTGGCGGTCCACAGGGGGTGGGTTGTGGTCCTGCCCGGCCGCCCGCTCACCCCTCTCCCTGCCCCTCCAGTGTGTTCCCGCGGGAGCTGAAGGAGGTCTTTGCGTCATGGAGGCTGCGCTGCGCCGAGCGGGGCAGGGAGGACATTGCCGACCGCCTGATCAGCGCCTCCCTCTTCCTGCGCTTCCTGTGCCCGGCCGTCATGTCCCCCAGCCTCTTTGGGCTCATGCAGGAGTACCCGGACGAGCAGACCTCCCGCACCCTCACCCTCATCGCCAAGGTCATCCAGAACCTGGCCAACTTCTCCAAGTGAGTCGCGGGGAGGCGGGGAGGGGGGGGGCAGCACGGACAAGCCACCATCCGTGCAGCAGGCTCAGCAGGGCAAAGGTGTGGAAAGGCTTTGGGCTGCCCGCCCAGCCCTCGCCAGCCCAGCTCTGCCTCTGAGACCCAGAGCTCTTGGGGCTGCTTCCAGCACAGTTCAGCTGAGATGGGCACAGCCACCCACTGGCGGGGGGGGGGGGGGAGAGGCAGAGCTAGTCTAGCTGATTTATTTATTTTGTGGAAATTTTGCACCACTTAATTGTAAAAAGAACCTCAGAACAACTTATGAATAAAAGTTAAAAACAGCTATCTAAAACACTGAAGAAAAAAGGAAGCCACAAAGAGATGAAAGCAAGTGCCACATAGCTGGGTAGGCTGGTCCGAAGAAAAAGGTTTTTAGCAGGTGCTGAAAAGAGGACAGTGAAGTTGTCTTGCCTGAAGTCAATAGGCAGGGAGTTCCAAAGTGGGGGTGCTGAGCATCCGTGGGGCCAGGCCCCCTCACAGATGCCCCCAACAGGCTCCTCCTCCTGCAGTGACCCCCCTCCATTTTTCCATCCTCCAAAAGAGAGTGCCCTCAAGGCCAGGTCAGCCATGGGTGAGGGGGGCAAGGAATGCCTTTGACTAAGGTAAATCTAAGTTTTACAATGACAAACTAATAATAATGGGTGATGTCAGTGGAGGGATAGCGTTAGAACATGATAAAATAAGCAAATGTGGCCAAGCTAAAGAAGGGAAACTACCAGAGACCTTCTTCACAATGGTGTAATCGATGGGCCTAACAGAGATACAAAAATCATACAAAACATGAGTGTTGCGTTCCAAAAGCAAGGAAGGATTGGACCCTGATTAATAAAATACACACGAGGCTTGACCAGCCAGACTCTGGGAGGAGTGTGTATCACCACTCCCTCGTCCAGGCTGTTTTATTAACAAAAGAACCGTTCACGCAGTGTTCGTAAGAACCAATCAGATTTCCTCTGAGCATTAAAAAAAAACCCCACGTGGGGACAAAGTTAATGTTAAAACTACAAACAGCTAATTTGTCCTCTGCTCCTTTCACTTGTGGAGACTCCAGCTTGACAATATTTTTGTCCCTTCTCGACAGATCAGCCCCTTTTCCATAGTCCACACTGAACTCCATGTGGTATTTAAAAGCATGTTTCAGGGTCCCTCCAAAGTTGAGAACCCCCACAACTCCAAACTCCTCCCGGCCCAACGCCAGACTTGAAAAGTCAAAACATCCCTGCATAGGGGGGGTCTATCCAGCCCCCCATCTCCAAGCCAAACAAGACTCTATCTTTCCAAATCTGGCTTTTTCCAGGTTCATTCGTCAGATCCAACAACTCATGTTCCTGCTGGGCCACAGTTCCCTCCATCTCTGCCTCCCGGGGTCCAGCCACAGCCTCCTCCCTATCTGATCTGTCAGAGCACACTCCTGAATTGATTCCTGAGTGGGTTCTATATAGATACCCACTACCTGTCCAAAATTTCTGATCGCAACAGTCATCAAATCCGTCTTCTCATATAACTGTTCCAATAAAGCACTTGTCTTGCAGAAAGCACGCACCAGAGCCTCCGAGTACATTGTTGTGCAAGGTCAAAGTCTGATTCCACGATCTTAATCTATTGCAGCTGCAAAGCTCCCCAGTTCAGATTTAATAACAGTTTCACAAGCTCCCTCTAGGGCAGTGTTTCCCAAACGTTTTTGGGCAACGGCACACCTGTGTACTAAAAAAAAATCTCGCGGCACACCACCATTAAAGCCCCGCCCCGTGACGTCAGCGCGCAGCGTCACGCCGGGAGGGACGCACAAAAGTGAACGTTTTTTCCCTCGGCAGCTCCTCTCAGCTGCGCTCAATCCGCCTCCGCGCAGGCTGAGGGAGGGAGGGAGGGGCGCGTGTGACCCGTCTCTGCTGGGAGACCAAACCCAGCGAGACAGAGTCGCGCGGAGGCGCCCAGGCAGCGCTGCCGGCTGCGAGGAGGAGCGCCAGGCAGCAGCAGGAGGCGCGGCCTCTCCTCGCCGCCCCCGCCCCGCCTCTCACCGCCCGACTCGCCCGCCTCCCTCCAGGCATCTCGCGGCACACCAGCCGGTGTCTCACGGCACACTCGTGTGCCGGGGAACACCGGTTGGGAAACACTGCTCTAGGGGAAGAACTTCTATTTGTAGCCATCTCTTTTTTTAAAAAAAAGCAGATCTAGCAACAAAGTTTCCTTTTTCAGATATTTTGTCAATGTTTTATTCCTTTTAACTGCGAAGGAGAACAATGGAATCACTATGTTCTTTTAACTGTCAAAAACGTTTATCTATAGTCAATGAACTCCAAAACCGTCTGTCCTGACACCCTGCTCCCAGGTTCAAGACGGTGGAAAATTCCTTTTCTTTACACTCTCTTCTACAGGTTTAAACAGTCCAGAAAAAAAAATCCCCCCTCTTCTCCTGCTTCCGAAGGGGGTTCAGTAGTTTTAGATGATGAAAGTTGATCCTTTACAAACGATTTACTAAACTCTAGCTTGCCATGTCTTTGCTTTAATCTTTCTACAAAAAGCGGAAGGCTGACTTCCTGTTTAGACCTTCCCGCTTCAGTGCTAAATTAAAGGAATTTCTTAGTCCAATTTTCCGTTCTACTCACGGGTCGTTGTTTAGAGTCCAATTGCCCAAATTTAACCTACTCACGGGTAGTTGTTTTTGTAGCCAGATTGTCACAGGAAAAAGGTAGCGCTCTCCGGTAACGGCTGTGCGGCTTCGCTCCACAGAAGAAGCAGTTGACTCTCAGCACCGCTTCGCTTGCCCCGCTTCGCTCCGGAGCCCATAATTGGGTTCCTTTACAAATTGGGGGGCGCGCAAAAGGTGCCCGCCGAGTCCCACGGTCACAGGCTTCACCCGCCTGTGATTTTTTAAAGGGTCCCCGCTTCGCCGTAGCGGAACAGACCTGATTTCCATAGAGCCAGTCCCTCCGGATCAGAGGGAGTCCGCCATTACCGATGGCGCCACCCCGGAAGTCCCAAGATTAATTTAAATAACGAGACCAACCACTAAATAGTATGGGATGCTAGTAAAGGGGATCGTAAGGGGGTTATTTATTCAACAAAATTCATACTAGAGGAAGAAAAGAGAAGAATAAAAACAAACACTAATGAAGGAAATGTTAATCTATGAAAAAAGATTGACAGAAAAACCAGAAGACTCAACCATCAAAAGACAACTGACAGTACCTCAGACACAATTCGCAATGATCATGCAAAGTGAAGTAGAGCAAAGAATTGTAAAGCACTCAAACAGAAACAATTTGAATTGGCAAGTAAACCTGGGAAACTACGAGCATGGCAATTGAGAAAGGAGAAGAAATTTAAACACTATAAAGAAGATTGCAGCCGAAGATTGAATGATCTACAACCTAAAATACATTAATAAGGAATTTCAGAAATATTACGCAAAATTATATACAAAGGGAGGAGAAAAGGAGGAGATGATACACGGGTCCATGACTGAATCTAAACCTCCTTGCCTAACTAAAGAACAAAGAGACGGTGGAGAGAGACACTGCAATTCAACAAGCAAAAAGAAGCACAATCTCCAGGACGTGGTGAGTTCTCAGCTATGCACTACAAAACTTTTCAGGAAGTCATAGTACTCCCGCTGAAAGAAGTGATGGATGGAGCTTTAAAAGGTGGAAATATTCCAGTGTCATGGGAAAATGTGTTCATAGCACTAATCGCAAAACAAGATTTGGCTATACCTCACCCAAAAAACTTTAGGCCTATCTCTTTATTAAATAATTATTATAAACTTGTATTATACTACAATCCTGGCCAAAAGGCTGAGAGAAATATTGAAGGTACACATGCACAAAGATCAAACAGGCTTTTTATCTGGCAGACGGATGAGGAGGAATGACAAAGAGGCAGTATTACTATTCCTGGATACAGAGAAGGTGTTCAGTGACATTCCATGGATGTTTATAGAGAAGGTTTTAGAAACCATGGACTTGGGGGGGGGGTGGAATTAAAGCAAACATACTTATTAATGGCAAAGCAATGGAAGAATGTAGTATACAGGGACTTCCGGGGTGGCGCCCTCAGTAATGGCGGATTCCCTCTGATCTGGCGGGACTGGCTCCACGGAAAACGGTTCTGTTCCGCTATGGCGAAGCGGGGACCCTTTAAAAAATCACAGGCGGATGAAGCCTGTGACCATGGGACGCGGCGGGCACCTTTCGCGCCCCCCCCAATTTGTAAAGGAACCCAATTATGGGCTCCGGAGCGAAGCGGGGCAAGCGAAGCGGTGCTGAGAGTCAACTGCTTCTTCCGTGGAGCGAAGCCGCACAGCTGTTGCTGGAGAGCGCTACCTTTTTCCTTGGACAATTTGGCTACAAAAACAACTACCCGTGAGCAGATCAAATTTGGACAATTGGACTTTAAACAACGATCTGTGAGTAGAACGGAAAATTGGATTAAGAAATTCCTCTTAATTTGGCACTGAAGCGGGAATGTCTAAACAGGAAGTCAGCCTTCCGTTTCTTGTAGATAGATTAAAGCAAAGACATGGCAAACTAGAGTTTAGAAAATCGTTTGTAAAGGATCAACTTTCATCATCTAAAACTACTGAACCCCCTTCGGAAGCAGGAGAAGAGGGGGGATTTTTTCCGGATTGCTTAAACCTGCCGAAGAGAGTGTAAAGAAAAGTAATCTTCCACCGTCTTGAACCTGGGAGTGGGGTGTCAGGACAGACGTTTTTGGGAAGTTCATTGACTATAGACAAATGTTTTTGACAGACAGTTAAAAGAAGAGAAACATAGTGATTCCATTGTTCTCTTTCGCATTTTAAAGGAACAAATATTGACAAAATATCTGAAAAAGGAAACTTTGTTGTTAGATCTGCTGTTAAAAAAAAAGAAGAAAAGAGATTGATACAAATAGAAGTTCTTCCCCTAGAGGGAGCTTGTGAAACTGTTATTAAATTTGAACTGGGGAGCTTCGCAGCTGCAAACAGATTAAGATTGTGGGAACAGACTTCTGACCTTGCATAACAATGTATTCAGAGGCTCTGGTGTGTGCTTTCTGCAAGACAAGTGCTTTATTGGAACAGTTACATGAGAAGACGGATTTGATGACTGTTGCGATTAGAAATTTTGGACAGGTAGTGGGTATCTATATAGAGCCCACCCAGGAATCAACTCAGGAGTGTGCTCTGACAGATCAGATGAGGGAGGAGGCTGTTGTTGGACCTCGGGTGGCAGAGATGGAGGGAGCTGTGGCCCAGCAGGAACATGAGTTGTTGGATCTGACAAATGAACTTGGAAAAAGCCAGATTTGGAAAGATAGAGTTTTGTTTGGCTTGGAGATGGGGGGCTGGATAGACCGCCCTATGCAGGGATGTCTTGACTTTCCAAGTCTGGCGTTGGGCCGGGAGGAGTTTGGGGTTGTGGGGGTCCTCAACTCTGGAGGGACCTTGAAACATGCTTTTAAATACCACATGGAGTTCAGTGTGGACTATGGAAAAGGGGCTGATCTGTCGAGAAGGGACAAAAATACTGTCAAGTTGGAGTTTCCATGAGTGAAAGGACCAGGAGACAAAGTAAAGTACAGGTATAAATACGAAGAAGATCTGCGGAAGGGACATGGAAGAGACTTAAGGGCCTCGGACATAAGATTACCAGGTTAATGAACTAGATGGATGGGATAGATAGGACTGACAAAACCCGGGACCAGGAGGAAGAGATGTTGGATGAAGATTGGAAGAATTTTTTTAAAAAAATTTATTTAGGATTGTTTTGTAATTAATGAGTATTAGAAAAATGTTGGAACGAAATTATTTGGCTTTAGCAGAAATGTTAAAAAGAACTATGCAAGAATATGTTATGGTTATGAGAAATTGGTATAAATAAGATTTAAGCTTTAAGTTAGGGTTTTTATAGTAAGATAAGGTTAAAATAGATTAAGGTAATTTAATGACAGAATATTATGAAAAATGGGAAGGATTTGCTGTGATAATTAATAACTAGAATACAAAAAAGGGAGGTGTGAGGAGGTCGATGAAATAAGGTAATGACAGTTAAGAATTTGAGAATATTGGATCTGTTTTTAAATTTTTGTGGTTTATTTTTGTTTTTGATTTTGATGTGTTATGTGTTTTGGTTTTGGTTTTTGCTTTTGATTTTTATCGATTTGTACTGTTTGTTTCCCCCCTGGTTTTTTTTCCTTCTTTGTCTCTTTGTTTTCTTCTGTAATTTTAAAATGCTTAATAAATATCATTATAAAAAAAAAGAATGTAGTATACAGAAAGGGACAAGACAGGGCTGTCCATTGTAACCACTGTTAATTCATTTTGGTACTTGAAGTCCTTGCCAAGAAAATTCGAGTAGACACAGGAATCATAGGGATTCGAGTAGGACAACGAAATTACAAACTTAAACCATTTGCGGACGGCATAGTTTTGACACTGGAAAATCCTTTGAAGAGTATCCCAAAAGCTTTATAAGTTATAACAAAATTTGGAAATCTTGCTGGATTCCATATTAATAAGGAAAAAACCAAAATGATTATCGAAAAGCTTGTTCCTATACGCAACAGCAGCTGCAAGAATAGTTTATGCAAAAAGTTGAAAAGAGGCTATCCCGACAAGAGACTGTTAGTTACATAAATTAATAGAATTTGCTGAACTAGCCAGCGTGACAACTAAGATAAGGAATATAGATGGAAAGATAGAAATGTTGAGGAGTATTTAAAAGGAAGCAGTCTTAAAGTTAATTTGCAAGCCAGACACATTGCTGTAGCCTAGTCCAGTCTGAACAACACCGGGGGGATAAACTGAGAGCAGGCAGGAGTTGCTCCACGGACACGACCCCCCCTTGATGGTGCAGGGGGGTCCTCAATGGCTGCCTTCTCCCTCCCCTGTGCCCCCTCAGGTTTGGGAGCAAAGAGGAGTACATGGCCTTCATGAACGAGTTCCTGGAGCTGGAGTGGTCCAGCATGCAGCAGTTCCTGTACGAGATCTCCAACCTCGACACCCTCACCAACAGCAGCAGCTTCGAGGGCTACATCGACCTGGGCCGGGAGCTCTCCACCCTCCACGCCCTCCTCTGGGAGGTCATGCCTCAGCTCAGCAAGGTGCTGGCCCCGCCCAGGGTGGGGGAGGGGGGTGCGGGGCCCGCGGCTTCTCCTCCCCCCCTCTGACCCCCGGCCCGCCTCTCTCCCCCGCCAGGAAGCCCTCATCAAGCTGGGGCCCCTGCCCCGCCTCCTCAACGACATCAGCCTCGCTCTCAGGAACCCCCACATCCAGCGCCAGCCCAGCCACCAGGGCGAGCGACTCCAGGCCAAGCCCGTCATCCTCCGGGGACCCTCCAGCGACATGCAGGCCACCTACATGATGCGGGACCTCAACAGGTCAGGCCGGCGGCACGGGGGGGCGGAAGGAGGGAGGGGGTTGCCAGGGCCCCCCAGCCGACACAGCTCTTCTGAGCCTGCTCTAGATTTGCACAGAATGGGAATGGGCCCTGCGGGTCGGGGTGCAGGAGGGACCTGGTAAGCTCCCCCCCCCCTGCGGGTCTCTAGCCTGACTTTCCCTCTTCCCCCACAGCTCTGTCGACATGCAGCCTTACATGATGCGAGGCATGAACAGGTGAGTCTGGCCAGGCCCCAAGAGGAAGGCGGGCTGTGCTGGGCCCAGAGTGCGAGGGGGGCTGCTCTCCCTGGGAGGTGGCCCCTCCCCTTTGTGACCGGCTGTGCCCCCTTCGGGGCTCCTGGAGCCGCCCTCTAGGCAGGCCCGGGGCAGGGGGCACTCCCCAGGGCAGTGGGGCTGCTGCTGCCGCCGCCGCTGCCCCCTTTCCTGCAGAGGGGCCTCATCCGGCCAACCCCCATTGCTGTCTCCCCCTGCAGCTCCATGGACATGACCCGCCTGCCATCGCCCACCAAGGGCGAGAAGGGGGGCTCCAAGGACATGTTCTTTGTGGCCCGCCCCCCGCTGGCCCGCTCCTCCCCGGCCTACTGCACCAGCAGCTCCGACATCACCGAGCCTGACCAGAAGGTGCTGAGCGTCAACAAGAGCGTCTCCATGCTGGACCTGCAGGACAGCCGCATGAACAGCATCTCCAACCTCCACAGCGCGGGCGACATGCTCAACAGCAGCCAGGCCTCCATCACAGCCGGGCTAGGCCTGCGCCACAGCCGCCTCTCGCAGGGCAGCGGCTCCAGCATCGCCGCCGGCCTGCGCCTCAGCCAGATGGGGGTCACCGCCGACGGGGGCAGCGGGGGCACCTCCTCCTCGGCGGCCCAGCAGCTCAGGATCCCCCTCTCCTTCCAGAACCCCCTCTTCCACATGGCCTCCGACGGACCGGCCGGCGGCCCCCTCCACAGCCACGCCCACCCGCACCGGCCGGCGGAGGGCAACCCTGACGCCTTCGCCCCCTTCCACGGCTACAGCAAGAGCGAAGACCTCTCGGCCAGCAAGCACATCATCCACAGCCACAGCTACAGTGACGAGTTCACGCGCCAGGGCTCCGAGTTCACCAAGCGCCAGCTCTCCCTGCAGGAGAACCTGCAGAACATGCTCTCGCCCCCCCAGATCACCATCGGGCCCCAGCCCCAGCGCACAGCCCCGCCCCAGCCCCAGCCCCAGCTCCAGCGGGGCAAGTCCCAGCAGCTGACCGTCTCCTCCGCCCAGAAGCCCCGGCCCTCCAGCGGGAACCTCCTGCAGCCCGAGGCCACCTACGGCCAGGCGCGCCCCCGCCAGCAGTCCGTCAGCAAGGAGACCCCCTCCGCCCTCAAGCCATCCATCACCAAGCAGGTGAGCGGGCAGCAGAAACAGCCCCCCGTGGAAACACGCCCCCCACCCTGGCCCCTCTTCCCAGGCTTGGAAGGTCAGCTGCCGGTGCAATGAAAACCAGGGGGAATCTAGTGGGTCAGAGGTAGTGGACAAGCCAGAGGCCCTTTTCAAAGTGTGCAGATATTCGTTACTATTCTTGATTAGATTGATGTACTGACCTCGGGGCGAGTCACAAGATTACTCTTGCCTGCGTTTATTCTCCAGGGAGCCCCAGAATGCAGCCAGGCTTCGCCCTCCCATGTCACCCTCCCAACAAACCTGGGAGGCAGGCAGGGCTGAGAGCCGGTCCCTGTCCCAAGGCCCCCACGGAGCTTGGTGGCGGGGCGGGGATTTGAGCCCAGGCCTCTCCCGGGCCCTACCCTGACACGGGGACCATTCTTCCCCTCCCCTTGCCTCAAGTCCTCTTCTGGGTGTTTCTGGTTTGCCTTTCCTGTTCTTCTATGTGATAGTAGGAATCCCTTTCCCCTTAGGCCTTTGAAACTTTGGTGTTTTGCCTTTTCTTTTTCCTGGCCCCGCGTGCGCACAAGGCTTTCTCTCGAGGTGCCCCCCGAGGATGGAGCAAGGCACAGAGAGAGAGAGCTTCCCGGGGCCTCTTGGCTTCTTCCCTCCTGTGCTGTGAGCTGGCAATTTTGGTGAGTGGGGGGAGGATGGCGCGGATCACAGCCTTGCGTCCGTCTCTGCAGGAGAGAGGAAAGAGGCCATTCCTGTTCCTGCAGAGTTCAGTGCTTGCCACGAGTGCAGCTCTCCTTGCCAGGAAGCAGGGTCACCCTGAAGAGATCAGCCGGTGCGGTCATTGTCTTTTTTGTTCGCTTTGAGCGGGGAGAAGTCTGCTTTCAGCCCCTAGGACAGCGAGATCATACAGCTTCTCTCCCCTTGCAGTACATTTGATTGTCCTCTCTGGGTGATTTTTAAGTTGTATTTTGCTTCACCTGTAATGCACTGTGAACACTCCCATCTGTCTTGGGAGACAAGGGAGGAGTGTGCCTTTGGAACTGAAGTCAAACTGTTGGAAGTTTGCAGTGCCTGTTGTGGCTGCAGAAACCGAGAGGGGCGAGACATGTTCAGTTGCAGCTGGGGCAGAGGAAGGCATCCAGCTGTGCTTCTGCAGATGCACCAGGGCATTTCTTCTCTCTGCGCTCCTCACAGCGGTCATTCCTCCTCTGGTTGCGGCTGTCGGTCTTCTGGCACTTCAGTCGTGTTGCCAGCCTTCATCTCACATTTACAGACATCTTTGTACATGCAGTAGACATAAGTATGATAGTCAGTTTGGGTCTTAAAGCCATTAGGAGAGGAGAGCCCACAGATTTCCTGGAAATGAGTTCTCCTAAATTCTCCCAGGAGTTTTTCTCCCATTTCTGCCATTGCTGCTGCCGGGAGCTTCAGAGGAGGAGTTGGCACCTGCCCCTGTTTGCAAAAGCTGGCCAGATTCTGCAGCTTCCTGGGCTGCAGGTGCCGACGCGCCTCGTGCTTTTCCCACAAGCTTTCGGTGAAGTTTGGGAGGCCGAGTGGAGGTTTGAGGTGATCCAGCGTTCCTTTGCTCCTGCCTTGGTATATAAAATTTATATACTGCTCGACTGTAGGAAAACCAGAAAATTGTCACTGGAAAAATTTGCAACTGTCAATATGGAACGGATTAGGTCTCTTTGCCCAGAGTCTGTCAGCTGGAACACAGATTTGGGGAGCTGGTGTTAATCTCTGAAAGACTGTATTTGCTCCCACGAACCCGCCTGGGTTTTGAGATCTCCCGGCGAGGCCCTTTTGTTGCCCTGCCACCCTGCCAGGCGCCCTGGGTGGGAGGGCGGGACAGGGCCTTCTTGGTGGTGGCTGCTCCCAGGCTCCCTCCTTGTCCCTCCATCCCAAAAGGCTTTGGGGAACTGGCCGCTCTTCATGAAAAGGACTGGTGCCCTGCGGTTTTTATTGTAATTATCTGTATGCTTTAAACAGATTTTAGGTACACATACGTTAGGCCTGAGCGGTACATTGACGTTTGGTTGGCGATACACCGCGATGTTGAAAACCCAACATTGCCCAGCCCTAGCATACAGTCTTAATTCTATTGATTGCTTTTTGATCATTGTTTTTTTCTATTTTTATTCATAAGCCGCCTTGAGTCCCATCAGGGGGAAATGGTGGGGAATAAACAAATATATAATAATACAATAGTACTTTGTGTAAGCGGAAGTGTGTAGCATAATCTCTGCATTCTCTATGGCGGGCAGTGGCTTTTCTGACTTTCATGTTTGGGGGTCACAGAGGGGTTCCCCCAAACCTTATCTGTGTCAGTTTCCTCCTGCTTCAGTAGCTTTATTGGGTATTAGTGTTGTATTGAAAAGTTATCAATTATTAAAAAAATAAAATGTTACAAAGAAAAGGAGAAGAAAAGAACAAATAAATAGGCACAAAATTGTGTAAAGAAAAAAAGTATATATGAAAAATACCCTCATTCATTCTTTCCCCCCCTTTTTTATTTCAAAACCAAAAAAATTTACAAACATCTAATTCAAAATCCATATTCATTTTCTAACATAAATCTATTACATAGATTACCTAAATTAAAATATATATTATTTTATTTTATTTAATACCCTCATTCATTCTAATAGGATACCATGCAATAGTATAGGATAATAATTAGCCAACTACATTTTGTATAAATTCATTCCAAATATTGCCATATTTTTGGTTCCTCAGTAACTTGAGGAACGTAAGAGGCGAGATGTCTAGTGAGGAATCTAATGAGTTCCAGAATTGTTTCTTTGAATAAAATAGGAAAGAATAAAAGTAAAAAATATATTAAAAAATAAAAATAAATGTCCAGTAGCACCTTAGAGACCAACTAAGTTTGTTCTTGGTATAAGCCTTTGTGTGCATGCGCACTTCTTCACATGCACACGAAAGCTCATACCAAGAACAAACTTAGTTGGTCTCTAAGGTGCTACCGGACAATTTTTTTAGTTTTTTTTAATATATATTTCAGCTGTGTCAGACCAACACGGCTACCTACCTGGAAGTCAAAAAGTGTTGAGTTGAGGCAGGAAGGTGAGGAAGGCAGGCAGAGACCTGGGCGCCCTTCTCTCGCCCTGGGGAGGCCCAAAATGTCTCCCTGCCCAGAGCGCCTCTTCCTCTCCCACCACCAGGAGGACTCAGAAGGCCGCCTTCCCGCTCACCTGCGCTTCAGCATGAGAGGAAACTTCAGAGCGGTTGAGGACAAGAAGGTCCTTCTCAGTCGCCTCCATGCGGAACGAAAGAGAGGAACGTTTTCCTCATGAGTCCGAGAGGAGGGCTAGGGGTTCCTCTGGAGCAGGAGGGCAAGGGGTGTGTGTGTGTGTGTCAAAATTCAAGGATAGTATTAAATAAATAACTAAATAAATAAATAGATATTTTATTGGTACCCTGCCCTCCCCATCCAGAGCTGGGCTCAGAGCAGCTAACATCATATAAGTAATACAACATGCATAAAAACAAGGAATCAATTGATTAAAATGCATCCACACACACACACACACACACACAGTGAGGGGGGAAAGTATTTGATCACCTGCTAAATTTGCCGGTTTGCCCTCTGACGAAGAAATGACCAGATCATAATTTTAATGGTATGTTTATTGTAGCTGTGAGAGACAGAATAACAGGAAAACCCCCAGAAACCCGGAAGACAAAAGTCAGAGATAGATGTGCATTATAATAAGTGAAATAAGTATTTGATCCCCTATCAAGCAGCCAGGTGTCAGGCTGCCTGGTATCTTCACTGTATGTAACAGGCTGAGATTAGAAGGAAAAAATTCACCACCGTGCAAGCAGATTTTTATTCTGAAAGTGTGGCCCAGAGGAAAAGGTTGGGAAAGCCTCGCTCTCCAGAGGATGGATTGGAACTGGCCTCAAGCAGAGGAAAAGGTTGGGAAAGCCTCGCTCTCCAGAGGATGGATTGGAACTGGCCTCAAGCAGAGGAAAAGGTTGGAAAAGCCTCGCTCTCCAGAGGATGGATTGGAACTGGCCTCCTGCAAAACCACAGGAGGGAATTGTCTTTTTCCTCGTTTTGTGGACCGTCTCCTATAGCTATGGAAAAGGAAGAGTTTCTTCTCTTTTCTCTAGGTATTCAATTCATTGGCCCCTGAAATTCGCTCCGCAGACTCCAGTTTTCGGTGAGGATTTGCGTAGCGAGCCCACAATTTCTGCTCGCACAGCAAATAAACAAATCCCACTGATTCTTGTGGGGAAATGTCTGCCGTGTTCCTGACCACGGACTCTATGGCGCGTCTAGGGAGCTTTCGGTACTAAAGCCTCATGTTCGGATAACTGAATTTTTGCTTGGTGAATATTCGTAAAGTGGGACCTGTGTCCATAATACCTTTTCTCCCCCCCCCCCTTTTTGATAACAATTTATTGATTTCCCAAAAATAACAGAAAAACAACAAAAACAGAAAAGAAAAAATCATAAACAGATTAAGCCATCATTTTTTGGTCGACTTTGGTTCCATTATAATATACTTGTTTGTGTGCATCCATAAAACCTTATATACTTAACAATCTAGTTTTAAAACCTTCTTCATCTTATTACAAGTGACTTTTATAAGTCATACTAATGTAAAAATCTGTACGCAAAGCTTTAAAATTATGCATCGAACAATTGCCCATTTTTGTAATAATTTGTCCTGCATAGTTCGGTAATTTATTTGGTCAATCTTCTTCTTTCTCTTCTTTGGCCGAGGCTTCTTCCTTTCATAGGGGCTGACTACTCTTGGCCTGGCATCCAGTCGCACAAATCGGAACAAAGTCTTTTGCTCAAACAATCCATCAAGTCCTGTGCCTCTCAATATCAGAACTTCATTTTTTTTTAACAACAATCATTTCCTGCATTTTCTTCAAATCTTTATATGTCTTTTCCGAGGCCATTTTGATAATTTTGCATTGCCACCACATAAGGTAGCGTCTTAAACTTTCTGCCCTCCCTGTTTGATTCTTCTCTAACATAGTCAAATCCTCCCGAATCATTTCAGACGAGGTACCATCTTTGTCAGTCAGGTAGTTTGAGGATGGAGGTCCTGGTGACTATTGGGCATGTTCTTTTTCTGACCAGGGCTCCGTCTTTTTGGGTGGGTGGGTGTCATAGCTCCATTCTGGCCCAGGAGACTGTGTTTTCCAGATCTGTTGAATCTATCAATGTGGGAACCCTGGACGCTGCCCCTTCTCTCAGACCATCTCAGTCAGGATCCAGCCTTCCATCTTCAGGCAGACGTCTTCCACCTGACTGCTTAGAGGCTGAAAGGATCTGTGGATTTGTAGCTTGTTGACTGGCTGAACACAAAGAGCGCTCATTAATGGTTCCTCGTCCTCCTGGGAAAAAGTGACCAGTGGGGTGCCTTAGGGTGCTGTTCTGGGCCTGTTGTTGTTCAACGTCTTCATAAACGACTTGGAAGGAGGAACTGAGGGGGTGCTCATTCCATTTGCAGATGGCACCACATTGGGAAGGGGAGCTAATGCCACAGAAGACGGATTTGGGATTCAAGGTGACCTTAACAGATTGGAGAACTGGGCCCAAACTAACAGAACGTATTTCCATAGGGACAAATGTCAGGTTCTGTGTGTAGGCAGGAAGAACCAGATGCACAAATATTGGATGGGGGACACCTGGCTCACTAGCAGGACATGTGAGAAGGATCTAGGGGTCTTGGTGGATCACAGTGGGATGCCGCAAAAAAAAAGCGAATGCTCTTCTAGGCTGCATCAGCAGAAGTCCAGTGTCCAGATCAAGGGAAGTCATAGTGCCGCTCTATTCTGCTTTAGTCAGACCAAACTTGGAAACCTGCGTCCCAATCTGGGCACCTCAGTTTAAGAAGGTTGTTGAGAAGCTGGAATGTGAGCACAGAAGGATGACCAAGGGTCTCTAAGAAGCCAAGCCTTAGGAGGAACAGTTGAAGGACTTGGGCATGTTTAGCCTGGAGAAGAGGAGGCTGAGAGGAGATAGGGGAGCCATCGTCAAATATCTGAAGGGCTGAGCCATGGAAGAGGAAGCAAGCTTGTTTTCTCCTGCTCTGGAGGATGGGCCTCGAACCCGTGGCTTCAAGTTACAGGAAAGGAGATTCCAACTCAACAACAGGAAGAGCTTTCTGACAGTGGAAGGGGCTCCCAGGAGAGGTGGTGGACTCTCCTTCCTTGGAGGTTTCTGAGCAGAGGTTGGACGGCCATTTGCAGGACGTTCTCTTGGGTGTTCCTCATACATTTGTGAATCCGTATGAAGTAAAAGGTTTTCCCTCAGCTGACACTGTTTTTGGTTGACAGCCGCTAAGAAGATGGTTAGTATTTGGCGTTGATGCAGAGGGTCCTCAGCAGACCCTCCTCCACTCTGCCAAAAATGGAACTTAGGGGGAACTTGCCCCACCTCCGTTTCTTCCTCTGCATTCTCTTAGTCTTACAGAGTGTGGATTCACAGGGTTTTGAACGGAGGTGTAAATGTGGCGCTGCGTACTTTCCTAATGTCTGTGTGGCTGTTTCTCCTCCAGTGGGGTAGAGGGGTCATTCGTAGCTCTGCCAGTTAGATCTGGAGGGCAGGCTGGATCCTGCCCCGGAAAGAGGAGGTAAAAGGCTTGAGGGGCCCTGTCAGTCCAGGGGGAAGAGGCCGAATGTCCTGCAGTCCACTATTTGCATGGACAGGCCCAATTCCCACCATCACTTTGCTCAGAGAGTTGTTTCCAAGCTTCAAGGGAGGTGAACAGACTCTCCGAAGAAAGCAGGGGTGTGCAACACGGCAGAGATGAGAGCGATGGGGCCTGGTGGGTTGGAGGCCCGACTGACTTGCTCCCCCCGCCCGGTGCCCCTTCTGCCCCTGCAGCAATCGCACACGCCTTCAACACTGAACCCCGTCATGCCGGCCTCCGAGAGGACAGTCGCCTGGGTCTCCAACATGCCCCACCTCTCGGCGGACATTGAGAGCTCCCACATTGAGCGGGAGGAGTACAAGCTGAAGGAGTACTCCAAGTCCATGGACGAGAGTCGGCTGGACCGGGTAACTGGGGCACGTTTGGGGCGGGCCAGCTGGGGCAAGCGGCCTGCGTGGGCTCCGTGGGGCTGGTGGCGGGGCGGCTTCCGGGCTCGGTTGCAAGACTGCTCCCTCCCTCGCCCTGGTGCAGGTGAAAGAGTACGAGGAGGAGATCCACTCGCTGAAGGAGCGGCTGCACATGTCCAACCGGAAGCTGGAGGAGTACGAGCGGCGCCTGCTGAGCCAGGAAGAGCAGACCAGCAAGATCCTCCAGCAGTACCAGCAGCGGCTGGAGCAGAGCGAGAAGCGCCTCCGGCAGCAGCAGGTGGAGAAGGACTCCCAGATCAAGAGCATCATCGGCAGGTGAGCTGCAGGTCGGAGCCGCGGGAGGGGAGGGGGAGGCCCCGGGGGGAGGGGCAGAAGGCAGGGGTCCCCCCAGCTGGGCAGGGGATCCCCCAGGAGGAGAGGCCCCTGGCGGGGAGGGGCCTGGGGCAGGGGGGCTCCCGCCGGGCGGCCGTTCCCCGGGCCGCCATGGGAGCCCCCCTTTCCCGCAGCTGCTGGCGGCCCCGGCTCCCGCCGCCTGCCTGCTGGGTGGGGGGGCCCGGATTGACTCCAGTGAAGCCTGTCCCTGCAGGTTGATGCTGGTGGAGGAGGAGCTGCGCAGGGATCACTCGGCCGCCCTCGACGCCTCCGAAACGCGGAAGCGGCTGCTCGACGCTCAGGTGGAAATTACAATGTCATTGTTCTAGCCCATGTCTCCATCGCCATCCCTGTCTGCGTCTCCCCGCCCACCCTCCCTCCCTCTGTCCTCCGCTCACCTCACCCCCGGGCATGCCGCCCCCACCCTGCCACCGCCTGAGTCCGCTTCTGCCTCTCCCCCCTTCTGCATGGCGGGAGGGGCTGTGCCTGGGCAGGGAAGGAGGGAGGGAGGGAGGGAGGGGGCTCCCCGCCTGCTGACACCTGGCCCCACACACTGGGTAGGGGGACGGGGTTCAGAGTCCCTTTGCCTGGCCCTGCCCAGGTGTGGGGGAAGTGGGGGTCAGAAGAGG
Source organism: Podarcis bocagei (assembly GCF_964188305.1). Classification (NCBI taxonomy): domain Eukaryota; kingdom Metazoa; phylum Chordata; class Lepidosauria; order Squamata; family Lacertidae; genus Podarcis; species Podarcis bocagei. Next base: position 194,299 of record NC_138126.1, read on the forward strand.
GGCGCTGAGCTGCAGGGGGTGCCAGAAGGGGAGGGAGAGGGGCTGGCTGCCTTCCTGCCCGCTGGGCCTTTTCTGGCCTGGGATGCCCTCGGTCCTGGGCGCTCCCCCTCTGCCAAGCAGGAGTTCCTCCAGCCGGAGGGTCTGTGTTCAGTTCTGGGAGGGCCCTGGGGGTGGTTGGAGTGCCTGCGATGGAAAGTGAGACCCTCCCCAGAGCAGCAGGGGGCTTTCTGTCCGCATGGCAGATGCCCGAAGAGCCAGGCGGGGCCCAGGGCCAGAGTCTCTGCCCTCTGAAGCCCATCTCCTGTGGGGCTGGCAACCTGGGGAACCACCCATAAGGCTCTTCTTACAGCCCGAGGTTTGGCCTGGCTGGGGGGCACACAGGGTCGTCCCCCCAGCACACAGGAGCCCTTCCCCCTCCAGCCCCTCGTCCGCCTCCTTGGCATTGGAAAGAGATGGACGGGGGGCTGTGGGAGATGCCCACCTGCCCCTTCTCCTTGCCCTGCCCAGGCCCTCCCCCTCCCCACCCTGCCCCACAGCTGCTGGGGGGTCCCTGACCCAATCACTGTGTTTTCTCCGTTTCATCCTAGCTGTTCACCAGGTAACTCTGTATGACTCAGCTTTTCTCACATGGAGGGATCGGGGGGACACCCGCCACTCAGTAGCCGACCAGGTGGGTCCCGTACACGCCCATTGCCCCTCTCCCGCCCCCCGTAAGGAGTAGACCCTCTCTTTGCCCTCCTTTCCTCCCCTCTGCCTTTCCTCTTCCTGATCCTCCTTTATGTCCCTATAGGTGTGGGGGGACCCTCTGGGGGGACCCCATTGGGTGCCCACCTGTAGGAGGACAGCCTCATTCTGGGGGGAAAGGAGGTCCTCAAGTCAAAAGCTTGGCAGGGGGTACCTGCTGCCCATGGGGGGAGGAGGAGGGGTGGGGCGTGGGGCCCTCCCCCCTGAACATCAGTCAGAGGGAGGGGCGGTTCTGTCCACTTGCAGCAGGAGCAGCCTCTGGGACACCCACCTCCTCCTCCTCCCCCTAGGGAGGCCGGAAGCACCACAGGGGCACCCAGGGCCTTTTCAGCCCCCCAACCCATGCTGCCCGTCCCAGCGTGACCCCAGGCCCCCCGCCTCCCGCACTGCTGCCCCGCCCCCGTTTGTCTTGTGTCTGTCCGCACCGCATTCCACTTGGACACCCAGCACTGTCTGTTCCCTGGCGGGAGGGGTTTGTGCATGGGCCTGGAGGGGGGCGGGCAGGGTCCTGTGTGCATGGGGGGGGGAGTGTGGGAGGACCCCATCCACCGGTCTGTCAAGGAGGGGGCCGGATGCTCCCAGGCACAGGGGGGGCCGGGCGAGTGGTGGTGGACAGCTGGCCCAAGAGGTTAGTGCCAGCCAGGGGGCGGGAGTGGCGGCATGTGGGGCTGGGGTGCGTGGAGGCGCTGTCCCTGGGGAACTCGGTGCCCGACTGCTGCCCTCCCCCAGGGTTCAGTGGGGGCGAGGATGCCAGAGGCCACGTGGGGGGCACTTCACCCCTTAGAGAGGGAGCCCCAGGATGGGGTCACCAGGGAGGGGGAGAACGGCCTCATTCCTCCCCGGGCTCAGCATCATCAGGGGTCAGTCCTGCCCAGCTTCCTCCCCCCTTGCAGGTGGTTCAAAGGTGGTGGGGGCACGCATCCTGCACCAGGGTCTGGCCTGGGAAGAAGGGAAAGGAATTGTGGGATCTGGAGAATGGGTGCTTCCCAAAGGCCTGTCCTGCTCCCCTCCGCTTGCCACGGGGTGTCCCCACAGCTGCCTCCCTTTTCCCCTCTTGGGGGGAGGGAGCCCTGGAGCAGGGAAGACAGTTGCACCCCCCCCACAGCCATGAGGGATGGGGAAGGGGGGCATCAGAGGGGGGGGAGGCCTGCTGCAGCCGAGTGGCCTGCACCCACCATGCTCAGGAAGGCCTGTTCTCTGGAAGCACCCTGGGAGTGGCTGGGCTGGGGGGTGAGCAGTTCCCCGTGGGAGGAAGGGGGCAGGATAGAGGCCTCTGGGAAAGCAGGGAGAGAGGGGGAGCCCCCCTGATTCCTGAGGCCCAAACTGGGGGGCTCAGGGCAGGGCCAGGAAAGGGCGTCTCCACCCAGCGGGGGTTGCTATGGGGAGCTGAAAGAAGGGGCGGAGCCAAGGACACAGCCCAGCCTCAGGCACTCGGCTCTTGCTGGGGGGCACGGGGGGGGGGTTGCAGTCCTGCCTTCCTTGTGGGGACGCCTGGCTGGCCCCACAGATCCACCATGGGCTGACCCGGCTGCCAGGCCCAGGCCTGGGAGAGCCACAGGGTGTCCCAGCCAGCCCCATGGAGCCCACAGCTGGAGTCCCAAAGCGGCCCCCGAGTGGGGGGAGGAAGGCCCTTGGACCCCCTTGGGCTGCTGGGGGGAGGCCGCTCCTATTGGCCTCTGGGGTGGTGCCGCAGAGGGGCCCAAGCGGGAAGGCGGGGGCTGCCTTGCAAGAGCCAGCACCCCCCAACGTTAATAAATAAGTGCCCCCTCTTGCCCCCCTCTGTTACAGGAGAGGCAGCTTTCCGCCGTGGGTGCAGCAAACCCGCGTCTGAGCGCCGCTATGGGGCAGCCCTGGAACGGGATCCACTCCGGGCAACCGCCTCCGCCCCCGCGACTCCAGATCACGGAAAATGGAGAGTTTCGCAACACCGTGTCTGAGCACTAGCGGCCGCCCCCTGCCTCCCCCCACCTCCCCGAGCCGGCGTGGGGTGGGTGGGGCGGGGCGGGGGTCCGGCCCGCCTGCCTCCGGGTGCAGGGAGGGGGCGGGAGCATTTTCAGGGTGTTTTATAGCAGGACACAGACGACAATCTTAACCCCCATCACACCCTCTCTGACCCCCACCCCTGCCCACAGAGCACCGCCTTCCCCTGCTCTGCCCCCAAACAGAGTGGGGGGTCCCCCTCCCTCCCTCCCTCCCCCCAGGTATTTCTCAGGAGTGGCATCCCCTTGCTCCCCCCATGGCAGCATTGACCTTCCTCCCCAAGGCAGCAGCCCCAGCAAGGGGGGGGAGGGTGCTGTTCCCCTCTTGGGCCCCCTTCCCCGGCCTGGGGGGGCAGGAAGTTCGCCCGCAGGGGGGAGGCTGGTCCCGATTCCCTTGCCACGCGCACTTGCCTCAGCCAGCTGCCATGACGGGTGGGGCTGCCCCCCCGCACCCCACCTGCTCATTCTCTTCTCCAGAGGGGAGGGAAGGGAAGGCTGGGCGGGAAGGGGAGGACCCCCCCAGGCCCCAAAGCTCCGCACTGCCCAGCCCCCCCCAGGCAAGGCTGTGCCTCCCTCTCCCCCCATTCTGCGCTCTCCATCCTCTGACAAAGGGCTTTGCCTGCTCTGTACAGTGACCCCCTCTTGCTTTCTGGATATTCTGGATTCTCTCTCTCTCTCCCTCTCTCTTTTCCCCTGTGTTGTGGGGGGCAGCGCAGGGCAGGGCAAGGGGGGTTGACTCTTTTCTTCTTTCCTTCCCCCCCTCCAGGCTCCCACCCCCCATTTCCGACCGGGGGAGGGGGCCTGACCAACTCTCTCTCTCTGTCTCTCAAAGAAGCCATTTTTGACCTGCCCAGCCAGCCCAAAGCGGGGCCCTCGAGATGGGTGGGGACCCCCTGCCCCCCCGGAGAGAAGCAAAGGGGCGGGGGCCACCCCCCACTTGGCGTGGTGCTGCTGCTCTGCTGGCCCCCCTGTCCGTCGCCCGCCTGCCCGTTGTGCTTTTGGTTCCTGAGCTGAGCTGCTGCAGGGTGAGAAGTGTTCGGCACAAGAGTTCGTGGTTGTCGTGGCTGTTTTCTCCCCCCCTCCCCGCTGCGCATCGCCCCAGCCCCTCCCCCAGCCCCGCTTTGAGCCCCTGACCATTTCCGCCTCCCCTCTGACCCCCATATTTATTTTGTAAGGACTCTCCTTCCCTCCCCCCCTCTTTCTTTCTCTCCCCCCCCCCGGACAATGACGGTGGCTCCGGCGGGCACCGTAGATATTTATACGTATTATTATGATGATGAATTATTATTATTATAATATAAAGAGATTGTACATATGTGAAGTCCCCGCTGCCTGCTCCCCACGGACTTGCCCCCCCCCTGGTGTAATTACCGCGGGATTTGTACTGTACATATGAAGAGCTGCTCCTTCTCTCTCTCTCTCTGCCTCCTTCCCCCCCTCTCTCGAACTCAGAGCCTGTGTACATATTTCCTCCCTTTGGAAGGGGGGGGGGTTCAGGTCACTCCGGCCTCCCCAGGCATCTCCTCTCTTTCTCTCTCAAGCTCTCAAGTTTATTTTATGTCAAATTTATTTTTTTCTCATTTTTTTCTGGAGTGTGTGGTGAAAACAGACGAAAATGTTTAATAAAAAGCAATTGGTCTTTTATGCCACATCAGCCATAAAGGCAGGGGGAGGGGTGGGATGGGGGGGGGCTTCTGTGGGGCAAGTGCCCCAGCCTGAGGGGCTTCCCCACTCCTGGAGGCATGAGAGTGGAGGGCCCTGCAGTGGGCACTTGGCAAATTTCTGGCTGCTGGGGGGGGCAGCTTCTGCCCGTGTCCAGGTCGGGCTGAGAGAGAGAACTTCAGCCAGAAGCCCCCCAACTGTTCTCTGCCCCCCCAGGAAGGGTTCCAGAGTTGTGGGTGGCCAGAGCAAAGTATTTGGGAGCGTGAGTGTGCAAGGGCCTCACTCTCAAGGGAAGGTGGAGCAAGATCTGTCGGGCATAATACTATTGGGGGGGGACGCACCCGAAAAAGAAAGGTATATGACCCGTGTCAGGTTAGTTCATAAAAGAATTTGCTGGATCCTGAGATCTGAGGCACGGGACCCAGCGCTCTCTCCAGCAAGAGGGAGCCCCCAGCAGTTGAGAATCGCAGAATTACACAGCACAGCGAAGCGCAGGAATAAGAGGCTGTTCTACCTTTCAAATAGGCAGGGCTTTGTTTCCAGCCCTCTTGCAGTGAACAGGCCCCACTCTTAGTCCCTTGGAACGCTTTACTTACAAAGTCCAAAGGTCAGATTCATGCGTTATTCCATGCAGCAGCAAGAACTTAGGAGACACAGTCCCTGGTCAGCTTCACGCGGCAGAAGAGAAAGAAGAAAGAAGCTTCACTAAGTCACCGGAGTCTTAACCCCTCGTGCATTCACTAGCCCTCAGTTTGCTAGTTAGATTTGACTGCAGTCTCCAACAGAAATTGTCACCCAGCTGACCATTTGCAGAGAAAGGGTCTGATCCGGCCCAAAGGCAACCTGTGGAGATGCGCCGCTGATCCTTGCAATACACTCCTGATCGTTGTCAATGTGTAATCATAAGAGCTGTTTGACGGGGGACCTGGGAAGGGGGTTTTAGAGCCGATGTTGGGTGACTGCGCTGCAATTTTTGCATTGCAGGGGGTTGGACTAGATGACCCCTGGAGCCCCTTCCAACTCTACAGTTCTACGGTTCAATGATGATTGTGTCTTCTTAGAAGGTTGCATTACCTTGGAAGGGGGTGGCTGGGAAGGGACCCTGTACTTCGGAACCTGCCACTACGCTGCCAACCAAAAGCACTCCTATCCCATGGGAGGGAGAGGGGGGGCTTCCTTCCTCTGCTGCCCCCAGGAGGCTCTGGAGCTTTTTCCCACCTTCTGCAGCCCATGACCTCAGTCCACTGAGGTCCAGCTCCAGAGCCTTCTGGCGGTTCCCTCCCTGTGAGAAGTGAGGTTCCAGGGAACCAGGCAGAGGGCCTTCTTGGTGGTGGACCCCGCTCTGTGGAATGCCTTCCCACCAGATGTCAAGGAAATAAACAACTAACTGACTTTTAGAAGACATCTGAAGGCAGCCCTGTTGAGGGAAGTTTTTAATGTTTAATGCTGTATTGTGTTTTTTGAAATTCAGTTGGCAGCCACCCAGAGTGGCTGGGGAAACCCAGCCAGATGGGCGGGGTATAAATAATAAATTATTATGATTATTATTAGGAGAGGAGCAGCTGCAAGGTGGGTTTTCGCCCTCTTCCATCAAAGACAGCCTGCCCCAGAGCTCAGACACTATGGGGGTGGGGGTGGTTTGGGTGACCCACACTGCTGCTGGAAGGGCCAGCCAAGGCTAAGAGGTCAGCCCCACGGAGGGAGGGAGGGAAGTGCCATGGGTCTGGTTCTGTCAGCCATGCCATGCAGGGCGCAAGTGGGCGAGCGGCAGGGATTGCTGATAACGCAAGAGATACCGAGTGGCACCTATTCTGCAGGCCTCACCTTTTATTTATTTGCAGCAAGTGACCTTGAGGCAACTTGCAAGCATGAAAGAGTGCAATTCTAAAAATGGCCAGCAAGACAAAAGCATCAGATATATATAGATATAAAAGCAGCAGCTGAGAGCAGGAGGGAAGGTGGATGCAAAGCTCTCCACTGTGCTTTGCTTGGGGGGCCAGAACAGAGGGAGCCTGGGAGGGGGGCTGGAATGGGGGGGGGGTCCTCAAGGGCAAGGTCTTGGGTGCTTCTGTGCTTGCTTGCTCAGACTGTGGATCACAGAATCATAGAATTGTTGAATTGGAAGGGATCCTGAGGGTCATCCAGTCCAACCCCCTGCAATGCAGTGATCTCAGCTCAAGCAGCCCTGACAGATGGCCTCCCAATCTCTGCTTGAAAGCCTCCATGGAAGGAGAGTCCCCCTCCCTGAGGAGACCGTTCCCCAGCCGAGCAGCCGCCAGCCCCCTCCTGGGGCAGCTCTCGGGCGCAAGAGCAGCCTTACAGCAGGTCAGGTCAGGAGACCAAGGACCCCCGACTGGCCTCACAAACAGGCCAGGCTCCTCCTCTAGCTCTGCTGAAACAGCACTTGGGAGGGAAAATCAGTGGTGGGGCAGGGAATAGAAAAGGTTCCTTGACAGTGCCAGCCCTTTCCCCAGAACCTCTTCCTCCCATACCACCTTCAAAGGACAAAACACACCAATGCATACCATAACAACTAACAAAACAAGAGCTCCGTCTCACACACACACTTTAAAAGACCACAGATTGTGTAATCAACCCAAGGCCTGCTTGAAGAGGGACGTTTCCGCCTGGTGCCCAAAGGTGTCTTGTGAAGGCACCTGCAAATGGGGAGCCACTGCAGAAAAGGACCTGCTCTTGTCTTGCCACCCCTTGATCTCTCGCGGAGGAGACACACAAAGAAGGGCCTTGGATGGGGAACGCAGAGTCCAAGGGAGCCTCAAGGGCCAGCCAAGGATCCAGGAGGACCCTAAGCTATGTCCCCACTCCTCCCCAGGGACCCCATCAAGAGCCTGCCCTCGGGGACCTCCGTCTTGCTGGATGGAGCTTCCCTTGCTTGGTGCTCATCCAGTCGGTTCTTGAGTCCAGCACAACCCCTGGCAGGGAGAAGATAAAAAGGTCAAGGACCCAGTCAAAGGCAACGATGGGGTTGCGCCCCTCACCTCGTTTTCAGGCCAGGGAGGAGATACTGCAAAACACTGATCTGTCTGCAGTGGGGTGGGGGCAGCAGAGAAACAGCAACCCCAGGTTCCTCCCCCATCCTGTGGGCCTGGTGACCAGGGGCCTGTCTGGGGGCGTAGCACTTCCTGGAGATCTCAGAGCCTGGGCAGCTTCCACAGGAGGCAATTGGATCCTTCAGACATGTTGGGCTTTATAGATGAAAGCCAGCCCTTTGGGTTGCGACTAGAGCTGTTCTAGCAAGACCCTCTAACCAGTCCTGGTCAGCAATCTGGCTGCAGCAGTTTGGGCCAGCGAGATTTTCTGAGCCCTGGCAGGAGGGCACCCAGCAAAGCTGAAAGGCGGGAGATTTCAGGCCACTGTGGGATTTGCTGCCACAAGATGCAGCGGCGATCACCAGCGCCGATGTTTTTAAAGCAGCACCAAGTAGGTACTTCAAGGACTCCGGATTCCATGTGCCTTTGGGGCGCGCACACACCTGCTCATTTGCAGTGTTTGGGTCTTTTCAGTCGTTAGGGAAATTTGGAGGGTTCCTTCCTTGAAGCAGACAGCCAAAAACCTCTAAGGAAAGAGGAGTCAGGTACACAGGGTAGGCTGAACAGAGATTTCTTCATCATTAAGACAGCGCTGAATGGTCAACCACAAGGCTGTTGCCACAATCATGGTCTGACCACAGTACATGCCCTCAGGCTTTTATATGCTACTCCTCTATCAGGTGAATACATGCAATCCTTGCGCCCATATCATGTTTGCAATATTATTGGCTAAAGCAATGCGTAAGCAGCTCACAGACACACTACCTGGCCTTCCAATTGGGCACACCATATTTGGAATTGTTTTCTGCTTAGAAACTCCTGTTACCTTATTAAGGTGTCATCCTCCAATCATTCCTTTTCAGCAGGTTTGGGCTTGTTACCATTCTGACTCCTAAGCAGAGGCAGTAATTTCAGTTTTAACTACTTCTATATACGTATTCGATATACTTCTATATACGATATTCTGATCAAATTTGCAGATGACACCAAACTGGGAGGGGTGGCTAACACCCCAGAGGACAGGATCACACTTCAAAACGACCTTGACAGATTAGAGAACTGGGCCAAAACAAACAAGATGAACTTTAACAGGGAGAAATGTAAAGTACTGCACTTGGGCAAAAAAAATGAGAGGCACAAATACAAGATGGGTGACACCTGGCTTGAGAGCAGTACATGTGAAAAGGATCTAGGAGTCTTGGTTGACCACAAACTTGACATGAGCCAACAGTGTGACGCGGCAGCTAAAAAAGCCAATGCAATTCTGGGCTGCATCAATAGGAGTATAGCATCTAGATCAAGGGAGGTAATAGTGCCACTGTATTCTGCTCTGGTCAGACACGGTCCAGTTTGTCAGTGTCCTTCTTGCACTGTGGTGCCCAGAACTGGACACAGTACTCCAGGTGAGGTCTGACCAGAGCAGAATACAGTGGCACTATTACTTCCCTTGATCTAGATGCTATACTCCTATTGATGCAGCCCAGAATTGCATTGGCTTTTTTAGCTGCCGCGTCACACTGTTGGCTCATGTCAAGTTTGTGGTCAAGCCTGGAGGTGACTGTCGCATGGATCACTGTGACAAGGTCGGGGTGGGAAAGGTAAGGGACCAACTGCTTGATGCGGTGAAGGTGGAAAAATGTTGCCTTGGCCGTTGCTGTAACTTGTGCCTCCCTAGAAAGGGAGGCGTCAAGGATTACACCCAAACTCTTAACGGAAGGCAATGGCACTAATTGGGCCCCAGCAAGAGAAGGGAGTTGGTCCCTCATCCCCATGCCATCCCGACCCAGCCATAGGACCTCTGTCTTCGAAGGATTTAGTTTCAATCGGCTCCCACGAAACCATCCAGCCACAGCTTCCAAGCATCTGGTCAGTGTGTTCGGGGCCGAGTCGGTGTGGCCATCCATCAGCAGATAGAGCTGAGTGTCATCAGCATATTGGTGACAGCCCAGCCCAAAGCTCCGGATAATCTGGGCAAGGGGGTGCATAAAGATGTTAAAAAGCATCGGGGAGAGAATTGCGCCCTGCGGCACTCCACACACCAAGGAGTGGCGTGACGACATTTCCCTCCCTAGTGCCACCCTCTGTCCCCGACCAGAGATAAAAGAGCACAGCCAGTTACGGGCTATGCCCTGTATCCCCACGTCTGCAAGGCGGTGGTCCAGAAGATCATGATCAACCATGTCAAAGGCTGCTGACAAATCTAAAAGGATCAGCAGTCCTGACCCGCCTCGATCCAGTTGTCTACGGAGATCATCCATTAGGGCAACCAGAGCCGTCTCTGTTTTTATAACAATAACATTATACACATATTTCTAACACAGTTTAGTAAAAAGGCAAATGACATAATGACATGGTAAATATAATGGATGAAGAAAATGGATAGAGAAAAGTTTCTATCTCTCCTGTAACGTAAGACACCCCATGAAGCTGAACAATGCAAGATTCAAAATCCAATCAAAAAGGACTTATTGGTTCATCTATGGAACTCCCTCCCAAAGGAGACAGCCCAGCTTTGAGGTTCACGGAGGAGCTACCAGCCAGCAGGGGAGGCTTCCTCTCGTGCTCGGATCCAGTCTGCAGGCCTGCCCCTCTGGCCTGATCCAGCTGCTGCTGCAGGGTCTCCTGGTGCCCTGAGGCAACAATAACTATTTATACCCCGCACTCTGGGCGGCTCCCAATAAAATATTAAAAACACGATAAAACATCAGTCATTAAAAACTTCCCCCAACAGGGCTGCCTTCAGGTGTTTTCTAAAAGTCAGGTAGTTGACGTCTGATGGGAAGGCGTTCCACAGAGCGGGCGCCACCACTGAGAAGGCCCTCTGCCTGGTTCCCTGTAACCTCCCTTCTTGCAGGGAGGGAACCGCCAGAAGGCCCTCGGCGCTGGACCTCAGTGTCCGGGCTGAACGATGGAGGTGGAGACGCTCCTTCAGGGATCCTGGGCCAAGGCTGCTTAGGGTTTAGGTTCAACGTATGAGCATCAGGAGGGTACCCAAAGGTCCCTTCTCCCAAGGGCAGAAGGGCGGCTTCCCGACCAACAGAAACTCGCCAGGGGAACCTTCTCCTGCGTCTCCACCTGTTGAACTTCTGCCTGTCGAGAGGCTGCTCTTTCTCCTTGGGCCAGAGTGTTCTGTGCCAGGCTGTCCACGGACAGAGATGATGATGATGATGATGATGATAATGATAATAATAATAATAAAATACGACTTATGCCCCGCCCATCTGACTGGGCTTCCGCAGCCACTCTGGCCGGCTTCCAAGAAAAGATTAAGAAGACACCCAGGCCTCCGTTTGCTGCCCGCTGCTTTGGCCCCAGCCTGGCCGGGGCGGGGAGAGGCGCCTGGCCCTCTGGCTTCCCCGGGAAACTCGGACCCCGCGTCTCCCCCAAGCTGGCAGCCCTTCCCGACCTGGTCGCCTCTCGCGGCCCCCTCCGCTTCCGTACAACATGATGGCTGCCTCCACGAAGCGGGAAGAACACAGAGCATGCGCAGAGGCCGAGAAGGAAGGAGGGCGACCGCGGCCGAAACTCGAGCGGAAGAGGGCGCGGGGCGCATGCGCGAGCACCTCACCGCCAAGGAACTCGTTCCCGCGGAATGGAGGGAACGGACCGGCCCGGCCTTCCTTCCCGCCTCCGGCGACGCGGCGCGCTCCTCGGGGCCGCGGGGGGCCTCTCCCCCTAAGGCAAGGCGGCGGGAAGGGGCCGGGCCAGGGCGGGGCGGGGCCTGCCGAACCAACGGCTCCCTCGGATTCAAATCGCGGGCGGGTGACGGCGGTCACGTGGCCGGAAGAGGCGGCTCCGTACGGCAAGGTGGCGGCGCCCCGAGGCCCCGGCGAGGCCTCCCGTTCGGGGCGGGAAGGCGAGAGGCAGGGGGCCGGGGCGCCCCGCGGAGACGCGGGCGAAGCGCCCGACGCTGGGCCGCAGCAGGGCCGCCCAGCGCCGCAGAGGGAGCGCGGGAAAGCCGGCTCCTCGCCGTACGGCAAGATGGCGGGAAAGGCGGGCACTTCCGGTCCTGCGCAGTGGGCCGGGAGGAAGGGAGGCATTTCTTCTGGGCTGGCCGCGGAGGAGGCAAGGGAACCGAAAGCGAAGCCGGGGGGGGCGAGGGGGCGCCGAGAGAGAGGGGTCGGGGGGGGGCTCTCAGGCCTTGGTTCTTGGGCCAGGTGGGCGGGGAGAAGGGAGGAGGGTCCTCCTGTTGGGGGGGGGAGGGGGAGGGGGGTCTGGGGCCCCCTTGGCGCGTGGGGGGGGGGAGGGGAGACCCCCCAAAAGAACGGCCTAGGGTGGTATTTCTGGCAGGCGAGTGACTTCCTCTTTGCTCCCCCCCGCAGGTGACGCCCGAGGGTGCTCTGCCCGGCCCCTCCGCCTGGGATGCTTGGCCCCTCCTGCCGCTGACCCCCCGCCTGCCGGCGCCGCCATGGCCTCCCCCAGCGGCAGCATCATCATCCTGGATGAAGACGAGGAGCCCCCCGCCCCGCAGCCCCCCAGCAGGGAAGCCCCCCAGGCCGCCGCCGGCCGAGCGGGGCAGAAAGCCCCCGCCCCCGGGAAGGACCCTGCCAGCCTCAAGGCGGAGAACGAGCGGCTCTTTGCAGAGGTGAGCTCTGGAGACCTGCGCAGTCCAAAGGGGGGACGTGGGGACCCCGAGACCCTCTTCTCCGCCTGGGGATGGAGCAGGGGGGAATCTTCTTGGGTCCCCCACCCCCTCTCTCTGGCTGGGCTTCCTTGTCCTAGTCTTTTCTCGGCTGGGCTTAGTAACTCCCAACTGCTTTTTGGTGGAGAGGGGGCCATGCCCGGGGGGGGTGGCCTTTCCTCTTCCGTCAGGAGTTGGGGGGCTGGTCTGCCTGGGCTGAAGCCGCAGGGGATGTGTGTCTGCAGGTTCGCTTCCATCGTGGGCAGCAGGCCACCCAGCCTCTGGCATCCTTAGGGTGGTCCTTGCTAGCCATGTGGCAGGTGTCACAGAACGCCTCTTCTGCATTTGTCAGAAACTGGTCTTATAGCGGCGGCTCTGGAATTCCCCGTCTGTTGATGTCAGCAGTGGTGTGTTTGCTGGGCTCTTTTTGGCTCCTGCTCAAAAAATTCTGTGCAGGTGAGCCTGCCCAGACATTTAGAAACGCGTTGTTGTTATTATTAACAAATTTTGTTGCCAAAAGGTGCCTAGATGTTTGGTTGTGGCGACTGTCACCTAGGTTTAAGGTGGCATTTGGTGATCTGCTAATATTCTGTATATGAGCTTGTAACACTGTGGCAAGGCCCCAGCGGGCAGCTCTCCAAAGCTTCTCCCCTCTCTGGGCCTAGAGCATGAGTTGGCAAACCAAGGTTTGTGGGCCGGATCAGGCCCAATTGCCTTCGAGAGCCAGCCTGCGGACAGACCGGGAATCCAGGCAGCCGGCATAGGGTGCACGCGACGTTTTTTGTGACTCATCCAGGCTTGGGGGTCAAAAGTGAGGTGGGCGGCTGCTTGAAACAAGCCCCTTTTCTGTCCATCATGCGCGCGCGCTGCAATCTTTTCTTCCAGGGTGGGGAAGAGGGAAAAGGATCCAAGAATGGCGCGCTTACCTCAGCCCCCCCACCCTGCCTTATGAGAGAAATAACAACTGTCAATGCATAAAATGCAAAGGAAGCAGTGTGGGTGTGTGAGGGGAAACCCCACCCCCCCGCAAATCACATTTGGGTAACATTGGGGTTGGTCCAAAGAAGAGTCTTTGCCAAAAATGCAGGTCATAATCATGGCAACATATAGTCCGGCCCCCCACAAGGTCTGAGGGACAGTGGACTGGCCCCCTGCTGAAAAGGTTTGCTGACCCTGGCCTAGAGCCCAGCATCCCAAAGTCTGCAATTAAGCAGAGTGTGAAAGGGAGCCAATCAGCATATAGGCCCCCAGGACGGTGAAGTTCAGTCCAAAGCGACTCTGGGGGGCAGCCTTCATCTCACTGTCAGGCCAAGGGAGCCGGCGTTGGTCCACAGACAGCTTTCCGGGTCAGGTGACCAGCAGGGGAAATGAAACCAGCTGCCTCCTCTGCCAAAAATGTTCTGGGGGTAGCAGACTCTCCTTCCTTGGAGGTTTCTAAGCAGGGGTTGGGCAGCCGTCTGTCCTGGATGCTTGAGCTGAGATCACTGCATTGCCGGGGGCTGGACTAGATGACCATTCTGTGACTTGGAAGCTGCCCCCCCCCCGGTGTCTTGTGTTCAGGTTGGGAGCGACCTTTGGCTGGCAGAGGGTGGATGCGCCACGGACAAGGCCTCCTCCGTTGTGCAGTCCCTCCGCCTTCTCTCAAAGCCACGCTGGAAGTCTTCCAGGGGCGTTGCAGCCTCCTCTGTGCAGGGCCTGTCAAAAGGCTGCCGCTCCCTGGCAGGCCCCGTCCACAATGCGTTTGGTTTCCTTCTCTTCCAACGTGCCTGAGACCTTGCCTGAAGATCACAAAACTTGGGCAGCTTTGTAGGAGGGAGTACGGGTGGCCTTGCCTGCCTCCTGTGGGAGGGAGTTCCACAGTTGAACAATGTGCTGCGCAGATAAAGTCCTTTCTTTGATCTGCCCCGAATCTCCCGACATCCGGCTTCCTTGGAGGTCGAGTTCGAGTGTTGAGAGAGAGAGAGAAGAAACGTTTTCTCTCCCTGCTTCTTCCATCGTTCTGCCTTTTCTGCTACCAGAAAGCCCCAGGCGCAGGAGTGGATTGCCTTTCAAAATGGCCCCTCTCTTGGCCAGTTCCAGGGGCCCCTCCAAGTTTCTAGTCCCTGGCGGGGACTCCCGTGGGTGCAGGCTTCGGTCGGAGGGTGGGTGGGCTCCCTGCGCCCCTGACCCTCCCCTCTCCTTTCTCCGCAGTTTGTGGCCTTCTGCTCCTTGCACACGGCCGACCACCCGGAGGTGCTCCCCTACCTGACGGGGCGGCACCAGAAGGCAGCGCCCGCCTTCCTCTCCTCGGTGGAGTTCCGCAACGTCCTGGGCCGCTGCCTGGCGCGGGTGCAGGCGCGCAGCACCAAGGTCTACGTCTACATCAACGAGCTCTGCACCGTCTTCCGGGCCCACAGCCAGAAGAAGAAGCTGCCCCTGCCGGCTCCAGAGCCAGAGGCCCCCGGGCCCAGCGCCGCCCCTGCCGGCCCCGTGAACGCTCCGGGCCCTGCGGCCAAGGCTCCGGGCCCCGCCGCCAAGGCTCCGGGCGAGGGCTCCAAGCGGCAGATCCGCTACCTGGAGGACCTGCTGCGGCTCCACGAGGTGGAGATCCGGAAGCTGCAGGAGCGGGAGCTAGACCTGGAGGAGCTGGACAGCGAGGACTCGACGTACCTGCAGGAGAGCCGGCTGAAGCGGCGCATGGTGCGCATCTTCCAGCGCCTCTGCCAGCTGAAGGACTGCAGCAGCCTGACGGGGCGCGTCATCGAGCAGCGCATCCCCTACCGCGGCACCCGCTACCCGGAGGTCAACCGGCGCATCGAGCGCCTCATCAACCGCCCCGAGGCCTTTCCCGACTACGCCGACATCCTCAAGGCCGTGCAGAAGGCCAGCACCCGCCACAGCCTGGGCCTGCCCAAGCGCCAAATGGAGAGCATGGCGGCCGAGGCCTTCCGCGAGGTGGGCAACCACCTCCAGGAGCGCCGCCACCTCGACCTCGTCTACAACTTCGGCAGCCACCTCACCGACCAGTACCGGCCCAGTGAGCGCCCGGGGGCACTGGCGGGAGGCGGGGGGCGCAGGGGGCACAACACACACAGGTGCCTCAGTTCAGACAAAGGCACACATAATAAAAATAGCGGGGAAATGGAAATTCCCCTCCGAGGAGGCCGGGGGGGGGGAGGGAGTTGGCCATCATTCCCGTAGGGCTTTAAAGATGCTTCAAAGTTCAGAAACATGCACACACCATGGAAATAGTGGGAATTGTTGAAAATTTCCCTCGGAGGAAGCCATTCTGAGGGAAACTGCCATCGAATGCACAAACGAATCAAGTGGCGGGAGATCTTGGCGGTTCCCTCAGAGGAGGCCATTTTGAGGGGGGAGTGTGGGACTCCTGCCCACGGCCATCCCATTGCCTTTCTGGTTAAAAGCCGGGCGCACGGACCCATTGTGGCACCTGAGCGTATTTCAGATTGTCCGACACTTACAAAGCTCCAGGCCAGGAAGGGGCTCGGGGGGTTCTTGGCATTGTGGAGCTTTGCGGGGCCCGGGGGTCATCCATCCCAACCCGCTGCAACGCCCGTCCCATCTCTTCCCCTGCAGATTCGGACCCGGCCTTGTCGGACCCTGAGCTGGCCCGGCGCCTGCGCCAGAACCGGGAGAAGGCCCTGCAGCGCCTGGAGGAGGTCACCTCCCGGTTTGCGCAGCTGCAGGACCGGAGCGAGGACGAGGGGCAGCGGCGCCGGAGGGAATCGCGGGGCGGCAGCACTGGCAGAGACGGGCCCGGGCCCAGCGATGCCCCCGGGCGCCAGCAGGGGGAGCCAGCCTCTCCCCAGGAGGTGAGGGGGCTTGGCGCGGAAAAGATGGGGCCCCTCGCGGCAGGCTGGGCTTCCGGCAGAGGGGGCTCTTTCTGGGCGGGGGCCTTTCCCCACCTGCCTCCTTGGAAAGGGCCCCCTCTCTCGCGCTGGGCTGGGTTCAAGGTCCTCAACGTTGATTCACAAAGGCCGGAGCCTGAACCCTTCCAGCCCATCTGGGCCCGCCTGCAAGAGCATCACTGGCCATTCCCTAAGTCAGCCAGACAACACTCGGAAGCGGAGCCTTTTATGTCAATCAACAAAGAATAATTATAATAATAAAGTGTTGATGGCCCAGCCCTGTGGAACTCCCTGCCCCTGGAGATTCAGCAGGCATCTTAATTATGGATACCAGTTTCCTGCAATAGGTTTGTGACTGTAACACTCCCCCCCCCATGTAATGTTCATTGAGTTTCCAATTTTTTACAAGCTAACTTCAGATTATATAGAGAGATTGTTTTGTGTATTGACTTCCCAGCACCTAGTCTTTTTATTCAAACTCTTTTCTACTGCATTATATTTCAATTTCTCATCTATTACCAACCTCTCTAGTACAGTTCCTTTATTGTTTTTCTTCCACTAGCCCTACCTCAAATCCTGCCTGTGATTTCATTTGTTTGCAGTGCTTTTCCAGACCTTAAAAAAGGGCCTCCATTCTGCTACAAAAAGTTAATTATCTTT
Organism: Podarcis bocagei; assembly: GCF_964188305.1. Classification (NCBI taxonomy): domain Eukaryota; kingdom Metazoa; phylum Chordata; class Lepidosauria; order Squamata; family Lacertidae; genus Podarcis; species Podarcis bocagei. The sequence continues at coordinate 210,863 of NC_138126.1, forward strand.
CTCTCTTAATATTGCTGCCAGTAATAATAATAATAATAATAGTAAATTTTATTTATATCCCGCCCTCCCCAGCCGAAGCCGGGCTCAGGGCGGCTAACAACAATAAAACAGTATAAAAGTATAGCATAAACAACACTCTAAAATCATTCATTATAAAATTAATGAATTCAGGCCACTGGCAAGTAGCTCTTCTTGATGATCAGGCATCACACGTAGATCCCCAACGGCTCTGATATTTTCTTTATGCCCATGCATGCTTATCGTAGTAAATGAATAAATGCATTTTTTGTGCATTGCAGGGGGTAGACTAGATGGCCCCTGGGGTCCCTCCTGTGAGGGTGGATCCAGGGCTGGGCAGGGAGGGGCTCTTTGGGGGCTTTCTTCCTGCAGGCGGGGGCCTGGGCAGCTGCTGCTGCTGCTGCCGCTTTGAGACCCCCCTCCTTAGAGGGGAAGGGTCTCTCTGGGGCGGTTTGCTCTGGGCCCCGTTCTGGGATCTTGATGGGGCGCAGCGCTTTGTCCATCCCTGGCATTGTCAGGATCAGAGGGTGACCCTCGTTGTCTCTCTTCCCTAGGGCAGCCCCGGCCGGAGCGTGGCCAGTGCAGGGGCGGAGGAGGAAGAGGAGGACGAGGAAGAAGAGGAGGAGGAAGAGTCTTCGTCAGAGTCGGACATAGAAGCCGAGCTGCAGAAGAGCCTGGAGGAGGAAGAGGAGGAGGAGGAGGAAGGGGCTGCCCCAGGTAGGCTGGGGGCTGGGGTGACATCAGAAGGGACCCCCCCCCACTTTCTGAAGGAGTCTGTCCCTCCTTTAGAAGGGGGTGGCTCCTCCTGCTGCGGAGGTTTCTAAGCAGAGGCTGGGAGGCCGTCTGTCACAGGACTCGAACCCGCCACCCTAAGTCTCAGGCTCTCTCAGCTGTGCAGATGCTTTGGCTGAGTTTCATGACCCTGGGGGCCCACCCAGAGGGGCCTTTTGTGTTGGGGGTCCTGCCATTTCACACACAAGCAGAAAGAGAAAAAACAAAGGAGCGCAGAGTCCGGAATCGAGCTACGCGTGCTCTTGTGGATTAGATCAGGGGGCGGCAAACTACAGCCCAGGGGCCAGATGCGGCCCACCGGGCTCGTAAATCCAGCCTGCGGTGCGGACCCTGCCGCCCACCCAGTCAGTTCCCGCGCTAAACCGGCATGGCGCGCAGGGACTGACTTCTGCGACGCTGGCACGGCTTTGGATTGGCAGCAGGAAGCTCCTGCAGCCATTCTGAAGCCGTGGACATCTCTGGGTGACACCTCCCTCCTTCCTGCTGAGGCGGCCGCGTATGGCCAAGAGCCGAGCAGGAGGAGGAAGCGGAGGCGGGGAGGCTGCCTCTGCCGCCCAGGCCAGCTGCATGGGCTCTGCGCCCCGTGGAACCTGGCCGAGGCAGAGGACGACAACGAGGCGGCGGCCTGAGGGGGGCTGTTTGTGGGATGGTGAAGGGGCAGCTGAATGCATGTCGTGTGATCAACAAATGTGAAGTGATGTCAGGGCTGCCTTCAGATGTCTTCTAAAAGTCAGATGGTTGTTTATTTCCTTGACATCTGCTGGGAGGGTGTTCCACAGGGCGGGTGCCACCACCGAGAAAGCCCTCTGCCTGGTTCCCTGTAACTTGGCTTCTCGCAGGGAGGGAACCGCCAGAAGGCCCTCAGCGCTGGACCTCAGTGTCCGGGCTGAACGATGAGGGTGGAAACGCTCCTTCAGGTATACTGGGCCAAGGCTGTTTTCTGGTATTAAATTGAATGAATTTGGTTTGATTTGTAGTAATTTGGTAAATCAATAAAAATAATTGGCCAAATGATAAATTAAAACAACATGACCCTGCTGTCCCTCCCAGATGATGACCCCCGCGTCCAGGAAGTGGAAGCCGACCAGCACATGGACTTGGAGGCCCCTGAGCTGGTGCCGTCCTCCTCGGAGGAAGAGCCGGAGGAAGAGGACGAGGAAGAGCACAGCCCGGAGGGGCGCCAAGGAGAGGAACGTGGACAGCGCGTGGGGCAGGCCCCTGCAGACCCCCCTCCTGCCGTGGGCACCTCCCCCTCCCAGCAGTTCCTCCTGGAGATTGAGGAGGCCCTGACGCTGGAGGCGGGCGAGACGCCGCCCCCCACCCCCTCCCCCCCGCACCAGACCCAGGGGGGCAGGGGGGCCTCGCCCGTCTTCCGGTCGCGCCAGAAGCCGCCCCATCCCCAGAGGCCCCCGGCCAAGCGCGGCCAAGCTCAGGACAACGGGGGGCCCCTGCGTGGGGTGAACGGGCAGCCCCCCAGCAAGCGGAGCAGGCGGGAGTCCAACAGGTGAGCGGAGGGGCAGGGAGGGGGTAAGGGGGAGAGGAGACTCCATGGGAGGGGGGGCAAGCGGGTGGGGCTAGAGGGCCCGTGGCTGTCCCTTCCAAGTGCAGTTCTGTGATTGCAAGGGGGCTGAGGGTTCCAGGCTGGCCCAGAAGGAATCTATCGGTCCTGCCCCGAACCTGCCTGGGTGCTGAGCCCTCAGAGAGAGAGCCTCTTTTAAGAAAGGCTAACTTATATACTTTCCTTCGTCCAAAGAGCACAGGGCGCTTGACAAGATAAAAGGCAAATGCAGACCATAATGACCAAAAGCACAATACCAGTCGCTGACCCCTTTGCGCCCAAGGCCCAGTGGAAGAGGAATGTTTTTGCCTTTTCTTACTTCAATATGTCCGGCAAACACAGTAAATTGCAGAGATGTTTCATCTGCACATTTTTAAAAATTCCGCCTCTGGGTCTTTTCTGCAGCTGCTCTCAGAGTGCAGGATTGCCTGGCAAGAGAGGCTCCTTCCTTGCTGTCCCGCCAGAAGATTTATTATTATTGTTGTTGTTGTTATTTTATTATATACTGTCCTATACCCTGAGGTTTCAGGGCGTTTCACAGAAAAAAATCAAAATATTGAACCACAAAATACATAAAATAAAAACAACATAGCAAATCCCCCCTGCCAAAACCCACCTTTTAAAAGGGAATAGGATCCTCACAACATTTAAAGTAAGACAATTAACAGACCTGGACAGGAGCCGCGTTTTATTACTATTGTTGTTGTTATTATTACGGCCTTACTTTCCTGGCAGGTGCAAAGGCAACTGGCCGCTAGTCTGCTGTCGGGGGAAACCAGATACGGATTTCTGCTTTGAAATGTGCTCTGACTCTTGGTGTGATCTTTTAGCCTAGTCCAGAGGGAGCTGGTCTCTCCTTCCTTGGCGGTTTTTAAGCAGAGGTTGGGATGCGCCAGGGGTTCTTTGGACAAGTCCAGATCAAATCCCAAATGGCATTTCCCAAAGTTCTGCCCAAAAGCAGAGTAAGTTTCCTGCTGCCTCTCAGCGCTGTCCTGGCCAGACACCATTTGTGGGTCTTCCGTGGGGGCTGCTGCTTCTTGGGGGGCCAGATCGGGAGTAGCCCAGACCCTGAGATGTCCAGGCCCAGACCCCTTCCCCAGGGACGTCGTGGAGTCCCTGAGAGCTGGCTGTGGCCTTCCCAAAGCAAGGGAGGATTGGACTCGGATTATTAAAATACACACAAGGCTTGACTGGCAAGATTCTGGGAGGAGGTGCCAATAATAATAATTCTCCTCTGTCCACCCCTTGGCCCAGGTCGTTTTATTCACAAAAGAACTTTTTACACAGTGTTCGTAAGAACCAATCAGATTTCCTCTGAGCATTTCAAAAAAACCCCACGTGGGAACAAAGTTAAAGTTCAAACTACAAAGAAACTATTTCCTACTTGGGCATGCATCGTAGTCCAGAGTAAATAAAATAGGAATAAAAGGAGGAATGCATTCAGCAAAACCCCGGAGGTCATAAACAGGAGTGGAAGGCTGGCAGTATTTGCCAGCTCCTTGTGAACTCTCTTCCTGGCCTTTAAGATCTCTCTAAAGATGAAACTACATTACAGTAGCCTGCTATCTTTATGTGCTGAGGATGCCTGATGAAGCAACTGGCCTGTGTTTCTGAATGCTCATACGTGCCTGTCAGGTGTAGAGAAAGCAAATGGCCGAGGTGGAGAGGCCTGAGAGGCCTGGGGGATTCCATCAGAAACGATTGTCAATGAATCAAACCCAGTCAACGCAATGCGTTCATCGCGGACACAATGGCTTGCTCCATATTTCATAATTCCTCCTAGCAATCCCACCTGACCCCCCCACTGGTCATGGAATCAGAGAAGGGTGGACTTGGAAGGGACCCTGAGGGTCATCTAGCCCAACCCCCTCAGGGGTCCCTGTCGGGGGCTCCCAACCTCCGCTTGGAAACGGTCAGAGGTGCTTGAGGGGCGATTCCTTCAGGGCAGGCGGAATGGGCTGGGTCACCCCTCGGGGTCCCTTCTCCAACTCTGCGAAACGCTCTGAGCCGCCTCAGGCTGTGCAAGCGCCCCGTCAATGTGTGTTTCTTCTCCGGCAGCTGCATTGAGGTGCCCAGCACTGGCTCGGAGGAGGAGGAGGAGGAGGAGCAAGACAAGGACGGAGAGGGGCGCCTCAGCCCGGCCCCCTTGGCCGACTCCACCTGCGCCGACTCCCCAGGCCTGGGGCTGGTCAGCAGCTCCCAGGGCAGCCCCCAGCCGCAGAATCGGGGCCGCCTCCTTGCAGCCATCTGGAAGGTACTAAATGGGGGTGTGTGGATTTGCCCCAGGCACAAGAGCCCCGATCGGGAGCCCCAAATTGCCTCTTCCTTCCTCTCCCAGCACCAGCCCTGGGGGAGCTCAGCTTCTTCCCCTGGGAGTCAGCGCCTGAGCAGAGCCTCCTGGATTGGGCCAGTGGCCGCTCCAGCCTCCCCTCCTCATAGTGGCCAAATACGCCTAGGTGTCTCCTTTTCAATTCACCCAGCTGGTTGGCTGTGCCTGCCTCTTGTGGCAGGGAGTTCCACACGTCAACTGAGGAGGACCTTCTTTTGCCCGCCTCAAATCTCCCCGTGTTGAGCTTCTTCGGATGCCCGCAAGTTCCAGCCGTGACGTGAGAGGAAGAAAAACTTCTCTCTTCACGCCAGAAGAGTTTTCTTAAACTTTGCCCCCTCCCCGCCTCCCAGCTGGTCTGCCTCAGGGAGGGAGGGGGGGCAGCCGGGTGGGGCAGCCGGGGGCCTTTGGGTGCTGCTCTGGGGAGGGAGGGAGGGGGTGCAGGGCACCGGTTTCCTCCTCTTCTGACCCCCCTCTCTCCCCACCCCCGCAGGCCAGCGTGGCGACCCAGTGCGACCCGGAGGAGATCATCGTCCTGTCAGACTCGGATTAGCCCCTCGCCACAATCTGGCACAGACTTTGGGGGGCGGGGAGCAGGAGGACAGCTGGAACCCCCCCCCTAAAAAATCTTGGCTTGCTGGAAGATGGTGAATCTGCCTTCATGGACTCACAGGGGTGGGGGGGGGGCTTCTGCGTGATACAGGAGGGGGGCAGGGGGACGAAGGGCGGGGCTGCCGTGTTTGTATTCTTCGGGGGGTGGGGTGGGGGGTGTATTGATGTTCTGTCCATTTGGGAGCTCATTTTGCAAAAAAAAAAAAAAGCGGGGGAATTAAAAATAGGCAAATATTTTTCTGTAGGCTGCTGTGAGTGTGAGTTCTGTTAAAGGGAGACAGGGGTGGTTTGGGGGGAGCACATGGGGCGGGGAGGTTTGTTCCCTGTTTCTGTGCTTTCCATTGAGGGTTTTTTGTGTTTTTATATTTTGTTGGGAGCAGCCCAGAGTGGCTAGGACAACTCATGTCAGATGGGTGGCCTAAATTAGAAAACTTATTTTTATTTTATTTTATATACACACACACACACAAAATTGTTGTTATTATTTCTCCCCCCCCCCCAAGTGGGAGTGGGGAGTGGGTTTAGCCCCTTACTTTGGTGACGAAAGGCATCTTATAATCCTGCTCTACTCCAGGGACTCAGAGGAACGGGAGACATACAGTTTTACAATACTGGAAAAAGAAACAGGGTGTTCCGGGTTTCCCCTGAAGGAATCCTTCAGCCCACATGGCTCTCGAACCCACAATCCGGAGACCTGAGGTCACTAGCAAGGGGAGGCAGAGGGGCCTGGGCAGGGAGCGCCTTCCAGACCCTTCTGGGGAGCCACCCCCAAGAAGGCCCTGCTGTGGGGTCCCTAGGGGGCAGTCCTTCGGCCGAGACCCCCTGCTCATTGCGGGGCCCAGAGGTGGTTGATGGGGCGGGAGATGCTCTTGGGGCTTTGGGTGCCAAGCACAGGACGGAATTGGGGCGTTGGTATCCCAAGGGCCGCCTAGTCCAGCCAGACCCTCAGAAAGTAGATCCTCCCTGGGCAGGAGGGCACATGACCCCTTCTTCTTGCCCGGGTCCAGCTTCCGTTTCTTAGGAATATCAACTATAACCTGCATAAACTCGAAATAAATACATTTTTTTTTAATTTTTAGATTTTTAAAAAACTGTTTTCAAATTTCCTTTAAAATTCCTCGGAAAGATCCTTTTAAAAAACCATTTATTTTTTTTTAAACAATTGTCTTGTAGCACCTTCGAGACCAGCTAAGTTTCTTCTGGGTATAAGTGTTTGTGTGCATGCACACTGCTTCAGGTACCAGAATTTTTTTACAAAAATATTTCTATTTATTTCGACTACGTCAGGCCAACAGAGCCGCCTACCTGAACCTGTTGAGACCCCGACAAAACTCCTCGGCCCTTTCCGTCGATCTTCTCCTGCCTTCTCCGTCCCAGCTGCTGGGCAGCGGAGCCCCCGATCCCGCCTCGGCTCCGGCGCCGGGTCTTCGAGGCGCCTCGCCGGCGAGCCGTATGCAAATGCGGCCCCGCCCTGCGCCTGGCCTCCTCCTCCTCCGCCGGGGCGCGCATGCGCCGGCCCGCCTCCCCTCCGCCGCCGCGAGCGCGCTTTGCGTCGGGCGTCCAATGCGCGCGCCTTAAAGGCGACGCGGGAGGCGGGCGGGCGGGCGCTGCGCCGCGAAGCCGAGCCGGAGGAAGAGGCGGCGGCGAGCGAGAGAGCGCGGAGGGTGAGCGGAGGAGGAGGAGCGGGCGGGGCGGGGCGGCTCCTGAGCACGTGCAGAGGGCGGCGGGGGGGGGGGGCCTCCAGCTGCAGGCGCAGTCTACCTGCGCGCCCGCTGCTTGGGGGGCTGCCCTCTCTCCCAAAGGGGGCAGGGCAGGGGGGGGGGGCGGCGGTGGTCCTGCTTTGAAAGGTGCCAAAGTTCAGATCCCAAGACAGGGGGCGATCTCACAGCACGGCTGAGCCAGAATGCTTTGGGCAGGCACCTGCCAGATCTCAAGAGGCAGGGAGTTCCAAAGGGCAGTTGGAAGGGACCCCGGGGGTCATCCAGCCCCACCCCCTGCGAGGCAGGAATGTGCAGCCGTCCCGTAGGGGGGTCAAATCCGCAGCCTGGGCATTAAAGAGACACCTGGCTTGAGAGCCGTACATGTGAAAAGGATCTAGGAGTCTTGGTTGACCACAAACTTGACATGAGCCAACAGTGTGACGCGGCAGCTAAGAAAGCCAATGCAATTCTGGGCCTCATCAATAGGAGTATAGCATCTAGATCAAGGGAAGTAATAGTGCCACTGTATTCTGCTCTGGTCAGACCTCACCTGGAGTACTGTGTCCAGTTCTGGGCACCACAGTTCAAGAAGGACACTGACAAACTGGAACGTGTCCAGAGGAGGGCAACCAAAATGGTCAAAGGCCTGGAAACGATGCCTTATGAGGAACGGCTAAGGGAGCTGGGCATGTTTAGCCTGCAGAAGAGGAGGTTAAGGGGTGATATGATAGCCATGTTCAAATATATAAAAGGATGTCACATAGAGGAGGGAGAAAGGTTGTTTTCTGCTGCTCCAGAGAAGCGAACACGGAGCAATGGATCCAAACTACAAGAAAGAAGATTCCACCTAAACATTAGGAAGAACTTCCTGACAGTAAGAGCTGTTTGACAGTGGAATTTGCTGCCAAGGAGTGTGGTGGAGTCTCCTACTTTGGAGGTCTTTAAGCAGAGGCTTGACAACCATATGTCAGGAGTGCTCTGATGGTGTTTCCTGCTTGGCAGGGGGTTGGACTCGATGGCCCTTGGGGTCTCCTCCAACTCTATGATTCTATGATTCTATGAAAGGATTGTGCTCTTACAAATGCAGGGAATGGGTCTTCTGCGGCTCCTGCAGAGGGACAAACAGGTCCCTTGGAGGGGGGCAGGGGGGTCAGGCAGTCTCTCAGGTGAACTGGTCCCCAGCTGCTCAGGGCTTTCTGTGCTGATAGTAACATTTTGAACTCTGCCCGTTGGTGAGCAGGGCAAACCTCTGGGCACAAGTGTGCCGCCCTGGCCAGGCCTCCCTCCTGTCAGCAATCGTGCTGCAGCATCCGCCACTAACTGCAAGGGAAGCCCCACGGAGAGCGCATTGCGGTAATCCATAATAATAATAATAATTTATTATTTATACCCCACCCATCTGGCTGAGTTTCCCCAGCCACTCTGGGCGGCTCCCAATCAGTGTTAAAAACAGTACAGCATTACATATTAAAAACTTCCCTTAAGATGTCTTCTGAATGTCAGGTAATTGTTTATCTCTTTGACATCTGATGGGAGGGCATTCCACAGGGCAGGCGCCACTACCGAGAAGGCCCTCTGCCTGGTTCCCTGTAGCCTCACTTCTCGCAGTGAGGGAACCGCCAGAAGGCCCTCGGTGCTGGACCTCAGTGTCCGGGTAGAACGATGGGGGTGGAGACGCTCCTTCAGGTATACTGGACCAAGGCCGTTTAGGGCTTTCAAGGTCAGCACCAACACTTTGAATTGTGCTCGGAAACGCACTGGGAGCCAATGCAGATCTCTCAGAACCGGTGTTATGTGGTCCCGGCGGCCGCTCCCAGTCATCAATTTAGCTGCCGCATTCTGGATTAATTGCTGTTTCCGGGTCACCTTCAAAGGTAGTCCCACGTAGAGCGCATTGCAGTAGTCCAAGCGGGAGATAACTACGGCATGCACCACTCTGGCCAGACAGTTCGCGGGAAGGTAGGGTCTCATCCTGCGTACCAGGTGGAGCTGCCCTGGATACAGATTTGACCTGTGCCTCCATAGACAGCTGTGAGTCCAAAATGACTCCCAGGCTGCGCACCTGGTCCTTCAGGGGCACAGTTACCCCATTCAGGACCAGGGAATCCTCCACACCTGCCCGCCTCCTGTCCCCCCAAAACAGTACTTCTGTCTCGTCAGGATTCAACCTCAATCTGTTAGCCGCCATCCATCCTCCAACCGCCTCCAGGCACCTAGAAGTAGCCCTGAAGTAGCCAGTGCATGAGCAGCTGTGGCCGGGCCTTCCGGGTCCTGGAATGGTTGCTGCCTCCGCTGAACCGCTTGCAGTTGCGCAGAGGTCCTCCTGGTCACAGGGGCTCCAGAAGTCCCCAAGCTGTGGACCTGCTCCCTCAGCCCAGCCAGGCAGCTGAGCCATTTCTGGGAGCTCCTTGCCCACAGGATCCAATCCTTGCCAGGATTCAAGCTCAGCTTGTTTTCCTCATCCGTTTCGCCACTACGTCCAAACAGTGGCCTCTCCCCATTCAGATGTTATGGAGAAAGAGAGCTGAGGGTCATCAGCGGACAGGAGGCACCTCCTGGAACTTCTAGGCCGCAACAGCAGACGTCCAGTGTCCAGATCAAGGGAAGTCATAGTCGCTCTCTCTCTCTTCTGCCTTGGTCAGACCCCACCTGGAATACTGGGTCCGATCCTGGGCACCACAGTTTAAGAAGGATGTGGACAAGCTGGAGCGTGAGCAGAGGAGGGCGACCAAGGGTCTGGAAGCCAAGCCTTGTGAGGAACGGTTGAAGGAGCTGGGAATGTTTAGCCTGGAAAAGAGGAGACAGAGAGATACGATCTCAAGGGCTGCCACGCGGAAGATGGAGCTGCTTTGTTTTCTCCTGCTCTGGAGGGGAGGACTCGAACCCGTGGCTTCAAGTTTCAAGAAAGAAGATTGCGACTGAACACAGCGCAAAACCTTTCAGACAGTAAGAGCTGTTTGGCAGGGGAACAGACTCCCACCAGAGATGGAGGGCTCCCCTTCCTTGGAGGTTTTTAAACAGAGTCCATCTGTCATGGATGTTTTAGTTCTGATTCCTTCATTGCAGGGGGCTGGACTAGATGACCCCTGGGGTCCCTTCTATGATAATAATAATAAAACTTTATTTATATCCCGCCCTCCCCAGCCAAAGCCAGGCTCAGAGCGGCTAACAACAATAAAAGTAACACACGTTTACCTAAAATCACAATCAATTAGTTAAAATTCATTCTAAAATCAATTCAAAATCAAATTAATGGCAACCATTGGGCTAGAGTTCTGTGAGGATTAGCGAAGGAGAGAGGGGGTCAGACTGTGCCTTGGCCAAAGGCCAGGTGGAACAGCTCCGTCTTGTAGGCCCTACAGAAAAATGTCAAGTCCCGCAGGGCCCCGGTCTCTTGTGACAGAGCGTTCCACCAGATTGGGGCCTCATGACTGCTGCCAGCAGCTTCAAGTACAGTGGTGCCTCGCAAGACGAATGCCTCGCAAGACAAAAAACTTGCTAGACGAAAGGGTTTTTTGTTTTTTGAGCTGCTTCGCAAGACGATTTTCCCTATGGGCTTGCTTCGCAAGACGGAAACGTCTTGCAAGTTTGTTTCCTTTTTCTTAACACCGTTAATACAGTTGCGACTTGACTTCGAGGAGCAACTCATAGAACGCGGTGTGGTAGCCTTTTTTGAGGTTTTTAAAGACTTTGGTGATTTTTGAAGCTTTTCCAAAACTTTCCCGACACCGTGCTTCGCAAGACGAAAAAAATCGCAAGACGAAAAAACTCGCGGAACGAATTAATTTTGTCTTGCGAGGCACCACTGTAGATGTTAAATTGACTGGAGATGTTCTAGTTCCCAGCGGCATCCCAGAGCGCAGCCGCCATGCAGGACAGAGGCGTTTCCCCAATTCCCACGCCCCAGAGGAGACCGTGGTTAGTGTGGTATGGGATGCCAGCGCCCATGACAAGGGAGTGCATAGCCTCCCCTCATCTTCATCCATCCCTTGTGGCATTTGGGGCAAATATCCCCTCCAGAGAGTGCCTTGGACCACCTGAGAGAGCCCCACGGAGGCCGTGAAGCCTCGAGGTCACCCAGGATTATCGTTTTGGAGTCCCCCAGCAATCCCTCAGGGACTGCCTTGGCCAGCCAGATCAGGGGTGCTGCCAGGGGGGCGGTGGAGCAGCAGAACCCCCCGCCCCGTCTCTCTGGCACAGCCTCACGCCAGGCCCTCCAAGCCCATCGCAAGGTCAAGAGGCCTCGTACCTACGGGACCGTCTCTCCTGGTATGTCCCACGGAGGACCTTCTGGTCTTCAAATAAAAACATCTTGGAGGTCCCGGGCCACAGGGATGTGAGGCTGGCCTCAGCCAGAGCCAGGGCTTTTTGGGCCGTGGACCCGGTCAGGTGGAACGCTCTGTCCCAAGAGACTGGGGCCCTGCGGGACTTGACATCTTTCTGCAGGGCCTGCAAGACGGAGCTGTTCCGCCAGGCCTTTGGTCGGGGTTCAGTCTGACTCCCTCTCCCCTTTCATAAGAACTTGCATGAAAGTGGCCTCCCAGTTTTTCTCACAGGCCCATATAAGTTCAGCACAAACAGCTGGGCCTGGGGAGCATTTAAGGTCCCCAACCCTAATCTTCCGGTTGCCATCCGATTGGATTTTATTCTGATCCTGATCTGATTTGAGGGTGCATTTTAATTGATTGTCTGATTTTATGTTAATGTGTTATACATTTGATGTTAGCCACTCTGAGCCCGGCTTCGGCTGGGGAGGGCGGGATATAAATAAATTATTATTATTATTATTATTATTATTATTATTATTATTATTATGAGGCTCGCTGGTCAAGGAGGGAGTGAGCAACACCCTCACATCAGCCCCCTGGCGCCAGAAACACAGGTGGGCACAGCTGGGTAAGGCCAGGCCCACGCAGGTGACTCCCCCAAGCAAGAAAACACCTGCTCACCCGCACTCGGATCCTGAACAAACAGGGTTTCATCATGGACTGATCTGGCATTCAGAACTCAGCAGATCTGCTACCGGTCACTTCTGGGGGGGGTGAGAGGCCTGGGACAAGGAACGGAGACCAAACCCAAAGGCTTTTGCCCCCAAAGTTGGTCAGCCCCCTCCCTCTCCTGCCCTCCAACCCTGGGATTTGGGTGGCATCTCGACTGCCCCCCCCCCGAAGCATCGGCGCAGCACCCCTTTGAAGCCTGCGATCCTCTGATTCTCTGTTTGCAACGCCCCGTCTCAGCAGAACCCTTTTCATTCCATTTCCTTTTTAATTTGTACGCTGCCGTTCCATGTTCTTATGCACAAGGCGGTTTGTGAGCGGGAGAAACGGCAACAGATACAGCAAAGGTCACAAGCCTTACGGCAATCGGATCCAGGGCAAGAAAAGGTCCTTCTAAAAACATAACTTTGCCTGTAGCAAATAAACTAATAATCAGTAGCCCATTAGAATGTAATAATACACAATGAAATAATCACCAAAATATAATCAACAAAAAGAGCAGCAAGTCACAATTCACACAATTACACAAAACTGTGTAAAAGGATCAAAACGGTGACCTGACCCCAAGGGAGTGGGTTGACAGTGGTGTCACCCAGGAGGCAGACCCCTTCTTTAGTTAATTTAATGAAATGTACATCCCAATTGCTTGTTTGAAAAGCAGCAGCACCTCCTCCTCTTATAAGAGGTTTAGAAAAATCTAGAACTGTCTTGCGAGGTTGGAAGAGGCCCCAAGGGGTCGTGGGTCCAGCACCCTGCAATTTCAAGAATCACAGCTGAAGGACATGCGGCCCTGATACTGGAATTGCTGGGTTAAAGGCAGGTATTTGAAATGGACAGCAGCTAAGAAGAAATGAAAGTCCTGTGGCTTCTGCCTGTCTGGATGGGTGGAATATACTCGGAGTCAAGGGTGGATTTCATTCTCTTTATTCAGCTCATAGTAGTGAGGAATGAAAGTTTCCCCAAAATATCTGCTTTATATACATTATTTACACAATGGGCCGCATGTGATTGACTAATTCCGGGATTCTCCTGTAGGCCAATCAGGTTGCGGATTCACTTCCACCTGGAGCAGGATTGGGTGGCTCCTGCAGACCAATCATACTGCTGCATTGTTCTAGGACCAATCAGACTGCTGCATTCTGAATCCTATTGTTCTAGGACCAATCAGACTGCTGCATTCTGAATCCTATTGTTTTAGGACCAATCAGATTGCTGCATTTTGGATCCTATTCAACTCCGTAAATAACACCGGGCTTGCTTAAATAACTGTTTTCTAAGGAGGCCACAGAAAGACCCCAGCAATGTCAACAGGCAGGGAGTTCCACAGGCCTTGGATCTGTCATGAATACTTTGAGAAGCAGGTTCAAAGTTCCCACCCCCTTTGGTGGTTTTATCTGAATAGAATAGGTGTAGCGGCTGGGAAAATGAAGAGTTCCAGGGGGCCTCAGAGCCAAGGGCTTCTCTTGCCAGCGAAATGAATCACCGGCTCTCGTGCCAAGAGTCTGAGCAGCCTCCCGCCAGCCCAGGGAGTTATAAAAGTCAAGCAGCTCTGGTTCCGCTGCAATTACATAAAATAATGTTATATCACAATCCGTGCAATAAAATAATGTTATATCACAATTGCACGTGCAAGTGGAAACAAGTGCCATGGACCGGGGGTGGGGGCCTTGCTTCTGAGTAAATGTGCTCCATTCATGCCAGGCACTTTCTGTGGGGCTTCCCTCGCGGCGGATCAGGAAGCTGCATTTGGGGAGGATGCTGCAGTGCAATTGCTGACGGGAGTGAGGCCATGGACGCCTTTGCTCCTCGGAGATCAGAGCCATTTGGGACCAATTTACCTACAAGATCCTGACCCTTGGGGGGTCCCTTCCAACTCTATGATTCTGTGATCGCCTCACCCCACATAATACTCAACCTTTTAGAGTGGCATCAACTACCCTTTGGAACTCCCTGCCTGTTGACCTCAATCTCACAGGAAAATATTTCAGATCCTTCTCTGGGTGACATTTTGCTTTCCTCCTATTTATTTATGTACCTACTTAATTCATAGAGCTGCCCCATAGCAGAAGAATTCTAGGAAACGGGGGGGGGGTGTGGTGTGTGGTGCTGAGAGTGTCAGACTCAGGAGATCAGGGTTCAGATCCCCACTCAGACTCCCGGATGACCTTGGAGTTGATCGCAGCCTCTTTTCCTACCTCACAGGGTTGTTGTAGGGATTAACTGGGGAGGGGGGTAGGTAGTATGCTTTTATAAATGCAACAAAATAAGCTCTTCTATTGGCTGCTTCAGAAAGCTGGGGGGGGGGCAGCCAGAGGGAGAAGTCGCTTGCCAACGTGGCACCCAGAGATCTCCACGGGGGGGGGGGTGGAACCTGTGCCAGTCGCAAGACGCAGCTGGCAAATTTCTAGCACTGCCACCAGCTGTGGAGGCAGAGAAGAGCCGTCCTGGTTGCAGCCATTCACAGCCCTCTCCTTTTCCATTAATTTGCATTTCTTCAATAGAGTCCCCCCCCCTGCTTTTGAGGCCTTAAGCATTAGGGGGGGGCTCTCTTGGCACCTCCTCCAAGCAATTGCTTGAACCGCCTTCCTTTTCCAAGCCTTCTAACGCAAGTTCTTTTCCCGTCTCCTTTTTTTCCGCTCCCCAGCACCATGGAGGCCTCTTCCGGCCTCCCCGTGGTCCACGTCGACTTCCCCGAGGTCACCAGCGCCCTGCTGGAGAACCTCAACCAGCAGCGGGTGGAGGGCAAGCTGTGCGACATCGCCATCCACGTCCAGGGCCGCGTCTTCCGGGCCCACCGGGCCGTGCTGGCCGCCTCCTCGCCCTACTTCCACGACCAGGTGCTCCTGAAGAACATGACGTCCATCGTGTTGCCCAGTGTCATGGACCCCGTGGCCTTTGAGACGGTGCTGGGCTCGGCCTACACGGGCAAGCTGAGCATGGCCTCGGACGAGATCGTCAACTACCTGACAGTGGGCAGCGTCCTGCAGATGTGGCACATCGTGGACAAGTGCACCGAGCTGCTGAAGGAGCGCCGGGGGGCCTTCCTGGGGCCTTCCTCCTCCTCCTCGTCCTCCTCCTTCCGCGCCCACTCCAGCCGCACCAGCGACAACCAGTCGCCCAGCAGCAGCAACTACTTCAGCCCCCGCGACTCGGGCGAGGGCCCCGAGCACGGCAAGTTCCACCCGCTGCGGGGGGCGCTGGCGGGAGAGCGCGACGACCACGACGAGGAGGTCATCTTCCAGGCCGAGAAGGGCCCCCCGCGCTGCCCGGACCCCTTCGCCGGCGGCAGCAAGTTCGTCCTGGAGACGGACGACGACGTCAGCGACAGCAGCGAGGGCCGGCGCCCGGCCTACGTGCGGCCCAGCATCATGCCCCAGAAGCAGTGGGTCTTCGTCAAGAAGGAGCGCTCCCAGGAGGACCTGGTGCTGACCTGCGAGGAGGACGAGGACCCCGTGGAGGTGGCCGGGCCGGCGCCCGAGGCGGCGCTCAGCATCAGCGACGTCCGCACCCTGACGGAGCCCGGCGGGGGCGGCTCGGGGGGCAAGCTGGAGGAGCAGGTGAACTTCTGCGAGTCCTCGGAGGACTTCCCCTCGGCCTACGAGGGCCTGGAGGAGGCCGCCCCCTTTGCGCCGCGCGGCGCCCTCCTGCCCATGGACATGCAGGGCAACCAGATCGTGGTCTTCCCGCCGCAGGCGCCGGTGGAGCACGGGGCGGTGCAGCTGGCGGCCGGCTCGGGTGACGGCAACAAGATCTTCATGTGCCACTGCGGCAAGGCCTTCTCGCACAAGAGCATGCGCGACCGGCACGTCAACATGCACCTCAACCTGCGCCCCTTCGACTGCCCCGTCTGCAACAAGAAGTTCAAGATGAAGCACCACCTGACGGAGCACATGAAGACGCACACGGGCCTCAAGCCCTACGAGTGCGACGTCTGCGCCAAGAAGTTCATGTGGCGAGACAGCTTCATGCGCCACAAGGGCCACTGCGAGAGGAGGCACCGCCTCGGAGGGGGGACCGGCGGCCCCGCGGGGGGCGGCCCGGCAGCCTCCAAGAAGGAGGTGGCGTCGCCCTCCCGGATGGGGGCCGAGGCCGAGTGGGGCACCGGGAGGTCCCCCCGCAGCGAACTGGGCTTTGCGGGAAGCAGTAAGATGTGAGGGGGAGCAGGGGGGCAGCCCAAGCCGGCCTGCGCTAGGGACCCCCCACCCAGACTGAGCGCAGGTCCCCCACCTCAGACTGAGTTTTAGGGGGTGGGCAGGACAGCACCACTGGACTGATCCCCCCACCCTGTCCGGAGCGGGTCCTCTGCTGCCGCCGTCTCCCCCAGGAAGGATCAGGACCCCCTGCTGCTCCTTGTAAACAGCCCCCCACCCTTCTCCGTTGTCAGTCGATGTCCCCCATGTCTGCACCTTGCAAGGAGGGAACCATAGAGTTGTAGTTTTGGAAGGGACCCTGTGTGGGACTGAACACTAAATACCCCCCCTCACCTTCCATGTCTCAGTTGGGGGGGGTCACGTAACAGTCAGCACCCTTCCTCTCCCCGCCCCCCTTGTGTCTGTCCTGTGGGTGTCAAGAGCGGGGGGCGGCGGTCCATGGCTCAGGAGAGCAGGCACTTTGGGGGAGGGGGCTCACATCCCCATCTGAGCAAGGACACCCCCACCCCCCCACCGCCAGAAACCCAGCAGAGGAGCAGCCGGCGGTCAGGAAAGGTGGCAACTCTGAGCTGAGTGCCACCAAGCAACATGTCTTTGTGTGTGTGTGTGTGTGTGTCTGTGAAATTCAAATTGTCCCCCCAGGGAAAGGGGGAAGACCAGGACCTTTGTCATAATTGCGGGGTTGGGGAGGCCTCTTTCTGCCCCCTCTAGGGAGAACGTGGGGTGCAGAACACTTCCCCCTGCATTGCCCTTCCCAGAGTTAATGCTGTTTATCTGCTCCCCCCCCCCCCAGTTCCGCATCTTGTTCTGTCTGCCTCCATTTACCTTTGAGATTTTTGTAACTTAACTTCGTTTGAGTCTCTCTTTTTTTTTTTAAGAAGAAACAAAGAAACTGAACCTTCTCTATAAATATTTATTGATCTCTTTTGTGGCCCCGAACACAGTTTGTATATTTCTACACCAGCTTCCCAGCCCCCACAAAACCTACTGCCATTTGGGAACCTCCACCCAGAGGCTGATGTTCATAGAACCCTAGAATTGTACAGCTGGAAGGGGGACCCCCAAGGTCTTCTAGCCCAACCCCCTGTTCCCTTGGTAGAGGTAGAGATTCTTAATCTCAGGGTTGTGGGTTTGAGCCCCACGTTTGGCAAAAGATTCCTGCATCGTGGGGAGTTGGACTAGACGACCCCCGTAGAGCCCACCCAAATTCTGCAATTCTATGAAGGCAGGACTCTCAGCTAAAGAATAACACAACTGCATAGAGATTCTTGACTTGTTTTGCTTATTTATTAAATTTGTATACCACCTGTCATCCGTACCTCTCAGGGCGGTTCAGAGCCTAAAGATACAAGATGAAAACACAAAATACATAATAAAAACAATAATGAAACAGAACAATAGCTGCCCCTCCAACAAAGACATTGAAAAGGATATAAACTGTTAATCATTCAGAGGCCTGGTTGAAGAGGAATGGGGGCACAACAAAGGCGCCAGGCGGACCTCCCTGGGGGGAGCATCTCAGAAGTGGGGGGCCAATGCAGAGAGGGCCCTGCTCTCCAGTTGCCGCCCTCTGGACCTCTCATGGACAAGAGGATGGTCACGGCGTCCGGGTCACTTCATATGGGGGTCGGCTGGCCGTATGTCTGGAATTTTCTGGACAGAGCTGGGATTCGGCCATCAGAAAAAGTGTCTGGGTGGAATTCGCTTAAATGTCTGGGAAAATCCAGATTTATGGCAACCCACGTCGATTTGGGCGGATTTCCTTAAAAAGAGCTCCAAGGCTTCATTTTGGAAGGGGGGAGATTCTGCAAAAAAAGAGAGTAGCTCCTTTGGCAAAAATAGCTCCACAACTGTGTCCAGATTTTGAAATCTGGCAGCCCTATATGGAGGGAGACAGTCCCTGAGGTGTTGCAGTCCTGAGCCCTTTAAGGCTTTCAAATGTTGAATTGGGACCGGAAACTAATGGGCAGCCAGTGCAGTTGGACCAGAATCAGTGTGAGATGCAACCTGCCCAATTCTGCGCCGGCTGAAGTTTCTGAACTGTCTCCAGAAGCAGCCCCATGTATAACACATTGCCGTAATCCAACCTAGAGATCACCGGAGCGTAAAGGTAAAGGGACCCCTGACCATTAGGTCCAGTCATGACCGACTCTGGGGTTGTGGTGCTCATCTCGCTGTGGCCAGCATGACTAAGCATGGCGAACCAGAGCAGCGCACAGAAATGCCATTTACCTTCCCGCCGGAGCGGTACCTTTTTATCTACTTGCACTTTGACGTGCTTTCGAACTGCTAGGTTGGCAGGAGCTGGGACTGAGCAACAGGAGCTCACCCTGTTGCGGGGATTCAAACCGCTGACCTTCTGATCGGCAAGTCCTAGGCTCTGTGGTTTAACCCACAGCGCCACCCGCGTCCCCGGAGCATAGACACCCAAATTTAAGTGATCCTGGATAGGGGCTCGGCTGGGCCAAAGCATGCCAACCTGTGCCAACCAGCGCAGGCCAGGCCCCAGCATGTGGCTGTTTTTCCAGCTTACAAAACTCTCCCGTTACACAAGGCTGCATTCTTGGGATTGCGCCAGGGGATCCTGGGGAAGGAGGAGGGGAGTTTCATAACCGACCCCCTCCCTGGGGCGGGACCACGAAATGCCTTAAATTCGGGGTGGATGTGATGGGAGCATCTTCGACAGGAGAGAAAGCCTGGAAAACCCACAGATTGAGGGAAGGTAGGTCGGGGTTCAGTGGGGCAGAGAAGGCCGGGGGGGTGCTCTGCTCAGGGAGGGTGGGGTTCTGGGTCTGTGCCTCCGTCGCTGGGTCTCCTAACCCATTGGGGGGTCTCTCCCTCTCTAGCCCCCATCCCAGCAATGCTGCACACCAAAGCTGCCCCTCTGCCGCTGCTCCTCCTCCTGGTGGGGTTTGGCGCCTGTGAAGAGAGGTAAGCGAGATGGGGGGGGGATTGGCGTATTGCCCCCCCGAATCCTTGAAAGGGACTCCCCTGGGTCATCTAGTCCAGCCCCCTGCAAGGCAGGAAGCGCAGCTAATCATAGCCCCCCTCCCCACTTCGCGAGACCAGCTTTCTTAAGCATGGGTAGGCAACCTAAGGCCCAGGGGCCGGATCCGGCCCAATCGCCTTCTCAATCCAAGCCGCAGATGGTCCAGGAATCGGCTTGTTTTGACATGAGTAGAACGTCCTTTTATTTAAAATGCATCTCTGGGTTGTTTGTGGGGCACAGGAATTCGTTCATTTTCCCCCTTCAAAATATAGTCCGGCCCCCCACAAGGTGTGAGGGACAGTGGACCGGCCCCCGGCTGGAAAGGTGTGCTGGCCCCTGTTCTAGAGAGTCGTTTGCCCCCCTCTGGCCAGGTCGTCTCCCTGGAGAAACTGTGCCGAGGACCTGGATTCCAGTCCCGCTCCTCGGGTCAGAGAAGGGCAGAGCTGGGAGGGGTCCCAGGGGTCATCTAGCCCACCCCGTTCAGGGCAGGGATCTCAGCTCCAGCATCCCTGGCAGATGGCCATCGGCTGGATGTGCTGCCACCCCCCATTCAACACCCCCCCCCCTTTTCCAGGGAAGTGTCTCCCTGCAAGAAGGGCCGCGAGTGCTTCTCCTACACGCTCGTCTGCAACGGCTCCGGCTACGAGGTGAGCGACCCCCACCGCCCCCACCCCCTTGCTCAGTCGGGGGGACGGACCCCCGGCCGCATCTTGACCCCCATCTCCCCCTGCCCCCTTGCCAGGCTCGGCGCTACCCGCCCTCCGTCTGGGTGGGCACCCGCGTCAGCGACGGCTCGGCTTACCTCCCGGCCCTGATCCACGGCTTCTGGCGGCTCTTCCGCTACATCCAAGGGAAGAACGCGGCGGGTAAGGGGGCCTCGGGGCGTGTGCAGAAGGCTGGGCTCCCAGATAGACTGCCTCTGGGACGGGAGGCTCCATGGGGCCAAAACTGGGGAAGACTCTTGGGGCGCCTGGAAGTTAAACCTCTTCCCTGCGCCGGAGGCTGAGCTCTGTCCATGGGGCTTGGGGGTCTCGGAAGAGCCAAAGGGATGGCCGCGGGGGGGGGATACCTTGGCTCCCCCCTCCCCCAATATAGTGCCTCCATCCATCCAGGCTCCTGGATCCCCAGGAGAGGCTGGGATGGACAAGAGGTGAAGAAATGGCTCCTTCAAGACACCCCCCCCCAAATCCACCCAGCTGGAGTGGGGGGGATGGGGGGGGGGCTTCCGAGCCAGGAGAGCCCCCCCGGGCTGCTTGCCCCCCCCCAAATAGACTTTCCTGCTTTTGCAGCCTCTTTTCCCCGATGACAGATGAGGGAGTGTCCCATGTAATGAATGAAACGCCTGCGCAATTGGGGGGTGGGGGTTTCAAGGGGGCAGGTGTGGAAGCGCCCCCCCCCAAAGCAGCCCAGGCAGGAAAGGGGACGCCGCCTCCCGCCCTGGTGGGGGACCCGGGATTGTGGTGGAGGGAGGGGGTGCGTGCTTCTTCAGGGCAACCCTCCCCCTGTGACTCTCCCCCCTTCCCCCCTCCCCAAAGGGGCCCACATCCCCATGACCGGCCCGGTGCTGACCCGAG
This sequence comes from Podarcis bocagei, assembly GCF_964188305.1. NCBI lineage: Eukaryota > Metazoa > Chordata > Lepidosauria > Squamata > Lacertidae > Podarcis > Podarcis bocagei. The sequence continues at coordinate 231,580 of NC_138126.1, forward strand.
TCCGGGACGACCCGGAGAGCCGCGAGTTTGAGATCTACTTCATGCTGCCGGAGGCCTTTCGGGGGGACCCGCCCGCCCCCACCGAGGAGACGGTAAGAGGGGGGCCCAGGGGTCGCCCCGCTCCCCCCCCCCCGCCGTGGCGGCTGCTCTCCAGACTGAGCTGCGCTTTTCCTCCTCCCTCCTCGGCGCCAGGTCTTCATTGAGCGCTTCCCGGAGCTGCGCGTCTTTGCGCGCGTCTTCGGCGGCTGGATTACGGACACCAACCGCTTGGCACAGCTGCGCTACCTGGACGGGCAACTGAGCGCCCACGGGCGCCTCCTGCAGGCCGGCCGGCACTACACCGCTGGCTACAACAGGTGAGAGGGCAGGGCCTGCGGGGGCTGACCTGCGGAACTCGCAGCCTCAAGATAGCGGGCGCCTGCCGGGAGGAGAGAGGGGTCTCAGTCCAGCATCAGGTCCAATAACAACAACAACAACAACAACAACAACAATAATAATAAGTTATTATTTATGCCCCGCCCATCTGGCTGAGCTTCCCCAGCCACTCTGGGCGGCTCCCAACCTAGTGTTAAACACAATACAGAATTAAATATTAAAAACTTCCCTAAACAGGGCTGCCTTCAGATGTCTTTTAAAGATAAGATACTTGCCTATTTGCTTCACATCTGCTGGGAGGGCGTTCCACAGGGCAGGCGCCACTACCGAGAAGGCCCACTGCCTCTAACCTCACTTCTCGCAGGGAGGGAACCGCCAGAAGGCCCTCGGAGCTGGACCTCAGTGTCCGGGCTGAATGACAGGGGTGGAGACACTCCTGAAGTAGTGTCTACTGGGCCAAGGCTGTTTAGGGCTTTCAAGGTCAGCAGCAACACTTTGAATTGTGCTCCAAAACGTACTGGGAGCTAATGCAGATCTCTCAGAACCGGTGTTATGTGGTCTCAGTGGCCGCTCCCAGTCATCAATCTAGCTGCTGCATTCTGGATTAATTGCAGTTTCCGGGTCACCTTCAAAGGCAGCCCCACGTAGAGCGCATTGCAGTAGTCCAAGTGGGAGATAACCAGAGCATGCACCACTCTGGCGAGACAGTCTGCAGGCAGGGAGGGTCTCAGCCAGCGTACCAGGTGGAGCTGGTAAACAGCTGCCCTGGACACAGAATTGACCTGCACCTCCATGGACAGCTGTGAGTCCAAAATGACTCCCAGGCTACGCACCTGGTCCTTCAGGGGCACAGTTACCCCATTCAGGACCAGGGAGTCCCCCACACCCGCCCGCCCCCTGTCCCCCCAAAACAGTACTTCTGTCTTGTCAGGATTCAACCTCAATCTGTTAGCCGCCATCCATCCTCCAACCGCCTCCAGGCACTCACACAGGACCTTCACCACAGGGGGGCTGCCTCTGAATAGCCGCTGGCTGCGGGTAGGGGAGAGCAAACAGGACCGAAGGGCTAGGATGACCTACTGGTTAGAGCGGTCTCCCAGGAGACCAGGGTTCAAACCCTGCGGGGGCCATGGGGCTCGGTGGGTGGTACTGCCTCCCTGGCAGGGTCCCGGTGAGGAGGACCCCCTGACTTCCTACTGGGTTGAGGGGGGGCTGGGTCTCCTCGTTGCATGAGGGAGGGGTCCGGACCCCCGTCTTCCTGGAGCTCACCTACCCCTCTTTCTGCCTCCCTCCCCCACAGCCCCATGGAGATTTTCAACAGGCGCAACGAAGTCTGGCGAGTGGCGGAGGGAGAGCTCAGCTGCAGCCCCACGCTCCAGGAATAATTATTTGCGACCCCCATCGAGGACGCCCGCTCAACCTCGTCTTCTTCCTGCTCCCCAAAGAATGGGGGCGCTGGAAGGGGCCACCAAGAGGCCATGTAGTCCACCCTCTCCTTGCCAGCAGAGCCCGAGGTATCTCTTCATGCTCCACGTGAACTGGCTGCCACCCCCACCCCCGTCCCGACCGTTGAGGAGACGTTCACTCCCCCCCCCCGAGGCTGAGAGGGGGGGTCCTTTTGCACCTCTCTGCAAAAATAAGACATATCACGCAGGAATCACCCATGAAGGAAATAAATTGCATTAGCAAAGGAAACTTGGCAGAGGTTTTTGTTCATGCGAGCCAGTGAGGATGAGCCGAAAGACGGTTTCCCCTTGGAAAGATCCCTTTGTAGAGTGGGGCGGGACCCCCAAGTCTGACCCCCTGCGGCAGGGCAGGAAGCGCCCCTCTTGCCAACGTTGCCCTGAGCCGGGATCTCGCAGGTCAGCTCTGTCCTGATCCCAACACCGCCCTGCTCTGCTCTTGCTTTCCATTTTGGATGTTGGAAACATACAGGTGAAATTCGAAAAATTAGAATATCGTGGAAAAGTTCCTTGATTTCCATAATCCAACTTGAAAGGTGAAACTAACATATGAGATTGACTCGTGACATGCAGAGGGAGATATGTCAAGCCTTGGTTTGTTATCATTGCGATGACCATGGCGTACAGCTGATGAAAAGCCCCAATTAACAATCTCAGAATATTCTAATTTTCTGAGATATTCTATTCAAGGAAATCAGCAAAACAAGTATTGCAAATCAAGCAAGATTGGATCTCTGAGAAGCAGATCTCGCTTTGCATGTCATGAGTCGATCTCATATACTAGTTTCACCTTTAAAGTTGAATTACTGAAATAAATGAACTTTTCCACGATATTCTAATTTTTCGAGTTTCACCTGCATATCCTTGGAACAGTTCAATCTGCAGAGTGGACTGTCCTGTGCATTTATCAATTCATTTCGGAGGTCCTGGGATGATGGGTTCTATTCTGCAGAGCGGGACCTGAGAAGCGAGAGAGAGAAGCTCAGGGGGGACGTGGGGCCAGTCAGTCCCTGTCTCTCAGCCTAAAATGCCTCAAAAGATGGATTGTTAACACTGATAGAAGTGACATCTGAAAAATATACCGCAGTGGTTTACAGCAAAAGAAAAACCAACATAGTAACACCACAAAAAGTTGAAAACTATCTCAAGGGGAGAAGACATCCCTTTTGGGGGTGTCTTCTGAATGGGCTGCCAGGAGAAGGCGCCTGAGTCTGATTCTCCAGTGGCAGAAGGTTCCCCAGGACACTCAACGTAGCTCAAAGGCCGAGGAGAACTTCCTGGAGCAACTTTTGGGGAAAGGGGAATACATATAACCGGGATGCCGTTAAATAACAATAAGAGGGTTGGGGGGGAAGGGTCTCCAGCCGGCCTGCCCCTTATTTTGAATTGGGGGGTGAGGGGCTAAGAAAAGGCCTCCCTGAAAACCAAGGGGGAAAGCAGGTGCTGAGCAGGTGGAAGGGCTGATTTCTTCGTATTTGATAGGCATTTCTTTTCAAAATGGTGCTTTTAAAGTGGGGAGGGGGTTGGAGGTGGCGCTGAGCTTGGCTTGTCCCTGTTACAGACGCAGCTGCCTCAATGCAAGAGGGACCCCGGCCACCCTTTCCCCGAGTTTCCTGCCAGAAACCCAGTTTCTCCGGGGCTCCCAGAACCACATGGAGGCAGGAGACCCATTTCCCGCCCCAGAGCAGGGCTGGACCAATCAGAGGCCTCTCCATTGGGCAGCTGGCCAATCCCCTTTCAGGTTCCCCGGGGCCTCCTCCTCCTCTCCTTCGCCCGGTTTCCTGAGGGAGTTTTCCCCCCCCTGAGTTTCCCTCATGGCTGCTCCCCCTCCCAGCTTCTCCTTCATCCTTCTTCTTCCTCTCCCCCCCCCATTATTTGGGGCAGCTGGATTCCCCCCCCCCCCCGTGGCCAGGCCGGCCCAGGAGGAGCCCAGGGAGGCGGCAGGGCCAGGAGAAGAAGGGGTTTCCCGCCCTTTTCTGAAATAGGCGGGAACGCCATTTTGTTTTTCCCTGAGGAGACGCCATGGCTCCCCTGTGGGCCTCGGGGGTCCCACGCTCTCGGGGTCTCTCCTCCTCCCGGAGGAGGAAGGAGGGCGGCACCTTGGGTCCTCAGCCGCCTCCCTGCCATGATGGCTTGGCCTCCGCAGGGCAGCCTCTCTCCCCGCCATGTGGGCCCCACGGAGGAGGCCAGGCAAGCGGCCTTGGGGGATCCGCCGGGGTCTGCGAAGGGGGCCAGGAGACAAAAGGCCCAAGGAGGAGGAGAAGAATAACAGTAGTAGTAGTAATAATAATAATAAGGGCTTTATCCCCTCAAAGGTGGAGGGTTCCCTCAGGGGAGTTTGACCCCGGAGCAGCATCCTTGGTCACCCCAAGAGTCAGCGCTAGGAGAAGGGCTCCACCTGCAGGAATAGGGGAAAGGCCAGGCTGGAGAGTCCCCTGCTGGCCCCTCGGGGTCCCAGGAGCCCTTTCTGGGCGGCCCTCACTTGCCCCCCAAACGGGCTAAGACGTCTGTTCCTCCGCTTCAGGCAGTAGTTCAACAGGAGAACTACTCTCACTCCGGATCCCTGTGGGCCTCTGGGGAACTGGCTGAACTGGGGTCCTCCCAGTCCAGCGCAGACAAGAAAGAGAGGAATCCCTCAGAAGAGGAAGAAGACTTTGGATTTGATATCATCATCCTTTTTTATTTGTATGCTACCTTTCCACAGTTAAAAAAACAATGCTCCGGGTGGCTCACAGCATAACAAGGTTTACATACAGTGGTACCTCGGGTTACAGACGCTTCAGGTTACAGACTCCGTGAACCCAGAAATAGTGCTTCAGGTTAAGAACTTTGCTTCAGGATGAGAACAGAAATCATGCTCCGGCAGCGCGACAACAGTAGGCCCCATTAGCTAAAGTAGTGCTTCAGGTTAAGAACAGTTTCAGGTTAAGTACAGACCTCCGGAACGAATTAAGTACTTAACCTGAGGTACCACTGTAATTACACAAGTTATAAACAATAAAGAAACCACATAAAAACATACACAACCAAATGGGAAACAATTTCCACATAAATCAAAATCTAAAACGAAGAATACAGCATTAATATCACAGTTTAAAATGACATAGGTAAAAAATAACAGCAACTTAAACAAAAAACAAAACAAAACGGAGCCCTCTGACCAGCGGCAGCAGCGGCAGCACCTGGCCATCAGGCCCCGTTCTAGGCCAGGGGGTGAGTGGCAGGACTGGGGCCTTCAGGCGCTGAGCAGGGGAGTCCTCCCGCTTTACAACAACAACAACAACAATTTATTTATAGCCCACCCATCTGGCTGGGTTTCCCCAGCCACTCTGGGCAGCTTCCAACAGAACACGAAAATACAATAACCTATTAAACATTAAAAGCTTCCCTAAGCAGGGCTGCCTCACTACCCGAAGGAGTCTCAAAGCGGCTCACAATCTCCTTTCCCTTCCTCCCCGCAACAAACCCTCTGGGAGGTGAGTGGGGCTGAGAGACTTCAGAGAAGTGTGACTGGCCCAAGGTCACCCAGCAGCTGCAGGTGGAGGAGCGGAGACGCGAACCTGGTTCACCAGATTATGAGACTACCGCTCTTAACCACTACACCACACTGGCTCTCCAGTGGAAGCCATTGCGGAGAAGAACGGGACTTGGCTGTTCTCTGCTGAGGGTCTCCTGCCTTTCTTCCAAGGCTTCCTGGGGGTGCCATGGCCAGAGGAAGACACAGCCCCCCCCAAAGGGCCCTGGGGAGCAAGCAGAGCCTGCCTCAGTTTCCTTCCCCAAGGCCTTGGGGGAACCTTGGGGTGCGGAAGGAGGGACCCCATATGGAGCTCAGACTCCTGGCAAGTGGGGAAAGGACCATGAAATGGCGCTTTCCAGGTGAGTCTTGGAATCGCCCCCCAGTTCCAGGGACTGATCCGCCCTGGCTTCCTCCTCGGAGGTCCCTTCCGAAGGAGAAGGGGTCCCAGGTCTCCACGGGGGAAGCATCCCTGAGACCTGCGTTCGAGGCCTAGGCTTTCGCCTTTCAGGCTCTGGCCACTTTCTCTGTGGTGTTTATGGGAGCTGTAGAGATGGGTCACATGCAGACAGTACCAAGTTTAAGAAGGATCCCTTGAAAAAGATGGGCTCTGGTTCGGAATATCCCCCTCCCCCCACATCTGCACACTCAACTTCACGGCAAGAAAATTTGTTTTAAAATTTGTTGCCGATTCATTTTTTGAAAGTTTTAAAGAGTTGTTTCTACCAATAATTATAATGTTCCAGTCTCATTATAGATCACTTTCAGATTTATTTCTAAATCCAGTCATGTATATATAGGTTCCTAGACTGGAGGTTACCCACAGAAACCCACAAGAAAAGGATGAAGTCTCGAAGTGGAAAGAAATACAAATGTGTCTGCAAAGAATCGCATCCCAAAATGTGTTGCCACAGAAACTAGGGACATGGAGATGCTTTCCTGGCAGTGAGACAAAATGTCATGGCTAAAGTCTTGAGGGCAGAAACTGGAAAATACTGGAAAATACTATGTCTGCAAAGTGTCCTGAAGTTTTTTTTCAGTAAGACAGCTGAGAAACCCTTAGTCAAAAGTTCTTCTTTGGCCAGTGAACTTTGCCTCTACGTGATTTATTGGGAACCAGATGCATCGGCTCCAAAGAAGCTTCTGCAGCGCCTTGGCATTGAAGACCCAGAAAAAGAGACGGAGGGGAATGTGTGGGTCACAAGGTGGGAGTCGTTGGAAAGGAGTCGCTGGGAGAGGCATAAGGTTGTGTTGAGCAGGCGAGGGAAGAGCAGGAGGAGAGAGAAAGAGCCCCAGGGAATAGTTTTGTGAGCAGCACTGAGTGAATTCCGGATCCATGGTTTCTGGGTCAGGAGACCCGTGGTTTGCAGGCCAGTTGCCTGTCGTTTTAGTTGTAGGCAGGGATTGCCTTTAGATTCCTCCGGTCCGATCCGTCAGAGTTTGCCCAGAAAGGACTGCGAGGGGCACCTGAGTGTTAGACTGAATACTGTTAAGATATTCTTTTTCTCTCCCCCCCCCCTTTGTCCCTCTCTTGTATCTGTTTGTCAATCTCCTTGTATAGCTTGTTATTGAGCAACCCCCCCCCCCCGGTATAAAAGGGAAATGGGAGCTCAACCCTCCAAGCACCATAGCTGGACTCCTCCTGGCAACAAGGCTTCCATCAAGCCTCTTTGCCCTAGAGAGGATTCTGATACGCCTCTCCAGTTTGTCATCTCCAACTGGAAAAGTTTAAAGGGGCGAAAGGGTCTTTCCAAGTCCAAATTGAGAGAACTTTGTAACTTTTCATGGGTGGCTTTTACCCATCACCTAGAGGCAGGGTCTCAATGGCCCTTCAAGGCTCTTTTAACGTTACGAAGATGCAAGCACTTAGATCCTACTCAGCTGATGAAAAACCCCAACAGCTTTACTAGCTAAATGCCTTTGTGGAGGCCCACAAACTCTTTAAATGTAAGCAAGCACAGATCGCTCGGCAGATGGCTGTACTGGGAACCGCCAGACCCCCTCCTTATAATGAAATCAGGATGCAAGAGTAACAGTTAGATAGGTCACTCATTTCCTTTTACTTTGTTTAGTCATTTAGTCGTGTCCTACTCTTCGTGACCCCCTGGACCAGAGCACACCAGGCACTTCTGTCTTCCACTGCCTCCCGCATTTTGGCCAAATCCATGATGGTAGCTTCGAGAACACTGTCCAACCATCTCGTCCTCTGTTGTCCCCTTCTCCTTGTGCCCTCCATCTTTCCCAACATCAGGGTCTTTTCCAGGGAGTTTTCTCTTCTCATGAGGTGGCCAAAGTCTTGGAGCCTCAGCTTCACGATCTGTCCTTCCAGTGAGCACCGAGGGCTGATTTCCTTAAGAATGGAGAGGTTTGATCTTCTTGCAGTCCATGGGACTCTCAAGAGTCTCCTCCAGCACCAGAATTCAAAAGCATCAATTCTTTGGCGATCAGCCTTCTTGATGGTCCAGCTCTCACTTCCATACATCACTACTGGGAAAACCATGGCTTTTACTATACGGACCTTTGTTGGCAAGGTGATGTCTCTGCTTTTTAAGATGCTGTCTAGGTTTGCTTTTACTGCCCTGAACCAATGGGACCCCTGCCAGCCGGACCAGGAGCCGGGCTGTAGCCCGGGGAATCCTGCCCCCGATCTCTCCCCAAACCTACAAACCCGAGCTCAGAAAAACCTTCTCCAGAATGCGCCAGGAGGGAGGGGGGAACAAGCTAATCCCGACCCCAATGCTCTGCCTGTGGGGGCTCCTTCAGAGGAGGAAGTTGAAGAACCGATCTCTAGGCAAGCTCACCACAGAAATAACTTAAGTCAATGGAGAAGTAGAGGCTGTGCTCCCCCTCAGAGCACTACCCATACCCCCGGCAAGAGCAGGAGACCCGCCTCGCATGGTTTTCACCCACCAGTCTTTCCTCACCTCCAATTTAATGAACTGGTCAGATAAAATGCCTTCCCTCCGAGATGACCCCGATAAATGCCACTATCTTTTCCACTCATAATCCAACGTGGACTGAGGTGCACATGTTGTTATGAGCCCTTTTTAATGAAGCTGAGAAGAGGGAAATACTGGTGAAGGCAGAGGAAGCTTTGAGCAGACCTGCCTATCAAGCAGACAGACCCACTGATATGCCCCCTTTGACAGCCCGAAACCTCCTGAATGACCCTGCCTGGGATTATAACATAACTGGGGGTATATGGGGTTTGAAGATATTTAAGAAAGCTATCTTGGATGGCTTGCAAGCTGCAGGACTGGACTAAAGTCCAAGCCATCCTACAAGGACCCGATGAACACCCTTCCAATTATTATACCCAGTTGGTGTCCGCAATCAGAACCTGGGGTGGGATCGACCCTGAAAGTCCAGAACATGAAGTTATTAAGGGATTCTTTAAAGACCAAGCAACTGCCAACATACAGAAGGCGTTAAACGCACACCTCGGCTATGACAGGAAAATGATAAATGAGTTCCTCTCTATTGCCAAGTCAGTTTCTAATTCAAGAGATGAACGACAAAGGAAGGACCAGAGGGGAGAATCCCCACAAGTGCTAGTTTACGCAACCGGGGTTCCCCCTTCTAGCGAAAGGCAGAAGGGAAGGAAACATGAACAGCCAGACAGATGTGTCTGTTTCCATTGCAATGAGGAAGGACACATCAGAAGGAACTGCCCATTATTAACCGGACACCAAGAATCCAGGCCCGGGAGATCAGACTATAAGAGAGGCAAGGACACTGAGGCCGGAATACAGGGAACCGGCTAACCCCAGGCTCAGGGAACTCCCCCTGATTATGGGTCCTCCCAAATGCAGACCCCAAGGGCGTTTCCTCCTCCTTTACCACGACCTAGGACTCTCCCCAAGAACACCAATCCTTTCAACCATCCAAACCGCCCTGCAACCCTTCCCACGAAATGGTAGTGCAGGAATAAGATGACTATTGACAATCAGAAACAGATCCCGCCTCTTTTCCTTTCCTTTGCCCTATCCTACAACCATCATCCTCGGATCCTATCTGCACCATGCAGATAGACGGACACTCTTACGACTGTCTGCTAGACACGGGGGCCACCTATTCTACTCTCACAAATAGACACTTGACCCCAGGAGAAGAAACCAGGACTGTAATGGGACTGGATGGGATTCTTAGAGTTTGTCCCTTTTCCAAGGCTGCCAAAGTGTCAGTCGGACCTTTGTCCGTTAGGCACACTTTTTTATTAACTTCTAGCCCCGTCAACCTTTTGGGGAGGGATCTGCTTTGTAAACTAAATGCCACCATCCAGTGTGGACAGGAGGGGATTTACCTGCATATGCCCAATGAATCTATCTTCAACTTCCAAGGAATCTTACAAGAGATGGATAATAAAGATCTGGATCTTCCCCCTGAGCTCCTAAATGGGGTCCCCCCCGGCTGTGGAGAACTGAATCTACATCGGTTGGACTTCTGAAGTCCGCCACCCCAGTAGAGGTGAACTACAGGAAATACCTGCCTTTTCCCTGTACCAAACAATACCCATTACCAAAGGAAGCAATAGAAGTACTGCGATTGAGGAATTCTTAAAAATGGGAGTCGTAGTTCCCTGAGCTTCTCCTTGTAACACCCCCTTTCTCCCTGTCCGCAAGCCCCACACGAACCCTGCAAAAGGGTGCTTGGTTCAGGACTTGAGACTTGTGAACTCCTTTGTCATTCCCTGCCATGCCGTGGTGGCTAATCCTCATCACCATCTGAGCTCAATTCCGGAGGGAACGTAGTTTACTCTGTCATTGGCTTATGTTCCGCATTCTTCAGCATCCCAGTGGATGCCTTCACCTGGCAAACCAGACAATTAACATGGACTATGTGCAATCTCCAGCAATATTTTCCGCTATACTAAATCAGGATCTGCTAGACGTTACCCTTCCAAAGGGGTCCACCCTCCTTCTACACGTTGATGACATCTTACGATGTGGGTGGGACTTAGAATATTGTAAGCTGGATGCCATAGCTCTTCTCACGGCATTAGCACATAAAGGACACAAGGTATCCCCAAAGAAAATACAGTATTGCCAAAGGGAAGTAAAATACCTTGGTCACATCCTAGGAGAAGGAACCCGTGCCTTAACAACCAGTGACCAACCCTTCCCTCTGGAAGCGGGAAACCATGAACTCCTCTTTGTCCTCTGGGATGTACTCATGGGGAGGGGGAAAGAAGGAGCTGGCCAGGTGGAACAAGACACTCAGGTTACCACCACAACTCCTCCCTCAGCCCCTCCTTTTTGTGATGTATCAATGATGTAGCTCTGATATAGTCTTAGGGGTGTAGCGTGGGGGATTAGTAGCTAATAAAAGGTGGGGTCTTCTTTTGTTTGGGGCTTCCATCTTGCTTCGTCTTGCAGTGAGTTGGAGTCCTATCGCGACAGTCTCAATAAAGACCAAGCCTACTGGCTGCTGTTTTGCTCCAATTTTCCTGGTTGGTGTCCTTGCTTTTTGTCCAAAGGAGCCCTCGAATTTCTCCGTTAACATAAGCAAAGAACCAAATACTTGCAGATCAAATTATCTCATGCAAGAGATTGTATCCAAACAGGACTCGTGTCTTCCTATATGCCAGGAAAAGAAATTGCTGCTGATTTGTTGTCAAATGTTGTTAACAAAGAGCAACTGACTATTTATAAATAAAGTGCACATGAGCTAAATATGCGGCAATGGTTGTCATGAAAAGGGATAGGATGCTAGTATTTTCACTCTCCCATTTCTGGATCATGTGATCCTTATTTACATTCCACACTTCTGGAAGTGTAAGAACGGAAACTCAGACACAGAACTTCCGTTCTTTGTGCTTTTGTTTTTCATCTCTTTGTTCTGTCTCCCAGACAGACAGGATGTCGGTGTGAGCTGCTCCTCACACTGTTGCTATATTCTACATTATGATTTGTGTTGTTTTGATTTGATACACAGCAATAAATAGTGATACTACATACTTCCCACAGCTCAGCTTTCATTTTCTCTGCTGTTTGCATGCTCATATGAGCAGATAGGAGTCACTGAGAAACAGGACTGCTGCCAAACACTTCATGGGTGTCCTGTAACCAGAGAGGGAGGCCTCCATAATGGTTTCTCCCCTGTATGAATTCTTTGATGGGTCTTGAGATTCGAGCTTTGACTGAAGCTCTTTCCACATTGGAAGCACTGATAGGGTTTTTGACCTGTATGTGTTCTTTGATGGGAAGTGAGACTATCCTTTCGATTGAACCTCATCCCACATTCCAAGCACGGATAGGGTTTCGTCCCGGTATGAATTCTTTGATGGCAAGTGAGACTGGAATTGTGACGAAAGCTCTTTCCACATTCCAGGCATTGATAGGGTTTCTCCCCTGTATGAATTCTTTGATGGGAAGAGAGCGTAGTCCCCTCCAAGAAGCTCTTTCCACATTCTAAGCACTGATAGGGTTTCTCACCTGAATGAATTTTTTGATGGGCAGTGAGACTTGGCCTGAGAATGAATCTCTTTCCACATTCGAAGCACTGATATGGTTTCTCCCCTGAATGAATTTTTTGATGGGAAGTGAGATGCGCGCTTTGACTAAAGCTCTTTCCACATTCCAGGCATTGATAGGGTTTCTCCCCTGTATGAATTCGTTGATGGGAAGAAAGCTTAGTCCCCTCCCGGAAGCTCTTTCCACATTCTAAGCACTGATAGGGTTTCTCCCCTGTATGAATTCGCAGATGGGAAGTGAGACTCTGCCTGTGACTGAAGCTCTTTCCACACTCAAGGCATTGAAAAGGTTTCTCCCCTGTATGAAATCTGTGATGGGAAACGAGACTCAGCTTGTAAATGAAGCTCTTTCCACATTCGAGGCATTGATATGGTTTCTCCCCTGTATGAATTCTTTGATGGAAAGTGAGATAGATCCCCTGGCTGAAGCTCTTTCCACATTCAAAGCACTGATAGGGTTTCTCCCCTGTATGAATTCTTTGATGGGAAGTGAGATGGGAGCTCTTTCTGAAACTCTTTCCACATTCGAAGCACTGATAAGGTTTCTCCCCAGTATGAATTCTTTGATGGGAAGTGAGATGATCCTTCCGACTGAAGCTCTTTCCACATTCTCTGCACTGATACAATTTCTCCCTACTCTGTTCTCTTTCGTGTGAAGTGAGGCTGTCCCTCTGAATGAAACTCTTTCTGTGATGGGAGGTGGACTGGGAGCTATGACCGATGTTCTCTCCACACTCTGAATATTTATAAGACTTCTCTGATATGTGGATTCTGTTGACTTCCCCCTTGTTCTCCCCTTCCAATTCATCACCTTCTGCAATGAAGAGAAGTTAATTAGCGCCTGAAAAACAAATGGAGCTCCAGATTATTGAACAATGTCCCCCCCCCCCATCTCACTGCGAGACTTGAGAGTGCTCTGTTTCGGCCTCAGGAGGACATCCTTAAAGTCTAACTTAATGTCATTGTCAATGTGTGGCATCTTCAACCCCCCAGCATTTGAGTACGCCTGCGGGGCGCCTGACTCTCTTGAAACCGGTGGGGCACCACTGCCAGCATACTGTGACAGGAGTGCAGATGACACAGAATCATCAAACCCACCACCTGACCCCTCCCCCAGCAATGCACTGCCATGTCAGTGTAAGTCATGCTAACTCTGCATCGCTGCCCCGGACCCTAACCCCACTCAGAGCGAAGGGGACGTGGTTCACATCCATTATTGAATGAAGTTAATGAATGCTTGTGATAGAGGAAGAACTGAAGGGAGTTAGATGTGAGGCCTTTCTATAGTTTTCACTTCCTTAGTTGGCTGGTATTAACTGACACATTGCTTGGTTTTTAGCTGGGATAGATTTTGTTCTGGCTCAATCCTGGAATCCACTCCATCTCCAAGGTCAGTCATCTCTTTGGTCAATCAAATGCAAACAGAAGCCAAAACAACAAGCCTGACAGAATTTACATCAACTTCTCTAAAAACCCTGAAGCTGGCATTTAAGAAGGCCTGGGTGGTTCAGAGAAGCCTGGTCACTGTTTTAAAAGGCATGACTAGACGCAGAACATTCACAGAGGAAACAGTTGATATCCCTCCATTCTGGGTTCACGGTGGGGGATGTTAGAATCCCAGTTGCTCTTGGTCTCCATCCAAATAGTGAAGGTTCATCATATAGAGGTATGAATGGAATTGCAAAACTGATCTTATGATCTAACGGATTTTTACCAAGAGGGTCCATGATCCCAGGATTCTCCTCCTTTACTTCCTTATGTAGAACTCTCTGGTCAGGATCCAGAAACGTCCACACCTTGTCTGTAAAACAAACAGCAACATACTCCTGACTATTATATATATGTGAACCTAGGAGCTCAAAGGGGTGAATGTTTGCATCCTCCTTCAGAGCGAAAGTCATGAATTTGGTCCCCCTCTTTCTGTTGTTCTTTTTTGTTATTTATCTCTGTTTTATTGTTGAGTGTATTAAGTAGTTTATGTTTTGTTTTCTTACCGTTAGTGCTGATATTATATTATTAATTGTTGGCTATTGGTATATATTTGAGCCTACCCTTTCAGAATCCTTTTTACTGTTGATAGAACTACTTTACACCTTTTTCTCTTTTTCTCTCTTCCTTTGAATATTTTCAAATATTAATTATTTAATTGGGAATACTTAAAGTTAATTTCAGTGTGTATAACGGGTAGAGTCTGCCTTATATATATTTAGATATGCAAGAATGTTAATTACTCATATATTTCATAATCCATATGTTAAATATACGCATGGTTAATATATGACTCAGGTTGGAGCGATAATAATTTTCAGTATATTTGGTCTATATTAGGCCTTCCAAACAATTTTGCTAAAGATAAAATAGAGGACAAGGAAGCTTACAGATTAAAGTCATAATGAGAATTATAAGTATGAATGTCAAGGGGTTAAAGGAAAAGAAAAAAACAAATCCTAACACTCAAATATCTACAGTCATTAAAGGCTGATATAGGTCTATTAAAGGAAACACATTTGACAGAACAAGGGGCTCAAACTTTGAAATGCCAATGGGTAAAAGACGTTATTTCAACAAACTCAGACGAAAATGCTAGGGGAGTCACAATTTTATTTAGGAAAGGCTGGCCTCATGAAATACAATATATAATAAGAGAGAAAGATGGCCGGTGCTTAATAATTGTAATTAAAACAGAAGGGACAGAAATAGCAATAGTAAATGTCTATGCCCCAAACACTGATGACCATAAGTTTATTCACAACTGCTTTAAGAGATTAAGCTTTCTATCTTATGAGCACTTGATAAGGGGTGGAGACTTTAATGAAATTTTAGATTCACAGATGGATACCACCTCAGTAGCCAGGAAAAAAAGGACAAAGGTTAGAGAGACAATTAATAACTAAGTGGAATTTAGTGGGATCATGGAGATTGCATCACCCTAAGGAAAAATCATATACATATTTTGCAGGAATTCATAATACCCAGCACAGAATTGATTTTTTTTCTAACATCAGCATTACATCCCTTTACTAGCCGATGTGACACTGATATTCCCATTATAGTTAATCACTCAGCAGTAATACTGGAATATAATTTATCTGAAACCCAGGAAGGTATGAGGAGATGATATCTTAATATATCATTAAAAAGGTAAAGGTACCCCTGCCCGTATGGGCCAGTCGTGTCCGACTCTAGGGTTGTGCGCCCATCTCACTTAAGAGGCCGGGGGCCAGCGCTGTCTGGAGACACTTCCGGGTCACGTGGCCAGTGTGACGAAGCTGCTGTGGCGAGCAGGCACCAGCGCAGCACACAGAATCACCGTTTACCTTCCCGCTATAGAGCAGTCCCTATTTATCTACTTGCACTTTAGGGTGCTTTCGAACGGCTAGGTTGGCAGGCGCTGGGACCGAACGACAGGAGCTCACCCCGCCGCGGGGATTCGAACCGCCGACCATGCGATTGGCAAGCCCTAGGCACTGAGGTTTTATCCACAGCGCCACCCGCGTCCCATTAATGTATCATTACTAAATGGAAAAAAAACTTCATTCAATATATAAGCCAAGAAATACAAATATATTTTAAAAATAACTCCAAATTGGAATGGGAAGGATATAAAGCTTACATCAGAGGGAAGAGAATATCCTTCTCTGCCAACAAAGCCAAGCTGCAAAGATTAAAGTAAAATAATCTAAACATTTCTTTAAAAACACTATGGGGTGATATGGAAAATAATACATCTGAGGGTACATATGAAAGAATACAACAACATTAGAACTGAATAATATACTAGCTTAAAAAATTGAGTTCAGCCTACTAAGCCTAAGACAAATATACTGGGAACAGGGAGAATTGCATGTCAACGCAAATTAAGAATGGATAAATAGGAAGAAATCTGGAATGAATATTTAAGCAATAAGGTGGATAGAGGTGGGAAGTGGGGGGAGGAGAGAGAGGTGGGAAAATATTGTTAAAAGGGTGCAGTCACAGGTATATCAGTGTATTTAAATCTGAATTGTCAAATTGTGTTATTATTGTTATTATGGCTTTTGTTGTACAGCAGTGTCTTTTGCGGTTGCTGTTTGTATAGAAAAAATGATTAAATAATTTTTTTAAAAAAACTGATCTTATGATCCAACAGGGAGTTTTACCGAGAGGGTACATGATCCGATGATTCTCCTCCTTGACTTCCTTATGCAAAGCTCTCTGGTCAGGATCCAGCAACGTCCACGTCTCGTCTGTGAAAGAAACAGCGACATCTTCATCTGAACACTCCCCATCAGCTGTTGCCTCAATCTGGTTGGTCTAAATTTAAATGTATACGTAAATCTCTTTCTTCCCTTTGAATCCCCTCCCATTTTCATGAGGAGACCAACTCTGTATTGTTTCATTGGTGACAGAAGAGGAATAATGACTATTGCTCAAAATTAATCTAGGCACAAGAGCCGCAAGAGCTCCAGTCTAGGCATTCAGTTCTGCGATGTTGAATGTTCTCTGCTCTCTCCTGTCCCCCCCCCTTTCTTCAGTTGAAAGCAATTAATGAACCCAGAACTCATACCCTGACCACTAATGATGAACCATATGTTATAGATATTCTGGCAAATTTATTCTGCTATTTTACATAGAAATGACATGAGAAGACCTGGCCTACATAATTGTATTATTTATTAGTCCTATGATCCTTGTTTTTAAAAGCAAATAAAAAGTTATTCCAAAAAGAAAAGAAAAAACCAATAAACGGGGGCCTCATCTGCGTTCAATCTACAAAGCAGGATCAGATTAAAGAGTCGTGGCCTCTAGTGCTGCGCGATGGATCAGTGAGTTTTCTGCCATTGGCAGGGCATCCAGATCACAGAACTGGTTTTAGACATTTTGAGCTGCCAATACATTGTGTTGGGCGGGGAGCTGTGATCTATTCCCTGCTCAAATTGCCTGCAGGAGACAAAGGTGCAGGCAGGCAGGCAGGTAGGGGAGCCCGAAAAGGTGCCCCCCTTGTCCATCTCCATCTGCCTGCCTGCCTCCCCCCCACCCCCTAGCTGAGCAAGCCCCAATTCCTCTCTGGCTCCATCCATCCAGGTCCCCATCTCCCCTCCCCTGGGACTCACCAGATCTCTTGGAGGTCCCTGGGAGGGAACGCTCAGAGGTTGAGAGGAGGGATGCAGGAGACAACCTGACCAGGTCATGCGTCCATCTTCCGTCTTCCATCTCCTCTAGCTTCACAGGCTCTGTCTCACTCATCCTTCCTGAGGAGTCAAGGAGCCAAAGGAAGCTGCAGGGTCCTGGGAGAGAGGAAGAAACAAAGGGAGCCTCAGAGAAACTCCTGCCCTAGATATTCTCCTGCCCCTAACAGAAGCCCCATTTCTAAACTTCTCCAGTGGTTCCAATTTCACCTGTTTGCTCCTCACCCCACTTCGTAAGGCTGGCAGGGTCTGCATAGTAGTGACCTGAGAGTACATCCCCTCGAACTCAGTGGGGCTTATGGACAGAAGTTGGTGCCAAACCCAGTCACCTTCCTGTCCCTGAGCCTGAAAACTGCAACCCCAGAGCATGGGCAGGAAATAGACGAGTAGCCATTACCTGTAGGTTCCCCCATGCTAGGTGCTTTGTATAGAGAGCCCCGCTGACGCTCTTTGAGCTCCCTCATCACAAGCCAGGCAGGTGTTGTGGCCATACAGTGCTACCTCTGGTCACATACTTAATTCGTTCCAGAGGTCTGTTCTTAACCTGAAACTGTTCTTAACCTGAAGCACCACTTTAGCTAATGGGGCCTCCGACTGCCGCTGCACAATTTCTGTTCTCATTCTGAAGCAAAGTTCTTAACCCAAGGTACTATTTCTGTGTTAGCGGAGTCTGAAGCCTTTAGTGTATGTAACCTGAAGCGTATGTAACCTGAGGTACCACTGTATTTGCCGCTGTCTGGGGTTGCATGGGGACCAAATCTGTATGTGGAAGCAGAGGAGCTGGTGATGCCACATTTCTGAATAATCTTGAGACTAATACACCACTCCTCCATAGATATTCCCTGTGCTAATACACCATTTTTGCAAGTCTCCGGTCTCGAAATGTGGCCCCCACCCTGGCATGGAAGCCACCCAAGTACAGTCATACCTCGGGTTGAATATGCTTCAGGTTGAGCGCTTTCGGGTTGCGCTCCACGGCAACCGGATCCTACGCACCCAACTTGTACCTAAAAATCTGCCCAAGCCTGCACCAGAGAATTGCAGAGTTGGAAGGGACCCCTGAGGGTCATCTAGCCAACCCCCGGGGCAGTGCAGGAATCTCAACTAGACCATCCCTGACCGAGGGCCACCCAGCCTCTGCTCTAAGGCCCTTCTTTGCATGCCTCCTCCACCAGAGGTCTGGGTGGCGGCAACACAAAAACGGGCCTTTTCTGCCGTGGATCCCCATTTGTGGGAGACTCGCCTGGCCCCTTCCTGACATCTTGAGGTGCCAGGCAAAAACGTTTCTCTATAACTGGGCCTTTGGCCGGTTGACATGCCTCTGAAATATGTTTGTGGGAGGAGAGATCATCGGTTTGTTTTTGTTTTATTATGCATTTGGTGTTCTGAGTTATTTACTAGAAACTACTTCTCTAGAATTAGACACAGATTCTCATAATGCCAAAATCAACATCGTGACATAATACATTAAAATGTAGCTTTTCAGTTGACCCCCCAAGTCCAGTATGTACAAAATACAGCCCCTATTTTGTCAGTGCCGTAGTACATTCTTTCCCACTTTCTTGGCTCTTGTCTTTTTCTGTCTGGTGTCTTCCCTAGAAGAGTAGCATGAGACGATCTTCGAAGTGATTGGGATCAAGATGGTCGGGTTGGCAGGCGAAAAAGACTGGCCCTGAGAGATGCCGCCCAGGCGGACAAGACAAGGGTTTCCCCTTCCTCAGCTGTGCAGAGGGCGAAATCATTTTGGCATGTTTGCAGGGACTGGGAGCTTCCATCGGATCACTGTAATGGATTCCTTTGAAGGGATTTCTGCACCAGGTAAAGGGATTTTGGGCCCCCCAATTCCCCCCCCCCAAGACACCCAAGGTGGCGAGTTTACCCAAAGCAGGAAGAGGTCCTTGCTGACCTCCAGGCGAGGGGGGAGCGAGCCAGGGAGCGCCTCCCTCCCCCCCTTCCCCGCCTTGCTTTGGCCCCCTGGATCCCTCCGCCCCTTCTTCTCCGCCCCCTTCGCTGCTGCCTGACTCTCCGCTCCCCGACTTGGGGGTCTCTCCCCCCCCCCAGGCATGATCTGAGCAGGGACCCCCATGCCCCCTCCCTCCCCCCTCCCTCCCCTTGCTTTGGCCCCCTGGATCCCTCCGCCCCTTCTTCTCCGCCCCCTTCGCTGCTGCCTGACTCTCCGCTCCCTGACTTGGAGGTCTCTCCCCCCCCAGGCATGATCTGAGCAGGGACCCCCATGCCCCCTCCCTCCCCCCTCCCTCCCCTTGCTTTGGGCCCCTGGATCCCTCCGCCCCTTCTTCTCCGCCCCCTTCGCTGCTGCCTGACTCTCTGCTCCCCGACTTGGGGGTCTCTTCCCCCCCCCAGGCATGATCTGAGCAGGGACCCCCATGCCCCCTCCCTCCCCCCTCCCTCCCCTTGCTTTGGGCCCCTGGATCCCTCCGCCCCTTCTTCTCCGCCCCCTTCGCTGCTGCCTGACTCTCTGCTCCCCGACTTGGGGGTCTCTCCCCCCCCCAGGCATGATCTGAGCAGGGACCCCCATGCCCCCTCCCTCCCCCCTTCCCCGCCTTGCTTTGGCCCCCTGGATCCCTCCGCCCCTTCTTCTCCGCCCCCTTCGCTGCTGCCTGACTCTCCGCTCCCTGACTTGGGGGTCTCTCCCCCCCCAGGCATGATCTGAGCAGGGACCCCCATGCCCCCTCCCTCCCCCTCCCTCCCCTTGCTTTGGGCCCCTGGATCCCTCCGCCCCTTCTTCTCCGCCCCCTTCGCTGCTGCCTGACTCTCTGCTCCCCGACTTGGGGGTCTCTCCCCCCCCCAGGCATGATCTGAGCAGGGACCCCCATGCCCCCTCCCTCCCCCCTCCCCCGCCTTGCTTTGGGCCCCTGGATCCCTCCGCCCCTTCTTCTCCGCCCCCTTCGCTGCTGCCTGACTCTCTGCTCCCCGACTTGGGGGTCTCTCCCCCCCCCAGGCATGATCTGAGCAGGGACCCCCATGCCCCCTCCCTCCCCCCTTCCCCGCCTTGCTTTGGCCCCCTGGATCCCTCCGCCCCTTCTTCTCCGCCCCCTTCGCTGCTGCCTGACTCTCCGCTCCCCGACTTGGGGGTCTCTCCCCCCCCCCAGGCATGATCTGAGCAGGGACCCCCATGCCCCCTCCCTCCCCTTGCTTTGGCCCCCTGGATCCCTCCGCCCCTTCTTCTCCGCCCCCTTCGCTGCTGCCTGACTCTCCGCTCCCTGACTTGGAGGTCTCTCCCCCCCCAGGCATGATCTGAGCAGGGACCCCCATGCCCCCTCCCTCCCCCCTCCCTCCCCTTGCTTTGGCCCCCTGGATCCCTCCGCCCCTTCTTCTCCGCCCCTTCGCTGCTGCCTGACTCTCCGCTCCCTGACTTGGGGGTCTCCCCCCACCGCGCATGATCTGAACATGCCCCTCCCTGCCCCCCTGGGAGCCCCTTCTCCCCATGGCACCCTCAGGGGGGGGGGAGAGAGGAGACTCACCGAGGCAAAGGCGAGAGAAGAAGGAGGCAGGCAGGGAGGGAGGGGGAGGGAGGGAGGGGCTTCTGCTCTGGAGGACCTTGCCCCCTCCCCCTCCACTTCCCGTCCTCTCTAGGACTCCAGCTCTGCTCCTTTTAACCCTTGCCAAGCCGAGTCCTCCCCCTGCCTTCACTTTTCCCACATCCCACCAGACTACCTGCAAGGGAGACGGGGGGGGGTCCATGGGGGGGTTGCCTTGGCTCTCCCCCTCCCCCAACATCCCAAGGAAAGGCTGGGAGGGAGAAGAGGCGAAGGCTGCCTAGTGGCGGGAGGTGCCTTGGGCTCAGCAATGGCTCCCTCCAGACACCCCCCCAAGAAACACCCTCCAGCTCAGGGGGGGGGAGGGAGGGGCTTCTGCTCTGGAGGACCTGGCCCCTCCCCCTTCACTCCCCGCCCTCTCTAGGACTCCAGCTCTGCTCCTCTTAACCCTTGCCAAGCCGAGTCCTCCCCTCCCTCTCCCTGCCTTCATGAAGTTTTCCTGCTTCTGCGCCTGCGCTCTAGGGGCTGCCCCCCTTCCCTCCCTCTGCCCCAAGGAGCCCACATCCCACCAGACTACCTGCAAGGGAGACGGGGGGGTCCATGGGGGGGTTGCCTCGGCTCTCCCCCTCCCCCAACATCCCAAGGAAAGGCTGGGGGGGAGAAGAGGCGAAGGGCTGCCTAGTGGCGGGAGGTGCCTTGGGCTCAGAAATGGCTCCCTCCAGACACCCCCCCAAGGAACACCCTCCAGCTCGGGGGGGGAGAGAGGGGGGGGCTTCCCAGCCAGGAGACCCCTCCCCCTCCCCAAAATACGGGTTTTTCTGCTTCTGGAGCCGCTTCTCAGAGGAGGAAGAGTCCCGGGCGAGGAAGGGGGGGGGGCAGGAGTGGAAGCCAGCAGGGGGGCGCATGGTGCTCAGGGGGGGGCGGGCCCTCCCTCTGGGACTCTTCCCAGTTCAGAGCCAGAGGGACCCCTGCCACCCTTTCCCCGCGTTTCCTGCCTGAAAACCAGTTTCTCCTGGTGTAGCGGGAAACCCCCCCCCCATCATTCAGTTTGTACAAACTCCACACACTCACACTCACACACTACAAACGCTGCGCTTCTGTGATAAATTCATAGAAAATCCTCCATACACCGGATCTGCACTGTTCCGTTTTTATTTTACTCCATATGACAAGGACTATCAGAGGGGGGTGGCTTGGTTTCTGGTCAGCCATAATCTCTTCACCATCCCAGCACATCCACAGGAGCCCTGCCCAGTTTCTATGTCAACCCTGATGGTCCCAGACAGAAGACAATCAAGATCACAAAGAACTTGCATATGGGAGTGGATTCAGCATGGACTGAGACAAAGGACAATGATCAGATTTTCCCTCTGGGGGCAGGAAACTGCAAACTCCCCTCTGTCTCCTGGAAAGGACTCATGGGGGTGAAGGAGGAACGAGCCAGGTGACAGGACACTCAGGTTACCACCACCCCTCCCTCAACCCCTCCTTTCTGTAATGTATGCATGATGTCAACCCTTCCTTTCTGTGATGTATGCATGATGTTTCTGGGGGTGGGCTTGACCTAGAGGGTGGGAATTTCACAAGTTTTTATAAGGCCTTGCACACCATCTTTCTGTGTCCTTTCTCTCTCCTGCAAGTGAGGGGAGCACCCTGTTGCAACAGTTCAATAAAGGCCAAGCCTACAGGCTTCTGATTTGCTCCAAGTTATCCTGGTTGGTGTCTTTGTTTTTGTCCAAGGGAGACCACGGATTTTTCCAGTAACACTGGGCTTCCAGAACCATCTGACCCCATTTCCCACCCCAGAGCAGGGCTGGACCAATCAGAAGCCTCTCCATTGGGCAGCTGGCCAATCCCCTTTCAGATTCCCCGGGCCCGCGTCCTCTCCTTCGCCCGGTTTCCTGAGGGAGTTTTCCCTCTGAGTTTCCCTCATGGCTGCTCCCCCTCCCAGCTTCTCCTTCATCCTTCCTCTTCCTCTCCCCCCCCCCCCCAGTATTTGGGGCAGCTGGATAACCTCCCCCCATGGCCAGGCAGGCCCAGGAGGAGCCCAGCGAGGCGGCAGGGCCAAGAGATGGCATTTCCCGCCCTTTTCCGAAATAGGAGGGAACGCCATTTTGTTTTTCCCAGGGCCCCAGCTGCTCCCAGAGATGCCATCGGGGGTCTCTGGGCCTCGGGGGTCCCACGCTCTCGGGCCATAGCCATGGCCAGAGGAAGACCCCCCCCCTGAATCCCCTGCAAGGCCCCGGGGAGCAATCAGAGCCTGCCTCAGTTTCCTTCCCCAAGGCCTTGGAGGAACCTTGGGGTGCGGAAGGAGGAACCCCAAATGGAGCTCAGGCTCCTGGCAAGTAGGGAAAGGAACATGAAATGGCGCTTTCCAGGTGAGTCTCAATACAACACGATAACCTTTATTGTCATTGTCCCATACAGAACAACAAAATTGAAAAAATGTACATCAGACATTCAGAAACCAACAAGCCTGCTATCCCAGCTATCCCAACCTTGTTAGCGCCCTAAAAACTCTGATACTCCATAATTAAATACAATATACTCCCATAGAGACTACCTTACACTGCATTTAAAACCAAAATCGCATTTGGATAGAAACTGTTTCTCAGGCGGCTAGTCGTAGTCTTTATAACCCTGTATCTTCTTCCAGAAGGCAGAAGCTGAAAGAGATCATTTCCGGGGTGCGCACTATCCTGCACCTTTCTTATGTAGCACCAACTGCAAATGCTTGCAGGGCCATGAGTAGTATGCATGAAAACATCAATGCTAAATTGAGCAGAGGCAGCCAGTGTGGTGTAGTGGTTAAGAGCGGTAGTCTCGTAACCTGGGGAACCGGGTTCGCGTCTCCACTCCTCCACCTGCAGCTGCTGGGTGACCTTGGGCCAGTCACACTTCTCTGAAGTCTCTCAGCCCCACTCACCTCACAGAGTGTTTGTTGTGGGGGAGGAAGGGAAAGGAGAATGTTAGCCGCTTTGAGACTCCTGAAGGGGAGTGAAAGGCGGGATATCAAATCCAATCCAATCCAGTGCGGATTATTGCGGGGGACTTCACTCACACAGATGTGAGGGCAGTACTCCCAAAATTCTATCAGCCCACTGAGTGTGCAGTAAGGGGAGAAAATACTCTTGACAAGGTGTATACGAACATTAGACGGGCATATGAGGCGCACCTCGGTGGTACAGATCATGTGTCCCTGCTTCTGACACCAGTGTACACACCCCTCAGGAAACAAGGCCAGCTACAAACACGGATGGTTACGGTGTGGCCTGAGGGAGCTTCTCAGCAGTTGCAGGACTGTTTCTAGGAGACCGATTGGAATATGTTCCACCATCAAGATCTAGAAACTTCTACATCAACAGTGTTAGATTCGGCACAGGAAATGCACCAGGGAAAGGTATGTTAAGTTGTATCCGAACAGGAAGCCCTGGATGACGGGAGAGGTTAGGAGATTCTTGAAGGCCAGAAACTCTGCTTCTAGAACTGGGGACGATCCTTATAAGAGTCATATTGCATTGTCTGAGTTGGTTAAGATTTGGTTAAGAGGGAAATGTAGGGAAAGTGTCATCTTGGTGAAGAGGAGGAAAAAGGCTGGATACTAAATGCAGCTGGGTTTATTCTGGAGTGCAAATTATGAATAATTGTTGCTACAGATGATTTTCAGACGGAGATGGGAGTTTCCTTTTCGATAGTGGCCTTCTTGGTAGTGGCGCCTGCCCTGTGGAACCCCCTCCCAACAGATTTCAAAGGGGGGAAAAACTACCAGACTTTTAGAAGACATCTGAAGGCAGCCCTTGTGGAGTGTGGTGATAATAGGGTTAACCTCCTGAATGTCCTACATCTGGGGAGGAGCTTCCTACGTAAAGGGAAGCTGCAGGTTCTTTGTCTGTGTGAAACAGTTTCACTTCTGTCCGGGAGAGAGACCCACAGCATGTGTCCGAGGGTTGTTTGTTATTTTACCTACTGATGTAAATAAAGGCTGTTTATATAGAAGAAACAGCATGCAGACTTTCCCTTTATCTCACACGGAAAGCACTCACTGCTCACTCTGCTGCTGCCTGGAAGAATTTATGCGCAGAGGAAACGTGCCGGACTCAGGCAGTAATCCAAGCGGTTCTGGCTGTACGTTTTTGTGCTGAGTGTGAGAAACAAAGTCCAGCTCTGAGATCCTGCCTGAAGCTGAGGCAGTCGTGATTTCGCTGGCGAAAGCGGAGCTTGCTGCAGGAAGCATCTTTGAAGCACCGGCCGGCAGAAAGCGTCTGTAAGCTTAAAGCCCCAGGAAGATGGCACAGCAGCAATCTCATGAATCTTTCAATGTGCCTTTTGAAAGGCTAAATGGCCACAATTGGGACGACTGGTCTCGCCAGATTCGTTACTGGTTAATGGGCAAGCAGCTCTGGGAGTGCCCCCAAGCCGATCCAGTACCGGCAGCTGCAGGGGCCAATGCGGCCGAAGTGGAAAGGGCTGCTGGCGCAGCAAAAAAGGATCAGAAAGCCATGTCTCATATTGAAATGGCCATGGAGGCTTCGCAATTCCCTCACATTGATGGTTTATTGACTTGTCATGGAATTTGGCAAACTTTAACGAGGGTCCACCAGTGCACAACAGCTGGGGCCAAGATCCATGTGATACGCTCCCTGTTTCAGAAGAAACTGTCCCCAGGGGAATCGGTACGTGACCACATTGTGCAGATGCAGGCCATTTTCACTAAGCTGCGTCAGCTCAACTTACCTTTCCCAGGTGAGCTGAAAGCTTCCACTCTGCTGAGCTCTTTGGACAGGAGTTATGAGAACCTGGTTCTGACAATGGAAGTTATGCTGCCTGCGGAGCTGACGACTGAATATATTCGTGGGAGATCGATTGATGAACAGGGAAAACGCCAGAGGGCGGGGAGAGAAGGCACAGGCTGCACCCCAAGAAAGGGGGGGGCAGCAAGAAGCAGTGAGGACTCAGTAAAAGCCTTTGTCTCCAAGCGCTGTTTTGGCTGTGGGTCTACGTCGCATCTCGTGAGAGATTGCCCTGCAGAGGCTCAGGAGCCGAAGGTCAGCCAGAAAGGAATGCAGATAAGGAGCTCCTCAACAGCGGCCAGGCGTGTGAAAAATTCCCAAGGTCCCAACCGAGGTGAAAGTAAAGAGAAGATGTCAACGTATCATCTGGCTGCTTCAATGGCAGTAGTGAAAGCATCCAGGCCGGAAGCCAGCCTCCCCTTTATTGTTGACACAGGCGCTACCCACACTTGAGTGCCATCGGCTGGACTTATTCGGAACTGCAAGACTGTGCAAAGTGGAAGATTTGTGTCACTGGCAGATGGAAGCAGATGCCCACTGACCCTGTCTGGGACTCTGTACTGTTCATTCCTGGACCATGAGGTTCAGGCTTTTGTGGTTCCAGAAATTCCAGGGATGGGAAACACCTGTTCAGTGCTGAATGCAAGAATAAGCTGTTTGTGGTTGAGATGCCTATTGCAGATGATGACCCCCCTGAGGTAACACAGGTGCAGTGCTCCAACGTCCCGCCACACGATGGGTGTGCTCATTTATGGCATCGAAGACTGGCGCATTCTTGTTGGAATTATGTCAAAAAAGCCCCAGAGTGTACAGAGTGGTGTAAATTATAAAGGGATGTGATAAGTTTTTAGATTGCAGAGCCTGTAAGCAATCCAGGGTCAAAACATGCTCATATCCCAGGTCTAGCAGAGAGACAAGCAAGCCCTTTGAGCTACTCCATGCAGATTTGTGTGGCCCAATGCCAGTAGCGAGTCTGGGTGGGTCCAAATACATTTTGCTTCTTTTGGACGATTTTTCGAGGACCTCCTCGGTTTTTTCGATTAAACACAAAGGGGAAGCTGCTGCACTGATTAAAGATCGGATCACATTGGCAGAGTTGAAATATTATACAAAATTGATTAGCTTTCAGAGCAATAGGGGGCGGAGTTTACTGGGTCTGCCCTGCAGAATTTCTTCCTCCAGAAGGGAATCAGTCACAGGTTGACAGCACCACCCAGTCCTCAACAGAATGGTGTTGCTGAACGTAGGAACAGAACACTGCAAGTGTCTGTGGCTGCCATGCTTTTTGACACAGGACTCCCACAGCGCTTTTGGGCTGAGTGTTGGAAGGCTGCTGCGTTCACGCAGAATCGCGTTTCACTCAGCTGTAGGGGACACGCCCTATTTTCTGCTGCACGGTAAGAAGCCCAAAGTGCATTTCTTACTTGTTTTTGGCTGCGAGGCTTGGGAACTCATCCCAAAGGCCAAATGCAGAATGGGTGGCCCAAGGTCCAGGAAAATGATCTTTTTGGGAGATGAACCAGGGACCAGAGGGTGGCGGTTTGCATATCCTGATGGCAACCAGTCCCGGCTGCTTGTGAGCAGCAGTGCTGTGTTTTGTGAGCAAAGTGGGTGGGCACACATCCATGGTAACCCAGATGTTCTTTCAGAACAGTTTCTTGACTCAGATGAGGAGGAAGAGGAAGGAACTGATCCTGTTGGTGAAGAACAGAGTCCAGAGCAACAGAGTCCAGAGCAGGAGCGGCCCAGAACCCCTCCGAAGGCTACTGTCAAGTCTGAGCCAAAGAGTGAGCTGTCCTTGCCCACAGGTCCAGCTGTAAGGTTCAAAAGGCGCAGCAGGTCAGAGGGGGAGTTCTCTGACACTGGGGATGGTCTAGCTGGCCCTAGTGGGTCAGAGGGGGTACCAGAGCTCACACTGAGGAGATGAACCCGGGCCACAAAGGGTAAACTGCCTGACAGGTTCGAAGCCACAAGTGTGTGGGTTGGTGTGGCTCAGTGTGAACCTGAAACTTTTGAGGATGTTCAGAAACTGCCTCAGGAAGAAGCCAGCAAAGGGCATGAGGCAATGCAGAAGGAGATGATCTCAATGGAGTCTCTGGGTGTATTCTCCCTCACAACTGGTAAGATTGAGAAACTGCTTGAGAAGCTCCAAATGTCTGAGTGTGCAAGACTTAGGACACCCATGGAGACTAGCTACGTGAAAGACAATCAGCAAGTAGAACGCGCTGCGTTCGAAAACACTGAGGTCTTCCAGTCAGCTCTGGGTAGCCTATTGTATCTGTCCCAGTGGAACAGACCTGACATAGCGTTTGCTATTAATCTGCTCAGCCGGGAAGCTTCAAGCCCAAGTGTGCAAGCCTGGAATGGTATCAAATGGGTCCTTCGTTACCTGGAAGATACCAAAGAATTCTGCCTTAAGCTGTCAGTCAAGGGCAACATCAAGCTGACGTGCTGGGTAGACAGCGATTGGGTGAATCTGGCAGATAGGAAGTCCATGTCCAGTATGGTGGTAAGATTTGGGAGCTCTTTGGTTGGGTGGAGTTCCCAAAAGGAAAGTCTCATAGCGCTCTCATCTACTGAGGCTGAGTTCAGTGTGCTTTCTGAGATTTGCAGGGAACTGGAGTTCTATGTGTGTTTGGTTCAAGAGATCTGCGGAGAGAGTTGTTTGCCTGTCACTGTTTTGGAAGACAATCAGCTCTGTCTGAAGTTGGCAGAATTCGGGCAGTTTAAGGCCAGGACCAAGCACCTAGACGTCTGTTTCCAGCATGTGTGTCAGAGTGTTCGGGCTGGATTAGTTGCATTGAAATACTGTCCCTCTGCCTGGAACCTCGCTGATGGGGAGTTCTGTGAAGGTCTGTGTTTGGGGTAAGTGGTGTTTAGATAGAAGAAACAGTGCGCAGACTTTTCCTTTATCTCACACGGAAAGCACTCGCTGCTCGCTCTGCTGCTGCCTGGAAGAATTTATGCGCAGAGGAAACATGCCGGATTCAGGCAGTAATCCAACAGCCCTGTTTAGGGAAGCTTTTAATATTTGATGGATTACTGTATTTTAATATTTTGTTGGAAGCTGCCCAGAGTGGCTGGGGAAACCCAGCCAGATGGGAAGGGTATAAATAAATTATTATTATTATCATTAACATCATCATCATCTATTTTTTGTATTTTTATATTAAGATTCTTTATTTTGAATTTAGGACATACACAGGAAGAGGACAGTTGGAGGTGCGAGGGACCTGCAAGGAACGCAGGGAAGGAAGGATCTCTCAGGGTGGGATATGAGGAGAAGAGGGGGTCACGCAGGGGAGAAGTGGGGGAGCCTGCCTTTCTATATGTTGACGAATGATATGATATATATGATACAAAGGTCATAAACAGTATTTTTAGTGTATTCCCCCCCCCCTTTTCCTTTCTATACAATTGTATTTTACAGTGGTGCCTCGCAAGACGAAAAGAATCCGTTCTGTGATTCTCTTCGTCTAGCGGTTTTTTCGTCTTGCGAAGCAAGCCCATTGAAGGATTAGCGGATTAGCGCTATTAGCGGCTTTTAGAGGCTTATCTGCTGATCGGATCAGCTGATAAGCGGCTTAGCGCTATTAGCGGCTTTTAGAGGCTTATCTGCTGATCGGATGAGCTGATAAGCGGCTTAGAAAAAGGGGGGGGAGGAAAAAAGCCAGCAGGAACTCGCAAGACATTGTCGTCTTGCGAAGCAAGCCCATAGGAGATCCGTTTTACAAAGCACCTCCAAAACGGAAAACTCTTCCGTCTAGCGAGTTTTCCGTCTTGCGAGGCATTCGTCTTGCTGGGCACCACTGTATAAGGGTTGCTTAATATTTTTTGTTTTATTTCTCTTTTTTGGTTTCCCCTCTGTATGAATTCTTTGATGGCGAGTGAGATGGTAGGTGCTTTTGAAGCTCTTTCCACATTTCAAGCACTGATAGGGTTTCTCCCCTGTATGAATTATTCGATGGGAAGTCAGATGGTGGCTGTTATTGAAGCCCTTTCCACACTCCAAGCACTCATAGGGTTTCTCCCCTGTATGAATTCTTCGATGGCAAGTGAGATTGGAGCTATTAGTGAAGCTCTTTCCACACTCCAAGCACTGATAGGGTTTCTCCCCTGTATGAATTCTGTGATGGGAAGTGAGACTGGAGCTAACAGCGAAGCTCCTTCCACATTCAAAGCACTGATAGGGTTTCTCCCCTGTATGAGTTCTTTGATGCAAAGTGAGTTTTGTCCGCTCCCGGAAGTTCTTCCCACATTCGAAGCATTGATAGGGTTTCTCCCCTGTATGAGTTCTTTGATGCAAAGTGAGTTTTGTCTGCTCCCGGAAGTTCTTCCCACATTTGAAGCACTGATAGGGTTTCTCTCCTGTATGAATTCTTTGATGGGAAGTGAGTGTGTGCCTCTGACTGAAGCTCTTCCCACATTGCAAGCACTGATAGGGTTTCTCCCCTGTATGAATTCTTTGATGGGAAGTGAGATCACCACTCAGACGAAAGCTCTTTCCACATTCTAAGCAGTGATAAGGTTTTTCCCCTGTATGAATTCTTTGATGTAAAGTGAGATTCACCTTCTGACTAAAGCTCTTTCCACATTCCAAGCAGTGATACGGTTTCTGCCCTCTATGAACTCTTTGATGGAAAATGAGAGTGGACTTCCGGCTGAAGCTCTTCCCGCATTCCAAGCACTGATAGGGTTTCTCGCCTGTATGAGTTTTTTGATGCAAAGTGAGCTTGGCCCCATCCCCAAAACTCTTCCCGCATTCAAAGCACTGATAGGGTTTTTCTCCTGTATGAGTTTTTTGATGGGAAGTGAGACTGTGCCTGAGACTAAAGCACTTCCCACATTCCAGGCAATGATAGGGTTTCTCCCCTGTATGGACTCTTCTATGCAAAGCAAGACCACCTTTCTGACGAAAGCTCTTCCCACATTCCAAGCACTGATAGGGTTTCTCCCCTGTATGAATTCTCTGATGTGAAGTGAGCGTAGTACTGTGCCTGAAGGTCTTCCCACATTCCAAGCACTGATAGGGTTTCTCCCCTGTATGAGTTCTTTGATGCAAAGTGAGTTTCGTCCGCTCCCGGAAGTTCTTCCCACATTCGAAGCATTGATAGGGTTTCTCCCCTGTATGAGTTCTTTGATGCAAAGTGAGTTTCGTCCGCTCCCGGAAGTTCTTCCCACATTTGAAGCACGGATAGGGTTTCTCTCCTGTATGAATTCTTTGATGGGAAGTGAGACTGTTCCTCTGACTGAAGCTCTTCCCACACTGCAAACACTGGTAGGGTTTCTCCCCTGTATGAATTCTTTGATGTGAAGTGAGCGTAGTACTGTGCCTGAAGGTCTTCCCACATTCCAAGCACTGATAGGGTTTCTCCCCTGTATGAATTCTTTGGTGGAAAGTGAGATTCCGGCGATTACTGAAGCTCTTTCCACATTCTCTGCACTGATACAATTTCTCCCTGCTCTGTCCTCTTTTGTGTGCAGTGAGGCTATCCCTCTGAACGAAGCTCTTTCTTTGACGGGAGGTGGAATGGGAGCTCTGACATATGTTCTCTCCACACTCTGAATGTTTATTTGACTTCTCCGCTATGTGGATTCTGTTGTGCTCCCCCTTGTTCTTCCCTTCCAGTTCATCTCCATCTGCAATGAAGAGAGAAGCGAATTAGAGCCTCAGGAAGAACTGGAGCTCCGGATCACTGAACAAAGTTAATGAATGTTTGTGATAGAGGAAGAACTAAAAATAGTTAGATGTGGGGCCTTTCTACAGTTTTCACTGTTTTGGTTGGCTGGTATTTACTGACATATTGCTTGGCTTTTATCTGGAATGGATTTTGTTCTGGCTCAATCCTGGAATCCACTCCATCTCCAAGGTCAGTCATGTCTTTGGTCAATCAAATGCAAACAGAAGCAAAAACAACAAGCCTGACAGAATTTACATCAACTTCCCTTAAAACTCTGAAGCTGGCATTTAAGAAGGCCTGGGTGGTTCAGAGAAGCCTGGTCATTGTTCTAAAAGGCATGACTAGACGCAGAACATTTAGAGAGGAAACAGTTGATATCCCTCCATTCTGGGTTCACGGTGGGGGATGTTAGAATCCCAGATGCTGTTGGTCTCCAGCCAAAGAGTTGAAGTTCATCACATACAGGTATGTATGGAAGGTCCACGTCTTGTCTGTGAAACAAACAGCAACACCTTCACCTGAACACTCCCCATCTGCTGTTGCCTCAATCTGGTTGGTCTAAATTTAAATTTATACGTAAATCACTTTCTTCACTTTGAGGAGACTGCATTTTTTCATTAGCAACAGAAGAGAAAAGTGACTATAACTCAGTTCAAACCAATTCATGAACCCATAACTCATACACTGACCATTAATGATGAACCATATGTTACAGATATTCCTGCAAATTTATTCTGCTTTTTTTGATATGCGAAGGAAGCTTTTCCCACATTTCAAGCACTAATTTCTTTCCCCCGTTAGTTCTTTCGTGTGAAGTGAGGCTCTCTTTGTGAACGAAGAGCTTTCCTTGATGGCAAGTGGACTGGGAGCTCCGACTAAAGTTCTCTCCACACTCTGAATATTTATATGGTTTCTCCATTGTGAGGATTTTCTTATTGTCTCCCTTCTTCTTCCTTTCCAATTCAACACCCACAACCCACGGTAGTATTATTTATTAATTAATTAATTAATTAATTAATATAAAAATAGCCTCAGGAATAGAGTCTGAAATGATTGAACAATGCAAATGAATGTTTGTGCAAGAGGAAGTAGGGAAGGGAGTTACTGCCTTTTTTGGCTGATATTACCTAATTTATTTAGGGGACCCAGAGATTCGAAAAGCCTGGCTCTATCCAGGGATGGATTTAATTTGGCTCAGTCATGGAATCCGCTCCATCTCCAAGCTCAGTCATTTCTTTGCTCAACCAAAAACAGATGCAGAAAGGGAAACAGAAAATTAGACAGGATGTACCTGTTAAGTCGTG
Source organism: Podarcis bocagei (assembly GCF_964188305.1). Lineage (NCBI taxonomy): Eukaryota > Metazoa > Chordata > Lepidosauria > Squamata > Lacertidae > Podarcis > Podarcis bocagei. The sequence continues at coordinate 263,844 of NC_138126.1, forward strand.
GGTTGACATAGCAGCCGGCACAGCGATTTCTTCAAGTAGCTCTTTATTATGGTAAGCTGAAATAGAACTGACTGCGAACAGCTCAGCCGGCCTGTATTTATAGGCAGCCGGCTGTCAACATTGTAACCACCACAGCCCAGAGTTCCCGCCTAAAATAACTGCCGCGGACCTGAGTGAAAACTACCTACAGACCTGAGTGAAAACTATATACAGTATCCCCCTGTTGGCCCAGGGTGAAACTACACTACATAACACCCCTCCCCACCGAGATAAGGCGTTAGTTACAATCGTAATGGTTTCCTTATATACAGCACTACGCGTAATGGTTCCATTAAGCACAAAAGCATATCGGTTACATTTCCCATACTTAGACCAACAGTGATACCTGTCCAACAACATAGTCCTTTAAATAAGTTGGGCGCTTGGAAACTCTGCCAGACCGCCGGGGACTGGTAGCCAAGTCCGGAGGGCCACACAGTTCTCGCTGAGGCTGTGGTGCGACCCTAGGTGGCGTTGGAACCAACTCCCCTGGATCCGCTGCTGTGGGTGGAGCCTCCGCAAATGGAGTTGTCTGAGTCTGTTCTGAAACGGCTTGGTTCGGCTCCACACTGGCAGTTTGCGAGGAAGGTGTAGGTGGGGCCTCGCCATCTGTACGTGTCTCTTCTGGAGCCGCAAGCGCAGTTGGGGGCACCTCGGTAGTGCTTTTTTTGATATGCAAATGGCATGCGAAGGCTTAGTCTACATATCTGTATCATTTATTAGTCCTATGTTCCTTGTTTTTAAAATAAAATAAAAAGTTTTTCCAAAAGAAAAAGACAACTGTCAGAGCTGCTTCAAGATCCTAGCTCACAGAGGATCACGCTAGCCAGCGGTCATTAAGTAAAAGTCTTTATTGAGTTACAGTTTCCATTCCCAAGCTGCTGCGTGCAACTCTACGTCTAATGGCTAGATCGGCGAAGCTCCGTCTGAGTCTCCTCCCCCTCGCTCTCTGTTTCCTCCCTTGCCCTTGCCTCTGCTCCTGAACCCCTGACAACAACATACAGAGACCACCATCTGCATTCAAACTGCAAAGCAGGATCAGTGAGTTGTCTGACATTGGCAGGGCATTCAGATCACAGAACTGGTTTTAGACCTTTTGAGCTGTGGTGGCCGGGGAGCTGTGACCTATTCCTGGCTCAAATTGCCTGCAGATGACAAAGGAGCAGGCAGGCAGGCAGGCAGGCAGGCAGAGGAGCCCGAAAAGGTGCTCCCCTTCTCCATCTCCATCTGCCTCACCCCCTAACTGAGCAAGCCCCAGTACCTCTCCGGCTCCATCCATCTATGTCCCCATCTCCACTCTCCTGGAACTCACCAGATCTCTCGGAGGTCCCTGGGAGGGAATGCTCAGAGGTTGAGAGGAGGGATGCAGGAGACAACCTGACCAGGTCAACCGTCCATCTTCCCCCTTCCATCCTTGCTAGCTTTGCCGGATCCGTGTCTTTCATCCTTCCTGAGGAGTCGAGGAGCCAAAACAAGCTAGAGGGTCCTGGGAGAGAGGAAGAAGCAAAGGGAGCCTCAGAGGCCCTGCAGAGATTTTCTGGCTGGAGGGGAAGCCTCCCAATATGTTGGGGTCCCCATCCTCAGCAAAATCCCTGCTTTATCTCATTTCTGGCCAGAGAACTTTCCCTCTTCACCCCCCATCCCTCCAGGTCCCCATCTCCCCTCCCCTGGAACTCACCAGATCTCTCAGAGGTCCCTGGGAGGGAACGCTCAGAAGTTGTGGGGAGGGATGCAGGAGACAACCTGACCAGGTCAACCGTCCATCTTCCCCCTTCCATCCTCACTAGGTTTGCAGAATCCATCCCTTTTATCCTTCCCGAGGAGTCAAGGAGCCAAAACGAGCTGCAGGGTCCTGGGAGAGAGGAAGAAGGAAAGGGAGCCTCAGAGGCCCTGCAGGGATTCTCCTGCCCCTGGAGAAGCACAAATGGGGCGGCCCCTTCCCAACAGAAGCCCCATTTCTATACCTCTCCACTGGCTCCAATAAATCGGGTAGGCTACTTGCATGGCAATTGAAGAAAAAACAAAAAAGAGAGAGAGTAATTGAGAAATGAAAAATAATTGAAGATCCTAAAGAAATATGCAAAAAAACTGTAAACTACTATAGGAAATTTTACCATGCAGAAGAAGGCCAAGAGGAGAAAATGGAAAGACACATAGCACACAATAGACTCCCGACAATAGCAGATTGGAAAATAGATCAATTAAATCTAGCAACAGCGATGATGGAGGTGCAGAAATCTCAAAAGCAAAGATAGTCCCCAGGTACGGATGGATTACTGGCGGCATTTTATAAGAAGTTAGAAGATATATTATCAGAACCAATGAAACAGTACTAAATGGAATTTTAAAAGAAGGAAGAATACCAAAATCATGGGAACAAGCATTTATCACACTGATACCCAAACAAGGAGCAGATCCAACACTAATCAAAAATTATAGACCTATATCACTGTTCAATATTGATTATAAAATACCGTAGTTTTCACTCTATAACACGCACCTGACCATAACACGCACGTAGTTTTTAGAGGAGGAAAATCCGTAGGCATACCACCCGTAGGCATTCCCTCCATAACACGCACAGACATTTCCCCTTACTTTTTAGGAGAAAAAAAGTGAGTGTTATGGTGCAAAAAGTACGGTATATTGAATGAAATAATACACAGAGATCAGGCTGGCGTCTTACCAGGCAGACACATGCACAATAAAATGAGAAACATAATTGATATTTTAGAATATTTAGAAGCAAGATCAGATAAAAAAGCCATTTTGATGCTGATAGACATGGAGAAGGTCTTCAACATCTCTTGGAGCTCCATGAAAAAAACTACAGAAAAAACAGGACTCGGAGAAAATATTCTTAGGGGTGTTGAGGCAAAATAATAAGGAAAATCCTAGAATTTCGAAGTGGCTGGATTTAAGATAAATAAAAATAAGACTAGTATGCTAGCAAAAAATATGTCAACACAGGAAAAAGAAGAACTAAAGAAAATATCAGGATTGGAAACACTAAATAAAACTAAGTATTTGGGAATCTGGCTGACAAATGAAAACAATCTATTTAAAGACAATTACCGTATTTTTCGCTCCATGGGACGCTCCTGACCAAAAGACGCACCAAGTTTTTAGAGCAGGAAAACAAGGAAAAAAATCTGACTCAAATTTTGTACTAAACTATTTAAAACAGCAAAGTGTGTGGCTCCTGTCCACTTTGCTGCTTTAAAGCGAGCCATGGTATATAATGATGAGAATGGAAAAAGGACAGACATTCCATTAGAATGTAGCTGTTTTCATTATCACTGGGAAGTCAGTATTGGCAGCAGTCACAAAAACTAAAATTTGAGCATTTTACTGTTACTAATCAAGAATATTAATAGTCAGGGAGAGAAACCAGGGCTGTGCAAATGAGAAGTGCTTGGGAGTATGGAGGAACAGCAAAATAAATAAATAATAATAATAATAATAATAATAATAATAATAATAATAATAATAATTTATTATTATTTATACCCCGCCCATCTGGCTGGGCCTCCCCAGCCACTCTGGGCGGCTTCCAAAAGAATATTAAAGTACTGTGAAGCTAAAGATCAAATGATTGTGCTCCAGTTCCTAAATCTCTGAAGTTTTCTCAAAACAGGCATGGTTGTTTTGAAAGGAAGATTCAAAATGGAGTGACTGAGCAAAGAACAGAGGAGGAAAAGAGGGCAGATAAATAGCTTCCATTCAATACCAAAAGAACACATTGTTTTTGGTTTAGTATAGGTGGACTGTGCTTGTAAGAATTTGTATAATGAATTATAGAGTTGGAGTGGAATATCAGAGCCTCTTTTCAGCAGTAAAGATTAGCTGCTAGGAACATGGTCCACACACAAACACACAGGATGTCTGGTTATAGCTGTGCAGTTTAAATTGTTCCTGAGCAAGATACCTGCTCAGTTTTAGCTGAAATTACTTTTACTGGTTTGTGGAGATGTTTTGCATGTATTTATGACTATTTCCCCAAAACTGCTACTTGAAGAAATCCCCAAACTTAATATTTTTAAACTTCATATGGAGCTCAGAATCCGGTTATGCAATCCTTTGCAGTTGAATTAGGAGGCACTGAGAGACAGCAATTTGCTGCTCCCCACCCCCACCCTCCACCCCAGGAGCACACAAACTTCCCTCTGCTTGCAAACCTTGCAAACCTTGTCGGGACTTCAGGGGAAAGCAAAGTCTGTAGGCAGAGCAGTGTAGCTCCCCACCCCCCAAAAGCACCCCAGCAGCACACAAACTTCCCACTGCTTGCAAACCTTGCAAACCTTGTCCGGACTTCAGGGGAAAGCAGAGGCTGCCGGCAGAGCCGCGTGGCTCCTCCCCCCACCCCCAAAGAGCAGCCCGGGAGCGCACAGCCTTCCCGCTGCTTGCAAACCTTGTCGGCACTTCAGGGGAAAGCAGAGGCTGCCGGCAGAGCCGCGTGGCTCCTCCCCCCACCCCCAAAGAGCAGCCCGGGAGCGCACAGCCTTCCCGCTGCTTGCAAACCTTGTCGGGACTTCAGGGGAAAGCAGAGGCTGCCGGCACAGCACCGTGGCTCCTCCCCCCACCCCCAAAGAGCAGCCCAGGAGCACAGGACAACAGCGATTTGGCTCCAGGGAACACACATTCGCTCCATAAGACGCACAGACTTTTTCCCTTACTTTTTAGGAGGGAAAAAGTGCGTCCTATGGAGCGAAAATACGGTATATTAAAACATGGAAAGAAATCAATTTTGAATCATATAATAAGAAAATTGATATATAGAGTATGGGAAAAACATAAAGAGCCTAAAACCCCCGGTAGATTTCTCCTTATAAAGCAATAACTGGGTGAAAGAAAAATATGGAATTGAATTGGGCCACTTTCACTGCCTTGTTGTGACGAAGGGGCTTGAATAACTCAGAGAAGCTATGAGCTAAGCTGTGCAGGGCCACCCAAGACGGACAGGTCATAGTGGAGAGTTTAGACCAAACGTGATCCACCTGGAGCAGGAACCGGCAAGCCACTCCAGTATCCCTGCCAAGAAAACTCCATGGACAAAGGCAACAGGCATATAAAAGTGATGACGCTGGAAGATGAGTCCCTCAGGTCAGAAGGCGTCCGACATGCTACTGGGGAAGAGCGGAGGACAAGGACAAGTAGATTCTGAGCTGATGAAGCGGCTGGGCCAAAGCCCAAAGGACGCTCAGTTGCGGATATGTCTGGAAGCAAAAGGAAAGTCTAACAAACACTCTGTGAGGTGAGTGGGTCTGAGAGACTTCAGAGAAGTGTGACAAGGTCACCCAGAAGCTGAGGGCCTTCTGGCGGTTCCCTCATTGCGAGAAGTGAGGTTACAGGGAACCAGACAGAGGGCCTTCTCGGTAGTGGCGCCTACCCTGTGGAACACCCTCACCCCAGATGTGAAGGAAATAAGCAGCTATCCTATCTTTAAAAGACATCTGAAGGCAGCCATGTTTAGGGAAGTTTTTAATATTTAATGCTGTACTGTTTTTAACATTTGACTGGGAGCCGCCCAGAGTGGCTGGGGAAACTCAACCAAATGGGCGGGGTGTAAATAATAAATAATAATAATAATAATAATAATAATAATAATAATAATAATATTATTATTATTATTATTATTATTATTATTATTATTATTATTATTATTATTTAGAAAGCACTGCTAATAACAAGGCCAGTGGAAGTGATGGTATTCCAGCTGAACAATTTAAAACTTTAAAAGAGGATGCTGTTAAGGTGCTACACTCAATATGCCAGCAAGTTTGGAAAACTCAGCAGTGGCCAGAGGATTGGAGATCAGTCTACATCCCAACCCCAAAGAAGGGCAGTGCCAAAGAATGCTCCAACTACCGCACAATTTCACTCATTTCACACGCTAGCAAGGTTATGCGTAAGATTCTACAAGGAAGGCTCAAGCAGTATGAGGCAGAGGAACCAGAGACCAAATTGCAAACATGCGCTGGATTATGGAGAAAGCTAGAGAGTTCCAGAAAGACATCTACTTCTGCGTCATTGACTATGCAAAAGCCTTTGACTGTGTCGACCACAGCAAACTATGGCAAGTTCTTAAAGAGATGGGAGTGCCTGATCATCTCATCTGTCTCCTGAGACATCTCTATGTGGGACAAGAAGCTACAGTTAGAACTGGATATGGAACAACTGATTGGTTCAAAATTGGGAAAGGAGTACGTCAAGGCTGTATATTGTCTCCCGGCTTATTTAACTTATATGCAGAATTCATCATGCGAAAGGCTGGGCTGGATGAATCCCTAGCCGGAATTAAGATTGCCGAAGAAATATCACAACCTTGATGGCAGAAAGTGAGGAAGAATTAAAGAACCTTTTAATGAGGGTGAAAGAGGAGAGCGCAAAATATGGTCTGAAGCTCAACATCAGAAAAAAGAAGATCATGGCCACTGGGCCCATCACCTCCTGGCAAATAGAAGGGGAAGAAATGGAGGCAGTGAGAGATTTTACGTTCTTGGGCTCCATGATCGCTGCAGATGGTGACAGCAGCTATGAAATTAAAAGACGCCTACTTCTTGGGAGAAAAGCAAAGACAAATCTAGAGAGCATCTTAAAAAGCAGAGACATCACCTTGCCAACAAAGGTCCGTATAGTTAAAGCTATGAGAGCTGGACCATCAAGAAGGCTGATCGTAAAGAATTGATGCTTTTGAATTCTGGTGCTGGAGGAGACTCTAGAGAGTCCCATGGACTGCAAGAAGGTCAAACGCATCCATTCTTAAAGAAATCAGCCCTGAGTGCTCACTGGAAGGACAGATCCTGAAGCTCCAAGACTTTGGCCACCTCATGAGAAGAGAAGACTCCCTGGAAAAGACCCTGATGTTGGGAAAGATGGAGGGCACAAGGAGAAGGGGACGACAGAGGACGAGATGGTGGGACAGTGTTCTCGAAGCTACAAACATGAGTCTGACCAAAGTGCGGGAGGAAATAAAACACCACCTAACAGGGTGGATCCAGTATCACCAAAAAAATGAGGTCTTCATAGCTGACAATAAAAAGGGTTTTGCAATTTCAGTATTGGATAAAGGATTATTACAAAATAATAATAATAATAATAATAATAATAATAATAATAATAATAATAATAATAATAATAATAATTTATTATTTATACCCTGCCCATCTGGCTGAGTTTCCCCAGCCACTCTGGGCGGCTCCCAATCAGTGTTAAAAACAGTACAGCGTTACATATTAAAAACTTCCCTGAACAGGGCTGCCTTAAGATGTCTTCTGAATGTCAGGTAATTATTTATCTCTTTGACATCTGATGGGAGGGCGTTCCACAGGGCGGGCGCCACTACTGAGAAGGCCCTCTGCCTGGTTCCCTGTAACTTGGCTTCTCGCAGTGAGGGAACTGCCAGAAGGCCCTCGGTGCTGGATCTCAGTGTCCGGGCTGAACGATGGGGGTGGAGACGCTCCTTCAGGTATACTGGACCGAGGCTGTTTAGGGCTTTAAAGGTCAGCACCAACACTTTGAATCGTGCTCGGAAACGCACTGGGAGCCAATGTAGGTCTTTCAAGACCGGTGTTATATGGTCCCGGCGGCCGCTTCCAGTCACCAGTCTAGCTGCCGCATTCTGGATTAATTGCAGTTTCCAGGTCACCTTCAAAGGTAGCCCCACGTAGAGCGCGTTGCAGTAGTCCAAGCGTGAGATAACTAGAGCATGCACCACTCTGGCGAGACAGTTCGCGGGCAGGTAGGGTCTTAGCCTGCATACCAGGTGGAGCTGGTAGACAGCTGCCCTGGACACAGAGTTAACCTGCGCCTCCATGGACAGCTGTGAGTCCAAAATGACTCCCAGGCTGCGCACCTGGTCCTTCAGGGGCACAGTTACCCCATTCAAGACCAGGGAATCCCCCACACCCACACGCTCCCTGTTCCCCAAAAACAGTACTTCCGTCTCATCAGGATTCAACCTCAATCTGTTAGCCGCCATCCATTCTCCAACCGCCTCCAGGCACTCACACAGGACCTTCACCGCCTTCGCTGGTTCTTATTTAAAGGAGAGGTAGAGCTGGGTGTCATCTCCATACTGATGAGCACCCAGTCCAAACCTCCTGATGATCTCTCCCAGCGGCTTCATATAGATATGAAAAAGCATGGGGGAGAGGATGGAACCCTGAGGCACCCCACAAGTGAGAGCCCAGGGGTCTGAACACTCATTCCCCACCACCATTTTCTGAACACGGCCCAGGAGGAAGGAGCGGAACCACTGTATAACAGTGCCCCCAGCTCCCAGCCCCTCAAGACAGTCCATAAGGATGTTATGGTCGATGGTATCAAACGCCGCTGAGAGATCCAGCAGAACTAGGAAACAGCTCTCACCTTTGTCCCTAGCCTGCCGGAGATCATCAACCAGTGCGACCAAGGCAGTTTCAGTCCCATGGTGAGGCCTGAATCCCGACTGGAAGGGATCCAAATGGTCCGCTTCCTCCAGGCGTGCTTGGCAGATTTGAGACTGGGCGATAGTTGGCCAAACTGGCCGGGTCTAAAGATGTTTTTTTAAGAAGCGGTTTAATGACCGCCTCTTTCAGCGGGTCTGGGAAGGCTCCCTCACAGGGGGAAGCATTCACCACCCCGCAGAGCCCATCGCCCAGCCCTTCCCCGCTCTCTTTTATCAGCCAGGATGGGCAAGGATCAAGGAGACAGGTGGTCGGTTTCACTTGTCCAAGCAGCCTGTCCACATCCTCAGAGGTAACAGATTGGAATTGATCCCATGTAACAGGACCAGACAGAACTCTAGCACACTCCCGCCCTGGCCCTGCTCCCACGGTGGAGTCTACCTCCTTATGAATCTGAGCGATTTTATCTGCAAAAAACTTTGCAAAAGCATTGCAGGAGATCTTGGGGTCCCTACCAGGCCCCGGTGGTGCAGGTGGTTCCGATAGATTGCGAACCACCTGAAAAAGTCTCTTGCTGCTGTTTTCTGCAGATGCAATGGAGGCGGCGAAGAAGGCCCTCTTTGCCGTCACCATTGCCACTTGGTAGGCTCGACGTTGAGCTTTAACCCGTGTCCGGTCTGATTCAGAATGAGTTTTCCGCCACTGGCGCTCTAGCCGTCTCAACGATTGTTTCATCACCCTCAGCTCCGGGGAAAACCATGGGGCTGTCCAGGCTCCATGCAATCGGAGAGGGCGATTCGGAGCCAGACAGTCAATAGCCCTGGTTAACTCCGTATTCCAGCGTGCCACCAGGGAATCAGCTGAAAGGCCATCAACTTGGGATAAAGCATCCCCTACCACTCTCTGGAAGCCAATTGGATCCATTAAGTGGCGGGGGCGGACCATCCGAATCGGTCCCACCTCCCTGCAGAGGGGAAGGGTTGCAGAGAAGTCCAGTTGCACCAGGAAGTGATCTGACCATGGCACTTCTTTTGTTTCGCTTTTAGTTAGTGTCAGATCACCAACATCCATAGAGGTAAACACCAGGTCCAAGGCATGTCCGCGGCTATGGGTTGGGCCAGACTTATTCAGGGACAGCCCCATGGAGGCCATGCTTTCCACGAAGTCCCGAGCAGCCCCTTGTAAGGTCGTATCGGCATGGATATTAAAATCCCCTAGGACAACCAAGCTAGGTGTCTCCAGGAGAACATCCGCCACGACCTGAAGCAGCTTGGGCAGGGAATCCTTGGTGCAGCGGGGAGGTCGGTACACCAAAAGGAATCCTGTACTGCCCCTATTGCCCAACTTCCAGAACATGCACTCAGAGAACTGAGTCTTCCCAATAGGACGCCTGGTGCAGACTAATGACTTCCTAAAAATCACTGCAACCCCCCCTCCCCGCCCACATGACCTGGGTTGCTGTGCGTAAGAGAAACCTGGTGGGCAAGCAGCGGCAAGGACAGGCCCATCTGCTTCCTCTAACCAGGTCTCTGTCACACATGCCAGGTCAAATCCTCCATCCACAATCAGGTCGTGGATGGCAGTGGTTTTATTCATCATTGACCTGGCATTGCACAGCAACACTTTCAGGTCATGTGGGTATCCCTTGCTGATAACTGTATCCTTCTGGTCAGGACCAGACCTGGAGGCAGGGATAGTCCTCAAACAATGACTAAACCTGCCTCCTTGGTAATGACAAAACAAAAGAAAGCAAAAGTTTAGATGTATTCAAGTCTCCAGGGCCAGATGAACTGCATCCAAGAGTATTAAAAGAACTGGCAGATGTGATCTCAGAACCACTGGCAGTCATCTTTGAGAATTCCTGGAGAACAGGCGAAGTCCCGGCAGACTGGAGGAGGGCAAATGTTGTCCCTATTTTCAAAAAGGGGAAAAGAGAGGACCCAAATAATTACCGCCCAGTCAGTCTGACATCAATACCAGGGAAGATTCTGGAGCAGATCATTAAGCAAACAGTCTGTGAGCACCTAGAAAGGAACGCTGTGATCACCAATAGTCAGCATGGATTTCTGAAAAATAAGTCATGTCAGACTAACCTGATCTCGTTTTTGACAGAATTACAAGCCTGGTAGATGAAGGGAACGCAGTGGATGTAGCCTACCTTGATTTCAGCAAGGCATTTGACAAGGTGCCCCATGATATTCTTGTAAAGAAGCTGGTAAAATGCGGTCTTGACTATGCTACCACTTAGTGGATTTGTAACTGGCTGACTGACCGAACCCAAAGGGTTCTCATCAATGGTTCCTCTTCATCCTGGAGAAGAGTGACTAGTGGGGTGCCACAGGGTTCTGTCTTGGGCCCGGTCTTATTCAACATCTTTATCAACGACTTGGATGATGGACTCAAGGGCATCCTGATCAAATTTGCAGATGACACCAAACTGGGAGGGGTGGCTAACACCCCAGAGGACCGGATCACACTTCAAAACCACCTTGACAGATTAGAGAACTGGGCCAAAACAAACAAGATGAATTTTAACAGGGAGAAATGTAAAGTATTGCACTTGGGCAAAAAAAAAAAAAAAAAAAAAGAGAGGCACAAATACAAGATGGGGGACACCTGGCTTGAGAGCAGTACATGTGAAAAGGATCTAGGAGTCTTGGTTGACCACAAACTTGACATGAGCCAACAGTGTGACGCGGCAGCTAAAAAAGCCAATGCAATTCTGGGTCTCATCAATAGGAGTATAGCATCTAGATCAAGGGAAGTAATAGTGCCACTGTATTCTGCTCTGGTCAGACCTCACCTGGAGTACTGTGTCCAGTTCTGGGCATCACAGTTCAAGAAGGACACTGACAAACTGGAACGTGTCCAGAGGAGGGCAACCAAAATGGTCAAAGGCCTGGAAACGATGCCTTATGAGGAACGGCTAAGGGAGCTGGGCATGTTTAGCCTGGAGAAGAGGAGGTTAAGGGGTGATATGATAGCCATGCTCAAATATATAAAAGGATGTCACATAGAGGAGGGAGAAAGGTTGTTTTCTGCTGCTCCAGAGAAGCGGACACGGAGCAATGGAGCCAAACTACAAGAAAGAAGATTCCACCTAAACATTAGGAAGAACTTCCTGACAGTAAGAGCTGTTCGACAGTGGAATTTGCTACATCAAGGAGTGTGGTGGAGTCTCCTACTTTGGAGGTCTTTAAGCAGAGGCTTGACAACCATATGTCAGGAGTGCTCTGATGGTGTTTCCTGCTTGGCAGGGGGTTGGACTCGATGGCCCTTATGGTCTCTTCCAACTCTATGATTCTATGAAAAGTAATTTCTAAAATGTATGGAACATTATTGGAGTGGAAGGATATGGATGAACAGGTAAAGGCGGTAATGATCAAATTGGCTATGGATTTAGGGAAACGCATTGAATTAACATCATGGGAAAAATTATGGAAGGAGAGTTGGAATTTTACAGCTTGTGAGGCAATAACAGAAAATTTGATAAAGATGTTTTATAGATGGTATTTAACACCAACCAAGATATGTAAAATGTATAAAAGAAAATCAAAATTATGTTGGAGATGTAAGCACGTAGAGGGGACACTTCTGCATATGTGGTGGCTATGTGATAAAATCAAGGGCTTCTGGGATACGGTGTATGAAGAACTAAAAATTGAGACTGGTTTCCTAGGTGAAGCTTTTTCCACATTCTAAACAGTCCCCTATAGAAAATATTTCATGGAAATTTAGATTCACCAACAGAATGAAGCCAGACAAATGTAGAAAGGGAAAAAGAAAATTAGACAGGATGTACCTCCACGTCCCTAAGATCTCTGAAGCCTACATTGAAGAAGGCCTGGGCAGCTCAGAGCAGCCTCATCCTGGTTTGAAAAGGCAGGACTGGTGGAAGAATATTCCCAGACAGAACAGGAGATGCATCTCCTATGGAGAGTTGTGGGTGTGTTAACATCTCAGGTGCTGTAGGAGGCGCTATGGGGCTCCCTCAAAATAGAGGAGGAAGAAGAAGAGTTTGGATTTGATATCCCGCTTTATCACTACCCGAAGGAGTCTCAAAGCGGCTAACATTCTCCTTTCCCTTCCTCCCCCACAACAAACACTCTGTGAGGTGAGTGGGGCTGAGAGACTTCAGAGAAGGGTGACTGGTCCAAGGTCACCCAGCAGCTGCATGGGGAGGAGCGGAGATGCGAAGCCGGTTCCCCAGATGACGAATCCACCGCTCTGAACCACTACAATACACTGGCTCTCTCGTTTCTCCTACAGAGATCTGTATGGAATTTCAAAGCTGATTTCATGATCCAACAGGGAGTCTTACCTGAGAGGCCACGATCCCACGATTCTGATCCTTGACTTCCTTCTGCAGAGCTCTCTGGTCAGGATCCAGCAAAGCCCAGTCCTCCTCTGTGAAAGGAACAGCTACGTCTTCAAAGCACACTGGACCCTAAGGGAAAAAGGGAGCACAAAGATGATCTTCAACACATTGCTCTGTTCTCTTCTGTAACAATTTTGTTGTGTATTTAAATGATGGGTGCAGTGTTGCTTCAGGGTAAAAAACAGAAATTGCACAGCGGTTGCCCCATTTTCTAACGTGGTACCTCGGGTTAAGAACAGTTTCAGGTTAAAAATGGACCTCCAGAATAAATTAAGTTCTTAACCTGAGGTACCACTGTATTAATCTTTGTGTAAGCGGGGGAATTCCACAAAATAATATTTTATTATCTATATGGCACTCATCTTCATGGAAATCTTTGCAAGCATTCCCATTTTCCGGATGGAAGGACCTCCTCTCCCTTCATCTGGTGGGGTGGACCCCCCCCAATGCCCTCAAGCCAACTTCAAGGGGCACCAGGAGGGGGAGGGGAGGGAATGGTTGGCTGGTTGGCATCCGTCTGTCTTAGGGGACCATGGAAGAGTGTGTCTTTGGGAGTGAGATCCGGGGGAGAGACATGTGTTGTTGCATCTGGGACACAGGAAGTGGTCTGGAGATGCAGACGGGCTTTTCCCCTCCCTGTCCTCCCCCCACGTGGGAATGTTCCCCTCTGGCTGCAGCCTCTGTTCCCAAAGGTGACTTTTCCCTCCCTCTGAAGGGGGTTTATTTCCTTGACCCAAAGCCCCCCCCCCAAAGGAAGGCAGCATCTGGATCCCAAGGAAGAGCAGAGCTGCTTATTTCCTGCGAAGTGGCCCCTCCCTGGCTTGGCAGAGAGGACAAAGGAGGACCCTCTGCTCTCTGACTTGGGGGTCTCCCCCCCCAGGCATGATCTGAGCAGGGACCCCCACGCCCCCTCCCTGCCCCCCTGGGACCCCCTTCTCCCCATGGCACCCTCGGGGGGGGGAGGAGAGAGGAGACTCACCCGAGTCCAGGAAGGGAACCAAGGAAGCATTTGCAAAGGAGAGAGAAGAAGAAAGGAGGGAGGGAGGGGGAGGGGAGGGGGGATTTAGCCATGGAGGACCTTCACTTCCCGTCCTCTCTAGGAATCCAGCTCTGCTCCTTTTAACCCTTGGCAAGCCGAGTCCTCTTCTCCCTCTACCTGCCTTCACTTTTCCTGCTTCTGCGCCTGCGCTCTAGGGGCTGCCCCCCTTCCCTCCCTCTGCCCCACGGAGCCCACATCCCACCAGACTAACTGCAAGGGAGACGGGGGGGGGTCCATGGGGGGTTACCTTGGCTCTCCCCCTCCCCCAACATCCCGAGGAAAGGCTGGGAGGGAGAAGAGGCGAAGGGCTGCCTAGTGGCGGGAGGTGCCTTGGGCTCAGAAATGGCTCCCTCCAGACACCCCCCCAAGAAACACCCTCCAGCTCGGGGGGGAGAGAGGGGGGCTTCCCAGCCGGGAGACCCCTCCCCCTCCCCAAAAGACGGGTTTTTCTGCTTCTCATCCCAGGAAGAGAGACGGAGGAACACGTGACCGGGGGGGCAGGAGGGGGGCGCATGAAAAAGGAAGACCAGGATGGTGGAGAGAGGGAAGCAGACTCCGGTTCAGAGCCAGAGGGACCCCGGCCATCCTTTCCCCGCGTTTCCTGCCAGAAAACCAGTTTCTCCGGGGCTCCCAGAACCACATGGAGGCAGGAGACCCATTTCCCGCCCCAGAGCCGGGCTGGACCAATCAGAGGCCTCTCCGCTGGGCAGCTGGCCAATCCCCTTTCAGCTTCCCCTGGGCCTCCTCCTCCTCTCCTTCGCCCGCTTTCCTGAGGGAGTTTTCCCTCTGAGTTTCCCTCATGGCTGCTCCCCCTCCCAGCTTCTCCTTCATTTCTCCTTCCTTCTCTCTTCCGGCTTCTCCCCCCCCCCATTATTTGGGGCAGCTGGATTCCCCCCCCCCATGGCCAGGCAGGCCCAGGAGGAGCCCAGGGAGGCGGCAGGGCCAGGAGAAGGGGTTTCCCGCCCTTTTCCGAAAGAGGAGGAGGGGACGCCATTTTGTTTTTCCCTGAGGAGACGCCATGGCTCCCCTGTGGGCCTCGGGGGTCCCACGCTCTCGGGGTCTCTCCTCCCGGAGGAGGAAGGAGGGCGGCACCTTGGGTCCTCAGCCGCCTTCCTGCCATGATGGCTTGGCCTCCGCAGGGCAGCCTCTCTCCCCGCCATGTTGCCCCACGGAGGAGGCCTCTCCCTTGGGAGACGCCAGGCAAGCGGCCTTGGGGGATCCGCCGGGGTCTGCGAAGGGGGCCAGGAGGGAAAGGCCCAAGGAAGAGGAGAATAACAGTAGTAGTAGTAGTAATAATAATAAGGGCTGTATCCCCTCAAAGGTGGAGGGTTCCCTCAGGGGAGTTTGACCCCCAGAGCAGCATCCTTGGTCACCCCAAGAGTCAGCGCTAGGAGAAGGGCTCCACCTGCAGGAATAGGGGAATGGGGGGCTCTTCCCCAGACAAGACTGGAGACTCCCCTGCTGGCCCCTTGGGGCCCCAGGAGCCTTTTCTGGATGACCCTCGCTTATTCCTCCCCCTCAGGCAGTAGTTCAACAGAAGTTGCCCCCACTCCAGATCCCTGTGGAACTGGCTGAACTGGGGTCCTCCCAGTCCAGCCCAGACAAGAAAGAGAGGGAGCTCTCAGAAGAGGAAGCCATTGCGGAGAAGAACCGGACTTGGCTGTTCTCTGCTGAGGGTCTCCTGCCTTTCTTCCAAGGCTTCCTGGGGGTGCCATGGCCAGAGGAAGAGACAGGCCCCCACCCCAAATCCCCTGCAGGGCCCTGGGGAGCAAGCAGAGCCAACCTCAGTTTCCTTCCCCAAGGCCTTGGGGGAACCTTGGGGTGCGGAAGGAGGAACCCCAAATGGAGCTCAGGCTCCTGGCAAGTGGGGAAAGGAACATGATATACAACTTTCCAGATGAGTCTTGATACAATACATTATTATTTATTGTCATTGTCTCATACAGAACAACAAAACTGAAAAAATCTACATCAGACATTCAAAAACCAACAAGCCTGCTATCCCAGCTATCCCAAACTGGTTAGCCCCCTAAAAACTCTGATAAAAGGTAAAGGTACCCCTGCCCGTAGGGGCCAGTCTTGCCAGACTCTAGGGTTGTGCGCTCATCTCACTCTATAGGCTGGGAGCCAGGGCTGTCCACAGACACTTCCGGGTCACGTGACCAGCGTGACAAGCTGCATCTGGCGAGCCAGCGCAGCACACGGAACGCCGTTTACCTTCCCACTGGTAAGCAGTCTGTATTTATCTACCTGCACCCGGGGGTGCTTTCGAACTGCTAGGTTGGCAGGCACTGGGACCGAACAACAGGAGAGCACCCCGCCGCAGGGATTCGAACCGCCGACCAGGCGATTGGCAAGTCCTAGGCGCTGAGGTTTAAGCCACAGCGCCACCCGCGTCCGATACCCCATAATTAAATTCAATATACTCCCATAGAGGAGCATGAAATGGCGCTTTCCAGAAGAGTCTCAATACAATACGATAACCTTTATGGACATTGTCCCATACAGAACAACAAAACTGAAAAATTGTACATCAGACATTCAGAAACCAACAAGCCTGCTATCCCAGCTATCCCAACCTGGTTAGCCCCCTAAAAACTCTGATACCCCATAATTAAAGATAATATACTCCCATAGAGACTGCCTTACACTGTATTTAAAACCAAAATTGCATTTGGATAGAAACTGTTTTTCAGGCAGCTAGTCCTAGTCTTTATAACCCTGTACCTTCTTCCAGAAGGCAGAAGCTGAAAGAGATCATTTCCGGGGTGCGCACTATCCTGCACTATCTCTGCAGCTTTCTTATCTAGCACCTTCTGCAAATGCCTGCAGGACCATGAGTAGTATGCATGAAAACATCAATGCTAAATTGAGCAGATACCCGGAGGCAGCGCGGATTATTGCAGGGGACTTCACTCACACAGATGTGAGGGCAGCACTCCCAAAATCACATCAGCACATTGAGTGTGCAATAAGGGGAGAAAATACTCTTGACAAGGTCTATACGAACATTAGACGGGCATATGAGGCGCACCTCGGTGGTTCAGATCATGTGTCCCTGCTTCTGACACCAGTCTACACACCCCTCAGGAAACAAGGCCAGCTACAAACACGGATGGTTACGGTGTGGCCTGAGGGAGCTTCTCAGCAGTTGCAGGACTGTTTCCAGGAGACCGATTGGAATATGTTCCACCATCAAGATCTAGAAACTTCTACATCAACGGTCTTAGATTTGGCACAGGAAATGCACCAGGGAAAGGTATGTTAAGTTGTATCCGAATAGGAAGCCCTGGATGACGGGAGAGGTTAGGAGATTCTTGAAGGCCAGAAACTCTGCTTTTAGAACTGGGGACGATCCTTATAGGAGTCATATTGCATTGTCTGAGTTGGTTAAGAGGGAAATGTAGGGAAAGTGTCATCTTGGTGAAGAGGAGGAAAAAGGCTGGATACTAAATGCAGCTGGGTTTATTCTGGAGTGCAAATTATGAATAATTGTTGCTACAGATGATTTTCAGACGGAGATGGGAGTTTCCTTTTCGATAGTGGCCTTCTTGGTAATGGCGCCTGCCCTGTGGAACCCCCTCCCAACAGATGTCAAAGGGGGAAAAAACTACCAGACTTTTAGAAGACATCTGAAGGCAGCCCTTGTGGAGTGTGGTGATAATAGGGTTAAGCTCCTGAATGTCCTACATCTGGGGAGGAGCTTCCTACGTAAAGGGAAGTTGCAGGTTCTTTGTGTGAAACAGTTTCACTTCTGTCCGGGAGAGAGACCCACAGCATGTGTCCTAGGGTTGTTTGTTATTTTACCTACTGATGTAAATAAAGGCTGTTTATATAGAAGAAACAGCATGCGGACTTTCCCTTTATCTCACACGGAAAGCACTCGCTGCTCGCTCTGCTGCTGCCTGGAAGAATTTATGCGCAGAGGAAACGCGCCGGACTCAGGCAGTAATCCAAGCGGTTCTGGCTGTACGTTTTTGTGCTGAGTGTGAGAAGCAAAGTCCAGCTCTGAGAGCCTGCCTGAAGCTGAGGCAGTCGTGATTTCGCTGGCGAAAGCGGAGCTTGCTGCAGGAAGCATCTTTGAAGCACCAGCCGGCAGAAAGCGTCTGTAAGCTTAAAGCCCCAGGAAGATGGCACAGCAGCAATCTCATGAATCTTTCAATGTGCCTTTTGAAAGGCTAAATGGCCACAATTGGGACGACTGGTCTCGCCAGATTCGTTACTGGTTAATGGGCAAGCAGCTCTGGGAGTGCCCCCAAGCCGATCCAGTACCGGCAGCTGCAGGGGCCAATGCGGCCGAAGTGGAAAGGGCTGCTGGCGCAGCAAAAAAGGATCAGAAAGCCATGTCCCGTATTGTAATGGCCATGGAGGCTTCGCAATTGCCTCACATTGACGGTTTATTGACTTGTCATGGAATTTGGCAAACTTTAACGAGGGTCCACCAGTGCACAACAGCTGGGGCCAAGATCCATGTGATACACTCCCTGTTTCAGAAGAAACTGTCCCCAGGGGAATCGGTACGTGACCACATTGTGCAGATGCTGGCCATTTTCACTAAGCTGCATCAGCTCAACTTACCTTTCCCAGGTGAGCTGAAAGCTTCCACTCTGCTGAGCTCTTTGGACAGGAGTTATGAGAACCTGGTTCTGACAATGGAAGTTATGCTGCCTGCGGAGCTGACGACTGAATATATTCGTGGGAGATCGATTGATGAACAGGGAAAACGCCAGAGGGCGGGGAGAGAAGGCACAGGCTGCACCCCAAGAAAGGGGGGGCAGCAAGAAGCAGTGAGGACTCAGTAAAAGCCTTTGTCTCCAAGCGGTTTTCGCTGTGGGTCTACGTCGCATCTCGTGAGAGATTGCCCTGCAGAGGCTCAGGAGCCGAAGGTCAGCCAGAAAGGAATGCAGATAAGGAGCTCCTCAACAGCGGCCAGGCATATGAAAAATTCCCAAGGTCCCAACCGAGGTGAAAGTAAAGACGTCGCTGTATCATCTGGCTGCTTCAATGGCAGTAGTGAAAGCATCCAGACCGGAAGCCAGCCTCCCCTTTATTGTTGACACAGGCGCTACCCACACTTGAGTGCCATCGGCTGGACTTCTTCGGAACTGCAAGACTGTGCAAAGTGGAAGATTTGTGTCACTGGCAGATGGAAGCAGATGCCCACTGACCCTGTCTGGGACTCTGTACTGTTCATTCCTGGACCATGAGGTTCAGGCTTTTGTGGTTCCAGAAATTCCAGGGATGGGAAACACCTGTTCAGTGCTGAATGCAAGAATAAGCTGTTTGTGGTTGAGATGCCTATTGCAGATGATGACCCCCCTGAGGTAACACAGGTGCAGTGCTCCAACGTCCCGCCACACGATGGGTGCGCTGATTTATGGCATCGAAGACTGGCGCATTCTTGTTGGAATTATGTCAAAAAAGCCCCAGAGTGTACAGAGTGGTGTAAATTATAAAGGGATGAGATAAGTTTTTAGATTGCAGAGCCTGTAAGCAATCCAGGGTAAAAACATGCTCATATCCCAGGTCTAGCAGAGAGACAAGCAAGCCCTTTGAGCTACTCCCTGCAGATTTGTGTGGCCCAATGCCAGTAGCGAGTCTGGGTGGGTCCAAATACATTTTGCTTCTTTTGGATGATTTTTCGAGGACCTCCTCGGTTTTTCCGATCAAACACAAAGGGGAAGCTGCTGCACTGATTAAAGATTGGATCACATTGGCAGAGTTGAAATATTATATGTCAGAGCTGCTTCAAGATCCTAGCTCACAGAGGATCACGCTAGCCAGCGGTCATTAAGTAAAAGTCTTTATTGAGTTACAGTTTCCATTCCCAGGCTGCTGCGTGCAACTCTACGTCTAATGGCTAGATCGGCGAAGCTCCGTCTGAGTCTCCGCCCCCTGTGCACCAACTTAATATCCTAGCCCTGCTACACCTCTTCCGCCTGACTGCTCTCCTCTGGGTCCCTCTGCCCCCCGGGGTCTCTTCCTTCCGGGATTCTTCTGACGCTGACCCCCCGGACCCTCCTGCCTCCTTGCGCCGGGCTTTAGGACCTGGTTCCCTTTCCGGGCTGCTTACTGCGCCGCCTTCCTCTGCATTTGAACTTGGCGCGCGCGCCCAGCCTTCCACTTTCCTCTTAACCGTTTCTTCGCTCCCCGATGGAGGTGTGGCCACTCCTGACTCATGCCCTCCCTCCTGTGGTGAGCTGCCAGCGCTTGCCCCCTGGCTCCCTCCTTCTTCCCTGCTCCCTGGCGGTGACGCTGGTCCCGATTTCCAACTGCTCTCCTCGGAGTCCCCTCTGGCCCTATCTTCCTGGGGTGTCCCCCTAGACTCCCCCCTTGCCCTGACCACTGGTGCTCCTTTCTGTGAATCTTCTGATTCACTGGAAAGACTCGGAGATCTCGGGTCGTCGTCATCACTCATCTTTTCTTCTGCCTCCTCCCCCTCGCTCTCTGTTTCCTCCCTTGCCCTTGCCTCTGCTCCTGAACCCCTGACATCCATCCCCCCCTCGAAGCCCCCCGTTCCCCCCTCCCCTCCTTCCGGTGCGGGAACTGGGTGCTGCTGTGTCAGAGGGACGAACGTCGGATACAGTTCGCTTCCCGTGGCGGGCCTCCATCTGAAGTCTCCCGGTTCTGCCTCCCTGCTCTCGTCGACGACGGTCACCTCCGCTTCCATCTCTGTGCCGCCGTGCTCGAAACCAGGGTCGTCCCCGAAAACGTCCATGTCCGTCTCTCCCTCACTTCCTCCTGGCGGCGTTGCTCGTCCTGGACCTTCCTTCCACTTCATGCGCCACTGCTCCTCTGGTCTATCGTCCCACCAATACGAGGGTTCAGAGGCAGATCCCGAGGGTGACCCCTCCGGGGAACGGGCGTCTCGTATCAGGTCCTCGTCCGAGTCGAACCCCCGGAACGTGCTGGTAGAAAGCGTTGGCGTGAAAAGCCAGTCGTCGAAAAATTCTGCTGGCATTGGTCTATGTGGGAAGAGGGCATGAAACTCGTCTTTGAGCAGAGGTTCGTCCAAGGCGTAGCCCGGCACCCAGCTGTTCGCACTGGCCGGGGTGCCCTCCTTGGCGAGAAGGTATTCTACCCCTTCTTCCCCCCATCTGGAGTCCAAAATCTCCGTGACTTCGTTGATGCGTTCCTTCTGTGCCACTCTCGCGTGCCCGGTTCCTTCTCTGAGCGGACTCGGTGCCGTTCCGGGTTCCTGAAACCTGTGCGGTGCCTTGTAGGGGGTGAGCACCGATCTGTGGAACACCGGATGCATTCTGGAACCCTCCGGAAGCGCCAGCCTGAAAGCCACCGGGTTGACCTGCTCTTCGACTTGGTAGGGCCCCAGTTGCTTGTGCCCCAGCTTCTTCTTGGCCAACGACCTGGCCGGCACTGCGTGGGCTGCTAACCAGACCCAGTCTCCCACATGGATCTCTTCGCCAACCCTTCTGTGTTTGTCCGCTTGCACCTTGTATGCATGTTTGGCCAGCTCCAGGTGTCGCCGCAGCTGATCGTGGACCTCCTGCAACTCCGACGCGAACGCATCTGCTGTCTGCGGCTCCCCCTCCCCCATCCTTTCCAGTCCCGGGAAGGTTCTGGGGTGCCTCCCGTTGTTAGCGAAGAACGGCGTGACCCCCGTGGACACGTGCTTCGTGTTGTTGTAGGCAAACTCGGCGAGCGGCAGGTAATCCACCCACGTCGCAGGCTGTTGATTCGCATAACATCTCAGGTACTGCTGCATGATGGCATTGACCCGCTCCGCCTGCCCGTTGGTCTGCGGGTGTCTCGCCGACGCCAGGTTGATCTTGACGTTCAGGAAGCCCATCAGCTTCTGCCAGAAATTCGAGATGAACTGTCGCCCCCGGTCGGACAGAATAGACCGTGGCAGACCGTGAACCTTGAACACGTGGTCTATGAACAGTTTGGCGGTTTGCTCCGCCGTGGCCACCTTGGCACACGGAATGAAATGTGCCATCTTGGAGAACAAGTCCACCACCACCAGCACGGCCGTCTTGCCCCTCGAGCTGGGCAAATCCGTGACAAAGTCCAGGGCCACCCTCTCCCATGGTTCGACCGGAGTTTGCAGCGGTTCCAACAGTCCGGCCGGCGGTTTGTGCACCGGTTTGGCCCTCTGGCAGGTGTCACACCTCGCCACGTAGTCCGCGACCTCCCCTCTCATTCCGGGCCACCAGAAGTCTCTGGAGACTAATTCCACCGTCTTCTCCTTGCCAAAGTGCCCGGCAGTGGGCGCGTCGTGCAGCTGCTGCAGTACCTTGGCGCGAAGGTCGTCTCCCGGCACGTAGATGGCCCCTTTGCGAATGAGCAATCCATCTCTCAGCTGGAACTCGTCGGTCGCTGCCGTGCCCCTTTGCACCTCTGCCATCTTCGCTTGCGCGAAGGAGTCATCCTGCAACGCTCGCCGCACCGCCTCCAGGTCCACTGTTGCCGCAGCGCACGCCCACACTGTTGGTGCGAAGATGTGCATGGCGGCCGCTGGCTTGGCGTCCTCCAGATATTGTGGCTTACGAGAGAGAGCGTCCGCCATGATGTTGGTGTCCCCCGGGACATACTCTATTCGGAAGTTAAAGTTCGCAAAGAACTCAGCCCAACGTATCTGCCTTTGGTTCAGGAACTGTGCCGTGCGCCAGTGCTCCAGATTCTTGTGGTCCGTGCAGACCTGCACCGTGTGCTTGGCGCCGATCAGGAAGTGCCTCCATGCTTTGAATGCTGCATGAATGGCCAGCAACTCCCTGTCCCAGATGGTGTAGTTCTGTTCGGACTTGCTGAGCTTCCTGGAGTAAAACGCTCCCGGCCGCCAAACCCCCTGCGGGTCTTTCTGCAGCAGGACTGCTCCCACGGCTCTGTCCGAGGCGTCCGTCTCCACCCTCATCGGCCTGCTGGGGTCGACATGCAGCAGCTGCTCTTCCGACGCGAAGAGACGCTTGAGTGCCTGAAAGGACTGCTCCGCCTGCTTTGTCCAAACGAACTTCTTTTTTTTGGAGCTAAGCGTGTCCGTGATGGCCGCTGTCTGCATAGCGAAGCCTTTGATAAACTTGCGATAGAAGTTCGCGAAGCCGACAAACCGTTGGACCTCCTTCCGGTTGCGTGGGCTCTTCCAGTCCAACACCGCTCGAACCTTGGCGCTGTCCATGGCGAGCCCCTTGTCAGACAACTTGTAGCCCAGAAAATCCACCTCCGTCACGTCGAATTGGCACTTCTCCAGCTTGGCGTAGAGCCTATGCTGCTGTAGCCTGCTTAGCACTTCTTTGACGTGTCTGTCATGCTCCTGCTGCGATTCCGAAAAGATCAGGATGTCATCTAAGAAACAGACGCACGTCTTGTAGAGGAGCCCCGCCAACACGTGATGCATGAACGCTTGAAAAACGTGGGAGCCATTTTGCAATCCAAAAGGCATAACTCTATATTCGTAGGTGCCCAGCGGCGTGAACATGGCTGTCTTCCACTCATCCCCTTCCCGCATGCGAATGAGGTTGTACGCCCCTCGCAGGTCTAACTTGGTGAACACGCTGCCCTTCCGTACCTTTGCGAGGAGGTCGTCGATTCGGGGCATGGGGAAGTCCGATGGCTTGGTCACACTGTTTAAGATGCGATAGTCCACCACAAGTCTTTTTTGGGGCGTGTCCCGCTTCTTAACGAAGAATACAGGACTGCCCCCCGCTGCCTTGGACTCCCGGATGAAACCGCGCTCCAAATTATGATCTATGAACTCTTTGAGTTCCTGCAGTTCGTCCTCAGACATGGAATACAGCTTCCCTTTAGGCAGCGCCGCCCCCGGCAGCAGGTCAATTTTGCAGTCATATGGTCTGTGGGGGGGTAGCCTGTCCGCCTCCTTCTCGCAGAAAACCTCCAAAAATTCTGCGTACTTGTGGGGAATCGCTTGCAGCGTGCCTAGCAGCAGCTGTGACTCCTCTTCCCCTCCTTCCTGCCGGGGAACGATGCAGTGTTCAGCACAAAAGGAAGAGCCGAAGGTCAGCTGCCTCTGGTACCAAGCCAGCGTTGGGCTGTACTTGTCCAGCCAACTCATGCCCAATACAATGGGCGTGTCCGATAGTTGAGTGACGTTGAAGCTGATGATTTCCCTGTGATTCCCAAGTCGCATCACCATTGGTGGCGTCTGCTTCACCACTTGCCCCCCTAGCAGCTCCCTGCCATCCACCGTGACCACCTGCAGGGGCAGCGTGGCAGGCAGCAACTGTACAGCGTGCCGGTCGACAAAGTCCTGCCCTATAAAGTCCGCATTGCTTCCCGAGTCAATGGTGAGCGGCACGTCCATGGTGATTCCATTGGGCAGCTGGAGCGATGCGGTGAGCCTCACTACTGGTTTGGGCGGGAGGGGGTCCATGGGCTGTGAAATCTCCGGGGACTTCTTCACTGACACGTCTGGCTGGGCCCCATTGCCTCTTCCTCCAGCCAGACATCGTCGTTTCCCTGCTGTGGTCCTCCTTGTTGCGTTGCTGCAGTTACCATTGCTGAGGCTGCAGTGTGCTTGTGGAGCCTCCGGGGACACTCTTTCGCCATATGCCCTGGATCCTCGCAGATGTAACACTTCCTGTTCCCTCTAGGAGGCTTCGCTTTCACTGTTGTCGGTGCTAGGGCTCTGGCTGCTGATTGAGCCCTTGCACTTCCAACCTCCATAGGTTCCACTCCTCCTCCTGGCGGAGGCGTGGATTGCGCACGCGCTGCTTCTCTGGGAAGGAAGGAGGAGCCCCTGGCTGGTTCGCGCCCTCCACGCCCTTCGTCCCTGCTCCACGGACGTTCTTCCAGCCGCACCCCCACGGCTAGCGCCCTCTGAACGATCTCCTGCGTGGTCCGGGGTCTCTCCCCCCTCGCAATTTCATCTTTAACAGAGCCGTGCAATCCCTCCCAAAACAGGTCTCTTACAGGAGCCGAATCCCTGTCCCATTCCAGAGCACTGACCAAAGCGAAAAAGCGGGCATGATACTGCCTTACGCTGGCCCTCCCTTGTTTCAGTCCATGTATCTGCTGCCGAGCAAGATCCACGTCAATGCTTGATAAGAAACACCCATCCATCGCTTTAATAAAGGCATCCGCATTTTGGAGCGCCGGATCCTTATCCCTCCACAAATTGCGCAGCCATGCTTTAGCTTCCCCATGCAAATGGGACATGATGAACCCCACTTTCTCTTGCTCATCTCTAAAGTCTTTTTTCAGCAGTTCCAGTGCGCACATTACATCTGCTCTAAAGTTGGGGTACTGCTGCAGGTTCCCATCGAAGTGAGAGACCAGACCGCCTGTTCGTCTCGCCAACCCAATTCCCTCCTGTCTGGGTGTCAGTTGCCCGTGCTTCGTAAGCATGTCCAACCTGACCTGGAGATCCCTGCAGGCGGCAGCTGCCTCCTCCTCTCTCTTCCTGGATGCGAGAGCCTCGGCATTCAGTTGTGACACTGCTCTTCTGAGTTCCTCTATCTGCTGCTCAGCCGTCATGTTGTCTGCCGTTCGTGAGCTAGCTAGTAGGCACCTGCTTCTCTCCTCTCCTCGAGGCTGTAGATGCCCACAATTTGGAGACGGAGCTTACTGTCAGAGCTGCTTCAAGATCCTAGCTCACAGAGGATCACGCTAGCCAGCGGTCATTAAGTAAAAGTCTTTATTGAGTTACAGTTTCCATTCCCAAGCTGCTGCGTGCAACTCTACGTCTAATGGCTAGATCGGCGAAGCTCCGTCTGAGTCTCCGCCCCCTGTGCACCAACTTAATATCCTAGCCCTGCTCCACCTCTTCCGCCTGACTGCTCTCCTCTGGGTCCCACTGCCCCCCCGGGGTCTCTTCCTTCCGGGATTCTTCTGACGCCGACCCCCCGGAACTCCCTGTCTCCTTGCGCCGGGCTTTAGGACCTGGCTCCCTTTCCTGGCTGCCTACTGCGTCACTTTCCTGTGCATTTGAACTTGGCGCGCGCGCCCAACCTTCCACTTTCCGTCTGACCGTTTCTTCGCTCCCCGATGGAGGTGTGGCCACTCCTGACTCGTGCCCTCCCCCCTGTTGCGAGCTGCCAGCGCTTGATCTCTGGCGCTCTTCCTCTTCCCTGCCCTCTGGCTGTGACGCTGGTCCCGATTTCCAACTGCTCTCCTCTGAGTCCCCTCTGGCTCTATCTTCCTGGGGTGTCCCCCTAGGCTCCCCCCTTGCCCTGACCACTGGTGCTCCTTTCTGTGAATCTTCTGATTCACTGGAAAGACTCGGAGATCTCGGGTCGTCGTCATCACTCATCTTTTCTTCTGCCTCCTCCCCCTCGCTCTCTGTTTCCTCCCTTGCCCTTGCCTCTGCTCCTGAACCCCTGACATTATACAAAATTGATTAGCTTTCAGAGCAATAGGGGGCGGAGTTTACTGGGTCTGCCCTGCAGAATTTCTTCCTCCAGAAGGGAATCAGTCACAGGTTGACAGCACCACCCAGGCCTCAACAGAATGGTGTTGCTGAACGTAGGAACAGAACACTGCAAGTGTCTGTGGCTGCCATGCTTTTTGACGCAGGACTCCCATAGCACTTTTGGGTTGAGTGTTGGAAGGCTGCTGCGTTCACACAGAATCGCGTTTCATTCAGCTGTAGGGGACACGCCCTATTTTCTGCTGCACGGTAAGAAGCCCAAAGTGCATTTCTTACGTGTTTTTGGCTGTGAGGCTTGGGTTCTTATCCCAAAGGCCAAATGCAGAATGGGTGGCCCATGGGAGGAAAATGATCTTTTTGGAATATGAACCAGGGACCAGAGGGTGGCGGTTTGCATATCCTGATGGCAACCAGTCCCGGCTGCTTGTGAGCAGCAGTGCTTAGTTTTGTGAGCAAAGTGGGTGGGCACGCATCCATGGTAACCCAGATGTTCTTTCAGAACAGTTTCTTGACTCAGATGAGGAGGAAGAGGAAGGAACTGATCCTGTTGGTGAAGAACAGAGTCCAGTGCAACAGAGTCCAGAGCAGGAGCGGCCCAGAACCCCTCCGAAGGCTACTGTCAAGTCTGAGCCAAAGAGTGAGCTGTCCTTGCCCACAGGTCCAGCTGTAAGGTTCAAAAGACGCAGCAGGTCAGAGGCGGAGTTCTCTGACACTGGGGATGGTCTAGCTGGCCCTAGTGGGTCAGAGGGGGTACCAGAGCTCACACTGAGGAGATCAACCCGGGCCACAAAGGGTAAACTGCCTGACAGGTTCGAAGCCACAAGTGTGTGGGTTGGTGTGGCTCAGTGTGAACCTGAAACTTTTGAGGATGTTCAGAAACTGCCTCAGGAAGAAGCCAGCAAAGGGCATGAGGCAATGCAGAAGGAGATGATCTCAATGGAGTCTCTGGGTGTATTCTCCCTCACAATGGGTAAGATTGAGAAACTGCTTGAGAAGCTCCAAATGTCTGAGTGTGCAAGAGTTAGGACACCCATGGAGACTAGCTATGTGAAAGACAATCAGCAAGTAGAACGTGCTGCGTTCGAAAACACTGAGGTCTTCCAGTCAGCTCTGGGTAGCCTATTGTATCTGTCCCAGTGGAACAGACCTGACATAGCGTTTGCTATTAATCTGCTCAGGCGGGAAGCTTCAAGCCCAAGTGTGCAAGCCTGGAATGGTATCAAATGGGTCCTGCGTTACCTGGAAGATACCAAAGAATTCTGCCTTAAGCTGTCAGTCAAGGGCAACATCAAGCTGACGTGCTGGGTAGACAGCGATTGGGTGAATCTGGCAGATAGGAAGTCCATGTCCAGTATGGTGGTAAGATTTGGGAGCTCTTTGGTTGGGTGGAGTTCCCGAAAGCAAAGTCTCATAGCGCTCTCATCTACTGAGGCTGAGTTCAGTGTGCTTTCTGAGATTTGCAGGGAACTGGAGTTCTATGTGTGTTTGGTTCAAGAGATCTGTGGAGAGAGTTGTTTGCCTGTCACTGTTTTGGAAGACAATCAGCTCTGTCTGAAGTTGGCAGAATCCGGGCAGTTTAAGGCCAGGACCAAGCACCTAGACATCTGTTTCCAGCATGTGTGTCAGAGTGTTCGGGCTGGATTAGTTGCATTGAAATACTGTCCCTCTGCCTGGAACCTCGCTGATGGGGAGTTCTGTGAAGGTCTGTGTTTGGGGTAAGTGGTGTTTAGATAGAAGAAACAGTGCGCGGACTTTTCCTTTATCTCACACAGAAGGCACTCGCTGCTCGCTCTGCTGCTGCCTGGAAGAATTTATGCGCAGAGGAAACGTGCCGGACTCAGGCAGTAATCCAACAGCCCTGTTTAGGGAAGCTTTTAATATTTGATGGATTACTGTATTTTAATATTTTGTTGGAAGCTGCCCAGAGTGGCTGGGGAAACCCAGCCAGATGGGAAGGGTATAAATAAATTATTATTATCATTAACATCATCATCATTTATTTTTTGTATTGTTTTATATTAAGATTCTTTATTTTGAATTTAGGACACACACAGGAAGAGGACAGTTGGAGGTGCGAGGGACCTGCAAGGAACGCAGGGAAGGAAGGATCTCTCAGGGTGGGATATGGGGAGAAGAGGGGGTCACGCAGGGGAGAAGTGGAGGGGCCTGCCTTTCTATATGTCGATGAATGATATGATATATATGGTACAACGGTCATAAACAGTATTTTTAGTGTATTTCCCCCCCTTTTCCTTTCTATACAATTGTATTTTATAAGGGTTGTTTAATATTTTTTGTTTTATTTCTCTTTTTTGGTTTCCCCTCTGTATGAATTCTTTGATGGCGAGTGAGATGGTAGGTGCTTTTGAAGCTCTTTCCACATTTCAAGCACTGATAGGGTTTCTCCCCTGTATGAATTCTGTGATGGGAAGTGTCAGGGGTTTAGGTGCAGAGGCACGGGCAAGGGAGGAAACAGAGAGCGAAGGGGAGGAGACAGAGGAAAGGATGAGTGATGACGACGACCCGAGATCTCCCAGTCTTTCCAGTGAATCAGAGGATTCACAGAAAGGAGCACCAGTGGCCAGGGCAAGGGGGGAGTCTAGGGAGGCACCCCAGGAAGATAGAGCCAGAGGAGACTCAGGGGGGAGCAGCTGGAAGTCGGGACCAGCGTCACCGCCAGGAAGCAGGGAAGAGGAAAGGAACCAGGGGGGAAGCGCTGGCAGCTCACCACAGGAGGGAGGGCAGGAGTCAGGAGTGGCCACACCTCCATCGGGGAGCGAAGAAACGGTTAAGAGGAAAGTGGAAGGTTGGGCGCGCGCGCCAAGTTCAAATGCAGAGGAGGGCGGCGCAGTGAGCAGCCCCGAAAGGGAACCAGGTCCTAAAGCCCGGCGCAAGGAGGCAGAAGGGTCCGGGTCAGCGTCAGAAGAGTCCCGGAAGGAAGAAGCCCCGGGGGGTAGAGGGACCCAGAGGAGGACAGTCAGGAGGAAAAGGTGGAGCAAGGCTAGGATATTAAGTTGGTGCGCACGGGGCGGAGACTCAGACGGAGCCTCGCCGATCTAGCTAGTAGACGTAGAGTTGCAGACAGCAGCGTGAGAATGGAAACTGTAATTCAATAAAGACTTTTACTTAATGACCGCTGGCTAGCGTGATCCTCTGTGAGCTAGGATCTTGAAGCAGCTCTGACAGTAGGCTCCGTCCCTACATTGTGGGCATCTGCAGCCTCGAGGAGGGGAGAGAAACAGGCGCCCACTAGCGAGCTCACGAACGGCAAGAGACATGACGGCTGAGCAGCAGATAGAGGACCTCAGAAAAGCAGTGGCACAACTGAACGCCGAGGTTCTCGCATCCAGGAAGAGAGAGGACGAGGCAGCTGCCGCCTGCAGGGATCTCCAGGTCAGGTTAGACGTACTGGCAAACCAAACACCCCGGCAGGAGGGAATTGGGTTGGCGAGACGGACAGGCGGGCTACTCTCTCACTTCGATGGGAACCTGCAACAGTATCCCAACTTTAGAGCCGACGTACTGTGCGCACTGCAACTGTTGCATAAGGACTTTAGAGATGAACAGGAGAGAGTGGGGTTCATCATGTCCCATCTGCATGGGGAGGCGAAAGCGTGGTTGCGCAATTTATGGAGAGATAACGATCCGGCGCTCCAGAATGCGGATGCCTTTCTTAAAGCGATGGATGGGTGTTTCTTATCAAGTATTGATATTGATCTTGCACGGAAGGAGGTGCATGGGCTGAGACAAGGGAGGGCCAGCGTCAGACAGTATCATGCCCGCTTTTTCGCCTTGGTCAGCGCCCTGGAATGGGACAGAGATTCGGCTCCTGTAAGAGACCTCTTTTGGGAGGGACTGCACAACTCGATTAAAGATGAGATAGCGAGGGGGGAGAGACCCCGAACCACCCAGGAGGTCGTTCAGAGGGCACTGGCAGTGGGGGTGAGGCTGGAAGGACGTCCGTGGAGCAAGGACGAAGGACGTGGAGGGCGCGAACCAGCCGGGGGCCCCTCCTTCTTTCCCAGAGAAGCAGCGCAGGCGCAATCCACGCCTCCGCCAGGAGGAGGAGCCGAACCTATGGAGGTTGGAGGTGCAAGGGCTCAGTCAGCAACCAGAGCCCTAGCACCGGCAGCAGTGAAAGCGAAGCCTCCTAGAGGGAACAGGAAGTGTTACGTCTGTGAGCAGCCAGGGCATATGGCGAAAGAGTGTCCCCAGAGGCCCCACAAGCTTACTGCAGCCTCAGCAATGGTGACTGCAGCAACGCAGCAGGGAGGACCACAGCAGGGAAACGACGATGTCTGGCTGGAGGAAGAGGCAATGGGGCCCAGCCAGACGTGTCAGTGAAGAAGTCCCCAGAAATTTTACAGCCAGTGAACCCCCTCCCGCCCAAACCAGTAGTGAGGCTCACAGCATCTCTCCAGCTGCCCAATGGAATCACCATGGACGTGCCAATCACCATCGACTCCGGCAGCAACGCGGACTTTATAGGGCAGGAATTTGTCGACAGGCACGCTGTGCAGTTGCTGCCGGCCACACTGCCCCTGCAGGTTGTCACGGTGGATGGCAGGGAGCTGCTAGGGGGGCAAGTGGTGAAGCAGACGCCACCAATGGTGATGCGCCTTGGGAATCACAGGGAAGTCATCAGCTTCAACGTCACTCAACTGTCTGACACGCCCATTGTATTGGGCATGAGTTGGCTGGACAAGCACAGCCCAACGATGGCTTGGTTCCAGAGGCAGCTGGTCTTCGGCTCTTCTTTTTGTGCTGAACACTGCATCGTGCCCAGGCAGGAAGGAGAGGAAGAGGAGTCACAGCTGCTGCTAGGCACGCTGCAAGCGATTCCCCACAAGTACGCAGAATTTCTGGAAGTTTTCTGCGAGAAGGAGGCGGACAGGCTACCCCCTCACAGACCATATGACTGCAAAATTGACCTGCTGCCGGGGGCGGCGCTGCCTAAAGGGAAGCTGTATTCCATGTCTGAGGACGAACTGCAGGAACTCAAAGACTTCATCGATCATAATTTGGAGCGCGGTTTCATCCGGGAGTCTAAGGCAGCGGGGGGCAGTCCTGTATTCTTTGTTAAGAAGCGAGACACGCCCCAAAAAAGACTCGTAGTGGATTACAGGATTTTGAACAGTGTGACCAAGCCGTCGGACTTCCCCATGCCCCGCATCGACGACCTCCTGGCGAAGGTACGGAAGGGAAAGGTGTTCACCAAATTGGACCTGCGGGGGGCGTACAATCTCATTCGCATGCGGGAGGGTGATGAGTGGAAGACAGCCATGTTCACGCCACTGGGTACCTACGAATACAGAGTTATGCCTTTTGGACTGCAAAATGGCGCTCACGTTTTTCAAGCATTTATGCATCACGTGTTGGCGGGACTTCTCTACAAGACGTGCGTCTGTTTCTTGGATGACATCCTGATCTTTTCGGAGTCGCAGCAAGAACATGACAAGCACGTCAAGGAAGTGCTGGGCAGGCTAAAGCAACACAGGCTCTACGCCAAGCTGGAGAAGTGCCAATTTGACGTGCCGGAGGTGGATTTTCTGGGCTACAAGCTGTCTGACAAGGGGCTCGCCATGGACAGCGCCAAGGTTCGAGCAGTGTTGGATTGGAAGAGCCCACGCAACCGGAA
Source organism: Podarcis bocagei (assembly GCF_964188305.1). Lineage (NCBI taxonomy): Eukaryota > Metazoa > Chordata > Lepidosauria > Squamata > Lacertidae > Podarcis > Podarcis bocagei. The sequence goes on from NC_138126.1 coordinate 295,665, forward strand.
GGAGGTCCAACGGTTTGTCGGCTTTGCGAACTTCTATCGCAAGTTTATCAAGGGCTTCGCGATGCAGACGGCGGCCATCACTGACACCCTTAGCTCCAAGAAGAAGAAGTTCATCTGGACAGAGCAGGCGGAGCAGTCCTTTCAGGCCCTCAAGCGTCTCTTCGCGTCGGAAGAGCAGTTGCTTCATGTCAACCCCAGCATGCCGATGAGGGTGGAGACAGACGCTTCGGACAGAGCAGTGGGGGCGGTCCTGCTGCAGAAGGACCCGCAGGGCGTGTGGCGGCCGGGAGCGTTTTACTCCAGGAAGCTCAGCAAGTCCGAGCAGAACTACACCATATGGGACAGGGAGTTGCTGGCCATTCATGCGGCGTTCAAGGCGTGGAGGCACTTTCTGATCGGCGCCAAGCACACGGTGCAGGTTTGCACGGACCACAAGAATCTGGAACACTGGCGCACGGCACAGTTCCTGAACCAGAGGCAGATACGTTGGGCTGAGTTCTTTGCGGACTTCGACTTCCGAATAGAGTATGTCCCGGGGGACACCAACATCATGGCAGACGCTCTCTCCCGCAAGCCGCAGTATCTGGAGGACGCAACACCAGCGGCCGCCATGCACATCTTTGCACCGACAGTGTGGGCGTGCGCCGCGGCGACCGTGGACCTAGAGGCGGTGCGGCGAGCGTTGCAGGGGGACTCCTTCGCACAAACGAAGATGGCAGAGGTGCGAGGGGGCAAGGCAGCGGCCGACGGTTTCCAGCTACGAGATGGATTGCTCATCCGTAAAGGGGCCATCTACGTGCCGGGTGACGAACTTCGAGCCAAGGTGCTACAGCAGCTGCACGACGCACCCACGGCCGGGCACTTTGGCAAGGAGAAGACGGTAGAATTAGTAGCCAGGGATTTCTGGTGGCCTGGAATGAGAGGGGAGGTCGCAGACTACGTGGCGAGGTGTGACACCTGCCAGAGGGCAAAGCCGGTGCACAAACCGCCGGCTGGACTGTTGGAGCCGCTGCAAACTCCGGTCGAACCTTGGGAAAGGGTGGCTCTGGACTTTGTCACGGATCTGCCCAGCTCAAGGGGCAAGACGGCAGTGTTGGTGGTTGTGGACCTGTTCTCCAAGATGGCGCATTTCATTCCGTGTGCTAAGGTGGCCACGGCAGAGCAAACCGCCAAACTGTTCATAGACCACGTGTTCAAGGTTCACGGTCTGCCACGGTCTATTCTGTCCGACCGCGGGCGGCAGTTCATCTCGAACTTCTGGCAGAAGCTGATGGGCTTCCTAAACGTCAAGATCAATCTGGCGTCGGCGAGACACCCGCAGACCAACGGGCAAGCGGAGCGAGCCAATGCCATCATGCAGCAGTACCTGAGATGTTATGCAAACCAACAGCCTGCGACGTGGGTGGATTACCTGCCGCTTGCAGAGTTTGCCTACAACAACACGAAGCACGTATCCACGGGCGTCACGCCGTTCTTCGCCAACAACGGGCGGCACCCTAGAACCTTCCCGGGACTGGAATGCAGGGGAGAAGGGGAGCCGCAGTCAGCAGATGCGTTCGCGTCGGAGCTGCAGGAAGTCCACGATCAGCTGCGGCGCCACCTGGAGCTGGCTAAACACGCATACAAGGTACAAGCGGACAAACACAGAAGGGTTGGCGAAGAGCTCCACGTGGGAGACTGGGTCTGGTTAGCAGCCCACGCAGTGCCGGCCAGGTCGTTGGCCAAGAAGAAACTAGGGCATAAACAACTGGGGCCATACCAAGTCGAAGAGCAGGTCAACCCGGTGGCTTTCAGGCTGGCGCTTCCGGAGGGTTCCAGAATGCATCCGGTGTTCCACAGATCGGTGCTCACTCCCTACAAGGCACCGCACAGGTTCCAGGAACCCGGAACGGCGCCGAGTCCGCTCAGAGAAGGAACGAGGCACGCGGGAGTGGCACAGGAGGAGCGCATCAACGAAGTCACGGAGATTTTGGACTCCAGATGGGGGGAAGAGGGAGTAGAATACTTTCTCGCCAGGGAAGGCACCCCGGCCAGTGCGAACAGCTGGGTGCCGGGCTACGCTTTAGACGAACCTCTGCTCAAAGACGAGTTTCATGCCCTCTTCCCACATAGACCTATGCCAGCAGACTTTTTCGACGACTGGCTTTTCACGCCCACGCTTTCGGACAGCACGTTCAGGGGGTTCGACTCGGACGAGGAACCAACACGAGACGTCCGTTCCCCGGAGGGGTCACCCTCGGGATCTGTCTCAGAACCCTCGTATTGGTGGGACGATAGGCCGGAGGAGCAGTTCCGCAGGAAGTGGATGGAATGTTCCGGCCGAGCAACGCCGCCTGGAGGAAGTGCGGGAGAGACGGACATGGACATTTTCGGGGACGACCCTGGTTTCGAGCACGGCGGCACAGAGATGGAAGAGGAGGTGACTGTCGTCAACGAGAGCAGAGAGGAAGACCCGGAAGAGTTCCGATGGAGGCCTGCCACGGGAAGCGACCGATATCCGACGTTCGTCCCTTTGCAACAGCAGCCCCCAGCTCCAGCACCGGAAGGAGGGGAGGGGGGACTGGGGGGCTTCGAGGGGGGGATGGATGTCAGGGGTTTAGGTGCAGAGGCACGGGCAAGGGAGGAAACAGAGAGCGAAGGGGAGGAGACAGAGGAAAGGATGAGTGATGACGACGACCCGAGATCTCCCAGTCTTTCCAGTGAATCAGAGGATTCACAGAAAGGAGCACCAGTGGCCAGGGCAAGGGGGGAGTCTAGGGAGGCACCCCAGGAAGATAGAGCCAGAGGAGACTCAGGGGGGAGCAGCTGGAAGTCGGGACCAGCGTCACCGCCAGGAAGCAGGGAAGAGGAAAGGAACCAGGGGGGAAGCGCTGGCAGCTCACCACAGGAGGGAGGGCAGGAGTCAGGAGTGGCCACACCTCCATCGGGGAGCGAAGAAACGGTTAAGAGGAAAGTGGAAGGTTGGGCGCGCGCGCCAAGTTCAAATGCAGAGGAGGGCGGCGCAGTGAGCAGCCCCGAAAGGGAACCAGGTCCTAAAGCCCGGCGCAAGGAGGCAGAAGGGTCCGGGTCAGCGTCAGAAGAGTCCCGGAAGGAAGAAGCCCCGGGGGGTAGAGGGACCCAGAGGAGGACAGTCAGGAGGAAAAGGTGGAGCAAGGCTAGGATATTAAGTTGGTGCGCACGGGGCGGAGACTCAGACGGAGCCTCGCCGATCTAGCTAGTAGACGTAGAGTTGCAGACAGCAGCGTGAGAATGGAAACTGTAATTCAATAAAGACTTTTACTTAATGACCGCTGGCTAGCGTGATCCTCTGTGAGCTAGGATCTTGAAGCAGCTCTGACAGGAAGTCAGATGGTGGCTGTTATTGAAGCCCTTTCCACACTCCAAGCACTGATAGGGTTTCTCCCCTGTATGAATTCTTCGATGGCAAGTGAGATTGGAGCTATTAGTGAAGCTCTTTCCACATTCCAAGCACTGATAGGGCTTCTCCCCTGTATGAATTCTGTGATGGGAAGTGAGACTGGAGCTAACAGCGAAGCTCCTTCCACATTCAAAGCACTGATAGGGTTTCTCCCCTGTATGAATTCTTTGATGCAAAGTGAGTTTTGTCCGCTCCCGGAAGTTCTTACCACATTCGAAGCATTGATAGGGTTTCTCCCCTGTATGAGTTCTTTGATGCAAAGTGAGTTTTCTCCCCTCCCCGAAGTTTTTCCCACATTTGAAGCACTGATAGGGTTTCTCTCCTGTATGAATTCTTTGATGGGAAGTGAGTGTGTGCCTCTGACTGAAGCTCTTCCCACACTGCAAGCACTGATAGGGTTTCTCCCCTGTATGAATTCTTTGATGGGAAGTGAGATCACCACTCAGACGAAAGCTCTTTCCACATTCCAAGCAGTGATAAGGTTTTTCCCCTGTATGAATTCTTTGATGTAAAGTGAGATTCACCTTCTGACTAAAGCTCTTTCCACATTCCAAGCAGTGATACGGTTTCTGCCCTCTATGAACTCTTTGATGGAAAATGAGAGTGGACTTCCGGCTGAAGCTCTTCCCGCATTCCAAGCACTGATAGGGTTTCTCGCCTGTATGAGTTTTTTGATGCAAAGTGAGCTTGGCCCCATCCCCAAAACTCTTCCCGCATTCAAAGCACTGATAGGGTTTTTCTCCTGTATGAGTTTTTTGATGGGAAGCGAGACTGTGCCTGAGACTAAAGCTCTTCCCACATTCCAGGCAATGATAGGGTTTCTCCCCTGTATGGACTCTTCTATGCAAAGCAAGACCACCTTTCTGACGAAAGCTCTTCCCACATTCCAAGCACTGATAGGGTTTCTCCCCTGTATGAATTCTCTGATGTGAAGTGAGCGTAGTACTGTGCCTGAAGGTCTTCCCACATTCCAAGCACTGATAGGGTTTCTCCCCTGTATGAGTTCTTTGATGCAAAGTGAGTTTCGTCCGCTCCCGGAAGTTCTTCCCACATTCGAAGCATTGATAGGGTTTCTCCCCTGTATGAGTTCTTTGATGCAAAGTGAGTTTCGTCCGCTCCCGGAAGTTCTTCCCACATTTGAAGCACGGATAGGGTTTCTCTCCTGTATGAATTCTTTGATGGGAAGTGAGACTGTTCCTCTGACTGAAGCTCTTCCCACACTGCAAACACTGGTAGGGTTTCTCCCCTGTATGAATTCTTTGATGTGAAGTGAGCGTAGTACTGTGCCTGAAGGTCTTCCCACATTCCAAGCACTGATAGGGTTTCTCCCCTGTATGAATTCTTTGGTGGAAAGTGAGATTCCGGCGGTTACTGAAGCTCTTTCCACATTCTCTGCACTGATACAATTTCTCCCTGCTCTGTCCTCTTTTGTGTGCAGTGAGGCTATCCCTCTGAACGAAGCTCTTTCTTTGACGGCAGGTGTCCTGGGAGCTCTGACGGATGTTCTCTCCACACTCTGAATGTTTATTTGACTTCTCCGCTATGTGGATTCTGTTGTGCTCCCCCTTGTTCTTCCCTTCCAGTTCCTCACCATCTGCAGTGAAGAGAGAAGCGAATTAGAGCCTCAGGAAGAACTGGAGCTCCAGATCATTGAACCAAGTTAATGAATGCTTGTGATAGAGGAAGAACTAAAAATAGTTAGATGTGGGGCCTTTCTACAGTTTTCACTGTTTTGGTTGGCTGGTATTTACTGACATATTGCTTGGCTTTTATCTGGAATGTATTTTGTTCTGGCTCAACCCTGGAATCCACTCCATCTCCAAGGTCAGTCATGTCTTTGGTCAATCAAATGCAAACAGAAGCAAAAACAACAAGCCTGACAGAATTTACATCAACTTCCCTAAAAACTCTGAAGCTGGCATTTAAGAAGGCCTGGGTGGTTCAGACAAGCCTGGTCATTGTTCTAAAAGGCATGACTAGACGCAGAACATTCACAGAGGAAACAGTTGATATCCCTCCATTCTGGGTTCACGGTGGGGGGTGTTAGAATCCCAGATGCTGTTGGTCACCAGCCAAAGAGTTGAAGTTCATCACATACAGGTATGTATGGAACGTCCACGTCTTGTCTGTGAAACAAACAGCAACACCTTCACCTGAACACTCCCCATCAGCTGTTGCCTCAATCTGGTTGGTCTAAATTTAAATTTATACGTAAATCACTTTCTTCACTTTGAGGAGACTGCATTTTTTCATTAGCAACAGAAGAGAAAAGTGACTATAACTCAGTTCAAACCAATTCATGAACCCAGAACTCATACACTGACCATTAATGATGAACCATATGTTATAGATATTCCTGCAAATTTATTCTGCTTTTTTTGATATGCAAATGGCATGCGAAGGCTTAGTCTACATATCTGTATCATTTATTAGTCCTATGTTCCTTGTTTTTAAAAGCAAATAAAAAGTTATTCCAAAAAGAAAAAGACAACATACAGAGGCCACCATCTGCATTCAAACTGCAAAGCAGGATCAGTGAGTTGTCTGACATTGGCAGGGCATTCAGATCACAGAACTGGTTTTAGACCTTTTGAGCTGTGGTGGCCGGGGAGCTGTGACCTATTCCTGGCTCAAATTGCCTGCAGATGACAAAGGAGCAGGCAGGCAGGCAGGCAGAGGAGCCCGAAAAGGTGCTCCCCTTCTCCATCTCCATCTGCCTCCCCCCCACCCCCTAACTGAGCAAGCCCCAATACCTCTCCGGCTCCATCCATCTATGTCCCCATCTCCACTCTCCTGGAACTCACCAGATCTCTCGGAGGTCCCTGGGTGGGAACGCTCAGAGGTTGAGAGGAGGGATGCAGGAGACAACCTGACCAGGTCAACCGTCCATCTTCCCCCTTCCATCCTTGCTAGCTTTGCCGGATCCGTGTCTTTCATCCTTCCTGAGGAGTTGAGGAGCCAAAACAAGCTAGAGGGTCCTGGGAGAGAGGAAGAAGCAAAGGGAGCCTCAGAGGCCCTGCAGAGATTTTCTGGCTGGAGGGGAAGCCTCCCATTATGTTGGGGTCCCCATCCTCAGCAAAATCCCTGCTTTATCTCATTTCTGGCCAGAGAGCTTCCCCTCTTCACCCCCCATCCCTCCAGGTCCCCATCTCCCCTCCCCTGGAACTCACCAGATCTCTCAGAGGTCCCTGGGAGGGAACGCTCAGAAGTTGTGGGGAGGGATGCAGGAGACAACCTGACCAGGTCAACCGTCCATCTTCCCCCTTCCATCCTCACTAGGTTTGCAGAATCCATCCCTTTTATCCTTCCTGAGGAGTCAAGGAGCCAAAACGAGCTGCAGGGTCCTGGGAGAGAGGAAGAAGGAAAGGGAGCCTCAGAGGCCCTGCAGGGATTCTCCTGCCCCTGGAGAAGCACAAATGGGGCGGCCCCTTCCCAACAGAAGCCCCATTTCTATACCTCTCCACTGGCTCCAATAAATCGGGTAGGCTACTTGCATGGCAATTGAAGAAAAAACAAAAGAGAGAGAGAGTAATTGAGAAATGAAAAATAATTGAAGATCCTAAAGAAATATGCAAAAAAATTGTAAACTACTATAGGAAATTTTACCATGCAGAAGAAGGCCAAGAGGAGAAAATGGAAAGACACATAGCACAAAATAGACTCCCGACAATAGCAGATTGGAAAATAGATCAATTAAATCTAGCAACAGCGATGATGGAGGTGCAGAAATCTCAAAAGCAAAGATAGTCCCCAGGTACGGATGGATTACTGGCGGCATTTTATAAGAAGTTAGAATATATATTATCAGAACCAATGAAACAGTACTAAATGGAATTTTAAAAGAAGGAAGAATACCAAAATCATGGGAACAAGCATTTATCACACTGATACCCAAACAAGGAGCAGATCCAACACTAATCAAAAATTATAGACCTATATCACTGTTCAATATTGATTATAAAATACCATATTTTTCACTCTATAACACGCACCTGACCATAACACGCACGGAGTTTTTAGAGGAGGAAAATCCGTAGGCATGCCACCCGTAGGCATTCCCTCCATAACACGCACAGACATTTCCCCTTACTTTTTAGGGGAAAAAAGTGAGTGTTATGGTGCAAAAAGTACGGTATATTGAATGAAATAATACGGTATATTGAATGAAATAATACACAGAGATCAGGCTGGCGTCTTACCAGGCAGACACATGCACAATAAAATAATAATAATAATAATAATAATAATAATAATAATAATAATAATAATAATAATAATAATAATAATATCATCTTTATTGTCATTGCCCCCTCTCGGGGACAACGAAATTACTTGGCTGCTCCATCCACCCAGGTAGGGCACTCCACACAAAATCAAATCAACTATAAAAACACTAATTAAAATAATACAGTATAAAACAGCAAGGAAGATTAGATGACTTTCAAAGTCCAGGCTTCCCATTCAGGGCCGAGATCGCTCTGGGGAAGAAGCTGTTCTTAAGACGGCTCGTTCTTGTCTTCATCGTCCTGTATCTCCGTCCCGACGGCAGGAGCTCGAAGAGACAGTGACCAGGATGCGATGGATCTTTTACTATGTCCAGTGCCTTCCTATGGCTGGATCTTTTACTATGTCCAGTGCCTTCCTATGGCACCTTGTGGCATAAATATGCTCTAAGGTGGAGAGTGGGCAGCCAACAATGCTCTCTGCTGCCTTAACAACTCTGCACAACCCCAACCTGTCCCGGGTAGTACAGCTTCCGTACCACACACATAAGCCATAAGTGAGCACGCTCTCAATGGCACAGTGATAGAAGGCAAGCAGCAGTTTCTGCGGAAGATGGTTTTTCCTTAGAATTCTCAAAAAGTACAGTCTCTGCTGCGCCTTCTTCACAAGCCCCCTTGTGTTGACACTCCAGGACAGATCCTCTTGTAATTCAGTGCCCAAAAATCTGAACGTTGTTACCCTCTCCACACAGACCCCATCAAGCAAAAGTGGCTGGACATTGCTCTTCTGTCTCCTGAAGTCCACCACAAGCTCCTTTGTCTTCCTTGTATTTATGAGCAAGTTGTTAGCTCTGCACCACTCTGTCAGCCGCTCCACCTCATCTCTATAGTCCGTTTCACCCTCCCTTTCAGAGATGAGCCCAATCACGGTTGTGTCATCTGCAAATTTGACAACCCTATTACTAGGGTGAGCAGCGACACAATCGTACGTGTAGAGAATATAAAGGAGCGGACTGAGTACGCATCCCTGTGGTGTTCCTGTGTTAGTCCTAAGCATACTAGAGGTATAAGGGCCCAACCGAACCCTCTGGGGGCGGTCTGACAAAAAGTCCAATATCCACCCACAAAGTGATAACGGAAGCCCCAGATCTTCCAGTTTAGACATCAGACGTTGTGGTAGAATGGTATTAAATGCCGAGCTGAAATCTAAAAAAAGCAGTCTGGCATAACCCCCCCGCTGCTCCAAATGTGCAAGAACGGCATGGAGGGCAATCGCCACAGCATCCTCTGTCGATCTTTTCGTTTTATAAGCAAATTGGAATGTGTCCAGTCCCTCTGGTAGGCAGGCAATGACATAATTTCGTACCAGCTTTTCAAAGCACTTCATGATTATAGGTGTGAGTGCTACTGGACGAAAGTCATTCAGATCTTCCGGGTTAGATTTTTTTGCTATTGGAACGATAGTAGAGGACTTTAGGCAGGATGGAACAATAGCCTGGGCTAGGGATCGATTTAAGATCCCAGTGAAAACTCCTGCTAGTTGATCTGCACAGTCTCTCAATACCCTTCCAGCTACCCCATCTGGCCCTGTGGCCTTCCTTGGGTTGATTCCCTTCAACACCTTCCTCATCTCTTCTTTTTCCACAGAGACTACTACATTCCTTTGCACTGATGATGGTGATGGTGGCAAGGCCTTCACAGGGAGTGGTGGTGGTGGTGGTAAGGCCTCAGCAGGTGTTGCTACAGATGTTACTTCAAAACGGGCAAAAAAGGCATTCAAATCCTCTGCGAGGGATGCCCCTCCCTCGTCTGCCAGGGAATCCTTGGATTTATACCCTGTTAATTCTTGTACACCTTGCCACACCTGCCTGGTGTTGTTACTTTGTAGATGATTCTCCAGCCGCTGTCTATACGCCTCCTTTGCTACACGGATACCTCTCTTTAAATCCGCTCTAGCTAAGCTGTACAAAGACTTATTTCCACATACCGTAGAAAAGAAACATACCGTATTTTTCGCTCTATAACACGCACCAGACCATAACACGCACGTAGTTTTTAGAGGAAGAAAACAAGAAAAAAATATTCTAAACGAAATAGTGGATATATGATTTTTGTGGTTCATGCTGTGACCACAGACATGTGATCTGACAGTGAGTTTGGAGTTTTGGAGTAGCCCAATGCAAAAATCCTGAGGATACATGTGGATCCATGCTTTGTAACCATGGAGGAGGGAAGGAAGGGGAACCATGGATCCTCTGCTCATGACTGCAGCAGATCCCCCCCGCCACCCGCAGGCATTCGCTCCATAACACGCACAGACATTTCCCCTTACTTTCTAGGAGGAAAAAAGTGAGTGTTATGGTGCAAAAAATACAGTAATTGATATTTTAGAATATTTAGAAGCAAGATCAGATAAAAAAGCCATTTTGATGCTGATAGACATGGAGAAGGTCTTCAACATCTCTTGGAGCTCCATGAAAAAAACTACAGAAAAAACAGGACTCGGAGAAAATATTCTTAGGGGTGTTGAGGCAAAATAATAAGGAATATCATTGAATTTCGAAGTGGCAGGATTTAAGTTAAATAAAAATAAGACTAGTATGCTAGCAAAAAATATGTCAACACAGGAAAAAGAAGAACTAAAGAAAATATCAGGATTGGAAACACTAAATAAAACTAAGTATTTGGGAATCTGGCTGACAAATGAAAACAATCTATTTAAAGACAATTACCGTATTTTTCGCTCCATAGGACGCTCCTGACCAAAAGACGCACCAAGTTTTTAGAGCAGGAAAACAAGGAAAAAAATCTGACTCAAATTTTGTACTAAACTATTTAAAACAGCAAAGTGTGTGGCTCCTGTCCACTTTGCTGCTTTAAAGCGAGCCATGGTATATAATGATGAGAATGGAAAAAGGACACATTCCATTATAATGTAGCTGTTTTCATTATCACTGGGAAGTCAGTATTGGCAGCAGTCACAAAAACTAAAATTTGAGCATTTTACTGTTACTAATCAAGAATATTAATAGTCAGGGAGAGAAACCAGGGCTGTGCAAATGAGAAGTGCTTGGGAGTATGGAGGAACAGCAAAAAGATGATGATGATGATGATGATGATGATGATGATGATGATGATGATAATAATAATAATAATAATAATAATAATAATAATAATAATAATGTATTATTTATACCCCGCCCATCTGGCTGGGCCTCCCCAGCCACTCTGGGAGGCTTCCAAAAGAATATTAAAGTACTGTGAAGCTAAAGATCAAATGATTGTGCTCCAGTTCCTAAATCTCTGAAGTTTTCTCAAAACAGGCATGGTTGTTTTGAAAGGAAGATTCAAAATGGAGTGACTGAGCAAAGAACAGAGGAGGAAAAGAGGACAGATAAATAGCTTCCATTCAATACCAAAAGAACACAATGTTTTTGGTTTAGTATAGGTGGACTGTGCTTGTAAGAATTTGTATAATGAATTATAGAGTTGGAGTGGAATATCAGAGCCTCTTTTCAGCAGTAAAGATTAGCTGCTAGGAACATGGTCCACACACACACAGGATGTCTGGTTATAGCTGTGCAGTTTAAATTGTTCCTGAGCCAGATACCTGCTCAGTTTTAGCTGAAATTACTATTACTGGTTTGTGGAGATGTTTTGCATGTATTTATGACTATTTCCCCAAAACTGCTACTTGAAGAAATCCCCAAACTTAATATTTTTAAACTTCATATGGAGCTCAGAATCCGGTTATGCAATCCTTTGCAGTTGAATTAGGAGGCACTGAGAGACAGCAATTTGCTGCTCCCCACCCCCACCCTCCACCCCAGGAGCACACAAACTTCCCTCTGCTTGCAAACCTTGCAAACCTTGTCCGGACTTCAGGGGAAAGCAAAGTCTGTAGGCAGAGCAGTGTGGCTCCCCACTCCCCACCCCCAAAAAGCACCCCAGCAGCACACAGCCTTCCCTCTGCTTGCAAACCTTGCAAACTTGTCGGGACTTCGGGGGAAAGCAGAGGCTGCTGGCAGAGCCGCGTGGCTCCTCCCCCCACCCCCAAAGAGCAGCCCGGGAGCGCACAGCCTTCCCGCTGCTTGCAAACCTTGTCGGGACTTCAGGGGAAAGCAGAGGCTGCCGGCAGAGCCGCGTGGCTCCTCCCCCCACCCCCAAAGAGCAGCCCGGGAGCGCACAGCCTTCCCGCTGCTTGCAAACCTTGTCGGCACTTCAGGGGAAAGCAGAGGCTGCCGGCAGAGCCGCGTGGCTCCTCCCCCCACCCCCAAAGAGCAGCCCGGGAGCGCACAGCCTTCCCGCTGCTTGCAAACCTTGTCGGGACTTCAGGGGAAAGCAGAGGCTGCCGGCAGAGCCGCGTGGCTCCTCCCCCCACCCCCAAAGAGCAGCCCGGGAGCGCACAGCCTTCCCGCTGCTTGCAAACCTTGTCGGCACTTCAGGGGAAAGCAGAGGCTGCCGGCAGAGCCGCGTGGCTCCTCCCCCCACCCCCAAAGAGCAGCCCGGGAGCGCACAGCCTTCCCGCTGCTTGCAAACCTTGTCGGGACTTCAGGGGAAAGCAGAGGCTGCCGGCACAGCACCGTGGCTCCTCCCCCCACCCCCAAAGAGCAGCCCAGGAGCACAGGACAACAGCGATTTGGCTCCAGGGAACACACATTCGCTCCATAAGACGCACAGACTTTTTCCCTTACTTTTTAGGAGGGAAAAAGTGCGTCCTATGGAGCGAAAAATACGGTATATTAAAACATGGAAAGAAATCAATTTTGAATCATATAATAAGAAAATTGATATATAGAGTATGGGAAAAACATAAAGAGCCTAAAACCCCCGGTAGATTTCTCCTTATAAAGCAATAACTGGGTGAAAGAAAAATATGGAATTGAATTGGGCCACTTTCACTGCCTTGTTGTGACGAAGGGGCTTGAATAACTCAGAGAAGCTATGAGCTAAGCTGTGCAGGGCCACCCAAGACGGACAGGTCATAGTGGAGAGTTTAGACCAAACGTGATCCACCTGGAGCAGGAACCGGCAAGCCACTCCAGTATCCCTGCCAAGAAAACTCCATGGACAAAGGCAACAGGCATATAAAAGTGATGACGCTGGAAGATGAGTCCCTCAGGTCAGAAGGCGTCCAACATGCTACTGGGGAAGAGCGGAGGACAAGGACAAGTAGATTCTGAGCTGATGAAGCGGCTGGGCCAAAGCCCAAAGGACGCTCAGTTGCGGATATGTCTGGAAGCAAAAGGAAAGTCTAACAAACACTCTGTGAGGTGAGTGGGTCTGAGAGACTTCAGAGAAGTGTGACAAGGTCACCCAGAAGCTGAGGGCCTTCTGGCGGTTCCCTCATTGCGAGAAGTGAGGTTACAGGGAACCAGACAGAGGGCCTTCTCGGTAGTGGCGCCTACCCTGTGGAACACCCTCACCCCAGATGTGAAGGAAATAAGCAGCTATCCTATCTTTAAAAGACATCTGAAGGCAGCCATGTTTAGGGAAGTTTTTAATATTTAATGCTGTACTGTTTTTAACATTTGACTGGGAGCCGCCCAGAGTGGCTGGGGAAACTCAACCAAATGGGCGGGGTGTAAATAATAAATAATAATAAATAATAATAATAATGATATTATTATTATTATTATTATTATTATTATTATTATTATTATTTAGAAAGCACTGCTAATAACAAGGCCAGTGGAAGTGATGGTATTCCAGCTGAACTATTTAAAACTTTAAAAGAGGATGCTGTTAAGGTGCTACACTCAATATGCCAGCAAGTTTGGAAAACTCAGCAGTGGCCAGAAGATTGGAGAAGATCAGTCTACATCCCAGTCCCAAAGAAGGGCAGTGCCAAAGAATGCTCCAACTACCGCACAATTTCACTCATTTCACACGCTAGCAAGGTTATGCGTAAGATTCTACAAGGAAGGCTCAAGCAGTATGAGGCAGAGGAACCAGAGACCAAATTGCAAACATGCGCTGGATTATGGAGAAAGCTAGAGAGTTCCAGAAAGACATCTACTTCTGCATCATTGACTATGCAAAAGCCTTTGACTGTGTCAACCACAGCAAACTATGGCAAGTTCTTAAAGAGATGGGAGTGCCTGATCATCTCATCTGTCTCCTGAGACATCTCTATGTGGGACAAGAAGCTACAGTTAGAACTGGATATGGAACAACTGATTGGTTCAAAATTGGGAAAGGAGTACGACAAGGCTGTATATTGTCTCCCTGCTTATTTAACTTATATGCAGAATTCATCATGTGAAAAGCTGGGCTTGATGAATCCCTAGCCAGAATTAAGATTGCCGGAAGAAATATCACAACCTTGATGGCAGAAAGTGAGGAAGAATTAAAGAACCTTTTAATGAGGGTGAAAGAGGAGAGCGCAAAATATGGTCTGAAGCTCAACATCAGAAAAAAGAAGATCATGACCACTGGGCCCATCACCTCCTGGCAAATAGAAGGGGAAGAAATGGAGGCAGTGAGAGATTTTACTTTCTTGGGCTCCATGATCGCTGCAGATGGTGACAGCAGCTATGAAATTAAAAGACGCCTACTTCTTGGGAGAAAAGCAAAGACAAATCTAGAGAGCATCTTAAAAAGCAGAGACATCACCTTGCCAACAAAGGTCCGTATAGTTAAAGCTATGAGAGCTGGACCATCAAGAAGGCTGATCGTAAAGAATTGATGCTTTTGAATTCTGGTGCTGGAGGAGACTCTAGAGAGTCCCATGGACTGCAAGAAGGTCAAACGCATCCATTCTTAAAGAAATCAGCCCTGAGTGCTCACTGGAAGGACAGATTCTGAAGCTCCAAGACTTTGGCCACCTCATGAGAAGAGAAGACTCCCTGGAAAAGACCCTGATGTTGGGAAAGATGGAGGGCACAAGGAGAAGGGGACGACAGAGGACGAGATGGTGGGACAGTGTTCTCGAAGCTACCAGCATGAGTCTGACCAAAGTGCGGGAGGAAATAAAACACCACCTAACAGGGTGGATCCAGTATCACCAAAAAAATGAGGTCTTCATAGCTGACAATAAAAAGGGTTTTGCAATTTCAGTATTGGATAAAGAATTACCGTATTTTTCGCCCTATAGGACGCACTTTTCCCCCTCCAAAAATGAAGCGTCCTATGGGGCGAATGCAGGCTTTCGCTGAAGCCTGGAGAGCGAGAGGAGAGCTGCCTGCACCCAGAAGCTTGGGGCGCGCTGAGCTGAGCGCCCACCCCCCAGGCTTCGCGCAGCTCTCCACAAGCTGTGGGAGAGCTGGGCGAAGTCGCAGATAACAGCCTGTTCTGGGGGCTGGGGTTCCCGCACCTGGGGGGGGAATAATTCCCCCCCTTTATTTCACCCCCCAAAAAACCTAGGTGCACCCTATGGGGTGAAAAATGTGGCATTAAAAAACAAAACAAAAGTAATTTCTAAAATTTATGGAATCTTATTGGAGTGAGAGAATATGAATGAACAGGTAAAGGTGGTAATGATCAAATCAGCTATGGATTTAGGGAAACCTATTCAATTAACATCATGGGGAAAATTATGGAAGGAGAGTTGGAATTTTATGGCTTGTGAGGCAATAAAAGAAAATTTGATAAAGATGTTTTATAGATGGTATTTAACACCAACCAAGATATGTAAAATGTATAAAAGAAAATCAAAGTTATGTTGGAGGTGTAACCAAGTAGAGGGGACACTTCTGCATATGTGGTGGCCATGTGATAAAATCAAGGGCTTCTGGGATACGGTGTATGAAGAACTAAAGAAAAGATTTGAACAACATTTTGCCCCCCAAAACAGAAGACTTTTTATTGGGAATATTGGATGTAGGTATACCAAAAGAAAATAAGGAAACATTTATTTACGCCACAGTGGCAGCGAGAACATTAATTGCCAATTAATTGCCAAAGATTGGAAAAAAAGAAATAATTCTGACTAAAAAAAGGTCTCTTTGGAGGAGGGTCCCTGGCACTCGGGGAGAGACCACAAATTTTGTAACTACTCCGGGTCAACGCTATCTCTCCCCTTAATTCCTCATGAAGTTTCCTAATACCAGTTATACCATATGCCTTATACCATTTCCTAAAATTCTATTATTATCCCTGCTGTGTTTTATTTAATGGAAATTGAGACGGGTTTCCTAGGTGAAGCTTTTTCCACATTCTAAACAGTCCCTTGCAGGAAATATTTCATGGAAAATTGGATTCACCAACTGAATGAAGCTCTTTCCACATTCCAAGCACTGATCTGGTTTCTGACCTGCATGAAGCTTTTTCCAAACACTCCCCTGTATGAAGTATCTCATGGGAATTGTGGGTGGAGCTGCGAAGGAAGCTTTTCCCACATTTCAAGCACTAATTTCTTTCCCCCGTTAGTTCTTTCGTGTGAAGTGAGGCTCTCTTTGTGAACGAAGAGCTTTCCTTGATGGCAAGTGGACTGGGAGCTCCGACTAAAGTTCTCTCCACACTCTGAATATTTATATGGTTTCTCCATTGTGAGGATTTTCTTATTGTCTCCCTTCTTCTTCCTTTCCAATTCAACACCCACAACCCACGGTAGTATTATTTATTAATTAATTAATTAATTAATTAATATAAAAATAGCCTCAGGAATAGAGTCTGAAATGATTGAACAATGCAAATGAATGTTTGTGCAAGAGGAAGTAGGGAAGGGAGTTACTGCCTTTTTTGGCTGATATTACCTAATTTATTTAGGGGACCCAGAGATTCGAAAAGCCTGGCTCTATCCAGGGATGGATTTAATTTGGCTCAGTCATGGAATCCGCTCCATCTCCAAGCTCAGTCATTTCTTTGCTCAACCAAAAACAGATGCAGAAAGGGAAACAGAAAATTAGACAGGATGTACCTGTTAAGTCGTGGGTTGACATAGCAGCCGGCACAGCGATTTCTTCAAGTAGCTCTTTATTATGGTAAGCTGAAATAGAACTGACTGCGAACAGCTCAGCCGGCCTGTATTTATAGGCAGCCGGCTGTCAACATTGTAACCACCACAGCCCAGAGTTCCCGCCTAAAATAACTGCCGCGGACCTGAGTGAAAACTACCTACAGACCTGAGTGAAAACTATATACAGTATCCCCCTGTTGGCCCAGGGTGAAACTACACTACATAACACCCCTCCCCACCGAGATAAGGCGTTAGTTACAATCGTAATGGTTTCCTTATATACAGCACTACGCGTAATGGTTCCATTAAGCACAAAAGCATATCGGTTACATTTCCCATACTTAGACCAACAGTGATACCTGTCCAACAACATAGTCCTTTAAATAAGTTGGGCGCTTGGAAACTCTGCCAGACCGCCGGGGACTGGTAGCCAAGTCCGGAGGGCCACACAGTTCTCGCTGAGGCTGTGGTGCGACCCTAGGTGGCGTTGGAACCAACTCCCCTGGATCCGCTGCTGTGGGTGGAGCCTCCGCAAATGGAGTTGTCTGAGTCTGTTCTGAAACGGCTTGGTTCGGCTCCACACTGGCAGTTTGCGAGGAAGGTGTAGGTGGGGCCTCGCCATCTGTACGTGTCTCTTCTGGAGCCGCAAGCGCAGTTGGGGGCACCTCGGTAGTGTCCAAGTCCCCAACCCTGCGCCTAAGCTGGTCTATGTGCCGTCGCCAGTGTTAAGTCGTGGGTTGACATAGCAGCCGGCACAGCGATTTCTTCAAGTAGCTCTTTATTATGGTAAGCTGAAATAGAACTGACTGCGAACAGCTCAGCCGGCCTGTATTTATAGGCAGCCGGCTGTCAACATTGTAACCACCACAGCCCAGAGTTCCCGCCTAAAATAACTGCCGCGGACCTGAGTGAAAACTATCTACAGACCTGAGTGAAAACTATATACAGTATCCCCCTGTTGGCCCAGGGTGAAACTACACTACATAACACCACCTCCATTTC
This sequence comes from Podarcis bocagei, assembly GCF_964188305.1. NCBI lineage: Eukaryota > Metazoa > Chordata > Lepidosauria > Squamata > Lacertidae > Podarcis > Podarcis bocagei. The sequence goes on from NC_138126.1 coordinate 313,207, forward strand.
CTCAATATCTCTGAAGCCTACATGGAAGAAGGCCTGGGCAGCTCAGAGCAGCCTCATCCTGGTTGGAAAAGGCAGGACTGGTGGAAGAATATTCCCAGACAGAACAGGAGATGCATCTCCTATGGAGAGTTGTGGGAGTGTTAACATCTCAGATGCTGCAGGGGGCGCTATGGGGCTCCCTCAAAATAGAGGAGGTTTGTCCTTCAGAGATCTGTATGGAATTTCAAAACTGATCTTATGATCCAGCAAGGAGCCTTACCAGAGAGGCCACGATCCCAGGATTCTCCTCCTTGACTTCCTTCTGCAGAGCTCTCTGCTCAGGATCCAGCAAAGCCCAGTCCTCCTCTGTGAAAGGAACAGCTACGTCTTCAAAGCACACCGGACCCTAAGGGGAAAAGGGAGAATAAAGATTATCTTCTAAACATTGCTCTGTTTTTTTCTGAAACAAATTTGTTGTTTATTTAAATGATGAGTACAGTGGTACCTTGGGTTACAGACGCTTCAGGTTACAGACTCCACTAACCCAGACATAGTACCTCAGGTTAAGAACAGTTTCAGGTTAAAAATGGACCTCCAGAATAAATTAAGTTCTAAACCCGACGTACCACTGTATTAATCTTTGTGTAAATGGGGGAATTCCACAAAATAATATTTTATTATCTATGCGGCACTCATCTTCAAGTAAATCTTTGCAAGCATTCCCATTTTCCAGATGGAAGGACCTCCTCTCTCTTCATCTGGTGGGGTGGACCCTCCCCCTGCCCTCAAGCGAACTTCAAGGGGCACCAGGAGGGGGTGGGGAGAGAATGGTTGGTTGGTTGGCATCCGTCTGTCTTTGGGGACCATGGAAGAGTGTGTCTTTGGGAGTGAGATCCAGTTGTTGGAAGGTAACAGCACCAGCCGTGGGTGTGGAGAGCGACAGGGGAGAGACATAAACAACTACCTGACATTCAGAAGACATCTTAAGGCAGCCCTGCTCAGGGAAGTTTTAAATGTATGACATCATAGTGTCTTTTTTGTTTTTGTGGAAGCCGCCCAGAGTGGCTGGGGAAACCCGGCCAGATGGGCGGGGTACAAGTAATAAATTATTATTATTATTAATAGTAATATTATGTTGGATAATATTGTTGCATCTGGGACACAGGAAGTGGTCTGGAGATGCAGAGGGGCTTTTCCCCTCCCTGTGCTTCCCCCCACGTGGGAATGTTCCCCTCTGGCTGCAGCCTCTGGTCCCAAAGGTGACTTTTCCCTCCCTCTGAAGGGGGTTCATTTCCTTGACCCAAAGCCCCCTCCCCCCCCAAAAGGAAGGCAGCATCTGGATCCCACCAGGCATGATCTGAGCTGCTTATTTCCTGCAAAGTGGCCCCTCCCTGGCTTGGCAGAGAGGACAAAGGAGGACCCTCTGCTCCCCGACTTGGGGGTCTCCCCCCACCAGGCATGATCTGAGCAGGGACCCCACGCCCCCTCCCTGCCCCCCTGGGACCCCCTTCTCCCCATTGCACCCTCAGGGGCAGAGAGAGGAGACTCACCCGAGTCCAGGAGGGGCTTTTGCAAAGGAGAGAGAAGAAGAAAGCAGGGAGGGAGGGGGGAATTTAGCCATGGAGGACCTTCACACCCCGTCCTCTCTAGGAATCCCGCTCCGCTCCCTTTAACCCTTGGCAAGCCGAGTCCTCCCCTCCCTCTCCCTGCCTTCACTTTTCCTGCTTCTGCGCCTGCGCCCTAGGGGCTGCCCCCCTTCCCACATCCCACCAGACTAACTGCAAGGGAGACGGGGGGGGGGTCCATGGGGGGGTTGCCTTGGCTCTCCCCCTCCCCCAACATCCCAAGGAAAGGCTGGGAGGGAGAAGAGGCGAAGGGCTGCCTAGTGGCGGGAGGTGCCGTGGGCTCAGAAATGGCTCCATCAAGTCAAGACACCCCCTCAAAAACCGAGGGGGGGAGGAGGGAGGGGGGCTTCCCTCCCGAGAATATTCCCCCCCCCGTCAAGCGTGTTTTTCTGCTTCTGGAGCCGCTTTTCAGAGGAGGAAGAGTCTCAGGCGAGGAAGGAAACGCACACGTGACCCGGGGGGGGCGCATGAAAAAGGAAGGGGAAGACCAGGATGGTGGAGAGAGGGGACCAGACTCCGGTTCAGAGCCAGAGGGACCCCGGCCATCCTTTCCCCGCGTCTCCTGCCAGAAAACCAGTTTCTCCTGGGCTCCCAGAACCACATGGAGGCAGGAGACCCATTTCCCGCCCCAGAGCCGGGCTGGACCAATCAGAGGCCTCTCCATTGGGCAGCTGGCCAATCCCCTTTCAGATTCCCCTGGGCCTCCTCCTCTCCTTCGCCTGGTTTCCTGAGGGAGTTTTCCCTCTGAGTTTCCCTCATGGCTGCTCCCCCTCCCAGGTCCTCCTTCCTTCTCTTCCTCTTCCTCTTCCTCTCCCCTCATTGTTTGGGGCAGCTGGATTCCCCCCCCCCATGGCCAGGCAGGCCCAGGAGGAGCCCAGGGAGGCGGCAGGGCCAGGAGAAGGGGTTTCCCGCCCTTTTCCGAAATAGGAGGGGACGCCATTTTGTTTTTCCCTGAGGAGACGCCATGGCTCCCCTGTGGGCCTCGGGGGTCCCACGCTCTCGGGGTCTCTCCTCCCGGAGGAGGAAGGAGGGCGGCACCTTGGGTCCTCAGCCGCCTCCCTGCCATGATGGCTTGGCCTCCGCAGGGCAGCCTCTCTCCCCGCCATGTGGGCCCCACGGAGGAGGCCTCTCCCTTGGGAGACGCCAGGCAAGCGGCCTTGGGGGATCCGCCGGGGTCTGCGAAGGGGGCCAGGAGGGAAAGCCCCTCTCTGAGAGGGCTGGCCCATCTGGGGAGCAAGCGAGGGCCATCCAGAAAGGGCTCCTGGGACCGCAAAGGGCCAGCAGGGGAGTCTCCAGCCTCGTCTGGGGAAGAGCCCCCCTTTCCCCTATTCCTGCAGGTTGTTACGGAAGGGGGGGGGCATGTCTTCTTCACTACAATATATTTGCTCAATTTCTCTAGGACTCCATCACCCCTCCCCTGTCCTCCATAATCTCTCAAGTAATCCTGTCAAAATCACTCTGCCAAACCTTTCCTCTGGGCAATGCCAGGTGACAGACTACGTGTACATGGACCATTGTCTTCTCAGGATGTGCTTATCTGTGCATATCTCCAGCTCTGCATATTCCCCCCTCCCTCCTCCATATCTCCAGCCCTCTGCATATTCCCCCCTCCCTCCTCCATATCTCCAGCCCACTGCATATTCCCCCCTCCCTCCTCCATATCTCCAGCCCTCTGCATATTCCCCCTCCCTCCTCCATATCTCCAGCCCTCTGCATATTCCCCCCTCCCTCCTCCATATCTCCAGCCCTCTGCATATTCCCCCCTCCCTCCTCCATATCTCCAGCCCTCTGCATATTCCCCCCTCCCTCCTCCATATCTCCAGCCCTCTGCATATTCCCCCCTCCCTCCTCCATATCTCCAGCCCTCTGCATATTCCCCCCTCCCTCCTCCATATCTCCAGCCCTCTGCATATTCCCCCTCCCTCCTCCATATCTCCAGCCCTCTGCATATTCCCCCCTCCCTCCTCCATATGTTAATCTGTGTAACCCAACCTCTCCTTAATGTATTCATGATGTAACTGGGATGTATTTTGCACTGTATTCTGGGACATGGAGGGAGTTTCAAAAGTTCATGTCACCTCTTTCTCGCTGTTCAATCTCGCCTTGAACCTGTTGCGCAATAAACTTGGATCTTCTGCAGTTTGCTCCTGCGTCCGGCTGAGCTCATTTTCTTCCGCAGGGACCCACGGACTTAGTCCAATGAGCTGGGTGACAGAGTAACCCCGCACCCAGATTTTTCCGTAACAAGGTGGAGCCCTTCTCCTAGTGCTGACTCTTGGGGTGACCAAGAATGCTGCTCCGGGGGTCAAACTCCCCTGAGGGAACCCTCCACTTTTGAGGGGATAAAGCCCTTACTACTACTACTACTACTATTATTCTTCTCCTTCTTGGGCCTCTGAGACAAAGTTGTGCTTTTACTATCTCCCTCTTCACAAACTCCCAGCCATCATGAACTCCCTTTCCTTTTAGTATTACTGTCCATGGGATTTCACCCAGCACTTCCCTAAGTTTTATGAAGTCGGCTTTCTTAAAGTCAAGAAATTGAGTCCTAGTATGCTTGGCTGCTCGATTCTGCGGTATAGTAAACTTCAGAAGAGCATGATCACCCGCGCCTAATGATCCTTCCACTTCTACCCCACTAACCAGGTCATCAACATTGGTTAGGACCAGATCTAAAATGGCTGTTCCTCTTGTTGCTTCTCCCACTTTCTGGACAATGAAGTTGTCTGCAAGGCCAGTGAGGAATCTGTTTGACCTTATGCTCTTGGCTGAGTTTGACATCCAACAAATATCCGGGTAATTGAAGTCCCCCATTACTACTATCTCCCTTCCTTTTGCATGCTTGGCCATCTGTTCCAGGAAGGCATCATCTATGTCCTCCGTTTGGCTTGGGGATCTATAGTAAACTCCCACAGTGAGGTCTCTGTTATTCTTCTCTCCCTTAATTTTGACCCAAATGCTCTCACTTTGGCTTTGAGGTTCTAAATCTTGGATCTCTTCACAGGTATACACATCCCAGGAGGAAAGAGAAAGAGCCCCAGGGAAGGAGGAGGTTGGGCTGAGCTGGTGTGGGAATGAGAGGCAGAGAATGCAAAGCAACTCTGGAAACGGTGAACAAGGCAAGCTGTGATCTCGTTTGAGGAAAGGGAATTAAGATGCCTGCTTCCCCATCCCCAGTGGATTAAAATGTCCAAAGATTAGGAAAAGAAGAAAGAAGAGGAAGCAGGATTGGATGAACATTATAAGAGATCATAATTTTCCATTGTGACTTGGCTGAGATTTGTTGGAACAGTTTTTAAAAGGCTTTATAGAAACTGGACCTAGAAACTGGAGAAATACTAATTTGGATTATTAGACGATCATTATAAGAGTCATATTGCACTGTCTGAGTTTGGATTTGATTTCCCGCTTTATCACTACCCAAAGGAGTCTCAAAGCGGCTAACATTCTCCTTTCCCTTCCTCCCCCACAACAAACACTCTGTGAGGTGAGTGGGGCTGAGAGACTTCAGAGAAGTGTGACTAGCCCAAGGTCACCCAGCAGCTGCATGTTTTCTTTATTTCTTTATCGGAGAAGACTGAGGCAAAGAAGGCATTGAGGAGTTCAGCCCTTTCTGTGTCCCCTGTTTGCATTTCACCATCTTCTCCTCTGAGTGACCCCACTGTTTCTTTGTTCTTCCTTTTGCTACGAACATACCCATAAAAGCCCTTTTTGTTGCTTTTAACCTCTCTAGCAAGCCTGAGTTCATTCTGCGCTTTAGCTTTTCTGACTTTGTGTCTACACGTGCTGGCTATTTGTTTGAATTCCTCTTTGGTGGTTTCCCCCCTTTTCCATTTTTTGTACACATCCTTTTTTAATCTTAACTCAGTTAAAAGTTCTTTAGATAGCCACCCTGGCTTCTTTAGGCACCTTCCATGTTTCCAGCTCATTGGTATTGCCTGACATTGTGCTTTTACTATCTCCCTCTTAACAAACTCCCAGCCATCATGAACTCCCTTTCCTTTTAGTATTGCTGTCCATGGGATCTCACCCAGCACTTCCCTAAGTTTTATGAAGTCGGCTTTCTTAAAGTCAAGAAATTGAGTCCTAGTATGCTTGGCTGCTCCTTTCCGCTGTATAGTAAACTTCAGAAGAGCATGATCACTCGCACCTAATGATCCTTCCACTTCTACCCCACTAACCAGGTCATCAACATTGGTTAGGACCAGATCTAAAATGGCTGTTCCTCTTGTTGCTTCTCCCACTTTCTGGACAATGAAGTTGTCTGCAAGGCCAGTAAGGAATCTGTTTGACCTTATGCTCTTGCCTGAGTTTGACGTCCAACAACTATCCGGGTAATTGAAATGTGGAGGAGCGGAGACGCGAACCCGGTTCCCCAGATTACGAATCTACCACTCTATGCTAAATACCACTTACCACTGCATGCTAAATACAGCTGGGTTTATTCTGGAGTGCAGATTATGAATAATTGTTGCTACAGATTATTTTCAGACGGAGATGGGAGTTTTCTTTTCGGTGCCTGCCCTGTGGAACACCCTCCCAGCAGATGTCAAAGGAAAAAAAACAACTACCAGACTTTTAGAAGACATCTGAAGGCAGCCCTGTTTAGGGAAGCTTTTAATATTTGATGCATTACTGTATTTTAATATTTTGTTGGAAGCTGCCCAGAGTGACTGGGGAAACCCAGCCAGATGGGAAGGTTATCAATAAATCATCATCATCATCAATTTTTTGTATTTTATATTCCTTTATTTTGAATTTAGGAGGACACACATAGGAAGAGGAGAGTTGGAGGTGGGAGGGACCTGCATGGAATGCAGGGAAGGAAGGATCTGCCAGGGTGGGAGACGGGGAGAAGAGGGGGTCACACGGGGGAGAAGTGGGGGATCCTGCCTTTCTATGGGTTGACGAATGATATGATATGATATATATGATACAAATGGTATAAAGAGTATTTAATTTATATCCCCCCTTTCTCTTTTCTATACAATTGTATTTTGTAAGGGTTGTTTAATATTTTTTGTTTTATTTCTCTTTTTTGCTTTCCCCTCTGTATGAATTCTTTGATGGGAAGTGAGACTATCCTTCCGATTGAAGCTCTTTCCACATTCCAAGCACTGATAGGGTTTCTCCCCGGTATGAATTCTGTGATGGGAAGTCAGACGGTGGCTGTGAGTGAAGCTCTTTCCACATTCCAAGCACTGATAGGGTTTCTCCCCGGTATGAATTCTGTGATGGGAAGTCAGATGGTGGCTGTGAGTGAAGCTCTTTCCACATTCGAAGCACTGATAGCGTTTCTCCCCTGTATGAATTCTGTGATGGGAAGTGAGCTTTGTCCCCTCCCGGAAGTTCTTCCCACATTCGAAGCACTGATAGGGTTTCACTCCTGTGTGAATTCTTTGATGGGAAGTGAGACTGTTCCTCTGACTGAAGCTTTTTCCACATTCCAAGCACTGAAAGGGTTTCTCCCCTGTATGAATTCTTTGATGGGAAGTGAGACTGTTCCTCTGACTGAAGCTTTTTCCACATTCCAAGCAATGAAAGGGTTTTTCCCCTGTATGAGTTCTTTGATGGGAAGAGAGATAGAAGCTCTTTCTGAAGTTCTTTCCACATTCCACGCACTGATAGGGTTTCTCCCCTGTATGAATTCTGTGATGGGAAGTGAGACTGTTCCTCTGACTGAAGCTTTTTCCACATTCCAAGCAATGAAAGGGTTTTTCTCCTGTATGAGTTCTTTGATGGGAAGAGAGATAGGAGCTCTTTCTGAAGTTCTTTCCACATTCCACGCACTGATAGGGTTTCTCCCCTGTATGAATTCTGTGATGGGAAGTCAGATGGGAGCTTTCAGTGAAGCTCCTTCCACATTCGAAGCACTGATAGGGTTTTTCTCCTGTATGAGTTCTTTGATGGGAAGTGAGCGTCCCCCTTTGACAGAAGCTCTTTCCACATACCAAGCACTGATAGGGTTTCTCCCTGCTCTGTCCTCTTTTGTGTGAAGTGAGGCTATCCCTCTGAACGAAGCTCTTTCTCTGACGGTAGGTGTCCTGGGAGCTTTGACAGATGTTCTCTCCACACTCTGAATATTTATATGACTTCTCCGCTATGTGGATTCTGTTGTGCTCCCCCTTGTTCTTCCCTTCTAATTCCTCACCATCTGCAATGAAGAGAGAAGCGAATTAGAGCCTCAGGAGGAAATGGAGCTCCAGATCACTGAACAAAGTTAATTAATGCTTGTGATAGAGGAAGAACTAAAAATAGTTAGATGTGGGGCCTTTCTATAGTTTTCACTGCCTTTGTTGGCTGGTATTTACTGACATATTGCTTGGCTTTTATCTGGAATGGATTTTGTTCTGGCTCAATCCTGGAATCCACTCCATCTCCAAGGTCAGTCATCTCTTTGGTCAATCAAATGCAAAGAGAAGCAAAAACAACAAGCCTGACAGAATGTTCCTTGTTTTTAAAAGCAAATAAAAAGTTATTCCAAAAAGAAAAAGACAACATACAGAGGCCACCATCTGCATTCAAACTGCAAAGCAGGATCAGTGAGTTGTCTGACATTGGTAAGGCATTCAGATCACAGAACTGGTTTTAGACATTTTGAGCTGCCAAATCATCGCGTTGGCCGGGGAGCTGTGACCTATTCCTAGCTCAAATTGCCTGCAGATGACAAAGGCGCAGGCAGGCAGCCAGGTGGGGGAGCCCGAAAAGGTGCTCCCCTTCTCCATCTCCATCCGCCTGACTGCCTCCCCCCCCACCCCCAAGCTGAGGAAGCCCCAATTCCTCTCTGGCTCCATCCATCCAGGTCCCCATCTCCACTCCCCTGGGACTCACCAGATCTCTTGGAGGTCCCTGGGAGGGAAAGGTCAGAGGTTGAGAGGAGAGATGCAGGAGACAACCTGACCAGGTCAACCGTCCATCTTCCCCCTTCCATCTTCGCTAGGGTTCCAGAATCTGTCCCTTTTATCCTTCCTGAGGAGTCAAGGAGCCAAAACGAGCTGCAGGGTCCTGGGAGAGAGGAAGAAGGAAAGGCAGCCTCAGAGACCTTGCAGGGGTTCTCCTGCCCTAGATATTCTCCTGCCCCTGGAGAAGCACAAATGGGGCGGCCCCTTCCGAACAAAAGCCCCATTTCTATACCTCTCCAGTGGTATGTGGAGGAGCGGAGACGCGAACCCGGTTCCCCAGATTACGAGTCTACCGCTCTTAACCACTACACTACACTGGCTCTCCAGAGGAATTATACCAGGAAGATGGAGGGCACAAGGAGAAGGGGACGACAGAGGACGAGATGGTGGGACAGTGTTCTCGAAGCTACCAGCATGAGTCTGACCAAACTGCGGGAGGAAATAAAACACCACCTAACAGGGTGGATCCAGTATCACCAAATAAATGAGGTCTTCAAAGCTGACAAGAAAGAGGGTTTTGCAATTTCAGTATTGGATAAAGAATTACTACAAAACAAAACAAAAGTAATTTGTAAAATCTATGGAATCTTATTGGAGTGGGAGGATCTGGATGAACAGGTAAAGGCGGTAATGATCAAATTGGCTATGGATTTAGGGAAACCTATTCAAGTAACATCATGGGGGAAATTATGGAAGGAGAGTTGGAATTTTACGGCTTGTGAGGCAATAACAGAAAATTTGATAAAGATGTTTTAAATAAGGAAATATTTCTTTACGCCACAGTGGCAGTGAGAACATTTATTGCCAATTAATTGCCAAAAATTGGAAAAAAAGAAATAATTCTGACAAAAAAAAGCTCTCTTTAGAGGGTCCCTGGCACTCGGGGAGAGACCATAAATGTTGTAACTACTCCGGGTCAACGCTATCTTTCCCCTTAATTCCTCATGAAGTTTCCTAATACCAGTTATACCATATGCCTTATACCATTTTTAAAAATTCTATGATTATCCCTGCTGTGTTTTATTTAATGGAAATTGAGACTGGTTTCCTAGGTGAAGCTTTTTCCACATTCTAAACAGTCCCCTGCAAGAAATATTTCATGGAAAATTAGATTCACCAAAAGAACGAAGCCAGACAAATGTAGAAAGGGAAAAAGAAAATTAGACAGGATGTACCTCCACATCCCTAAGATCTCAGAAGCCTACATTGAAGAAGGCCTGGGCAGCTCAGAGCAGCCTCATCCTGGTTGGAAAAGGCAGGACTGGTGGAAGAATATTCCCAGACAGAACAGGAGATGCATCTCCTATGGAGAGTTCTGGGTGTGTTAACATCTCAGATGCTGCAGGTGGCGCTATGGGGCTCCCTCAAAATAGAGGTTTGTCCTTCAGAGATCTGTATGGAATTTCAAAACTGATCTTATGATCCAGCAGGGAGCCTTACCAGAGAGGCCACGATCCCAGGATTCTCCTCCTTGACTTCCTTCTGCAGAGCTCTCTGGTCAGGATCCAGCAAAGCCCAGTCCTCCTCTGTGAAAGGAACAGCTACGTCTTCAAAGCACACTGGACCCTAAGGAGAAAAGGGGGAATAAAGATGATATTATTCTACACGTTGCTCTGTTCTTTTCTGTTGTGTATTTAATTGATGGGTACAGTGGTACCTTGGGTTACAGACGCTTCAGGTTACAGACTCCGCTAACCCAGAAATAGTACCTCGGGTTAAGAACTTTGCTTCAGGATTAGAACAGAAATTGCATGGTGGTGGTAGTGGAGGCCCCATTTTCTAAAGTGGTACCTCAGGTTAAGAACAGTTTCAGGTTAAAAATGGACCTCCAGAATAAATTAAGTTCTTAACCCGAGGTCCCACTGTATTAATCTTTGTGTAAGCGGGGGAATTCACGTAATAATATTATTATCTATATGGCACTCATCTTCATGGAAATCTTTGCAAGCATTCCCATTTTCCGGATGGAAGGACCTCCTCTCCCTTCATCTGGTGGGGTGGACCCTCCCCCTGCCCTCAAGCCAACTTGAAGGGGCACCAGGAGGGGGTGGGGAGGGGAAGCCCCATTGTGCATTGTGAGGGGAGGGAATGGTTGGTTGGTTGGCATCCATCTGTCTTAGGAGACCATGGAAGAGTGTGTCTTTGGGAGTGAGATCTGGGGGAGAGACATGTGTTGTTGCATCTGGGACGCAGGAAGTGGTCTGGAGATGCAGACGGGCTTTTCTTCTCCCTGTGCTCCCCCCATGTGGGAATGTTCCCGTCTGGCTGCAGCCCCTTCTCCCCATTGCACCCTCAGGGGAAGAGAGAGGAGACTCAGGTGAGTCCAGGAGGGGCTTTTGCAAAGGAGAGAGAAGAAGAAAGCAGGAAGGGAGGGGGAGGGAGGGGCTTCTGCTCTGGAGGACCTTGCCCCCTCCCCCTTCACTTCCTGTCCTCTCTAGGAATCCAGCTCTGCTCCTTTTAACCCTTGGCAAGCCGAGCGCCCTAGGTCCTCCCCTCCCTCTCCCTGCCTTCAGTTTTCCTGCGCCTGCGCTCTAGGGGCTGCCCCCCTTATATCCCCCCCTTATCTCCTGGGGGGGGGGGAGAAGAGGCGAAGGGCTGCCTAGTGGTGGGAGGTGCCTTGGGCTCAGAAATGGCTCCCTCCAGACACCCCCCCAAGAAACACCCTCCAGCTCGGGGGGGGGGAGGGAGGGGGCTTCCCAGCCAGGAGACCCCTCCCCCTCCCCGAAAACCCCCTCCCCCCCACCAGGAAAATAGGGAGATGAAGAAGTGTCCCAGGCCAGGAATGAAACGCCCTCGCCATCTTGGGGGGAGGCCAAAAGGAGCTTCCAGGAGAGCCACCTACAAAGGACCCCTGGGAAATGGCTCATCCATCCAGCCGCTTGGGGCCAATGATGGATCCCTTCAGATCCATGGACAAGAGAGGAATCCCGAGGAGGAATCCGCCCCTGAAGGCCCCCCGGGAAAGGGCCGCCTGGTCGGCCAGGAATCCTTGGCGCCCCAAGGGAGGCGAGGAGGCAGTTGGGAAAAGGCGGGAAAAGCCGTTGAGGGGAAGCAGCCGCAGGGGGGGGAGGGGCGCCTCCTCTCTCCTCCCTCAGAGACACAGAGAGAGACAAGGGGGACCCTCTGGGGGGGCGGAAAGGGGGACAGGGGGGTCTCTCTCTCTCCCTTGTCGCAGGAAAAGCCCCCCATCATTCAGTTTAACTCCACACACACTCACACTCACACACAACATACGCTACGCTTCTGTTATAAATTCATAGAAAATCCACCATACATCGGATCTGCACGGTTCCACTTTTATTTGACTCCATGAAGGAAGGACTACAAAATGGGGAAGAAACAAAAAAAATTTCCTTCCTGTAGCACCTTAAAGACCAACCTAGGTTAGTTCTTGGTATGAGCTTTCGTGTGCATGCACACTTCTCCAGACACACAATATCTGTGTATCTGAAGAAGTGTGCATGCACACGATAGCTCATACCAAGAACTAATTTAGTTGGTCTTTAAGGTGCTACTGGAAGGAATTTTTGTTTTGTTTTGTTTTGACTATGGCAGACTGAAATATACTCAGAGTCGCAAAGTGATTTCAGGCTCTTTATTCAGCTCATAGTGGTGAGGAGGAATGAATCAAAGTCCCCTCACAGTACCTGCTTTATATACACTATTTACACAGTGGGCTGCACATGATTGGCTAATTCCGGAATTCTACTCTAAGCCAATCAGGTTGTGGATTCACTTCTATCTGGAGCAGGATTGGGTGGTTCCTGCCAACCAATCATACTGCTGCATTGTTCTAGGACCAATCAGACTGCTGCATTCTGAATCCTATTGTTCTAGGACTAATCAGACTGCTGCAATTTGGATCCTATTGTTCTAGGACCAATCAGACTGCTTCAGTTTGGATCCTATTCAACTAAGTACATAACACCCCTCCCCTCTAAGTTCCAGTCCTGCCCGGGAGGTCGCATTCATAGTCCTCGAGGTACGCCGGCGGCCTACGTGTGCGTTGCGGCCTGGGGTGTTCCCTGGTCCGGGCTCCAGGTTCTGGCTCGTGTTCCAAGGATGCTGGCTGTGATGGGCCTGTTTGGTCTGGTGCAACCGGCTCGCTCAGTCGTGGATCTGGTTCCGGTGTCCTTTCGGCCTCGTGGGTCCTCTCTGTATTTACTGATTCTGCCTCTCCTGCTGGCCCCTCCTGCTCTATGGGCCTCGCTGCCCCGCTGTTCCCTTGGGACTCCTCTGACCTGTCCTCCTCCTGGTTTTCTCCTGGGAATCGTCGCCGTATCTGGTCGCAGTGGCGACGCCAGCATTGCCCCCCATCCATTAGCACCTCATACAACACTGGGCCAGTGACCCTGGTGACTGTGGCGGGTACCCATGCTGGGCCTGCCCCAAAATTCTTTGCGTACACTGGGTCCTGGGCCTCGAAGGTCCGGGGGTTCCTGCCTTCCCCCACCACTACCTCATCCTGAGCTCTATCGGGGTGAAGGCGGTCCAATCTGATTGCAAGGCGCCGACCCATTAGTAGTTCAGCGGGGCTCCGGCCAGTCGTTGAGCTGGGGGTGCTGTGCTGTGCTAGAAGGAATGTGGCAAGGCGGTACTCCCAGTCCCCTTGCGTCATGCGGCGGAGGGTGTCCTTGGTGGTCCGCACCATGCGTTCTGCTTGGCCATTGGTGGCAGGGTGGAATGGCGCCGAACGGATGTGGCGGATGGCGTTCTGCGCTGTGAAGGTTTGGAATTCTCCTGACGTAAATGCAGTCCCGTTGTCTGAGACGAGAGTGTCAGGGAGCCCGTGGGTTGCAAACAGCCTGCGTAGTACCCGGATGGCTGCGGACGTGGAAGTGGACGGTACCAGTGCGACTTCCAGCCATTTGGTGTAGGAGTCCACCACTATGAAGAATGTTTTCCCCTGAAAGGGGCCAGCGAAATCCACATGCAGGCGTGACCATGGTGCTCGGGCGGACTCCCAGGACTGGACTGGGGCCCTTGGGGGATCTGGGCGGGATTCTTGGCAGGCCTGGCAGTGTTTGACCCAGGCCTCTATCTCTCCGTCGATCCCTGGCCACCACACATAACTCCTGGCAAGGGCCTTCATTCTTACTACCCCTGGGTGTGTCTCGTGTAGGGCTGTGAGGACCCTTTTGCGGAGGGGCTGGGGAACAACGACCCTGCTTCCCCATAACAGGCACCCCTTGTGGGCCGACAGTTCATGTTTGTGGGTTGTGTAGCTGGCGAATTCTGGCCCGGGGCTGTTGCTGGGCCATCCCCTCCACACCCAGTCCAGGACCCGGGAGATGACCCTATCTTTCTTGGAATGGTGTGCAACTTCTTGTGCCTGAATGGGGCGGTCGGGAAGCAGCTCCAGGCTCATAACCTCTTGTGCAGGTGCTGGGTCAGGGCCTGTTTCCGGTAGTGGTAGCCTGCTGAGGGCGTCCGCATGGCCCATCGCCTTCCCAGGTCGGTGAATCAGTGCATACTGGTAGCTGGCAAGGAAAATTGACCACCTGAGGACGCGAGGAGACAGCACTTGGCGGGTCTGCTTTTCGGGAGCAAACAAGCCAAGCAGCGGCTTGTGGTCAGTCACCACGGTGAAGGGCCGCCCGTACAAGAAATCATGGAATTTTTTTACTCCCTTCACGATTGCCAGACCCTCCTTGTCGATTTGCGAGTAGTTCCGCTCGGTTGCGTTGAGTGTCTGGGAAAAGTACGCCACCGGTACCTCTCTTCCATCCGGGAGTTGGTGCCCCAGGACAGCGCCAATGCCATAGGGTGAGGCGTCGCATGCTAGCACCACTGGCAGCCTCTCGCCGAAGTGTGCCAAGACCGAGTTTGAGACAAGCAAGTCCCAAGAAGGCCTGAAGTTCAGTCTTGCTCTTGGGCGCTGGGGCATCACAAATGGCCCGTACCTTGTCCCCAGTCGGGTGGACCCCTTCTGCGTCCACCATAAATCCCAGAAAGTCCAATCATACTGCTGCATTCTGCAGACTGCTGCATTCTGAATCCTATTGTTCTAGGACCAATCAGCCTGCTGCAGTTTGGATCCTATTGAACTCAGTACATAACACAATTATATATCTATATATAAAATCACATTAGAAACAGGTAACAAAGAAAAGACAATCATTCGCAAACACCACAGTGCAATACTTTATACAGCAGTCCCTCACTATATTCAGGGTTTGGTTCCAAGGGTTTCATGTACACATGAAAATCAAAGCGAATCCTTGGAGCTGCGCCACTCCTCCAGCAAGGCAGAGAGCTTAAAAGGTCATTTTGCACCAGGTCCACTCAGGATTACCTGGCACAAAAAGAGCTTTTAAGCTCTCTGACTTCCTTGCGGGGTAAGGCCCTCTCAGTACGCTGGCTCTGGAAGGCTACGAATGCTCGCCTGAGACCACGCGGGGAACTTGCATTGCTCCTCAAGATCTCGTGAGAACATCCCAGAGCTTTCCAGAGTCGGTGTGCCCAGTGGGTCTTGACCAGCAAGCTTAAAAGCACTTTTCACACCGGGTGGCCCCCGACCGACCTGGCACAAACAGAGCTTTTAAACTCTTCACCCTGCTTGGGACTTGACTTGTGCAATTTCAGCCTCCCAGGATTGAACTCACATGCAAAATGAGCAGTTACTCTTTTCCATATCTACTTCTCCTACAGTTCTATTGTTCTATCTCATTCAAGGATTAAACGGTATTAAAGAACAATTATAAGGTATTTTATAGCACACCGAGTATTGCTCATTGCCTTTTTGTTCTAAGTCAGAGTCGGCTTCCCATCCCAAAACACGACGTCTCTTACTTGAGAGTAAAGGGGAGATCTTTATATAGGATAACAGCAGTATTGACTCAGCAGCCAAGCACTGGGTCTGGAAGTCAGGATTCTGAGGTAGTCAAGATCCCAAGGTGAGTGGGCATGGCAAGAGGTTCATAACCACACAGACACTACAAAGATGTCCCTACAGTTGATGTGCTCTTCCTGCCAAGCTCTTCAAGACAACGCAGAGTGAGCTCATGCACAAGACTCTCTTGCCCAATGCAAGTCCCACCTACAAAGGTGTCCCCAGGCTCTTGAAGATTAGACAATCATTATTATTACCTTTGGGACGCAGGTGGCGTTGTGGGTTAAACCACAGAGCCTACGATTTGCCGATCAGAAGGTCGGTGGTTCAAATCCCACGGCGGGGTGAGCTCCCGTTGCTTGGTCCCTACTCCTGCCAACCTAGCAGTTCGAAAGCACGTCAAAGTGCAAGTAGATAAATAGGTACCACTCTGGTGGGAGGGTAAAGGGCATTTCCGTGCGCTGCTCTGGTTCTCCAGAAGCAGCTTAGTCATGCTGGCCACATGACCCGGAAGCTGTCTGCGGACAAAGGCCGGCTCCCTTGGCCTATAGAGCGAGATGAGCGCACAACCCCAGAGTCGGTCACGACTGGACCTAATGGTCAGGGGTCCCTTTACCCTTTACCTATGATTCCCTTTATAGCCCACCTTTCCTCCCATGAGCCCAAGGTGGTGCACACAATTCTACCTCTCTTCACAACAACCCCATGAGGTAGGTCAGGCTGAGAGATGGTGACTGACCCAAGGTCAGTTGGGGGTTTGAACCCACGTCTCCCCAGTTCTAGTCCAGCACTCTAACCATAACACCCCCCTGGCTCTCTGGTCATCAGTCTCCAACTCTGCCTCCACCCCTACCTGTTCAGCCCCTTCCCCTTGCTGGTCAAGAGGGGCAGGGGAGAGAGTCAGCAGTACCTGACACAGGGACCCTCCTCTGCCGTCCCTAGGTGCCAACCTTACAGCCCGCCACCTGCTCCTCCGTCTTCCTCCCATCTTGGGCTGCCAAACCAGGCCAGATTCCAGGGCCGGCCAAGGATATTTTGACACCTGAGGCAAACCACAAAATGGTGGGGGGCACCTCCCAAAGGGCAAAAGGGGTGAGGGAAGATCTAATATCAGGAACAAGGAAGAAATGACAATCTGTATCAAAAGCAAGGGTGGGAAGAGACGAGCAGTGCCTCCTATTTGCCAGGATGCCTCTGTAATAGTAATAATAATAATAATTTATTTATACCCCGCCCTTCCCGGTTCAAAAACTGGGCTCAGGGCGGCTAACAACAAATTTAAAACACTTAATTGTAAAAGCAGCATAAAATACAGCATAAAAACATGAATAACAATAAAATTCAAAATTCAGAAATCAATTTAGGGGAAATAAGCATTAGATAATCCCCAAGTCTAGCTGGCTGAATTGGTCCTACTTGGGCCAGCGAGGAGGCCAGGGGAGAATGAGCTGTGGGGTCTCAGAGGGGCTGATCTTCATAAAAGGGGAGGGGGAGGGAAGGGAAGGGAAATAAAAGATCAGGCTGAATTCAAATTAAAGGCCAGGCGGAATAGCTCTGTCTTACAGGCCCAATGGAAGGAGGTTAAATCCTGCAGGGCCCTGGTCTCCTGGAACAGAGCATTCCACCAGGTCGGAGCCATCACTGAAAAGGCCCTGGCCCTGGTGGAGGATAGCCTGACTTCCTTAGGGCCCGGGACCTCTAAACTGTGGTTCTTCATGGACCTTAGGTCCTCTGTGGGGCAGACCAGGAGAGGTGGTCCCGTAAAGAGAGGTGGCCTTGGGGCTGTTGCTCTCACCATGGCAGGGGCAGCAGCCAATGCATTCGCTGGAGGCCGAATCTGCTGTCCCTATGAATGCTGCCTCCTAAGGCGGTTGCCTCAACTTGCCTCATGGTTGGGCCGGCCTTGCCAGATCCTGACAGGACTGAGGGGCCCACAACAGTCAGCTTGGTCATTTACACAATTTCCCACTTCCCACCCACCCAATCTACTGGAGTTGGAAGATTTTTGTTTTTCCAGAATTGGGCCTTGCATCATCATCATCATCTTGTCCCAATCAGCACACAACTGAGCATTTCTGTATTAGGGGCTCTTAGCTTCTTGTTTGCAATGTTTTGAGATTTCCTGTGACTGCATCCGGGAGAACTGCCTAAAAAAAAACGTGTCTGTCGGGGGAAATTTGCCCCAAACCCCTGATGAATCTTTGTGAGGGCTTTAAAAATCAGAAACCGGTTTAATCCCCACAACAACCCTGTGAGGTAGGTTAGGCTGGTCCAAGGTCAAGAGCAGGGGATCCGAACCCTGGTCACCTATGTCCTAGTCCAACTTCCCAACCACTACGCCATGCTGGCTCTTTCAGTGGGTCTACTCTGAGTAGGGCTTGGCTAGCGACAACCCAATAACAACAATATTGCATGTGGCTGAGTTAAGGCCGCCTGGCATGCTCACTGCTCAGCTGCTCAGCCCCGATGGGATCCTGGTATACCTCATTCAATCCCCTGGCCTTCCAACTGCCAACAGCTCCCCCAAATGGAATCTTTCAGCATCCTTCCTCTGATTGGCTCTTGCAAGACTGCCGGCCCTTGGATGTCTTTCAAGAGAAAACAGGGCGGGGCTGATTTCACCCCTCTCCTTCCAAGAACAGAAAGCTGCCGTAAGTTTCTGTGCCTTGCATAGCTGTCAACCTTCCCTTTTTGGGCGGGAAATTCCCTTATTCCAGCGCCGTTTCCCGCTGCTTCCTGCTGCTATCTTGGATTGTTAGATATCCCGTAGACTGTCCCCGGGATAAGTGAGGCTGCTGATCCCTTATTTTCAAGGCTGCTGATCCCTTTTCAAAATGGAAAGTTGACAGCTATGGTGCCTTGAGGGGGTGGGTTGGCTCCCTACAGACAGACTTCACCGCTACCCACTTCTGGTGTAGCCTTATTAATCCATGGGTCGGAATAATTGTTGCACCCGAGCAGAGACAAAAGGAGCCAAACAACACCAGGGGGTTAATCCAGAGAAAGAGCGTTTTATTCTGCCATCCGGGGGGGCAGAAGGCACCTGTGTGATTCAGTTCACAAAAGACAGGCCGCACCGAAAACATTTTACAAGCAGGTTTTATCCTTTTTCCAAACCCCTTTTTTCCTCTCCCCCTTCACAGATTCTTACATAGAAATGTTGCTTTTCGTTCTCTGGCTCTGTTCCCGGAAGTATGTTGCAAGTCAATGTACCAGGACAAGGTTATCTTGGATCTGGGAAGCGAAAGCTTTACTGTTCTCAGCTCTGAGTTGTTACAGCGTTTTTGTTACAGAGAGGACTGCTTAGCTCATGCTTTTTGTCTTAGAGGAAATTGTAGTTTTTAAAATGCGTACTCCGAGGCCTGGTTGGGGGGGGGGATTCACAAACAGTTTTTAGGGCTTTCTGGGGTAACCCTAACTGTACCCCTTCATTCCATACCTCTCAATTTTGGACAGCCCTTTTCTTAAAAAGGCTCGTCCCAAGAAGGCACAGGCTGATATTCTCGGGTCAGAGCTATAA
The DNA here is from genome assembly GCF_964188305.1 of Podarcis bocagei. NCBI lineage: Eukaryota > Metazoa > Chordata > Lepidosauria > Squamata > Lacertidae > Podarcis > Podarcis bocagei. The sequence goes on from NC_138126.1 coordinate 332,065, forward strand.
TCTGGGGGCGAAGCATGCGAGAAATCATATTGCGTGTCATTGTATGCAAGCACTGCAGGAAGCAAGGTACAGAAAAGCAAAAAATTAGCAAAATGAAAAGTGGGCCAAGCAGCAGTAAAAACAGGCCTTTTGCCCATCCTAGGTTTGGCAACCAGTCAAGCCATGACATGTCCCAACCTCTGTCATCTTAGTCCTCTTTATATTCTGACCTTATATCACTGTACCCCTTTGTTTCTGAAAACCATAACATTTTAACATTCATTAAGTTTATAGTAGTCCTTAAGATAACTTTTAAATTTCTTCCATTCTTCTTCCACTGTCTCTTTTCGTTGGTCACGGATTCTGCCTGTCATCTCAGCCAATGTCATATAGTCCATCACTTTCATCTGCCATTCTTCCAGAGTGGGTAAATCTTGTGTCTTCCAATACTTTGCGATGAGTATTCTTGCTGCTGTTGTGGCGTACATAAAAAAAATTCTATCCTTCTTTGACACCAGTTGGCCGACAATGCCCAAGAGAAAGGCCTCTGGTTTTTTAGGGAAAGTACATTTAAGTACCTTTTTCATTTCATTATAGATCATTTCCCAGAAAGCCTTTATCTTCGGGCATGTCCACCAAAGGTGGTAGAAGGTACCTTCAGTCTCTTTACATTTCCAACATTTGTTATCGGGCAAATGATAGATTTTTGCCAGCTTGACTGGGGTCATGTACCACCTGTAAACCATTTTCATAATGTTTTCCTTTAAGGCATTACATGCCGTAAATTTAATACCGGTGTTCCATAACCATTCCCAGTCAGCTGACATAATGTTATGTCCAACATCCTGTGCCCACTTAATCATAGCCGATTTGACTGTTTCATCCTGAGTACTCCATTTCAGCAACAAGTTGTACATTCTAGATAAATTCTTAGTATTGGGTTCTAACAGTTCAGTTTCTAACTTTGATTTTTCCACCTGGAAACCAATTTTCTTGTCCTGTTTGTAAAATTCCATTATTTGGCGATATTGAAACCAATTTTGTACTTTATGTTTCAGTTTCTCGTGACTTTGTAGTTTAAACTTATCTCCATCCTGTTCTAAAATTTCCCAATACTTCGGCCATCCGACCTCCATATTGAGTTTCTTAACTGCTTTAGCCTCCACTGGTGACACCCATCTAGGGGTTTTATTTTCCAATAGATCTTTATATCTTATCCAAACATTAAACAATGCTTTTCTGACAATGTGGTTTTTAAAAGCACTATTAACTTTGTCATACCATAGATATGCATGCCAGCCAAAAGCATTGTTAAAACCTTCCAGATCCAAAATGTCCGTGTTCTCGAGGAGCATCCATTCTTTCAGCCAGCAGAAAGCTGCTGCCTCATAATACAATTTTAAGTCCGGCAGGGCAAAACCCCCTCTTTCTTTAGCATCTGTTAGTATTTTAAATTTAATTCTGGGCTTTTTGCCCTGCCAGACAAATTTCGAAATATCTTTCTGCCACCTCTTAAAGCATTCCATCTTGTCCAGAATCTGCAAGGTCTGAAACAAAAATAGCATTCTAGGCAATACATTCATTTTAATCACAGCAATTCGGCCTATCATTGACAATTTCAAATTTGACCATATTTCTAAATCTTTTTTAATTTCTGACCAACATTTTTCGTAATTGTCCTTATATAAATTCACATTTTTAGATGTTAAGTAAACCCCTAGATATTTCACCTTCTTGACCACTGTCAACCCTGTCTCCTCTTGGAATTTCTCCTTTTCAATATCTGTTAAGTTTTTCCCTAAGACTTTGGTTTTTTGTTTATTCAGCTTAAATCCGGCTACCTGGCCAAACTGTTGTATTATTTCTAAAACTTTTTTCGTACTAGTGTTTGGCTCTTGCAGGGTCAATACTAAATCATCTGCAAACGCTCTTAACTTGTAATGTTTAGCTCCGACCTGCACTCCTTTAACCTGCTGGTCATTTCTTATCATGTTCAGCAACACCTCCAGAACCGAAATAAAAAGTAATGGGGAAATTGGGCACCCCTGTCGTGTTCCTTTTTCTATCTTAAGTTCCTCAGTCACTACATTGTTTACAATCAATTTAGCTTTTTGTTCCGAATATATTGCAGCCATACCATTCTCAAAACCTTGGCCTACCCCCATCCCATGAAGATTCTTTATCATAAAGCTCCAAGAAATATTATCAAAGGCTTTCTCCGCGTCCACAAAGATCAGTACTGCTTTGGTATTTATATTCACCTCCAGCTTTTCCAAAATGTCTATTACATTCCTTACATTGTCTGCTAGGTGTCTTTTAGGGAGAAAGCCTGCTTGGTCCTTATGAATCTTCTCCATCAGCACTCTTTTAAATCTTTTTGCCAAAATGTCTGCAAAAATTTTGTAATCCACATTGAGTAAAGATATTGGGCGGTAGTTCTTAAGTTGTGTCTTCTCAGTCTCTGACTTTGGTATGAGTGAAATATATGCTTCTTTCCACGATTCAGGTGCCTTTTTTCCCTCAAGAATCTCATTGCAGACTTCTTTTAGTGGTTGAGTCAGCCATTCCTTCAGCGATTTGTAGTATCTGGAAGTCAGTCCATCCGGTCCTGGAGATTTGCCCAGTTGCATATTCTGAATGGCAGCCTCTATCTCTTGTTCTGAAATTCTCTGGTTCAAATCCATCTTACTTTGATGAGAGATTTTTTGTAGTCCATATTTTTCAAGGAATTTATCTATATCTTCTTCATCTTGCGGGCCTTGAGTGTAAAGTTTTTTAAAGTAGCCTAGGAAGCAATTTCTAATTTCATTGGGTTTAGATATATTTTTTCCATCCACCTCTAGGCTTGTAACTGTATTTAATTTCTGCCTTTTCTTCAGTTGCCATGCCAAAAGCTTGCCACATTTATTTGCTGATTCAAAGGTCTTTTGCTTCATTTGCTTTATCTTCCATTCAATCTCTTGGTTCATCAATTCCATATATTGTGTTTGATGTAGCTTAATCTCTCTTAGAATCTCCTGGGACTTTGGCTTTATTCTTAATTTTCTCTCTCCTTCCTTTATCTTTTCCAAAATCTTTTCTTTTTTCTCACTTTGTTTTTTCCTCTTTATTGAATTTTGTTGAATCAAAAATCCTCTCATCACCGCTTTACTTGCGTCCCAGATCACTCTTTTCTCCACATCGGCCCTTAGATTTATTTCAAAGTAGTCTTTAAGAGTCTTTTGGGCCTTCGTGAGGATTTCCTTATCTCGGAAGAGGCTGTCATTCATTCTCCATCTAAATTGACCAGTTGTTGTAAGTTTCATCTCCATCCTCACGGCATTATGGTCGGAGCAAGTTTTTGGGCAGATTTCCACTTTCTTGATCTTTGGAGCCATACCACTAGTAATCCAAATTTGGTCAATTCTGGTCCAGGTCATCATTGCTTGAGAGAAGAAGGTTCCCTCTCTCTCCAGAGGGTTCCTTGTTCTCCATATGTCTATCAAGTCCATGTTTTCTGTCATTTCGAAAAAAGTCTTAGGAAGTCTCCCTTCCTTACTAACTGTTAGTCTTTGTGACTTGTCCATATTGGTGGAGACCACGCCATTCATGTCTCCCATGATTATCATATTGTAATCCAAATAGTCCGTCAGGGTTTCATGAAGTCTCTTAAAGAAGTCAGATTTGCCTTCATTTGGTGCGTAGATTCCAACAACTAAAAGTTTTTCTCCTTGTACTTGTATCTCCACTGCCAGGTATCTCCCTTGTTCATCTTTGAATATCATTTTTGGGGCCCATTTCTCTTTCACATATATTACCACTCCTCTTTTCTTAACTTTATCTGATGAAATAAATTCTTGTCCTAGCTTTTTGTTTGTGAGTAGTCTCCTGTGGGCTCTAGTTATATGAGTTTCTTGTAGGCATATCAAGTCCAATTGTTCTCTGTTCAATATATGAAATACTTGTCTTCTCTTCAAAGGCCCATTGAGCCCATTACAATTCCAGCTAAGGAATTGCAGGGCCATCTTGTTAGTTTTCTAAAACTCCTCCAACAGCTCCAAGTTGTTGCTCTTCTTCTGATGGTGGTGGTTTTTGTCCAATTGAGAGATTCAAAATCTCTAATGCTCTCCTCTGTTCTGCAAGTACGTCCACAGTCCCCTTCTGCAGGTCCTCCTGATTTCTTGCCAAAAACTTGTCCTTGTCTTGAATTGTCTTTATTTTCACCTTCTTTGCCTTGTAGTCGAATGACAGTCCTTGTGGGAATTCCCACCTGAAGCGGATGGAATTTTTCTTTAGCAGAAGAGCCAAGTCTTTGTAGAAGTTTCTTAAGTCCAAAATATATTTTGGAATGTCTTTAAAGATCTGTATGGCTGAGTTTCCAATTTGCAGGGCCTTTTCAAAGTGTAGTCCTAATATTTTGTCTCTTTCATCCTTGGATCTGAGTGTAATCAAGCAGTCTCTCGGGGTCTTTCTGTCTTGCTTTTTGCCCAATCTAAAAGCTGTTGTAATTTTAAAGTCATCTTCCTCGAGATCCCAACAGTCTGCAAACTCCCGTGTCAAATATTCCGCAAGGTTGTCTCTCTCGTTCTCCGGGATCGATCTTAATTTCAAATTCCTCTCTTTTCTCTGTAGCTCCCACAAGGCCAAAGTTGCGTCGTGCTCGTAGACCTTCTTAGCAATCGGTTCTAATTTCGTTTGTGTCTCTCCAGCAGTAGCCTTGGCTTCCTCGGCAATTTGACGCGTGGTAGCGTTTTCCTCCACCAGTTTATTTATTGATTCTGTATTCTGGTTTAGTCTTACTGATATTTCTGTTAATTTTTGTGTATTTTCTGAAGTCTGTTTTGTCAAAGACTCCAGAGTTTGATTTATCTTAAGCAAAGCATCTGTCACGGCATCCATAGAGACAGCTGCTCCTTTTTCTTGTCCTGTTATTCCTGCTGATCCAACAGTTAGGCCTGAGATTGAACCTCTTTTCTTTATCTGTTGCTGCTGCAGCTGTTGTTGTTGTTGCTTGGTTTTGGCTCTTGTGACTATCTCTTCTTGTGAGCCACTCATGTCAAGGTCGTTTCCCACGGGATCTGTTCCCCGTTGGAAAATTCCACTGTCTTAGGCCGTGCCGGACTTTACTTTACCCTCTAGGGGGAGCAAATCAAAATGGCCATAAAGTAAAATATCCAGATACGAAGGCAAAGGAGAATATCCAAAAGTATAAAAAGGAATTTACACAATCAAAGTCAATGTTGCTAAAAGCTTGTAACTACAAATTGCCACAGTTTCTCAATTTATACTGTTTCTTCTTATAATGTACTGTAGCCAAGCACTGTATAAACTTTGTAACACAGTATCACTTTTACAGGAGAGAGCCAGTTCAGTGCCCTATTGTTCTGAAAAGGCAGACCGTTTCGTACTTTCAATAAATGAGGCAGCAGAGGATTTTTACTCAGAAAGGTCATGCAGATATTAAAGTCCCATTCGCCTCCCCTCTGCCCTGCTAGCTAGAGGGGAGATCAAAGTCTGAATGTCCGGTTTGATTAGTTAAAGAGCGGGTTTCAACGGATGCAAGTTTAAAGTTCCGTTGCTTTCACTTTCATGCAGTCGGGGAGAGGCAGACTTCCTTGCTTTTAATCTCCCCGCTTTTAGCCCAATTTTCCAGATTTAAAAGGTCCCGATTGTTTTTCAGCTCCTACTCACGGGAATTCAGTCCAAATCTTCTTTTCAGGAAGGAATCGGCGCTCTCCGCTTATGGCGACGCAGCTTCACTTCGCAGGCTGGGTAGCGACTCTCAGCACCGCGCTCACTCCCGATGTCGATCCGTAGCCTTTAAAAAGGCTCTTTCACGGTACCGGGGGGCGCAAAGGTGCCCACCGAGTCTCCTTGTTCTCAGGCTTCAGCGCCTGAGATTTTAGGGGTCCCCCGCTCGCCGTAGCGGGTGAGACCCGAACTTGCGAAGCAGTCCTTCTCCGGAGCTCGGAGGTAGGACCGCCATTAAGCGCTGGCACCGACCGGAAGTCAGGTTTGGGTAGGAATATGGGCCACTGTTTCAAGTCCTGCTGCCAAATTGCAAATGGCCTCACCATGATCAGAGATGTTAAAGCAACAGGCCCCACCCGTGAGATTTAATGCTGCACAAAAGCCGCCATGTTGCGCCAGGAGAAAGTCCAACGCTAATCGGACTGAGAGAAACGCATTGCGTGTCTCATCCAATTGCGTGGCAATTAGCCTAAGGGCCGTGGCTGTCGTGTTAGCAACAATCTCTACCACTGCCTGGAGTCTGATTATGCGGTTCAAGTTATAGATCGGCCCCCTTGCCCCAGAGATTTTCTCTCTCTGATTCCATGAGGCTGGAGCATAATGGGCCAGTATCCTTTCCGGAGGCCACTGATTTTTGCCCCAATCCTGGGAGCTGCCACCTGCAAGTGTTGCCAGGTCAGCCGAACGCCTCCTTCTAGGGGGTGCAGAGGGTATCTGGTCAGGAATCCACATGGGGGGTATTAAGTAGGCTGGAAAACAGACCCCATCCCATCCTCTTGGGAGGGCATGATAGGCCTTCCTGCCACACACCCAGTAAACGTCCTGACCATGGGCAGATATGGTGCCTCTCAGCAAGCGGGCCAGGCATGCAGTCAAATTGGAACCAGAAAAAGTTCCTGTCTCGGACTCAGGCATGTTAGTTGGGGCTGGGAAGGTACGATCACAGTGGGAAGTGCTCACATAGGTCTGAGCATCACTGGCGTCATTTGATTTGTTGACACAAAGGCAGCCAGTGATCCTGTGAACCTGGAAAGGGACGGAATGATTCCATAAAGAAGAATGGTTGCCCAGAGGCTGGAAGGCAACAAGTGGAGTTGTAACCAAGGACTCATTCCAAGGCACAGGGAGGAGTGGCATTCCTCCCAGAGCATCTACAGGGGCCAGAGTGCAGACAGCACAATTGGTCCGATTTGCAGAGAACGCAACCATCTCAGCAACCTGAATCCACTTATTATATGTGTGGTGGGCCCTCCACGATTGCAGCAGTTGTCTGGTCACTGTGAGTGGTAAATACCAGCACGGGGACCCACAGTCGTATTTGAGCCATTGCATGCACGGGGAGGGGCTTAGGCAAGTGCTAGAGAGTGGGCTGGGGTGTAATTACACTGAATGAAAAGACCCACTAGACACTCTCCTCTGCAGGGGTGGCGTAAAGCAAACCAGGCCCAGGTACCTTCAATAAAGTTCAGTTATGCAAAAGGGGGAAAAAGAAAATGTGAAAATGTCCTCTTTCAATCCATGCTGGATTCTTGAGCCGTGCAAAACGCCAGCGTCCAGGAGTGACGTTTCGCAGGGCTGTAGTCTGGTGGGCGTCGGGCATCTTGGGTCCCTTTCAACAATGCTGGAGCGATGTCTGGGCATCTGGATCCTCATCACCTGGTTCATAGGGATGCAGGGGTATCCTGGCAAAAGTCCACCTGTTAAGAGAAGAGATAACAAAGACGGCAGCGATTGCACAGAACAAATTGATAGGTAACATTTGCACATAAGGTATATTAACTCAAAGGGGATGCTTGGCAGGAAACTTCGCAAGGGGTTAACAGTTCTGTTCCTTGGGTTAAGTTTGCCAGCCGAAATTTTTCAAAAGTCTTATTTGTGTGCTCTAAGTTTCAGAACTCTAAGCCATGTTGCAAATTTCAGTTCATTTGCCAGTGTCTGTAGAAAGAACAATGCACTCCTTGCTTCTGGCAAAGTTTCAAATTCCTCAAAGTATCAATTCCTATGCCGCAGCTCCTTTCAGAGTAAAATTGCACCTTAAAAAGAAAAACTTGACAAAGTTCACAGAAAGTATTCACTTGCTTTTTAAGAAAGTCACTTCTTCAGGTTAGTACTTTGGGGCAGGGGGGTGGGTAACTCTTGGCCTTCTGGGTTTATGTGGCTGAACTGTAAATCCAGAAAGTGTGAGGTTCAGGGTAGCTGGCTGAATGCAGCAGTGTCCTTCTGAGATAGCTGCCAAGAGATAAGCTACTCCAAGCACCTGGCACAAGGGGGGGGGGGGAGCTGATGTCCTGTTACTTTTTATTTTTGCAGGATTTTCCTCAAAAGAAGGATTTTGATTTTTCCAATTGCAAATATCGGAGCTTGTAAAAGGGACATGCTGAATGGTAAAGGTCCTTGGGGGTCGAACACCCCGATCATTTGGCTGTTCCAAAGGATCATACACTTGCCTGAGAGGGGCCACCACAGTGGGTTTGGACAAAGCCTTCGATTTAAGTGTTTCTACATGTTTTGTTGCCCTGTCCCACGCTGTTCTCAAAACCTTTTGCTTTTTTCTCCAATTCTCATCCTGGCACTGGGCTGCTTCTAGAACCCAGGGGGCCACATCCAGTTCTGTTTTAAATGGTTCTACATACTGGAACACTCTGTCAAACTGCTTACTAGTCCATCTTATCTCTTTATCTAGAGTTTTTCTGAAGTCTTCATCATCATCACTATCATCATCACCTTTCTCTTCACCTTCCTTGCTTGCATCACAAAGGGGTTGGGGAGGGGCAGAGGGGGGAATCTTCTCCTTTGGGTCCTCAGTCTGGGCACTGGGCGGAGAAACAGCCCTATTTGCTCCCAGATTTGGTTGCCTTGGCGCAGTGGCTGCATATGGTGGTGGTGGTGGGGTAATTATCTCCTCTTCTAGGACTGGCAAAACTGGTGGCTTCTTAACTTGTAATTGTACTGAACACAGTTTGACTTGGGCAGTCAAAATTCTATTTTTCCGAAGCCATGAGGGATTTTGATCCACATTGGCTTTCCAGATAGAAATATAGGGAATCTGATCTGTGTGAGCCTTGAAAATGTTACTCCATAAAATGTTGACCAAGTTTGGATCAAAGGATCCTCCAGGAGGCCATTCTGGTAAATACGAAGGCCTGTCAACTTCACATAAATGTTGGAGTCTGCTTTTTTTGAGTTTACATCCCAACTCTTCTGCTTTCGTGGCACTTTTCCAGTTTTCCAGAAAGCTCTGTAGTGGTGTCTCAAGAATTGTTTTACTGCTTTTTATTTCCCATGACTCTGGGATCCTGGGGACACTGGGACACTCAGCCCTCCTAACGTTATTATTTTCACTCAGTCACAGGCCAGACGTTGCTGTCAACGTCCCACACACTCAAAACATTCAGTGGAGTGTCCCCACACGCACATTCAGGAAAAAAAAACAAAAACAAAACCCATGCACCTCCCCCAATCCCTTTTTCCCCCAAAAAAACCACAACCGGCAGCGCTTAGACTTCGACCGGGGCCCAAGAGCACCTTTTACTGCTTCTTCTGGGCACAAAAACCAACCATAACCGGCAGCGCTTAGACTTCGACCGGGGCCCAGCAGTACCCTTTGCTGCTTTTTCTGGGCACAAAACCAACAACCAACCACAACCGGCAGCGCTTAGACTTCGACCGGGGCCCTAGCAGCACCCTTTGCTGCTTTTTTCTGGGCGACACCAAAACCAGTGGCACTTCTTCTACCCTGCTGGCGGAGCTGATCAGGCTCTCTTTTTGCTCGCACCTATCCTTGTGGAGCTTGCTCCCACCTATACCCTGTGGAGCTTACCTTTTTCCTCGAGGTACCTTCTTTCTGCACGGCCGTTGCTCTTTCTCTCCGTCACTTTGTCGCGTGTCCACTCAGGAACGGGTGGCCAGTTCCTCCCACGAAGTTGGCAGGATGCGCACTGGAACTGCTGACCCGGTATCCCGAGCTGCTCGCCTTGCAGTGACGCCCTGGACCTCTTTGTCCCTCGATCTCGGGGAACGTGCTTTTCCCGGCCAATGCACCAGAAATATGTAGCCTTATTAATCCATGGGTCGGAATAATTGTTGCACCCGAGCAGAGACAAAAGGAGCCAAACAACACCAGGGGGTTAATCCAGAGAAAGAGCGTTTTATTCTGCCATCCGGGGGGGCAGAAGGCACCTGTGTGATTCAGTTCACAAAAGACAGGCCGCACCGAAAACATTTTACAAGCAGGTTTTATCCTTTTTCCAAACCCCTTTTTTCCTCTCCCCCTTCACAGATTCTTACATAGAAATGTTGCTTTTCGTTCTCTGGCTCTGTTCCCGGAAGTATGTTGCAAGTCAATGTACCAGGACAAGGTTATCTTGGATCTGGGAAGCGAAAGCTTTACTGTTCTCAGCTCTGAGTTGTTACAGCGTTTTTGTTACAGAGAGGACTGCTTAGCTCATGCTTTTTGTCTTAGAGGAAATTGTAGTTTTTAAAATGCGTACTCCGAGGCCTGGTTGGGGGGGGGATTCACAAACAGTTTTTAGGGCTTTCTGGGGTAACCCTAACTGTACCCCTTCACTGGGACTGTTGACCCAATGGATTGCCTTGGAAGACAACTGCTTCAGTTTTCCCTCCATCGTTTCTGACATGGTTTAAATCTGGGAGTAGGAAACTTGTTGCCCCCCCCCAGGTGTGGTTGGACCACGACTCCTACCCCTGCTTCCTGTTGGCCATGCTGGCTGGGCCTGATGGGAGCTGAAGTCCAAGAACAGATGGAGCCCATAGGCTCCCTATCCCTGCCTTCATCAGTTGTAATAAAAAGCCAGAACAGGCACTCATGCAGAGACTGAGCAGGAAGCCTCCTGGTCTGGGTGGGGCTCCCAGGAGTCTGCCTCTCTTTAAACATTCAGGAGACAAGTCACAGGCTTTCAGTATGTCCCTGCCATGAGCATTCACTACCACAAGATATAGCCCCTAGCTTTTTAGACCTTTTTTGTTTCCCTGGGACTGAAAATATTCAGTGAAAAATGAGCTATAAACACCACTATTAAGTAAGTAAATACATTTTGCAGGAGGGTTTTCAGCACATAGCAGAAATTTAGGTTTGTGCAATTGAAGTGGATTAAAAGGCAATATCACCCCGGAGCGATAAACACATTTTTGAAAAGAAAAAAGACTTTTTGCAGTTTGGAAAATGACGTGGAAATGCCTAGAAAAGTATAGAAGGAAGGAATGCCTGTCATGGGGAGGTGGAGACACATATATGTCACTTTGAGCTTCTTGGAAATAAAGGTGGGATGTAGACTAGATAACTTATTTCAAAAATAATAAGTGAGGAGGGTGGTGAAATTAAGTTTCAAAAGTTTGAAGAACTGCCAAGGAGGTTAATAAACTGGTTGCAATATTATCATCTAAATGAATTGTTTAAAACAGATAAAAAGTTAGGTTTTGGGAACCAATCATTCCAGTTGGAGAGAGACCTGCTAGATATTAGTAATATTAAGGTAATTTCAGAAACGTATAAGATATGCAAAGAAAAGATGAGCAAGTGAAATCTTCTATGATACACTGGGCAATGGATAGCGAAAATGTATAAATCTGAATCGAATATTTGCTGGAAGTGCAAAGAAAAAGAAGGTACCTTTTTCCATATGTAGTGGGAAATGATATACAATGAGCTGAAAAAAATGTTTAAGGTAACTTTTTATAAGAAACCAGAGGCTTTTCTTTTAGAGATTAGAGATACCTAAACAATATAAAAACTTGTTTATATATGTGACCACAGCTGCTCGTATGATATTTGTCCAAAGATGGAAAGAAGACAACGTCCCAACCAAAGAAGAATGGCAGCAAAAAACTATTGGAATATGTAGAAATGGCGAAACTCACCGGAAGAATAAGAAATCAATACGACAGTGTCTTTGATTTAGAGTGGGAAACGTTTATGGAATATTTTATAAACTATTGCAAACAGATACACTCATTAGCAGGTTTAAAGTAAGGACGTGCAGCGTGATAAAAGTAATTTCGAATATATGGGTTAACTAATAATTAGGCTTAAACTGGGAGTTGCAATAAAGATACTATAAATATAAGAAATCGCAGAAAGGGAGGAGGGAGGCAGAAATGGGGTTTTGAAATTTGATGTAAAACTATATCTTTTTTGTTTGATGGAAACTGCAAAATGATACACACACGCGCAGACAAATATATATAGGAGAAAGGTGGTATATAAATGCAATTTTAAAAATCGATAAATCAAAGTGAACTCTCAGCAAAGACTGGTGATACATTTAAAGGGGACTGTGGCTTGTAAAGGGTTCAGGGAACTGTAGGTCCATAAGGGGCAAACTATAGTTCCCATTATCCTTTGGCTAAAAGGGAGAGCGTTTATGGGGGTCCCCCCCAAATCTGAGAACCACGAAATTAAATGAATAAATCAAATAGATTGTGGGCTTGTTCAGAGCCGTCTTTCCCGTAGGGCGCTGGCCTCTCGGGGGATCGCTCTCCTGCATTGGCATGGGGGAGAGGTGCGCCCCCCACAATGGCTGGCAGTGCGCAGCTACGGCCACCCCAACACTATCGGGCAGACATTTGCAGCCTGGCGCCGCATCTGCTAAACACAGCCCTGGGTTTGTTGCTTTTCCCTTCTGGGATTCCTCCCTTGCACGGGGGTTGGTCTAGATGACCGCTGGGGATCTCTCCCGCTCACCTGGCCCTCCTCCCTCCTTGTGCAGCGGTGCTGTCGGTCTTCACGCGGACGCCGCGCCTGGAGTCCCGCCTCGGGCACCCGGCGGTCCTGCACTGCGGCTTCTCGGCGCCGGCCTCGGCCTTCTCGGTGGAGTGGCGCCCTCAGTTCCGGGGGGCCGGGAAGGTGGTGCTGGCCTTCGACGGAGCCACGCGGGGGGTGCCTGCGGAGCGTGGCCGTCCGCCACGAGGGCACCTACATCTGCACCGTCTACCTGCCCCACCTGCACGCCCAGGTGGTGGGTGAGTGAGCGACCGGGGGGTCTCCCTCGCAGGGAGGGCGGGGGGAAGGAAGGGGAAAGGGGGGTCCACTGCCCCAAGGGACCCCCATGGAGCCAGCATCTTGCATTCTCACAGTGGCCAAATGCCGGCCAGGCCCTAGGGATCCAGATAGACTGCTCCTGGGCCTGGAGGCGCCAAAAGAACATAGGGAGAGTGCTTCAACCTCGCAGTGGCCCAATTGCCCTGAGATCCCTGCCTGGCAGGGGTTGGGCTAGATGACCCTTGGGGATCCCTTCCACCTGCCTGATTCTAGGCTTCTAAGAACCAAGCGATCCAGAGAGACTGCCCCTGGCCTGGGAGGCTCCTGAAGAAGCGCCTGGCCACTTGGTCAAGCCAACGGGGACCCTGTCTTCCTCAGGATTCGAATCCAAGAGCCCCCCTCTCCCCTCCCAGCAGCTGGGAGCCTGCAGTGCTCCTGGTTGTCAGCAGGGGGCGCTCTGCTCACTCCATCTCCCCCTCTTGCCCTGCAGAGCCCCCCCAGGTGACGCTGCGCCCCACGACGCTCTCCGTGCCCCCCAGCGCCCGGCCCCAGCTGGCCTGCGAGGTCTCCGGCTTCTTCCCTCTGGGTGCCTCGGTCAGCTGGAAGCAGAGGGGGTCCGGCACCCCCCAAGACGCCTTCCTGGACATCGGGGACTCGGGGCACCGCCAGGCTCCTGACGGCACCTTCAGCTTCACCAGCTTCGCCCGCCTGCTGCCCGTCCCGACCGAGGACCACGGGGTCTCCTACGTCTGCCATGTGGGCCACGCCGGGCTGGGCGAGGCGGGGGTCAAGAAGGCGGTCGTGCTCCATGTGGCAGGTGGGTGTCTGCACTTGGGGGTCTGTGCCGGGGTCCCCTGGGGGCTGGGTAGCAAGGCCCAGAAGACCGGCTGCGGGTGTGATTCCTGACTGGCGGAGGTTGGGGGGTCGTCCGTCCTGGGTGATTTAGCTGGGATTCCTCCCTTGAAGGGGGTTGGGCTGGATGACCGCTGGGGTGCCCTCCCAACTAGGATTCTGTGAATTGGCACTGATCAAGTCGGGCATGGGGTGGAGGATATGGAGGGTGGGGCGAAGGTGCAGCTTTGGGACCTGCACTGGGTGGCCAAGGCAGGGTGGGGGTCTGACGTCGCCCCCCTTCTCCCTCCCTGACGCCCCCCCTTCTGCCTCTGCCCCTTCTCCCCCCCCCAGGGTCCCTGGGCCCCTCCCTGGAGGACGCCATCGGCTTGTTCCTGGTCGCCATTGTGCTCCTGGGAGTCTTGCGGTCCTTCTTCCGATGGGGTAAGGTTGTTCCCACCCACCCCTTCTGTACTGTTATTTTTGTTATCAATATGGTCCTATTTTACCATTTGGTCAATATTTTAGGGGATACTTTAGCTGAGATTCCTGGGGTCCCTTCTGATTCTACAATTCTAGGATTCTATAAATGTGCACAGCATCCTCCTTTTCTGGATCTCCGGGCAGTTTGCGGCATAAAAATGCATGATGAAAACACAACGTACATGATAAAAATGAGAACCAAAACAAATAACCCAGCCTCCCTCAAGTCTAATTATTATACTGAAAAATAGAAATATTTTCCTGGGGGAGACAATTCAGAATCTATTAAGACCATGCAAATATTGACAGTAAAAGCAGTTGAGAAATCTCTCCTCCACCACCTGACCCCTTTGAATGGCGGAACTGGCACTGGCCAATTGACTCCCCTTTCCCACAGTTGCCAGTACAAGAAGCTCAGCCGGGAGAGCCTGAGGCTCTTGATTTCCGGGTTGTGGGTTCAAGATTCCTGCCTTGCGGGGGGTTGGACTAGATGACCCTCAGGGTCCCTCCCGGCTCCAAGGCTCTTTGGAACTCCCTGCCTCTTGATACCAACCAGGCGCCTTGGCCAGACTCTCTTTGGTCGCCTGCTAAAAACATCCCTGCCCAGCGGCTCAGAAATATTGATTTCCGTTTTAGCTTTCTGCATGCTTTCAAGTATTCCTGTCCATTTCCCTGGGTTTTCTGGTCATTCACCTTTCCCTGCTTCATTTTCCTCCTTTTCAGCTTCTGAAGAAAAACCCAAATCGGAGAAGCCCAAATCCGAGGTCAGTGTCCAAGATACGCCCAAGACTGCCAAGTTCTCTTGAATCCTCATTTTTCCGTTCTTTAAAAAAAATATCTCTATGCCACTCACTGAGAGGCAGTGCGGTGCAGTGGTGAGAGGGCCGGACTAGGCCCTGGCAGAGAGATCTGGGTTCGAATCCCCAGTCCCTGGCCATGATGAAGCTCGCAGGGGGGCTGGGGGGCAGGATCCAGTCTGCCTACTTCGCAGGGTTGTTGTGGAGCAATTCCCGCAATGGCAACCCCCAGCCAGCTAATGTTTCCTCTCCGAATCGGGTCAGAATCTCACGGATTTCTCTTCTTTCTGCAGTAACGGACTTTGGGCAACCCAGCTCCCGGCTTGGTTTGTTGCCTGTCTCCGGATCCCGTTGAAAGAGCAAAGTGGATTGTAGGCCCCCGGACTCCTGGGTCCCTCCTCTTCCGCTGCCCAGTCTTGCCCCTCCGGTCCCTTGTGGGAAGCCCCTTCCCCTTCCTTTTTGGGGTCAGGGGTCTGCTTGGCTTCGCATCCTGCAGACTCACAGGTGTGATTTCAAGGAGGGGGCCAGATCTGTGCATAGCAAAAGCCCCCTTTCTGACAGTCCCTGCCCCTCCTCACTTGCGTGCTGTGAAATGATTAATTGGAAGGGAGCCCTGAGGGTCATGTAGTCCAACCTTCCGTAAGACAGGAATCGCAACAAAAGCATCTCTGAACTCTGCACATGCTCTAGGAGACTCTTGAGGGGGGCCTGTGTTGTCTTTGGGATTGTGGGAGAGAACCTTTTTGGAGTAGTAATAATAATAATAATAATTTATTATTTATACCCCGCCCATCTGGCTGAGTTTCCCCAGCCACTCTGGGCGGCTCCCAAGCAGTGTTAAAAACAGAACAGTGTTATATATTAAAAACTTCCCTGAACAGGGCTGCCTTAAGATGTCTTCTGAATGTCAGGTAATTATTTATCTCTTTGACATCTGATGGGAGGGCGTTCCACAGGGCGGGCGCCACTACCGAGAAGGCCCTCTGCCTGGTTCCCTGTAGCCTCACTTCTCGCAATGAGGGAACTGCCAGAAGGCCCTCGGTGCTGGACCTCAGCGTCCGGGCTGAACGATGGGAGAGGAGACGCTCCTTCAGGTATACAGGACCGAGGCCGTTTAGGGCTTTAAAGGTCAGCACCAACACTTTGAATTGTGCTCGGAAACGTACTGGGAGCCAATGCAGATCTCTCAGAACCGGTGTTATGTGGTCTTGGCGGCCACTCCCAGTCATCAATCTAGCTGCCGCATTCTGGATTAATTGCACTTTCCGGGTCACCTTCAAAGGTAGCCCCACGTAGAGCGCATTGCAGTAGTCCAAGCATGAGATAACTAGAGCAGTGTTTCCCAACTGGTGTTCCGCGGCACACTAGTGTGCCGCGAGACGTTGCCTGGTGTGCCGTGGGAGGGAGGCGGGCGAGTCGGGCGGCGAGAGGCGGGGCGGCGGCAGCATTTCCTGCTGGATGCAAATCCAAACATGGCAGGCGCCTCCCTCGCTCCTTTGTAGGTGGACCATCGAGAGAGAAAGAAAAGGAGGCGAAAGAGCGAGAGAAGGCGCCTGCGTGGAAAGAGGAGCGAGCAGTGTGCCTGCGCGCCGCGGCGCCCGAGTGCAGTGAAATTCCGTGAAGAGGGGAGGGGGGGCTGGAAAAGAGAGAAAGGAAAGATTTTTCATTTTAAAAAAAAAAAGGAAGAGGGAAAGAAGAGAAAAAGCGGCAGAAGCTGAGGGGAAGGTTTTCGTGAGGGAGAGAGAGAGAGAAACGCGGGGCTGGCGGGACCCCTCCTCTTCCACCACGCGTCGCCCGCCACCGCCTCAGAATCTCCTCAGGAGCGGCGGCGGCTGCTCCCCCTCGCCCCCTTCCTCCCCCCAGCCCCCTCCCAACCCCCGGACGAGGGACGCGAGGCGGCGCCGCTGAGAGGACGGGAAGGCCCCCGGCGGCGGGGTCGGCTCGAGCAAGGAGGGGCGAGCGCTAGCCGGCTGGCTCTAGCCCGGCAAGTGGAGGAGGAGGAGGAGGAGGAGCACGCCGTCGCTTCCACAGCGGCCGCCCCACACTCCCCTCCCCGGGCACCGGCGGGGAGAATGACGGAGCTCCAGTCCGCGCTGCTACTGCGGAGACAGCTGGCAGGTCGGTCCGTCCGTCGGTCAGGGCAAAACACACCACAGCGCAGGCAGAGGCAGGCAGGCCCGTCTCTCCCTGCCCCCCCCCTCGGACCTGGCCGGCCTGGGGTTTGCACCCCAAACATTCATGTCCACCCCAGCTACACAAGCCACACCTTGCTCTCAGTTTGATCTGTCAAATAACTCACCTATCATTCACATAAAGAACCTAGTCTATCCTCAAACGTCAGAATGTACCTCCTCTCTAGCTTCCCCCACTTCATCTAGGCACTTTCAGCCCTTACTTAACCCACCCCAGCCTGCTTACTCTTCCTTCATTTGCTATAAAAACTAAATACAGAGAGAGACTGAGAGCTGTTGACGAGGAGCTACGTGTGTGTCTTTCTTCGATTCCAGCCAGAATATCAGCTTTGTGTTCAGCCAAACAGGCCCAGGTTGCGCACTGAATAAAGTATTTTATAATTTTTCATATTTCTGTTTACTTACTATTTCATAATAAAGTAATTATAAAATACTTTCTTTGTGTTTATTTGATTCCTATTAAAGAGAGTTACTTTATATATAGTCAATATAGGCACAGAGTTAAATTTTTAAACATTTTCTAATGGTGGTGTGCCTCGAGATTTTTTTCATGAAACAAGTGTGCCTTTGCCCAAAAAAGGTTGGGAAACACTGAACTATAGCATGCACCACTCTGGCAAGACAGTCCGTGGGCAGGTAGGGTCTTAGCCTGCGTACCAGGTGGAGCTGGTAGACAGCTGCCCTGGACACAGAGTTAACCTGCACCTCCATGGACAGCTGTGAGTCCAAAATGACTCCCAGGCTGCGCACCTGGTCCTTCAGGGGCACAGTTACCCCATTCAAGACCAGGGAATCCCCCACACCAACCCGCTCCCTGTCCCCCAAAAACAGGACTTCTGTCTTGTCAGGATTCAACCTGAGGAACCTGAGTAGGGGAGACTGACTTGAGCAAAATCAGCATATCCCTCCCACCCCAAAATAAATAAATCAGAATGTGGGTCATTGGGTATCCCTTTACCTCCCCCTCCGGGGCATTTGAAGTGGTACAGTCCAGAGCCAAGTTTATCCCCTCTAGAGACCTGGGTGCAAAAGGAGCCCATTTCCCCACAACGTCCCTGCAGA
Source organism: Podarcis bocagei (assembly GCF_964188305.1). NCBI lineage: Eukaryota > Metazoa > Chordata > Lepidosauria > Squamata > Lacertidae > Podarcis > Podarcis bocagei. The sequence goes on from NC_138126.1 coordinate 350,136, forward strand.
GACGGCCAGGCAGAGCAGCTTTTGTTCCCCTCGGCCCTCTCCCTCGATACGAACAAGGGCGTCCGCGGTTTCTTTTCAAGAAAACCTCCTGCCGTGCTGGTTTAGCTCAGCGCGCGGGGAGTGACCGAGCGGGTGGCAGGATCCACGGGCCACATTTACAAGCCTGGTGGGCCAGATCCGGCCCGTGGACCATAGTTTGAAGATGCCTGGTCAAAAGCCTCCTCCATTTTTGAGGGCCAGGAAGTGAGTGGCCCCTGCAGCTTCGCCTGCTGGAAAGGGGGCGACATGCCAGAGGCCAGCCTGGCAGGGTTGTTGTGGAAGGAGGAGCTCCTGGGAGGAAAGGAGGCGCCAGGGAAGTGCCATTCTGTCAGTAAAGCGCCTCCGTCCCTCACTCCTCCTCCAAACGAGAACCAGGGGTGTGTGTGTGGCACACAACTGTATTTTTCCATGTATAAGATGAGCTTTTTTGACCCCAAAATGAGGTTCTAAATTTACACAGGTAGTAATGGGGCGGGGAGGGGAATGCCGAAAATCGCTCGCCCACCAGCAAGCAGGATCGGGATTGGCAGATATATGTAAATATACAGCCAGCAAAAGGGGATTCAGTGCAACAACGGAAACTATTAACCACGCAACCTACGATCTTGTAAGAGGGAGACTCTGAGGAAAGGGGATTAAGATGCCTTCTTCCCCATCCCCAGTGGATTAAAATGTCCAAAGATTAGGAAAAGAAGAAAGAAGAGGAAGCAGGATTGGATGAACATTCAAAGAGACCAGAATTTTGGATTGTGACTCGGCTGAGATTTGTTGGAACAGTTTTAATAAGGCTTTACAGAAACTGGACCGAGAAACTGGAGAGATACCAATTTGGATTATTAGATGATCATTGTAAGAGTCATACTGAACTGTCTGAGTGGATAAGATTTGAAGGCTGGGCTAGGTAGGGAGATGAAGGGAAAGTGTCGTCTTGCTGAAGGGGAGGAGAAAGGCTGGATACTAAATGCAGCTGGGATTATTCTGGAGGGCATATTCTGAATAATTGTTCCTACAGATGATTTTCAGACGGATATGGGAGTTTCCTTTTCATCTCTTTTTGGATTTTTTAATATTAAGATTCCTTTATTTTGAATTTAGGAGGACACACACAGGAAAAGGAGAGTTGGAGGTGGGAGGGACCTGCAAGGAACGCAGGGAAGGAAGGATCTCTCAGGGTGGGAGATGGGGAGAAGAGGGGGTCACATAGGGGAGAAGTGGGGGAGCCTGTCTTTCTATGGGTTGATGAATTATATGATATATATGATACAAATGTGATAAAGGGTATTTTAGTTATTCTCCCCCCCTTTCTCTTTTCTATACAGTGGTGCCTCAAATAGAATCCGTTCCGCGAGTCTCTTCGTCTTGCGGTTTTTTCGTCTTGCGAAGCAAGCCCATTAGCGGCTTAGCGCTATTAGCGGCTTAGCGGATCAGCTGATAAGTGGCTTAGTGGATCAGCAGATAAGCGGCTTAGCGGATCAGCTGATAAGCAGCTTAGCAGCTTAGAAAAAGGGAGGGAAGGGGGGGGAACCCGCAGGAACTTGCAAGACATTTTCGTCTTGCGATGCAAGCCCATAGGAAATTCGTTTTGCGAAGCACCTCCAAAACGGAAAACTCTTTCGTCTAGCGAGTTTTCCGTCTTGCAAGGCATTCGTCTTGTGGGGCACCACTGTACAATTGTGTTTTGTTAGAGTTGTTAAATAATTTTCGCTTTATTATTTTTCTTTTCTTGTTTTCCCTCTGTATGAATTCTTTGATGGGAAATGAGACTTTCCTTCTGACTGAAGCTCTTTCCACATTCCAAGCACTGATATGGTTTCTCTCCTGTATGAATTCCTTGATGGGTTGTGAGATGGGTGCTTTTGTGGGATGTGAAACACAAGAGCAATCAACTACAGTGGTACCTCGGGTTAAGAACTTAATTCGTTCTGGAGCTTCATTCTCCCCCCCCCAAAAAAAATTATTCATTTTATAACACTAATAAACAACACAAACAGAAAAACAAACAATACAAATTATTGTATTGTCCTTATTTTTTCTAAACATTGTTAGGTGGGCTTCCCAAATCCCCCCTATCTGATTTTCATTTTACCTCATCTTTAGCCGTTACATATATCATAATTTCTAACCTTTTTTTTAAAATCACGCTTACTTTAACCATAAAAATATTCATTTTATTACTTACAGATAATACTATTTTAAAATACACTATCTTCTACTTCTAACCCTACAGCCTTTCTTAATAAATGTGTTTTTCAACACTTTTTTCAGTTCATTATAAATCCTTTCCCAGAACTCTTTTACCTAGGGGCACGTCCACCACATGTGGTAAAAGGTTCCTTCTTTTTCCTTACATTTCCAGCATTTATTATCATGAGTATGATACATTTTTGCTAACTTCACTGGTGTTAAGTACCATCTACACATCATTTTCATCAAATTTTCTCTTAATATATTACATGCTGTGAATTTAATTCCTTTTTTCCACAATTTCTCCCAATCCACCATCATAATATTGCGTCCCACATCCCCGGCCCATTCAATCATTACAGATTTCACTTGTTCATCTTTCGTATGCCATTCCAGCAATCAATTATACATCTTAGATAGATTTTTTGTTTTTGCATCTAATAATTCCATTTCCAGTTTGGATTTCTCTGTTTGAAAACCAATTTTCTTATCCATTTTAAACACTTCATTTATCTGAATGTACTGGAACCAATAATCTAATTTATCTTTCAACTGATCATAATATTTTAATCTAAATTGGTCCCCTACTTCCATCAAAATATCATTATACTTCAACCACGTGGCGTTCATATCCAACCTTTTATGGGTCTTAGCTTCAATAGTGATATCCACCTGGCTGTTTCCCTTTCTAGCAAATTCTTATATCTTATCCAAACATTGTACATAGATTTTCTAATTACATGATTTTTAAATCCTTTGTGAGCTTTTATCTCCTGACAGTAAGAGCTGTTCGACAGTGAAATTTGCTGCCAAGGAGTGTGGTGGAGTCTCCGTCTTTGGAGGTCTTTAAGCAGAGGCTTGACAACCATATGTCAGGAGGGCTCTGATGGTGTTTCCTGCTTGGCAGGGGGTTGGACTCGATGGCCCTTGTGGTCTCTTCCAACTCTAGGATTCTATTATCTTCTCATAGCACAAATATGTTAGGATATTTCCGTTCCACCTTAAAAGGGAGCAGGCTTTGTGAATCACAGAGTCTGCGTATTTCCTGTTCACAGGATGTTTGTGTTTTGATAGAGCTGTTCTCTCTCTCTGCGCCTGAACATGCAAGCAGGCAGTCATGTTTTTTCTTTGTCCTGACCGACGCTGAATAAACTTCTAAATAATACTCTCCTGAGTGCGTCTTTCGCTGTACGAACTCTGCGATAGAGCGTGCATGCGCTCTGGAATGTGGAAAGCTATTTTCTGGAGCTCGTGTCGCTAATTGCTGATACTGTATCTACGGGAGGTCGATGGACGTCCGGAGTCGACGTGGAGGCAGTGATGGCCTATGTCTCCCTGGCAGTATCCCAACAACAGGTTTCGGGCCCAGATTCACGGCACTTACAGGAGAGTAGGACTGCGACAGACTGCTGAGGTATGTGTGGGAAAAGCGAGAGCAAAGGCTTTTCTGTTTGCCGCGGCAAGAGACTCTGATGTCCGGCTGGCCTAATTGGCCTGGGAGCCGAGCCAAGCAGGCTTCGTGATTAATGGGAGCCAATATAAGGAGTCTCTGAAGTGAAAAAGACTCACGGCTCAAGTAAAAAGCTGGAATGGAGTTTTTCCAAGCTTCTGAGGCTGCTGAATGCCCAAAATTAAATGGCCACAATTATGCGACCTGGGCTGTGTGGTGTGAAAGCTTACTATGACAGTTTGGAGTGTGGCATACTGTGTGTGAAGCCCCTCCAGTTCCTCTGACAGATAGATGGAAGGCCCAACATTCAAAAGCCATACACGTAATAGTCTTGTCCGTCTCTCTGGAGGAAATTGCTACGCTAGCTGGCAACACGACTGCACGTCAGATGTGGAATGCTTTGAAAGTAGCTCATCTGCCAGTCATCCCAGCCCAGAGTTTGACTGCATCGGAGGTCCTGGCTGTTTCCTAGAATGCGAGTGAATGCAGGGATGCTGAGGGCACCGGTTGCAAGCTGCAGGGGGAGCTGACTGTGGTGTCATCCCAGGCAGCATTCCAGCCTCCAGGGGGAGCCAAGGAGTCGGCAGCTCAGAGCTCTGTTTCTCATGGGAGCCAAGGTCATCCTCACAGATACCGGAAGGCCAGAAGTAAACAGAGACAGAAGCCAGCAGATGGCCCAAAGTAGAAGGGGGGTGAAGAGCCCACGCCAGTGGAAAACAAGGCTTTGTTTGCTGGCACAGCTTCACCAAAGGCTAAAGGCAAGTTTGATGGCCAGGAGCAGGGGGGCAAGCAGCAAAAGCCCACGCCAGTGCAAAACAATGTTTTGCTTGCCAGAAAAGCTGCTCCAAAGGCCAAGGCCAAATTTATCGTGGATTCTGGATGCACCCGCCATCTATCAAAAGACTGGCACCTGTTTATCTCCTTCACGCCTCAAGACGGAGAGATCCACCTGCTGATGGAAGGACGTTGCAAATTGCATGAAAAGGGACTGTGAAACTGGCAAGTCTGCACACTACCATCAGAGATGTACTTTATGTTCCAGGTGCTGCAGACAATTTGCTCAGTGTCCCACAGCTGATTGTGCGTGGCTTTGAGGTTTCCTTCAAGAGGAGCGTCTGTGTCATCAGGAAAGGCAAAGAGGACATTTTGCATGCAAAGTTTATAGATGGTTTATTCTGTATAACTTATGATGACATTGCTGTTGCTGTGTCTAATGTTGATTCTTGTTGTGTTGCACAGACTAACAAAGTACTTCATGCAGGATGTATTCATGAAACACATAGAAGATTTTGTCACATGTCTTGGCAGGCGCTGGCCAAGATGCCTGAGTTGGTTGAAGGTTTGAACATCAAACCCTGTAAGTTTCACATGAAGTGTGTATCTTGTGCAGAGAACAAGGTGAAGGTTGCTCCAAAAGGCAAGGAGTCTAGCAGGCAGGCTTCCAAACCCTACCAGCTAGTGCATGCGGACCTGGTTGGTCCACTTGCGCCCTCTTTGGGAGGAGCCAGGTACTTCATGGTTCTAATTGATTCTTTTTCCAGGTACATTCATGTGTTTATGCTTGAGCAGAAATTGCAAGCGTTTCCTAGGTTCAAGGCATTCTGTGCTTGGTTGGAGAATGTTCACAGTAAACGTATCGGCTGTTTCTTTACTGATCGGGGCGGGGAATTCACTTCTCAGCAGTTTGAAGCTTTCCTGACTGAGAAGGGAATCCAGCATGACTTGTCAATGCCTAGATCGCCATGGATGAATGGACTTGCTGAGCGAGCAAACCAAACCAATCTCCCTGAGAAGTTTTGGGGGGAGGCTCTGTCAACGTTAGTTTATACCTTTAATCGCAGACTGTCATCACCTATTGGTTGTACTCCCTATGAGAAGATGTTTGGTAAGAAACCTAACGTCAAGCACATGAGAATCTTTGGTTCTGACATTGGGTACACACCCCACAGAGCAACAAGCTTGGGAAGCGTGGGGCACATGGTTTGTTCATGGGGTACGAAAAAGGTTCATACAGGGTATGGATGACTGACTCTAAGTCCATTAAGTTCACAAAGAGTGTTGAGTAAAATCCTATGTGGGGGGGGGGGGGAATGTGGGAATTTTCCAGAGTTACCCAGAGGAGGATGAAAGTGATGTGAAAAAAGCAGATAATGTTGAGGAAGCTGATGATGATGATGATCAGAGTTCGGATTCCAGCTCAGTGGGCGGCGCTGCTGCTGGTGTCAGTGACAGTGATGACACAGCAGACTACAAGAGCGCAAAGGCCTCAGTCAGACCATCTGATGCGTCTGACAATGAACTGGAAGAACCACTGTTCACCATTGGTCACTTTTCTCCTAAGAAGGAGGAGATGAGTCCAGAAGACTTGCGTCTAGTACGCAGATCTGAGAGAGCCACAAAGGGCAAACCTCCAAAGAGATTTGCTGATGAGTTTGCTAAGACAGCAACTGCTGTTCTTAGTAGCTCAGAGAAGGTGTGGGAACCTTCAAGCTTCAAAGAGGTTCAGGAGTTAACCTCTAAAGATGCTGAGCCTTGGCTTAATGCCATGAAGGCTGAAGTTGATTCCTTGAACAGGAACCAAACTTGGGAGCTGGTACCGGTAGTCCCAGGAATGAGACTGGTTGGCAGCAAATGGGTCTTCAAGACCAAGACAGACCAGAATGGCAAGGTTGTCAGACACAAAGCCAGATTGGTTGCCAGAGGTTTTTCACAGGTACCAGGACAGGATTACCACGAGACCTACTCACCCACCGTCAAATATGAGAGCATTCGGCTGATGCTCAAAATCGCTGCAGAGAAACTGCATGTTTCCCATCACAACATTAATACAGCTTTTTTGTACGGGATTTTGGGGGAGGAGCTGTACATGCTTCCACCTGATGGAATGCAGATACAGAAGGGAATGGTCTGTAAATTGCGGAAATCCTTATATAGTCTCAAGCAGAGTGCCAGGTGTTGGAACACAAAACTCACTGAGACGTTGCTTTCTCTAGGTTTTCACCAGGGCAAAGCTGACCCATGTGTGTTTGTCAAGGAGGAGGGGCAAAACAAACTATTGTTTATGTTTTGTTGATGATCTTCTGATGTTTTGGAAGAATCAGGCTTTTTACCAAAGCACCCTAGCTCAGCTGAAGGAGCACTTTGACATGAAGGATCTTGGTGAGGTATCCAACTATCTTTCTCTGCAGGTGGAGAGGGACCAAGCAGGTAATTTTCTGGTACACCAAACACAGAAAATTGCTGATGTATTAACCAGGTTGAATTTGGTTGATACAAACCCAGCAGACACACCGATGGTGACAGGTTACCAGGTAGACCGTACTGCTGAAGCGTTTTCTGACACTACGCTGTACAGATGCATTCTAGGCAAGTTGAATTTCATTGCTAGATGCTCAAGACCTGACATAGCTGTAAGCACTAACCTGCTTAGCAGACATGCTAACAATCCTTCTGTTCAGGATTGGAAAGCTCTGAAGCGCATAGCCCACTATTTGAAAGGGACTATGCACTACAGGCTGAGGTTCACCAGTCAGAAGACTGGAGGTCTTGAAATCTTTGCAGATGCTAGTTTTGGAAGTGACACCACAGATGGTACAAGCACTTCTGGAGTGTGCTACATGTACAACCACTGTCTGTTTGACTGGTTGTGCAGGAAGCAGACGACAGTGAGCCTAAGTTCCTGTGAAGCAGAACTCAATGCTCTGTCATTTTCACTCATGGATTGTGAATGGTTGATGCAACTGTTTAAGGACATAGGAGTTTCTGTGAAATGTCCTATACAAGTGTATCAAGACAATAGATCCTATTTGGCTTTGCTGAACTCAGAGAGTTGCAAGCAAAGAACCAAGTACTTGCAGATTAAACTACATCGTGCAAGAGAGTGTATTCAGAAAGGACTCATTCGGGTGTCCTACATGCCAGGAAATGAAATTCCTGCTGATCTGTTGTCTAAGGTTGTTAACAGAGAACAACTTAAGGTTTATGTACAGAGGTTGCAATTGGGTTGAACCACAGGTACTACAGGTTACACGGAAAGGGGGAGGATGTTAGGATATTTCCGTTCCACCTTAAAAGGGAGCAGGCTTTGTGAATCACAGAGTCTGCGTATTTCCTGTTCACAGGATGTTTGTGTTTTGATAGAGCTGTTCTCTCTCTCTGCGCCTGAACACACAAGCAGGCAGTCATGTTTTTTCTTTGTCCTGACCGACGCTGAATAAACTTCTAATACTCTCCTGAGTGCGTCTTTCGCTGTACGAACTCTGCGATAGAGCGTGCATGCGCTCTGGAATGTGGAAAGCTATTTTCTGGAGCTCGTGTCGCTAATTGCTGATACTGTATCTACAGGAGGTCAATGGACTTCCGGAGTCGACGTGGAGGCAGTGATGGCCTATGTCTCCCTGGCAGTATACCAACAAAATATGCATGCCAACCAAATACTTTATCAAAACCTTCCAAATCTAAAACATGTGTATCTTCCAACAAAAACCATTCTGGAATAATCTGCGAGCAAGGATGGGCACTGAGTTCTTGTCCTTGGCAACCCAGCAGAGAAGTTGACATGGCCTTTCCCACCCACCGTAACCTCTAATAAAAACCATTCTTTCAACCAGCAAAAGGCTGCTGCTTCAAAAATAGCTCCTTAAATCTGACAGGAAGAAACCCCCTCTCTCTTTCACATCTGTTAATAATTTAAACTTAATTCTGGGGGTTTTTCCCCTGCCAGATAAATTTAGATAATACTTTTTGCCATTCCTTAAAACAATTCAACTTGTCAATGATAGGGAGAACTTGAAACAAAAACAACTTAGGCAATACATTCATCTTTACCGCAGAAATTTGACCCAACAAAGATAGTTTCAACCTTGTCCAGATGTCCAAATCTCTTTTGACATCCTTCCATAACTTTTCATAGTTGTCTTTATACAAATTCAAATTTTTGCAGTCATATTTACACCCAGATATTTCACCTTTTCCACAAACTTCAGCCCTGTGGTTTCCTCTAAATTAGGTTTTTCATGTATCGTTAATTTTTTTTCTAAGACTTTGGTTTTATTCTTATTCAATTTAAAACCTGCAACCTGTCCAAACTCTTGAATTATCAATAGTGCTTTGATTGCACTGATCTCAGGGTCCTGTAAAGTCAATACCAAATCATCAGCAAAGGCTTTTAACTTACATTGCTTAGTTCCCACTACTATGCCTTTAACTTCCTCATCCTTCCTTATCCTATTCAGCAGCACCTCTAGGACAGAAATAGAAAGCGGGGGGGGGGGAGTGGGCACCCTTGCCTGGTTCCCTTCTCAATCCTAATTTCTTCTGAGACCACATTGTTAATTATAATTTTTGCTTTCTGCTCAAAGTAAATTGTGTTAATACCATTTAGAAAGTTTTGACCAACCCCCATATAACATAAGTTCTGTTTCATAAAACTCCAATAAACATTATCAAAGGCTTTCTCTGCATCAATAAACGTTAACATTGCTTTAGTATTCTTTTTTACCTCTAATCTTTCCAGCACATCTGCTATGTTCCCAATACAGTCGTACCTCGGGTTAAGTAGTTAATTCATTCCAGAGGTCCGTTCTTAACCTGAAACTGTTCTTAACCTGAAGCACCACTTTAGCTAATGGGGCCTCCTGCTGCAGCCACGCGATTTCTGTTCTCATCCTGAAGCAAAGTTTTTAACCCGAGGTACTATTTCTGGGTTAGCAGAGTCTGTTACCTGAGGTACCACTGTATATCTTTCTTTTCTTTTTTTAAGCACTGCCCTGCAGCGTTGTGATTCTATTTTTTTCTTTTCCCCCCCTTAGTTTCCAATACAAATATATAATAATTTCATATTCAATTTTTCACAAATTGTCTCTTTTTGGACTTCCTTCAGCTTCTCTGACAATCATCCATATATAAATTTAAGTTACGCATTTCCCAAGTTTGTACTGTCATTAATAAACCCTCTCACTTCTATTCCCTTTTAACAATACTTCTCCAGTTTCACAGTGCTTCTTAAAACCCCACTAGCATTATCTGCTCATCACAAAAACTTTTCAGATAATCTGTAAATTTTCCCCAGTCCTCGATAAACTTTTGGTTTCGAAGATATCTAATCTTCCCAATCAGTTTGTCCAATTCTGCATAGTCTAACAGCTTCCTTCTCCATTCTTCCATTGTCGGTATTTCCTCTTGTTTCCATTTCTGGGCCAGTAGAATTCTTGCTGCTGTAACTGCATATTGGAAGAGTTTGCAGTCCTTTCTTTTCATTTCATGTCCTGTAAACTCTAAAAGAAAAGCCTCTGGTTTCTTTATAAATGTATATTTTAACACCTTTTCCAATTCATTATATATCATCTCCTAGAAACTTTTCACTTTCTTACATTCCCACCACATGTGATAAAATGTTCATTCTTTTTCTTTACATTTCCAACATTTATTACATATCTTAAACATTTTCGCTAACTTTACCGGTGTTATATACCATCTATATACCATTTTCATGACATTTTCTTTTAACGTCATACATGCTGTAAATTTTAAGTTTTCCTTCCATACTTTTTCCCAATCTTCAAATTGTATGTTATATCCAAAATCCCTGGCCCACTGTATCATTACCGATTTAACTTCTTCATCTTTCATGTACCATTCCAATAACAATCTATACATTTTTGACAAAATTTTACAATCATTATTTATTATTTCTATTTGAAATTTTGAGTCTTTTTATTCATAACCACTTTCTTTAATATATTTTTTAAACATTTCATTTACCTGAAAGTAATGCAACCAATCATAAACACATTTGTCAGGGCTGCCTCAGGTCCCAGCTCACAAGAGACCAACGCCAAGTCCAGTTTATATACAAAGATGTTTATTGAAGTTCATTGTTCGCTCCACAGCCGAGGCGCGCAGCCCCACGTCTGTTACGCTTAGACCGCTGAAGTCCCCTCTGAGTCAGTCCCTCCCCTGCACCAGTTTAAGAGGCTTGTGCTGCTCTACCTCTTCCTTTCTTTCCTTTTCCACAGGGTCTTCCTGCCCCCTGGGGTTTCGCCCCTGCTGGATTCCCCTGACGCGGAATCCCCAGACAGCTCTTCCCCCCTCCTGCGGGCTTTGGGACCTGGCTCCTCCTCCGGGCTCCCTGTTCTTCCGCGCGCCTCCACATTTGAACTTGGCACGCGTTCGCAACCTCTAACCTTCCTCTTGACAGTTACACTACTCCCTGCACTACTCCCCTCCCCTTCCGGGAGGACGTCTTGCTCCGATCTTCCCCCCTTCTCTGCTGTCGGACCTGCTTCCCCTGTCACACTGGAATCTCCACCCCCTTCACTGCACTCTGGCGGGGAAGCCGGTCCCGACTCCCAGCTCCCACTTTGGGATCCCCTGCTGGTCCCCTGCTCCTGACGAGTCCCCCCTGTGACTCCCCTTGGCCTGACCACAGGCGCCCCCTTCTGGGAATCCTCCGATTCACTTGAAAGACTCATGGAATCCCTCGAGTCATTGTCATCCTCTTCCTCGCTGTCCTGGGATTCTTCCCCATCGCTCTCCATCTCCTCCCTCCCCTGTGCCTCTGTCCCTGAACCCCTGACATCCATCCCCCCCTCGAAGCCCCCCCTTCCCCCCCACCGCTCGGGCGCAGGTTCTGGGAGCTCCGTCGTTGCGGGGGTAGATGCTGTACACAGGTCGTCGACGTCGATCTCCTCTGCTTCCAGTTCAGTGTATGTGTGCTCGAACTCGGGTTCGCCCCCCAACTTGTCCACGTCCTCCTCTCCCCCTGTTACTTCGGGCGGTGCTGTTTGCCAAGGCCCCCTCAGCCATCTCCTGCGCAGTCCTCTTCTGGTTGATCGTCCCACCAGTAAGAGGGGTCCGTGTCCACCCCCAAGCACGATCCCCTTGGAGGGCTCGATTCTGGCGTCGTCTCCTCTGCGGAGGAGAACCGCTGGAAAGTGCTGGCTGAAAGTGTGGGCGTAAAAAGCCAGTCATCGAAATAATCGGCTGGCATGGGCCTGTGTGGGAAAAGGGCATGGAACTCGTCTTTGAGAAGAGGTTCCTCCAGAGCGTAGCCCAGCACCCAACTGTTGGCGCTGGCCGGGGTACCTTCTCTGGCGAGAAGATATTCTACTCCCTCTTCCCCCCATCTCGAGTCCAGAATTTCTGTGACCTCGTTGAGTGGCGTGGCCCTCGGTGACTCCCCCCCCCTTGGTGACTCTCTGCGTGGGTCTGGTGCCGTCCCTGGCTCCTAAAATCTGTGTGGGGACTTGTAGGGTGTGAGCACCGACCTATGAAAGACCGGGTGCATTCTGGAACCTTCTGGGAGGGTCAACCGAAATGCTACGGGATTGATCCTGGCCTCAACTTGGTACGGCCCTAGCTGTCTGTGTCCTAGCTTCTTCTTAGCTAATGACTTGGCCGGCACCGCTTGGGCTGCTAACCATACCCAGTCCCCCACCTGGATGTCTTCTCCTGCCCTTCTGTGCCTGTCTGCCTGCACTTTATAGGCTTGTTTAGCTAGCTCCAAGTGCCGCCGGAGCTCCTCGTGGACCTCCTGCAGTTCTGCTGCTAAATGGTCGGCCCCCTGCGGCTCCCCCTCCCCCGTTGTCATCAACCCCGGGAAGGTTCTGGGATGTCGCCCATTGTTGGTGAAGAACGGTGTCACCCCTGTAGACCCGTGCTTCGTGTTGTTGTAGGCAAACTCGGCCATCGGTAGGTAGTCCACCCAAGTCGCAGGCTTTTGATTGGCGTAACAGCGCAGGTACTGCTGCATGATGGCGTCGACCCTTTCCGCTTGGCCGTTGGTCTGTGGATGTCTTGCCAACGCTAAGTTGATCTTGACGTTCAGGATACCTAGGAGCTTCTGCCAGAAACTGGAGAAGAATTGGCGACCCCGGTCGGACAGGATGGACCGTGGTAAGCCGTGCACCCTGAACACGTGGTCTATGAACAGCTTGGCGGTCTGTTCCGCTGTCGCCACCTTCGCGCAAGGAATGAAGTGCGCCATCTTGGTGAACAGGTCTACAACCACAAGTACCGCCGTCTTGCCTCGGGAGCTGGGCAGATCAGTAACAAAGTCCAGCGCCACCCGCTCCCATGGCTGTAGTGGCGTCTCCAGCGGTTCCAGTAGTCCCGCTGGCTTCTTGTGCACTGGCTTGGACCTCTGACAGGTGTCACACCTGGCGACGTAATCCGCGACCTCTCCTCGCATCTGGGGCCACCAAAAGTCCCTGGCTACCAAGTCCGCTGTCTTCTCCTTGCCGAAATGACCCGCGCTGGGTGCGTTGTGCAACTGCTGCAGAACCTTCGCGCGGAGATCGTCCCCCGGCACGTAGAGGGCACCTTTGCGAGTTAGCAGACCGTCGCGTATCTGGAACTCGTCGTCCCTCGCTGTACCTCTGCGCAGCTCTTCCATCTTGGATTGTGCGAACTGATCTGTTTGCAGCGCACGACGCACCGCGTCCAGGTCCACAACGGCTGAAGCGCACGCCCATGCCTGCGGTGCGAAAATGTGCTTGGCTGCCACTGTTGACGCTTCTTCGAGATATTGCGGTTTCCTGGAGAGCGCATCTGCTATGACATTGGTGTCTCCTGGGATGTACTCTATTCGGAAGTCGAAATCCGCAAAGAATTCCACCCAGCGTATGTGCCTCTGGCTCTGGAGCTTCGCCGTGCGCCAATACTCTAGGTTCTTGTGGTCCGTGCGGACCTGCACAGTGTGCTTGGCTCCTATGAGGAAGTGCCGCCACGCTCTAAAAGCCGCGTGAATGGCCAACAACTCCCTGTCCCAGATGGTGTACTTCTGTTCCGACTTGCTGAGCTTCCGGGAATAGAAAGCGCAGGGCCTCCAGTTCCCTTGCGGATCTTCCTGCAAGAGGACGGCCCCCACCGCTCTGTCGGATGCGTCAGTCTCGACCCGCATGGGCCTGCCGGGATTCACGTGTAGCAGCTGTTCCTCGGACGCGAAGAGGCTCTTAATTTTCCGAAAGGACTGCTCCGCCTGGTCCGTCCAGGTGAACTTCTTCTTTTTGGAACTGAGAGTGTCCGTGATCGCTGCCGTCTCTTTCGCGAAACCCCTGATGAATTTGCGGTAAAAGTTGGCGAAACCAACAAACCTCTGGACCTCCTTCCGATTGCGCGGGCTCTTCCAGTCAACACCGCGCGGACCTTGGTGCTGTCCATGGCTAGTCCCTTGTCGGATAGCCTGTAGCCCAGGAAATCCACCTCCGTTACGTCGAACTGGCACTTCTCCAGTTTGGCATAGAGTCTGTGTTCCCGTAGCCTCTGCAGGACCTCCTTTACGTCCCTCTCGTGAGCTTCCTGCGATTCCGAGAAGATCAGGATGTCGTCGAGGAAGCATATGCACTTCTTGTAGAGGAGTCCCGCTAGCACGTGGTGCATAAATGCTTGGAAACAGTGGGAGCCATTTTGGAGGCCAAACGGCATAACTCTGTATTCATAGGTGCCCAACGGCGTGAACATGGCCGTCTTCCACTCATCGCCCTCACGCATGCGTATGAGATTGTATGCTCCGCGTAGATCCAACTTGGTGAAGATCTTCCCCTTCCTCACCGTCGCTAGCAGGTCGTCAATCTTGGGCATGGGAAAAGCCTTGGGCTTTGTCATCGAGTTTATGGCCCGATAGTCCACAATGAGTCTCTTTTGGGGCGTGTCCTTCTTCTTCACGAAAAACACAGGACTGCCCCCCACTGCTTTGGATTCCCGGATGAATCCCCACTTCAAATTGTGCTCTATGAACTCCCTGAGTTCTTGCATCTCATCCTCAGACCTGGAATACAGCTTTGCAGTCGGCAGCGTCGCCCCTGGTAAAAGGTCAATCGCGCAATCGTAGGGCCGGTGGGGTGGCAACTGGTCAGCTTCCTTTTCGCAGAAGACCTCCAAAAACCCCTTGTACTTGTGGGGCACTGCCTGCACCATGCCGAGGTGTAACTGCCGCCCTTCCTCCTGGCCCTCCTCCTCCTGGCCTGTCTGGATGCAATATTGTGCGCAGTAAGATGAGCCAAAGGTGAGCTGCCGCTGGTACCACGCTAATGTTGGACTGTGTCTATCCAGCCAGCTCATGCCTAACACTATAGGCGTGTCGGACAGGCGGGTGATGTTGAAGCTAATGACCTCGTGATGATTCCCAATCTGCATCACCATGGGTGGCGTCTGTTGTACAACTTGCCCGCCCAGCAACTTCCTGCCATCGACCGTGACGACGTTCAGGGGCAGTGTGGCTGGTAGAAGCGCTATGCGATGCTGCTTGATGAACTGCACCCCCACGAAGTCCGCGTTGCTACCGGAGTCGATTGTAATGGGGACTTCCAGGGTGAGTCCATTAGGTAGCTGGAGCGTTGCAGTGAGCTGCACCACTGGCTTGGGTGGTAAGGGGTCTGTATGCTGCAAAATCGCTGGGGCTCCGGCCGCTGTTTGAGCCTTTGCACCACCAAGCTCCATCGGTTCCTCCCCCTGCCTCAGCAGAGGCGAGGGATGCGCACGGCCCAGATCCCTGGGAATAAAAGGAGGCGCTTTAGCTGGTGCGTGCACCTGGCAACCCTCCTCACTGTGCCAAGGACGTTCTTCGTGGCGCACTCCTATTGTGAGTGCCCTGTGCACGACGTCTACTAGGGTTTGAGGCCTGTCTCCCCTGGCCAACTCATCCTTTTTGGAGCCATGGAGCCCCTCCCAGAACAAATCTCTCACTGCCAGGGAGTCTTTTTCCCAGCCCAGCACATTCAGCAATGCAAAAAAGCGAGAATGGTACTGACGCACTGTAGCCTTGCCCTGCCGCAATCCATGCATCTCCCGTCGCGCCACATCAACGTCCACGGTAGATTGGAAGCAAGCGTCCATAGCTTTGATAAATTCGTCAGAATCTCTGCGGGCAGGACCATCTCCAGAGAAGCGGACACGGAGCAATGGATCCAAACTACAAGAAAGAAGATTCCACCTAAACATTAGGAAGAACTTCCTGACAGTAAGAGCTGTTGGACAGTGGAATTTGCTGCCAAGGAGTGTGGTGGAGTCTCCTACTTTGGAGGTCTTTAAGCAGAGGCTTGACAACCATATGTCAGGAGTGCTCTGATGGTGTTTCCTGCTTGGCAGGGGGTTGGACTCGATGGCCCTTGTGGTCTCTTCCAACTCTAGGATTCTATGATTCTATGATTCTATGATCTTCGCGCCACAAATTGCGCAGCCAGGCTCTAGCTTCCCCATGCAAGTGGGACACAATAAAACCCACTTTCTCCTCCTCATCTTTAAAGTCTTTCCAAAGCAAATGCAGCGCATATACGACGTCTGCTCTGAAACTGGGATAGTGCTTCAGGTTCCCATCGAAGTGGGCTACTAGACTGCCCCCCCGCCTTCCGAGTCCGATTCCCTCTGATCTGGACCCCGGGAACCCCTCTTTGCACGCACGTTCCCACCTGGCTTGCAGATCGTGGCATCGCGCCTCTGCTTCGTCACTTTTCTTCTGGGAGACCACTACCGCAGTGGAAAGCTCGGCGACTGCGTTTTGCAGGGCTGCTAACTTTTCCTCCGCATTCATGTCTGCCAAACTTCGTGAGCTTTGCAAAAAAAAAATTGCGTTCTTTAGGAGAGGGGACTTACTGTCAGGGCTGCCTCAGGTTCCAGCTCACAAGAGACCAACGCCAAGTCCAGTTTATATACTAAGATGTTTATTGCAGTTCATTTTCCGCTCTACAGCCGAGGCGCGCAGCCCCACGTCTGTTACGCTTAGACCGCTGAAGTCCCCTCTGAGCCCTGATGCGGAATCCCCAGACAGCTCTTCCCCCCTCCTGCGCCCTTTGGGACCTGGCTCCTCCTCCGGGCTCCCTGTTCTTCCGCGCGCCTCCACATTTGAACTTGGCACGCGTTCGCAACCTCTAACCTTCCTCTTGACAGTTACACTACTCCCTGCACTAATCCCCTCCCCTTCCGGGAGCACGTCTTGCTCCGATCTTCCCCCCTTCTCTGCTGTCGGAGCTGCTTCCCCTGTCACACTGGAATCTCCACCCCCTTCACTGCGCTCTGGTGGGGAGGCTGGTCCCGACTCCCAGCTCCCACTTTGGGATCCCCTGCTGGTCCCCTGCTCCTGACGAGTCTCCCCTGTGACTCCCCTTGGCCTGACCACAGGCGCCCCCTTCTGGGAATCCTCCGATTCACTTGAAAGACTTGTGGAATCCCTCGAGTCATTGTCATCCTCTTCCTCGCTGTCCTGGGATTCTTCCCCATCGCTCTCTGTCTCCTCCCTCCCCTGTGCCTCTGTCCCTGAACCCCTGACAACATTCATTAACTTGTTCATATGGTTTCAATTTCCATTTTCCTCCTCCTTTGATTATCGCATCTCCATATGTAATCCATTTACCTCTCATGTTGATTTTCTTTACACTCATAACCTCTAATGGGGATAACCAGTGAGGAGTTCTTGGTTCTAATAGGTTTTTATACCTAACCCATACTTCAATTATTATTATTTTTTTATAAAATATTTATTAAGGTTTTACACAAAGAAAACAAATAGATACATTCAATAAAAAAACAGAAAAACAAACATAGCCGAAACAATACAAAAAAAGTACAAAAAAGGAAAAAATACATCAAAATAGATAATAAAAAACATAAAAAATAAAAAATCCAATTTTTAGTTTTGTACTTATTTTACCCTCTTTCTTGACTTCCTCGCATCTCCCTTTTTTGTGTTCCCCCTTTACCCAGTCAGATTCAGCAAATCCTTACCCTCTTTCAAATCTCATTAATAATTATATAGTTCAACCTATTATGTCACCGATCTTTCTTATCTTTTTAGTTCAATTCTTACCTATTCCTTATAACTTAATCACTTGTACCATATTGTTTAAGTTCGACATAATATATCTCTAGTTTTTCACCCATTTTTAAAATCATTTTTGCATACTCTTTTTAACTTTATCACTAATGCCATATTATTTTTATATCCAACATCATTTTAACATTCATAAATTTTGCAGTATTTCTGCAGGTAGTCTTTAAACTTCTTCCAATCCTCTTCCACCGACTCTTCTCCCAGGTCTCGGATTCTGCCAGTCATTTCTGCCATCTCCATATAGTCTATCACTTGTATCTGCCATTCTTCCAAGGTGGGCAAATCTTGTGTCTTCCAGTGCTTTGCTTTGCGATGAGTATTCTTGCTGCTGTAGTTGCATACATAAAAAATGTTCTATCTTTCTTTGGCACCGACTGGCCAACAATGCCCAGGAGAAAGGCCTCTGGTTTCTTAAGGAAGGTATATTTAAATACCTTTTTCAGTTCATTATATATCATTTCCCAGAAAGCCTTAATCTTTGGGCACGTACACCAAAGGTGAAAGAATGTACCCTCAGTTTCTTTACATTTCCAACATTTGTTATCAGGCAAGTGATAAATTTTAGCAACCTTGACTGGGGTCATGTACCACCTATAAATCATTTTCATAATATTCTCTCTTAGGGCATTGCATGCCATAAATTTCATACCGGTGGTCCACAACTTTTCCCAGTCAGCAAACATAATTGTCACGGGCTGCCTCTGGTCTCAGCTCACAAAAGACCAACGCCAAGCTCTTCTTATATACAAGGATGTTTATTGCAGTTCATTATTGGTTCCACAACCGAGGCGTGCAGCCCCGAGTGTCTAACGTCAGACATTTGAAGTCCCCTCTGACTCGGTCCCGCCCCTGCACCAACTTATGAGGCTTGTGCTAGACCACCGCTTCCTGTCTTTCCTTTTCCGCAGGGTCTTTCTGCCCCCCTGGGTTCCTTCCCTCCTGCTCTCTCCCGAAGCGGATTTCTGAGATGCCTGTTCCCCCCTCCTTCGTGCTTTGGGGCTGGGCTCCTCCTCCGGGCTTTCTCCATTTCCGCGCGCCTCCACATTTGAACTTGGCGCGTGCTCGCTACCCCTGACCTTCCTTTTGACACTGACACTACTCCCTGTACTACTCTCCCCCTCTTCCGGCAGGACGTTCTCCCCAGATCTCCTTCCCCTGTCTCTTTCCTGCTCCGCTCCGTGTGTCACACTGGGAACCCCCCTCTCTTTCCTTCGTTCCTGCTGGGAAGCCGGCCCCGATCTCCCACTCCCGCTCGGGGTTTCCCTGCTGCTTCCCTGCTCCTGGCAGGTCCCCCCTGTGACCCCCCTTGTCCTGACTAGGGGCGCCCCCTCCTGAGAATCCTCCGATTCACTTGAAAGACTCATGGAAGATCTCAAGTCATTGTCATCCTCTTCCTCACTGTCCTGGGATTCTTCCTCGTCGCTCTCCGTCTCCTCCCTCACCTGTGTCTCTGTCTCTGAACCCCTGACAATAATGTTATGGCCAATGTCTTGTGCCCATTTAATCATAGCCGATTTAACCGTTTCATCCTGTGTATTCCATTTTAACAGCAAATTATACATTCTTGATAGTATCTTAGTTTTAGGTTCTAACAGTTCCGTTTCCACCTGGAAGCCCATTTTTTTTGTCCAAATTATAGGTCTCTCTAATTTGATGATAATGAAACCAATCTCGCACTTTATCTTTTAGTTTCTCAAAACTCCGCAATTTCAATTTATCTCCTTCTTGTTCTAATATCTCCCAATATTTCGGCCATTTGGCCTCCATATTGAGTCTTTTCAAAGCCCCTAACCCATACTTCAATTAAGAGACCACGGAAAATGTGGTTCTCAAAACCTTTGTGAATTTTCTTTCCCCCGCACTGTATTATCTTTCGTATGCCTCTCAGGTTAAAAACCTGATTGATCTTTATGTATGTGCTTATTCCAAACCTTCTTCAATCTTGTAGCCAAAATGTTTGCAAATATTTTATAATTGACATTCAATAAAGAAATTAGTCAGTAATTCTTTACTTGAGCTCTATCTGTATCTGGTTTGGGTATCAGAGTGATGAATGCCTCTTTCCAGGACCCAGGTGCTTTGTCCCCCTGTAAAATCTTGTTACAAACATCCATCAATGGTTATATAAGCCAATCCTTAAATATTTTATAATATATGGATGTTAAACCATCAGGTCCTAGTGCTTTGCCTATTTTCATTTGGTCAGTTGCCACTTCAACTTCTTGTCTTGTAAACAGTTCATTTAGTAGGTTCTTTTAGTAGATTCTGACTATGCTACCACTCAGTGGATTTGTAACTGGCTGACTGACCGAACCCAAAGGGTGCTCATCAATGGTTCCTCTTCATCCTGGAGAAGAGTGACTAGTGGGGTGCCACAGGGTTCTGTCTTGGGCCCGGTCTTATTCAACATCTTTATCAACGACTTGGATGATGGACTCAAGGGCATCCTGATCAAATTTGCAGATGACAACTGTCAGAGCTGCTTCCAGATCCTAGCTCACAGAGGATCACGCTAGCCAGCGATCATTAAGTAAAAGTCTTTATTGAGTTACAGTTTCCATTCTCAAGCTGCTGCGTGCAACTCTACGTCTAGTGGCTAGATCGGCGAAGCTCCGTCTGAGTCTCCGCCCCTTGTGCACCAACTTAATATCCTAGCCCTGCTCCACCTTTTCCGCCTGACTGTTCTCCTCTGGGTCCCTCTGCCCCCCGGGGTCTCTTCCTTCCTGGATTCTTCTGACGCCGACCCCCCCGGACTCTCCTGTCTCCTTGCGCCGGGCTTTAGGACCTGGCTCTCTTTCAGGGCTGCCTACTGCGTCACTTCCCTGTGCATTTGAACTTGGCGCGCGCGCCCAACCTTCCACTTTCCGTCTGACCGTTTCTTCGCTCCCCGATGGAGGTGTGGCCACTCCTGACTCATGCCCTCCCCCCTGTTGTGAGCTGCCAGCGCTTGATCCCTGGCTCCCTTCCTCTTCCCTGCTCTCTGGCGGTGACGCTGGTCCCGATTTCCAACTGCTCTCCTCTGAGTCCCCTCTGGCTCTATCTACCTGGGGTGTCCCCCTAGGCTCCCCCCTTGCCCTGGCCACTGGTGCTCCTTTCTGTGAATCTTCTGATTCACTGGAAAGACTCGGAGATCTCGGGTCGTCGTCATCACTCATCTTTTCCTCTGCCTCCTCCCCCTCGCTCTCTGTTTCCTCCCTTGCCCTTGCCTCTGCTCCTGAACCCCTGACATCCATCCCCCCCTCGAAGCCCCCCGTTCCCCCCTCCCCTCCTTCCGGTGCGGGAGCTGGGTGCTGCTGTGGCAGAGGGACGAACGTCGGATACAGTTCGCTTCCCGTGGTGGGCCTCCATCTGAAGTCTCCCGGTTCTTCCTCCCTGCTCTCGTCGACGACGGTCACCTCCGCTTCCATCTCTGTGCCGCCGTGCTCGAAACCAGGGTCGTCCCCGAAAACGTCCATGTCCGTCTCTCCCTCACTGCCTCCTGGCGGCGTTGCTCGTCCTGGACCTTCCAGCCACCTCTTGCGCCACTGCTCCTCCGGTCTATCGTCCCACCAATACGAGGGTTCTGAGGCAGATCCCGAGGGTGACCCCTCCGGGGAACGGGCGTCTCGTATCGGGTCCTCGTCCGAGTCGAACCCCCGGAACGTGCTTGCAGAAAGTGTGGGAGTGAAAAGCCAGTCGTCGAAAAAGTCTGCTGGCATTGGTCTATGTGGGAAGAGGGCATGAAACTCGTCCTTGAGCAGAGGTTCGTCCAAGGCGTAGCCCGGCACCCAGCTGTTCGCACTGGCCGGGGTGCCCTCCTTGGCGAGAAGGTATTCTACCCCCTCTTCCCCCCATCTGGAGTCCAAAATCTCCGTAACTTCGTTGATGCGCTCCTCCTGTGCCACTCCCGCGTGCCCGGTTCTTTCTCTGAGCGGACTCGGTGCCGTTCTGGGTTCCTGAAACCTGTGCGGTGCCTTGTAGGGAGTGAGCACCGATCTGTGGAACACCGGATGCATTCTGGAACCCTCCGGAAGCGCCAGCCTGAAAGCCACCGGGTTGACCTGCTCTTCGACTTGGTAGGGCCCCAGTTGCTTATGCCCTAGTTTCTTCTTGGACAACGACCTGGCCGGCACTGCGTGGGCTGCTAACCAGACCCAGTCTCCCACATGGATCTCTTCGCCAACCCTTCTGTGTTTGTCCGCCTGCACCTTGTATGCGTGTTTGGCCAGCTCCAGGTGCCGCCGCAGCTGATCGTGGACCTCCTGCAACTCCGACGCGAACGCATCTGCTGTCTGCGGCTCCCCCTCCCCCATTCTTTCCAGTCCCGGGAAGGTTCTGGGGTGCCTCCTGTTGTTGGCGAAGAACGGCGTGACCCCCGTGGACACGTGCTTTGTGTTGTTGTAGGCGAACTCGGCAAGCGGCAGGTAATCCACCCACGTCGCAGGCTGTTGATTCGCATAGCATCTCAGGTACTGCTGCATGATGGCATTGACTCGCTTTGCCTGGCTGTTGGTCTGCGGGTGTCTCGCCGACGCCAGGTTGATCTTAACCTTTAGGAAGCCCATCAGCTTCTGCCAGAAATTCGAGATGAACTAACGCCCGCGGTCGGACAGAATAGACCGTGGCAGACCGTGAACCTTGAACACGTGGTCTATGAACAGTTTGGCGGTTTGTTCCGCCATGGCCACCTTCGCACACGGGATGAAATGTGCCATCTTGGAGAACAAGTCCACCACCACCAGCACGGCCGTCTTGCCCCTCGAACTGGGCAGATCCATGACAAAGTCCAGGGCCACTCTCTCCCATGGTTCGACCGGAGTTTGCAGCGGTTCCAACAGTCCGGCCGGCGGTCTGTGCACTGGTTTGGCCCTCTGGCAGGTGTCGCACCTCGCCACGTAGTCCGCGACCTCCCCTCTCATTCCGGGCCACCAGAAGTCCCTGGCTACTAATTCCACCGTCTTCTCCTTGCCAAAGTGCCCGGCAGTGGGTGCGTCGTGCAGCTGCTGCAGTACCTTGGCGCGAAGTTCGTCTCCCGGCACGTAGATGGCCCCTTTACGGATGAGCAATCCATCTCTCAGCTGGAACCCGTCGGTCGCTGCCGTGCCCCTTTGCACCTCTGCCATCTTTGCTTGCGCGAAGGAGTCATTCTGCAACGCTCGTCGCACCGCCTCCAGGTCCACTGTTGCCGCAGCGCACGCCCACACTGTTGGTGCGAAGATGTGCATGGCGGCCGCTGGCGTGGCGTCCTCCAGATACTGTGGCTTACGGGAGAGCGCGTCCGCCATGATGTTGGTGTCCCCCGGGACATACTCTATTCGGAAGTCGAAGTTCGCAAAGAACTCAGCCCAACGTATCTGCCTCTGGTTCAGGAACTGTGCCGTGCGCCAGTGCTCCAGATTCTTGTGGTCCGTGCAGACCTGCACCGTGTGCTTGGCGCCGATCAGGAAGTGCCTCCACGCTTTGAACGCTGCATGAATGGCCAGCAACTCCCTGTCCCAGATGGTGTAGTTCTGTTCGGACTTGCTGAGCTTCCTGGAGTAAAACGCCCCCGGCCGCCAAACCCCCTGCGGGTCTCTCTGCAGCAGGACTGCTCCCACGGCTCTGTCCGAGGCGTCTGTCTCGACCCTCATCGGCCTGCTGGGGTCGACATGCAACAGCTGCTCTTCCGACGCGAAGAGACGCTTGAGTGCCTGAAAGGACTGCTCCGCCTGCTCCGTCCAGATGAACTTCTTTTTCTTGGAGCTAAGCGTGTCCGTGATGGCCGCTGTCTGCATAGCGAAGCCTTTGATGAACTTGCGATAGAAGTTCGCGAAGCTGACAAAGCGTTGGACCTCCTTCCGGTTGCGTGGGCTTTTCCAATCCAACACCGCTCGAACCTTGGCGCTGTCCATGGCGAGCCCCTTGTCAGACAACTTGTAGCCCAGAAAATCCACCTCCGTCACGTCGAATTGGCACTTCTCCAGCTTGGCGTAGAGCCTATGCTGCTGCAGCCTGCTCAGCACTTCCTTGACGTGTCTGTCATGCTCCTGCTGCGATTCCGAAAAGATCAGGATGTCATCTAAGAAACAGACGCACGTCTTGTAGAGGAGCCCCGCCAACACGTGATGCATGAACGCTTGAAAAACGTGGGAGCCATTTTGCAATCCGAAAGGCATAACTCTATATTCGTAGGTGCCCAGTGGCGTGAACATGGCTGTCTTCCACTCATCTCCCTCCCGCATGCGAATGAGGTTGTACGCCCCTCGCAGGTCTAACTTGGTGAACACGCTGCCCTTCCATTCCTTTGCGAGGAGGTCGTCGATTCGGGGCATGGGGAAGTCCGATGGCTTGGTCACACTGTTTAAGATGCGATAGTCCACTACAAGCCTTTTTTGGGGCGTGTCCCGCTTCTTAACAAAGAATACAGGACTGCCCCCCGCTGCCTTGGACTCCCGGATGAAACCGCGCTCCAAATTATGATCTATGAACTCTTTGAGTTCCTGCAGTTCGTCCTCAGACATGGAATACAGCTTCCCTTTAGGCAGCACCGCCCCCGGCAGCAGGTCAATTTTGCAGTCATATGGTCTGTGGGGGGGTAGCCTGTCTGCCTCCTTCTCGCAGAAAACCTCCAAAAATTCTGCGTACTTGTGGGGAATCGCTTGCAGCGTGCCTAGCAGCAGCTGTGACTCCTCTTGCTCTCCTTCCTGCCGGGGCATGATGCAGTGTTCAGCACAAAAGGAAGAGCCGAAGGTCAGCTGCCTCTGGTACTAAGCCAGCGTTGGGCTGTGCTTGTCCAGCCAACTCATGCCCAATACAATGGGCGTGTCCGACAGTTGAGTGACGTTGAAGCTGATGATTTCCCTGTGATTCCCAAGCCGCAACACCATTGGTGGCGTCTGCTTCACCACTTGCCCCCCTAGCAGCTCCCTGCCATCCACCGTGACAACCTGCAGGGGCAGCGTGGCCGGCAGCAACTGTATAGCGTGCCGGTCGACAAAGTCCTGCCCTATAAAGTCCGCATTGCTTCCTGAGTCAATGGTGATTGGCACATCCATGGTGATTCCATTGGGTAGCTGGAGCGATGCGGTGAGCCTCACTACTGGCTTGGGCGGGAGGGGGTCCATGGGCCGTAAAATCCCTGGGGACTGCTTCACTGACACGTCTGGCTGGGCCCCAGTGCCTCTTCCTCCAGCCAGACATCGTCGTTTCCCTGCTGTGGTTCTCCTTGCTGCGTTGCTGCAGTTACCATTGCTGAGGCTGCAGTGTGCTTGTGGAGCCTCCGGGGACACTCTTTCACCATATGCTGTGGATCCTCGCAGATATAACACTTCCTGTTCCCTCTAGGAGGCTTCGCTTTCACTGTTGCCGGTGCTAGGGCTCTGGCTGCTGACTGAGCCCTTGCACTTCCAACCTCCATAGGTTCCGCCCCTCCTCCTGGCGGAGGCGTGGATTGCGCACGCGCTGCTTCTCTGGGAAGGAAGGAGGAGCCCCTGGCTGGTTCGCGCCCGCCACGCCCTTCGTCCCTGCTCCACGGACGTTCTTCCAGCCGCACCCCCACCGCCAGCGCCCTCTGAACGATCTCCTGGGTGGTCCGGGGTCTCTCCCCCCTCGCAATTTCATCTTTAACCGAGCCGTGCAATCCCTCCCAAAACAGGTCTCTTACAGGAGCCGAATCTCTGTCCCATTCCAGGGCACTGACCAAAGCAAAAAAGCGGGCATGATACTGCCTTACGCTGGCCCTCCCTTGCTTCAGTCCATGTATCTGCTGCCGAGCAAGATCCACGTCAATGCTTGATAAAAAACACCCATCCATCGCTTTAATAAAGGCATCCGCATTTTGGAGCGCCGGATCCCCATCCCTCCACAAATTGCGCAGCCATGTTTTAGCATCTCCATGCAAATGGGACATGATGAATCCCACTTTCTCTTGCTCATATCTAAAGTCTTTTTTCAGCAGTTGCAGTGCACACATTACATCTGCTCTAAAGTTGGGGTACTGTTGCAGATTCCCATCGAAGTGAGAGACCAGACCGCCTGTTCGTCTCGCCAACCCAATTCCCTCCTGTTTGGGTGTCAGTTGCCCTTGCATAGTAAGCATGTCCAACCTGACCTGGAGATCCCTGCAGGCGGCAGCTGCCTCCTCCTCTCTCTTCCTGGATGCGAGAGCCTCGGCATTCAGTTGTGACACTGCTTCTCTGAGTTCCACTATCTGCTGCTCAGCCGTCATGTCGTCTGCCGTTCGTGAGCTCGCTAGTAGGCACCTGCTTCTCTCCTCTCCTCGAGGCTGTAGATGCCCACAATTACGGGACGGAGCTTACTGTCAGAGCTGCTTCCAGATCCTAGCTCACAGAGGATCACGCTAGCCAGCGATCATTAAGTAAAAGTCTTTATTGAGTTACAGTTTCCATTCTCAAGCTGCTGCGTGCAACTCTACGTCTAGTGGCTAGATCGGCGAAGCTCCGTCTGAGTCTCCGCCCCTTGTGCACCAACTTAATATCCTAGCCCTGCTCCACCTTTTCTGCCTGACTGTTCTCCTCTGGGTCCCTCTGCCCCCCGGGGTCTCTTCCTTCCTGGATTCTTCTGACGCCGACCCCCCCGGACTCTCCTGTCTCCTTGCACCGGGCTTTAGGACCTGGCTCTCTTTCAGGGCTGCCTACTGCGTCACTTCCCTGTGCATTTGAACTTGGCGCGCGCGCCCAACCTTCCACTTTCCGTCTGACCGTTTCTTCGCTCCCCGATGGAGGTGTGGCCACTCCTGACTCATGCCCTCCCCCCTGTTGTGAGCTGCCAGCGCTTGATCCCTGGCTCCCTTCCTCTTCCCTGCTCTCTGGCGGTGACGCTGGTCCCGATTTGCAACTGCTCTCCTCTGAGTCCCCTCTGGCTCTATCTACCTGGGGTGTCCCCCTAGGCTCCCCCCTTGCCCTGGCCACTGGTGCTCCTTTCTGTGAATCTTCTGATTCACTGGAAAGACTCGGAGATCTCGGGTCGTCGTCATCACTCATCTTTTCCTCTGCCTCCTCCCCCTCGCTCTCTGTTTCCTCCCTTGCCCTTGCCTCTGCTCCTGAACCCCTGACAACACCAAACTGGGAGGGGTGGCTAACACCCCAGAGGACAGGATCACACTTCAAAACGACCTTGACAGATTAGAGAACTGGGCAAAAGCAAACAAGATGAATTTTAACAGGGAGAAATGTAAAGTATTGCACTTGGGCAAAAAAAATGAGAGGCACAAATACAAGATGGGTGACACCTGGCTTGAGAGCAGTACATGTGAAAAGGATCTAGGAGTCTTGGTTGACCACAAACTTGACATGAGCCAACAGTGTGACACGGCAGCTAAAAAAGCCAATGCAATTCTGGGCCTCATCAATAGGAGTATAGCATCTAGATCAAGGGAAGTAATAGTGCCACTGTATTCTGCTCTGGTCAGACCTCACCTGGAGTACTGTGTCCAGTTCTGGGCACCACAATTCAAGAAGGACACTGACAAACTGGAACGTGTCCAGAGGAGGGCAACCAAAATGGTCAAAGGCCTGGAAACGATGCCTTATGAGGAACGGCTAAGGGAGCTGGGCATGTTTAGCCTGGAGAAGAAGAGGTTAAGGGGTGATATGATAGCCATGTTCAAATATATAAAAGGATGTCACATAGAGGAGGGAGAAAGGTTGTTTTCTGCTGCTCCAGAGAAGCGGACACGGAGCAATGGATCCAAACTACAAGAAAGAAGATTCCACCTAAACATTAGGAAGAACTTCCTGACAGTAAGAGCTGTTCGACAGTGGAATTTGCTGCCAAGGAGTGTGGTGGAGTCTCCTTCTTTGGAGGTCTTTAAGCAGAGGCTTGACAACCATATGTCAGGAGTGCTCTGATGGTGTTTCCTGCTTGGCAGGGGGTTGGACTCGATGGCCCTTGTGGTCTCTTCCAACTCTATGATTCTATGATTCTATTTTGTCCGCTGGAATCTTATGCAATCCATTTTTGTCCAAAAACTCTTCCATTTTTTCATTTTCTTCTTTTTCTTTTTTAAAAGCTGCTTGTAGTACTTGTGAAAGCATTTTCTAATCTCTGCTGGGTTCTCAATATTCTTGCCATTCTCCATAATATTGATTATTGTACTCTCCTTCTGTCTCTTTTTCATTGCCAAGCCAATAATTTTCCACATTTATTTGCCGTTTCAAAAGTCTTTTGTTTCATCAATTTAACTTTCCATTCAATTTATTAGTTTACTATTTGTGAATACTGAAATTGTAACGCTTTAATTCCCTTTTCAATCTGTTGATTTTTTGGGGTTACATCTCAGTTTTTTCTCTTTCCCTTTCAATTGAGACAGAATTTTTTCCTTTTACTCATTCTGTGCTTTTTTCCTGATAGAATTCTGTTGAATCCGAAAACCTCGCATTATAGCTTTACTTGCATCCCATACGACCCTTGCTTCAATTCCGGGATTCAGGTTCAACTCAAAATAGTCCTTTAGGGTCTTCTGAGCTTTATTTACAATCAAATCATTTCTCAGTAAAGCATCATAACATACATAAAAGGGGATGTTTGGACCAGCCAGTTGGAACTTCCTGTTTCTCCTAGGCTGCCTCTGCATGTGACTAGAGGTGGACGTGACCTCACCCGCCCAGGCAACTAAAGAGCAGGAGTGGTCAGCCATCTCTCTCTCTGACCACATTTGCTGAAGAACCAACATCTGCTTAGCCTAAGATGCTCTCGGCTTCCAGCCGAAAGAGGACAAAAGGTATGTCTCCTTATGGGATAGTTTCTAGGTATATTAGTTCTCTAACTTAAGTCTGCCTTCTGGGATCCATTTGTGAACAGAATGTGAGTAAACTTTTTTATACTTTTATAGAAGACTGTGCCATGTCTATCTTTTTATGAGGTACTAAAGGGGAATATTGCCAACGAAACGTAGAGGCTTTAGCGAGCGTGAGCAAACGCATCCGCTGCACAAGTTTAAAAAGGGGAATGTTACTCTGCTAAATTGTAGAATTTGTTAATACAAGTTGGAAAGGATATAATCAAGCAATATATCCTCTCCTGCATCCCTGAACATTCCCACAGACTTAACTGAAGCTCTTCCCACATTTGAAGCACTTATACTTTCTGACTTGTATGAGTTCTTTGATGTAAAGTGAGACTGCAATTGTGACGAAAGCTCTTTCCACACTCATGGCAATGAAAAGGTTTCTCCCCTGTATGAATTCTGTGATGGGAAGTGAGATGGGAGCTATCAGTGAAGCTCCTTCCACATTCGAAACACTGATAGGGTTTCTGCCCTGTATGAATTCTTTGATGGGAAGTGAGACTGTTCCTGTGACTGAAGCTCTTTCCACATTCCACACACTGATAGGCTTTCTCCCCTGTATGAATTCTTCGATGGGAAGTAAGATGGGCCCTCTGACTGAAGCTCTTTCCACATTCCAAGCACTGAAAGGGTTTTTCCCCTGTGTGAATTCTTCGATGGGAAGTGAGATTCACCTTCTGACTGAAGCTCTTTCCACATTCCAAGCACTGATAGGGTTTCTCCCCTTTATGAGTTCTTTGATGCAAAGTGAGCTTGGCCCCCTCCCTGAAGCTCTTTCCACATTCCAAGCACTGATAGGGTTTTTCCCCTGTATGAATTCTTTGATGCAAAGTGAGATTCGGCTTCTGACTGAAGCTCTTTCCACATTCCAAGCACTGATAGGGTTTCTCCCCTTTATGAGTTCTTTGATGCAAAGTGAGCTGGGCCCCCTCCCTGAAGCTCTTCCCGCATTCGAAACACTGAAAGGGTTTCTCTCCTGTATGAATTTTGTGATGGGAAGTGAGATGGGAGCTCTGACTGAAGCTCTTCCCACATTGCAAGCACTGATAGGGTTTCTCCCCTGTATGAATTCTTTGATGGGAAGTGAGACTATCCTTCCGATTGAAGCTCTTTCCACATTCCAAGCACTGATAGGGTTTCTCCCCTGTATGAATTATTTGATGGGAAGTGAGATTCACCTTCTGACTGAAGCTCTTTCCACATTCCAAGCAGTGATACGGTTTCTCCCCTGTATGAATTCTTTGATGCAAAGTGAGATTCACCTTCTGACTGAAGCTCTTTCCACATTCCAAGCACTGATAGGGTTTCTCCCCTTTATGAGTTCTTTGATGAAAAGTGAGCTTGGCCCCCTGCCTGAAGCTCTTCCCGCATTCGAAGCACTGAAAGGGTTTCTCTCCTGTATGAGTTCTTTGATGCAAAGTTAAAGTATTACTGTGTCTGAAGCTCTTCCCACATTCCAAGCACTGATAGGGTTTCTCCCCGGTATGAATTCTTTGATGGGAAGTGAGACTATCCTTCCGATTGAAGCTCTTTCCACATTCCAAGCACTGATAGGGTTTCTCTCCTGTATGAATTCTGTGATGGGAAGTGAGACTGGAGCTATCAGTGAAGCTCTTCCCACATTCCAAGCACTGATAGGGTTTCTCTCCTGTATGAATTCTGCGATGGGAAGTGAGCTGGGAACTATTAGTGAAGCTTTTTCCACATTCCAAGCACTGATAGGGTCTATCACCTGTATGAATTCTTTGATGGGAAGCGAGATTCTGGCGGTGACTAAAGTTCTTCCCACATTCCAAGCACTGATACGGTTTCTCCCCTGTATGAACTCTTTGATGGGAAGTGAGATCACCACTCACACGAAAGCTCTTTCCACATTTTCTGCACTGATACAATTTCTCCCTGCTCTGTCCTCTTTTGTGTGCAGTGAGGCTATCCCTCTGAACGAAGCTCTTTCTTTGACGGGAGGTGTCCTGGGAGCTCTGACGGATATTCTCTCCACACTCTGAATGTTTATTTGACTTCTCCGCTATGTGGATTCTGTTGTGCTCCCCCTTGTTCTTCCCTTCCAGTTCATCTCCATCTGCAATGAAGAGAGAAGCGAATTAGAGCCTCAGGAGGAAATGGAGCTCCAGATCATTGAACCAAGTTAATTAATGCTTGTGATAGAGGAAGAACTAAAAATAGTTAGATGTGGGGCCTCTCTATAGTTTTCACTGCCTTTGTTGGCTGGTATTTACTGACATATTGCTTGGCTTTTATCTGGAATGGATTTTGTTCTGGAATCCTGGAATCCACTCCATCTCCAAGGTCAGTCATCTCTTTGGTCAATCAAATGCAAACAGAAGCAAAAACAACATGCCTGACAGAATTTACATCAACTTCCCTAAAAACTCTAAAGCAGGCATTTAAGAAGGCCTGGGTGGTTCAGAGAAGCCTGGTCACTGTTTTAAAAGGCATGACTAGACGCAGAACATTCACAGAGGAAACAGTTGATATCCCTCCATTCTGGGTTCAAGGTGGGGGGTGTTAGAATCCCAGATGCTGTTGGTCTCCAGCCAAAGAGTTGAAGTTCATCACATGCAGGTATGTATGGAACGTCCACATCTCGTCTGTGAAACAAACAGCAGCAGCTTCACCTGAACACTCCCCATCAGCTGTTGCCTCAATCTGGTTGGTCTAAATTTAAATTTATACGTAAAGCACTTTATTCACTTTGAACCCCCCTCCCATGTCCATGAGGAGACTGTATTGTTTTGTTAGCAACAGAAGAGGAAAAGTGACTATAACTCAGTTCAAACCAATTCATGAACCCAGATATATATAGATATATAGCCATTCCTGCAAATTTATTCTGCTATTTCTGATATGCAAATGGCACGCGAAGACTTAGTCTACATATCTGTATCATTTATTAGTCCTATGATCCTTGTTTTTAAAAGCAAATAAGAAGTTATTCCAAAAAGAAAAAGACAACACACAGAGGCCCCATCTGCATTCAAACTGCAAAGCAGGATCAGTGAGTTTTCTGACATTGGCAGGGCATTCAGATCACAGAAAAGGTTTTAGACATTTAGAGCTGCCAATTCATCACAGGGAGCAGGGAGGGCAGGGACCTGTGATCTATTCCTGGCTCAAATTGCCTGCAGATGACAAAGGTGCAGGAAGGCAGGCAGGTGGCGGAGCCCAAAAAGGTGCTCCCCTTCTCCATCTCCATCCACCTGCCTGCCCCCCCCACCCCAATTCCTCTCTGGCTCCATCCCTCCAGGTCCCCATCTCCCCTCCCCTGGGACTCACCAGATCTCTCGGAGGTCCCTGGCAGGGAACGTTCAGAGGTTGAGAGGAGGGATGCAGGAGACAACCTGACCAGGTCAACCGTCCATCTTCCCCCTTCCATCCTTGCTAGGTTTGCAGGATCCGTCTCTTTCATCCTTCCTGAGGAGACAAGGAGCCAGAATGAGCTGGAGGGTCCTGGGAGAGAGGAAGAAGGAAAGGGAGCCTCAGAGGCCCTGCAGGGATTCTTCTGCCCCTGGAGAAGCACAAATGGGGCGGCCCCTTCCCAACAGAAGCCCCATTTCTATACCTCTCCACTGGCTCCAATAAATCGGGTAGGCTACTTGCATGGCAATTGAAGAAAAAACAAAAAAGAGAGAGAGTAATTGAGAAATGAAAAATAATTGAAGATCCTAAAGAAATATGCAAAGAAAAATTAAATTACTTTAGGAAGTTTTACCGTGCAAAAGAAGGCGACCAAGAGGAAATGGAAAGATACTTAGCACAAAATAGACTTCTGACAATAGCAGATTGGAAAATAGAACAACTAAATGTACCAACAGCGATGATGGAGGTGCAGCAATCTCAAAAGCAAAGATAGGAAAGTCCCCAGGTACGGATGGATTATCGGCGGCATTTTATAAGAAGTTAGAAGATATATTATCAGAACCAATGAAACAGTACTGAACGGAATTTTAAAAGAAGGAAGAATACCAAAATCATGGGAAGAAGCACTTATCACACTGAGACCCAAACAAGGAGCAGATCCAACACTAATCAAAAATTATAGACCTATATCATTGTTCAATAATGATTATAAAATGTTTGCTAACATCCTAGCCAACAGGTTAAAAAAAAGTATTGAATGAAATAATATACAGAGATCAGGCTGGCTTCTTACCAGGCAGATACATGCACAATAAAATGAGAAACATAATTGATATTTTAGAATATTTAGAAGCAAGATCAGATAAAAAAGCCATTTTGATGCTGATAGACATGGCGAAGGTCTTCGACAACATCTCTTGGAGCTTCATTGTCAGGGAACTGCCATCAGTGCTGGAGGGAGAGAGCAAAAGCCAGAGGGATTCCAGAGAGCGTCCAGGGATCGGGAGAAGCAGCCCATCTTCTGGGGAAGAGAATCAGCGTAGCACCAGTGGAGAAGGGGGGCAGATGGGGGAAGCGGCGAGGCGGTCCCATGACTCCTTGCCTGGGACCAGCGGGGAGAGTAGGGGTCCTCCGTTGCCCACGCCCTCCTTGCGCAGAGAGAGTAGGAGGAGACTGGGCGTCAAAGAGCTTCTTTGCTGGAAGAAGTTTAAGAAACGCCCACTGACGGATTCTGCCAGCGATTGAGTCAGCCACGGGTGAGTGGCTGTCCGGACAGAAAAGGTTCACTCAGGCAACCCAGGCAGGTGTTTGCACCCAGCCGGGGAGATAAGCACTGGCTTACGCACGAGGAACCCCTAGAACCATTACATTCATGGAAAAAAATACAGAAAAAGCAGGACTTGGAGAAAATATTATTAGGAGTGTTGAGGCAATATATTGAAATCAGAGAGCCAAATTGATACTAAATAGTGAAATAAGAGAAGTAAAATAAGTCAGGGGGCCAGGCAAGGCTGCCCCCTTTCGCCTCCACTTTTTATTACGGTACTAGAATTCTTAGCAATGACAACAAGGAGTGACCAAGGCATAAAAGGTCTAACAAGGGGGAAGAAGTCGCACAAGATGAAGGCCTTTGCAGACAATGTAATTCTAACTACTGAAAATCTGGAGGAAAGCATACCAAAAATAATAGGGAAAATCCTTGAATTTGGAAGTGGCAGGATTTAAATTAAATAAAAATAAGACTAGTATGCTAGCAAAAAATATGTCAACACAGGAAAAAGAAGAACTAAAGAAAATATCAGGATTGGAAACAGTAAATAAAACTAAGTATTTGGGAATCTGGCTGACAAATGAAAACACCAATCTATTTAAAGACAATTATATTAAAACATGGAAAGAAATCAATTTTGAATCATATAATAAGAAAATTGATATATAGAGTATGGCAAAAACATATAGTGGTGTTAGAACCTAAAACCCCCTGGTGGATTTCACCTCAAGGAGCAATAACTGGGAAAAAGAAAAATATGGAATTTAATTGGGCCACTTTCACTGCCTTGTTGTGACGAAGGGGCTTGAATAACTCAGAGACGCTATGAGCTAAGCTGTGCAGGGCCACCCAAGATGGACAGGATATAGTGGAGAGTTTTGACCAAACGTGATCCACCTGGAGAAGGAACCGGCAAGCCACTTCAGTAGCCCTGCCAAGAAAACTCCATGGACAAAGACAACAGGCATATAAAAGTGATGACGCTGGAAGATGAGCCCCTCAGGTCAGAAGGCGTCCAACATGCTACTGGGGAAGAGCGGAGGACAAGGACAAGTAGATTCAGAGCTGAATTTTTTTTTTAATCAAAATTGGAAACAGAATTGTTAGATCCCAATACTAAGAATTTGTCAAGAATGTATAACTTGCTGTTGAAATGGAACACTCAGGATGAAATGGTGAAATCTGCCATGATTAAATGGGCACAAGATGTTGGACACAACATTATGATGGCTGATTGGGAAAAGTTATGGACCACATGTATGAAGTTTACGGCATGCAATGCCTTAAGAGAGAATATTATGAAAATGATATACAGGTGGTACATGAACCCAGTCAAGCTTGCAAAAATTTACCATTTGCCCGATAATAAATGTTGGAAATGTAAAGAAACTGAAGGTACATTTTTTCACCTTTGGTGGACGTGCCCTAGGATTAAGGCTTTCTGGGAAATGATTTATAATGAATTGAAAAAGGTATTTAAATATACCTTTGTGAAGAAACCAGAGGCCTTTCTCTTGGGCATGGTCGGCCAATTGGTGTTAAAAAAGGATAGAACTTTCTTTATGTACGCTACAACAGCAGCAAGAATACTCATTGTAAAGTATTGGAAGACGCAAGATTTACCCACTCTGGAAGAATGGCAGATGAAGGTGATTGACTGCATGGGATTGGCAGAAATGACTGGCAGAATCCGTGACCAGGGAGAAGAGTCGGCAGAAGAAGATTGGAAGAAATTTAAGGACTATTTACAGAAATACTGCAATATTAAGGAATGTTGAATGATGTTGGATTGAAATTAAGTGGTTTCTAGCTGTAATGGTATAAAAGGTTATGAAAAAATGGTTTTTTATAAGTAAAAGTTTAAGTTACAAGATATTGGATAGAAAATAAAGTGTTATTTAGCTAAAATGCTATGAGATAAGGATTTGCTGAACAAATAATTTGAACTAGAAAACAAGAAGGGGAGGTATGAGGTCAGGGAAATATGTTATTGAAAAATAAGTTGTGAACTTTATGTGTTTTTAATATTTTTCTTTTTTATTTTTTCTGCATTTTTCTCTTTGTTTGTATAAAATTGAAAACTTTAATAAATATCTTATAAAAAATGAATATTTATATGGTTTCTCCATTGTGAGGATTTTCTTATTGTCTTCATTCTTCTTCCTTTCCAATTCACCACCTACCACCTACAACCCACGGTAGTATTATTAATTAATTTTTATAATAGCCTCAGGAATAGATAAGTCTGAATTTAGTGAACAATGCAAATGAATGTTTGTGAAAGAGGAAAAAGGGAAGGGAGTTACTGCCTTTTTTGGCTGGTATTATCTAACTTATTTATGGGAACTGGAGATTCGAAAAGCCTGGCTCTTTCCAGGGATAGATGTAATTTGGCTCAGTCGTGGAATCCGCTCCATCTCCAAGCTCAGTCATTTCTTTGCTCAACCAAAAACAGAGAAATGCAGAAAGGAAAATAGAAAATTAGACAGGATGTACCTCCATGTCCTTAATATCTCTGAAGCCTACATTGAAGGAGGCCTGGGCAGCTCAGAGCAGCCTCATCCTGGTTGGAAAAGGCAGGACTGGTGGAAGAATATTCCCAGACAGAACAGGAGATGCATCTCCTATGGAGAGTTGTGGGTGTGTTAACATCTCAGATGCTGCAGGTGGCGCTATTGGGCTCCCTCAAAATAGAGGAGGTTTGTCCTTCAGAGATCTGTATGGAATTTCAAAACTGATCTTATGGTCCAGCAGGGAGCCTTACCAGAGAGGCCACGATCCCAGGATTCTCCTCCTTGACTTCCTTCTGCAGAGGAATCTGGATCTGGTCAGGATCCAGCAAAGCCCAGTCCTCCTCTGTGAAAGGAACAGCTATGTCTTCAAAGCACACTGGACCCTAAGGGGAAAAGGGAGAAGAAAGATGATATTATTCTACACGTTGCTCTGTTCTTTTCTGTAACAATTTTCTTGTGTATTTTGATGATGGGTATTAATCTTTGTGTAAGTGGCACAACTCCATAAAACAATAATATTATTATCTATATGGCACTCATCTTCAAGTAAATCTTTGCAAGCATTCCCATTTTCCAGATGGAAGGAGCTCCTCTCTCTTCATCTGGTGGGGTGGACCCTCCCCCTGCCCTCAAGCCACCTTGAAGGGGCACCAGGAGGGGGAGGGGAGGGAATGGTTGGCTGGGTGGCATCCATCTGTCTTAGGGGACCATGGAAGAGTGTGTCTTTGGGAGTGAGATCTGGGGGAGAGACATGTGTTGTTGCATCTGGGACACAGGAAGTGGTCTGGAGATGCAGAGGGGCTTTTCTTCTCCCTGTCCTCCCCCCCCCCCACGTGGGAATGTTCCCCTCTGGCTGCAGCCTCTGTTCCCAAAGGTGACTTTTCCCTCCCTCTGAAGGGGGTTTATTTCCTTGACCCAAAGCCCCCTCCCCCCCCCCAAAAGGAAGGCAGCATCTGGATCCCAAGGAACAGCAGAGCTGCTTATTCCCTGGCTTGGCAGAGAGGACAAAGGAGGACCCTCTGCTCCCCGACTTGGGGGTCTCCCCCCCCCAGGCATGATCTGAGCAGGGACCCCCATGCCCCCTCCCTGGGAGCCCCTTCTCCCCATGGCACCCTCAGGGGGGGGGGAAGAGAGGAGACTCACCCGAGTCCAGGAGGGGCTTTTGCAAAGGAGAGAGAAGAAAGCAGGAAGGGAGGGGGGAATTTAGTCATGGAAGACCTTCACTTCCTATCCTCTCTAGGACTCCAGCTCTGCTCCTCTTAACCCTTGCCAAGCCGAGTCCT
The DNA here is from genome assembly GCF_964188305.1 of Podarcis bocagei. Lineage (NCBI taxonomy): Eukaryota > Metazoa > Chordata > Lepidosauria > Squamata > Lacertidae > Podarcis > Podarcis bocagei. The sequence continues at coordinate 386,843 of NC_138126.1, forward strand.
CCCCTCCCTCTCCCTGCCTGCAGTTTTCCTGCTCTAGGGGCTGCCCCCCTTCCCTCCCTCTGCCCCAAGGAGCCCACATCCCACCAGACTAACTGCAAGGGAGACGGGGGGGGGTCCATGGGGGGTTACCTTGGCTCTCCCCCTCCCCCAACATCCCGAGGAAAGGCTGGGAGGGAGAAGAGGCGAAGGGCTGCCTAGTGGCGGGAGGTGCCTTGGGCTCAGAAATGGCTCCCTCCAGACACCCCCCCAAGAAACACCCTCCAGCTCGGGGGGGAGAGAGGGGGGCTTCCCAGCCGGGAGACCCCTCCCCCTCCCCAAAAGACGGGTTTTTCTGCTTCTCCCCCCAGGAAGAGAGAGGGAGGAGGAGGAAGAGTCCCGGGCGAGGAAGGAAACGCACACGCCACCCGGGGGGGGGCAGGAGGGGGGCGCATGGTGCTCGGGGGGGCGGGCCCTCCCCTCCCCTCCCCTCCCTCTGGGACTCTTCCCAGTTCAGAGCCAGAGGGAACTCCGGCCTTCCTTTCCCCGCCTCTCCTGCCAGAAACCCAGAAGCACATGGAGGCAGGAGACCCATTTCCCGCCCCAGAGCCGGGCTGGACCAATCAGAGGCCTCTCCATTGGGCAGCTGGCCAATCCCCTTTCAGATTCCCCGGGGCCTCCTCCTCCTCTCCTTCGCCCGCTTTCCTGAGGGAGTTTCCCTCATGGCTGCTCCCCCTCCCAGCTTCTCCTTCATTTCTCCTTCCTTCTCTTCCTATTCTTCTTCCTCTTCCTCTCCCCCCATTATTTGGGGCAGCTGGATTCCCCCCCCCCATGGCCAGGGAGGCCCAGGAGGAGCCCAGGGAGGCGGCAGGGCCAGGAGGAGAAGGGGTTTCCCGCCCTTTCCCGAAAGAGGAGGAGGGGAGGCCATTTTGTTTTCCCCGGAGGAGACGCCATGGCTCCCCTGTGGGCCTCGGGGGTCCCACGCTCTCGGGGTCTCTCCTCCTCCCGGAGGAGGAAGGAGGGCAGCACCTTGGGTCCTCAGCCGCCTTCCTGCCATGATGGCTTGGCCTCCGCAGGGCAGCCTCTCTCCCCGCCATGTTGGCCCCACGGAGGAGGCCAGGCAAGCGGCCTTGGGGGATCCGCCACGTTCTGCGAAGGGGGCCAGGAGGGAAAAGGCCCAAGGAGGAGGAGAAGAGAAGAACAGTAGTAGTAGTAGTAGTAGATAGGTAGCCGTGTTGGTCTGCCATAGTCAAAATAAAAAAATTCCTTCCAGTAGCACCTTAAAGACCAACTAAGTTAGTTCTTGGTATGAGCTTTCGTGTGCATGCACTTTCGCGTGTATCTGAAGAAGTGTGCATGCACACGAAGAAGTGTGCATGCACACGAAAGCTCATACCAAGAACTAACTTAGTTGGTCTTTAAGGTGCTACTGGAAGGAATTTTTTTATTTTGAGTAGTAGTAGTAGTAGTAGTAGTAGTAGTAGTAATAATAAGGGCTGTATCCCCTCTGAGGTGGAGGGTTCTCTCAGGGGAGTTTGACCCCCAGACCAGCATCCTTGGTCACCCCAAGAGTCAGCGCTAGGAGAAGGGCTCCACCAGCAGACCATGGGGAAAAGGGTCTCAGGAGGCAGTGGGGGGACTCTAGGGAACTGGCTGAACTGGGGTCCTCCCAGTCCAGCCCAGACAAGAAAGAGAGGGATCTCTCAGAAGAGGAAGCCATTGCGGAGAAGAACCGGACTTGGCTGTTCTCTGCTGAGGGTCTCCTGCCTTTCTTCCAAGGCTTCCCGGGGTGCCATGGCCAGAGGAAGAGGCAGGCCCCCACCCCAAATCCCCTGCAGGGCCCTGGGGAGCAAGCAGAGCCTGCCTCAGTTTCCTTCCCCAAGGCCTTGGAGGAACCTTGGGGTGCAGAAGGAGGAACCCCAAATGGAGCTCAGACTCCTGGCAAGTAGGGAAAGGAACATGAAAAGGCGCTTTCCAGATGAGTCTCAATACAACACGATAACCTTTATGGTCATTGTCCCATACAGAACAACGAAATTGAAAAAATCGAGGACCATCTAAGAAATGATACTAGACAAATGTGGCAGGGAGTTCAACATCTGACTGGTTATAAATCGAGAAATACATCAGTGGTAGAGAGTATGGCTTCCTTGGTGGGAGAGTTGAAGACCTTCTTTGCCCGATTTGAGGTGACACCAACAGGGATGGCAGAGCTATTGGCCTCACTACCTACAGGAAATGCTGCCAGGGTGGAAGAGGGAGAAGCGAGGTGAATATGAAAGGAGGCAAACACGAGGAAGGTTATGGGCCCGGATGGGGGGGCTGGCAGGGTGCTAAGAGATTGTTCGGACCAATGGGTCAGGATGGGTTCCCACATCTCTGCGGATCTTATGAACTCCGGAAACGGTGAACAATGCAAGCTATGATCTCGTTTGAGGAAAGGGAATTAAGATGCCTGCTTCCCCATCCCCAGTGGATTAAAAAGTCCAAAGATTAGTAAAAGAAGAAAGAAGAGGAAGCAGGATTGGATGAACATTATAAGAGACCAGATTTTTCCATTGTGACTTGGCTGAGATTTGTTGGGACAGTTTTTAAAAGGCTTTATAGAAACTGGACCAAGAAGCTGGAGAAATACTAATTTGGATTATTAGACGATCATTATAAGAGTCATATTGCACTGTCTGAGTTGGTTAAGATTTGAAAGCTGGGCTAGGGAGGGAGATGAAGGGGAAGTGTCATCTTGGTGAAGAGGAGAAGAAGAGGAGTTTGGATTTGATATCCCTCCCGCTTTATCACTACCCGAAGGAGTCTCAAAGCGGCTAACATTCTCCTTTCCCTTCCGCCCCCACAACAAACACTCTGTGAGGTGAGTGGGGCTGAGGGACTTCAGAGAAGTATGACTGGCCCAAGGTCACCCAGCAGCTGCATGTGGAGGAGCGGAGACGCAAACCCGGTTCCCCAGATTACGAATCTACCGCTCTTAACCACTACACCAGTGTTTCCCAACCTTTTTTGGGCAAAGGCACACTTGTTTCATGAAAAAAATCTCGAGGCACACCACCATGCCAGATGGGGAAAGGTCACTTTTTACTTATGTAAAAAAATAATAATAGTAACAGCATAGAAGGTAATGGTTAGGCTAGCATCCCTCTTCCAAATATGCTAGGTTTTTATTTGCAGGGACTGTTCTACATGGGAAAGCATTCAGCACTGTCATTCTCCCATCTGCCATCTGAATTGGTACTATTCTGGGTCAACTTACTCTGCTGCATGTGTAGATGAAAATGGCACCAAGTGTGGGGGGTTTTGGCCCTCTCTGAAGTGCTTCTCTGCAAGATATGGTAGGGTGTGTTACACAAGTAAACACTTGGAGGGTATGATAAAGAGAGCATTCCAAGAGTGACTTGGGATGCTATGAAGATGCTGCAAAAGTGGGCATGTGATTATTGCACGCCTTAAGCTAATGCTAAATACCCAAGAGTGTACAACTGGACTGCTGAATCCTAACTGGGTGTACTGAAAAGATGCTGGATGAGACCTGCAAAAGCAGCGTTATTAAAAGCAGCTTTCCCTTTGAACATCTCTTTGTTCAAAGTGCATCTGAAAGCCTAATGACCCACTGGTTCCTTAGCAGTGAGCTTTAATGCAAGGATTTTGATGTTAATCCATGGATCAGATGCGTGTGTGTGGATAATCGCATTGTTGGACAGTCCTTTCTGCCTGTTGGCCGTTAGCCAACGACCCCCTCCTCCGCCTGAATGAAATGTGCCCCGTGGGAGCATTGGGACATCAGAACCACGAGTTATAGTTATAGGCACGTCCCAGGGCGAAGCAGGTTTGGAGGGAGGGGGGTGCCTAAGAAACCATCGACGGGGTTGACGAGGCGGCGTTCAGACGGGGCTGCAAACAGCAGCTGTGTAGCCTGGCCATAGGAAAGGCGAGCAGCTCCTTTTATTTCCTCCCTCGCAGCTGATTCCCCTCTCTCCCGCCACCAGATTGTGAAAAGGCTCGGAATTCAGCCTGAGGAAAACCCCAAGTCCCCACATTTCTAGTTTCCCGCGCCCTTTAAAGGGCGATACGAGCCCCACGGCAGGCAGGCAGGCAGAGCTGGGAAGGGGGTTTCCAGGGGACACGGCAGCTCCTCGAAAGGCTTCTCTCAGCTGCGCTCAATCCTCCTCGGAGAGGATTTCCCCTCCGGTCCCATGCGTTCGTTTGGGGCATCGCTCCGGCTGCTCCTTCTCCCGCCGCGCAGGAGCGATGCCTCTCTCTGGCTCTCCCTCCGCGCAGGCTGAGGGAGGGAGGGAGGTGCGCGTGTGACCCGTCTCTGCTGGGAGACCAAACCCAGCGAGGCAGAGTCGCGCCCAGGCAGTGCTGCCGGCTGCGAGGAGGAGCGCCAGGCAGCAGCAGGAGGCGCGGCCTCTCCTCGCCGCCGCCGCCCCGCCTCTCGCCGCCCGACTCGCCCGCCTCCCTCCAGGCAACATCTCGCGGCACACGAGGCAACGTCTCACGGCACACTCGTGTGCCGCGGAACACCGGTTGGGAAACACTGCACTACACCACTGTATGCTAAATACAGCTGGGTTTATTCTGGAGTGCAAATTATGAATTATTGTTGCTACAGATGATTTTCAGATGGAGATGGGAGTTTTCTTTTTGGTGCCTGCCCTGTGGAACACCCTCCCAGCAGATGTCAAAGGAAAAAACAACTACCAGACTTTAAGAAGACATCTGAAGGCAGCCCTGTTTAGGGAAGCTTTTAGGCCCGGTCTTATTCAACATCTTTATCAATGACTTGGATGATGGACTCAAGGGCATCCTGATCAAATTTGCAGATGACACCAAACTGGGAGGGGTGGCTAACACCCCAGAGGACAGGATCACATTTCAAAACGACCTTGACAGATTAGAAAACTGGGCCAAAACAAACAAGATGAATTTTAACAGGGAGAAATGTAAAGTATTGCACTTGGGCAAAAAAAATGAGAGGCACAAATACAAGATGGGGGACACCTGGCTTGAGAGCAGTACATGTGAATCATAGAATCATAGAGTTGGAAGAGACCACAAGGGCCATCGAGTCCAACCCCCTGCCAAGCAGGAAACACCATCAGAGCACTCCTGACATATGGTTGTCAAGCCTCTGCTTAAAGACCTCCAAAGAAGGAGACTCCACCACACTCCTTGGCAGCAAATTCCACTGTCAAACAGCTCTTACTGTCAGGAAGTTCTTCCTAATGTTTAGGTGGAATCTTCTTTCTTGTAGTTTTCTCCCTCCTCTAGTGAAAAGGATCTAGGAGTCTTGGTTGACCATAAACTTGACATGAGCCAACAGTGTGACGCGGCAGCTAAAAAAGCCAATGCAATTCTGGGCTGCATCAATAGGAGTATAGCATCTAGATCAAGGGAAGTAATAGTGCCACTGTATTCTGCTCTGGCCAGACCTCACCTGGAGTACTGTGTCCAGTTCTGGGCACCACAGTTCAAGAAGGACACTGACAAACTGGAACGTGTCCAGAGGAGGGCAACCAAAATGGTCAAAGGCCTGGAAACGATGCCTTATGAGGAACGGCTAAGGGAGCTGGGCATGTTTAGCCTGGAGAAGAGGAGGTTAAGGGGTGATATGCTAGCCATGTTCAAATATATCAAAGGATGTCACATAGAGGAGGGAGAAAGGTTGTTTTCTGCTGCTCCAGAGAAGCGGACACGGAGCAATGGATCCAAACTACAAGAAAGAAGATTCCACCTAAACATTAGGAAGAACTTCCTGACAGTAAGAGCTGTTCGACAGTGGAATTTGCTGCCCAGGAGTGTGGTGGAGTCTCCTCCTTTGGAGGTCTTTAAGCAGAGGCTTGACAACCATCTGTCAGGAGTGCTCTGATGGTGTTTCCTGCTTGGCAGGGGGTTGGACTCGATGGCCCTTGTGGTCTCTTCCAACTCTATGATTCTATTCTAATATTTGATGCATTACTGTGTATTAATATTTTGTTGGAAGCTGCCCAGAGTGACTGGGGAAATCCAGCCAGAGGGGAAGGGTTATGAAGATAAGATGGCGTCCAGTACGCTTCTTGCTGCGTCACTGTCCATGCCGATAGAAAACATGAGCCCCCTCGGCTCTCTTACTTAGCAGAGTCCTTGCAGCGGCAGGAAAACTGTTGCCTTGTGTGGGTAATAAATCAGACTGAATGCAGGCTTTCTTTCTAATCTCCTATAGTCTTTAATGCGTAGAAAAACATCATAAATCAGCCCGGCGAAATGGCTGGCATCTTCTTGCCTCTCAGTCAAAAACGAAAGAGCTTCACACACAAAGAAAGTTTCCCGTATGTGAACATAACCACGCCTCAGAATGTGAGATGTCACTCAGAACTGTTTAACCCTGTAAGTTCTGATTCTCCTCACACACCCTCTCATCTCGCATCCTGAGGGAAACTGTGAGTATAACTCTCCCCAAACACAACCCTTCACAGAGTTGGACTCCATGGGCGTTCTGACCTCTGCACAGTCAGACACCTGGAACTTCTTACCAAGCTCTTTGCCAAAACCTTGCATCTGTCTATCTGTCTGTGCACAGCTCTCGGCCTGCTTGCCCTCTGGCAGCTTTGCGGTCGAGCACACATCTAAAGACCTCATTGAGTTCAACTCCTTTCCCATTGCCTCTTGCCCCTTCCTGGCTTCTGTCTCAGGCAACTGTTGAACCTCCTCAAAACTCTCAGGTTCGCACTGTGCGAAACCAACCCACACGCTGGTGACCTGAAATCTCTCAGGTGGTACCCCCTTTGTGGTGTGTGCGGAACGTCTGAGCACTGTCTCAGGTGCCCCCTCTGACCCACTGGGGTCAGCAGGTGTGTCACTGATACCAGAAGACTCCCCCTCTGACTTACTGCATCTTCGGGCCTCCTGCACTTTGCTAACGGGAGACGAAGGCTCACTCTTGGGCTCTCTTTTAACAACCTGTGGAGATGCCCCTCCCTGTTCTTGACCCTGGTCCTCATCAACAGGTTTAGCTTCTGACTCTCTCTCGTCCTCAGAATCAGACAGACATTCTGAGAGAACGTCAGGATTCGCAAGGATCCTTGACCAACCATTCTGCTCACAGAACTCAGCATTTCTGCTGATTAGAAGCCTGGACTGATCACCTTCTGGATAGGCAAACCTCCACCCTTTTGTCGCAGGCTCGTACCCACAAAAGATCATTTTCCAGGACCTCAGGTCACCTTTCTTTCGTTGAGCCTTTGGCACAAGCACCCAAGCTTCGCAACCGAACACACGGAAGAAATGCACCTTCAGTTTCTTCCGGTGCAGCAAGAAATACGGTGTGTCACCTACAACAGAGTTATAGGACCTGTTCATCGTGAAGTTGGCTGTCCTCCAGGCTTCAGCCCAAAAGCTCTGAGGCAGAGCGTCAGCTGTTTCAGCCAGTGCCTTGCTCCTGCGCTTCGCCACGCCACTCTCCTGAGGAGAAGCAGCACCCGTCAACCTGTGACGTATTCCCTTCTGGCGGAAGAAACTCTGCAGAGCAGACCCAGAGAACTCTGCGCCTCGGTCACTCTGAAAACTCTGCACCTTGGTGGAAAACTGTAGTTCCACCGCCGCAACCCAGTCTTTGATCAGTTGCGCTGCCTCGCTTTGCTTTCAGTGAGAAGAACCACCCGTTCTGGGTAAAATCATCTGTCAGCGTAAGCACCAACCTGGCCCCGCCCAGACTCGGCCTTGGCATGGGACCACTAAGGTCTGTGTGCACAAGCTCAAAAGGCTTTGTGGTTACCCTCTCCGATCTGGGATAACTGCACCTTTGTACCTTTGCCCTTCTGCATGCCCTGCAATCTAGGAATTTATCACATGCTTTCATCTTGCAACCTACAGTGCATTCAGGCAACTTCTGGATATCTTTCCAACAGCCATGCGACATTCTTCTGTGCCACAAATGAGCACATGAATCATGAGTGGGAACGTTAACACGCTTAGCCTGTGCTGTCTCAGCGTCCCTCTTACCCTCCAGAGGTGTCTCCAGAACAAAGGTTGTTCTGACATGCAACACTGACCAGTTGTCTCCCACCCCTGGAAATAGAACAGACATCATTTTCAAAGCAAACCTTATACCCCTCCTGTAAAAGAGAAGATACATATAAAAGACAACATGTCATTCCAGGCACAACGTAGACCTCCAGCTCCGCCTGTAAAAAAGAAACAAACAAATTGCCAACAGTGGTTAAATGTCTCTGTGAGCCATCAGCAAAAACGACTGTTTTTCCAGTTGAAACAGCCCTGCAGTTCCACATTTCACCACCAGAAGGCGCTGGCATCAGATGATGGCTGGCTCCTGAGTCGATGACCCAACGTAGCATGCTGCCCTCACTGGAGTTGTCCCGTAGCGTTGCCATGGAGGCAGCTGCAAGCTGATAAGAACCGTCACTCCCTGTGTCACGTCCTCCCTTTGCATTCCCATGCTGACCTCCTCTCCTGGACTGGCTGCCATGGAAACCTGGCTGACTGCCATGGGAAGCGACCTTGGAGACATCCAGCCCAGCCTCTCTGGCTCTCCGCAGACAGGATTGACGCAGATGGTCAACAGACCCACAGATAAAACAGCGTCAAGTGGAAAAAGCCTGAACTGTGCCCTCTGCTGGACTGGCCCCCCCTCTGCACCCGGCAGGGCTCTCTGTGCCAACACGGCCTTCTCTGAGTCGGCGTTCCTGTTCGTCACACAAGCTACCAGTCACATACTGAAGCGTAAGATCGGCTGGATTCATCGATTCCAAAGTTAGACACAAATTGTCATAACTTTTGTCCAAAGAGCTGAGCAAAATATAAACTTTCAGTTCCTCAGAAAAGTTGACTTGCAACAGTCTCAGCTGGTTGAAAACAGAAAGCATCTCAGTTACATGCTGTCTGATGCTATCACCAGGACGCAGCTTCATCTCAAACAAGCGTCTGGTAGTGTGGATTTTTGCCCCAGCTGTGGTCCTGTGGTGCACTCTCTCTAGTGCCTGGTAGGCCTCATGAGCAGTCTCAAGCCCCTCTACCAAAGGAAGCTATGAGCCCTCCAAACTGAGCACTATAGCTCCCAGGGCTTTCTGATTCCTCCTCTGCGAAGCATGGGCAGCTGAAGCACCGGCTGCAGCTTGCTGTGGAGGCCCTTGGACCGCCTCCCACAGACCCTTGGCTACCAGCCAGGCCTTCAGATTCCTGGACCACTCCTCCCAATTTCTGCCATTTTTTCAAAAGGGACGGAATATGACTCCTGGCCGTCTGCCATCTTCTCCCCCGGGGCTCAGCGTACTCACGTAGCAGCAGCTCCCTGGCACCCGGTCCTGAAGATGAGATCCTCCCCAGCGAGCTTCTCTGCTTCAAAACATTAGGCAAAAGCTCCAACTGGCTCCAGCTCAGCTGGCTTCCCATAACCTATGAAGATAAGATGGCGTCCAGTACGCTTCTTGCTGCATCACTGTCCATGCCGATAGAAAACATGAGCCCCCTCGGCTCTCTTACTTAGCAGAGTCCTTGCAGCGGCAGGAAAACTGTTGCCTTGTGTGGGTAATAAATCAGACCGAATGCAGGCTTTCTTTCTGATCTCCAACAGTCTTTAATGAGTAGAAAAACATCATAAATCAGCCCGGCGAAATGGCTGGCATCTTCTTGCCTCTCAGTCAAAAACGAAAGAGCTTCACACAAAGAAAGTTTCCCGTATGTGAACATAACCACGCCTCAGAATGTGAGATGTCACTCAGAACTGTTTAACCCTGTAAGTTCTGATTCTCCTTACAAGGGTATCAATAAATCACCATCATCATTTTTTTGTATTTTTTATATTTTTAATATTTTCTATTAAGATTCCTTTATTTTGAATTTAGGAGGACACACATAGGAAGAGGAGAGTTGGAGGTGCGAGGGACCTGCAAGGAACGCAGGGAAGGAAGGATCTCTCAGGGTGGGATATGGGGAGAAGAGGGGGTAACGCAGGGGAGAAGTGGGGGAGCCTGCCTTTCTATGGGTTGATGAATGATATGATATATATGATACAAATGTCATAAACAGTATTTTTAGTTTATATCCCCCCCTTTCTCTTTTCTATACAATTGTATTTTGTAAGGATTGTTTAATATTTTTTGTTTTATTTCTCTTTTTTGGTTTCCCCTCAGTATGAATTCTTTGATGGCGAGTGAGATGGGAGCTATGAGTGAAGCTCTTTCCACCTTCCATGCACTGATAGGGTTTCTCCCCTGTATGAGTTCTTTGATGCAAAGTGAGGTTTCTCCCATCCCAGAAGTTCTTCCCGCATTCGAAGCACTGATAGGGTTTCTCCCCAGTATGAATTCTTTGATGGGAAGTGAGATGTGCGCTTTGATTAAAGCACTTTCCACATTCCAAGCACTGATAGGGTTTTTCTCCTCTATGAATTCTTTGATGGGAAGTGAGATGTGCGCTTTGATTAAAACTCTTTCCACATTCCAAGCACTGATAAGGTTTCTCCCCAGTATGAATTCTGTGATGGGAAGTGAGACTATCCTTCCGATTGAAGCTCTTTCCACATTCCAAGCACTGATAGGGTTTTTCTCCTGTATGAATTCTTTGATGGGAAGTGAGATTCACCTTCTGACTGAAGCTCTTTCCACATTCCAAGCACTGATAGGGTTTCTCCCCTTTATGAGTTCTTTGATGCAAAGTGAGCTTGGCCCCTTCCCTGAAGCTCTTCCCGCATTCGAAGCACTCATAGGGTTTTTCTCCTGTATGCGTTCTTTGATGGGAAGTGAGACTGTTCCTCTGACTGAAGCTCTTCCCACATTCGAAGCACTCATAGGGTTTTTCTCCTGTATGAATTCTGTGATGGGAAGTGAGATGTGCGCTTTGATTAAAGCTCTTTCCACATTCCAAGCACTGATAGGGTTTCTCTCCTGTATGAATTCTTTGATGGGAAGTGAGATTCACCTTCTGACTGAAGCTCTTTCCACATTCCAAGCACTGATAGGGTTTCTCCCCTTTATGAGTTCTTTGATGCAAAGTGAGCTTGGCCCCCTCCCTGAAGCTCTTCCCGCATTCGAAGCACTGATAGGGTTTTTCTCCGGTATGAGTTCTTTGATGGGAAGTGAGATTGTGCCTGAGACTGAAGCTCTTTCCACATTCCAGACAATGATAGGGTTTCTCCCCGGTATGAATTCTTTGATGGGAAGTGAGATGTGCGCTTTGATTAAAGCTCTTCCCACATTCGAAGCACTGATAGGGTTTCCCCCTGTATGAATTCTGCGATGGGAAGTGAGATAGTGCCTGAGACTGAAGCTCTTCCCGCATTCCAAGCACTGGTAGGGTTTTTCTCCTGTATGCGTTCTTTGATGGGAAGTGAGATTTTGCCTGAGACTGAAGCTCTTCCCACATTCCAAGCACTGATAGGGTTTCTCCCCTGTATGAATTCTGCGATGGGAAGTGAGATGGTGCCTGAGACTGAAGCTCTTCCCACATTCCAAGCACTGATAGGGTTTCTCCCCTGTATGAATTCTTTGATGGGAAGTGAGATCACCACTCAGACGAAAGCTCTTTCCACATTCGAAGCACTGATAGGGTTTCTCCCCTGTATGAATTCTTTGATGGGAAGTGAGCCTGGCGCTTTGACTGAAGCGTTTCCCACATTTGAAGCACTGATAGGGTTTCTCCCCTGTATGAATTCTGCGATGGGAAGTGAGATGGTGCCTGAGACTGAAGCTCTTCCCACATTCCAAGCACTGATAGGGTTTCTCCCCTGTATGAATTCTTTGATGGGAAGTGAGATCACCACTCTGACGAAAGCTCTTTCCACATTCGAAGCACTGATAGGGTTTCTCCCTGCTCTGTGTTCTTTCGTGTGAAGCGAGGCTATTCCTTCGAATGAAGCTCTTTCTTTGACGGGAGGTGGAATGGGAGCTTTGACGGATGTTCTCTCCACACTCTGAATGTTTATTTGACTTCTCCGCTATGTGGATTCTGTTGTGCTCCCCCTTGTTCTTCCCTTCCAGTTCATCTCCATCTGCAATGAAGAGAGAAGCGAATTAGAGCCTCAGGAAGAAATGGAGCTCCAGATCATTGAACCAAGTCAATTAATGCTTGTGATAGAGGAAGAACTAAAAATAGCTAGATGTGGGGCCTCTCTATAGTTTTCACTGTCTTTGTTGGCCGGTATTTACTGACATACTGCTTGGCTTTTATCTAGAATGGATTTTGTTCTTGCTCAATCCTGGAATCCACTCCATCTCCAAGGTCAGTCATCTCTTTGGTCAATCAAATGCAAACAGAAGCAAAAACAACACGCCTGACAGAATTTACATCAACTTCCCTTTTTTTCTTGCAAGTAAATTTTTATTCAGAATTTGTAAAAGAAAAAAGAAAAAAGGACAAACAAATACAAAAATAAACATTTTAACATAAATTATTCATCCTAATTTCGTGCTATACAAAAAGTAAGCGTACAATCATACAAAAAAATAATATAAACATTAGGCTCTACTTAGCCTTTGACTTCCCTTCACCCTTTTGGTAAGTATCAAATAAATCCCGGGTTGCGTAATTAGTTTATTAAAGTTTATAATTATTAGCTGATAAAGTTTTTCTAATACCGCCAGTTCCTCCTATATATCCGTTCCAATATATTTCCAAAATTTACTCCAATTTTTTTGAAATTTCTGGTCATCTTGGTCTCGTATTCTGCCTGTTAATCTATCTAGCTCGGCATAGTTAATCATTTTGACCTGCCAGTCACTTACGTTAGGTATAGTTTCTGTTTTCCAGTTTTGTGCCAGCATAATTCTTGCGGCTGTGGTGGCATAGAGAAATATTTTTTTATCTTCATTTTTTATTTCCTTACCCATAATTCCCAGCAAAAAGGCCTCAGGTCTTTTGGGGAAAGTATATTTAAAAACTTTTTTAAGTTCATTGTAAATTGCTTCCCAAAAAACCTTCACCTTGTTGCATTGCCACCACATGTGGTAGAGGTCTCCCTCCACTTCACCACATTTCCAGCATGTCTTATTTTCTGATCTATAGATTTTAGCCAATTTTGCCAGCGTAAGATACCATCTATAGAGCATTTTCCAAACATTTTCTCTGGCTGGTATTTACTGGCATATTGCTTGGCTTTTATCTGGAATGGATTTTGTTCTGGCTCAACCCTGGAATTCACTCCATCTCCAAGGTCAGTCATGTCTTTGGTCAATCAAATGCAAACAGAAGCAAAAACAACAAGCCTGACAGAATTTACATCAACTTCCCTAAAAACTCTGAAGCCGGCATTTAAGAAGGCCTGGGTGGTTCAGAGAAGCCTGGTCACTGTTTTAAAAGGCATGACTAGACGCAGAACATTCACAGAGGAAACAGTTGATATCCCTCCATTCTGGGTTCACTGTCTGGATGTTAGAATGCCAGACGCTGTTGGTCTCCAGCCAAAGAGTTGAAGTTCATCACATACAGGTATGTATGGAACATCTACACCTTGTCTGTGAAACAAACAGCAACATGTTCACCTGAACACTCCCCATCAGCTGTTGCCTCAATCTAGTTGGTCTAAATTTAAATTTATACGTAAATCACTTTCTTCACTTTGAACCCCCCACCCATGTCCATGAGACCAACTCTGTATTTTTTCATTACCAACAGAAGAGGAAAAGTGACTATAACTCAGTTCAAACCAATTCATGAACCCAGAACTCATACACCGACCACTAATGATGAACCATATGTTACTAGATATTCCTGCAAATTTATTCTGCTATTTTTGATATGCAAATGGCATGCGAAGACTTAGTCTTCATATTTGTATCATTTATTAGTCCTATGATCCTTGTTTTTAAAAGCAAATAAGAAGTTATTCCAAAAAGAAAAAGACAACACACAGAGGCCCCATCTCCATTCAAACTGCAAAGCAGGATCAGTGAGTTGGCTGACATTGGCAGGGCATTCAGATCACAGAACTGGTTTTAGACATTTAGATAGACCTGCCAATTCATCGCGTCGGGCAGGGAGCTGTGATCTATTCCTGGCTCAAATTGCCTGCAGATGACAAAGGCGCAGGAAGGCAGGCAGGTGGAGGAGCCCGAAAAGGTGCTCCCCTTCTCCATCTCCATCCACCTGTCTGCCTCCCCCCACACTCCAATTCCTCTCTGGCTCCATCCATCTAGGTCCCCATCTCCCCTCCCCTGGGACTCACCAGATCTCTCGGAGGTCCCTGGGAGGGAATGCTCAGAGGCTGAGAGGAGGGATGCAGGAGACAACCTGACCAGGTCATCCGTCCATCTTCCCCCTTCCATTCTCATTAGCTTTGCAGAATCTGTTCCGTTTATCCTTCCTGAGGAGTCAAGGAGCCAAAACGAGCTGGAGGGTCCTGGGAGAGAGGAAGAAGGAAAGGGAGCCTCAGAGGCCCTGCAGGGATTCTCCTGTCCCTGGAGAAGCACAAATGGGGCGGCCCCTTCCCAACAGAAGCCCCATTTCTATACCTCTCCCGTGGTTCGAAAAAAATAAGGTAGGCTACTTGCATGACAATTAAAGAAAAAATAAGAAGAGAGAGTAATAGAGAAATGAAAAATAATTGAAGATCCTAAAGAAATATGCAAAGAAAAATTAAATTACTATAGGAAGTTTTACCGTGCAAAAGAAGAAGACCAAGAGGAAATGGAATGATTCATAGCACAAAATAGACTCCCGACAATAGCAGATTGGAAAATAGAACAACTAAATTTACCAACAGTGATGATGGAGGTGCAGCAATCTCAAAAGCAAAGATAGGAAAGTCCCCAGGTACGGATGGATTATTGGCGGCATTTTATAAGAAGTTAGAAGATATATTATCAGAACCAATGAAACAGTACTGAACGGAATTTTAAAAGAAGGAAGAATACCAAAATCATGGGAAGAAGCACTTATCACACTGATACCCAAACAAGGAGCAGATCCAACACTAATAAAAAATTATAGACCTATATCATTGTTCAATAATGATTATAAAATATTTGCCAACATCCTAGCCAACAGGTTAAAAAAAAGTATTGAATGAAATAATACACAGAGATCAGGCTGGCTTCTTACCAGGCAGATACATGCACAATAAAATGAGAAACATAATTGATATTTTAGAATATTTAGAAGCAAGATCAGATAAAAAAGCCATTTTGATGCTGATAGACATGGCGAAGGTCTTCGACAACATCTCTTGGAGCTTCATTGTCAGGGAACTGCCATCAGTGCTGGAGGGAGAGAGCAAAAGCCAGAGGGATTCCAGAGAGCGTCCAGGGATCGGGAGAAGCAGCCCATCTTCTGGGGAAGAGAATCAGCGTAGCACCAGTGGAGAAGGGGGGCAGATGGGGGAAGCGGCGAGGCGGTCCCATGACTCCTTGCCTGGGACCAGCGGGGAGAGTAGGGGTCCTCCGTTGCCCACGCCCTCCTTGCGCAGAGAGAGTAGGAGGAGACTAGGCGTCAAAGAGCTTCTTTGCTGGAAGAAGTTTAAGAAATGCCCACTGACAGATTCTGCCAGCGATTGAGTCAGCCACGGGTGAGTGGCTGTCCGGACAGAAAAGGTTCACTTAGGCAACCCAGGCAGGTGTTTGCACCCAGCCGGGGAGATAAGCACTGGCTTACGCACGAGGAACCCCTAGAACCATTACATTCATGAAAAAAATACAGAAAAAGCAGGACTTGGAGAAAATATTATTAGGGGTGTTGAGGCAATATATTGAAATCAGAGAGCCAAATTGATACTAAATCGTGAAATAAGAGAAGTAAAATAAGTCAGGGGGCCAGGCAAGGCTGCCCCCTTTCGCCTCTACTTTTTATTACGGTAGTAGAATTCTTAGCAATGACAACAAGGAGTGACCAAGGCATAAAAGGTCTAACAAGGGGGAAGAAGTCGCCCAAGATGAAGGCCTTTGCAGACAATGTAATTCTAACTTCTGAAAATCTGGAGGAAAGCATACCAGAAATAATAGGGAAAATCCTTGAATTTGGAAGTGGCAGGATTTAAATTAAATAAAAATAAGACTAGTATGCTAGCAAAAAATATGCCAACACAGGAAAAAGAAGGACTAAAGAAAATATCAGGATTGGAAACAGTAAATAAAACTAAGTATTTGGGAATCTGGCTAACAAATTAAAACACCAATCTATTTAAAGACAATTATATTAAAACATGGAAAGAAATCAGTTTTGAATCATATAATAAGAAAATTGATATATAGAGTATGGGAAAAACATAAAGTGGTCTTAGAACCTAAAACCCCCTGGTGGATTTCACCTCAAGGAGCAATAACTGGGAAAAAGAAAAATATGGAATTGAATTGGACCACTTTCACTGCCTTGTTGTGACGAAGGGGCTTGAATAACTCAGAGAAGCTATGAGCTAAGCTGTGCAGGGCCACCCAAGACGGACAGGTCATAGTGGAGAGTTTAGACTAAACGTGATCCACCTGGAGGAAGAACCGGCAAGCCACTCCAGTAGCCCTGCCCAGAAAACTCCATGGACAAAGACAACAGGCATATAAAAGTGATGACGCTGGAAGATGAGTCCCTCAGGTCAGAAGGTGTCCAACATGCTACTGAGGAAGAGAGGAGGACAAGGACAAGTAGATTCAGAGCTGATGAAGCGGCTGGGCCAAAGCCGAAAGGTAAGTTGGATGTGGTGAAAATGAGATGGCAAGAATAAATATTGACATCCTGGGCATCAGTGAACTAAAATGGACAGGGATGGGCGAATTCAGTTCAGATGACCATCATAACTACTACTGTGGGCAAGAATCCCGTAAAAGAAATGGAGTGGCCCTCGTAGTCAAGAAAAGATTGGCAAAAGCTGTACTGGGATGAAATCTCAAAAATGATAGAATGATCTTGATACGAATCCAAGGCAGACCTACAAGAAATAGAATACAGATTTCCAAAGAATAGCAAGGAGAGACAAGAGGGCCTTCTTAAACGAGCAATGCAAAGAAATAGAGGAAAACAATAGAATGGGGAAAAACAGAGATCTCATCTATAAAATTGGAGATATGAAAGGAACTTTTTGTACAAAGATTACCATAATAAAGGACCAAAGTGGTAAGGACCTAACAGAAGCAGAAGACATCAAGAAGAGGGGGCAAGAATACACAGAGGGATTATACCAGAAAGATATGGATGTCTCGCAAACCCCAGGTAGTGTGGTTGCTGACCTTGAGCCAGACATCCTGGAGAGTGAAGTCAAATGGGCCTTAGAAAGCACTGCAAATAACAAGGCCAGGGGAAGTGATGATATTCCAGCTGAACTATTTAAAATTTTAAAAGATGCTGCTGTTATGTTAAGGTGCTACACTCAATATGCCAGCAAGTTTGGAAAACTCAGCAGGGGCCAGAGAATTGGAGAAGATCAGTCTACATCCCAATCCCAAAGAAGGGCAGTGCCAAAGAATGCTCCAACTTCCGCACAATTGCACTCATTTCACACGCTAGCAAGGTTATGCTTAAAATTCTACAAGGCAGGCTCAAGCAGCATGTGGACCGAGAACTCCCAGAAGTGCAAGCTGGATTTAGAAGAGGCAGAGGAACCAGAAAGCAAATTGCAAAAATGCGCTGGATTATGGAGAAAGCTAGAGAGTTCCAGAAAGACATCTACTTCTGCTTCATTGACTATGCAAAAGCCTTTGACTGTGTTGACCACAGCAAACTATAGCAAGTTCTTCAAGAAATGGGAGTGCTTGATCATCTCATCTGTCTCCTGAGAAATCTCTATGTGGGACAAGAATCATAGAATCCTAGAATGATAGAGTTGGAAGAGACCCCAAGGGCCATCGAGTCCAACCCCCTGCCAAGCAGGAAACACCATCAGAGCACTCCTGACATATGGCTGTCAAGCCTCTGCTTAAAGACCTCCAAAGGAGGAGACTCCACCACACTCCTTGGCAGAAAATTCCACTGTCAAACAGCTCTTACTGTCAGGAAGTTCTTCCTAATGTTTAGGTGGAATCTTCTTTCTTGTAGTTTGGATCCATTGCTCCGTGTCCGCTTCTCTGGAGCAGCAGAAAACAACCTTTCTCCCTCCTCTTTGTGACATCCTGTCAGGGGTTCAGGAGCAGAGACGCAGAGAAGGGAGGAGACAGAGAGCGAGGGGGAGGAATACGAAGGAAGGATGAGCGGGGATGACGACCCAAGATCACCGAGCCTGTCTAGCGAGTCCGAGGATTCCCAGAAGGGAGCGCCAGCAGCCAGAGCAAGGGGGGAGAACAGGGGGACACCCCAGGAAGAAGGGTCCAGAGAGGGATCAGAAAGCAGCAGTTGGAGATCGGGACCCACGTGCCTAGCTGGGAGCAGCGGGGAGAAAGGGGACCAGATATCAGGTTCCGGAGGCTTTCAGAAGGAGGGAGGGCATGAGTCAGGAGTAGTCACGCCCTCCTCGGAGAGCGATGAAACGATCAAGAGGAAAGTGGAGAGTTGCGCGCGCGCGCCAAGTTCAAATGTAGCGGAAGCTGGCGCAGTCAGCAGCCCCGAGAGTGAGCCGAGTCCTAAAGTCCGCCGCAAGGAGGCGGAGGGGTCAGGGGGGTCCACTTCTGAAGAGAGTAGGAAGGGAGAGACTCCGGAGGGCAGAAGGACCCAGAGACGGAAGGAAAGGCGCAGGAGGTGGAGCAAGGCTAGAGTATTAAGCTGGTGCGCAAGAGGCGGAGACTCAGACGGGTCTTCGTCGTTCTGACCTAGAAGAAGTAGGGCTGCCCAGTGCAGTTTGGAAATGGAACCTGTAATCCAATAAAGACTCTTTGAAACTAAGCACTGGCTGACTTGGTCCTATGTGAGCTGGGACTGGGCGGCAGCTCTGACAGTAAGACCCGTCTCAAAGCTCCTGACACCTGATACCTCGCAGCGGAGACAGAAGCAGCTGGAGGAGGAGAGCGGTGTTTGGCAGCAAGCTCACGACGGTTAACAAAGATGACGGAAGCGGCAACAGTTTCAGCGCTGCAACAAGCAGTTACCCAATTGAATGCGGAGATACTGGCATCCAAGAAGAGGGAGGAGGATGCGGCAGCCGCCTACCGGGATCTCCACGCCAGGTTTGAAGCATGGGTTAAACACGGGCAGCCAGGACCCAGACCGGAGGGGGTTGGGTTGGCACGGAGAGCAGGAGGGCTTGTGGCTCACTTCGATGGGAATTTGCAACAGTACCCCAATTTTCGAGCAGATGTAATGTGCGCACTGCAACTGCTGGCGAAAGACTTTAGAGATGAGGAAGAGAAAGTGGGGTTTATACTATCCCATTTGCATGGGGATGCTAAAGCGTGGCTACGCAATTTGTGGAGGGATAAAGATCCGGCGCTTCAGAGTGCAGATGCCTTCATCAAAGCGATGGATGCGTGTTTTTTGTCTACCATTGATGTGGATCTTGCCCGGCGGGAGATTCATGGACTGAAGCAAGGGAGGGCGAGCGTCCGGCAGTACCACACCCGATTTTTTGCACTGGTCAGTGCATTGGAATGGGACAGGGATT
Organism: Podarcis bocagei; assembly: GCF_964188305.1. NCBI lineage: Eukaryota > Metazoa > Chordata > Lepidosauria > Squamata > Lacertidae > Podarcis > Podarcis bocagei. The sequence goes on from NC_138126.1 coordinate 406,269, forward strand.
CACCCCCAGTCAGGGACCTGTTCTGGGAAGGTCTGAGCTCCGCGGTGAAGGATGAAATTGCGAGGGGGGAGAGGCCCCGAAGCACGCAGGAAGTGGTGCAGAGGGCGCTGACTGTGGGGGTGAGACTGGAAGAACGTCCATGGTGCAAAGATGAAGGACGTGGAGGGCGCGAAGCAGCTAGAAGTTTCTCTTTCGTTCCAAGGGAAGCAGCGCGTGCGCAATCCACACCTCCGCCAGGAGGGGGAGGGGAACCGATGGAGGTAGGAGGCGCCAGGGCTCAGTCAGCCACCAGAGCCTCTGCACCGACGGCAGTCAAGACTAAACCTCCTAGAGGGACCAGGAAGTGTTATGTATGCGACAGCCCTCAACACTTGGCGAAAGAGTGTCCCCAGAGGAGCTCCAAGCACACTGCAGCCTCCGCAACGGTGAAAGCGGCCACGCACTGCAGCGAAGCCCAGCAGGGAAACGGCGATGTCTGGCTGGAGACAGAGGCACTGGGGCCCAGCCAGACGCATCACTGAAGCAGTCCCCAGCGATATTGCAACCCACGGACCCCCTCCCACCCAAACCAGTAGTGCAGCTCACAGCGTCTCTTCAGCTACCCAATGGCGACACTGTAGAAGTGCCGCTGTCTGTGGATTCGGGAAGCAACGCAGACTTTATAGCACAGGATTTTGTGGAGCAGCACGCTATACAGCTACTGCCTGCCACTCTGCCCCTGCAAGTCGTCACAGTAGATGGCAGAGAGTTGCTAGGGGGGCAGGTGGTGAAGCAGACGCCACCAATGGTGATGCAACTTGGCAACCACAGGGAAGTCATCAGTTTTAATGTCACCCGACTATCGGACACGCCCATTGTGTTGGGCATGAGTTGGCTGGACAGGCACAGTCCAACGCTGGCTTGGTACCAGCGGCAGCTGATCTTCGGCTCCTCTTACTGCGCAGAGCACTGCATCCTGCCGGGAAAGGAGGGAGAAGAGGAGGACTCACACCTGCAGCTGGGAACGTTGCAAGCTGTCCCCCACAAGTATGCGGACTTTCTGGAGGTCTTCTGCGAGAAAGAGGCAGACAAGCTACCACCGCACAGGCAATATGATTGCAAGATTGACCTACTGCCAGGGGCGACGCTGCCGAAGGGGAAGCTATATTCCATGTCTGAGGACGAACTACAGGAACTCAAACAGTTCATAGATCACAATTTGCAGCGCGGTTTCATCCGGGAGTCCAACGCAGTAGGGGGCAGTCCTGTTTTCTTCGTGAAGAAGAAGGACACGCCCCAAAAAAGATTGGTCGTGGATTACCGCCTCTTAAACAAGAAGACCAAGCCCTCTGATTTCCCCATGCCCAGGATCGACGACCTGCTGGCGACGGTGCGAAAGGGGCGCGTTTTTACCAAGTTGGATCTGCGTGGAGCGTACAATCTCATCCGCATGAGGGAGGGCGATGAGTGGAAGACGGCCATGTTCACGCCTCTGGGCACCTACGAATACAGGGTGATGCCATTTGGTTTACAAAACGGTTCTCACTGTTTTCAAGCCTTCATGCATCACGTGTTGGCGGGACTCCTATACAAGAAGTGCGTCTGCTTTCTGGATGACATCCTGATATTCTCTGACTCGCAGCAAGAACACGACCAGGACGTGCGGGAGGTGCTGGAGAGGCTGCAGCAGCATAGGCTGTACGCCAAACTGGAGAAGTGCCAGTTCGATACGACGGAGGTGGATTTCTTGGGTTACAAGCTGTCGGACAAGGGACTGGCCATGGACAGCGCCAAGGTTCGTGCGGTGTTGGATTGGAAGAGCCCGCGCAACCGGAAGGAGGTCCAGCGGTTTGTCGGATTCGCCAATTTCTATCGCAAGTTTATCAAGGGGTTCGCGACGCAGACGGCAGCTATTACGGACACGCTAAGCTCCAAGAAAAAGAAATTCATCTGGACGGAGCAGGCGGAGCAGTCCTTTCAGAACCTCAAGCGTCTCTTCGCGTCGGAAGAGCAACTGCTGCATATCGACCCCAGCAAACCGCTGCGAGTAGAAACAGACGCGTCCGATAGAGCAGTGGGAGCGGTCCTGCTGCAGAAGGACACACAGGGCGTCTGGAGGCCGGGGGCGTTCTACTCCAGGAAACTCAGTAAATCGGAGCAGAACTACACCATCTGGGACAGAGAGTTGCTTGCCATTCATGCAGCTTTCAAGGCGTGGAGGCACTTCCTGATCGGCGCCAAGCACACAGTGCAGGTCTGCACGGACCACAAGAATCTGGAGCACTGGCGCACGGCTCGGTTCCTGAACCAGAGGCAGATACGTTGGGCGGAGTTCTTTGCGGACTTCAATTTCCGAATTGAGTACGTCCCAGGCGACACCAACATCATGGCAGATGCACTGTCCCGAAAACCGCAATACCTTGAGGAGGCGACGCCGGCGGCAGCCATGCACATCTTCGCGCCAACAGCGTGGGCGTGCGCTTCGGCCACAGTAGACCTGGATGCGGTGCGACGGGCGTTGCGGGACGACTCCTTCGCGCAGACGAAGATGGCAGAGGTGCACAAGGGCACGGCGAAGGGCGATGAGTTCCAGATACGAGACGGCTTGCTGTTACGTAAAGGGGCCATCTACGTGCCGGGAGACGAACTTCGAGCCCGAGTACTGCAGCAGCTGCACGACGCACCCACGGCCGGTCACTTTGGCACGGAAAAAACAGTGGAACTGGTCGCAAGGGACTTTTGGTGGCCCAAACTGAGGGGGGAGGTCGCAGACTACGTCGCGAGGTGCGACACCTGCCAGAGGGCCAAACCGGTGCACAAACCACCAGCGGGACTGCTGGAACCGTTGCAGACGCCGTTTGAACCATGGGAGAGAGTGGCCCTGGACTTTGTCACGGATCTACCCAGCTCGAGAGGCAAGACAGCTGTACTAGTGGTGGTGGACTTGTTCACCAAGATGGCACATTTCATACCGTGTGCGAAGGTGGCCACGGCAGAACAAACAGCCAAACTGTTCATAGATCACGTGTTCAAAGTGCACGGGCTGCCACGGTCCATATTGTCCGACCGCGGACGCCAGTTCATCTCGAATTTCTGGCAGAAGCTGATGGGCTTCCTGAACGTCAAGATCAACCTGACATCAGCGAGACACCCGCAGACCAACGGGCAAGCGGAGAGGGTCAATGCCATCATGCAGCAGTACCTGAGATGCTATGCCAATCAACAGCCTGCGACGTGGGTGGATTACCTGCCGCTCGCCGAGTTCGCCTACAACAACACGAAGCACGTGTCCACGGGGGTGACGCCGTTCTTCGCCAACAATGGGAGGAATCCCAGAACCTTCCCGGGACTGGACAGAGTGGGGGAAGGGGAACCGCAGACGGCAGACGCTTTCGCATCTGAGTTGCAAGAGGTCCACGATCAACTCAGACGGCAGCTGGAGCTAGCGAAGCACGCATACAAGGTCCAAGCTGACAAGCACAGGCGAGTGGGCGAGGAGATCCGAGTAGGAGACTGGGTCTGGTTGGCCGCCCACGCGGTGCCGACCCGCTCGTTAGCCAAGAGGAAGCTGGGGCACAAGCAACTCGGTCCATACCGAGTCGAAGCGCAGATCAACCCGGTGGCTTTCCGGCTGGTGCTACCGGAGGGTTCCAGGATGCATCCGGTGTTCCACAGGTCGGTGCTCACTCCCTACAGGGCACCACACAGGTTCCAGGAACAGGGAACGGCACCGAGTCAGTCTTCTGAGCGGGAGGAGGCGGGGAGTTTACCACAGCAGGACCCCATCAACGAAGTCACGGAGATTTTGGACTCCAGATGGGGGGAAGACGGAGTAGAATACCTCCTAGCAAGAGAGGGCACCCGGGCCAGTGCTAACAGCTGGGTGCCGGACTACGCCTTGGAGGAACCCCTGCTCAAGGACGAGTTTCACGCCCTTTTCCCACACAGGCCTATGCCAGCGGGCTTCTTCGACGACTGGTTGTTCACGCCCACGCTTTCATCCAGCACGTTCCATGGTTTCGACTCGGAAGGGGAACCCGCATCGCGCACACGTTCTCCAGAGGGGTCGCTGGAGGGTTCGGCATCCGACAACTCGTATTGGTGGGACGATCTGCCAGAGGTGCCGTGGCGCCGGAAGTGGCAGGAGAAACCGGATCCAGTGACAGACGCAGAGACTGACATGGACGTTGGAGGGGAGGATCTGGGTTTCGAGCACGGCGGCACCGAAATGGAGGCGGAGGAGATCACCGTTGACGGAGGCGGGGAGGAAGACTCGGAGGTCTTCAGTTGGCGGCCAGCACCGGGGAGAGAACTGTATCCGGCATTCACTCCCGTGATGACGGAGCACCCACCCACCACCCTTGGAAGCGGGGAGGGGGGAAGGGAGGGCTTCGAGGGGGGGATGGATGTCAGGGGTTCAGGAGCAGAGACGCAGAGAAGGGAGGAGACAGAGAGCGAGGGGGAGGAATACGAAGGAAGGATGAGCGGGGATGACGACCCAAGATCACCGAGCCTGTCTAGCGAGTCCGAGGATTCCCAGAAGGGAGCGCCAGCAGCCAGAGCAAGGGGGGAGAACAGGGGGACACCCCAGGAAGAAGGGTCCAGAGAGGGATCAGAAAGCAGCAGTTGGAGATCGGGACCCACGTGCCTAGCTGGGAGCAGCGGGGAGAAAGGGGACCAGATATCAGGTTCCGGAGGCTTTCAGAAGGAGGGAGGGCATGAGTCAGGAGTAGTCACGCCCTCCTCGGAGAGCGATGAAACGATCAAGAGGAAAGTGGAGAGTTGCGCGCGCGCGCCAAGTTCAAATGTAGCGGAAGCTGGCGCAGTCAGCAGCCCCGAGAGTGAGCCGAGTCCTAAAGTCCGCCGCAAGGAGGCGGAGGGGTCAGGGGGGTCCACTTCTGAAGAGAGTAGGAAGGGAGAGACTCCGGAGGGCAGAAGGACCCAGAGACGGAAGGAAAGGCGCAGGAGGTGGAGCAAGGCTAGAGTATTAAGCTGGTGCGCAAGAGGCGGAGACTCAGACGGGTCTTCGTCGTTCTGACCTAGAAGAAGTAGGGCTGCCCAGTGCAGTTTGGAAATGGAACCTGTAATCCAATAAAGACTCTTTGAAACTAAGCACTGGCTGACTTGGTCCTATGTGAGCTGGGACTGGGCGGCAGCTCTGACACATCCTTTTATATATTTGAACATGGCTATCATATCACCCCTTAACCTCCTCTTCTCCAGGCTAAACATGCCCAGCTCCCTTAGCCGTTCCTCATAAGGCATCGTTTCCAGGCCTTTGACCATTTTGGGTGCCCTCCTCTGGACACGTTCCAGTTTGTCAGTGTCCTTCTTGAACTGTGGTGCCCAGAACTGGACACAGTACTCCAGGTGAGGTCTGACCAGAGCAGAATACAGTGGCACTATTACTTCCCTTGATCTAGATGCTATACTCCTATTGATGCAGCCCAAAATTGCATTGGCTTTTTTAGCTGCCGCGTCACAGTTAGAACTGGATATGGAACAATTGATTGGTTCAAAATTGGGAAAGGAGTACGACAAGGCTGTATTTTGTCTCCCTGCTTATTTAACTTTAACTTATATGCAGACGAGATCATCATGCGAAAAGCTGGGCTGGATGAATCCCTAGCCGGAATTAAGATTGCCGGAACAACCTCAACAACCTCAGATATGCAGATAACACAACTTTGATGGCAGAAAGTGAGGAGGAATTAAAGAACCTTTTATTGAGGGTGAAAGAAGAGAGCGCAAAATATGGTCTGAAGCTCAACATCAAAAAGACTAAGATCATGGCCACTGGTCCCATTACCTCCTGGCAAATAGAAGGGGAAGAAATGGAGGCAGTGAGAGATTTTACTTTCTTGGGCTCCATCATCACTGCAGATGGTGACAGCAGTCACGAAATTAAAAGACGCCTGCTTCTTGGGAGAAAAGCAATGACAAATCTAGACAGCCTCTTAAAAAGCAGAGACATCACCTTGCCAACAAAGGTCCATATAGTTAAAGCTCTGGTTTTCCCGGTAGTGATGCACGGAATGAGAGCTGGACCATCAAGAAGGCTGATCGCCGAAGAATTGATGCTTTTGAATTCTGGTGTTGGAGGAGACTCTTGAGAGTCCCACAGACTGCAAGAAGATCCAACCTCTCCATTCTGAAGGAAATCAGCCCTGAGTGCTCACTGGAAGGACAGATCGTGAAGCTGAGGCTCCAAGACTTTGGCCACCTCATGAGAAGAGAAGACTCCCTGGAAAAGACCCTGATGTTGGGAAAGATGGAGGGCACAAGGAGAAGGGGACAACAGAGGACGAGATGGTGGGACAGTGTTCTCGAAGCTACAAACATGAGTCTGACCAAACTGCGGGAGGAAATAAAACACCACCTAACAGGGTGGATCCAGTATCACCAAATAAATGAGGTCTTCAAAGCTGACAAGAAAAAGGGTTTTGCAATTTCAGTATTGGATAAAGAATTATTACAAAACAAATTAAACATAATTTCTAAAATGTATGGAATCTTAGTGGAGTGGAAGGATATGGATGAACAGGTAAAGGCGGTAATGATCAAATTGGCTATGGATTTAGGGAAACCTATTCAATTAACATCATGGGAAAAATTATGGAAGGAGAGTTGGAATTTTACGGCTTGTGAGGCAAGTAGAGGGGACACTTCTGCATATGTGGTGGCCATGTGATAAAATCAAGGGCTTCTGGGATACGGTGTATGAAGAACTAAAGAAAACATTTGAACAACATTTTACCCAAACAAAAAAAGGAAATATTTCTTTACGGCACAGTGGCAGCGAGAATATTAATTGCCAAAAACTGGGGGAAATGAAATTATTCCGACAAAAAAAAGCTCTCTTTGGGGGGTCCTGGCACTCGGGGAGAGACCATAAATTTTGTAACTACTCCGGGTCAACTCTATCTCTCCCCTTAATTCCTCATGAAGTTTCCTAATACCAGTTATACTTTATGCCTTATACCATTTCCTAAAATTCTATGATTATCCCTGCTGTGTTTTATTTAATGGAAATTGAGACGGGTTTCCTAGGTGAAGCTTTTTCCACATTCTAAACAGTCCCCTGCAAGAAATATTTCATGGAAAATTAGATTCACCAAAAGAACGAAGCCAGACAAATGTAGAAAGGGGAAAAGAAAATTAGACAGGATGTACCTCCACGTCCCTAAGATCTCTGAAGCCTACAATGAAGAAGGCCTGGGCAGCTCAGAGCAGCCTCATCCTGGTTGGAAAAGGCAGGACTGGTGGAAGAATATTCCCAGACAGAACAGGAGATGCATCTCCTATGGAGAGTTGTGGGTGTGTTAACATCTCAGATGCTGCAGGTGGCGCTATGGGGCTCCCTCAAAATAGAGGAGGTTTGTCCTTCAGAGATCTGTATGGAATTTCAAAACTGATCTTATGATCCAGCAGGGAGCCTTACCAGAGAGGCCACGATCCCAGGATTCTCCTCCTTGACTTCCTTCTGCAGAGCTCTCTGGTCAGGATCCAGCAAAGCCCAGTCCTCCTCTGTGAAAGGAACAGCAATAGGACTGGGATAAATTGTGTTCGCTGAGCCCGTATTTTATACAGTCTGTATATGATGTTTGTGTGCTATGCCTAATAAAGGATTTTGAATTTGAATTTGAAAGGAACAGCTACGTCTTCAAAGCACACTGGAGCCTAATAGAAAAAGGGAGAATAAAGATGACATTTTTCTACACATTGCTCTGTTCTTTTCTGTAAAAATTTTGTTGTGTATTTAATTGATGGGTACAGTGGTACCTTGGGTTACAGACGCTTCAGGTTACAGACTCCACTAACCCAGACATAGTACCTCAGGTTAAGAACAGCTTCAGGTTAAAAATGGACCTCCAGAATAAATTAAGTTTGTTAACCCGACGTACCACTGTATTAATCTTTGTGTAAGCGGGGGAATTCCACAAAATAATATTTTATTATCTATGCGGCACTCATCTTCAAGGAAATCTTTGCAAGCATTCCCATTTTCCAGATGGCAGGACCTCCTCTCCCTTCATCTGGTGGGGTGGACCCTCCCCCTGCCCTCAAGCCAACTTCAAGGGGCACCAGGAGGGGGAGGGGAGGGAATGGTTGGCTGGTTGGCATCCATCTGTCTTAGGGGACCATGGAAGAGTGTGTCTTTGGGAGTGAGATCTGGGGGAGAGACATGTGTTGTTGCATCTGGGACACAGGAAGTGGTCTGGAGATGCAGAGGGGCTTTTCTCCTCCCTGTCCCCCCCCCACGTGGGAATGTTCCCCTCTGGCTGCAGCCTCTGTTCCCAAAGGTGACTTTTCCCTCCCTCTGAAGGGGGTTCATTTCCTTGACCCCAAGCCCCCTCCCCCCCAAAAAAGGAATCAGCGCCTGGATCCCGAGGAAGAGCAGAGCTGCATATTTCCTGCGAAGTGGCCCCTCCCTGGCTTGGAAGAGGACAAGGGAGGACCCTCTGCTCCCCGACTTGGGGGTCTCCCCCCCCCAGGCATGATCTGAGCAGGGACCCCCATGCCCCCTCCCTGCCCCCCTGTGACCCCCTTCTCCCCATTGCACCCTCAGGGGGAGGAGGAAGGAGACTCACCCGACTCCAGGAGGGGCTTTTGCAAAGGAGAGAGAAGAAGAAAGCAGGGAGGGAGGGGGGAATTTAGCCATGGAGGACCTTCACTTCCTAGGACTCCAGCTCTGCTCCTCTTAACCCTTGCCAGCCCAGCCCTCCCTCTCCCCTCTGCCCCACGGAGCCCCCTCGGAGCCCGACTCTGCGCCAGGGAGACGGGGCTTCCCCAGGAGTCTCCGCCTGCTCCAAGCAGCCTCCTCGAGAGGAAGAGGAAGCCAGGATCCCCCCGAGGGAGACACGTCTTCCCTCCAGCCCCCCATCTTCCCGGGGGCAGCCCCACTGAATTGGGGGGCCAAGCTGGGGTCCGGAGACAGGCGCCTCCTTCCCTTGGACGCTTGGCTTCTTCCAGGCTCTGGAGTCAGACTTGGGGGGCCCTTTCCCACCTCTCAGTCCGCCCCCCACACCCAGGGGGTCCCCTCAGCCCTCCTTCTTGGGGGTCTCCCTCCTCTCCCCCCTCTCAGTCCGCCCCCCACACCCAGGGGGTCCCCTCAGCCCTCCTTCTTGGGGGTCTCCCTTCCCTCCCCCCTCTCAGTCCGCCCCCCACACCCAGGGGGTCCCCCCAGCCCTCCTTCTTGGGGGTCTCCCTTCCCTCCCCCCTCTCAGTCCGCCCCCCACACCCAGGGGGTCCCCCCAGCCCTCCTTCTTGGGGGTCTCCCTCCACTCCCCCCTCTCAGTCCGCCCCCCACACCCAGGGGGTCCCCTCAGCCCTCCTTCTTGGGGGTCTCCCTCCGCTCCCCCCCTCAGTCTGCCCCCCACACCCAGGGGGTCCCCTCAGCCCTCCTTCTTGGGGGTCTCCCTCCACTCCCCCCTCTCAGTCCGCCCCCCACACCCAGGGGGTCCCCTCAGCCCTCCTTCTTGGGGGTCTCCCTTCCCTCCCCCCCTCAGTCTGCCCCCCACACCCAGGGGGTCCCCTCAGCCCTCCTTCTTGGGGGTCTCCCTCCGCTCCCCCCTCTCAGTCCGCCCCCCACACCCAGGGGGTCCCCTCAGCCCTCCTTCTTGGGGGTCTCCCTCCGCCCCCCACACCCAGGGGGTCCCCTCAGCCCTCCTTCTTGGGGGTCTCCCTCCGCTCCCCCCTCTCAGTCCGCTCCCCACACCCAGGGGGTCCCCTCAGCCCTCCTTCTTGGGGGTCTCCCTCCGCTCCCCCCTCTCAGTCCGCCCCCCACACCCAGGGGGTCCCCTCAGCCCTCCTTCTTGGGGGTCTCCCTCCGCTCCCCCCTCTCAGTCCGCCCCCCACACCCAGGGGGTCCCCTCAGCCCTCCTTCTTGGGGGTCTCCCTCTGCCCCCCACACCCAGGGGGTCCCCTCAGCCCTCCTTCTTGGGGGTCTCCCTCCGCTCCCCCCTCTCAGTCCGCTCCCCACACCCAGGGGGTCCCCTCAGCCCTCCTTCTTGGGGGTCTCCCTCCGCTCCCCCCTCTCAGTCCGCCCCCCACACCCAGGGGGTCCCCTCAGCCCTCCTTCTTGGGGGTCTCCCTCCGCTCCCCCCTCTCAGTCCGCCCCCCACACCCAGGGGGTCCCCTCAGCCCTCCTTCTTGGGGGTCTCCCTCCGCTCCCCCCTCTCAGTCCGCCCCCCACACCCAGGGGGTCCCCTCAGCCCTCCTTCTTGGGGGTCTCCCTCCCCTCCCCCCTCTCAGTCCGCCCCCCACACCCAGGGGGTCCCCTCAGCCCTCCTTCTTGGGGGTCTCCCTCCACCCCCCACACCCGGGGGGTCCCCTCAGCCCTCCTTCTTGGGGGTCTCCCTCCGCTCCCCCCTCTCAGTCCGCTCCCCACACCCAGGGGGTCCCCTCAGCCCTCCTTCTTGGGGGTCTCCCTCCGCCCCCCTCTCAGTCCGCCCCCCACACCCAGGGGGTCCCCTCAGCCCTCCTTCTTGGGGGTCTCCCTCCGCTCCCCCCTCTCAGTCCGCCCCCCCCACCCAGGGGGTCCCCTCAGCCCTCCTTCTTGGGGGTCTCCCTCCACCCCCCCTCTCCCTCCGCCCCCCACACCCAGGGGGTCCCCTCAGCCCTCCTTCTTGGGGGGTCTCCCTTCCCTCCCCCCCTCAGTCTGCCCCCCACACCCAGGGGGTCCCCTCAGCCCTCCTTCTTGGGGGTCTCCCTCCGCTCCCCCCTCTCAGTCCGCCCCCCACACCCAGGGGGTCCCCTCAGCCCTCCTCCTTGGGGGTCTCCCTCCACCCCCCCTCTCCCTCCGCCCCCCACACCCAGGGGGTCCCCTCAGCCCTCCTTCTTGGGGGTCTCCCTTCCCTCCCCCCCTCAGTCTGCCCCCCACACCCAGGGGGTCCCCTCAGCCCTCCTTCTTGGGGGTCTCCCTCCGCTCCCCCCTCTCAGTCCGCCCCCCACACCCAGGGGGTCCCCTCAGCCCTCCTTCTTGGGGGTCTCCCTTCCCTCCCCCCCCCACACCCAGGGGGTCCCCTCAGCCCTCCTTCTTGGGGGTCTCCCTCCGCTCCCCCCTCTCAGTCCGCCCCCCACACCCAGGGGGTCCCCTCAGCCCTCCTTCTTGGGGGTCTCCCTTCCCTCCCCCCCCCACACCCAGGGGGTCCCCTCAGCCCTCCTTCTTGGGGGTCTCCCTTCCCTCCGCCCCCCACACCCAGGGGGTCCCCTCAGCCCTCCTTCTTGGGGGTCTCCCTCCGCTCCCCCCTCTCAGTCCGCTCCCCACACCCAGGGGGTCCCCTCAGCCCTCCTTCTTGGGGGTCTCCCTCCGCTCCCCCCTCTCAGTCCGCTCCCCACACCCAGGGGGTCCCCTCAGCCCTCCTTCTTGGGGGTCTCCCTCCACTCCCCCTCTCAGTCCGCCCCCCACACCCAGGGGGTCCCCTCAGCCCTCCTTCTTGGGGGTCTCCCTCCGCCCCCCACACCCAGGGGGTCCCCTCAGCCCTCCTTCTGGGGGGTCTCCCTCCACCCCCCACACCCAGGGGGTCCCCTCAGCCCTCCTTCTTGGGGGTCTCCCTCCACCCCCCACACCCAGGGGGTCCCCTCAGCCCTCCTTCTTGGGGGTCTCCCTCCGCTCCCCCCTCTCAGTCCGCCCCCCACACCCAGGGGGTCCCCTCAGCCCTCCTTCTTGGGGGTCTCCCTCCGCCCCCCACACCCAGGGGGTCCCCTCAGCCCTCCTTCTGGGGGGTCTCCCTCCACCCCCCACACCCAGGGGGTCCCCTCAGCCCTCCTTCTTGGGGGTCTCCCTCCACCCCCCACACCCAGGGGGTCCCCTCAGCCCTCCTTCTTGGGGGTCTCCCTCCACCCCCCACACCCAGGGGGTCCCCTCAGCCCTCCTTCTTGGGGGTCTCCCTTCCCTCCCCCCCACACCCAGGGGGTCCCCCCAGCCCTCCTTCTTGGGGGTCTCCCTCCGCCCCCCACACCCAGGGGGTCCCCTCAGCCCTCCTTCTTGGGGGTCTCCCTCCGCTCCCCCCCTCAGTCCACCCCCCACACCCCGGGGGTCTCCTCAGCCCTCCTTCTTGGGAGTCTCCCTCCGCCCCCCACACCCAGGGGTCTCCTCAGCCCTCCTTCTTGGGGGTCTCCCTCCGCCCCCCACACCCAGGGGTCTCCTCAGCCCTCCTTCTTGGGAGTCTCCCTCCGCCCCCCACACCCAGGGGTCCCCTCAGCCCTCCTTCTTGGGGGTCTCCCCTCCCTCCCCCCAGCTTCTCCCCTCAGAAAAGGCCCCTTGCCTTTTCCCGCCAAAAGGGCTAGCTCCGCCCCCGCTGGCTTGGCAGCCAATCAGAGCGAGGCTCCCGCCCCCTGGGGGAATATCTGTGGGACTAAGTCCGCTGACTGGCCTGGCTCTGCTGTCCATCACAGGCCCAACCAAGGGGGGCACCCGGCAGCTGCCGTATATCCATATACCACCTACGTCTATCAATTCCCTATCTATATTAAACTATTATATATATATAATATGTACATAGCTATGTATGTATCTATACATAAGAATCCGGCACAAAAGTGCCCTCATTCAAGATGGCCGCGGGCCCTTCCTCCCGCTCCAAACATGGAAGAACCGGCTGCCCTGACCCAACATGGCCTCTCCCCTTTCTCAGAGCGCCTCCTAGGCCTCCGCGGTGGCTTCATTTCCGGGACGGCCCCCCTCGCGCGGCGATTGGTGGAGAGCTGGGCGCTCTGTGCGCGGCGATTGGTCGAGGCGGAGGAGGAACCCGGAAGAGCCGGCTGCCTGGCTTTCCACGCGGGTTTGGGAGAGAGAGGAGAGAGGCAGCCATGGAGGAAGGAAGGGCCGGCGGGCGGGAGGAGGCCGGAGACCCCGGGAAGGTGAGGGGGGAGCGGGATTCCCCCAGGGGGTGGGACAGATGCCCCTTGGGGGCCCCTGGCCATTCTGGGAGCCTGGATTCCTGCCTTACTCTCTCCCCTTTCCTGATCCCAGTTATACCACGTGCCTTATACCATTTGCTAAGATGCTCTGATCATCCCCGCTGTGTTTTATTTAGTGGAAATTGAGACTGGTTTCCTAGGTGAAGCTTTTTCTAAGCATTCTAAACAGTCCCTTGCAGGAAACATTTCATGGGAAATTAGATTCACCACCTGAATGAAGCTCTTTCTACATTCCAAGCACTGATCTGGTTTCTGACCTGCATGAAGCTTTTCCCAAACACTCTTCTGTATGAAGTATCTCATGGGAATTTTTACAGATAGGTAGCCGTGTTGGTCTGCCATAGTCAAAATAAAAAAAATTCCTTCCAGTAGCACCTTAAAGACCAACTAAGTTAGTTCTTGGTATGAGCTTTCGTGTGCATGCACACTTCTTCAGATACACTCTGCACACGAAAGCTCATACCAAGAACTAACTTAGTTGGTCTTTAAGGTGCTACTGGAAGGAATTTTTTTATTTTGACTAAGGCAGACCAACACGGCTACCTATCTGTTTCTTACGCAGGAATTTGCTGAGAGATCCTATAAGTAATAGGATCTGGCTCCTGCTGTTTCTTAGCCACCTCCTCATTTTCCTTATTCATGTAAAATTGAGTAATTTTTTTCTTGTGCTTTCTGCAGAGAAGCTCTCTTTGGAGGAGGGTCTGTGGCACTTGGGGAGAGAACATTAATTTTGTAACTACTCTGGGTCAACACTGTCTTTCCCCTTAATTCCTCATCAAGTTTCCTTATACCATATGCCTTATACCATTTTCTACAATTCTATTATTTTCCTTGCTGTGATTTACTGAATGGAAACTGAGACTGGTTTTCCAGGTGAAGCTTTTTCCAAACACTCCCCTGTATGAAGTATCTCATGGGAATCGAGAATGGGGCTGCGAAGGAAGCTTTTCCCACATTTCAATCACTAATTTCTTCCCCCGTTAGTTCTTTCATGTGAAGTGAGGCTCTCCTTCTGAACGAAGAGCTTTCCTTGATGGGAAGTGGACTGGGAGCTCCGACTCAAGTTCTCTCCACACTCTGAATATTTATATGGTTTCTCCATTGTGAGGATTTTCTTATTGTCTCCATTCTTCTTCCTTTCCAATTCACCACCTACCACCTACAACCCATGGCAGTATTATTAATTAATTATTATAATAGCCTCAGGAATAGATAAGAGTCTGAAATGACTGAAGAATGCAAATGACTGCTTGTGCAAGAGGAAGAAGGGAAGGGAGCTACTGCCTTTTTTGGCTGATATTACCTAATTTATTTATGGGACCCGGAGATTCAAAAAGCCTGGCTCTTTCCAAGGATGGATTTAATTTGGCTCAGTCGTGGAATCCGCTCCATCTCCAAGCTCTGTCATTTCTTTGCTCAACCAAAAACAGACAGATGCCGAAAGGGAAAAAGAAAATCAGACAGGATGTACCTCCACGTCCCTGAGATCTCTGAAGCCTACATGGAAGAAGGGCTGCAGAGGGGGGTCGACTGGATGGCCTTTGGGGTTCCCTTCCAGTTCTGGGATCGTTCGGTGCTTTAGCAGGTCATTCCTGCTAAAGTTGAGGGACAGAAGGTGGTGGAGAGACAGAAAGTTGACATCTTGAAAGAAATCCCATCTAAATGGAGAGCCAAGAGAAGGGCAGAAATGACAGATAGATTAAGGGGGAAAGACAAGAGCGACTTTGAAAAAGAATGGGGACCCTTTATATCATATTTGCAGAAACAGAGAAAGTCAATAGACTTGATGGCAGGATTTAAACAAACATTCACATTATTAGCATTAGAAAACGTTTAGAAGATAGTGAAATATTACGCTGTATTTCCTTTTATTTTTATGTTTTTAGGCTTGATGTTATGTTGTTAATAGCTTTATCTGTTAGGAGTTACCAAAGTGGGTGAAAAGAGAAACAAACCAGAAGCGGAAGTTGGAGGAAGCCCTGGAGGGGAGGGAGGGAGGAATATATAGTGAATGTTAAGAAATTGAGATGTATGTGATGAACGAAAAAGAAAAATGGATATTTTTTTTAAAAAGAGGTGGGGCTGGATGGCCTTTGGGGAGCCCCTTCTGGCCCTTCCCTTCTGTGTCTCCAGGACTGGGACCTGGGTGCTTTTCTCTGCTCCAGGCCCTCTTCAAATCGCCCCCCATCTATTGATTTTGGCTGTCCCCCCCCCAAAGAAGGCATCCATTTGGAGCCCATCCTCTCCTCCGCCTCACGAAACGGATTCTGGGACACGTAGTTTATCCTCTCTAGCCAGTTTGTCCTATGTCCTTTTAAATGTGTGTGTGTGTGTTTATTGTTTTGCTTTCTTCATGTCCTTCATATATGCATTTTGCGCCTTTTGTCTCGTATTTCTATGCTCTGAGCAGCCCCGCGGTCTTCGGGTGAAGGGCAGTATGCAGATTTAATGCATGAACAACAATTCTGCAGTTCCCAGCACCCTAAAACTAGAGTTCCCAGGGGTCTGGTGGGGGGGGGTGAGCATGTGCTTTAATTTTAATCTTTTTTATTGATTTTCCAATAAAAAGCTTCCAATTAATGTATCCAATCATAATACTCGAAATAAAATAAAAAAAACTAAAATAAAAAAATCCAAATTATAGTTCAAATTATAATTACCGTATTTTTTGCACCATAACACTCACTTTTTTCCTCCTAGAAAGTAAGAGGAAATGTCTGTGCGTGTTATGGAGCGAATGCCTGCGGGTGGTGGTGGGGGATTTGCTGCAGTCGTGAGCAGAGGATCCATGGTTCCCCTTCCTTTCCTCCTTCGTGGTTACAAAACATGGATCCTCAGGATTTTTGCATTGGGCTACTCCAAACTCACTGTCAGATCACATGTCTGTGGCCACAGCATGAACCACAAAAATCATACATCCGCTGTTTCATTTAGAATATTTTTTTCCTTGTTTTCCTCCTCTAAAACCTATGTGCGTGTTATGGTCTGGTGCGTGTTATAGAGCGAAAAATACGGTATTAATATTTGGAGTTCCCCACGGTCTGGATCTCTGAAGCATATTTCCACATCTCAGTCCTGACTCTCCTCGTCGTTTCCATATTTTCCACCTCTCGATCTTGACGCTTTATAATTCTCCGTCCCTGAGTCCACGATTCTCAATCATGTCAAACACCATGTACTTTCATCCGTCAAATACAGCTTTGTTAACATGTATTTTTCCAACTGGGGTGTGCTTTCAATGCATTTAGGATTCCTTTGCAACGTTGTCGGTTCCGTCAGGCTAGCTCTGCGGTTTTACTTGGCCTTTTGCTAGTTTCCTTGATTGTCTGACCCCAGATAATCCCTCTTTCTCTCCTCCGCCCCACAGAAGAAGAAGGTCGTCAGGAGATACTGGGAGGGCGAAGCCCCCCAAGCCGACCCAGAACAGAGTGGCGCTCAGGGTGCCAAGAAGCCGCGGCAGGATGAGGCCTCCCCACGGAAGCTGATGGGTCCTGGCAGGAAGAAGACCATATCAGGGGTACGGTCCTCCTTTCTCTTTGCATTTCCAACATTTATTATTTGTCTTCTTCCTTTTTCGCTAATTTCACAGGTGTAATATACGAAACATTACAAAGCAGAGAAAGAATAGAGATATTGCTTGTGAGATTTAAATGCAATAGTGAAAGTAAGAAATGTAAATTAAGTGAATAGATTGGAAAATTTTCAGGTGTGATTGATGGAAGTAAAAAAAAATTGTACAAGATATAAAAGTATGCTTAATTACTGTTGAAAACGATATGTTAACACACACACATATATAGAATATCAGGGGTATGTTCCTTCTTTTTCTTTACATTTCCAACATTTATTATTTGTCTTATACATTTGGGCTAATTTCACAGGTGTAATATACGAAACATTGCAAAGCAGAGAAAGAATAGAGATATTGCTTGTGAGATTTAAATGCAATAGTGAAAGTAAGAAATGTAAATTAAGTGAATAGATTGGAAAATTTTCATATGTGATTGATGGAAGTAAAAAAAAATTGTACAAGATATAAAAGTATGCTTAATTACTGTTGAAAACGATATGTTAACACACACACATATATAGAATATCAGGGGTATGTTCCTTCTTTTTCTTTACATTTCCAACATTTATTATTTGTCTTATACATTTGGGCTAATTTCACAGGTGTAATATACGAAACATTGCAAAGCAGAGAAAGAATAGAGATATTGCTTGTGAGATTTAAATGCAATAGTGAAAGTAAGAAATGTAAATTAAGTGAATAGATTGGAAAATTTTCAGGTGTGATTGATGGAAGTAAAAAAAAATTGTACAAGATATAAAAGTATGCTTAATTACTGTTGAAAACGATATGTTAACACACACACATATATAGAATATCAGGGGTATGTTCCTTCTTTTTCTTTACATTTCCAACATTTATTATTTGTCTTATACATTTGGGCTAATTTCACAGGTGTAATATACGAAACATTGCAAAGCAGAGAAAGAATAGAGATATTGCTTGTGAGATTTAAATACAGTAGTGAAAGTAAGAAATGTAAATTAAGTGAACAGATTGGAAAATTTTCGGTTAATTTTTTAATTTTTATTGGAAATTTTATTTACAACATAACATAACCCCCCCCCCCAGTACAGAAATACAATAAGCATAACATACAGCAGTACAAACAACCAAACAAAAGACTTCCTTTATCCTGTATCTGGCCTCCTTATTTACGTCTTATAAGCTGTTTCCTTTATGAATAATTATTTAGATTTTTCTCATTGTAACTTAAATATCCACAAAGTCTCCTGCAGACATTAATCGAAACAAGTCCAGGTGTGTATTTTAGGGCACTGTTTTGTGAAGTATTCTCTGCGTTCCCCCCCCCCCCCATGTTTTTGAAAATCTTGTCTAGTGTGATTTCTAATTTGAAAATTTTCCGATGTGATTGATGGAAATAAAAAACAACAACTGTATAAGATATAAAAGTATGTTTACTTTCTAGTAGCACCTTAAAGACCAACTAAGTTAGTCCTTGGTATGAGCTTTCGTGTGCATGCACACTTCTTCAGATACGGCTTCAGATATTCTTCAGATAGCCGACCAACACAGCTACCTATCTGTAAAAGTATGTTTAATTATTGTTGAAAATGATATGTTTAAAAAATAATATACCGTATTTTTCGCTCTATAACACGCACGTAGTTTTTAGAGGAGGAAAATCCGTAGGCATGCCACCCGTAGGCATTCCCTCCATAACACGCACAGACATTTCCCCTTACTTTCTAGGAGGAAAAAAGTGAGTGCTATGGTGCAAAAAATACGGTAATTTTATTAGTTTTTTAACATAACATTTTCAACAATATATCAATTTCATATATCATTTTCAACAGTATGATAATATGAGAATATCAGGGGTACGAAGGGAAGTAGGTCTGCATTGCAGTAGGGGGGCTAGATGGCCTCTGGTGGGTCCCTTCAAATTCAGGAAGTCTGGGGAAGGGGCTGAATCTTTCTGGGGGGGAGATACAACCTGCCCCCAATTCCACGTCCGCCTGCTTCGCTCTTGGGCGTCTGTTGCAATCCCTGCCTTGCAGGGGGTTGGACTAGATGGCCCCTGGGGGCCCCTTCTGATGCTGCGATTCTGTGATTTCTTCCAGAAGGTGGACCCGTTTCCTGGCCCGGCCTCCGTCAGCCGTGAGCAAGTGCGCAAGTTCCAGCGAGGAGCCAGGGGCCAACTGGTGAGGCGCTTTGGCCTTCCTGGGGGGGCGGAGACGTTCTCCCGAGGCGTGTGGGGTGAGCTGCGGGCCACCATAATCTTTGCCCCCCCTTTTTCCCATGTCCCACAGGGGGCGGTGTCCAACAAGCGCCTTAAGCGCCACCTGGCCAGGCAGGAGGAGAAGGCCCAGGCAGCAGCCAGGCAGGCGGCCCGGACGGAGATGCTTCTCCTGGAGGATGCTGGGTAATGTAGTTTCTGCACCTGCATTTAAGAGGCTGTTGGGTGGTGGGTGGTGAGCCTTGGTTCCGTAGCTGTCAACTTTCCCCTCTTCTTGCGAGGAATCCTATTCGGAATAAGGGAATTTCCCTTCAAAAAAAGGGAAACGTTGACGGCTATGTTTGGTTCAGTGCAGGCAAATGGTGCCAAGAAATCTTCATTTACTTGAAAAAAAAAATTCCTTTAAAAAAACAAGATTTACTTTATCGTTTTCGGTTTTACAACATTTATATAAATTACAGAATTTAAAACATATTTTAAACATATCCAACTTCCCTTCCCACCCCCTTCCAAGGCTCGTTTCATTTTCCTTTTTTGCTTCTTATTCTAATTAATCCTTATTTTTTTCTCTTTCTCTTTTTTAAGGATGTTTAAATAGGTATTCTAAATTGTAAAACAGAAAATTTAATTAATAATAATAATGATGTACTGATGTGGAAATCTGTGGGGCTGAACTTAATCTGTGGGGCTGAAAAATGAGAAACGCAGTAAAACTGAAATGGCTAGATTCACCCACCCCCTTTCCTTTTTAAAAAAATGTTTTTTATTAGGAATTTCAACAATTAACAATTTATCAAAAACACACCATCCTCCTCCCCCCCTCCAATTCCCCCCCTCCAAATATAGTTCTCTTTTAGTTTATAACATGCCGCAAGTTTTAAATCCTTCTTCCACGGTCTCTCCCATGCACGCGTTTCAATATCCGTTGCCCAATTAACTTCCATTTCCTGAGGGGTCCGGCGTCATCACTGCTTCTGACCATAGTAGGCTGTTGCCTCCGGGGTGCAACTCTGCCTCACTTTCTCCCTCTGCCCCGCCAGGTTCCTGGAAGGAGATGAGGGGGAAGACACCTGCACCATCGCCCAGGCCGACATCGCAGAGGCCGTAGACCTGGCCGCCGGCGCAAAGGTAGGTGGGGAGGGGACAATGCGGGGGTCTTGAGGAAGGGGGGCAGTGTGGGGACCCCCTCCCAGGGCGTGACCCCGGCCTGCTTTCCTCTCACCAGCATTTTGAGCTGCGGCTGAACCAGTTTGGCCCGTACCGGGTGGACTACACGCGCAACGGCAGGTGAGTGAGCAAGAGGTGTTTGGCGGTGGAACGGTCTCCCTCGGGAGCTGGTGGGCTCTCCTTCCTTGTATCCTCCTCTTCCTTGAATCCTCCTCTTCCTCCTTTGCAGGCATCTCCTCCTGGGGGGCCGAAGGGGCCACGTGGCGGCCCTCGACTGGCACACAAAGGCCTTGATGTGCGAGATCAACGTCATGGAGTCCGTCGCAGACGTGGCGTGAGTTGCAAAAACGTGGGGGGTGCCGTGTTGCGTTTTTTGGGGGGGAGGCAAGCATAAATCGCACATCTCTTATCAATTAATCAGTTGGGATGCAGGTGGCCCTGTGGGTTAAACCCCAGAGCCTAGGGCTTGCCGATCAGAAGGTCAGCGGTTCGAATCCCCGCGATGGGGTGAGCTCCTGTTGCTCAGTCCCAGCTCTTGCCAACCTAGCAGTTTGAAAGCACATCAAAGTGCAAGTAGATAAATAGGTACTGCTCTGGCGGGAAGGTAAACGATGTTTCCGTGCGCTGTTCTGGTTCGCCAGAAGTGGTTTAGTCCTGCTGGCCACATGACCCGGAAGCTGTACGCCAGCTCCCTCGGCCAGTAAAGCGAGATGAGCGCTGCAACCCCAGAGTCGGCCACGACTGGACCTAATGGTCAGGGGTCCCTTTACCTTTATCTTTATCAATTAATTAGATTTGTATACCGCCCTTTATCCGTAGATCTCAGAGCAGTTCCTTTTCTGTCCTCCCACCCCATTCCCTCTCGTCTTGCCTCCCAAGCCACTTCCTCCACGGTTCAAACGTTCTGCCGTTGGCAAGTACCAGCGACAGCCTTGCCAGGTATTCCTGGCACTCCTGTCTCTACATGGCAGGTGCAGGGCATGGGTTTCCCATCTTCCCGGTGAGGTTGTCGCTGCCTCCCCCCAGCTCAGAGATGAAATTTCAAGAGAGTCATATCTTGGAACTCGGACGCCCTGACTCCCAAACAAATCGGCTCCCGAACGATTGAAACCCGGAAGAGAGTGTTCTGGTTTTCAAATGTTCTTTAGGAACCCAAACGTCCGATGCGGCTTCCGATTGGCTGCAGGAACTTCCTGCAGCCAATCGGAAACCGCCCCTTGGTTTCCGAACGTATTGCAAGTCGGACGGACTTCTGGAACGGATTCTGTTCAACTTCTAAGGTATGACAGTGAATGTATAGTCTGCTTAGGGAAGCTGCCCCTCGCATGAAATTTCTTTATTATTATCATTATTACAGTTGTACCTCATGTTATGTTTGCTTCAGGTTGCGCGTTTTCAGCTTGCGTCCCGCGGCGACCCGGAAGTACCAGAAAGGGTTACTTCCGGGTTTCGCCGCATGTGCAGAATGACGCCACGGGCATGCGCAGAAGCTGCGAATCGCGACCCGCGCATGCACTGACGTGTGTTGTGTTCTTTTCGGGTTGTGAGCGGGCCTCCGGAACGGATCCCGTTCGCAACCAGAGGTACCACTCTTGTGGTTCATTACATTTGCATTCTGCCCTCCATCCAAAGATTGCAGGGCAGTTCACAACTTAATTCGGGGCAGCCTTACCGCTTCTCACTGGCTCATAGCTCCTGCCCGTAACCGGGCTGCCTTTGCACTTGCCCCTGGTTCTTTCCGCTTCTGAGCTGCGACGCCTCCGTTGCTGGGGGTTGGGCTAGATGACCCCAGGGTGCCCCTCCTGACTCAGCCTTTCCGTTCTCCCCCCTGACGCCGCCTTTCTCCCCAGGTGGCTCCACACGGAGACCATGTTTGCCGTGGCCCAACGGAAGTGGCTCTACGTCTACGACAACCAGGGAGTGGAGCTCAACTGCCTCAAGCGCTTCCACGGGGTCCAGCGGATGCAGTTCCTGCCCTACCACTTCCTCTTGGCCACAGCGGTGAGGAAGGCCCACTGGGGCTGCCCGACTGGGGGGGGGCGGTGGTTATCTTTCTCTCCTGAACCCCAACAATCCCATCTCTCTGGACCCCTGCGAGCAAGAACAGTTCAGCAGTAGAAGCTGTTCAGCAGAGCTTAGGGGTGGGGACCATCTGCCAGGGACGCTTTCCCTGTGATTCCTGCCTTGGGGGGCGGGTTGGGCTAGATGACCCTTGGGTCTCCCTTCTCCCTGTTCAAAGCTGTTATTCTATGGATCTGTACAGTGTCTTACAACCTGTGGATTCCCCTTTCCCTCCTTTTGAGAGAACAGTCGTACCTTGGAAGTCGAACAGAATCAGTTCTGGAAGTCCATTTGACTTGCAAAGTCAAGTCAAATGGACTTCCAGAATTGGCTGATTGGCTGCAGGAGCCAATTGGAAGCCACAGAAGCCACACCGGACGTTCGGCTTCTGAAAATGGTTCAAAAACTGGAAAATCTTCCCCCTATTCTTCCTAATGTCTCAACAAATGAAACCAATTTGTTAAAAAAAAGTGTTGCGTGGAAAAAAATACGAGAGAGAGAGACATTGCACATACCTTTGTAAATCAAGAAAATCTTTAATAAAAATACATTTAGAAAAACTAAAAAAACACTGGAACAATCACTTCCGGGTTAACAGCAGCAGCAACAACAACATGTTATTTATACCCCGCCCACCTGGCTGGGTTTCCGCAGCCACTCTGGGCGGCTTCCAACAAAAGATTAAAAATGCATTAAAACATCAGTTATTTAAAACCTCCCTAAACAGGCCTGCCTTCAGATTACCTTTAAATGTCATATATTTGTTTATTACTTTGACATCTAATGGGGCGGCGTTCCATAGGGCGGTTTCAATCACTCAGGAGCCGAAAGTTTCGAGTTCAAAGGCATTCAGCTTCCGAGGTTCCACTGTAGTTTAATTGACCAACGGAAAACACAAATAAAATGAGAAAAAGGAAAAACAGTAGTAGTAGTAGTATTCTGATTGTTATTATATTTGTACCCTGCCCATCTGACTGGGTTGCCCCGGCCACTGCGCAGCTTCCCACAAATATCATTGGAAGAGCTGACAAGGACAGCCGTCTGTCAACTCATCTAATACGTAGGTGGTGCTCTTAATTCCTCCTGTGTTTCGTATAAATGAATCTCAGATATACATGTCTGGGCAAAACCCACGCCTGCAAGTAATCCATTCTCAGCTTGCGGGAGTCACCACCCAGGGATTAAATATGTGGCAAGCATCTTTAGCAAGGTGTGGGAACACCTTGAGAGAAAAACAGGCGGCGGACTTCAGTCAGTGGCTGAGGTCCAGCTCCGAGGGCCTTCTGGCGGTCCCCTCCCTGCGAGAAGTGAGGTTGCAGGGCCTTCTCGGTGGTGGCGCCCTCCCATCAGATGTTAAGGAAATAAACAACTATCTGACTTGTAGAAGGCATCCCCATTTAGGGAAGTTTTTAATGTTTGATGTTTTATTGTGCTTTTAATATTCTGTTGGGAGCTGCCAAGAGTGGCTGGGTCTCCCAGATGAGCGGAGCATAAATACTATTATTATTATTATTATTATTATTATTATTATTATTATTAATTTTAGTGGTAGGTTTGAGCATACACAGTTACAGGTATTTACACAATCTCCTGCTAGAGCCCTGACAGGGCTACTCCTTTAGATAGAGACTTGACCCCTGGCTCGCACAGCAACGTCCAGATCCTGGTTGCAGGTTCAAACTTAGCTCCAAGCACAGCCCACCAGCAACCTGCAGAGATTTCATGCGGCAGAGAGACGTTGCTGGCCTGGCTCCCATCCCAGCCGGATACCGGGGGCAGATCCAGCAGTGAGCATGGAGATTTGGGCCAGGTGGAATCACCCAGCCATCTTGCACTCGCAACTTATCCAGCTGCAAGCAATCTAGATGCCCCGGCACCATGATTTCCCCCGGGCCAAGAATAAATCTTCTCCCGCAGTGCGGAGAGGCGGCTGAGAGAGCCTCCACGGTGGCCGGACAGGCAGTTTTGCAGAGTTAGCAAAGCTGTCTCCATGGCGCAGTGTCTGGGGCAAGGCGAGGATTGTTCCGCCTAACCCTCCTTTTGTGGGTTGGGTTGCGGCTGTGGGTCGGGCTGGCCAGTCTTGGGGGGGGGGAGGTCAGGACCCTCTCCTAAATAAGAAGTGGCCCCCCACCCGACTTGATCTAGCACCTGGTCTCTCCTGGGTGGGTGGGTGCCTTTGCCCACAGAAAAGAGACCCCCCCCCCCCTTGGATGCGAGGGTCTGTTTCTTACAAAGCTCTCTCCTCTGTTTTTGTGTGCCCCCCCTCCCAGAGCGAGACGGGCTTCCTGCAGTACCTGGATATCTCTGTGGGGACGGAGGTGGCCACCATCTGCACCAAGGGGGGCCGGCTGGGGGTCATGGCGCAGAACCCCTCCAACGCCATCGTCCACCTGGGACACAGCAACGGTGAGACTCCCACTGCGGCGGGTTGGGCCCCATGGCCTCTGGGGGTCCCTTCCAAGCTGACGGTTCTGGGATCCTGTAAGCAGGACTTGTGGGGCAGGAGGAAGGTGGGGGGGCTGGTTGTAGCTGGTTTTTAGCCACGGACGGAAAGGGAGGAAGCCGACGGCAGGCAGGAGTAGCCCTCCCTCCCTTCCCAGTTTGATCTTTTCTCCCCCCCCCCCCAAAAAAAATATAGGCACGGTGACCCTCTGGAGCCCCAACATCAAGGAGCCCCTCGTTCGGATGCTGTGCCACCGGGGGGCCGTGAGGGCGTTGGCAGTCGACGGGTCTGGCACGTGAGTGAAACGATTATTTTAATTTGCAAAATGCGAGTCCTGCTTTCTGTCTGGGGCGGTTTCTGCACCTTCCGTCTCCCCTTGCCTGCCAGAAACCATCGGCGTGTGACGGCGGCCTCAATCCTGTGTGACGGAAGAATCTAGGTGCGAGGCTGCTCAGTCTCTGCGGAATAAAGGAAGGAGTCCAGCCACCAACCGGAGCAAACAGCTCCAAAAGCAAAAAAGTTGATTGTGCAACAGGTTCAAAGAGGAATTTTGAACCCCAAGGATGGGGTGACAAGGGCTTTTTAAAGTTGTTGCATATAAAAGCAATTTAACATCTTGCCTATTAATATCCTCACCTGTAATACCAAGTAAAAAATGCTTCTGGTTTTTTAAAAAATGTATATTTCAACATCTTTTTCATCTCATTATATATGATTTCCCAGAAGTTTTTTACTTTCTTACATTACCACCACATATGGTGAAATGTTCCTTCTAGGACAAGTCTGATCTTAAACCTCCACTGCGTTGTGGGACCTCTTTGGGAGAAGGAAAGGCTGGGGAGAAAACCCCACACAATTCCAGAGTGGGATCCCTAAGGCGGTTGGTTGGCTGGTCTTCTTCTGCCAACTCTGCTTTCCTTTCGACCACATCAGCCAGGCCACGAGGGCGGTCTTGGCATAACGGCTTTGGCTCGTTTCTGCCTCGTTCCGCATTGCTGTGTTTTGCGAACTGCCCTGCGAGTGCAAATTCAACGATGACAGCAAATAGTAAACGACGGGAGGTGTGTGCAAACGCAATAAATCGCGATAGCAAAAAAATCGTCGGCAGCCGAAGGAGAAATCGAAAACGGGCCGAAACACACGGCAAAGTTGAGGCAGGCTGGGCTGTGCGAGAACGCTGCTTGCGGGGGCCGGGTTCAAGAGGCAGGGAGTTCCCAAGTGTCAGTGGTGGCACGCCGAAAGGATTTAGTTCTATTCCCCACCCCTTTTTTAAGTCATAAATAACGAAGAATAAAAATGTGCACCCCACCCCGGAGACCATTCCGCTGTAACTATCCAACCTTCCAGAATTTCAGCACCTCTTGCGATGGTTTGACCGCTTTATTCCCCTTAAGTGTGGGAATAAAACAGCCTTCAGCTGCCAGCAGAAGAACAACAAGGCAGGAGCCAGTCTGTGGTCCCCAGGCAGGGAGTTCCAAAGTTGCTTGGGAGGAGCCACCACCAAGAAGGCCCTGTCCTGCCCAAGTCTTCCTGGGAGGGTGGTGGGACCAAGAAAAGCCCCCCCCCCCCGAAGATCTCAAAACCTGGGCAGCCTTATAAGAGGGAATGCGGTTTTTCAGACAGCCTGGCCCTAAGTCATTGTAGCATCCGGAACAAATGGGTACCCAGTAGGGCTGTTTGAGGGAGTTGTTTGCTCCCTACAAGATTTTTAAAGAGCGGGGCACACCCCAGGACCTCATGCGATGGTTTGACCCCTTTTCTGTTTTAACAGTACGAATTCTGCAAACACTTTCTGTATCTCCTCCTCAAAACCATTCCTCCTGCATATTCCCCGTCTTACCTTAACGGCACATGTTAATCTATCATCATTAGCTATATCCCACACCTCTTTATGCCATTCTTCCATTTTATATTCCGCTTGCCCCTTCCACTTCCTGGCTATAATAATTCGTGCAGCTGTCAATAATTTTACAAGCAAGTCCTTCCTCGCCTGCGAACCTTCCACCGCCTCGTAAATTGATAATAACGCTACCTCTGGACTTTCGGTCAGCTTTAACCCAGCAATTTCTGTTATCTCCCTTTGCTAATAATTTTCTTTTATTCTTATAGAGGTTTTCAATGTATGTTTCTCCCATATTTTCCCCCAGTTGTTGTTGTTTTTTTTTGGGGGGGGGGATATTTTTTATTAGGAATTTCAACATAACAATTTATCAAAAACACCCCATCCTCATTCCCCCCCATTTTTTCCTCCCCCCCCAGACTTCCCTCAGCTCCTCTCTCTGCTTTTTCAGCACATGCTATTCTCTGCATGTTATAAAATAGTAAAGATCCTTAATTTATCTAACTACAGTGGTGCCTCGCAAGACGAAATTAATCCGTTCCGTGAGTCTCTTCGTCTTGCGGTTTTTTCGTCTTGCGAAGCACAGCTATTAGTGGCTATTAACGTCTTAGCGGCTATCAACGGCTAAGCGGCTTTAAGAAAAAGGAAACAAACTCGCAAGAACTCGCAAGACGTTTCGTCTTGCGAAGCAAGCCCATAGGGAAATTCGTCTTGGAGAACGACTCAAAAAACGGAAAACTCTTTCGTCTTGCGAGGCATTCGTCTTGCGAGGTACCACTGTATATGTTAGAAATAATAAATTTGTGTATGTTTATTCAAAACCTGCCAAGGAGTCCAGTTCATTTTGTTGTTTCTTTAAGTACTTTGTAAAAGGTTCCCATTCTTCTTTAAAGTCACAATTGTCCTTATCACGTAATTTGTATGTCAGTTTCGCCAATTCCGCATAGTCCATCAGTTTCTCTTGCCATAGTTCTCTAGTCGGGGTTTCTACATTCTCCCATCCTTGCGCTATTAAGATTCTTGCCGCCGTTGTCACATACAGGCTTGCACGCATATAAGCAGCTCTTACTCTGCTAGATTTACAATGTGCCGGAAGGATGGGGACTGCCCCTTCCGCCCCTCCCCCAGCTTATTGCGCCGGTAATTCCCGGCATTTCCTCCTTTTGCGCTGGTTCCACGGGGCAAGGCAGCTGCAATGATTTGATTCAGAATATTTTTTACTTGTTTTCCTCCTCTAAAAACTAGGTGCGTCCTATGCTCGGGTGCGTCCTATAGAGCGAAAAATATGGTGGTAGTTCTGTTGTCTCCATTTCCCACACCTCTTTTAATTAATCTTCTTTCCAGTGCAGAACAGGTGACATGTAGCGCCTATGAGAACGACAGCTCTACCAACCCCTGTATTTTAGGGGGGTTGGACTAGATGACCCCTGGGGTTCCCTTCCTGACCCACAACTCTCTGCTTCCTCTCCCCGCAGCTACATGGCCACCTCTGGGCTGGACCGGAAGCTGCACATCTACGACCTGCGCACCTACCGCCGCCTCCACTCCCTCCTGCTGCCCACCGGCGCTGGGCAGCTAGATTTCAGCCAGCGGGGGCTCCTGGGGGCCGCATGCCAGGAGATCATCCAGGTAACTGGGGGCAGGCGGGGGGACTCCCCAAATTTCCTGAGTGGGCTTTGCGGCTCCATCTCCCTCAAATCCTAAAGCCTGAGGGGTTTAATTGAATTTTTTCACTTTCCCTGTTTAATGTCAGGCCCCTGCCCCACATCCGGCACCGGGTTCTAATTCAGGCAAGGCGCAGACAGCTTGTCGCTTTGGAGCATAACCTGGCAGGCTCTTCCCATGTCCTTATGGACAAGCCTAGAGGCAGTCTACCTCGATTCCTCTGTCCCTGGCGGTATTTGACTCCTGTGCAGACAAGATGGGCCCAATTTATTTTTATGCACAACCAGAATCCGCTTGGCGAGGCAGTAGTGTGCAGAAGTCATTATGCCTTTTAAGGGGGGGGGCATTGTGGGTTTTTGTGGTGTATTTTGTGATTTTATGTTGTAACTGCCCTGAGACTCACAGGTATAGGGTGGCATACAAGTTTAAATCATCATCAAGATATCCTAAGCAATCATCAGGGTTGGAGCAAGTTGCAGGATCCTGCCCTGAGCGGGGTGGGATGGATGACCCTCCGGTGTACCCTTCTCGTGCTGTCATTCAGCTGAGTTCTGCACTTTTGCAAACGCTTTGAGATGGAGGTAAAGCCAGAATCTCAAAAGTCACAGCCTGCCGGATCAGGCCCACATTGGCCAGCCAGATGCCCCCAAATCAGGATTCGAACTCGAGATCAGGACTACCCTGGTCAGCAGCCATCAACAGGCTTCTGCACAGATCTGTCCAATCAAAGCCATCCGAGTTGGTGTTTCTCTCTCTCTGCCTCTAGTGGGAGGGAGTTCCACAGTTTCACTGCGTAGAGATCTTCCTCTTAACCTGTCCCGAATCTCCCGACATTCAGCTTCCTGGGACGGGCACGAGTTCGAGTGCTGTGCCAGAATATGGGGGGAATTGATCTCTCTGCTTTTCTCCTTGCCTGGTGCAATTGTACAAGCTTCTATCACATCACCTCTCGCCCCGACTGGAAAGCTGCCGCCGTTCTTTGCAGGGGCGCCACTCCATCCCCACAGAGCCCAGGAGTCCACAGCCCCCCGAAATCTGTTTTTCTCTCCCTTCCCAGGTGTACAAGGACATTGCCTCCTGCCCGCCCACGAAGCCTTACCTGTGCCACTCCCTTCCGCGCCCGGCTCATGCCCTGCGCTTCTGCCCCTTTGAGGACGTGCTGGGCGTAGGCCACGGAGAAGGCTTTGCCAGCCTCCTGGTGCCAGGTAAGGGGGTGGGGGGGACGGGGGTGTTGGGATACTGCTGGGGAGACGGGGGCATCAGATAGGTTTAGAGACTTGTGCACGCTCTATCAGCAGAGTGAATAAATCTTTGCACAGCCTGTTCCCTTTTAAGGTGGAATGGAACTATATCCTAACGGGGGACCGCGAGGGTCATCCAGCCCAACCCCCTTGCAGTGTGTCGTGATTAGCCCAAGGGGAAGGGTGGAGCAGATGGGCTGGGTCTGCCCCACTGCCTTAGAGGGGGTATTGAGTCTCCCCCCAATGGCTTTTCCTCCTGGCTCACCCCCTCTTTTCTCACGCTGCAGGAGCCGGGGAGCCCAATTTTGATGCCCTGGAGAGCAACCCTTTCCGCAGCCGGAAGCAGCGCCAGGAGTGGGAGGTCAAGGCTCTCTTGGAGAAGGTACCCCAGGAGGATCGGGGCCCTGTCCTCGCAGAGGCCGGCTGTCGTCTCTTCCTGCCGCGACTCACACAGACTGCCTCCGAAATTTGAGGCTCCGTTTCCCCGACCGTTTTGCAGCTGCCAGCTCTGCCCCCTGGGGCAGGGAGTTCCGCAGGTGAAGCAGAGAAGGGCCCTCACTCCTCCTCACTCTCTCTCATTCACTCCCTCCAACAGATCCCGCACGAGCTGATCTCGCTGGATCCCGGCCAGCTGGGCACCGTGAACAGGGTCTCCCTGGAGCAGCGGCAGAAGGAGCGGGTGGAAAGACTGGTGGGTCTTCCGGGGCGAGGGGGGATTTTGGGTGGGGGGTCTGTCCTGGGGGAACCTGATGGGGGGAGGACACGCTGGTAATGGGGGGGGGGAGGCTGGCCAAAAATGTGGTGGCTTTGAGACCCCTTTTCAGAAAATTATACACATATATATATTTGTGTGTGTGTGTTTGTTACGAAACTACACGCATAAATCATAAAATACGATGTAACCAGCCGCAAAACGGGATACTATTGGGGTAAAATACTAAACCTATTTTTATGTTTAAATACCATAGATTCCGGCATATTAGGTGACTGGGCGTATAAGACGAACCCCCCAAATTGGCAGGGTCATCTTATACGCTTCGGTAGCAGTGGCCGGCGGGCTCCGCGCCGGGAAGAAGCCGCCCAGCGAAGCCGGTTTAGCATTGCTGGACATCTTTGCCGGGCAGCTTCCTCCCGGCACGGAGCGGAGGCCGCTGCCCACTGCAGCCATACCCGCGTATAAGACGACCCCCGACTTCTTAACCTCTTTTCCGGGGTTAGAACGTTGTCTTACACACCGGAGTCTACGGTAGGCGCATTTTACAGCACAGCGGTATCTCGGTTCCCGAACGTCTCCATTTAATAACAGATACATCGGTACCTTGTTTTCCAAACGCCTTGGTACTCACACACTGTGGCCCCGTGAGTGTTCCAGTTTGTGAACTTTTTTTGGAAGTTAGGACGTGCTCCGATTTGAGTCTTACGTTGAGGTCTGTCTGTTTCTGCTATTAATTTTGCGTTTTTGCAGCTCATTTTTGTGACTTTGTGGAACCCAGTTCAGCTACTGATTGATTGATCGATTGTGTGGCTGCAGCACATTGCTATCTTGCTTTCATTTTTTGGATCAATGGCCTCATTAGATAAAATTCATGTTGAATTGCTGTTTTTGGGGTTGTTTTTAAAAGTCTGGGACGGATTAATCCGTTTTGCATTCCTTTCTACGGGAAAGCGGGCCTTGGTTTTGGAAACCTTTGGTTTTGGAATGGTTTTGGAACGGACTTCTGGGACAGAATAAAGTTTGAGAACCGAGGTACCACTGTATTTCCGACTTTCTCCAGGGCTACGACCCCCAAGCCAAGGTCAAGTTCTGCCCCCGGAAGCGGACGAAAGGCCGCGACTCAGCCGTGGGGAGACTCCGGCGCCGGAAGAAGGTGGCCGCAGAGGAGCAGCGCGTAAGTCCATTTCTCCCAGAATCCCCTCTGGTTCCCTTTCCCAGAATCCCCTCTGCCTCCTTCGCTCGTGACCCCCGGCTCTCCCCCATTTCTTCCCCTTTCTGCACAGGCGGCCATTCGGAAGAGCATCTCGCAGCGCCAAAAGGGACAGCAGCGACCATGTCCGAAGGCCCCCAAAGCCCCCCAAGGTCAGAGGTCAGCCTTGGACCGCTTCCAGAAGTAGAAACGGGGCAGGGGGCCGTCTGGCTAGAAAAGAAGAAGCAGCCCCCCCCATGGGGTGGAAAGAACCCTCTTGCCCCCCCCCCCGCCCAGCGGCAGGACCTGCTGGCGTTGCCTCTGCGAGGAAGAGATGGGGGCTGCGTGGGTGGGGTCGAAATCCTCCCCAAAGCCCCTCTGGTTCTTCCTTGATGGCCTGCGAAGGACCTGTGCTCTTTTTTGTGTAAAATAAAATATAAAACCCTTCCTGGGAAAGTCTCTTTAATAAATAATAATAAATAAGAACATTTTATTTCTATCCTGCCCTCCCCAGCCGAAGCCGGGCTCAGAGCGGCTAACAACAGCAAAGTAATACGGCATTCTAAAATCAATTTATTATGAAATCAGTTCAAATCAAATTAATGGCAACCATTGGGCTAGAGTTTGTTCCACGCGCGGAAGGGTCTCCTTGCGAGTAGAGCGTCCTCAAAGCCCAGAAAGGAACCCGATTCGTGGAGAGGAGCAACCCAGGGGTACAAATAATAAAATTATTTATTACTATTACTGTTATTGGCCGCAACGGCTATGCTGTGCTTCTGCGGTTGGAGGCGGTGAATGCCACCGGATGAGTCCACTTTGCTGCCAGCGGGCTGTTCACCCCAACTGCACACCCTCCGGGGCAGGGGGCTGGGTGAGATGATGCTCATAATATTATTATTAGGGCTTCCCATAATATGCACCTCTCTCCGATGTTGGACTGGATGGGTCCCCATTGGCCTGATCCTGCAGGCACTTCCCCTATGGAACTCCCTCCCACTAGAGACAGCAAAGGCTGGCTTTCGAAGACAAGTGGGTGAATAATAAGTCTGTCAGCGGCTCTGCTCAGCCTCCACTGTCTCTGCTGAGAAGGAATGGCCCTCCTCTGACGGAGTCCAGAGAAACGGGCTGCCGGTCACTGAAGACCAACGGCTGGGGCTGGGGGGCCAAGAATTGTGACCTGGTGGTGCAAGAGGTGCCTTCATTCCCACATCCAAGCCCCACCCTGACCCCCACCATGAAGGTGACACCCACAGCCCAGGCTGCCCCCCCACCCCATGCGTTTCGGATATCGCTTCCAAATCCGTGACGACCAGTAACATGGCCGTTTTTTGAAACCGAAAAGCGTCCAGGGAAGGCGGCGGAATGTC
This sequence comes from Podarcis bocagei, assembly GCF_964188305.1. Lineage (NCBI taxonomy): Eukaryota > Metazoa > Chordata > Lepidosauria > Squamata > Lacertidae > Podarcis > Podarcis bocagei. The sequence goes on from NC_138126.1 coordinate 438,631, forward strand.
CCAGGTCCCAAAATCCAGTGGCAGAAATCCTGCGCTGCAGGGGGTTTGGCTGGATGACCCTTGGGGGTCCCACCCCATTGTCCAGTTCTGTCTCTGCCCCACAACTGAAGTTGTTTGCTTGCCGCACCTGCAAGCAGACGGAAGGGCTGGGCGTGTCCTTGGAGAACTGATGCTGACTTTGTGCGTTGCTTAATGAACCAGTCGGGCGGGGCTACATGACCCCTGGGGGCTCCCACCTCTGATGCTGCAAAACCAGTTGCCAATTCAGCAAGATGAGCTTGGCTGGCGCCACTCCCGGTGCCCCAAGTTTCTGAGGCTTCTCTGGCTGAGTCTCAGGGTGCAGATTTCCTCCGGTGAAGTCTTCGTCTTCCTTACGCCGCCAGCCACGCCAGGGCCTTGCAGCGGACGAGCCCCAGGGCCCTCTGCCAGGCGCTGCACGCCCCCTCGTGGGTGCCCACCTCCTCCCAAACAGCCACCATCTCGGCCGGCGCCACGCCATGGACGCTGAACAATACCTCCCTGTAGCAGCAGGCGTCCGGCGGGAAGTGCTCCGAGCCAGCCATGTGGGGCAGGTGCAGGGGGGCCAGGCCGGCCTGGCGGGCGCACAGCCCCACAAAGACGTCCTCCAGGGGCACCAGGGGGACATGGCGTGCCGCCCCCAGCAGGGCTGGCACGGCTTCCCCAGAGAGGACGTAGGCGGTGCCACTGCAGTAGGGGGGGAAGGTGTCGCCCGGGTAGAGCGGGACCGGGAGGTGGTGCCGACTCCGAGGGTCGCGGTTGGGGCGCACCCACCAGTGGATGCGGCCCAGGTAGGGCGGAGGGGGGCTGGGCAGGGCGCCCAGGTGGCGCGCCAGGGCGGGCAGGTTGAGGAAGACGTCGTCGTCGGCCTTGACCACGAAGGAGGCGCCTGGGCAGCAGGTGGCAGCCCATCCGAGGAGTGCCAGGGTCTTGAGGGTCAGGTTGGCGTAGGTGTCCAGGAAGCGCCCCTGGAGGAGGTCTCCGTGCCGCGCCGCCTCCCGCTCCAGGGCGGCCTGCTGGGAGGGCTCCGAGGGCACCCCCAGGGCGAAGAGGGTCCTGGTGGGGCGCCCGCCGGCCCACAGCACCCCGCCCCAGGTCTCCCGCACGGCCTGGCGCCGGGCGGCGTGGTCTGGCGCACTGGCCACCAGGACCAGCAGGAAGGGCGTGCGGAGGGCGCAGGGGTCGCCCGCGGGCGCCAGCAGGAAGGCCTGGGCGGAGGGCAGGAGGGGGGCGCAGCTGGAGGGGGAGAAAGGGCGCCCCCTGCCGGAGGGGAGCAGGTAGGGCAGCGAGCGCGACAGCAGCGCCTCGTGGGCCCCGCCGGCCAGGAAGAGGACCCCCAGCGAGAGGGCCGAGGCCCCGCAGAGGAGCAGCTGCAGGAGGCGGCGGCGTGGGGGCGAGGGGGGCAGCGCCATGCTGCTGGGGGGCGGAGACGCTGCAAGAGAGAAGGAGGAGAGAGGTGGGAGAAAGAAGTCGCATCCTGCCACCCTCCCCGCCCCGGTTTATTGGGCCGCTCTCGGCTTGCAACCTCGCAGCCCCCCCCCCCCCGCGCGCTGCAAGCCTGTCTCTGCACATTGTCGCACCCGCCTCGCTTGCAAGCTCAGTATTTTGGGCCCCTGCCGTCTTGCAATCTCATCACGCCCCCCCCCCCGGCATGCATGCAAAAAGATCTCCCTGCCCCTCCAGATGCCCGTGTTGCGGGGGGGGGGGCAAGACGCGCACAGAGAGAGAAACAGGTTGAGGCGGCTTCCTCATCCGAACCGCGACCGATGCGTCATCCCTTTGACCCATTCCACCTTGGACTCTCCCCCTGTCCCGCCCCCCCCCCCCATCTTGCAACCTGAGCCCCCCTCTCTCCCCGCAGCCCATCTCTGCAAAGAGACCCCCCCGCAAGACCAGGGAGGGGCGCGCCAGGCCGAAAGGATGGAGAGATGCGAAGATGGAGGAGGGCGAGGCCGCTTCGGCAGGGAAGATGAAAGGGGGGGGGAGAGGAAGAAATATGGGGGGGGTCTCCGCCTGCCTCCCCCGATCCCGCCTTGCAGCCACTTCCACCAGCCACTTCTCCCCCCGCCCCCCCCCAAATGCGGCTGCAAGGGACCCAGGCGTCCGGGCGCCAGAATGGGATGCTGGAGGCTGCGTGGTGGTTGTTTTTTTGCCTCCACCCTCCACTCAAAATCCCCCACAGCCGCCTCCTCCTGCTGCTTGGAGCCCCCCCCCGTGGGCCCGACCCCCCCCCCGCTCTCACCTTTCCCTATTCGCCAAGGAGGACAGCTGCCTCGGGGTGCAGCCGCCGCCGCCGCCGCCCTCTGTCGAGGCCAATCCGGCCCTCGCTGGCCTCCCCGGCGCTCCGATTGGAGGGCAGCCTCTGCCAAAGGCGTCGTGGACTTTGAATGTGCCCGAACTCGGGACGAGAGGGAGACACGTGTCAAGAGGAAGAAGGCGCACTGGGCAAACCCTCCGCGCGTTCAGCTCCCGCCCCAGATGTCCCCAATGCAAGGACGCGGGGAACCAGAGTTGACCTTCCCAGTCACTCGCTGGTCAGATCCTGTGCAGGGAAGACAATCTTACTCCTCCGGGAGGGACAGTCAAAGGAGCAGCGGCTCCCTCCGCCCCTCCCTCGCCCGCAATGGGGCAGCCACACCTGCCTCTGCCCTTCACCCTCCTCCTTTCCCCCTACATGTATTTCTGCCTTGGCCGGTTGCGCCCTCGCCCGCCTCCGAGGAGACCCTGCGCCCAGCAGGGCAGCTGCCCTCCTGCCCAGCCTTGGGGGGCTCGGGAGCCCCCCGGTTTGGAGTCCTAGTGTTGTGGAAATTGACGCACAAACTCCGTGACAAGGACAACTGTGACTGGAGAGAAGAATGGGAACCTTTTGCAAAGTACTTAAGCAAAATGAACTGGACTCCTTGGCAGGTTTGGAATAAGAGCACACAAACTTTTTATTGGTAATATAAACACAGATAAATTAAGGATCTTTGCACTTTTACAATATGCAGAGAATAATAGGTGCTGGAAAACCAGAGAGAGGAGCTGAGCGAAGTCTTTGGGGGGGGGGAATGGGGAGGGGGGAATGAATGAGGATGGTGTGTTTTTGATAAATTGTTATGTTGAAACTCTTAATAAAAAATATTCCCAAAAAACCCCATAGTGTTATAGAACCATAGCGGTGTCGGGATTTTTATCTCCCAGCTGCTCAGCAAGCGGCACTGTGGTTGGTTATATCATGTGAGTGTCCTGAGAGTGAGAGAAAGGGAGTCTCAGTACTGTTGGGGACTGCGAGAGAAGTTACTTTCACTTCTGTGTGAGATGTTGTTCTGTACTGCTGCTGAGGGGACGCGGGTGGCGCTGTGGGTTAAACCAGAGCCTAGGGCTTGCCGATCAGAAGGTTGCGGGGTTTGATGGGGGGGGGGAGCTCCCGTTGCTCTGTCCCAGCTCCTGCCAACCTAGCAGTTCGAAAGCACGCCAGTGGAAGTAGATAAATAGGTATCACTCCAGCGGGAAGGTAAACGGCGTTTCTGTGCACTGCTCTGGTTCGCCAGAAGCGGCTTAATCATGCTGGCCACATGACCTGGAAGCTGTACGCCGGCTCCCTTGGCCAATAAAGTGAGATGAGCGCCGCAACCCCAGAGTCGGCCACGACTGGACCTAATGGTCAGGGGTCCCTTTACCTTTACTGCTGCTGAGAGAGCACAGACATGCTGATGGATTCTCTGTATATAGACCGTTGAATAAAGTAGTTTTAAAGCTCCGGTTGTCTCTTTCTTCTGCAATGAGATGCCAGAAGACGGGTCTGCTCCTCTCAGGAGGGAGGGGGTCACTTGTCACCGGTCTCTCTGGACTGAGGAAGATTTATAGCCAGAGAGTGACCACCGGAGAGACGCCCCGGTGTCTTGGGAAGGTGGTGGCCTTCCCGGGCGTTTTTCCAACTAGAGGTGGAAGGGACCCCCAGGGGTTATCCAGCTCAACCCCCCCCCCCGCATTGCAGGAATCTCCATTGCAGCATGGAAGAGAGACAGGCACCTGACCCCTGATGAAAACCCTCCAAGGAATGGAGAGCCCACACCCTCAAACGGCTCTCACCACCGAAAACTTCTTCCTGATGTGACACGTTTTCTCATTTTCTTCTCATTGGTTTTATTTCTATGCTATTGAGGAGGGCGGTAAGTCGTTTTCCTCCCCACAAAACCAGCCCTGCGAGGCGGGTCAGGCTGAGAGGCAGCAACCCGCACCCGGCGACAGATTCATGATGGCCAAGCCTCAGGGTTTGAACCCTGGTCTCTGACGCTCTAACCACCAGGCCACACAGCCAGGCCAGACCCCTTATTTGAAAGCTGCAGGTGGTGGGGGTCTCCACCCACCCTCCCCTCCAGAAAAGAATAGAATTTTGTTATTACGGTCACAGACCAGTTATGGCTCTCTTACAATATCAGGAAAATCATAAAACACAACGGGAATACATTGAATTGCAATTGGGTATAACAGAGACAATTCAGATATAACAGCAGTTTAAAATATATATTAAATCTTGATCACTAAAATATAACCTAAAATTGACATTTAAAACCTTAATCATTTTGGTAGTACAGCTTGTTCCCTAAGTTTTATCTCCCCTCCAGATATTAGGGCTGGGGGTCTCCCAGAGAGAAAGGGGTCTCTTCCGTAGCCGCCCCCAAACCCTCAAATTCTCCCTCTGGACAACCTTTTCCGTGGACTCTGCTCCCTTTAGCTGCCAAGTGAAAAGGTTCCCTTTCAGCCAAGCTTTTTCTGTAGCCTTTTAAATGCTGCTGCTACTAGTAATTTAATTATTTGCACCCGTCCCCCTTACTGGCTTGCCCCAGCCACTCTGGGTGGCTTCCAATACAATATAAAAACAAAATGTGTTTGTGGGAGGGGTGGGAGCCATTGGTTTGCTCTCGTTTTTATTATGCATGCTGTATTTTTCACCCTGCGCTCTTTTTCTGTGATCAGCGGATGAGGGGGGGGCCCTGCAAATTTAATAAATAAAAATAGAGGCGAAAGAGCAGAGCGAGGGCTGGGAATATATGTTTTTATTTTTTTAAATTTGCAGACCCCCTGCCTGGCAAAGGGGACCAGAAGCCTCCTTTCTTTTTCTACGGAAAGGGCCCTCGTGGCTGGAGCACTGGCTTGGCATGCAGAATGCCCCAGGAAGGGCTGGGACTCAGCTCCCCACCCCTGTGCCTGAAACGCTGCCAGCCAAGGTGTGCAAATTGTTTTTGAACTAAATCAATGCAAAGGTGAAGCAGGGCAGGGCCACCAGACTTACTGAGTAATCCCAGTAGGCAGGCTGTGGGAGGCAAACGTCCTCTGCTTCCCTGGAGAACGTCCTTCCTTTAGGATTCCAGGAATCATGAGTCACTCCCCAGGGATCAAAAGACCATCAGGAGAGGCGCTGGGCCTAGTCTAATACCTTTTCAATTAAGGAGAGAAGTTCAAGATATTCCATGATCCGAAGCCAAGCCTTATGAGAAACAGCTGCACGCATTCCACCCGGAGGAGAAGAGATTCCACATCAGGAAGACCTTTCTGACACTCTGGAGGTGGTGGACTCTCCTTCCTTGGAGGTTTTCAAGCAGAGGTTGGGTGGCCCTCTGTCCTGGATGCTTGAGCTGAGATCACCGCATTGCAGGGCGTTGGACTAGATGACCCTGGGGGTCCCTTCAAGCTCAGTGATTCTATGGACTACTGCAACGCGCTCTACGTGGGGCTACCTTTGAAGGTGACTTGGAAAGTGCAACTAATCCAGAACGCGGCAACTAGACTGGGGACTGGGAGCGGCCAACGAGACCGCATAACACCGGTCTTGAAAGATCTACATTGGCTCCCAGTATGTTTCCAGGCACAATTCGAAGTGTTGGTGCTGACCTTGAAAGCCCTAAACGGCCTCGGCCCAGTATATCTGAAGGAGCGTCTCTACCCCCATCGTTCTACCCGGACACTGAGGTCCAGCTCCGAGGGCCTTCTGGCAGTTCCCTCCCTGCAAGAAGGGAGGTTACAGGGAACCAGGCAGAGGGCCTTCTCCGTAGTGGCCCCCTCCCTGTGGAACACCCTCCCAGCAGATGTCAAGGAAATAAACAACTATTTTACTTTTAAAACACAACTGAAGGCAGCCCTCATTAGGGAAGTTTTTAATGTCTGACGCTGTTTTGTTTTTAATATTTGGTTGGAAGCCAAGCAGAGTGGCTGGGGGAACCCAGCCAGATGGGTGGGCTATAAATAATAAATTTGTTGTTGTTGTTGTTGTTATATAATATGAGCCTGCTGCTGAACCAGGCAGAGGGCCTTTTCAGTGGTGGCACCTGCCCTGTGGAATGCCCTCCAATCATGTCAAGGAAATAAACAACTATCTGACTTTTAGGAGACATCTGAAGGCAGCCCTGTTGGGGGAAGTTTTTTATGTTTGATGCTTTACTGTATTTTTAATATTTTGTTGGAAGCCGCCCAGAGCAGCTGGGGATACCCAGCCAGATGGGCAAGGTATGAATGAGTGAATGAATAAATAAATAAATAAATATTGCTTCAAACACATGTGAAAACATAATAAAATGTCAAACGTTTCCTTCACTTCCCCCCCCTTTGTATCACTTTATTTCTTTATCATTGTAACTTTCTCAATAAAAATATTGACATAAAAAATTAAATGTCAAACGTCGACAGCAACGGTCCAACGCAAAACAGTCACAATAACTTTAAAATAAACAACATACAAAATAAAGCAATATTCAGCAATCCGTTAGAATGTAACAGTAAACAGTCAGGTTAAATGCCAGTGAACAATAATTAATGATCATAGAATCATAGAGTTGGAAGAGACCACAAGGGCCATCGAGTCCAACCCCCTGCCAAGCAGGAAACACCATCAGAGCACTCCTGACATATGGTTGTCAAGCCTCTGCTTAAAGACCTCCAAAGTAGGAGACTCCACCACACTCCTTGGCAGCAAATTCCACTGTCAAACAGCTCTTACTGTCAGGAAGTTCTTCCTAATGTTTAGGTGGAATCTTCTTTCTTGTAGTTTGGAACCATTGCTCCGTGTCCGCTTCTCTGGAGCAGCAGAAAACAACTTTTCTCCCTCCTCTATGTGACATCCTTTGATATATTGGAACATGGCTATCATATCACCCCTTAACCTCCTCTTCTCCAGGCTAAACATGCCCAGCTCCCTTAGCCGTTCCTCATAAGGCATCGTTTCCAGGCCTTTGACCATTTTGGTTGCCCTCCTCTGGACACGTTCCAGTTTGTCAGTGTCCTTCTTGAATTGTGGTGCCCAGAACTGGACACAGTACTCCAGGTGAGGTCTGACCAGAGCAGAATACAGTGGCACTATTACTTCCCTTGATCTAGATGCTATACTGCTATTGATGCAGCCCAGAATTGCATTGGCTTTTTTAGCTGCCGCGTCACACTGTTGGCTCATGTCAAGTTTGTGGTCCACCAAGACTCCTAGATCCTTTTCACATGTACTGCTCTCAAGCCAGGTGTCACCCATCTTGTAATGATAATTAAAGGAGATTTGTTAAACTGTAGCCAATAAAGATAATGGCCTGCAGATGTGGCTGAGTCTTTCCTGCCTTAAATCCTTCTGACTTGGCACAACTGGAGGGTGACTCACTCCTCTGGGAAACCTGTGTTACGAAAATTACCGGGGGGGGGGCACATCTTTAAAGTTGTTTCAGTGTTGCAAATATTTATTCCTGAATGTGTCCTTTCGACTTTGACAGCTCAGGGAAGATACCTAGCTTTATAAATTCATATAAAATCAGTAGTTTGACCGATTCTCTTCATTCCAACGCCATTTTGGACTTAGAGGAAAGCACTCCTTCACCTTTCTCTCCCGCCATCAACCCTCCAGCGTGAGTGCGCAAGGGTGGCAATCTCTGAGCTGATGACTGATCATATAATCCCAAGAGTTCATCCCCAGAATTGCCCCAGGACAAGGATGTGGAAAGAGTTCTATTGTTCTTTGGAAATAGGTACTTGAGAGATGTTAAGAGACAAGTTTGTCTGGACAAGTTTGCCAAGGTTGAACTAGTGTGACCCCTGTCCAGCCCTCCCCTTTTGTGACATTATCAGTGATGTAAGGATGAATCGCAAGCCGGAATTAAGATTGCCAGAAGAAACATCAACAACCTCAGATATGCAGATGACACAACCTTGATGGCAGAAAGTGAGGAGGAATTAAAGAACCTTTTAATGAGGGTGAAAGAGGAGAGCGCAAAATATGGTCTGAAGCTCAACATCAGAAAAAAGAAGATCATGGCCACTGGGCCCATCACCTCCTGGCAAATAGAAGGGGAAGATATGGAGGCAGTGAGAGATTTGACTTTCTAGGGCTCCATGATCACTGCAGATGGTGACAGCAGCCACAAAATTAAAAGACGCCTGCTCCTTGGGAGAAAGGCGATGGCAAACCTAGACAGCATCTTAAAAAGCAGAGACATCACCTTGCCAACAAAGGTCCGTATAGTTCAAGCTATGGTTTTCCCAGTAGTGATGTATGGAAGTGAGAACTGGACCATCAAGAAGGCTGATCGCCGAAGAATGGATGCTTTTGAATTCTGGTGCTGGAGGAGACTCTTGAGAGTCCCATGGACTGCGAGAAGATCAAACCTCTCCATTCTTAAGGAAACCAGCCCTGAGTGCTCACTGGAAGGACAGATCCTGAAGCTGAGGCTCCAATACTTTGGCCACCTCATGAGAAGAGAAGACTCCCTGGAAAAGACCCTGATGTTGGGAAAGATGGAGGGCACAAGGAGAAGGGGACGACAGAGGACGAGATGGTTGGACGGTGTTCTCGAAGCTACAAACATGAGTCTGACCAAACTGCGGGAGGCAGTGGAAGACAGGAGTGCCTGGCATGCTCTGGTCCAGGGGGTCCCGAAGAGTCGGACACGAATAAACGACTAAACAAATGAATACTTTAATAGCCAAGGTTCGAGGACAGAAATCTGCCTGTCTGGAATACCCTTGTGAAGTGAAAGGATAAGAAAGGGGGATTTATATCTAGATGTTAGGATAGAGATGATATGGAAAACAGGAAGACACAATGAGAGATAAAGGAGGCGCTGTGGGATTGGTGGAAGTCAACGTTTGTTTTTATTTTTAGTGTTTATATTATTAACTTGTAAGATATGGATTTGGTTTTTGAACGTTGGTTCTTGTGTTTTGTGTCTTGTTATTTTTTGATATTTTTTGTTGCTGTGTGGAAAATACTAATAAAATTTATATTTTTTAAAAAAAAGTTTCACAAGGTTCCTCTTCCTCTCTCTGCTTCAGAGGCAAGCAGGGCAGCAGATTGTATTGCTGGACTCTGCAGACTCTGCGCCCGAGCCAGCCTGACAAGAGTTCAAAGCACAGAGGAGAGTGCTCCTCCTCCCTCTCTCTGAACGCAGGCACCCAAGGAGGCCGCAAGATCCAGTCCTTCCTAGTTAATCTGCGGAACTCCCTGCCACCATGGTTCAGTCTGAGGCACCAATGCTTCTGAATCCCAGTTGCCAGAAACTGCGTTAGGGGAGAGATGCTCTTCAGCCTGAATCCCGCTTGTGGGTTTCCCATAATGGGCGCCAGGTTGGGCAAGACTAGATGTGCCTCCTTGGCGTCTTTTGAGTTGGGCTGTCTTCGGGGTCCTTGGGCTCCCCTATTTGATGGTTACCGGGTGTCCCCGTTTCCCGGGGACAGTCCCCGGATTGACAGCTCTGTGTCAGGTGTGCATGCAGGAGCCAGGCCCTGTGACCAATAGGACTCTGAAGGACTGAGGCCTTCCTACGTTTGTTCTGAAGAGGCAAGGCACGGCCGCACAGGTGAGGCCGATTGGTAACTCACAGCACCTGGTGGCTAGAGCCGGGAAGGGATATAAGGTCAGCATTTCCCTTCAGCTCTTGGCCACAGCAACACGATTCCTGCCTTGCTGCATTTGGCTTCTCGCTTCCTGATCCTCGGACCTCGGCTTCTTGACTCCTTGCTTCTTGATCCTCGGACCCTTGACTTTGTGGCTTCTTGACCCTCAGACCCTTGACTTTGTGGCTCCTTGCTTCTTGATCCTTGGAGCCTGGCTTCTGGACTCCCATTCCTGCTCCCACCCCGCCATCTTGCTCCCGGTCCCGACGTCCCCAGCTGGAACTTCAATTACCCATGAACCGGACTGTGACAATCTGTCCCTGGACAAAATCCGTCCCCGGAATGTCCCCAGATTTCATTTAATGTCCCCGGATTTATATTTTAAGTGTTGTAGATTTATTAGTAGGGGATGAATCTTGCATGATTGGTTCAACGGCACAAGACACATCGCATGAGGACTTCCGGCGAGGCCAAATGGCGGGCGCCACGGCAGCAAGCAGCTCCAGAAGCCGGCCAGAGCCAACCTCTCTACCAGGCTGGCTCCGGGCTGCTGAGACTGCTGCTGCCAAGAGGGAACTGGGGCACCCGCCGCGTCAACTGGGGGAACTGGTAACAAACCCTGCTGTCCCTCTGGCTGGTGTATCCCTTTGGGATAATACAACAATTATATTGTAATATGCCCCTTCACCACTGCCAAGGGGGAACCGGGGATGCCCAGCGTGTCAACTGGGGGAACCGCTGACACCCCTCCTGTGACCCAAATCGAGCCGGGAGAGAGAGCGACCGGCCACCTGGCCAACCGCCTGGCTCTGGGGCCATGAAAACCCCGGAGCTGACGCAGGGAGGAGTAGGAGGAGAAGGAAGAGAGAGAAAGAGGAAGGAGAAAAAAGAGGGGAGCCCCAACCTAGGTTTTTCTATTTTTTTAATTTTTATTATTTAGTTTAATTCTATAAGATAATATTTCTAGTCGATTACTTCTCATTTCAGGGATTTTCACGGTATTTCATTTGTTTTGTGTAATTTCTCAATTCCATGACTGTCTTTTTTCTACTGAGGCCCAGAGGAAGGCCGCACAACAGAGGAGACCACAGAAGAGAAGATATTACTTCTTCTTTTTAATAACTTTTTTTTTCTCTGTTCAAAAAAAAAAAAAGTGTCCCCGGATTCTTTGAAAAAGATATGGTACCCTTGCGGCCTATTTAACCCCTTGCCCCCCTGCTTCACAAGAGCTTTCACCTGTCCAGGTGCAGCTGCCTGGGAGGAGGGACATGGCTGACTCACCTGGAGCCGCTGGGGGGGGGAGCGGGGCTGGGAGCTTGAGAAAGACCCCTGGAAGATGCTGGGGTTGGAGGAAAGAATGAGGAGGGGGCAGCCGTGGGGCGGCGGTGGGGGTGGGGTTGCTTATCCAGCTCCGCCCCCCTTTTTGACTTCTCAATTTGACCATTGAAAGGAGGTTGAGTGCCACCTGTCAGGGGGTTCGACTAGTGGCCCTCGGGGGGGTCCCTTCCAGCTGAACCATTTTATGATGACGTGATTCTATATATGCATACCCTTTGGAGGACTAAACTCAAAGCATGCTCATCAATGTTGCCTCGTCCTCCTGGGAAAAAGTGACCAGTGGGGTGCCTTAGGGTGCTGCCCTGGGCCTGTTGTTGTTCAACGTCTTCATAAACGACTTGGAAGGAGGAACTGAGGGGGTGCTCATCCCATTTGCAGATGGCACCACATTGGGAAGGGGAGCTAATGCCACAGAAGACGGATTTGGGATTCAAGGTGACCTTAACAGATTGGAGAACTGGGCCCAAACTAACAGAACGAATTTCCATAGGGACAAATGTCAGGTTCTGTCTGTAGGCAGGAAGAACCAGATGCACAAATATTGGATGGGGGACACCTGGCTCACTAGCAGGACATGTGAGAAGGATCCAGGGGTCTTGGTGGATCACAAGCTGGACTTGAGTCCAGAGTGTCTATTTCTTTCCCTCTGAAAAATGCAAAGCAGCCCATTTCTGCGAGAGGAGGGAATTCCTGGAGAAGTGGGCGGAGGAATTATTTCCCCCTCTTGTGCTTGGCAATTGTTCCTCCTTCACACACTGCAATGTGCTCCTCCCAGCAGAAGTTGGATGCTTTTCTGTGTTCCCATTGACTGAATGGGGGCTTAGCAAGCTTTAGTGAAGGTTTCCGCAAGTATTTGCCTCCAGTTGACCCTCATGGTTTCACAGATGAGCCGTTGACAATCTCTCTCTCCTTCCTTGGAGGAAGATGACTCTTCGGTTTGGGCTGGGTGTTCATCAGTATGTGGATGATACCCAGCTCTACCTCTCTTTCAACTCAGAACCAGTGAAGGCGGTGAAGGTCCTGTGTGAGTGCCTGGAGGCGGTTGGAGGATGTATGGTGGCTAACAGATTGAGGTTGAATCCTGACAAGACAGAAGTACTGTTTTTGGGGTACAGGGGGCGGGCGGGTGTGGGGGACTCCCTGTCCCTGAATGGGGTAACTGTGCCCCTGAAGGACCAGGTGCGCAGCCTGGGAGTCATTCTGGACTCACAGCTGTCCATGGAGGCGCAGGTCCATTCTGTGTTGACCAGCTCCATCTGGTATGCAGGCTGAGACCCTCCCTGCCTGCAGACTGTCTTGCCAGAGTGGTGCATGCTCTAGTTATCTCCTGCTTAGACTACTGCAATGTACTTTGAAGGTGACTCGGAAACTGCAATTAATCCAGAATGTGGCAGCCAGACTGGTGACTGGGAGTGGCCACCAAGACCACATAACACCGGTCTTGAAAGACTTACATTGGCTCCCAGTACGTTTCCGAGCACAATTCAAAGTGTTGGTGCTGACCTTGAAAGCCCTAAACGGCCTCGGTCCAGTATACCTGAAGGAGCGTCTCCACCCCCATTGTTCAGCCCGGAAACTGAGGTCCAGCGCCGAGGGCCTTCTGGCGGTTCCCTCATTGTGAGAAGCCCAGTTACAGGGAACCAGGCAGAGGGCCACAGGGGCCCAGAAATCCCTCTTGATTCTCCCCAGCTGAGACTGTGCCCTGCCGGGAGACTGCAGAGTGTGTTCGCTTATCTGCTCTGAAAGAGTGTCCACATTTGCATGCATGCCAGCAAATGCAAACAGAATGCAAACCTGTGTTATGGGCTGGCGAGTTCAGTGCCCCGGCAGACCTTCGGATTCTCTGCTAACAGAAGTAAACGAAAAAAGATAAATCTGTCTCTGTGTGCAGAGAGTCTCGGCTTGCAAGCCCCGCCCGCCTTTCTGCCCTTCAGCCAGTCTCCCCATTTTCTCATCACAAAGATCCTAGGGTAATCATGAGCATTGGAAGAGACTGGAGGGTCCCAGCTGCCTGCAATGCAGGGATCTCCGCTAATGTATTATTCTGGCATCTTTAGGCAAGGCAGATCCCTCTGTTCATCGCGGAAGCAGAAGGGGGGCGTCAGCGAGGGAGAAGGGGGGGCGACGTCAGACCCCCACCCTGCCTTGGTCACCCGTTGCAGGTCCCAAAGCTGCACCTTCGCCCCACCCCCACATATCAGTGGTGTAGCATGGGGGGTGCAGGGGGGGCCGGCCGCACCGGGCGCAACATCTGGGGGGGGCGCGCGCTCACACTCGCAGCTCTCTGCCCCTACCTGGCTCACTCTCTCTCTCTCACTGCAGTGCTGGCTGTGCGAATCCGATCCGAGCCGCCGGGTCGCCGCCCACTGTGGAGGGGTGGGTGCCAGGCGTGCGGTGCAGAGAGAGAGAGAGGGACTATCTGGGGGAGGGACAGTGCAGCGGCCGCCCAGCGCAGCGCTGAGCGCGGGAGAGAACCACACCAGACCAGACCAGGCAGCAGCAAGAAGAAGCTGGCAGGCGCGGCAGGTTACGGGTTAGGGGGCGCAAATTACTTGCCTTGCCCCGGGTGCTGACAACCCACGCTACGCCGCTGCCCCATATCCCCCACCCCAAGCCCCATCAGTGCCAATTCACAGAATCCTAGTTGGGAGGGCACCCCAGCGGTCATCTAGCTCAACCCCTCCAAGGGAGGAATCCCAGCTAAATCACGCAAGACGGGCAACCCCCCCCCCAACCTCTGCCTAAAAGCCTCCAGCAAAGGAGAGTCAGGAATCGCACCCGCAGCCGGTCTTCTGGGCCTTGAGCCCAGCCGGGGGGGGGGGACAGACTCCCAAGCACGGACCCCAGAGCCGTCTTTCCTGCTGGGCTTCCTGGCGCCTTGGGCCAGGGCAGCGGCTTCTCAGGGGCGCCCCAGCGAGGGGTGGGGTGGGAGATGTGCGGCTTTGCCGGCGGCCTCCTCTTTCCCCGCACCTGCCAGCTGCGCCCCGTCAACCATACAGCTGGCCGGTGCGCAGCTTCCCTCCCAAGCCTACTCAGGAGGAGACCGATCGCTGCAGAGGCTTAGGATGGAAGCTGCGCTCTGCCAACTATATGGCTGGCTGGCGTGCAGCTCTCTCGAAGGCGGGTGATGGCGAGGAGGGAGGGAAGGAGGGAGGAAGGAAGAAAGGAAGAAAGGAAGGAAGAAAGAAAGAAAGAAAGAAAGAAAGAAAGAAAGAAAGAAAGAAAGAAAGAAAGAAAGAAAGAACTGAGCCCCCCCCCACTCGCCCCCTTTCTTCCTCTGGCCATGGAGCCTCCGCGCTGGGTTTGCAGCCCTGCTTGCAGCCTCCCCTTGCCCGTCCTGTTCAGCTACCCCTACCCATGAGTAGCAGCAGCTGCTGCCCTGGTTTCTCTCTCTCCCTGGAATCGTGCCCTGTGATTGATGTTACAGGCAACTCTATCCTGGGGAAGGGAAGCCTCCTCCCTTCGCTCTTCTTCTTCTTCTTCTTCTTCTTCTGGGGGGGGGCTCCTTCTCCGCCCCCCCCCAACAAGGTCCCTAGGGGTTGTAAAGCAAGCCAGACCATTTAGCACCGACCCCATTCATTCCAGTAGCTGGCCATCACTCCAAGCCCTGCGAAAAATATCATCACATTATTATTATTAATTATTATTATTATTATTATTATTATTATTATTATTATTATTATTATTACTGCCCTCTACCCAGAGATATCAGGGCGGCTCACAGCCTGAAACTACGTACTAAGCACATGCTAGAAACTAGAACAAAGGCAAACCAAACCAAGCCAGCAACCCTCCTTCTCCCTTCTTGGTGAAACAAGCCTGTTAATCGCCTATCCGACTAAAGAATAAAGGCCCTGAAGGTTTCTGAGATCAATGCAAGATGGGGGACACCTGGCTTGAGAGCAGTACATGTGAAAAGGATCTAGGAGTCTTGGTTGACCACAAACTTGACATGAGCCAACAGTGTGACGTGGCAGCTAAAAAAGCCAATGCAATTCTGGGCTGCATCAATAGGAGTATAGCATCTAGATCAAGGGAAGTAATAGTGCCACTGTATTCTGCTCTGGTCAGACCTCACCTGGAGTACTGTGTCCAGTTCTGGGCACCACAATTCAAGAAGGACACTGACAAACTGGAACGTGTCCAGAGGAGGGCAACCAAAATGGTCAAAGGCCTGGAAACGATGCCTTATGAGGAACGGCTAAGGGAGCTGGGCATGTTTAGCCTGGAGAAGAGGAGGTTAAGGGGTGATATGATAGCCATGCTCAAATATATAAAAGGATGTCACATAGAGGAGGGAGAAAGGTTGTTTTCTGCTGCTCCAGAGAAGCGGACACGGAGCAATGGATCCAAACTACAAGAAAGAAGATTCCACCTAAACATTAGGAAGAACTTCCTGACAGTAAGAGCTGTTTGACAGTGGAATTTGCTTCCAAGGAGTGTGGTGGAGTCTCCTACTTTGGAGGTCTTTAAGCAGAGGCTTGACAACCATATGTCAGGAGTGCTCTGATGGTGTTTCCTGCTTGGCAGGGGGTTGGACTCGATGGCCCTTGTGGTCTCTTCCAACTCTGGGATTCTATGATTCTATGAATGCAAGCTAAAAAGCGTTGTAGGGGGTTGGGTCCCTTTCAATTCTATGTTTTTCTGAAAAACACACACGCACAACCCAACTCTGGTCCCTCTGCGGTCCTCGCCCCAAGCAGCTGTGTGCGAGACTTGCTCCCCAGAAAGTGTGCCTTGTCTTGCTACCTGAGGTTTCTGGTCTCTCGTCAGCCCCCTCCCCTCCCCCCCCAATCTATTCATATTCCTTTCTCCCTAACCTCCAATATTACATTTTCCTCTGGTTGAGACTTTAAACAGAAAGGCCTAATCCCCAGCTGTGTTTCTTGCTGCAGTCCTACTGTCTACTCAGAAGTAAGGCCCTCTTAGATTCAGCAGGGCTTACTCTCAGGTAAGTGCAGTTAGGGCTGCAGCCTTTGTGACCCAGGTTTTGGGTCCTTTTTAGGTTCTGGATGTCACTGTTTTACACCCCCCACCCCCCACAATATTTGAAAATGTCAGCTTTGTGCTTAAACCCCAATTGGCCGGGAACCTCATTGTCTGTGTCTTTATTAATTTATTTAAAGAACAACAATACAATATGATAATCAATACGATTATCTTAATTGTCATTGTCCCATACAGAACAACGAAATTGAAAAAAATCTACATCAGACATTCAAAAACCAACCAGCCTGCTATCCCAGCCTGGTGATTGCTTTAACTTTTTGATATGTGGTGATTTGAATCATGAGGATGAATTAGAGTCTTGAATGAGTCTTTCTTTGGAATTGAGGACCTAATTAGGTTTTCATTTTATTTTGTTCTAAGGGCTTGTTAGAGATAATGTGTAAAGCACGGTGTCAGCTACCCAAAAAAGGTTGACAACTCTGGGAAAGGGGGGAGGGGCGCCGAAGGGATCTTTACACCACAGCGCCGTATATGTTTTAAAAATAACCATCTGTTTAAATTCTTGGTACAGATACTTTCTCTGGACATTTTGTGTGTTTTTTTAATCAGTGGGAAGTTTTTATTGCATATATATCAAAGCAATGTATACAAGTTAACACATTGGCAGGATTTTAAGAAACATTTGCAATATGATTATAAAAGATGGAATTGGAAACTGTAAGATGAATAATATTACACAGACATGCATGAATTAACGATGAAACAATGGAAGCAGGAGAAGGGGGCAGAGGAAAGTCAAGGGATTTGAGAAATCCCACATTTGAATGTTTTATTGAATGTGTAAACACTATTGAAAGGTTTTAAATTTCTATTTTATTTTTATTTTAATGTTTATTTTATGTGATATTTGTTATATTGAAAATTAATTTTAAAAATTATTAAAAAAAAGATTTCAATGGAATGCATTCTGATGCAATGTGTTTTCATTTTACCAGAGGAGGAGTAGTATTAGTAGTAATACAGAATAATGATACAGATGTGTATTCTTGCTTTAGTATCTTACAATGAGTCTGCAGGAGTGTTTCTGAATGCCTAAGAGGCAGGCTCAACACTGAACTGCCTATTTGGTGTTCAGCATTTCACAGGAACCCCCCCCCCAAATCATTCAGCTTGTACAAACTTCACACACACACACTCTCTCTCTCTCTCTCTCACACACACACACACACTACATACGCTACACTTCTGTTATAAATCCATAGAAAATCAACCATACATTGGATCTGCACGGTTCCACTTTTATTTTACTCCATGAAGGAAGGACTACAAAATGGGGAAGGTTTGATAAGGCCAGCCATAACCCCTTCAGCATCCCAGCACATACACAGGAGCCCTGCCCAGTTGCTATGCCAACCCTGATGGTCCCAGACAGAAGACCATCAAGATCACAAAGAACTTGCATATGGGAGTGGACAAAGGACAATGATCAGATCTTCCCTCTGGGGGCAGGAAACTGCCAACTCCCCTTTGTCTCCTGGAAGTGACTCATGGGGAGGGGGAGAGGAGGAACCAGCCAGGTGACAAGATACTCAGGTTACCACCACAACTCCTCCCTCAGCCCCTCCTTTTTTTGTGATGTAGTTGTGATGTATTCTTAGGGGTGTAGTTTGGGGGGATTAGTAACGAATAAAAGTTGGGGTCTTCTTTTGTTCTGGACTTCCATTTTGCTTCATCTTGTGGTGGGTGGGAGTCCTGTTGCGACAGTATCCAATCAAGGCCAAGCCTACAGGCTGCTGTTTTGCTCCAAGTTATCCTGGTTGGTGTCTTTGTTTCTGTCCAAGGGAGCCCTCGCATTTCCCCGTTAACAAGCATATATGAGACTCAGCACACTCCAAGGCAGACACCACTAAACCTCAGACAACCAGTGTTGGAATTTCTCTGTAACGTTGCTTTATTGGTTATCAAACATGACATATGACAAGACAGGGAACATGCACTCAATCACACACACAACCACACACACACACCACTCTTCGCTGGATGGGCCAGACCCAGTAAGAGGACGGGTGGCCGACGACAGCGCTGTCATATGTCCAGCACACAAGTGAGACTGGGGGGCTTTGCAATTTATCTGCCTTCTTCGTTCATCTGTTTGTTGGCATACCTTTGGCATCTCACATCCTGGTTCTTGGCAACACCTCGTCTTCCACATGTTCTTGGCATTTATCAACTCTCATTGTTCGAACCTGATGTTCTGTAGCTTCTGGCAATGTTACAACACTAATTGTTTGAAATTAGCATTTCACATTTTGAATTATGGTGCTGGAGGAGACTCTTAAGAGTCCCATGGACTGCAAGAAGATCAAACCGATCCATTCTTAGGGAAATCAGCCCTGAGTGCTCACTGGAAGGACAGATCCTGAAGCTGAGGCTCCAGGACTTTGGCCACCTCAGGAGAAGAGAAGACTCCCTGGAAAAGACCCTGATGTTGGGAAAGATGGAGGGCACAAGGCAAAGGGGACGACAGAGGACGAGATGGTGGGACAGTGTTCTCGAAGCTACCAGCATGAGTTTGACTAAACTGCGGGAGGCAGTGGAAGACAGAAGTGCCTGGCGTGCTCTGGTCCCGGGGGTCACGGAGAGGCGGACACGACTAAATGACTCAACAACAACAACAACAACAACAATTCACTGATCAATGGATCTACGTACTGGTTCACTGGGAAAACTTCAGAAATTCATATAAAATCACTCCAGTGTTGGATTTACGCCATTCCAAGGTTGTTCTGTTCGGGAAGGAAATGGCTACCAAAGGGGGGGGGGGAGACTGAGTAATAATCCAGGGGTCAGCAACCTTTTTCAGCTGTGGGCAGGTCCACTGTCCCTCAGACCATGTGGTGGGCTGGACTATATTTGGAAAAAAAATAAAATGAATGAATTCCTATGCCCCACAAATAACCCGGAGATGCATTTTAAATAAAAGCACACATTCTACTCCTGAGTCGCGTCGCAAGAAGGACAAGGCAGTGGATATTGATAGAACTTTTGACAATTGGCTAACTGCTTTCGCCTCTTACATGGGATTGGTGGCCGCTGCTCCCTCCCCCGATAGGGCTTGGCACTTGGCTAACTATCTGGGCATTATCTTAAAAGCCAAAAAAATGGCAGGGGACTCAGCGGCTTTGGCTTACGATGAGCTGTTCTGTGAGAGGGCTGCTGAAGAACCCACAGCCCGTTGGGACATCAAAGATAATGATCTTTGGTCCAAAGTAGTGGCCCCAAACTTCCAAAAAAGGTCTTTTGGGGAGAAGTCAGGTAAAACCCCCTCCAAAGTGCAAAGGGTGGCTATAAGGTGGTATGGAAGCTGTACTACCCAGGACAGGATGGGGTTGTGCAGAGTTGTTGAGGCAGCAGAGAGCATTGTTGGCTGCCCACTCTCCACCTTAGAGCAGATTTATGCCACAAGGTGCCATAGGAAGGCACTGGACATAGTAAAAGATCCATCGCATCCTGGTCACTGTCTCTTCGAGCTCCTGCCGTCGGGACGGAGATACAGGACGATGAAGACAAGAACGAGTTGCCTTAAGAACTGCTTCTTATCCAGAGCGATCTTGGCCCTGAATGGGAAGCCCGGACTTTGAAAGTCATCTAATCTCCCTTGCTGTATTATACTGTATTGTTTAATTAGTGTTTTTATAGTTGTTTTGATTTTGTGTGGAGTGCCCTACCTGGGTGGATGGAGCAGCCAAGTAATTTCGTTGTCCCCGAGAGGGGGCAATGACAATAAAGATATTATTATTATTATTATTATTATTATTATTATTATTATATCAACATGTTGGGAGTTTAATAATGGGTTGTGCAGCAGGGACCGATGCCGCTTTGACCATGCTTGTGAGCGTTGTGGTGGTCCTCACTCACGGACTAAGTGTTTTCGGGCTAAGCCCCCTTTTCGCAGTTTTCGAAAAACAGGATCAGGGAGTGGAGCCAAGGACGCCAAGGGAGACTCAGGAGCCTCTACCTCTGGAGCCCAGCAAGCCAAGGCTGCCTCCCAAAAATGAGGTTTTTTTCCACCCTAGCCCCAACCCCTGTCCGCCTCTCCGCGATGTTACCTTTGTTACAGGCTTATCCCAACAGGACTGCAGCCAACTACTTGGAGGCAGGGTTTCATTTCGGCTTCCGCATCCCTGTCTCCAATACACCGGTATCCAGAACCCCTCCTAATCAAAAGTCGGTAATGGAAATGCCCCTTGTTGCTTTTAACAAAATTGAAAAAAGAGCGGCGTTTAGGCAGGGTGGCCGGCCCTTTCCCGGCTCCCCCTTTCAAAAAGTTTATAGTTTCCCCTCTTGGCATAGTGCCCAAAAAACTTCCTGGTGAGTTCCGCATGATACACAACCTTTCTTATCCTAGGGGTGGGTCTGTAAACGACGCCATACCACGGGAGCTTTGTTCAGTTAAATATGCATCCTTGGATGTGGCCATTAAAATGAGCAGGGAATTGGGCACTGGGGCCTTATTGGCAAAATGTGACATCGAGTCAGCCTTTCGGCTGCTCCCAGTTCATCCTGAAGATTTTTGGCTGCTTGGATTCAAATTCAGGGATAGCTGGTACTTTGACAAGGCTATGCCCATGGGCTGCTCTGTGGCCTGTGCAGCCTTTGAAACCTTCAGCACATTCATTGAATGGGCCTTCAAAATCACATCTGGTTCCCCTTTTGTGACCCATTACTTAGACGACTTTCTTATCATTGGGGCTCCAGACGCCCCCGACTGTGCCCTATCCCTAGCTACATTCATGCGCCTTGCAGCTGACTTTGGCATACCTCTGGCTGCTGACAAGACCGAGGGCCCTTCGACTCTCCTTTCCTACTTGGGTATTGAATTGGACACAATTCGGCAGTCGTCGCGCCTCCCACAGACCAAGCTGGAATCCTTGAAAGTTTTGCTGGAGGCAATGCTTGGGGTTAAAAAGACCACCCTTCGCCAGGTGCAATCCCTATTGGGTCATCTTAATTTTGCATGTAGAGTAGTGGCGCCAGGCCGTGCCTTTTGTGCCCGTCTGGCACGGCTCACAGCCGGGGGGGTAGCCCCCCACCATCACATCTGGGTGACAAAGCAGATAAAGGACGATCTGAGGGTTTGGCTTGCATTCCTGCAGGATTATAATGGGGTTTCTTTTTGGCAGAAGTGCCTTAGCCCCAGGGTGGAGTTCCAGGTTCATTCTGATGCTTCTGGCCGCTTTGGCTTTGGCGTCTTCTTCAGGGGACATTGGTGCGCCCAGCCATGGCCATCTTCTTGGCACGCAGCAGGCATTACTCGGGATTTAACCTTTCTGGAGTTCTTTCCTATTCTAGTCGCCATTCGCATCTGGGGAACCCTCTTTTCGAATTCCAGGGTCTGTTTCTGGTCTGACAATGAAGCAGTGGTAAGAGTTATATCTAGGAAGTCAGCAAAGTCCCAGAGGGTCATAAGGGTCCTGCGCCTGTTTGTCTTGGAGTGCCTGCAACACAATATTTCTTTCACTGCCCGCTTCATACCTGGCCTTAACAATAACATTGCTGATGCCCTGTCTCATTTCCAGATGGAGCGTTTCCGCGTGATGGCACCAGGAGCAGCCCAGTCCCCAGACGCCTTCCCAGACGATCTGTGGGAGATTGGAAGCGAGAAGTAAACCAGGGAGTATTGGCAGCAATAGCACCCTCCACTAGACGTTCTTATTCCAGGGCCTGGGATGCCTTTGGGCGCTTTCGTGGCTCTGCAACACGGCGTGCATCTGAGGAGGAGGTGCTTCAGTTCTTGGTGCTCCAAAAGCGCAAGGGCCTTGCCATAAAAACTTTAATGCTTTACAGGGAAGCTATTTCTTTCTTTTGTAAATTCCGTCACTGGCCAGACCCCTGCGACAGCTTCCATGTCAAAATGTTACTGGCTGGGTGGCAGCATGTCATTCCCCCTCATCAGGATGGCAGGAAGCCTATCACCATAGACATACTTTATCTAACTTGGAAAAAACTACCAGAGATCTGATGGTCAAATTTTGAAATCTTTCAGGCAGCATTTTCCCTAGCCTTTTTTGGTGCCATGCGCATTGGGGAGTGTTTGGCTGGGCCCCTGCAATCAGGGTTGGCAGACAACGACATCAAGTTCTATGCGCATGCGTTGAATGTTAAGATTCGGTCATCAAAAACTGACCAGTTGCGGAAAGGAGTCACGCTCGCGCTGTCCCCAACAGAACAGACGGGCCCCTGCCCATATCGTGACACACGCCGCTTCTTCAGGGTCCGGCCCCAGTGCAAGGGCCCTTTCTTCATTCACTCAAACGTGCGCCCGTTGACGTGATCACAATTCACAGCGGTTTTACGCAAAGCCTTATCTGCTTGCAGCGTTAGCCCCCAGGAATATTCCGGGCACTCGTTCCGTATCGGGGCTGCTACTTCAGCAGCGATACAGGGTTGGGACCCCGCACACATCAAGACACTGGGCCGCTGGCGCTCGACAGCCTACAAAAGTTACATTCGTCCCGGCTCCGCCTCCTTATCACTTGCAATTTAATTGTCTTACAGGTTTGCCCACCATGAAGATCTGGGTTATAGGCCACAGCATTGTCCATTGGGCAGCGGATTATGCACAGTCTCAGAATCGTGGCCATAACCTTAACATCCACCCCAAGGTACGCTTTTATTGGTTGGCCCAGCGGGGCATGCGTTGGCGGAGCTTGATGCCCATGCTGCGTAGTGCCGCAGCGACCCATGGCCCTCCAAGGGTCTTGATTATACATGCGGGGGAGAACGATCTAGTGGAGCAAAAAGGCATTGCCCTTGCCCTTGCTGCAAGGGCAGATTTAAAAGCCTGCATGCCTTGTACCCATCAATGACCATCGGCTGGTCCAATCTCCTACCCCGTTTTCACTGGAGGGCGGCTTCCAATCCCTCTTGCCTCATTTATGCAGTGAGTAAAATTAGCAGGGCCATGCGCAACACCATGCGCCAAATTGGTGGGTTCTCTATCCCACATCCCACCATCACAGCAGATAGAGTTGACCTATTCTGGAGGGACGGGGTGCACCTGACCCCACTGGGCAATGACTTCTGGCTCCATGACTTGCGACGAGCCCTTGGGGACTGGATAGATTGCGGGGTTTAATTGGTCCTCGGTTGTAGGACTTGGCGGCGAGGCCCTTTAGGGCCTCGAGTGGCGGTTTTAGGCCTTGGCAAGGTAGCCTTTAGTCTAACATCAAGTTTGGGGGGGATGCATTCATGCTCCCTCCCCATGCGGCGGCGCTTGCAGGGCCCGTTAAAGGGCAAACTGGGAGTCCCTGGCCCTAGAGCGGCGGCATGTAGGTCAAAAACCCCAGACGAGGTCAGTGGAAGGGCATGCTGTGTAAGTTTGCGCTTTGCAGTCCCCTCTCACTGGGCCTCAACTGCCTGCATATCCTCAGCCAGGCAGGCTGAGAGGGTTACCTGCCAAGGCCTGTGCCAAGTTTCCCACTTCTAAAAGTTGTGGCCAATTTGAACCCATACTCTGGTCTCTTGTGTCATCATTTGAGAAAAGGGGGTAGGCACCACAGACAGGGTTTAGCGCGTGTGCCCGCAATACAGAATAATGATACAGATGTGTATTCTTGCTTTAGTATCTTACAATGAGTCTGCAGGAGTGTACTCTGAATGCCTAAGAGGCGGGCTCAACACTGAACTGCCTATTTGGTGTTCAGCATGTCACAGGAAACCCCCCACCCCCCATCATTCAGTTTGTACAAACTTGACACACACACTCACACACATTACATACACTACACTTCTGTTATAAATTCATAGAAAATCAACCATACATCGGATCTGCACTGTTCCACTTTTATTTTACTCCATGAAGGAAGGACTACAAAATGGGGAAGGTTTGATAAGGCCAGCCATAACCCCTTCAGCATCCCAGCACATACACAGGAGCCCTGCCCAGTTGCTATGCCAACCCTGATGGTCCCAGACAGAAGACAATCAAGATCACAAAGAACTTGCATATGGGAGTGGATTCAGCACAGACTGGAGCAAAGGACAATGATCAGATCTTCCCTCTGGGGGCAGGAAACTGCAAACTCCCCTTTGTCACCTGGAAAGTACTCATGGGGAGGGGGAAAGGAGGAACCAGCCAGGTGACAAGATACTCAGGTTACCTCCACAACTCCTCCCTCAACCCCTCCTTTTTTGTGATGTAGTTGTGATGTAGTCATAGGGGTGTAGTTTGGGGGGATTAGTAACTAATAAAAGTTGCAGTTACAGATAGGTAGCCGTGTTGGTCTGCCATAGTCAAAACAAAAAAATTCCTTCCAGTAGCACCTTAAAGACCAACTAAGTTAGTTCTTGGTATGAGCTTTCGTGTGCATGCACACTTCTATAGATAAAAGTTGGGGTCTTCTTTTGTTCTGCACTTCCATTTTGCTTCATCTTGTGGTGGGTGGGAGTCCTGTTGCGACAGTATCCAATAAAGGCCAAGCCTACAGGCTGCTGTTTTGCTCCACGTTATCCTGGTTGGTGCCTTTGTTTCTGTCCAAGGGAGCCCGCGGATTTCTCTGTTAACAAGCATATATGAGACTCAGCGCACTCCAAGGAAGACACAACTAAACCTCAGACAACCAGTGTTGGAATTTCTCTGTAACGTTGCTTTATTGGTTATCAAACATGACATATGACAAGACAGGGAACATGCACTCAATCACACACACAACCACACACACACACCACTCTTCGCTGGATGGGCCAGACCCAGTAAGAGGACGGGTGGCCGACGACAGCGCTGTCATATGTCCAGCACACAAGTGAGACTGGGGGGCTTTGCAATTTATCTGCCTTCTTCGTTCATCTGTTTGTTGGCATACCTTTGGCATCTCACATCCTGGTTCTTGGCAACACCTCGTCTTCCACATGTTCTTGGCATTTATCAACTCTCATTGTTCGAACCTGATGTTCTGTAGCTTCTGGCAATGTTACAACACTAATTGTTTGAAACTAGCATTTCACATTTTGAATTATGGTGCTGGAGGAGACTCTTGAGAGTCCCATGGACTGCAAGAAGATCAAACCGACCCATTCTTAGGGAAATCAGCCCTGAGTGCTCACTGGAAGGACAGATCCTGAAGCTGAGGCTCCAAGACTTTGGCCACCTCATGAGAAGAGAAGACTCCCTGGGAAAGACCCTGATGTAGGGAAAGATGGAGGGCACAAGGAGAAGGGGACGGCAGAGGACGAAGAAGAAGAAGAAGAAGAGTTTGGATTTGATATCCCGCCTTTCACTCCCTTTAAGGAGTCTCAAAGCGGCTAACATTCTCCTTTCCCTTCCTCCCCCACAACAAACACTCTGTGAGGTGAGTGGGGCTGAGAGACTTCAAAGAAGTGTGACTGGCCCAAGGTCACCCAGCAGCTGCATGTGGAGGAGCGGAGACGCGAACCCGGTTCCCCAGATTACGAGACTACCGCTCTTAACCACTACACCACACTGGTTGGACAGTGTTCTTGAAGCTACCAGCATGAGTTTGACCAAACTGCGGGAGGCAGTGGAGGACAGGAGTGCCTGGTGTGCTCTGGTCCATGGGGTCCCGAAGAGGCGGACACGACTAAACGACTCAACAACAACAACAACAACAACAATTCACTGATCAATGGATCTACGTACTGCTTCACTGGGAAAACTTCAGAAATTCATATAAAATCACTCCAGTGTTGGATTTACGCCATTCCAAGGTTGTTCTGTTTGGGAAGGAAATGGCTACCAAAGGGGGGGGGAGAGACTGAGTAATAATCCAGGGGTCAGCAACCTTTTTCAGCTGTGGGCAGGTCCACTGTCCCTCAGACCATGTGGTGGGCTGGTCTATATTTTGAAAAAATAATAATAATGAATGAATTCCTACGCCCCACACATAACCCGGAGATGCATTTTAAATAAAAGCACACATTTTACTCATGTAAAAATATGCTGGTTCCTGGATGGAGAAGGCAATTGGGCCGGATCCGGACCCTGGGCCTTAGTTTGCCTGCACCTGGTGATAATCTCTGGCATCCTGATACCTGAGTGCCAGACAGGTAGCCATTCCGGAAACAATACCCAGATGAAGGCAAAAGGGTGTGATGAACTTGGCTGGGAAAGAGGGACATGTCAATATCTCTTTTGCATACTTGATGGGTGGGAGGTGGCAGTCAAGGGAGCGAGGGGGGGCAAGTTCTGGTGCTCAGGTTGCTGCACCCAGACCCTCCCAACGTGTGATGTCCTTATGATGTAAGTGTGATGTAGCTTTAGGGGTGTTACTAGTAACTTTTGGAAACTGTTAAATGTTTGGGTCCTTGAATGAATGAATGAATTTTATTATTACGGTCACAGACCAGTTCCGGCTCACTTACAATATCAGGAAAATAATAAAACGCAACTGGAATACATTGAACTGCAATTGAGTATAACAGAGACAATACAGTTAAAAATATATATTAAAACTTGATCACTAAAATATAACCTAAAATTGTCATTTAAAACGTTAATCATTTTGGTAGTACAGCTTGTTCCCTGAGTTTTATGGCAGTCACACAGAATTTGGCCACCCTGAGCGTGATCTCTAGGTCCTTCTCCTCTGCCAGGAGTTTTAGACGTTGAAGTTTGGACCCATTTGGAGATTTTTGCATAGCAGGGGTAACAAATAAAGGAGCGTATATCCCCGTAGAAATGGCAGCGTAACAAGGCATGAGAGACAGTTTCTACCTCCATCGAGCTGCAGGGGCAGACTCGTTCCGCGTATTATGGTTTACCCTCGAATCTGCCCTGCAATAAGGCAGGTGGCAGCACGTTGAATCTAGCGAGGGTAAATGACCATATGTATTTGGGCATTTGTAATTTTGACAAATAATTTGCTGGTGTAAATCCTCTCCCATTATATTTTATTGCTGGGTGTTTATTCATCTCGCTCACGTGGCATTGCAGTTCCACATCCCAAATTCGTTGGCGGATTATTGCTCTAGCTTTCTCATAACCTACAGCTATCAGGGTGTTATGTACTGAGTTGAATAGGATCCAAAAGGCAGCAATCTGATTGGTCCTAGAACAATAGGGTCCAGAATGCAGCAGTCTTTCTGGGAGATGATTTATAATGAAATGAAAAAGGTATTTAAATATACCTTCCTGAAGAAACCAGAGGCCTTTCTCCTGGGCATGGTCGGCCAATTGGTGTCAAAGAAGGATAGAACATTTTTTATGTATGCTACAACAGCAGCAATAATACTTATCGCAAAGTATTGGAAGACAGAAGAATTACCCACCGTGGAAGAATGGCAGATGAAAGTTATAGATTACATGGGATTGGCAGAGATGACCGGCAGAATCCGAGACCAGGGAAAAGAGACGGCGGAAGAAGATTGGAGGAAA
Source organism: Podarcis bocagei (assembly GCF_964188305.1). Lineage (NCBI taxonomy): Eukaryota > Metazoa > Chordata > Lepidosauria > Squamata > Lacertidae > Podarcis > Podarcis bocagei. The sequence goes on from NC_138126.1 coordinate 466,181, forward strand.
TTTAAAGACTACCTTAAGAAATATTGCAAAATTGCTGAATGTTAAGATTCTGAAATTAAGTGGTTGTCTGCTGTAACCATTATGTATATATGAAAAGAAAGGTCAAAATTTTATCAGAAATTAGGGGAAGGATTTGTTGAAGAGAATTAACTAGAGATTGGAATGCAGTAAGGGGAGGTATGAGGAGGTCGGGAAATTAAGTTTTATGAATATAAGGGAATGAAGTTATACATGTGGTTTTTTTGTTTTTTGTATGTATTTTTGTATTTTTGTCTTTTTTGTTTTTTGTGATTGTTATGTTTTACAAAATTGTGAAAATGCCAATAAATATCTTTTTTAAAAAAACCAACAGAATGCAGCAGTCTGATTGGTCCACAGGAGCCACCCAATCCAGCTCCAGGTGGAAGTAAATCCGCAATCTAATTGGCCTACAGGTGAATCCTGGAATTAGCCAATCACGTGGGGCCCATTGTGTAAATAATGTATATAAAGCAGACATTTCGGGGGAACTTCCATTCTTCCTCACCACTATGAGCTGAATAAAGAGCATGAAATCCACTCTCGACTCCGAGTATATTTCACAGGGCCTGTGGGGAAAACCCCACGCCTCTTAGCTTTTCATGCAGTGTAGCTTTCCATTTGGGTTGGTAGGAATCCAGGAGGGTTAAGGGTGCCAACCCAACAGGGGAAAAGTTAAGTTTTAACCAATAATGGATCTTCAGAATCCATACCCGAGCGCTAACAGGGATTTGCCGGACCTCCAGGCGGACAGCTATGTTAGACACACAAGCAGTGATCCCTAGCAGACAACAATCGAACTTAGTTTGGAATGATTCTAAGGGAGCAAGGTTTGAGAAGCTGCAGATTGGAGAGCCATATGCCAGTTGTGTTAATATTTTTGCAGCAAAGACCTGGGAGGCAGCTGGGAGCCTGTAGATGTTGGTTAGTTGTGGATAAGGCTTGGAAGTACGACTCCCAAGCCCCAACAGAGATATTCCACTTCGGAGGGGGAAGTTTGGGTTCTTCTTTGTTCGGGGCTTCCATCTTGTTCCACCTGGTGGCAGGTGGAGGTCCTGTGGCGACACTTCTTTAATCAAGACCAAGCCTGCCTCCTGGCTGCTGTTTTGCCCTGATACTCCTGGCTGGTGTCTTTGCTTTGGTCCAAGGGACAAAAGTTTTTAACTGCCTAAAGTTTCTCCGTTAACATCCCTCTTGAAGTTCAATTGGCAAGTTTGGGCTGAGTTCTCCAGCTGGGGGGGGGGGGTGTGCTGATTCTTTTTCATGGAATAGATTCACAGAAGGGACCCCCAGGGTCATCCAGCCCAACCCCATGCGATGCAGGAATCTTTGGCCTCACGTGGGGCTCGAACCCACGACCCGCAGATCGAGAGGCTCCTGCTTTGCCAACGGAGTCATTTCCTCCAAAGGGACTGGCGTCTCTCTCAGGGACCCTCCTAATATTGCAACAGACTTTCAGTCGGCTAGTGAGCAGGTGAAGTATAATAATAATAATAATAATAATAATAATAATAATAATAATAATACAACATTATTTATACCCCGCCCGCACATCTGGGGGCAGGGCGCGAGGCTGCTGTCTTGATGGCCTCTGAGCCCAGAATCACAGAGAACTCTGCACATGCCCTGGAACATCCGGATTCCGGGAGGGAGGGAGAGCGGCCTGCTGGCTGCGCTCAGCTTGCGAAGGGTTAAATCGAGCAGAGCTGGAGTCCTAGAGAGGACAGGAAGTAGAGGCGGCAGGGGGCGGGTCCTCCCGAGCAGAGTCCCCTCCCTCCGCGCCCCTTCCGGCCTCTCTGGTCTCCTCCCCGCGCTGCCTCGGTTTCCCTCCTGGGAAGAGTCCGGGGAGTCTCCCCTCTCTCTCTCTCTCTCTCTCTCTCTCTCTCTCTCTCTCTCTCTCTCTCTCTCCCCTTGGGGTGCCTGGGGGAGAAGGGGGTCCCAGGGGGAGACCCCCAAGTCTGGGAGAAGAGGGTCCTGCTGCCCCCTGGAAATGGGCCCCACGGGGAGCCTCTCTGGGGGGCTGCAGGGCCAGGCCCGGGGCCCCTCCGGGGAAAGAGAGGCTGAGCTGGCTGCCCCCCATGAGGCAATGCAGGGGGTGGAGGAGGGGGGCTCGGGGGGGGGGCAGATCGGCCAACCTTCCTCTCTCGGACCCCAGAGGGAGCTTTCAAGGAGGTTCCCCATCCGGGAGTTTCTCTGCAGCTGCTGGAAAAGAAGCCCACAGCCTCGGGACCCCCAGGCCGCCCACCCACCCCTCCCCAAAGGAGGAACACCAGTCTTGTCTCCATTGCTTTATTTACATGCAACTTACCACTTTCACAGTGTGTAGGCAAAACTGTGGAACTCCCTCCCGCAGGAGCCTGGCCTGGCCAGCACCCCAGACGGGGTTCAGGAGAGGAGCAGGAGGGGGCTCGGGGGGGGGGCTCCTGGCCTGGAGGGCTGTGCTCTGTCTCCCCAGTTGCAGCCAGGCCTGCTCCTATCCCCGCTTGCTGGAACCACAGGCAGGGAAAGCTCTGGTGCTCGGATCCTGCTTGCCAGAAGAGGCGTCTCTTTGGGTGCCCCGTGAGAACAGGATGCCGGACCAGGAACGTTCAGAACAATCGAAAGCCAAGAGAGGAATCCTAGTGAATCCAAATATTCTGGGACTGGCAGAAAACGCAGCAACCTCGCAGGCCAGGCCGCAGCCACGGGACAGGGAATGAAGGAGAAACAATCAGTGCAGGGAAAGTTTTTGACAGTATATATTGGTCATTTATGAATAAGGTATTCGAAAACAATGGAGTCTGGAGAGACTTTTATAAAGGGAATTGAGACAATCTATATGGAACCCTATATGGGACGCGGGTGGCGCTGTGGGTTAAACCACAGAGTCTAGGACTTGCCGATCAGAAGGTCGGTGGTTCGAATCCCCGTGATGGATTGAGCTCCCGTTGCTCGGTCCCTGCTCCTGCCAACCTAGCAGTTCGAAAGCAGGTCAAAGTGCAAGTAGATAAATAGGTACCACTCCAGTGGGAAGGTAAACGGCGTTTCCGTGCGCTGCTCTGGTTTGCCAGAAGCGGCTTAGTCCTGCTGGCCACATGACCCAGAAGCTGTACGCCGGCTCCCTCGGCCAATAAAGTGAGATGAGCGCCGCAACCCCAGAGTCGGCCACGACTGGACATAACGGTCAGGGGTCCCTTCACCTTTATATGTAACACATGGCAAGCATGATTGCGAAGAATACTTTTTAAGAAAAATGTAAGATACAGAAGGGGACACGCCCTCTTTCACTGCTGTTCTTTATACTAGCCCTAGAAGTCTCTCACGGTGCTTTTGCCTTTTCCTCCTACCTTGATTTTCTGCTTACAGCATGACAGGCATTTCATGTAAAATTTACATGGCCTAATTTCTAGACCAGGCTCTTTCAAACTCGACCCTCTGCGCCAAGGGACTCCCGCTGCTGCTGCTCCGGCTGGGTAGGTCGAGGCAGGACACCTGGGTCCCTCGCAGAGCACGGGAGGAGGAGAGCTCTGGGCCGGACACCTGGGTCCCCTCCAAGAGGGGGTCGAGGAAGCACGGTGCAGAGGTGGAGAGATCGTCCCCTTGGTAGCATTTCCTGCCCTTGCAACGCTGGGGGAAGGCAGAAACTCAGCAGGTGCAGCTTCTTCCCTTGCAAGGAGAGGAAGGGGCTGGTGGGGGAAACAAGTTTAACAATATGTAGCAGAATACGTGGCAGAATAGGAATGGGGAACCCCCGTCTCCCTTGCGGTTAGTCTGGGTCAGATGTGGGCTCCTTGGGGCAGAGTCCTTGGCACAGATGGAGGAGGGGGGAGGGAGGGAGGAGAACTGCCTGAGCCCAGGCACATAAGCAGGAAAACTGCAGGGAGAGGGAGGGGGTGTCAAGGGTTAAAAGGAGCAGAGCTGCATTCCTAGAGAGGACAGGAGGGGGAGGGGGCAAGGTCCTCCATGGCTAAATCCCCCCTCCCCCTCCCTTCCTGCAAGCAGAGAGGAGGCTGCTTTCTTTTCTCTCCTTTGCAAAAGCTTCCTTGCTGCCCCTCCTGGAGTCGGGCGAGTCTCCTCTCTCTTCCCCCCGAGAGTGCAATGGGGAGAAGGGGGTCCCAGGAGGTATTCTCCTCCTTAGGCCTCCAAGACAGAGAGGGCCTTTCCCTCCTGGCCCCCTTCAACAGAGAGGCCTCCTCCGTGGGGCCAACATGGCGAGGAGAGAGGCTGCCCTGCGGAGGCCAAGCCATTGTTACAAGGCTGCTCTGCCACCCAGCTCGTCGGACTAAGTCCGCGGGTCCCTGCGGAGGAAAAGGAGCTCAGCCGGAGACAGGAGCAAACTGCAGAAGATCCAAGTTTATTGCGCAACAGGTTCAAGGCGAGATTGAACCCAGAGAAAGGGGTGACATGAACTTTTGAAACTTCCCTCCATGTCCCAGAATACAGTGCCAAATACATCATGGTTGCATCATGAATACATTAAAAAGAGGTTTGGTTACACAGGTTACATCATGAATACATTAAGAAGAGGTTGGGTTACACCGGATTAACATATGGAGGAGGGAGGGGGGGAATATGCAGAGCTGGAGATATGCGCAGATAAGAACATCCTGAGTACTGGTGATGAGAAGACAATGGTCCATGTATGCATAGTCTGCCACCTGGCATTGCCCGGAGGAAAGGCTTGGCAGAGTGATTTGACAGGATTAGGGTCTTCCTGAGAATACGTGACTCCTCGCTTGAGGGATTATGGAGGACAGCGGAGGTGTCATGGGGTCCTAGAGAAATTGAGCGGAGAGGAGGCTGCTTTCTTCTCTCTCCTTTGCAAAAGCTTCCTTCATGCCCCTCCTGGAATCAGGCGAGTCTCCTCTCTCTGCCCCCTTAGTGTGTCCTGGGAAGAAGGGGGTCCCAGGGGTGCAGGGGGGTCCCTGTTCAGATCATGCCTGGTGGGGGGAGACCCCCAAGTCAGGGAGCAGAGGGTCCTCCCTCGTCCTCTCTGCCAACCCAGGGAGGGGTCCAGTTCGCAGGAGGTCTGCAGCTCTGATCTTCCTTTGAGATCCAGGCGCTGCTTCCACTCTAGGGAGGGGGCTTGGGGTCAAGGAAAAGTGGGCAGGCAAAGAAACCCCCTTCAGGTTTGAAGATAAGTCACTTTTGCCTGGCGTGCTCTGGTCCATGGGGTCACGAAGAGTCAGACACGACTAAACGACTAAACAACAACAACACTTTTGTGAACAGAGGCAGCAGCCAGACGGGAACATTTGCACAGGGAGAAGGAAAGCCCTTCTGCATCTGCACAACTGGACTTGTTTTGATCAAGAAGAAATGGAAATTGGTGCGATCTCAAAAGAGGCTAGTTCTCTCAAGCTACCCTCAGCCTTTGGGAATCTTGTCACAAGCGTAAAGCTCCCCTCTGGAGTTCATAAAGGGTCTACATGCCTGGTGTTCTTAAGAACACAACAGATTTATTTATTTATTTTATATAAATATTTATTGAGATTTTCACATTATTACAAAATGAAAAATAAAAAGAAAAAAAAATACAAAATAAAAAGCTGTTAAAAACAATTCAAACTTTTTATCACTTATATTTCATTTACTTATTTCCCGGACCTCCTCATACCTCCTGTAATGGTGTGGAGTTACTCGTGCGTAAGCCGACCCCGGCTTAACAGACCTTAAATTTTGGTCTGTTAAAAATCCAATTTTTTCATATTCTTTTAACCTTTACAGCTAGAAACCACAACCTCAATCCAACATCATTCTAACATTCATTAATTTTGCAATATTTCTGTAAATAGTCTTTAAATTTCTTCCAATCTTCTTTCACCGTCTCTTCCCCCTGATCTCGAATTCTGCCAGTCATTTCTGCCAGTTCCATGTAGTCCATCACTTTCATCTGCCATTCTTCCAAGGTGGGTTGTTCTTGTGTTTTCCAATACTTTGCGATGAGTATTCTTGCTGCTGTTGTAGCATACATGAAAAAAGTTCTGTTCTTCTTTTGCACCAATTGGCCAACAATGCCCAAGAGAAAGGCCTCTGGTTTCTTCAGGAAAGTGTATTTAAATACCTTTTTCAGTTCATTATATATCGTTTCCCAGAAAGCCTTAATCTTTGGGCACGTCCACCATTGGTGAAAGAATGTACCTTCAACTTCTTTACATTTCCAACATTTATTATCGGGCAAATGATAATTTTTTGCAAGCTTGACTGGGGGTCATGTACCACCTATAAATCATTTTCATAATATTCTCTCTTAAGGCATCACATGCCGTGAATTTTATACCTGTGGTCCATAACTGTTCCCAGTCAGCAGACATAATATTATGTCCAACATCCTGTGCCCATTTAATCATAACAGATTTCACCGTTTCATCCTGAGTATTCCATTTCAACAGCAGATTATACATTCTTGACAAATTCTTAGTTTTGGGTTCTAACAACTCTGTTTCTAATTTTGACTTTTCCACCTGGAAGCCAATTTTCTTATCCAAATTATATGTCTCCATTATCTGATAATAATGGAGGCAGTCTCTCACTTTATTTTTTAATTTTTCAAAACTTTGCAATTTCAGTTTATCTCCTTCTTGTTCCAAGATTTCAGAATATGTCGGCCATTTAGTCTCCATATTGAGCTTTTTCAAGGCTTTTTCAATGGAATACTTTTCAAGAAGTAGCCATTCTTTCAACCAGCAAAAAGTTGCTGATTCATAATAAAGTCTAAGGTCTGGCAGGGCAAATCCACCCCTTTCCTTTGCATCTGTCAATATCTTAAATTTTATTCTGGGCTTCTTGCCCAGAACACAACAGATTTAGAACATGCGCAGGATCTATACTTCCATGCCCTGGTTGGGGCCACATTTTGAGACTGGAGACTTGCGAAGATGGTGTATTAGCACAGGGAATATCGAAGGGGGACGGCTGTGTTTCAAAAATGTGGCATCGCCAGCTCCTCCTCTGCTTCCACATACAGATTTGGTCCCCATGCAACCCCAGACAGAGGCAAATATGGCCACAACACCTGCCTGGCTTGTGATGAGGGAGCTCAAAGAGCGTCAGCAGGGCTCTCTATACAAAGCATCTAGCATGGGGGCACCTACAGGTAATGGCTATTCGTCTATTTTCTGCCGATGTTTTGGGGTTGCAGTTTTCAGGCTTAGGGACAGGAAGGTGACTGGTTTTGACACCAAGTTATGTCCATAAGCCCCACTGAGTTCAAGGGGTTCTACCTTGAGGTCACTACTGTGCAGACCCTGCCAGTCTTATGAAGTCAGGTGATTAGCAAACAGGGGAAACTGGAACGACAGGAGATGTTTTGAAATGGGGCTTCTGTTGGGAAGGGGCTGCCCCATTTGTGCTTCTACAGGGGCAGGAGAATATCTAGGGCAGGAGAAACCCTGCAGGGCCTCTGAGGCTCCCTTTCCTTCTTCCTCTCTCCCAGGACCATCCAGCTTGTTTTGGCTCCTTGACTCCTCAGGAAGGATGAAAGAGACGGATCCTGCAAACCTAGTGAGGATGGAAGGAGGAAGATGGATGGATGACCTGGTCCGGCTGTCTCCTGCATCCCTCCCCACAACCTCTGAGCTTTCCCTCCCAGGGACCTCCGAGAGATCTGGTGAGTTCCAGGGGAGGGAAGATGGGGACCTGGAGGGATGGAGCCGGAGAGGAATTGGGGCTTGCTCAGCTTGGGGGTGGGGGGAGGCAGGCAGGCGGATGGAGATGGAGAAGGGGAGCACCTTTTCTGCCTCCCCCACCTACCTGCCTGCCTACGCTTTTGTCATCTGCAGGCAATTTGAGCTAGGAATACATCACAGCTCCCCGCCAACACAATGTATCAGCAGCTCAAAATGTCTAAAACCAGTTCTGTGATCTGAATGCCTTACCAATGTCAGACACTGATCCGTCGCGCAGCACTAGAAGCCACGAGTTTTTTTAAAAAAATGTTTTCACATATTGTATTACAATACAGATGTACCAAAGCCAACACAATTTCCTTCCCATCCCCCATTCATTTACATTTCTATTTCCTCAATCCATCATATTATCCTTTTCTCCCTCCTCCCACTTCCCTCTGCCCCCACTCGATTTCCTCCACATTATGCAATTTACAATAATCTTTGCATTCTACAACATTCTCAAATCATCTACATATTCTTATTATCTTTCCATACTAATTTTTCTTCCATCCAGTACTTCACATGTTAATCTAGGCATATTAGCGTATCTTTTTTGAGCAAGATTTTGCCATATATTCATCAAAACATTTCCACTCCTTTTTAAATTTTTGATTCGACTGATTTCTTATAGTAGCAGTTAATTTTGCCAGAATTAAATATTCATTTAGTTTACAAATCCATTCCTCCTTTGTGGGCATAGTTTGTGACTTCCACCTAGCAGCAATCACTAGTAGCTGTACTTGCATATAGAAAAATCCCCCCCCCGAGGTATCTCATCAGCTATAAATCCAAGGAGATATTTCTCTGGTTTCTTTGTTATTGATATTTTCCTCATTTTCTTTAGTTCTTCATGTACTGCTATCCAAAATTTCTTAATTTCCTCACACCTCCACCACATATGTATTGTTGTTCCTATTTCTCCACCACATCTCCAACAGAGGTTGGATTTCAATTTGTATATCTTTGCCAGCTTAACTGGCGTTAAGTACCACCTACAGAACATCTTTACAAAATGTTCTTTAATTGTGTATGCGGCAGTAGATCATATATCCTCTCGCTAGAGTTTCTCCCATTGCTCTAGATAGATAGTATGTCTGAGATCCTGGGACCATTTAATCATCGTTTCTTTCACTTCTTCCTCCATCAATTCCCAGTCCAGTAAAAGATTATAGGTTTTGGATAACAATTTCTTGTTATTCTGTATCACTGTGACTTTAAATTTTGAATATTCTTTGGCAAATCCTTTCTTTTGATCCGAGTTGAATATACTTCTAAGTTGTATATATTGCCATCTGTCAATTAAAATTTGGACCAACCAGATTGAGATAACTTCTGATGGGGAGTGTTCAGGTGAAGATGTTGCAGTTTGTTTCACAGACAAGGCGTGGACGTTGCTGGATCCTGACCAGAGAGCTCAGCATAAAGAGGTCAAGGAGGAGAATTGTGGGATCGTGGACTCTCTTGGTAAGGCTCCCTGTTGGATCATAACATGTTGTGATTGCAGATGGAGTGGATTCCATGATTGAGCCAGAACAAAATCCATCCCAGATAAAAGCCAAGCAATATCTCAGTTAATACCAGCCAACTAAGGAAGTGAAACCTATAGGACGGCCTCACATCTCATTCTCTTCAGATCTTCCTCTGTCACAAGCATTCATTAACATTGTTCAATAATCTGGAGCTCCCATTTCCTCCTGAGACTCTAATTAGCATCTCTCTTCATTGCAGATAGTGATGACTTAGAAGGGAAGAACAAGGGGGAGCACAACAGAATCCACATAGCGGAGAAGTCATATAAATATTCAGAGTGTGGAGAGAACATCCGTCAGAGCTCCCAGTCCAACTCCCATCAAAGAAAGAGCTTCATTCGAAGGAATAGCCTCACTTCACACGAAATAACACAGAGTAGGGAGAAATCGTGTCAGTGCTTGGAGTGTGGAAATAACTTCAGTTACTGCCAGAATCTCACTTCCCATCAAAGAGTTCATACAGGGGAGAAACCCTATCAGTGCTTGGAGTGTGAAAAGAGCTTCAATCGGAAGGATAGTCTCACTTCCCATCAAAGAATTCATAAAGGGGAGAAACCCTATCAGTGCTTGGAGTGTGGAAAGAGCTTCAGGAGGAGCTCCCATCTCACTTCCCATCAAAGAATTCATACAGGGGAGAAACCCTATCAGTGCTTCGAATGTGGAAAGAGCTTTCGTTTGAGTGGTGCTCTCACTTCTCATCAAAGAATACATACAGGGGAGAAGCCCTATCAGTGCTTGGAATGTGGAAAGAGCTTTCGTTTTAGTGGTACTCTCACTTCTCATCAAAGAATTCATAAAGGGGAGAAACCCTATCAGTGCTTCGAATGTGGAAAGAGCTTTCGTCTGAGTAGTGAACTCACTTCCCACCAAAGAATTCATACAGGGGAGAAACCCTATCAGTGCTTGGAGTGTGGAAAAGGCTTCAATCTAAAGGGTCATCTCACTTCTCATCAAAGAATTCATACAGGGGGAAAACCCTATCAGTGCTTCGAATGTTTAACGAGCTTTTGTCTCAGACAATGTCTCACTTCTCATCAAAGAATTCATACAGGGGAGAAACCCTATCAGTGCTTGGAATGTGGAAAGAGCTTTAGTCTCAGACACAATCTCACTTCCCATCAAAGAATTCATACAGGGGAGAAACCCTATCAGTGCTTCGAATGTGGGAAAAACTTCAGCCGTAGCACCAGTCTCACTTCTCATCAAAGAATTCATACAGGGGAGAAACCCTATCAGTGCTTCGAATGTGGGAAAAACTTCAGCCGTAGCACCAGTCTCACTTCCCATCAAATAATCCATACAAGAGAGAAAACGGTTTAGTGTTTGGAATGGAAAAAGATTCATTCATTACCCACAAATAATTCATACAGGGTCTAAAGCATATCAGCACATGGTATGTGTATAAAATTTCACTTGTTAAAAAGTCAATTTAAGATCTCACACCAGGGTGAAGTGTAGAATTATAGATTCAGAATCTAGTCCAACCCCTACCAGAATTCTCATTTCAAGCATCCATGACAGTGGCCATCCAACTTCTTCTTAAAACCCCCCAATGAAGGTCCACCCCCTTTAGAGAGAGTTCCTTTTCACTGTCAGCTCTTACTATCAGAGAGAAAATATAAAAAAGACTTTGGAAAAGACTTCTGGTGTGATGGCCTATGGCGTTTGGCTGCTTTCCCAGGACACCGGACCCTAGTCATGCAATTAAACAAGGTGAATCTGGGGGTAATTATCCCTGTTGAACCCCACAGGGATGGGGCGGATGTGTCTTCACCCGCATGTCGTCTGATATCTGCCACTCGCTACAGTGGACGCTTTCTATGATTGAATTGACGCAGAAACAAACGAACTTGAGGATCAGGGCTGTGCCTGAACTAGAGAAGGACAGTCTGACTGACTTTCTTAGGCAGGAATTTGCAGACTTTTGGGATTTAGATTTGGAGAAGGAAGAATTTAAGATAGTGAGTGCTTTTTGGCTTGGAAGAGGGGGGAAGAAGAGCAGGGTGAGAGACTGCTTGATTACCCTCCAAACAAAAGAGGAGAGAGACAAAATTTTGAGCCTGCACTTTCAGAAGACCTTGGAAATACATCAGTCAAGAGTGGAGATATTTAAAGACATTCCGAAATACCTTTTGGATCTTAGGTCCAACTACGGAGACTTGGTTGCCCTGTTGAGAAGTAACAGAATCATTTTTAGGTGGGAATTCCCCCAAGGTCTATCTTTTAGCCTTAAAGGAAAAAAAGATAAAAATAAGATCAGTGGATGACAAAGAAAGATTTTTGAAAGACCACGGAGAAGACTTGCAGAAAGAATCTGGAGAAGAGCTAAGTGCATTGGACAGAGAACCGACAGACAGAAGACCAAAACAAAAAGCATCGGACAAAGGACTATTAAAAAGAGGAATACTAGATATAGCTACATTACCCTTTGGGTTGGACTGTTCGGAGAAAGTGACAATAACACCACTGACAGAACAAGGACAAACACTTGGTGCAGTTGGAGGAAAAGCAGAGTAATTACATCATGGCTTTGCAACTATTAAGCTGGAATGCTAACGGTTTGAACTCCCCTCAAAAAAGGAAAAGAGTCTTTCATTTATTAAAAAAGGAACAATTGGACTTGATTTGTTTACAGGAAACATGTGGTAAGGCTACACAGAAAGGTATTGATTAACAAAAGACTGGGTCAAGAGTTTATTTCATCGGATAAAGTCAAAAAAAGGGGAGTAGCGATTTACGCAAAGGAAAGCCTACCACCAAAATTTATATTTAAAGATGACCAAGGAAGATTCGTGGCAATCGAAATTCAACTACAAGGAGAGAAATTCTTGATAGTAGGAATTTATGCACCAAATGAGGGGAAGTCAGATTTTTTAAAAAAGGTGCATGAGACTTTGATGGACTATTTGGATTACAATGTGATCATGATGGGGGATATGAATGGAGTGGTATCTACAAATATGGACAAGGCACAGAGACAGGTAGCCCCTCCTGCAATGCAGACCTACTCCCCCCCCCACCTCCCTTCATAACCCTGATATCCACTTCTTCCTGCCAGGACCCATTCGGGGGGGGGGGGCTCATTCTGCAGGGGCTTCTTGGGATCCCAAGCACCACTCTCTTCTGTTTCAGCTTGGGGGGCTTTGCCCTCCCAGTATCTCCGGAGGACTTATTTTTTTGGGTGGGTGGAGAGAAAGAGGGAGGTCTGTATGTGTGGGGTCAGACTATCAAGGAAAGTAGCAAAACGCCAAGCCAGCAAGTTATGGAAACCCCGGAGCTGCCCTGATGGAACCTGCAACATTGCAAATGAATCCTAAATGCTCCCCAAAGACCATCCAGCCCCACCCCTTGCAGGGGTCTCCTGCCTCCTCCCGCGCCCCCTGTCCGGCTCCCCTCCCTCCCTCCATGGCTACTGCTCTCTCCCAAACCCACATGGGTAACCAGGCAGCTGGCTCAATCCACCCACTTCCGGGTGCTCTCCCCCCCTCACCCAATCGCCTCGCGAGGGGAAGCCGCTGCGGAGAAAGGGGAGAGGCCATGTTGGGTCAGGGCAGCCGGTCCACCCAGCCATCTTGAATGAGGGCAATTCTGTGCCTGTCTGTTATATATACAAACATTTATACATCTATCTATGATCTATTTACAGAGAAAGAGAAAAGTAATTGATCCCCTGCTAAATTTGCTGTTTGCCCTCTGACGAAGAAATGACCAGATCAGAATTTTAATCGTAGGTTTATTGTAGCTGTGCAAGAGAGAATAACAACAGGAAAACCCCCCAGAAACCCCCCTTGCTGTATATGTTGTTTTACACACACACACACACACAGAGAGAGAGAGAGAGAGAGAGAGAGAGAGAGAGAGAGAGAGAGAGAGAGAGACCTGGCTCTTGTTTGGAGAAGGAGTGAGAGACGGAGGCTCTTTACTTCTAGAATGGCATTTCCATGGCACCTCCTTTCCTCCCAGGAGCTCCTCCTTCCACAACCCTGCGAGGCTGGCCGCTTGCCTTTCACCCCCTTTCCAGGCTACAGGAGGACTGCAGCTGTTCTTCCTTGGGATCCAGATGCTGCCTTCCTTTTGGGGGAGGGGGCTTTGGGTCAAGAAAACAAACCCCCTTCAGAGGGAGGGAAAAGTCACCTTTGGGAAGAGAGGCTGCAGCCAGAGGGGAACATTCCCACGTGGGGGGGGGGGACAGGGAGAAGAAAAGCCCCTCTGCATCTGCATCTGCAAAGCCAGACCACTTCCTGTGTCCCAGATGCAACAACACATGTCTCTCCCCTATTCAGGCTAAACAAGTAGACAAACTAATGTGAAAGCAAATTTCAGAACTACCCTCAGGAAATGCTAAAGCAAGGATAGAAGACTCCTTCTCCCAACCTTTTTGGACAAATGAGGAGGGATTATCAGTCATTGGGTGCCTTGTACTACTACTAACAGAGGACATGGAACACATAAAATCCTTTTTGGCTCACTAGTAAAATTTTGTTATATACACATACATATCTATCACCTACCTACCTACCTACCTAGATATATATACACCCCCCTGGTTCTCGTTTGGAGGAGGAGAGAGAGACGGAGGCACTTCCTGGCCCTGACAGCCTCCAAGTCCAAGTGTCAGTTGACTTTGCCCCTCCATTCACCGCGCGAGGAGGGCCGTCCCGGAGTTGAGGCTGCCATGGAGGCCAGGAAGAGCAGAGGCCATGTTGGGTCAGGGCAACCGGTCCTTCTATGTTTGGAGCGGGAGGAAGGGCCATCTTGAATGAGGGCAACTTTGTGCCTGTCTGTTATATACACGTACATCTATCTATCTATCTATCTATCTATCTATCTATCTATCTATCTATCATCTACCTACCTACCTACCTAGATATATATACACCCCCCTGGTTCTCCTTTGGAGGAGGAGTGAGGGACGGAATGGCACTTCCCTGGCACCTCCTTTCCTCCCAGGAGCTCCCCCTTCCACAACAACCCTGCCAGGCTGGCCTCTGGCATGTGGCCCCCTTTCCAGCAGGCGAAGCTGCAGGGGCCACTCACTTCCTGGCCCTCCCAAAATGGAGGAGGCCTTGGACCCTGGATGAGCCTGAGAGGAGCCTTGAGGGGGGCAGGGGGGGCCTCTCGCCCCTTCCCAGACTTGTCCGCCATCCATTTATTGCTACTGTTTCTTAAACTTCGGCCCCTCAGGGCTCTGGCAAAATGATCTCAAACCCTAAAATGGATTGACAGGTAACTGACAGACGTAGATGATCTCTAGAGATCTAGGGAGTCTGCCGGATGCCCCCCTTGGTTGGGCCTGTGATGGACAGCATAGCCAGGCCAGTCAGTAGACTTCGTCCCTCAGAAATTTCCTGGAGCCTCGCTCTGATTGGCTGCCACGCCAGCGGGGGGCGGAACCAGCCCTTTTGGCGGGAAAAGGCAAGGCGCCTTTTCTGAGGGGGGAGCTTGGAGGGGAAGGTGGGGGGAGGGAAGGGAGACCCCCAAGAAGGAGGGCTGAGGGGACCCCCTGGGTGTGGGGGGGGCGGAGGGAGACCCCCAAGAAGGAGGGCTGAGGGGACCCCCTGGGTGTGGGGGGCGGAGGGAGACCCCCAAGAAGGAGGGCTGAGGGGACCCCCTGGGTGTGGGGGGGGGGCGGAGGGAAGGGGCCCCCCAAGTCTGACTCCAGAGCCTCCAAGTCCAAGGGAAGGAGGCGCCTGTCTCCGGACCCCAGCTTGGCCCCCCAATTCAGTGGGGCTGCCCCCGGGAAGATGGGGGGCTGGAGGGAAGACGTGTCTCCCTCGGGGGGATCCGGGCTTCCTCTTCCTCTCGAGGAGGCTGCTTGGAGCAGGCGGAGACTCCTGGGGAAGCCCCGTCTCCCTGGCGCGGAGTGGGGCTCCGAGGGGGCTCCGTGGGGCAGAGGGGAGAGGGAGGGCTGGGCTGGCAAGGGTTAAGAGGAGCAGAGCTGGAGTCCTAGAGAGGACGGGGAGGGGAGGGGGAGGGGGGCGAGGTCCTCCAGAGCAGAAGCCCCTCCCTCCCCCTCCCTCCCTCCCTTCTTCTTCTCTCTCCTTTGCAAAAGCCCCTCCTGGACTCGGGTGAGTCTCCTCTCTCTCTCCTCCCCCTGAGGGTGCAATGGGGAGAAGGGGGTCCCAGGGGGGCAGGGAGGGGGCATGGGGGTCCCTGCTCAGATCATACATAGTGGGGGCAGACCCCCAAGTCGGGGAGCAGAGGGTCCTCTTTGTCCTCTTCCAAGCCAGGGAGGGGCCACTTTGCAGGAAATAAGCAGCTCTGCTCTTCCTTTTGGGGGAGGGGGCTTTGGGTCAAGGAAATAAACCCCCTTCAGAGGGAGGGAAAAGTCACCTTTGGGAAGAGAGGCTGCAGCCAGAGGGGAACATTCCCACGTGGGGGGAGCACAGGGAGGGGGAAAGCCCCTCTGCATCTCCAGACCACTTCCTGTGTCCCAGATGCAACAACACATGTCTCTCCCCCATCATTTAAATACACAACAAAATTGCTCCATTGAGATACTGAAGTAAGCATGAAGGAAAAGAATAGTATTAAAACAATGCAGCTATTAAGAGGCAGAAAAGAACAGAGCAATGTGTAGAAAAATATCATCTTTCTTCTCCCTTTTTCCCTTAGGGTCCAGTGTGCTTTGAAGACGTAGCTGTTCCTTTCACAGAGGAGGACTGGGCTTTGCCGGATCCTGACCAGAGAGCTCTGCAGAAGGAAGTCAAGGAGGAGAATCCTGGGATCGTGGCCTCTCTGGTAAGGCTCCCTGCTGGATCATGAGATCAGTTTTGAAATTCCATACAGATCTCTGAAGGACAAACCTCCTCTCTTTTGAGGGAGCCCCATAGCGCCACCTGCAGCATCTGAAATGTTAACACATCCACAACTCTCCATAGGAGATGCATCTCCTGTTCTGTCTGGGAATATTCTTCCACCAGTCCTGCCTTTTCCAACCAGGATGAGGCTGCTCTGAGCTGCCCAGGCCTTCTTTCATGTAGGCTTCAGAGATCTCAGGGATGCGGAGGTACATCCTGTCTAATTTTCTATTTTCCTTTTTGTTTCTGTCTGTTTTTGGTTGAGCAAAGAAATGACTGAGCTTGGAGATGGAGCAGATTCCACGACTGAGCCAAATTAAATCCATCCCTGGAACGAGCCAGGCTTTTTGAATCTCTGGGTCCCATAAATAAATTAGGTAATACCAGCCAAAAAAGGCAGTAACTCCCTTCCCTTTTTCCTCTTTCACAAGCAGTCATTTGCATTCTTCAGTCATTTCAGGCTCAGTTTCTTCCTCAGGCTAGGATTATTATTATTATTATTATTATTATTATTATTATTATTATTATTATTATTAAAGATATCAGGAAACTTGATGAGGAATTAAGGGGAAAGACAGTGTTGACCCGGAGTAGTTACAAAATGCATGTTCTCTCCCCAAGTGTCACAGACCCTCCTCCAAAGAGAGCTTCTCTGAAGAAAACACAAGCAAAAATTACTCAATTTTACGTGAAGAAGGAAATGAGGAGGTGGCTAAGAAACAGCAGGAGCCAGATCCTATTACTGACCTTATAGGATCTCTCAGCAGCTCTGAGGATGAGCAGAAAGAGGTTTTGGGCCCAGGCAGCTCAACTGCTAAGTCATCTCTGGCACTGAGACCAGGAGCTCAAGCGACTCAAGGCCAAATCCAGGCTAAACAAGTAGAGGAACTAATCTGAAAGCAAAATTCAAAATTAAAGCAAGTATAAAAGACTGCTACTCCCAAACTTCTGGGACCAAAGAGGGATTATCAGTCATTGGGTGCCTTGTAGTACTAACAGAGGACATGGAACGCATAAAATCATATTTGGCTGACTGTAATAAAGTTATTATCATCCTGATAGGTACTTGTAGAACCTTCTGAATAAAATCTAGCAGAGTCTGTGGCACCAGATAATACAACAATATTTCTTTCCCTACCATTAAAAATAGATCAACAAGGGAGGTTTAATTCGTCCACATGGCAAATGGAGGTCTAAAAGTACAAAGAAGAGCAAAATGCCTAGACTGAAGCTCTTGTGGCCGTTGTGCTTAGAATAAGTGAGTAATAGTCATTTTTCCTCTTCTGTTACCAATGAAACAATTCAGAGTTGGTCTTATCATGAAAATGGGAGGGGGGGTTCAAAGTGAAGAAAGAGATTTACGTATAAATTTAAATATTTTCCTGTTTTAATTTTTTTTAATTATTATTGTTTTTATTGGTTTTCACATATTACTTTACAATACAGATGTACCAAAGCCAACGCCATTTCCTCCCCATTCCCCCATACATTTACATTTCTATTTCCTCAATCCAGCATATTATCCTTTTCTCCCTCCTCCCTCTTCCCTCCACCCCCACTCGATTTCCTCCACATTATACAATTTACAATAATCTTTGCATTCTACAACCTTCTCGAATCATCTTCATATTCTTATTATCTTTCCTTACTAATTTTTCTTCCATCCAGTACTTCACATTTTAATCTAGGCATATTAGCGTATCTTTCCTTGAGCAATATTTTGCCATATATTCATCAAAACATTTCCACTTGGTTGTCAAGCCTCTGCTTAAAGACCTCGGCTCGACAGCTAAAAACGAAAGCAACTCCCACACAAAGAAAGATTCCCGTATGTGAACAAAACCACACCTCAGAATGTGAGACGTCACACAGAACTGTTTAACCCTGTAAGTTCTGATTCTACTCACAGTACTTGCATATAGAAAAATCCCCCCCCCGTGGTATCTCTTCATCTCTCAATCCAAGGAGATATGTCTCTGGTTTCTTTGTTATTGATATTTTCAACATCTTCTTTAGTTCTTCGTGTACTACTATCCCAAATTTCTTAATTTCCTCACACCTCCACCACATATGTATTGTTGTTCCTATTTCTCCACCACATCTCCAACAGAGGTTGGATTTCAATTTGTATATCTTTGCCAGCTTAACTGGCGTTAAGTACCACCTATAGAACATCTTTACAAAATGTTCTTTAATTGTATATGAGGCAGTAAATCGTATATCCTCTCGCCAGAGTTTCTCCCATTGCTCTAGATAGATAGTATGTCCGAGATCCTGAGACCATTTAATCATCGTTTCTTTCATTTCCTCCTCCATCAATTCCCAGTGCAATAAAAGACTATAGGTTTTGGATAACAATTTCTTGTTATTCTGTATCACTGTGACTTTAAATTTCAAATCTTCTTTCGCAAATCCTTTCTTTTGATCTGAGTTGAATATACTTGTAAGTTGTATATATTGCCATCTGTCAATTTAAATTTTGACCAACCAGATTGAGATAACTTCTGATGGGGAGTGTTCAGGTGAAGATGTTGCTGTTTGTTTCACAGACAAGGGGTGGACGTTGCTGAATCCTGACCAGAGAGCTTTGCATAAAGAGGTCAAGGAGGAGGATCGTGGGATCATGGACTCTCTCAGTAAGGATCCCTGTTGGATCATAATATAAGTTGTGATTGGAGATGGAGTGGATTCCATGATGGAGCCAGAACAAAATCTATCCCAGATAAAAGCCAAGAAATATCTCAGTTAATACCAGAAAACAAAAACAGTAAAACCTATAGTAAGAGGAGTTTGGATTTTATATCCCGCCTTTCACTCCCTTTAAGGAGTCTCAAAGTGGCTAACATTCTCTTTTCCCTTCCTCCCCCACAACAAACACTCTGTGAGGTGAGTGGGGCTGAGAGACTTCAAAGAAGTGTGATTGGCCTAAGGTCACCCAGCAGCTGCATGTGGAGGAGCGGAGACGCGAACCCTTTCCCCAGATTACAAGACTACCGCTCTTAAGCACTACACCACACTGGCTCTCAAGACCTCACATCTAATTCTCTTCAGTTCTTCCTCTATCACAAGCATTCATTAACATTGTTCAATAATCTGGAGTTTCCATTTCCTCCTGAGACTCTAATTAGCTTCTCTCTTTATTGCAGATGGTGATAAATTAGAAGGGAAGAACAAGGGGGAGCACAACAGAATCCACATAGCGGAGAAGTCATATAAATATTCAGAGTGTGGAGAGAACATCCGTCAGAGCTCCCAGTGCACCTCCCGTCAAAGAAAGAGCTTCATTCGAAGGAATAGCCTCACTTCACACAAAAGAACACAGAGTAGGGAGAAATCGTATCAGTGCTTGGAGTGTGGAAAGAACTTCACTTACTGCCAGAATCTCACTTCCCATCAAAGAGTTCATACAGGGGAGAAACCCTATCAGTGCTTGGAGTGTGAAAAGAGCTTCAATCGGAAGGATAGTCTCACTTCCCATCAAAGAATTCATACAGGGGAGAAACCCTATCAGTGCTTGGAGTGTGAAAAGAGCTTCAGGAAGAGCTCCCATCTCACTTCCCATCAAAGAATTCATACAGGAGAGAAACCCTATCAGTGCTTGGAATGTGGAAAGAGCTTCAGAATGAGCTACCATCTCACTTCCCATCAAAGAATTCATACAGGAGAGAAACCCTATCAGTGCTTGGAATGTGGGAAGAGCTTCAGTTACAGCGCCAATCTCACTTCCCATCAAAGAATTCATACAGGGGAGAAACCCTTTCAGTGCTTGGAATGTGGGAAGAGCTTCAGTTACAGTGCCAATCTCACTTCCCATCAAAGAATTCATACAGGGGAGAAACCCTATCAGTGCTTGGAATGTGGGAACAGCTTTCGTCTGAGTGGTGAACTCACTTCCCATCAAAGAATTCATACAGGGGAGAAACCCTATCAGTGCTTGGAGTGTGAAAAGAGCTTCAATCGGAAGGATAGTCTCACTTCCCATCAAAGAATTCATACAGGGGAGAAACCCTATCAGTGCTTGGAATGTGGAAAGAGCTTTCGTCTGAGTTGTGAACTCGCTTCCCATCAAAGAATTCATACAGGGGAGAAACCCTATCACTGCTTGGAGTGTGGAAAGAGCTTCAGTCACAGCGCCAATCTCACTTCCCACCAAAGAATTCATACCGGGGAGAAACCCTATCAGTGCTTGGAGTGTGAAAAGAGCTTCAATCGGAAGGGTAGTCTCACATCCCATCAAAGAATTCATACAGGGGAGAAACCCTATCACTGCTTGGAGTGTGGAAAGAGCTTTCGTCACAGTGCCAATCTCACTTCCCATCAAAGAATTCATACAGGGGGGAAACCCTATCACTGCTTGGAATGTGGAAAGAGCTTTCGTCTGAGTGGTGAACTCACTTCCCATCAAAGAATTCATACAGGGGAGAAACCCTTTCAGTGCTTTGAATGTGGGAAGAGCTTTCGTGTGAGTGGTGAACTCACTTCCCATCAAAGAATTCATACAGGGGAGAAACCCTATCAGTGCTTCGTATGTGGAAAGAGCTTTCGTCACAGCGCCAGTCTCGCTTCTCATCACAGAATTCATACGGGGGAGAAACCCTATCAGTGCTTGGAATGTGGAAAGAGCTTCAGTCAGAGTGCCCATCTCACTTCCCATCAACGAATCCATACAAGAGAGAAAACGGTTTAGTGTTTGAAATGTGGGAAAAGATTCATTCATGACCCACCAAATAATTCATAAGGGGTTGAAAGCATATCAGCACATGGAATGTGCATAAAATTTCACTTGTTCAAAAGTCAATTTAAGATCTCACACCAGGGTGAAGTATAGAATCATAGATTCAGAATCTAGTCCAACCCCCTCCAGAATTCTCATTTCAAGCATCCATGACAGGTGGCCATCCAACTTCTTCTTAAAACCCCCCAGTGAAGATCCACCCCCTTCAGAGAGAGTTCCTTTTCACTGTCGGCTCTTACTATCAGAGAGAAAATATAAAAAAAGACTTTGGAGAAGACTTCCGGTGTGATGGCCTATGGCGTTTGGCTGCTTTCCCAGGACACTGGACCCCAGTCGTACAATTAAACAAGGTGAATCTGGGGGTAATTATCTCTGTTGAACCCCGCAGGGATGGGGCGCACGTGCCTTCACCCGCACGCCGTCCGATATCTGCCGCTCGCTACAGTGGAGGCAGGGGCGCTGAGTGTTTAGCATTGCACGAATTGGAAAATCCCCAGTGCCAACGCCATGAGCGGGAGCATTCCTGTTTTTCAACAAAGATTTGAATTTTGACTTTGAAAGGACTTTTGTCGCTCTGCTACAGAAGAGGTGAGGTGAGCGTCTCATCATTTTTCATCTGCTACTGTTGGGCCAACGCCCTCCGTCACTTGTCCGAATGGTGAGGAACTTCGCCCGTAGTAGCAGAGTACAGAGTAATTTCAACTGCATCACACGCCATCTTCTCTCCCTTTTTTGTTATTGTTTGAGTCTAGATAGAGAGTAATTTGGCGTCCCACCAAAGCTCTGGCAAGACTCCAGCTTCTCCTTCCATCCAACTGTCTCAATAACGATCTGGCATCCTGCCAAAGCCTTAGCCGATCATCAAAGCTCAAACTCAATTTCCTTCCATAGGAATACAGTGGAAGTTTGGGACTTTAAATCCATTTCAATTTTGTCACATAGTTCTCTTTTTCATTGTAATCCATAAGTATAATCCCATTCTCTTTTATCACCTCTTGCTTTTTATCAGTTTGTTAGCATTCGGGGTGTGTGTGTGCTGCTGAATCATTGATGTTGCAAACATGATATATATATAAAGAAAGAGTAATGGCTCCCACCCCATACCATATTTTACATCGAAGGAAGTCTTTTTTGCAGTTTGAATCCTTTTTGCTTTGTATCAGTTTATGCTCTTGTTCCTGCTGTTCCAGCACATGTCTGTATATTAGTTCTAATTTCACTCAAATAAACAGAAGTACCTCTGCTTCTTAATTTCTGAGTAGGAGGGCTACCAATAGGCAAAGTGATTTTGCTGCCTCTCAGGTTCCATGGTGGAGCGAGAGCCAGGTATCGAGACAATCTGCGAGTGAAGTTCACTCCCCCTCGGGCCCTGGGGGGAGCTTGCAAGGACAATTACCCTCAAAGCTTCCTTGTTTATTCTTTGCTATCAATCTCTGCTATCATGGGAGCAGCATCCATTAAGGCAGACCGGAACCAGAAGCCCCCTTTCTAAACATCTCCATTGATTTCCATTTCATTTTTTTTGCTCCTCACCCCACTTCATAAGGCTGGCATGGTCTGCACAGTAATGACCTAGAGTAGATCCCATTGTACTCAGTGGGGTTTATGGACAGAACTTGGTGCAAAAAACAGTCACCACCCTGTCTCCAAGCCTGAAACTGCAGCCCCAGAGTTCTTAACCTGAAGCACTATTTCTGGGTTAGCGGAGTCTGTAACCTGAAGCATATGTAACCCGAGGTACCACTGTACAAGATTAAATATGTTTTCGGCTGGGGATGCTAAAACGGCGCAAATGATGGCACATTAGAAAAAAAGGGGTCTCTCTCAAAGGGGGCTGCAGACAACTGACAGATTACAACTTTGGAATATTTCACACAGGAAACCACATCAGCTTGCATGGAGTTTTGTCATATATGGATTTATAAACGTGAAGGTGAATCTTTGATCTTTGTATGCTTCCCTTAGGGTCCAGGGAGAGCAAGCTTGGATTCTAGAGGAACCAAACAAGTATTAACTGTGAAATCTGTCCCATGGTGTGGTCTCTTACAGAAGGTTCTTCGGTTTGGGAAAATATCAGTCCATTAAAATACATTACATGTGTCTTAATTTTAACTAAACAAAGGAAAGCTGGAAGAAAGCCCAGAGTCCTGGAAGGTAAGACGGTGGAATGAAATAGGGCCTTCTGAGGAGGGACTGCACCGAAAACAATTGAGGGACAACAAGAAGAAGAGCACAATTTTCATCTTGCATGTTAATTTACATATAGATCTGTTAAATATGATGAAAGTTGCATACCAGTCAGTGGCTGTCAAGATAAGATAAAGGATTAAGATTGGTATGATATTGGGAATAAATAAAAGAGAGAAAAGTAGGAACAAGAACCAAAAATAAATAAACCTCATCAATCTTTGACTTTTGTCTTCTTGGTTTCTCAGTTGTTATTCTATCTCTCACAGCTACAATAAACCTACCATTAATATTGTGGACTAGGCATTTCTTCGTCAGAGGGCAAAAAAACCAAATTTAGCAGGGGATCAAATACTTTCCCCCCTCACTCTATTTGTTTACACTCACACACACACCTGGCTCTCGTTTGGCGGAGGAGTGAGAGACGGAGGCTCTTTACTTCTAGAATGGCATTTCCACGGCACCTCCTTTCCTCCCAGAAGCTCCTCCTTCCACAACCCTGTGAGGCTGGCCGCTTGCCTTTCACCCCCTTTCCAGCACTGCGTTGCTTACTGTGGCAGCACCTGCCCTTTGGAACTCCCCACCTCTTGCAATAATAATAATAATAATAATAATAATAATAATAATAATAATAATAATAAATTATTATTTATACCCCGCCCATCTGGCTGAGTTTCCCCAGCCACTCTGGGCGGCTCCCAATCAAGTGTTAAAAACAATACAGCGTTACATATTAAAAACTTCCCTGAACAAGGCTGTCTTAAGATGTCTTCTGAATGTCAGGTAATTGTTTATCTCTTTGACATCTGATGGGAGGGCGTTCCACAGGGCGGGCGCCACTACCGAGAAGGCCCTCTGCCTGGTTCCCTGTAGCCTCACTTCTCGCAATGAGGGAACCACCAGAAGGCCCTCGGCACTGGATCTCAGTGTCCGGGCTGAACGATGGGGGTGGAGACGCTCCTTCAGGTATACAGGACTGAGGCCGTTTAGGGCTTTAAAGGTCAGCACCAACACTTTGAATTGTGCTCAGAAACGTACTGGGAGCCAATGCAGATCTCTCAGAACCGGTGTTATGTGGTCCCGGCGGCCACTCCCAGTCATCAATCTAGCTGCTGTATTCTGGATTAATTGCACTTTCTGGGTCACCTTCAAAGGTAGCCCCACGTAGAGCGCGTTGCAGTAGTCCAAGCGGGAGATAACTAGAGCATGCACCACTCTGGCAAGGCAGTCTGCAGGCAGGGAGGGTCTCATCCTGTGTACCAGAAAGAGCCGGTAGACAGCTGCCCTGGACACAGAATTAACCTGCGCCTCCATGGACAGCTATGAGTCCAAAATGACTCCCAGGCTGCGCACCTGGTCCTTCAGGGGCACAGTTACCCCATTCAAGACCAGGGAATCCCCCACACCCACACGCTCCCTGTTCCCCAAAAACAGTACTTCCGTCTCGTCAGGATTCAACCTCAATTCAGCAACAATCTGTTAGCTGCCATCCATTCTCCAACCGCCTCCAGGCACTCACACAGGACCTTCACCGTCTTCACTGGTTCTGATTTAAAGGAGAGGTAGAGCTGGGTGTCATCTGCATACTGATGAGCACCCAGTCCAAACCTCCTGATGATCTCTCCCAGCGGCTTCATATAGATATGAAAAAGCATGGGGGAGAGGATGGAACCCTGAGGCACCCCACAAGTGAGGGGCCAAGGGTCCGGACACTCATCCCCCACCACCATTTTCTGAACACGGCCCAGGAGGAAGGAGCGGAAGCACTGTATGACAGTGCCCCCAGCTCCCAGCCCCTCAAGACAGTCCATAAGGATGTTATGGTCGATGGTATCAAACGCCGCTGAGAGATCCAGCAGAACTAGGAAACAGCTCTCACCTTTGTCCCTAGCCTGCCGGAGATCATCAACCAGTGCGACCAAGGCAGTTTCAGTCCCATGGTGAGGCCTGAATCCCGATTGGAAGGGATCCAAATGGTCCGCTTCCTCCAGGCATGCTTGGAGTTGTTCAGCAACCACCCGCTCAGTCACCTTGCCCAAGAATGGTAGATTTGAGACTGGGCAATAGTTGGCCATCGTGGCCAAATTGGCCGGGTCTAAAGATGTTTTTTTAAGAAGCGGTTTAATGACCGCCTCTTTCAGCGGGTCTGGGAAGGCTCCCTCACAGAGGGAAGCATTCACCACCCCACGAAGCCCATCACCCAGCCCTTCCCGGCTCGCTTTTATCAGCCAGGATGGGCAAGGATCAAGGAGACAGGTGGCCAGTTTCACTCGTCCAAGCAGCCTGTCCACATCCTCGGAGGTAACAGATTGGAATTGATCCCACTCAATTTGACTAGACAGAACTCTAGCACTCTCCCGCCCTGGCCCTGCTCCCACGGTGGAGTCTACTTCTTCCCGAATCTGAGCGATTTTATCTGCAAAAAACTTTGCAATAGCATTGCAGGAGATCTTGGGGTCCCTACCAGGCCCCGGTGGTGCAGGTGGTTCCGATAGATTGCGAACCACCTGAAAAAGTCTGCTGCTGCTGTTTTCTGCAGATACAATGGAGGCGGCGAAGAATGTCTTCTTCCCCGCCGCCATTGCCACTTGGTAGGCTCGACGTTAAGCTCTAGCCCGTGTCCGGTCTGATTCAGAATGAGTTTTCCGCCACCAGCGCTCTAGCCGTCTCAACGATTGTTTCATCACCCTCAGCTCCGGGGAAAACCACGGGGCTGTCCGGGCTCCATGCAATCGGAGAGGGCGCTTCGGAGCCAGACAGTCAATAGCCCTGGTTAACTCCGCATTCCAGCGTGCCACCAGGGAATCAGCTGAAAGGCCATCGACTTGGGATAAAGCATCCCCTACCACTCTCTGGAAGCCAATTGGATCCATTAAGAGGCGGGGGCGGACCATCCGAATCAGTCCCACCTCCCTGCAGAGGGGAAGGGTTGCGGAGAAGTCCAGTTGCACCAGGAAGTGATCTGACCATGGCACTTCTTTTGTTTCGCTTTTAATTAGTGTCAGATCACCAACATCCATGGTGGTGAACACCAAGTCTAAGGCATGCCCGTGGCTATGAGTTGGGCCAGACTTATTCAGGGACAGCCCCATGGAGGCCAAGCTTTCCACAAAGTCCCGAGCGGCCCCTTGTAAGGTCGTGTCGGCATGAGGCAAGGAAGGAAGGGCTACCCCTATACTATTCATATAACCAGTTATCAATAATCAATATATTCAATATATATGCTTACACGAATCAAGGATTACAGTATTTTATAAATCCACTTGAATCAAAAAGGGAAGCTGTGCTTAGCTAAATGCAAACTGCTTGAAACAGCAAAGTTAGGAACCGACCTTTCCCCTAGAAACATCTGTGTACCCCGGACAAAAGACATGAATCAGAGATTCTGGTACAAATTCCCCATCCGAAACAGGCTAAATAAATCCACAGAACAGGAAGAGCTAAACCACAAAATGTCCAAGCTCCCTGTCCTGTCATAACTAGGGGAAAGGTTAGACTGAGCGTCACTGGAAGCATTGGAAAGCGGAACTTGAACCCTGTGCTGGACCAGTGCTATACCAGTAGCTAGGAGCGTGACAACTGCTTGCTGATTGGCTGATATTTTGCTGACCAAGTTATGAGTCCTTCGTGATTGTCTTATGATCTATGATTTGCTGTGATTTGCTCAGGTATAAAGACCCCTGTATTTCTGTCAATCGGGGTCCCAGTTCTTTGGAAGAGATTCCAACTGGGTCCTTATTGCCTGGCAATAAACTTCACCTTCTTATTCTCCATTGCTGCGTCTGGCTGATCCTTATCCTTGCAACATTTGGTGCCGTGATCGGATCACACAGGCCAGTGGGGTTTTTTTTACCCAAAAAGAGCCGGCCTCCGGTTCTTGGGGGGAGGGCGTCCCGAAGATTTTTGGCTTCGTTCCAGGCGCCAATCGGACATCATTTCCGAAGGAGGAAGGCAATCGCCTTCGGCGTGGACTCCCGACAAGACGGAGGCAAGGACCGAAAAAGGAGAATTTGAAGGGAAGCCAACGGGAAAGGCGTGCCACGACAGGAACTCACGGTGAGTTGAGATAAAAATGAGTGCTGATCAACACTCAGGGTGACCCACCAGTAACCTCCCGTTAAAGGGAAAGGATCACCAAAAGGGTGAGGGAGGAGAAGCTGGGTCAACCAGGGAAAGGAAAAAAAAAAAAAAGGGTAAAACGCTGTATGAAAGTGTGTGCTTTTCTGCCAAGTTGTTTGCCGCAGGCAAGGGGGGAGAAAGGGCTGTGTTGTCTGTGTGAAAGTCCCGGGACGCCGGGTGGATGTGTAAGATCTGAGTTGAAAAAGGAAGTGTGCTGTGGTTTTCCCTTGTTCTATTTTTGAAACTGCCTAGCTGAAAGTGTTTGTCTGGCGAAGAAGGAAAGTTTTTTGCAGAACTATGGGGGGGAAATGCTCAAAACCAATTCAAGCCTGTACACCCCTAGACTGCATGTTAGAAAATTTTAAAATAGTTTTTCCAGAAGAACCAGGGGAGGTCAGACCAAGTAAGGAAGTTTTAAAGAAATATTGTCAACAGATGTGGCCCCAGCAGGTCAAATCCTGGCCACGAAATGGCTCCTTCAGGATTGAGAAATGTCAGGCAGTTATGGACTCAATAATGAAAAATCCGGATTTGTTTAAGGAGCAGTACTATTACATTTCGAAGTGGACTGCTATTTGTTTAAAAAATCCAGATTGGATGAAAAGAGGAAGTGACAGCTGCGAGATTTTCGCTGTAAGGCAGGAAGCCAGAAAACCCTTAACAGTTTCTGCAGCTGACAGGAAAATTTATGTTGGTCCTTCAGAGGAGGATGGAATCCCTCCCCCGCCATACAATTATAGCAGCAGGAATCAAGCAATACAGCCGCCTTCAAGGCAAGCATTGCCAGACCAAAATGCAATGGCAGGACAGATCCCTATGCCCAGCCAATCTCAGCCAGAAATGAATAAAGCCCCGCAAGCCACAAATGGTGCTTCGCAGGCAGCCCCACCTTCTCAAGCATCACTGGATGTGCCTAGCCTTCCAGAATTGCCATCCCAGCCAAAACAAACAGCAGCTCTAGATCAAAGCACGTTACCCTCCCCTCCCGAGGAAAAATACAACCAGAACATGTCAGCCTTGCAAACACAGACGGAGGGAGCAGAAGGGGAAACCAGCGCGTTTCAAATGTCTGGAGCATGGGGGGAACAAATTAATTCATTGAGAACCCCAGAAAGCCATGACAGTTCAAAATTATGGAAATTGATGGATGCAATTACAGATTCTGGACAAAAGTTGGTCCTTAAAATGAGAGAAAGTGATTTGCCCAGTACATCTCAAAGCCCAGCCTCGCCTAAGCTTTCAAAAGGAGGCTATTACTTACGAAATAACAAAGGGGCACCAGCGCCAATGCTTCCCCTAAGGGCTGTTTTGGGGCCCCAAGAGCCACGGCCAGTGGATGCAAATGGGAGACCATCGGGTCCTTGGCCTTCCAGGGCAGTTACACTTCAATATGTCCCCTTCACAACCACAGATTTATTGAATTGGAAAACGCATACGATACCCTTTTCAGAAAAACCTCAGGCCATGCTGGATTTGGTTGCTTCCATTATGGTAACTCATCTGCCTACATGGCAAGATTGCAGGCATCTTTTGATGACTCTTTTCACCTCTGAGGAAAGGAGAAGGATAGATACAACTGCAGACAACAATCTTAAAGCTCAGGTGCCAAATTCAGAAAACAATCCAGATGCTTGGGTCCGTGCCAGATATCCACTCACAGATCCCAGAAAGGGATAAGGACGCCTTGGACAATTATCGGCAGGAAGTTATAAAGGCTATAAAGGGTGCTGCTAGAAAGCCCACAAACATTTCTAGGGTGGCTGAGGTTGTTCAACTCCCAGATGAATCTCCTTCTAATTATTTGGAACGCTTAATGGAGGCATATAGAATTTACACCCCCTTTGATCCAGAAGCCCCAGAAAGCAAGCAAATGGTGAATGCGGCATTTGTGGCTCAAAGTGCTACGGACATTAAGAGGAAATTGCAAAAGTTAGACGCCTTTGAAACATTGCAAATGGATCAGCTCCTAGCAATCGCTCAAAGGGTTTATTTGAACAGAGAAAATGAGGTTAAGAAGGACAGAGTTCGGGAAATGAAGCAAAAGGCAGTGTTTTTGGCTGCAGCCATCAGCCAGGGCTCAGCATTTGACACAGGTGCCCAAGGGAGAGGTTCCAGTAGGGCACGAGGAAGAGGAAGAGGAAGGGGATTGCCATTGGGAAGGAATCAGTGTGCAATTTGCAGAAAGGAAGGTCATTGGAAACAGGAGTGCCCTGAAGCAAGGGACACAGAGGGAGAAGGTGAATTCAGGGAACAGAGGGAACGTGGACGTGGATGGGGATCGCAGAGAGGAAGGATGCAAGCTGGAAGATATGTGAGGAACAGAGGAAGTAGCAGAGATTTTGTTGGATTAGCGCAATTGGAGGAATATGAGAATGAGAATGCATAGGACAGACCGGGCTCAACTCTTTCTTTAGGCTCCCAAGAGCCCATGGTCTCGGTTAAACTGGGGAGCCGCTTAGTAAATTTCATGATTGACACTGGAGCGCAATTTTCGGTGCTCACGAAGCCGTTAAAAGCAAAAAGCAATCAAGCAGTGACAATTGTGGGGGCCACAGGCAACAGGGTCCTCACACCGTTTTTGCAACCTCAAGAATGCCAGATAGGGGGGAGAACCCTTACACATCAATTCCTGTATGTGCCTGAATGCCCAATCCCCTTGCTGGGACGTGACTTTCTGTCAAAGGTTCAAGCACAGATCACCTTCACACCAAAAGGGGCAGAAATGAAATTACCCCAGGCTGCATCAGGGATTGTCACAGTGGAGGTGCCTAGGGAACAGGCATGGAAAATGATGGGGGCTTTATCAAAAACAGACTCCCAAAAGGACATTTCACAGATTCCTAAAAATCTGAGAGCCCCACCTGGAGTATGGGCAGAGGACAACCCACCAGGCATGGCAAAGAATATAGCCCCATTCGTAGTAAACCTAAAGCCAGGGGCAAAGCCAATAGCAACCAGACAATACCCTATTCCAAGACAAGCAGCAGAGGGAATGCAGAAGCATATAGACAAGTTTTTGCAATATGGGCTTTTGGTAAAGTGCCAGTCCAGCTGGAATTCTCCACTTTTTCCTGTGCGCAAGCCCAATTCAGACCAATTTCGCCCAGTCCAAGATCTGAAAAGGATTAATAATTTAATTCAGACGGTGCATCCATGTTTGCCCAATCCTTACAATCTCCTAGGATTAATTCCATCGGAGGCAACTGTGTTTACAGTATTGGACTTAAAAGATGCATTTTTCTGTTGCCAGATTGCCTCCCAGAGTCAGCCAATATTTGCATTTCAATGGGAGGATCCTTACAAGGGGACAAAAACCCAATTAACGTGGACAAGATTGCCCCAGGGCTACAAGAATTCGCCAACACTTTTTGGAACAGCCCTTGCCCAGGATTTGTCTAAATTCCCTTCAGTACCTGGGAAAACAATTCTCCTTCAATTTTTGGATGACTTATTGATTAGTTGTGATACCTATGAGACTTGTAAAAAGGCCACAGAGGATTTGCTTCATCTCCTTTGGGAAGCAGGATACAAGGTGTCTCGGAAAAAGGCTCAAATTTGCCAAGAGACAGTGAAATATTTGGGTTTTCACATTTCTCACCAGCAGAGGGTGTTAGGATCCGAAAGGAAGGAAGCCATTTGTGTCATTAAGGAACCCACAAGCCGCAGGCAATTGCGGGGGTTTTTGGGGGCTGCAAGTTTTTGCCGAATTTGGATCCCTGATTTTAGCACCCTAGCAAAGCCTCTATATGAGAGCACAAAAGGCAGAGAAAATGCTCATTTTGAATGGCATGCTGAGCAAAGGAAAGCTTTCAATACATTAAAGTCTAAACTGATGCAGGCTCCAGCCTTGGCTTTGCCAAACCCAGAAAAAGCTTTTTTTCTTTTCGTTTATGAGAAATCTGGAATTGCAGCGGGGGTCTTGACTCAGGTGTTGGGAAGTTGGAAAAGACCTGTAGCTTATTTGTCAGAACAGCTGGATGCAGTGGCAAAAGGATGGCCACCTTGTATGCGATCGGTAGCTGCAGCAGCCCTATTGGTCAAAAAGGCATTTAAATTCACCTTTGGACAGGAGATTTATGTGAATGTGCCTCATGCTGTGTTGACATTAATGGAATACAAAGGAAGTTATTGGCTTTCCAACGAGCGCATGGCAAATTACCAAGGGCTTTTGTGTGGTAACCCACAAGTACATTTGCAAGTTGTAAACACCTTGAACCCCGCTTCCTTGTTACCCCTTCCTGAGTCAGTGGATCATGAACCTCATGATTGCATTCAAGTAATGGACTCAATTTATTCTAGCCGTCCAGATTTGCAGGATGAACCGTTAAAAAACCCAGATGTGGAATATTTTACGGATGGAAGCAGCTTTGTGAAGGAGGGGCAAAGGAGGGCTGGATATTCCGTGGTTACTCTAACTGATGTCATTGAAGCCCAGCCTCTACCAATCTCATCCTCAGCGCAGAAAGCGGAACTTGTGGCTTTAACCAGAGCCCTTCAGCTAGCAGCTGGCTGCAGCGTAAATATCTACACAGACTCAAAGTTTGCTTTTTTAACTCTACATGCCCACGGAGCTTTGTGGAAAGAGAGGGGGCTCATAGGGGCAGGAGGGAAAGCACTGAAATATGGCCCAGAATTGGAAACGCTTTTGGAAGCTGTGTGGGCTCCGAGAAAGGTTGCAGTCATACATTGCCGAGGCCACAGCAAGGGAACCACAAAAGCAGCAAAGGGAAATCAATTGGCGGATCTGGCTGCAAAACGGGCAGCTTTACTGCCACCGCCACCTGCCTCTATAACAGCATCTCTTCTTCCTACAGCAGTTGATTTAGAGCAAATAAAGCCCATCTACACGGAGGCAGAACAGGAATGGGCACAGCAGGAAGGGGGATACAGAATGCCACCACAGGATGGATGGTTTATCCTCCCAGACCAACGAGTATTTGTTCCAGAAGCCTTAGGCAGGAACATAGTGAAACAATATCATGAGTCCACTCACTATGGGGCCACAGCATTGCGGGAAAGCCTAAATAGGCAATTCTACATAACAAGGATTTCCCAGCTGGCAGAAGCGGTATCACGTGCATGCCTTCTGTGCGCAAAAAACAACCCCAAGCAAGGCCCAGTTCCTCCACCAGGAATACAGCAAACAGGCTTAATGCCAATGGAAAATTTAATAGTGGATTTTACAGAAATGCCAAAGGCAAAGGGGTATAAGGCTCTTTTGGTCTTCACATGTTCTCTTACAGGTTGGCCTGAAGTCTATCCTACTAGAACAGAAAAAGCCCAGGAGGTTATAAAACGCCTCTTAACGGAAATCATTCCAAGGTTTGGTCTTCCAAGGTGTATAGGCAGTGACAATGGTCCAGCTTTCATCGCATCAATAGTGGATGGTGTATGCAAAGCCTTGCAAATACAATGGAAACTACATGCGGCCTATAGACCTCAAAGCTCAGGGAAAACAGAAAGGATGAATCGGACTCTTAAAGCGCAGTTAGCAAAATTGTGCCAGGAAACTCATTGTAAATGGGTAGACATGTTGCCTATTGCTTTGTTTAGAATCAGATGTTCACCAACAAAGAGACTGAAACTTTCTCCGTTTGAACTTTTGTATGGGAGACCACCTCCAATAGCAAGGGGGAAAACAGCAGACTTGACTCAAGTGGGGGGGCAAATAACTGCAGATCAAATCCAGGCTCTTTCTCGTATTTTTCTTGATTTAAACAGGTGGTGTCTCCAACGCATTCCCATCTGCCTATCCGAGCCAGTGCATCCTTTTCGGCCAGGAGACCGAGTTTGGGTTCTAGACTGGAAAGACGAACCGCTGACGGCTCGGTGGAAAGGTCCCTACACGGTTCTGCTGGCCACACCAACTGCGGTGAAAGTTGCGGAAGTAACCCCGTGGATTCATCATTCTCGTCTGAAGCGGTCTGAGGGTCATTGGAACTGTGAGCTGAACCCATCTAACCCTCTGAAGTTGAAGCTCACCAGGAACCCCTGCACCTAGCCCCACCGGAAGCGGGCAGGAGCACGGGCAACGGGACTACAGGTCTGCTCTCACTGCACCCCGGAAGCCAGTGAGTCTACGCACACCGGAAGATTGAGGAGCTGCGCCGGCGTATGGGAGGACCCCTACCAGTTAAAATTACAGTCAATCCCAGATTCCAGCCAGACTTTGCTCATAAACCCTTAGTAAAAATAACAATAACAAGGGTGAACAAAAGGGGGGTCCTTATTGACAAGTGGGTGGATTGGGTAACTGCATACGGTTGTTACATTCCTTTCTTTCTTTGGGAATTCTACATACCAGATTGGGCACAAGCAGGTCCACAACAATAGTTCACATACAAGGGAAAGTACATGCCAGGGGAACCTAGGAGGGCCATACGTTGCTTTTCCTACCCACCTCCCCAAGGAGCATTTCCTGGTGCTATACTGGTCACTGTAGTTGTTTTTTCTCCACCACCCACAGGTCCCTTCAAGGTAGCAGTTGCAGAGTGTATACGGTGTGAGTTGACCTCACCAGTTCGACCAGAACCTGGGGACCACCAATAAGTCCACTGGGTGCGGCCGAGCGGGAGGCTATATCTCACTGAAGGGTATGTTCTGGTACCTGCTACCTTATATAATTGTTGCAATTTCACTCCTTCTGGTCCTAATCATTGTATATTGTGTATATAAGAAGGATATATATCTGGCCCCCAGTGCCAGATGAGCCAGAGGAAGACGATGGTTACGAGCGAATGCGTAGGGAACACGTCCCAATGCCTGGGGAACAGGTCCCAGTGCAGGAACAAGTCCCAGTGCAGGAACAGGCCCCATTGCAGGAAGCAACGGTTTACTCTGATGTCCTGAGTGGTGTTCAAGCTCAGGAGTCAGATGAATCTTCTCTCTGAGCTTGAAAAGGGGGGAATGAGGCAAGGAAGGAAGGGCTACCCCTATACTATTCATATAACCAGTTATCAATAATCAATATATTCAATATATATGCTTACACGAATCAAGGATTACAGTATTTTATAAATCCACTTGAATCAAAAAGGGAAGCTGTGCTTAGCTAAATGCAAACTGCTTGAAACAGCAAAGTTAGGAACCGACCTTTCCCCTAGAAACATCTGTGTACCCCGGACAAAAGACATGAATCAGAGATTCTGGTACAAATTCCCCATCCGAAACAGGCTAAATAAATCCACAGAACAGGAAGAGCTAAACCACAAAATGTCCAAGCTCCCTGTCCTGTCATAACTAGGGGAAAGGTTAGACTGAGCGTCACTGGAAGCATTGGAAAGCGGAACTTGAACCCTGTGCTGGACCAGTGCTATACCAGTAGCTAGGAGCGTGACAACTGCTTGCTGATTGGCTGATATTTTGCTGACCAAGTTATGAGTCCTTCGTGATTGTCTTATGATCTATGATTTGCTGTGATTTGCTCAGGTATAAAGACCCCTGTATTTCTGTCAATCGGGGTCCCAGTTCTTTGGAAGAGATTCCAACTGGGTCCTTATTGCCTGGCAATAAACTTCACCTTCTTATTCTCCATTGCTGCGTCTGGCTGATCCTTATCCTTGCAACAGGCATGGATATTAAAATCCCCTAGGACAACCAAAAGGGACGCGGGTGGCGCTGTGGGTAAAAGCCTCAGCACCTAGGACTTGCCGATTGAAAGGTCGGCGGTTCGAATCCCTGCGGCGGGGTGCGCTCCCGTCGTTCGGTCCTAGCGCCTGCCAACCTAGCAGTTCGAAAGCACCCCTGGGTGCAAGTAGATAAATAGGGACCGCTTACTAGCGGGAAGGTAAACGGCGTTCCGTCTGCTGCGCTGGCTCGCCAGAACAGCTTTGTCACACTGGCCACGTGACCCGGAAGTGTCTGCGGACAGCGCTGGCTCCCGGCCTATAGAGTGAGATGAGTGCACAACCCTAGAGTCTGTCAAGACTGGCCCGTACGGGCAGGGGTACCTTTACCTTTACCTAGGACAACCAAACTAGGTGTCTCCAGGAGAACATCCGCCACAACCTGAAGCACCTTGGGCAGGGAATCCTTGGTGCAGCGGGGAGGTCGGTACACCAAAAGGAATCCTGTACTGCCCCTATTGCCCAACTTCCAGAACATGCACTCAGAGAACTGAGTCTTCCCAATAGGACGCCTGGTGCAGACTAATGACTTCCTAAAAATCACTGCAACCCCCCCTCCCCGCCCACATGACCGATGCCAAAAGGTGGGGCGTCGCAGGCAAGGACCAGCGGCCTGGATTCACTGTACTGTACCAGCACACTGTCTGAGGAAAGGAGAGCCTTGACTGCGTTGAAGGCCGCCGTCTCTCGATGACCCCAGGCCCAAGGCGTCTTAGTGCTAAGGAGTCGGTGAAGAGGCTCAGCCACTGTGGCTTTGTGGGGCAGGAACATGTTATAAAAGTTCAGCAGCCCCAGGAATGCCTGCAACTCCGTTTTGTTCTTTGGGGTGGGGGCCTGCTGGATAGCGCGGGTCTTGGATGTGGTTGGATGAAGACCGGAGGCATCGATAAGATAGCCCAGGAACTCTACCTGTGGAACGGCGATCTGGCACTTCTCCCTCTTTACCTTGAGCCCGGCCACCTGGAACCTGGTCAGCACGGCACGGAGGCGCTCGAACAGCTGCTGGTGTGAGTCTGCAGACACCAAGACGTCATCAAAATATGGTACCACGCCCGGAAGCCCTTGCAGGAGACGCTCCATAAGGCTTTGGAAGATGCCAGGAGCCACACTCACCCCGAACTGCAACCGGCGGCAACGGAATGCCCCCCGGTGGGTGACGATCGTCTGGGCTTCAGCAGTGGCATCATCGACTGGCAGTTGTTGATAGGCTTGGGCAAGGTCCAGCTTAGCGAAGACCTTACCCTCACCCAGGGAATGCAGCAGGTGTTGGACAACAGGAACCGGATAAGCGTGCTGCTGAAGTGCCTTGTTGATCGTGCACTTGTAGTCAGCGCAGATTCTCACCGACCCATCTGGCTTGACAGGCGTGACGATGGGGGTTTCCCACTTTGCGTGGTCAACCGGCTCCAAAACTCCTTGGGCGATCAGTTTGTCCAGTTGTTCGTCCACCTTAGTCTTGAGGGCAAAGGGAGCCCGGCGTGGCTTTAGCTTGATGGGAGCGACTTGTGGATCAAGGCTAAAGGAGATGGGCGTACCTGTATATTGGCCCAAGGTGCCGTCAAAAACCTCGGCAAAGTCTTTGACCAGACTCTCAGTCTCTGCGTTAGAGATGCAGTTGATGCCGGTGACTTCCAGGCCGAGGGCATCAAACCAGTCTAGCCCTAGGAGGCTTGGCCACTGACCTTCGACCACCACCAACCGGAGCAGGCCCGAAAAATCCTTGAAGGCGATCCGGAACCGGCCAACGCCTACCACGGGAATGTCGTTTCCCTGGTAGTCTCTCAGGTGTACGCGGTGAGAGTCGAGTTGCCTTTTGGACACTCTGGGTACCAGTCTTTTGATGGTGCTCCATGACACGATGGACAGGGCAGACCTGGTGTCGATCTCCATGTCACATGGAGCTCCTTCAATGAGCACCGTGACGTTCAGCTTGCGTCGCGTAGGCGAGTCGGTTTGGCCAATCGTGGTTCCAGACGGGCAGCGGCAGTTGGTGAGAGCGAAACAACTTTCCTTGGCAGACTGGAGTGAAGACTTGGACTTGCGAGTCGATGACGGGGGGGTGTCAGACGGAGCCGATCGGCAGACCTTAGCGATGTGGCCCCTTCTGGAACACTTCCTACAGATGGCGTCTCTGAATCGACACTTGGCACGGGAATGGTCGCCTCCGCAGCCAGCACATTCCAGTTGGCCCTTGGACTTCTGTTGGAACTTCCTGCGCTCCCGCTTTGTCTGGTGCACGTCATCGTCTTCACTGGAGGATGCCTCCTCACTGCTGGCCTCTTCATGATGCACCGGAACTGGCTCCCTAGCAAGACGCGGG
Source organism: Podarcis bocagei (assembly GCF_964188305.1). Lineage (NCBI taxonomy): Eukaryota > Metazoa > Chordata > Lepidosauria > Squamata > Lacertidae > Podarcis > Podarcis bocagei. The sequence goes on from NC_138126.1 coordinate 503,163, forward strand.
CTGCTGGACTTGCGGATCTCCTGGGCAGAGCGTTCAGCAGCTTCTGAGGCCACAGCCTCCTCAATGGCTTTCTGTAGCGTGAGGTCTGGCTTGGCTAGGAGGCGCCGTTGCAGATGGATGTCCCGGACCCCGCAGACGATTCGATCCATCAGGGCATCGTCTAAGTCTCGGAACTCACAGTGCATTGCAGCCTGTCGCAGGGCGGTGGCGTAGTTGTTGATTGACTCCCCCTCTGCCTGGTTCCGGTGGTAGAACGCATGGCGGGCAGCAATCTTGGACGGCTTTGGTGCGTAGTGGTTGCGGAGCTTCTCTTGGATCGTGTCCCATGGTGTTGCCTGGACTGCTTCAGACGCAACCAACGCTCGGGCCGTCTCAAACACCTCAGGCCCACAGAGGCTGAGGAATAGGCCCCTCTTCCGATCATTTGATACTGCTGTCAGCTCGTTGGCTTGGAGGTAGCAGTCGAACCGAGCGAGGTAGGAGTCCCATGATTCAGAGGCTGGCGCAAACAGCGGTAGAGGCACAAGTGAAGCCATGATTCCGATGCTGGCGTGAAGGGCGATGGATGGAACACAGTGCTCTAGCCAGAACAGTCAGCTCTGAATTGGTTCTGCCCAGTGATTTCGCTCAGTGATTTCACTCTGTGATTCAGCTCAGTGATTCAGCTCAGTTCAGAGGCTGGCCGCATCTGGCTGTGCTCTGATGTCCATCGATCCCATCCTCGTCGCCAGTGTTAAGTCGTGGGTTGACATAGCAGCCGGCACAGCGATTTCTTCAAGTAGCTCTTTATTATGGTAAGCTGGAATAGAACTGACTGCGAACAGCTCAGCCGGCCTGTATTTATAGGCAGCCGGCTGTCAACATTGTAACCACAACAGCCCAGAGTTCCCGCCTAAAATAACTGCCGCGGACCTGAGTGAAAACTATCTACAGACCTGAGTGAAAACTATATACAGTATCCCCCTGTTGGCCCAGGGTGAAACTACACTACATAACAGCCTCCTTTCATATTCGCCTCACTTCTCCCTCTTCCACCCTGGCAGAATTTCCTGCAGGCAGTGAGGCCAATAGCTCTGACATCCTTGTTGGAGCCAGTGTTGGTGTCACCTCAAATCGGGCAAAGAAGGTCTTCAACTCTCCCACCAAGGAAGCCGTACTCTCTACCACTGATGTATTTCTCGATTTATAACCAGTCAGATGTTGAACTCCCTGCCACATTTGTCTAGGATCATGATTTCTCAGATGGTCCTCGATTTTTCCTCTGTACTCCGCTTTTGCTTTCCTGGGCTGGACTGGGAGGACCCCAGTTCAGCCAGTTCCCCAGTCCCCCACTGGGCTCCATTGGCCCCAAGACTTCTCCTGTTGAACTACTGCCTGAGGGGGAGGAAGAAGCGAGGGCCATCCAGAAAGGGCCCCTGGGACCCCGAGGGGCCAGCAGGGGATTCTCCAGCCTTGTCTGGGGAAGAGCCCCCCATTCCCCTAGGCCTCAGGTGGAGCCCTTCTGCTTACGCTGACTCTTGGGGTGACCAAGGATGCTGGTCTGGGGGTCAAACTCCCCTGAGGGAACCCTCCACCTTTGAGGGGATAAAGCCCTTATTATTATTATTATTACTACTACTACTACTACTACTGTTATTCTCCTCCTCCTTGGGCCTTTCCCTCCTGGCCCCTGTTAACGGAAAAATCTGAGGGCTCCCTTGGACAAAACAAAGACACCAACCAGGATAACTTGGAGCAAAACAGCAGCCTGTAGGCTTGGCCTTTATTGAACTGATGCATCAGGGTGTTCCCCTCACTTGCAGGAGAGAGGAAAAGACCCAGAACAATGGGCTGCAAGACCTTATAAAAACTTTTGAAATTCCCCTCCTCTAGGTCAAGCCCACCCCCAGAAACATCATGCATACATTACAGAAAGGAGGGGTTGAGGGAGGAGTTGTGGTGGTAACCTGAGTGTCCTGTCACCCAGCTGGTTCCTCCTTTCCCCCTCCCCATGAGTACTTTCCAGGTGACAATGGGGAGTTTGCAGTTTCCTGCCCCCAGAGGGAAGATCTGATCATTGTCCTTTGTTTCAGCCTGTGGTGAATCCACTGTTCTTTGTGATTTTGATTGTCTTCTGTCTGGGATTATCAGGGTTGACATAGCAACTGGGCAGGGCTCCTGTGGATGTGCTGGTATGCTGAAGAGATTATGGCTGACCAGAAACCAAGCACCCCCCTTTGATAGTCCTTGTCACATGGAGTAAAAAATGGAACAGTGCAAATCCGATGTATGGTTGATTTTCTATGAATTTATAACAGAAATGTGGCGTATGTAGTGTGTGAGTGTGAGTGTGTGTGAAGTTTGTGCAAACAGAATGATTGGGGTGGGGGGGTTCCTGCTACAGTTCCCCCCTTCGGAGATAAGATTGCAAAGGTGGCTACTTTGCAATCCTTTTCTCCGCACAATTTAAGGTGGTAAATATTCTCCATCCCAGATGTGTGTGTCCATGTGAACCTGAAAGGGACTTGGATATCATGCTACTTTAAGGATATTTGCATGGAAATATAATGGTGTAACAGTGCACTGCTCAGTTACTTGTGGTATTCTAGCACCTTGGAAGAAATATTTTCTCAATAGTGATCTATGCTTTACATTTAGGCAGGAAGGTCCACTAATGACTGAAAAGTGCAGTTTGCTTCCCCCGCGCCATTTGTGTGTTCTCAGGTGTCAAGGTAGCTGTTTTGTGGTCTCACACCGACAGTGCTACAGCAACACATCCTGTCTGTTGAATCCCCTCAGGGCTTTCAATTAACCATGTTGCCTGGCATTCACCATAGCTGGCACAGGTTTGGGCATCTCGTGAGGGAGAGGTCTTCGCCTTGGCCTTTAGCTATGGGATTTTATTATAGGCTGTGGTCTCGCACTCATGGAAGTTGCTCACTTGCACTTTAAGGACCAAAAAGCTAATTGCAGCCTGGATACACTTGCCCAATTCAAACTGAGTCCAATTTGAATTTATGTGCCCATGGTTCTCAACCTTTCAAACCAGTCTGTTAAAGGAAAACCGTTCTTAAAAGGGCACTTTGTCCAAATAAGACAATTTAACTCTATAAGGGATCATTCCTGCTAAACCAAAGCATATGCACCTTCATGTATCTTATAAGCTTCTCCTTGGTAAAGCAAGTTTTTGCACATTTTAAAATGGATAGGGAAAGTTGGCAGAGTGCCAGGTGGGACAATGAAATGTGGTTATCTAAACATTGGACTACACAATAGTGTGAGCTATCAGAAGGTATAAAATGCATGAGAATTGGTGTGCAAGCAATAAGACATTAAACATAAAAATTACACACAAAAATACCCCCCCTTGTGGAAATAACACACTGTTTCAACATTCCTACATAATAACACTTAATACGAAACAAACTAATTAAATATCAGTTGCATATCTTGACACAATTGTGATCTTTTACGCATGTATCTTTTGAATCCTGGAGCACAGAGGCTTGAGGTTCAAGTGAAAAGATGTCCTTGCAAGTCAACTCCACCCCCCTTTGTCAGGCCCACTCCCCTGGCAGTCTATATCCTTTGAAAGAGATAGCTGTGGGCACTTGAAAACTCTGGTGTCTTGTGATGACGGAAGAACTGAGTTGAGGGGTTGTTGCTGCTTTTCATCATTGCACATCTGTATAGGTGATATCCTGTAAGGGGCAGGGTTTTGGGGCTTAAAGACAGTTAGAAAAGGGAGGGGGCAAAAGGCAAAAGGGATGTCCTTCGGTTTCTGTTGGAAGCTGCAAATAATAAAAATCTTAGCGAATTAAGTGTTTCATTCATTCCAATATTATTATCACATTTTCCTATAACTACTGTTATTATCTGCCAAGTTCGTTTGCTTTCCTTCACTTTGGAGAGAAAGAGAACTGTAAAAAATACAAAGGTTAAAAAATACAAAAGAAAGCAAAAAATTAGATTACCAGTCAGATGAAAACAAACTTGACACAAAGACATCAGATTTAGAAAAGAATTATTAAATATATTATCAAAACCACGGAGATTACTACTAGACTGAAAAAAAAAGGGAAAACCATGGGGGAAAAAATTTAAATTCACCATGTGCTATCTGATAAAAGAACTTCATGAAACTGACTTTCAACATGTGATGAACATGTCCCCAAAGTAGGACACACACCCAAAATTACCTATGAGGAACCAAAAATAAATAAATGCTAAGACACGCAATTAATAAGAAACTTGAAGTAACCTGAAGTATATAGCGGAATACTGGGAAATGAGTTAATACGAAGAAAAATGAATGGCAATTTAAAGTTGTGCAGGTACCTTGCACTAGCCAAAATGACAGAATTAATAAGAAATGCTCAGGCAAAAAGGTAAACAAATACCATTCCACAAACAATGTTTGGTTGTGCTTCAATTAACTTCATAGACATCATGGAGAAACGGATTAAATAAATGAAAACAGATTATTTGTAACTTAAAAAAAGTGTCAAAGCCGCAAAGAGATGGAAGTCAAACTGTAGCAGGGATTCAGACTTGTTTCACAGAACAGAAAGTTGCTGTGGGAGGAAAAAGGGACAAACACTTTGTTATCGGGGTTCACATATCCTGTTAAAAGGGAAAATTATTTCATGTGAGAAGCCTGTCAGGAAATGCTGTTCCTAAAATTCCCATTGACGGGGGGGGGGAATGCTTTGATATTTACCTGTGAAAAGAATTTGGCATGTTAAGATTTGGAACCTGGAAAGCTCTTGACTTTTGATGGGCTAGTTTTTGTTTTGTTTTTTTGTGTTGTTTTTTTGTGTGTGTTTTTTTAGCCTTTTGTCTTAAGTAGCCCCTGGAGCAAAGACAGATTAAGGGTGATTTCCCTCAATGGTTCCTCAATGGTTCCAAGTTTTCTTTTACATTTGGAAGAAACCTCCTCTCCCCCCTTACAGTTCCCCCCTTCCTCTCTCTCTCTTCTTTAGCTGATCTAGCCTCTGTGCATGTGCAGAGTTCATGTCTCAGCAAACCTTTTATACTATTGAAAATGTTGCATCCTTTGGCTAAATTACCATTTGAATAAGGGAAGGGAAGGGCAAGGAGTAGATTTTGAAAACAGGGTTTGATTTTAAACGAAACAGAGGAACTCAGCAATTTAAGTATTCACCAAAACTAGCAATTTCAGCCCAAGCAAGAGACTGCTTCCTTTATGTACAGGAAAGGGCTAATATCCTTCTGGCCATTCGCGAAACAATCAACCGCTCTCTTATTTATGAGTAAAAATGGCCAGAGTTAGAATTCATAGGATTTTTTTTTTTTTTTTAACATTCTCAGCCATTTCAGCCTTACCATTTGCAGACAAATTTTACTGCCCTTTATTTACAGGATGGATGGTCAAGGCGTCTATGTATTGAGCTGACTTTGAGGTCTGATTTTTAAATAGTAGACAAAATGATAAACACTGTAATCACCCAAATGCTTGATGTTACCAGTTGTGCTTCAAAACATCATGGCTTCATCTCGCACCTTTTAAAACTAAAAAGCAAAGCTAGGCTGAATTTCAACTCCATTACCACACCAGAATTTAAGAATTACCCTCCAATGCTTGCAGACACATGGTCTTCCACACAGCCACAAATTGGGAGAGTTGAAAGGGACCCTGGGGTCATCTAGTCCAACCCTAAAATACAGGGTTCATAGCAAGATTTGTACTACCAGAAACACACACATACTTATGTACACAGACAAAACTGGGGAAGAGATCACAAGCCATGCGCCTATCACAAACCATGCGCCTATCATGTACTAAGGAAGAGGAAAATAAAAGTACCCAATTCTATACAGAACCCTTTTAGCAGATCTTGAAGCTAGTTTGAGTGAGAGTTTTTACTTCCTTAGACTAAAGAGTGAAAGTTCCTAGATAAATTATCTTTAAAGACTGAAGTGAACATTTTTCCTAAGATAGGGAGAGGATCTCTTATAAAGCATAGTTAAAACAGCCATAGATTTGATTTTTTTTTTAAAGGGAATACACAAGTGTTGCCCCCTCCCCTCTTTGCAGTTTCCTTTAAGGGAAGCTTACTCGGGAGTAAATTTACCTGGCACAGAAGTAAGAAGGGAGAAAACAACTGAAAGAGGCAGAGTGAAACAAGGGGGAGGGGGGGCATTTTCTAACAAAGAGGCCATGAAGTCTTATAGAGACTGATATCAGGAGCCTTACAATAACTCTTCTGTCCAACCAAATCGAAGTTAAAACTGGACTCAAATATTTTTTCTTAGAATGAACACCATACTTTTATAGGCATACGCTTAATGAAATACATACACTGCATTTTAGCTTGAGAGAGCAGTTGTGCTCAACTAGGCTTTTGCAGCAGAAACATTAGGTTAACTTCACCTTCTCACAAACTCAAAAGTTACAACAAACATCATTTGCCATTAGACTTAGAATCACCCTCACTTAAAACTAGAAGAAAGAGGTGGGGTAATCCCCCTTTCAGAACACAAGTAGCACGTATACAGGATTTCACCACTTGGGAGGGAAACTCTCTTTTAGAGCCTCTCTCAAATAACAAACATTTGCACACTCCATTCTCCACTTTGTTTTGTTTTAAGATCGATAAGGCGCAACATGGCTTTCTTAGATTTAAAATTTTGAAGCAAGCTTGCAATTTAAAACTATGTGCATTTAAGAACAGTCTGTGGATGCCAAGGCCAATGTAAATACAAACCCTTGAAATATTTCTAAATCTTTGAGTACATCTCTTATTCATTTTTTTTTTATTCTTCTTTTTTTTTTTAAGAGAAACTAAGATCTCTAATGCTGGGCTGTTATTATATCTACTGCCTTCTGAGCACCATTAAGTTTACAGTTTCATGTTCCAGCTCTAGGCTACAGTTTAACAACACAAACTTGACCATTTTTGCCCCTTTATTTTATTTTTTTCTCTAATTGGAGATGACAAGCTGGAGGGGCATATTAGAATCCTCTCTGGGGCAAAAAGGCTTCATGGAAGCTTTGTTGCCAGGAGGAGTCCAGCTAGGGTGTTTAGTGAGCTCCCATTCTCTCATATGTTATTATTGGGCTTTTTTTTTTTTTTTTCGTTAACAAAGTACGCTAAAGACAGAAAGAGTGGAAACACACACACAAGGGAGGAAAGGCAATGGGAAAGAAATGGTGAACAGAAAAAAAATCCTTTCAGTACTCAAAGTACCCTTGACTAACACAATTCCTACTTATCTATAAACCACGAATTAATTTCTGAAAATCTCAAACCTGAACCTGAAACAAAACCACGGGTCTCTCAGCCCGGAAACTCAAACCACGGGTCTCTCAGCCCGGAAACTCAAACCACGGGTCCCTCTGCCCGGAAACTCAAACCACGGGTCCCTCTGCCCGGAAACTCAAACCACGGGTCTCTCAGCCCGGAAACTCAAACCACGGGTCTCTCAGCCCGGACTTCCTTTACCTCAGCGCTGTTTACAAGACTAACCCTAGTGTGGGGCCCCACTTCGTGAACCGCCCCTTCTACCCTCCACAACAGCCTCCTGCCTAGCCTTTGAGACTAAGTTTGGGCTCCCTACTGGACGCCTGCGCTGTGCAGTGCCAGATTGGGGGTCCGAGAAAACAAAGTTTTGAAAGGGGAGCAAACGACCTTGCGTTCTCACATACCCAGGTCATCCCTAACAAATGTCGCCAGGCAGGAGGGGAAGGTTCATTTGCAGAGTTAGGGTAGGTGGAGAGTAAGAGAATACTTGAAAGACTCCTCTGGACGACTCCGAGAGAGGGATGTCAGAGAAACAGTAAAAGAGCCACGCTTTCCCGGACTCAATTCCAAGACGGAAAACGGGGGAGAAAAGAGATAGAGAGATTAAGACATTCCTGGACGACCCCGGGGGGAACGCCGGAAAACAGCAAAAGGTACCACAATTTCCCCGGCCAAGCACCGCGTAAGAATTTGTGGGGAGAGAAAGGGAAAGGTTTTGACGTTCCTAGACGACCCCGAGAGATAACGTCAGACAGAAAAGTTCCGCGATTTCCCTGGCCACCCTCCGAGGGGGAGAATCGGGGGAGAAAAGGAGAGAGAGAGAACGTACCCGGCCGACTCCGAAGGGTAACGTCAGAAATGAAAGAAGGAAAGTCTGGCTGTCGTGGGGACGTTACTTTTCCACCCCCCTCCCAATGTATTTGACTTCAAACCATACTCACGTTCGAAGATGTCCCCCCGCAGATCCCGGGATCCTTTTCCCTTAGCCGGCTTTGACCTCGCCTTTGCTCCCCTGGTTGAGCTTTTGGTGACGATTGATTACCGCCCACAAAGAGGAGGCAGGGAGAGGAAGAAGGATCTCTGGGCTAAGGTTGCCCAGTGGCGCCCGATCCCTTCTATCTCCCCTCTCACCTTTACAGGAGAACCAAGTGTCCCTGAGTCTGGGTCGCCAACTGTTAAAGGAAAAATCCGAGGGCTCTCTTGGACAAAACAAAGACACCAACCAGGATAACTTGGAGCAAAACAGCAGCCTGTAGGCTTGGCCTTTATTGATCTGTTGCAACAGGGTGTTTCCCTCACTAGCAAGAGAGAGGAAAGACCCAGAACAATGGGCTGCAAGACCTTATAAAAACTTTTGAAATTCCCCTCCTCTAGGTCAAGCCCACCCCCAGAAACATCATGCATACATTACAGAAAGGAGGGGTTGACATCATGCATACGTTACAGAAAGGGTTGACATCATGCATACATTACAGAAAGGAGGGGTTGAGGGAGGAGTTGTGGTGGTAACCTGAGTGTCCTGTCACCCAGCTGGTTCCTCCTTTCCCCCTCCCCATGAGTACTTTCCAGGTGACAATGGGGAGTTTGCAGTTTCCTGCCCCCAGAGGGAAGATCTGATCATTGTCCTTTGTTTCAGCCTGTGGTGAATCCACTGTTCTTTGTGATTTTTGATTGTCTTCTGTCTGGGATTATCAGGGTTGACATAGCAACTGGGCAGGGCTCCTGTGGATGTGCTGGTATGCTGAAGAGATTATGGCTGACCAGAAACCAAGCACCCCCCTTTGATAGTCCTTGTCACATGGAGTAAAAAATGGAACAGTGCAAATCCGATGTATGGTTGATTTTCTATGAATTTATAACAGAAATGTGGCGTATGTAGTGTGTGAGTGTGAGTGTGTGTGAAGTTTGTGCAAACAGAATGATTGGGGTGGGGGGGTTCCTGCTACAGAGGGAAGGGAGACTCCCAAGAAGGAGGGCTGAGGGGACCCCCTGGGTGTGGGGGGCGGACTGAGGGGGGGAGGGAAGGGAGACCCCCAAGAAGGAGGGCTGAGGGGACCCCCTGGGTGTGGGGGGCGGACTGAGAGGGGGGAGGGAAGGGAGACCCCCAAGAAGGAGGGCTGAGGGGACCCCCTGGGTGTGGGGGGCGGAGCGAGACCCCCAAGAAGGAGGGCTGCGGGGATCCCCTGGGTGTGGGGGGCGGAGGGAGACCCCCAAGAAGGAGGGCTGAGGGGACCTCCTGGGTGTGGGGGGCGGACTGAGGGGGGGAGGGAAGGGAGACCCCCAAGAAGGAGGGCTGAGGGGATCCCCTGGGTGTGTGGGGCGGACTGAGGGGGGAGGGAAGGGAGACCCCCAAGAAGGAGGGCTGAGGGGACCCCCTGGGTGTGGGGGGTGGACTGAGAGGGGGGGCGGAGGGAGACCACCAAGAAGGAGGGCTGAGGGGGCTCCCTGGGTGTGGGGGGCGGACTGAGAGGGGTAGGGAAGGGAGACCCCCAAGAAGGAGGGCTGAGGGGACCCCCTGGGTGTGGGGGGCGGATTGAGGGGGGGAGGGAAGGGAGACTCCCAAGAAGGAGGGCTGAGGGGACCCCCTGGGTGTGGGGGGCGGACTGAGGGGGGGAGGGGAGACCCCCAAGAAGGAGGGCTGAGGGGACCCCCCTGGGTGTGGGGGGCGGACTGAGAGGGGGGCGGAGGGAGACCACTAAGAAGGAGGGCTGAGGGGGCTCCCTGGGTGTGGGGGGTGGACTGAGAGGGGGAGGGAAGGGAGACCCCCAAGAAGGAGGGCTGAGGGGACCCCTTGGGTGTGGGGGGCGGAGGGAGACCCCCAAGAAGGAGGGCTGAGGGGACCACCTGGGTGTGGGGGGCAGACTGAGGGGGGGGAGGGAAGGGAGACTCCCAAGTAGGAGGGCTGAGGGGACCCCCTGGGTGTGGGGGGCGGACTGAGAGGGGGGAGGGAAAGGAGACCCCCAAGAAGGAGGGCTGAGGGGACCCCCTGGGTGTGGGGGGCGGACTGAGAGGGGGGAGGGAAGGGAGACCCCCAAGAAGGAGGGCTGAGGGGACCCCCTGGGTGTGGGGGGCGGACTGAGAGGGGGGAGGGAAGGGAGACCCCCAAGAAGGAGGGCTGAGGGGACCCCCTGGGTGTGGAGGGTGGACTGAGAGGGGGAGGGAAGGGAGACCCCCAAGAAGGAGGGCTGAGGGGACCCCTTGGGTGTGGGGGGCGGAGGGAGACCCCCAAGAAGGAGGGCTGAGGGGACCCCCTGGGTGTGGGGGGCGGACGGAGAGGGGGGAGGGAAGGGAGACCCCCAAGAAGGAGGGCTGAGGGGACCCCCTGGGTGTGGGGGGCGGACTGAGAGGGGGGAGGGAAGGGAGACCCCCAAGAAGGAGGGCTGAGGGGACCCCCTGGGTGTGGGGGGCGGACTGAGGGGGGGAGGGAAGGGAGACCCCCAAGAAGGAGGGCTGAGGGGATCCCCTGGGTGTGGGGGGCGGAGGGAGAGGGGGAGGGAAGGGAGACCCCCAAGAAGGAGGGCTGAGGGGATCCCCTGGGTGTGGGGGGCGGACTGAGAGGGGGGAGGGAAGGGAGACCCCCAAGAAGGACGGCTGAGGGGATCCCCTGGGTGTGGGGGGCGGAGGGGGAGGGGGGAGGGAAGGGAGACCCCCAAGAAGGAGGGCTGAGGGGACCCCCTGGGTGTGGGGGGCGGACTGAGGGGGGGAGGGAAGGGAGACCCCCCAGGAGGAGGGCTGAGGGGACCCCCTGGGTGTGGGGGGTGGACTGAGAGGGGGGCGGAGGGAGACCCCCAAGAAGGAGGGCTGAGGGGACCCCCTGGGTGTGGGGGGCGGAGGGAGAGGGGGAGGGAAGGGAGACCCCCAAGAAGGAGGGCTGAGGGGACCCCCTGGGTGTGGGGGGCAGACTGAGGGGGGGAGGGAAAGGAGACCCCCAAGAAGGAGGGCTGAGGGGATCCCCTGGGTGTGGGGGGCGGAGGGAGAGGGGGAGGGAAGGGAGACCCCCAAGAAGGAGGGCTGAGGGGATCCCCTGGGTGTGGGGGGCGGACTGAGAGGGGGGAGGGAAGGGAGACCCCCAAGAAGGAGGGCTGAGGGGATCCCCTGGGTGTGGGGGGCGGAGGGAGAGGGGGGAGGGAAGGGAGACCCCCAAGAAGGAGGGCTGAGGGGACCCCCTGGGTGTGGGGGGCGGACTGAGGGGGGAGGGAAGGGAGACCCCCAAGAAGGAGGGCTGAGGGGACCCCCTGGGTGTGGGGGGCGGACTGAGGGGGGGAGGGAAGGGAGACCCCCAAGAAGGAGGGCTGAGGGGACCCAGTGGGTGTGCTGAGGGGGGGGAGGGAAGGGAGACCCCCAAGAAGGAGGGCTGAGGGGACCCCCTGGGTGTGCTGAGGGGGGGGAGGGAAGGGAGACCCCCAAGAAGGAGGGCTGAGGGGACCCCCTGGGTGTGGGGGGCGGAGGGAGACCCCCAAGAAGGAGGGCTGAGGGGACCCCCTGGGTGTGGGGGGCGGAGGGAGACCCCCAAGAAGGAGGGCTGAGGGGACCCCCTGGGTGTGGGGGGCGGACTGAGAGGGGGAGCGGAGGGAGACCCCCAAGAAGGAGGGCTGAGGGGACCCCCTGGGTGTGGGGGGCGGACTGAGAGGGGGGAGCGGAGGGAGACCCCCAAGAAGGAGGGCTGAGGGGGCCCCCTGGGTGTGGGGAGCGGACTGAGAGGGGGAGGGAAGGGAGACCCCCAAGAAGGAGGGCTGAGGGGACCCCCTGGGTGTGGGGGGTGGAGGGAGACCCCCCAGAAGGAGGGCTGAGGGGACCCCCTGGGTGTGGGGGGGAGGGAAGGGAGACCCCCAGGAAGGAGGGCTGTGGGGACCCCCTGGGTGTGGGGGGGGAGGGAAGGGAGACCCCCAAGAAGGAGGGCTGAGGGGACCCCCTGGGTGTGGGGGGGAGGGAAGGGAGACCCCCAAGAAGGAGGGCTGAGGGGACCCCCTGGGGGTGGGGGGCGGACTGAGAGGGGGGAGCGGAGGGAGACCCCCAAGAAGGAGGGCTGAGGGGGCCCCCTGGGTGTGGGGGGCGGACTGAGAGGGGGAGCGGAGGGAGACCCCCAAGAAGGAGGGCTGAGGGGACCCCCTGGGTGTGGGGGGCGGACTGAGAGGGGGGAGGGAAGGGAGACCCCCAAGAAGGAGGGCTGAGGGGACCCCCTGGGTGTGGGGGGGGGGCGGAGGGAAGGGGCCCCCCAAGTCTGACTCCAGAGCCTCCAAGTCCAAGGGAAGGAGGCGCCTGTCTCCGGACCCCAGCTTGGCCCCCCAATTCAGTGGGGCTGCCCCCGGGAAGATGGGGGGCTGGAGGGAAGACGTGTCTCCCTCGGGGGGATCCGGGCTTCCTCTTCCTCTCGAGGAGGCTGCTTGGAGCAGGCGGAGACTCCTGGGGAAGCCCCGTCTCCCTGGCGCAGAGTCGGGCTCCGAGGGGGCTCCGTGGGGCAGCGGGGAGAGGGAGGGCTGGGCTGGCAAGGGTTAAGAGGAGCAGAGCTGGAGTCCTAGAGAGGACGGGGAGGGGAGGGGGAGGGGGGCGAGGTCCTCCAGAGCAGAAGCCCCTCCCTCCCCCTCCCTCCCTCCCTTCTTCTTCTCTCTCCTTTGCAAAAGCCCCTCCTGGACTCGGGTGAGTCTCCTCTCTCTCTCCTCCCCCTGAGGGTGCAATGGGGAGAAGGGGGTCCCAGGGGGGCAGGGAGGGGGCATGGGGGTCCCTGCTCAGATCATGCCTGGGGGGGGGGAGACCCCCAAGTCAGGGAGCAGAGGGTCCTCCCTTGTCCTCTCTGCCAAGCCAGGTAGGGGGGGAGACCGCAGGAAATAAGCAGCTCTGCTCTTCCTCTGGGATCCAAATGCTGCCTTCCTTTTGGGGGGGGGCTTGGGGTCAAGGAAATGAACCCCCTTCAGAGGGAGGGAAAAGTCACCTTTGGGAACAGAGGCTGCAGCCAGACGGGGAGAAGAAAAGCCCTTCTGCATCTCCAGACCACTTCCTGTGTCCCAGATGCAACAACACATGTCTCTCCCCCAGATCTCACTCCCAAAGACACACTCTTCCATGGTCTCCTAAGACAGATGGATGCCGACCAACCAACCATTCCCTCCCCTCCCCCTCCTGGTGCCCCTTCAAGTTGGCTTGAGGGCATTGGGGGGGGGGTCCACCCCACCAGATGAAGAGAGAGGAGCTCCTTCCATCTGGAAAATGGGAATGCTTGCCAAGATTTCCATGAAGATGAGTGCCATATAGATAATAATATTATTACGTGAATTCCCCCGCTTACACAAAGATTAATACAGTGGTACCTCGGGTTAAGAACTTAATTTATTCTGGAGGTCCATTTTTAACCTGAAACTGTTCTTAACCTGAGGTACTATCTCTGGGTTAGTGGAGTTTGTAACCTGAAGCATCTGTAACCCAAGGTACCACTGTACTCATCATTTAAATAAACAACAAAATTGTTTCAGAAAAGAACAGAGCAATGTGTAGAAGATCATCTTTGTGTCCCTTTTTCTCTTAGGGTCCAGTGTGCTTTGAAGACGTAGCTGTTCCTTTCACAGAGGAGGACTGGGCTTTGCTGGATCCTGACCAGAGAGCTCTGCAGAAGGAAGTCAAGGAGGAGAATCCTGGGATCGTGGCCTCTCTGGTAAGGCTCCCTGCTGGATCATGAGATCAGTTTTGAAATTCCATACAGATCTCTGAAGGACAAACCTCCTCTATTTTGAGGGAGCCCCATAGCGCCACCTGCAGCATCTGAGATGTTAACACACCCACAACTCTCCATAGGAGATGCATCTCCTGTTCTGCCTGGGAATATTCTTCCACCAGTCCTGCCTTTTCCAACCAGGATGAGGCTGCTCTGAGCCGCCCAGGCCTTCTTCCATGTAGGCTTCAGAGATCTCAGGGATGCGGAGGTACATCCTGTCTAATTTTCTATTTTCCTTTTTGTTTCTGTCTGTTTTTGGTTGAGCAAAGAAATGACTGAGCTTGGAGATGGAGCAGATTCCACGACTGAGCCAAATTAAATCCATCCCTGGAAAGAGCCAGGCTTTTTGAATCTCTGGGTCCCATAAATAAATTAGGTAATACCAGCCAAAAAAGGCAGTGACTCCCTTCCCTTTTTCCTCATTCACAAGCAGTCATTTGCATTCTTCAGTCATTTCAGGCTCAGTTTCTTCCTCAGGCTAGGATTATTATTATTATTATTATTATTATTATTATTATTATTATTATTAAAGATATCAGGAAACTTGATGAGGAATTAAGGGGAAAGACAGTGTTGACCCGGAGTAGTTACAAAATGCATGTTCTCTCCCCAAGTGTCACAGACCCTCCTCCAAAGAGAGCTTCTCTGAAGAAAACACAAGCAAAAATTACTCAATTTTACGTGAAGAAGGAAATGAGGAGGTGGCTAAGAAACAGCAGGAGCCAGATCCTATTACTGACCTTATAGGATCTCTCAGCAGCTCCAAGGATGAGCAGAAAGAGGTTTTGGGCCCAGGCAGCTCAACTGCTAAGTCATCTCTGGCACTGAGACCAGGAGCTCAAGCGACTCAAGGCCAAATCCAGGCTAAACAAGTAGAGGAACTAATCTGAAAGCAAAATTCAAAATTAAAGCAAGTATAAAAGACTGCTACTCCCAAACTTCTGGGACCAAAGAGGGATTATCAGTCATTGGGTGGCTTGTAGTACTAACAGAGGACATGGAACGCATAAAATCCTTTTTGGCTGATTGTAATAAAGTTCTTACCATCCTGATAGGTACTTGTAAAACCTTCTGAATAAAATCTAGCAGAGTCTGTGGCACCAGATAATACAACAATTTCTCTTTCCCTACCATTAAAAATAGATCAATAAGGGAGGTTTGATTCGTCCACATGTCAAAAGGAGGTCTATAAGTACAAAGAAGAGCAAAAATGTTAAAAAATTTAAAAAATAGTGCAATATTAAAAAGTTGACTTAAAAATACTTTTTAACTTACTTAAGAGTAGCTCATGCTCTGGGTCCAGACAGAGCACTAATTCGTTCTCAGATGTCCGTTCTTAATCTGAAACTGTTCTTAACCTGAAGCGCCACTTTAGCTAATGGGGCCTCCCGCTGCCGCCGCACCACCAGAGCACGATTTCTGTTCTCATCCTGAAGCAAAGTTCTTAACCCGAGGCACTATTTCTAGGTTAGCGGAGTCTGTAAGCTGAAGTGTATGTAACCTGAAGCGTATGTAACCCGAGGTACCACTGTACTGGAATTTGCACACCAGATCCTTATATCAATATGAAACGATATGCAAGGTTATCAAATGCTCTGATGTCCTGTCAGAAGCCAAAACCAAACCAACTAGGGAGAGGGTTTTCATAAAAAGGAATTGGAAACGGGTGCTGTCTCAAAATAAGCTACTTCTCTCAAGCTACCCTAAGCCTTTAGGTATCGTCTCACAAGAGGAGTGTAAAGTTTGTGAATATAGTGTATAAGCACAGAGAATATCTGAGGAGGAGTGGTGTATCAGTCTCAAGATTATTCCGAAATGTGGCATCACCAGCTCCTCTGCTTCCACATTCAGCAACACCTCCAAAAAGTCCTCAATCCAAGGCAGACTATTATCCTTTAGTTGACATATACTCTGGAGGTGACAATCCTGACTAGTCAGCTGACCTGGACCCCAAGGAACCCCCTAACTCAAAGACCCCGGGTTCCTTGCAGTTGACCTTACTGACAGAACTGAAAAGAATTGAATGCATGCCTTCTGTGCTCTGCCATAAGTAGCCCAGAATGAAATATTCTCCAGATTTGACCTCTGACGTTCCTGCCTAATGAGTTTGAAGAAGGAACACAAGGGCTCATGCAAGTAGAACTTGACCCTTTGTGCTCCAGATCCAGCCCACCAGATATTCCAGCATGAGTTGAATTTATGGGCTGAAAAGCCACCTCGCCCCACCAGCAGGTTAATGAACCCTCTTTCCTACCAATTGGAGATGAAGAGCTTCCCCAAAGATTTGGTCCCCATGCAAGAGGCAAATATGGCCGCAACATCTGCCTGGCTTGCAATGAGAGAGCTCAAAGAGCGTCAAGAGGACTCTCCATAGAAAGCACCAAGCATGGGGCCACTTGTTACATTACATGTTACATTAGCTACTCGTCTGTTTTCTGCCCATGCTCTGGGGTTGCAGTTTTCAGGCTTAGGGACAGGATGGTAACTCGTTTTGGCACCAAGTTCTGTCCATAAGCCCCAATGAGTTCAATGGGATCTACTCTCAGGTCACTACTGTACAGAGCAGGCCAGCGTTACAAAGTGAGGTGAGGAGCAAAGAGCTGAAATTGGAGTCACTGGAATTGCTTAGAAATGGGGCTTTTGAGGCTTCTGGTTCAGGTCTGCCTTAATGGATGCCGCTCCCATGATAGCAGAGATCGTTAGCAAAGAATAAACAGATGATTTGAGGGTAATTGTCCTTAATTCAAGCTGCGTGCTGGAACAAATGGACCAAGATAATAAACCACTAAATTTAGATACAAAGCCGAAACAATTTGAACTGGAAAGAAGACTTCCATTGATGAAAAATGTATGTTGTTGGGGAGGGGGAGCCTTTACTCTTTCTTTCTTTATATATATATCATGTTTGTAACATAAATGATTCGGCAGCACACACACCCCAAATGCTAACAAACTGATAAAAAGCAAGAGGAGATAAAAGAGAATGGGATTGTATTTATGGATTACAACAGAAAAGCAAACTATGTGACAAAATTGAAATGGATTTAAAGCCTCAAACTTTCACTGTATTCCTATGGAAGGAAATGGAGTTTAGTTTTGATCATCGGCCAAGGCTTGGGGACAGGATGGGGACTGGTTTTGGCACCAAGTTCTGTCCATAAGCCCCATTGAATTCAATGGGATCTACTCTCAGGTCACTACTGTGCAGAACATGTCAGCCTTACGAAGTGGGGTGAGGAGCAAACAGGGGAAACTGCAAGCACTGGAGATGTTTACAAATGGGGCTTCTGATGAGAAGGGGCTGCCCCATTTGTGCTTCTCCAGGAGCAGTAGAATATCTAGGGCAGGAGAATCCCTGCAGGGCCTCTGAGGCTCCCTTTGCTTCTTCCTCTCTCCCAGGACCCTGCAGCTTCTTTTGGCTCCTTGACTCCTCAGGAAGGATGAAAGAGACGGATCCTGCAAAGCTAGCAAGGATGGAAGGGGGAAGATGGACGGTTGACCTGATCCGGCTGTCTCCTGCATCCCTCCCCACAACCTCTGAGCGTTCCCTCCCAGGGACCTCTGAGAGATCTGGTGAGTCCCAGGGGAGGGGAGATGGGGACCTGGATGGATGGAGCCAGAGAGGAATTGGGGCTTGCTCAGCTAGGGGGTGGGGGGAGGCAGGCAGGTGGATGGAGATGGAGAAGGGGAGCACCTTTTCGGGCTCCCCCACCTGCCTGCCTGCCTGCCTGCTCCTTTGTCCTCTGCAGGCAATTTGAGCCAGGAATAGATCACAGCTCCCCGGCCACTGCGATGTTTTGGCAGCTCAAAAGGTCTAAAACCAATTCTGTGATCTGAATGCCCTACCAATGTCAGACAACTCACTGATCCATCGCGCAGCACTGGACTCCTTAAAGGAACCTGATCCTGCTGTGCAGTGTGAACTCAGATGGGGCCTCCGTGTGTTGCCTTTTACTCTTCTTTTTGTATAACTTTTATTAACTTTATAAAACAGGGAAGATAGGAATAATAGACGATACAAATTTGTAGGCTGAGTCTGTATATCTCAAACATAGCAGAATAAATTTGCAGGAGTATCTATAACATATAGTTCATCATTAGTGGACAGTGCATGAGTTCTGGGTCCATGAATTGCTTTCAACTGAAACAAAAAAAGGGGAAACAGGAGAGAACAGAGAACATTCAACATCGCAGAGCCAAATGCCTAGACTGGAGCTCTTGTGGCCGTTGTGCTTAGATTAAGTGAGTAATAGTCATTTTTCCTCTTCTGTTACCAATGAAACAATACAGAGTTGGCCTTATCATGAAAATGGGAGGGGGGGCTCAAAGTGAAGAAAGAGATTTACATATAAATTTAAATTTAGACCAACCAGATTGAGATAGCTTCTGATGGGGAGTGTTCAGGTGAAGGTGTCGCTGTTTGTTTCACAGACGAGGCGTGGACATTGCTGGATCCTGACCAGAGAGCTCAGCATAAATATTTGTTTGTTTGTTTGTTTGTTTATTCATTCCCCGCCCATCTGACTGGGCTTCCCCAGCCACTCTGGGCAGCTTCCATTTTTTTTTTTTTTAAATACTGTATTACATCAAACATTAAAAGCCTCCCTAAACTGGGCCGCCTTCCGATGTATTCTAAAAGTCTGGTAGTTGTTCTCTTTGACATCTGGTGGGAGGGCATTCCACAGCGAGGGCGCCACTACCGAGAAGGCCCTCTGCCTGGTTCCCTGTAACTTGGCTTCTCGCAGTGAGGGAACCACCAGAAGGCCCTTGGTGCTGGACCTCAGTGTCCGGGTAAGAACGATGGGGGTGGAGACACTCCTTCAGATATACTGGACTGAGGCCATTTAGGGCTTTAAAGGTCAGCACAAACACTTTGAATTGTGCTCGGAAACGTATTGGGAGCCAATGTAGGTCCTTCAAGACCGGTGTTATATGGTCTCGGCAGCCGCTCCCAGTCACCAGTCTAGCTGCCGCATTCTGGATTAGTTGTAGTTTCCAGGTCACCTTCAAAGGTAGCCCCACATAGAGCGCATTGCAGTAATCCAAGCGGGAGATAACCAGAGCATGCACCACTCTGGCGAGACAGTCTGCAGGCAGATAGAGTCTCAGCCTATGTACCAGATGGAGCTGGTAAACAGCTGCCCTGGACACAGATTTGACCTGAGGCTCCATGGACAGCTGTGAGTCCAAAATGACTCCCAGGCTGCGCACCTGGTCCTTCAGGGGCACAGTTACCCCATTCAGGACCAGGGAATCCTCCACACCTGCCCACCTTCTGTCCCCCCAAAACAGTACTTCTGTCTTGTCAGGATTCGACCTCAATCTGTTAGCCGCCATCCATCCTCCAACCGCCTCCAGACACTCACACAGGACCTTCACCGCCTTCACTGGTTCTGATTTAAAAGAGAGGTAGAGCTGGGTATCATCCACATACTGATGAACACCCAGCCCAAACCCCCTGATGATCTCTCCCAGCAGCTTCATATAGATGTTAAAAAGCATGGGGAAGAGGACGGAACCCTGAGGCACCCCACAAGTGAGAGCCCAGGGGTCTGAACACTCATCCCCCACCACCACTTTCTGAACCCGGCCCAGGAGGAAGGAGCGGAACCACTGTATGACAGTGCCCCCAGCTCCCAGCCCCTCAAGACGGTCCAGAAGGATGTTATGGTCGATGGTGTCAAAGGCCGCTGAGAGATCCAGCAGAACTAGGAAACAGCTCTCACCTTTGTCCCTAGCCCACCGGAGATCATCAACCAGTGCGACCAAGGCAGTTTCAGTCCCATGGTGAGGCCTGAATCCCGATTGGAAGGGATCCAAATGGTCCGCTTCTTCCATTCATGCCTGGAGTTGTTCGGCAACCGCTCGCTCAATCACCTTGCCCAAGAATGGAAGATTTGGGACTGGGCGATAGTTGGCCATCGTGGCCGCATCTAAAGATGGTTTTTTAAGAAGCGGTTTAATAACCGCCTCTTTCAGCGGGTCTGGGAAGGCTCCCTCATGGAGGGAAGCATTCACCACCCCACGAAGCCCACCGCCCAGCCCTTCCCGGCTAGCTTTTATAAGCCAGGATGGGCAAGGATCCAGGAGACAGGTGGTTGGTTTCACTCGTCCAAGCAGCCTGTCCACATCCTCGGAGGTAACAGATTGGAATTCATCCCACACAATTTGACTAGACAGGACTCTAGCACACTCCCACTCCGGCCCTGCTCCCACGGTGGAGTCTCCCTCTTCCCGAATCTGAGCGACTTTATCTGCAAAAAACTTTGCAAAATCATTGCAGGAGATCATGTAGCCCGTACTGGGCCCCAATGCAACAGGTGGTTCTGCTAAATTGTGAACCACCTGAAAGCAGATTTCTACTTTTTTATCTTTGGAGCCATACTACTAGTAACCCAAATCTGGTCAATTCTTGTCCATGTCATTTTTGCTTCAGAGAAAAAAGTTCCCTCTCGAGAGAGAGGGTTCCTTGTTCTCCAGATGTCAATCAAGCCCATGTTTTCAGTCATTTCAAAAAAAGTCTTTAGTAATCTCCCTTCCTTAGAGATTACCTGTCTTTGTGCCTTGTCCATATTTGTGGAAACCACACCATTCATGTCTCCCATCATTACTACATTATTATCCAGATGGTCCATTAAAGTCTCATGCAGCTTCTTAAAGAATTCCGCCTTCCCTTCATTTGGTGCATAAATTCCAACTATCAACAATTTTTCTCCTTGAACTTGTATTTCAATTGCCAGATATCTTCCTTGTTCATCTTTAAAAATCATCTTTGGGGCCAACTTTTCCTTTGCGTAGATCACCACTCCTCTTTTCTTA
The DNA here is from genome assembly GCF_964188305.1 of Podarcis bocagei. Taxonomy (NCBI): domain Eukaryota; kingdom Metazoa; phylum Chordata; class Lepidosauria; order Squamata; family Lacertidae; genus Podarcis; species Podarcis bocagei. The sequence goes on from NC_138126.1 coordinate 523,932, forward strand.
ACTTTGTCTGATGAAATAAATTCCTGTCCTAGTCTTTTATTTATAAGTAATTTTCTATGTGTCCTGGTCACGTGGGTTTCTTGTAAACAAATCAAGTCCAATTGTTCTCTTTTCAAAATATGAAAAACCTCACGTCTTTTTCTGGGAAGGTTCAGTCCATTACAATTCCAGCTAAGGAATTGCAGAGACATTTTGTTATTTGATGTTTATTCCTCCAACTGCTCCAAGCTGCTGTTCCTCCTCAGTCGGTGGTTTAAGTCCAAATGTTAGATTCAGGATATCTCTTGATCCTTTTACTTCTGAGGTTGGATCTACCGTTCCCTTCTGCAAGTCCTCCTGGTTTCTCTCCAAAAACTGCTCTTTGTCTTGAACTGTTCTTATTTTAACCTTCTTTCCTTTATAGTTAAAGGACAATCCTTGTGGAAACTCCCACCTGAAAGGTATATTGTTCCTCTTCAACAGGTAAACCAGATCCTTGTAGAAAGCTCTCACCTCCAAAATATATTTAGGGATGTCCTTAAAAATTTGTATATGAGAATCTTCAATTTCCAAAGCTTTTTGATAATGTAAATTTAATATTTTATCTCTTTCTTCTTTGGATCTTAGAGTTATCAGGCAATCCCTTGGACTCTTTCTGTTTTGTCTCCTGCCCAATCGGAAAGCTGTTGTTATCTTAAATTCTTCTTCCTCCAAGTTTTCCTGCCAAAATTCGGAGAACTCCTGTGTGAGAAATTCCACAAGGTTGTCCCCTTCACTCTCAGGGACTAGTCTCAAGAATGGAAGATTTGGGACTGGGCGATAGTTGGCCATTGTAGCCGCATCTAAAGATGGTTTTTTAAGAAGCGGTTTAATAACCGCCTCTTTCAGCGGGTCTGGGAAGGCTCCCTCACGGAGGGAAGCATTCACCACCCCACGAAGCCCATTGCCCAGCCCTTCCGGCTAGCTTTTATAAGCCAGGATGGGCAAGGATCCAGGAGACAGGTGGTTGGTTTCACTCGTCCAAGCAGCCTGTCCACATCCTCGGAGGTAACAGATTGGAATTCATCCCACACAATTTGACTAGACAGGACTCTAGCACACTCCCACTCCGGCCCTGCTCCCACGGTGGAGTCTCCCTCTTCCCGAATCTGAGCGACTTTATCTGCAAAAAACTTTGCAAAATAATTGCAGGAGATCATGTGGCCCGACTGGGCCCCGATGTAACAGGTGGTTCTGCTAAATTGCGAACCACCTGAAAAGTCTCCTGCTGCTGTTTTCTGCAGATGCAATAGAGGCGGTGAAGAAAGTCTTCTTCGCCGTCGCTACCGCCACTTGGTAGGCTCGACATTGAGCTCTAACCCGTGTCCGGTCAGCTTCAGAATGAGTTATCCGCCACCGGTGCTCTAGCTGTCTCAATGATTGTTTCATTGCCCTCAGTTCCGTGGAAAACCACGGGGCTGTCCAGGCTCCATGCAGTCGGAGAGGGCGCTTCGGAGCCAAACAGTCAATAGCCCTGTTTAACTCCACATTCCAGCGGGCCACCAGGGAATCAGCTGAAAGGCCATCAACATGGGATAAAACATCCCCTACCACTCTCTGGAAACCATTTGGATCCATTAAGTGGCGGGGGCGGACCATCCGAATTCGTCCCACCTCCCTGCAGAGGGGATGGATCGCGGAGAAGTCGAGTTGCACCAGGAAGTGATCTGACCATGGCACTTCTTTTGTTTCGCTTTTACTTAGTGTCAGATCACCAACATCCGTAGAGGTAAACACCAGGTCCAAAGGCATGTCCGCGGCTATGGGTTGGGCCAGACTTATTCAGGGACAGCCCCATGGAGGCCATGCTTTGCACGAAGTTCCGAGCGGCCCCTTGTAAGGTTGTGTCGGCATGGATATTAAAATCCCCTAGGACAACCAAGCTAGGTGTCTCCAGGAGAACATCCGCCACGACCTGAAGCAGCTCGGGCAGGGAATCCTTGGTGCAGCGGGGAGGTCGGTACACCAAAAGGAATCCTGTACTGCCCCTATTGCCCAACTTCCAGAACATGCACTCGGAAAACTGGGTCTTCCCAATAGGACGCCTGGTGCAAACTAATGACTTCCTAAAAATCACTGCAACCCCCCCTCCCCGCCCACATGACCTGGGTTGTTGTGCGTAAGAGAAACCTGGTGGACAAGCAGCGACAAGGACAGGCCCATCTGCTTCATCCAACCAAGTCTCTGTTACACATGCCAGGTCAAGTCCTCCATCCATGATCAAGTCATGGATGGCAGTGGTTTTATGAATCATTGACCTGGCATTGCACAGCAGCACCTTCAGGTCATGTGGGTATCCCTTGCTGATTCTAGTATCCATCCAGTCAGGACGAGACCCGGAGGCAGGAATAGTCGTCAAACAACGACTAAACCTGCCTCCTCTGTAACGACATGGTCTGGTCTTAGCGTAACTCCTCCTCCTACCCGTGATCACTGAGGTCGGCACTCACACAGGGGAGTCCTCCTGGGCAGCAGAGCAGTCCTTTTGAGGCTTCAGGCCCCGCCCCGAGCCAGGTGGTTAGTGGCAAGAGCAGGGCCCTCAGGCACTCACACAAGGGAGTCCTCCTGGGCAGCAGAGCAGTCCTTTTGAGGCTTGAGGCCCCGCCCCGGGCCAGGTGGTTAGTGGCAAGAGCAGGGCCCTCAGGCACTCACGCAGGAGAGTCCTCCTGGGCAGCAGAGCAGTCCTTTTGAGGCTTGAGGCACCGCCCCGGGCCAGGTGGTTAGTGGCAAGAGCAGGGCCCTCAGGCATTCACACAAGGGAGTCCTCCTGGGCAGCAGAGCAGTCCTTTTGAGGCTTCAGGCCCCGCCCCGGGCCAGGTGGTTAGTGGCAAGAGCAGGGCCCTCAGGCACTCACACAGGAGAAGTCAAGGAGGAGAATCGTGGGGTCATGGACTTTCTCAGTAAGGATCCCTGTTGGATCATAACATGTTGTGATTGGAGATGCAGTGGATTCCATGATTGAGCCACAAAAATATCCATCCCAGATAAAAGCCAAGCAATATCTCAGTTAATACCAGGAAACAAAAACAGTGAAAACTATTGTACGGCCTCACATCTCATTCTCTTCAGTTCGTCCTCTGTCACAAGCATTCATTAACATTGTTCAATAATCTGGAGTTCCCATTTCCTCCTGAGACTCTAATTCGCTTCTCTCTTCATTGCAGATGGTGATGAATCAGAAGGGAAGAACAAGGGGGAGCACAACAGAATCCACATAGCGGAGAATTCAGATAAATATTCAGAGTGTGGAGAGAACATCCGTCGGAGCTCCCAGTGCACCTCCCGTCAAAGAAAGAGCTTCATTCGAAGGAATACCCTCACTTCACACGAAAGAACACAGAGTAGGGAGAAATTGTATCAGTGCACAGAATGTGGAAAGAGCTTCAATCAAAAGGGTAATCTCACTTTGCATCAAAGAGTTCACACAGGGGAGAAACCATATAATTGCTTGGAATGTGGAAAGAGCTTCAGTCACTGGGGGAATCTCACTTCCCATCAAAGAGTTCATACAGGGGAGAAACCGTATCAGTGCTTGGAATGTGGGAAGAACTTTAGTCACCGCCAGAATCTCGCTTCTCATCAAAGAATTCATACAGGGGAGAAACCCTATCAGTGCTTGGAATGTGGAAAGAGCTTCAATCGGAAGGGTCACCTCACTTCCCATCACAAAATTCATACAGGGGAGAAACCCTATCAGTGCTTGGAATGTGGGAAGCACTTCAGTCAGGAAGGGAATCTCACTTCCCATCAAAGAATTCATACAGGGGAGAAACCCTATCAGTGCTTGGAATGTGGAAAGAGCTTCAGTCAGGAAGGGAATCTCACTTCTCATCAAAGAATTCATACAGGGGAGAAACCGTATCACTGCTCAGAATGTGGAAAGAGCTTTCGTCTGAGTGGTGATCTGACTTCCCATCAAAGAGTTCACACAGGGGAAAAACCCTATCAGTGCTTGGAATGTGGAAAGAGCTTTAATCAAAGCGCACATCTCACTTCCCATCAAAGAACTCATACAGGGGAGAAACCCTATCAGTGCTTGGAATGTGGGAAAAGCTTCCGGGAGGGCCACAAGGTCACTTCCCATAAAAGAATTCATACAGGGGAGAAACCCTATCAGTGCTTGGAATGCGGAAAGAGCTTCAGTCAAAGTGCCACACTCTCTTCCCATCACAGAATTCATACAGGGGAGAAACCCTATCAGTGCTCAGAATGTGGAAAGAGCTTCAGTCAGGAGGGGAATCTCACTTCTCATCAGAGAATTCATACAGGGGAAAAACCCTATCAGTGCTTCGAATGTGGAAAGGGCTTCAGTCGGAAGGATAGTCTTACTACCCATCAAAGAATGCATACAGGGGAGAAACCCTATCAGTGTTTGGAATGTGGAAAGAGCTTCCCTCAGGAGGGGAATCTCACTTCTCATCAGAGAATTCATACAGGGGGAAAACCCTATCAGTGCTTCGAATGTGGAAAGGGTTTCAGTCAGAAGGAAAGTCTTACTACCCATCAAAGAATTCATACAGGGGAAAAACCCTATCAGTGCTTCGAATGTGGAAAGGGCTTCAGTCGGAAGGATAGTCTCACTTCCCATCACAGAATTCATACAGGGGAGAAACCCTATCAGTGCTTGGAATGTGGAAAGAGCTTCACTGATAGCTCCAGTCTCACTTCCCATCGCATAATTCATACAGGAGAAAAACCCTATCAGTGCTTGGAATGTGGGAAAAGCTTCAGTCAGAGGGGCAATCTCACTTCCCATCAAAGAATCCATACAACAGAGAAAACATCTTAGTGTTTGGAATGTGGGAAAAGATTCATTCATTGCCCACCAAATAATTTATATGGGTTTGAAAAAGGGGTCCCTCTCAAAGGGGGCTGAAGACAACCGACAGATTACAACTGGGGAATATTTCACACAGGAAACCACATCTGCTTGCATGGACTTTTGTCATATATGGATTTATAAAAGTGAAGATGAATCTTTGATCTTTGTAAGCTTCCCTTAGGGCTCAGGGGGAGCAAGCTTGGATTGTAGAGGAACCGAACAATTATTAACTGTGAAATCTATCCCACAGTGTGGTCTCTTCAGTTTGGGAAGATTCTTCGGTTTGGGAAAATATCAGTCCATTAAAATACATTACATGTCCTAATTTTAATTAAACAAAGGAAAGCTGGAAGACAGCCCAGAGTCCTGGAAGGTAAGACGGTGGAATGAAATAGGGCCTTCTGAGGAGGGACTGCACCGAAAACAATTGAGGGACAACAAGAACAAAAATTTCATCTTGCATGTTAATATACATATAGATCTGTTAAATATGATTAAAGTTGCATGCCAGTGGCTGTCAAGATAAGATAAAGGATTAAGATCGGGATGATATTGGGAATAAATAAAAGAGAGAAAAGTAGGAACAAGAACAAAAAATAATCATCATCATCAATCTTTGACTTTTGTCTTCTTGGTTTCTCTGTTGTTATTCTGTCTCTCACAGCTACAATAAACCTACCATTATTATTGTGGACTAGGCATTTCTTCGTCAGAGGGCAAAAAAGCAAATTTAGCAGGGGATCAAATACTTTCTCTCCTCACTCTATATGTTCACACACACACACACACACCTGGCTCTCGTTTAGAGGAAGAGTGAGAGACGGAGGCTCTTTACTTTTAGAACTAGAATACAAAAAAGGGAGGTGTGAGGAGGTCAAGGAAACAAGCAAATGAAAGATAAGTTATGTGAAGGTTTGAACTGTTTTTGTTTTTGTTTTAATTGTTTGTATTTTTTTTCTTTTTTGCTCTTTTTTATTGTGATGTCTTGTTTTCTGTTTAATATGGTGTTTTTTCTTTTTCTTGTGTAACCTTTAAAACTTTAATAAATATTAATTTTTAAAAAAATAGAATGGCATTTCCATGGCACCTCCTTTCCTCCCACGAGCTCCTCCTTCCACACCAACCCTGCCAGGCTGGCCGCTTGCCTTTCACCCCCTTTCCAGCACTGCGTTGTTTAGTGTGGCAGCACCTGCCCTTTGGAACTCCCCGCCTCTTGCAATAAAGCGCGTGCCTTTGCTAGACTCTTTTCAGGCAGCGGCTAAAAGCATTAGGAAGCTGAAGTAATTTTAATCTGTTTTAATATTTTAGCTTTTCTCTGTTTTAAAGTAGGCTTGTTAATTTTTATTGATTTTACTGCAGTGGTGTTGTTGTTTCTTTGTTTTTTTGTATTGGTAAACAACTTTACAGGTTTTTTAATTTTAATAAATAAATAAACAAAAAATATAAATAAAACAACACAAGCCAAAACACAATGCATCCTGTAGATTTAAGCATCTCTCCACAGTGGCCTCCTTGTTATCAGAGGCCCAGAATCCACAATCCTTTGTAAGAAAATGTGAAATAAAGTCAAAACATTTTTGCAGGCAAAAAATAGAGGTCAATATTGGGGAGGTGACAAAAACTTTTCCACACCAGGTACCCCCTGACCTTGTTATGCCACTACCCGGGGTGCAGGGAGGGGGCATGGGGGTCCCTGTTCAGATCATGCCTGGGGGGAGAGACCCCCAAGTCAGGGAGCAGAGGGTCCTCCCTTGTCCTCTCTGCCAAGCCAGGTAGGGGCCACTTCGCAGGAGTGAAGAAAGACAGTCAGGTTACCCTAAAAACCCTAAAACTGTTTGTGAATTCCCCCAGCCAGGCCTCCAAGCCTCGCCTCAGGAACTCTCAAATCTTTTTTCTCTCTCTAAGGCTAAAAGCATTAGCTAAGCATATTGCTCTTGCTGTAACAAAAAGACTGAAACGACTGAACACTCTGAAACCCCCTTTGGTTTCTCACCCCCTTTTCCTGGGAACAGTCCAAAATAGTCCCAAGACGGGAACTTTCTGTTCATGCTCAGGAGACATGGGGCAGAACTTTTCCGAAGGAGGAGAAAGGGGAGGGAACTGGAAGGGGAATAGATGCTCTGTGCAAATGGCTGTGAACTCGTGCTTGTTTGTGAGTTATCACACTTGCTCCTTCTACCAGTTCATGGATGGTAGAAATAAAGCTTTTTCTCCAGAACTATTCCTTGGGTGTCTGTTGACTCCCATTTTCCCTTTCCCGGGCGCAATATTTTTCCCACCCGAGGGCAAAGCCTCATAAGGCCGCAGGAGGACTGCAGCTGTTCTTCCTTGGGATCCAGATGCTGCCTTCCTTTTGGGGGAGGGGGCTTTGGGTCAAGGAAATAAACCCCCTTCAGAGGGAGGGAAAAGTCACCTATGTGAACAGAGGATGTAGACAGAGGGGAACATTCCCACATGGGGGGGGGGGGAGCACAGGGAGAAGAAAAGCCCTTCTGCATCTTCACAACCGGAGCACTTCCTCTGTCCCAGATGCAACAACACATGTCTCTCCCCCATTCAGGCTAAGCAAGTAGGCAAACTAATGTGAAAGCAAATTTCAGGTGTATCCTCAGGAAATGCTAAAGCAAGGATTGAAGACTCCTCCCAACCTTTTCGGAGAAATGAGGGATTATCAGTCACTGGGTAGCTTGTAGTACTAACAGAGGACATGGAACACATAACATCCTTTCTGGCTCACTGTAATAAAATTCTTACCATCCTGATAGATAGTTGTAGAACCTTCTGGAAAAATCCTAGCTGAGCGTCTGTGGGTTTTGATCAAGAAGAAATGGAAATTGGTGCTGTCTCAAAAGAGGCTAGTTCTCTCAAGCTACCCTCAGCCTTTGGGAATCTTGTCACAATCTTGTCACCTCTGGAGTTCGTAAAGGGGAGATATTCCTGGTGCCCTGAATCCTGCTGTTCCGCCAGGGAAGCGGGGCTGCGTCCAAAGCATGGAATGGTGGAAGTACTCAGGGAAGGGAGCAGAAAGCGAGGGAAGCACTAGGCCCCCATTTCTAGGAAGGGGAACATCGGCCTGAAGGGGAGCAGCTGCTTTTGGGCAAGCGGAGCTGGAGAAAAGCTGGGCCTGTCCTGCTGCGCTTCAGGTCCTGACAGCCTCCAAGTTCAAGTGTCAGTTGACTTCGCCCCTCCATTCACCGCGCGAGGAGGCCGTCCCGGAGTTGAGGCTGCCATGGAGGCCAGGAAGAGCAGAGGCCATGTTGGGTCAGGGCAACCGGTCCTTCTATGTTTGGAGCGGGAGGAAGGGCCATCTTGGATTGTGCCTGTCTGTTATTGATACGGAAAGGGGGGGTACCTTCCCGCACCCCTCCACCGCCCACCAAAGGATCAGAGGCGATGACCTCGACGGCGCCCAGCTTTGCCCAGGCCCCTAAGCCCCACACCATGACACAAGCCCCACACTATACCCCTGGTCCTGTGAATAAGATGCCTATCTCTTTCTCTATACGGGCGAAATAAGCTTTCTCTAAGCCTCCTTCCCGCTCTGTCTCTATCATGGGTTGACCGTATCAAACTGCGCTCCCATCCGTTTCAATGGAAGCCGCGCTCCCATCCGTTTCAATAGCCGCATCCCAGCCAATCAGAACCATGCATTCGCTCTGCAGAGTCAGCTCAGCGAGCCCCTGCACGCCTCCTTTAACCTCTTGACAAGCTACTGACGGCTCCCCGCTGGGAGAACAATGGAACCGAAACTCGTGGACTCGTAAAAGTGTCAAAACTGGCAACAATGTAACCATTTTATTTCCGACTTCAATCATTGCTGTACGAATGGACTAGAACAGGCGAAAACCTCTTAAATTCATATAAAATCAACCACAGCTCCGATTTCTTTGGTTTTGGTGTCAATCGACTCAGTTTTCTCAGGACTCCATGATGATACCCCTACCTCCATAATCCCGGAAGCAGCAGGTCACGTACTCAGGAAGACCCTAATCCTGTCAGATCGTTCTGCCGAGCCCTTCCTCCGGGCAATGCCGGTGGCAGACGATGCATATCTGGACTATTGTTTCATCATCACCGGTACTCAGGAAGTGTTTATCTTTGCATATCTCTCACTCTGCATACTCCCCCTCCCTTCTCTGAAATGCTAATCCGTGAAATCCCACCTTTCTGTAATATATTCATGATGCCACCTGCGTAACCCAACCTATTTCTAATGTATTCATGACGCAATAATGATGTATTTCGCACTGTATTCTGGGACATGGAGGGAAGTTTCAAAAACTCCTGTCACCCCCTACTCGGGGTTCAATCTCGCCTTGAACCTGTTGCGCAATAAACTCGGATCTTCTGTAGTTTGTGCCTGCGTCCGGCTGAGCTCATTTCTCCCCCGCAAGGACCCGCGGACTTGGTCCGATGAGCTGGGTGGCAGAGTAACCCCGCACCCAGATTTTCCGTAACAGTTATATACACATCTATCTATCTATCTATCATCTACCTACCTACCTACCTACCTAGATATATATACACCCCCCTGGTTCTCGTTTGGAGGAGGAGTGGGGGACGGAGGCGCTTTACTGACAGAATGGCACTTCCCTGGCACCTCCTCTCCTCCCAGGAGCTCCCCCTTCCACAACAACCCTGCCAGGCTGGCCTCTGGCATGTGGCCCCCTTTCCAGCAGGCGAAGCTGCAGGGGCCACTCACTTCCTGGCCCTCCAAAAATGGAGGAGGCCTTGGACCCTGGATGAGCCTGAGAGGAGCCTTGAGGGGGGCAGGGGGGGCCTCTCGCCCCTTCCCAGACTTGTCCGCCATCCATTTATTACTACTGTTGATTAAACTTAGGCCCCTCAGGGCTCTGGCAAAATGATCTCAAACCCTAAAATGGATTGACAGGTAACTGACAGACGTAGATGATCTCTAGAGATCTAGGGAGTCTGCCGGATGCCCCCCTTGGCTGGGCCTGTGATGGACAGCATAGCCAGGCCAGTCAGTAGACTTCGTCCCTCAGAAATTCCCCCCCCCGGGGGCGGGAGCCTCGCTCTGATTGGCTGCCAAGCCAGCGGGGGGCGGAGCCAGCCCTTTTGGCGGGAAAAGGCAAGGCGCCTTTTCTGAGGGGGGAGCTTGGAGGGGAAGGTGGGGGGAGGGAAGGGAGACCCCCAAGAAGGAGGGCTGAGGGGACCCCCTGGGTGTGGGGGGGGGGGAGCGGAGGGAGACCCCCAGGAAGGAGGGCTGAGGGGACCCCCTGGGTGTGGGGGGCGGACTGAGAGGGGGGAGCGGAGGGAGACCCCCAGGAAGGAGGGCTGAGGGGACCCCCTGGGTGTGGGGGGCGGACTGAGAGGGGGGAGGGAAGTGAGACCCCCAAGAAGGAGGGCTGAGGGGACCCCCTGGGTGTGGGGGGCGGAGGGAGACCCCCAAGAAGGAGGGCTGAGGGGACCCCCTGGGTGTGGGGGGCGGACTGAGAGGGGGGAGGGAAGGGAGACCCCCAAGAAGGAGGGCTGAGGGGACCCCCTGGGTGTGGGGGGCGGACTGAGAGGGGGGAGCGGAGGGAGACCCCCAAGAAGGAGGGCTGAGGGGACCCCCTGGGTGTGGGGGGCAGACTGAGAGGGGGGCGGAGGGAGACCCCCAAGAAGGAGGGCTGAGGGGACCCCCTGGGTGTGGGGGGCGGACTGAGAGGGGGGAGCGGAGGGAGACCCCCAAGAAGGAGGGCTGAGGGGACCCCCTGGGGGTGGGGGGCGGACTGAGAGGGGGGAGCGGAGGGAGACCCCCAAGAAGGAGGGCTGAGGGGACCCCCTGGTGTGGGGGGCGGTGGGAAAGGGGGGGAGGGAAGGGAGACCCCCCAATAAGGAGGGCTGAGGGGACCCCCTGGGTGTGGGGGGGCGGAGGGAAAGGGCCCCCCCAAGTCTGACTCCAGAGCCTGGAAGAAGCCAAGCCTCCAAGTCCCAGGGAAGGAGGCGTCTCCGGACACCAGCTTGGCCCCCCAATTCAGTGGGGCTGCCCCAGGGAAGATGGGGGGCTGGAGGGAAGACTCTGGAGCTGCGGGCGCCGGACATGGAAGGGTCTCCCTTGGGGGGATCTGGGATTCCTCTTCCTCCCTGGCGCCTGCTCTGGGCAGAGGGCAGAGGGAGGGCTGGGCTGGCAAGGGTTAAGAGGAGCAGAGCTGGAGTCCTAGAGAGGACGGGGTGTGAAGGTCCTCCATGGCTAAATTCCCCCCTCCCCCTCCCTTCCTGCTTTCTTCTCTCTCCATTGCAAATGCTTCCTTGGTTCCCTTCCTGGACTCGGGTGAGTCTCCTCTCTCCTCCCCCTGAGGGTGCCATGGGGAGAAGGGGGTCCCAGGGGGGCAGGGAGGGGGCGTGGGGGTCCCTGTTCAGGTCATGCCGGGGGGGGGGAGAGACCCCCAAGTCAGGGAGCAGAGGGTCCTCCCTTGTCCTCTCTGCCAAGCCAGGGAGGGGGGGAGACCGCAGGAAATATGCAGCTCTGCTCTTCCTTGGGATCCAGATGCTGCCTTCCTTTTTGGGGAGGGGGCTTTGGCTCAAGGAAATAAACCCCCTTCAGAGGGAGGGAAAAGTCACCTTTGTGAAGAGAGGCTGCAGCCAGAGGGGAACATTCCCACGTGGGGGGGGGGGGAGGACAGGGAGGAGAAAAGCCCCTCTGCATCTCCAGACCACTTCCTGTGTCCCAGATGCAACAACACATGTCTCTCCCCCAGATCTCACTCCCAAAGACACACTCTTCCATTGTCTCCCAAGACAGACGGATGCCAACCAGCCAACCAACCATTCCCTCCCCTCCCCCTCCTGGTGCCCCTTGAAGTTCGCTTGAGGGCAGGGGGAGGGGCCACCCCACCAGATGAAGGGAGAGGAGGTCCTTCCATCTGGAAAATGGGAATGCTTGCAAAGATTTACCTGAAGATGAGTGCTGCGTAGATAATAAAATATTATTTGTGGAATTCCCCCATTTACACAAAGATTAATACAGTGGTACGTCGGGTTTAGAACTTAATTTATTCTGGAGGTCCATTTTTAACCTGAAACTGTTCTTAACCTGAGGTACTATGTCTGGGTTAGTGGAGTCTGTAACCTGAAGCATCTGTAACCCAAGGTACCACTGTACCCATCAATTAAATACACAACAGAAAAGAACAGAGCAACGTGTAGAAGATCATCTTTCTTCTCCCTTTTCCCCTTAGGGTCCAGTGTGCTTTGAAGACGTAGCTGTTCCTTTCACAGAGGAGGACTGGGCTTTGCTGGATCCTGACCAGAGAGCTCTGCAGAAGGAAGTCAAGGAGGAGAATCCTGGGATCGTGGCCTCTCTGGTAAGGCTCCCTGCTGGATCATAAGATCAGTTTTGAAATTCCATACAGATCTCTGAAGGACAAACCTCCTCTATTTTGAGGAAGCCCAGTAGCGCCACCTGCAGCACCTGAGATGTTAATACACCCACAACTCTCCATAGGAGATGCATCTCCTGTTCTGTCTGGGAATATTCTTCCACCAGTCCTGCCTTTCCCAACCATGATGAGGCTGGTCTCAGCTGCCCAGGCCTTCTTCCATGTAGGCTTCAGAGATATTGAGGAAATGGAGGTACATCTTTCCGCAGGGCCTGCAAGACAGAGCTGTTCCACCAGGCCTTTGGTCAGGGCGCAGCCTGACTCCCTCCTTTGGCAATCTTTACAATACTTTAGTTTATGGTTGCCATCAATTTTGATTTTAATTAATTCTTATGATGTTTTTATAATGTTGCACTACTTTAGTGTTGTTAGCCGCCCTGAGCCCGGCTTCGGCTGGGGAGGGCGGGATATAAATAAAATTTATTATTATTATTATTATTATTATTATTATTATTATTATTATTATTATTACATCCTGTCTAATTTTCTGTTTCCCTTTCTGCATCTGTTTTTGGTTGAGCAAAGAAATGACTGAGCTTGGAGATGGAGCGGATTCCATGACTGAGCCAAATTAAATCCATCCCTGGATAGAGCCAGGCTTTTCGAATCTCTGGGTCCCCTAAATAAATTAGGTAATATCAGCCAAAAAAGGCAGTAACCCCCTTCCCTACTTCCTCTTGCACAAACATTCATTTGCATTGTTCAATCATTTCAGACTCTATTCCTGAGGCTATTATTATTATATTAATTAATTAATTAATAATACTGCCGTGGGTTGTGGGTGTTGAATTGGAAAGGAAGAAGAAGGGAGACAATAAGAAAAATCCTCACAATGGAGAAACCATATAAATATTCAGAGTGTGGAGAGAACTTTAGTCAGAGCTCCCAGTCCACTTCCCATCAAGGAAAGCTCTTCGTTCAGAAGGAGAGCCTCACTTCACATGAAAGAACTAACGGGGGGAAGAAATTAGTGCTTGAAATGTGGGAAAAGCTTCCTTCGCAGCTCCACCCACAATTCCCATGAGATACTTCATACAGGGGACTGTTTGGAAAAAGCTTCATGCAGGTCAGAAACCAGATCAGTGCTTGGAATGTGGAAAGAGCTTCATTCAGGTGGTGAATCTAATTTTCCATGAAATATTTCCTGCAAGGGACTGTTTAGAATGTGGAAAAAGCTTCACCTAGGAAACCAGTCTCAATTTCCATTAAATAAAACACAGCGGGGATAATCAGAGAATTTTAGAAAATGGTATAAGGCATATGGTATAACTGGTATTAGGAAACTTCATGAGGAATTAAGGGGAGAGATAGCGTTGACCCGGAGTAGTTACAAAATTTGTGGTCTCTCCCCGAGTGCCAGGGACCCTCCTCCAAAGAGACCTTTTTTTAGTCAGAATTATTTCTTTTTTTCCAATCTTTGGCAATTAATTGGCAATTAATGTTCTCGCTGCCACTGTGGCGTAAATAAATATTTCCTTATTTTCTTTTGGTATACCTACATCCAATATTCCCAATAAAACGTCTTCTGTTTTTGGGGGGCAAAATGTTGTTCAAATCTTTTCTTTAGTTCTTCATACACCGTATCCCAGAAGCCCTTGATTTTATCACATAGCCACCCCATATGCAGAAGTGTCCCCTCTACTTGGTTACACCTCCAACATAATTTTGATTTTCTTTTATACATTTTACATATCTTGGTTGAACATCTTTATCAAATTTCCTTTTATTGCCTCACAAGCCGTAAAATTCCAACTCTCCTTCCATAATTTCCCCCATGATGTTAATTGAATAGGTTTCCGTAAATCCATAGCCAATTTGATCATTACCGCCTTTACCTGTTCATCCAGATCCTCTCACTCCAATAATATTCCATAAATTTTAGAAATTACTTTTGTTTTGTTTTTTAATGCCATATTTTTCACCCCATAGGGCGCACCTAGGTTTTTTTGGGGTGAAATAAAGGGGGGGAATTATTCCCCCCCCAGGTGCGGGAACCCCAGCCCCCAGAACAGGCTGTTATCTGCGACTTCGCCCAGCTCTCCCACAGCTTGTGTAGAGCTGCGCGAAGCCTGGGGGGGCGCTCAGCTCAGCGCGCCCCAAGCTTCTGGGTGCAGGCAGCTCTCCTCTGGCTCTCCAGGCTTCAGCAAAAGCCTGCATTCGCCCCATAGGACGCTTCATTTTTGGAGGGGGAAAAGTGCGTCCTATAGGGCGAAAAATACGGTAATTCATTATCCAATACTGAAATTGCAAAACCCTTTTTCTTGACAGCTTTGAAGACCTCATTTATTTGGTGATACTGGATCCACCCTGTTAGGTGGTGTTTTATTTCCTCCCGCAGTTTGGTCAGACTCATGCTGGTAGCTTCGAGAACACTGTCCAGCCACCTTGTCCTCTGTCGTCCCCTTCTCCTTGTGCCCTCCATCTTTCCCAACATCAGGGTCTTTTCCAGAGAGTCTTCTCTTCTCATGAGGTGGCCAAAGTCTTGGAGCCTCAGCTTCAGGATCTGTCCTTCCAGTGAGCACTCAGGGCTGATTTCCTTAAGAATGGATGCATTTGATCTCCTTGCAGTCCATGGGACTCTCAAGAGTCTCCTCCAGCACCAGAATTCAAAAGCATCCATTCTTCAGCGATCAGCCTTCTTTATGGTCCAGCTCTCACTTCCATACATCACTACCGGGAAAACCATAGCTTTTACTATATGGATCTTTGTCAGCAAGGTGATGTCTCTGCTTTTTAAGATGCTGTCTAGGTTTGTCTTTGCTTTTCTCCCAAGAAGCAGGCGTCTTTTAATTTCATGGCTGCTGCCACCACCTGCAGTGATCCAGGAGCCCAAAAAAGTCAAATCTCTCACTGCCTCCATTTCTTCCCCTTCTATTTGCCAGGAGGTGATGGGACCAGTGGCCATGATCTTCGTTTTTTTTATGTTGAGCTTCAGACCATATTTTGCGCTCTCCTCTTTCACCCTCATTAAAAGGTTCTTTAATTCTTCCTCACTTTCTGCCATCAAGGTTGTGATATTTCATCCGGCAATCTTAATTCCGGCTAGGGATTCATCCAGCCCAGCTTTTCACATGATGAATTCTGCATATAAGTTAAATAAGCAGGGAGACAATATACAGCCTTGCCGTACTCCTTTCCCAATTTTGAACCAATCAGTTGTTCCATATCCAGTTCTAACTGTAGCCTCTTGTCCCACATAGAGATTTCTCAGGAGACAGATGAGGTGATCAGGCACTCCCATCTCTTTAAGAACTTGCCATAGTTTGCTGTGGTCGACACAGTCAAAGGCTTTTGCGTAGTCAATGAAGCAGAAGTAGATGTCTTTCTGGAACTCTCTAGCTTTCTCCATAATCCAGCGCATGTTTGCAATTTGGTCTCTGGTTCCTCTGCCTCTTCTAAATCCAGCTTGCACTTCTGGGAGTTCTCGATCCACATACTGCTTGAGCCTTCCTTGTAGAATTTTAAGCATAACCTTGCTAGCATGTGAAATGAGTGCAATTGTGCGGTAGTTGGAGCATTCTTTGGCACTGCCCTTCTTTGGGATTGGGATGTAGACTGATCTTCTTCAATCCTCTGGCCACTGCTGAGTTTTCCAAATGCTGGCATATTGAGTGTAGCACCTTAACATAACAGCAGCATCTTTTAAAAATTTAAATAGTTCAGCTGGAATACCATCACTTCCACTGGCCTTGTTATTTGCAGTGCTTTCTAAGGCCCTTTTGATTTCACTCTCCAGGATGTCTGGCTCAAGGTCAGCAACCACACTACCTGGGGTGTACGAGACATCCATATCTTTCTGGTATAATTCCTCTGTGTATTCTTGCCCCCTCTTCTTGATGTCTTCTGCTTCTGTTAGGTCCTTACCACTTTGGTCCTTTATTATGGTAATCTTTGTACAAAAAGTTCCTTTCAAATCTCCAATTTTATTGATGAGATCTCTGTTTTTCCCCATTCTGTTGTTTTCCTCTATTTCTTTGCATTGCTCGTTTAAGAAGGCCCTCTTGTCTCTCCTTGCTATTCTTTGGAAATCTGTATTCTATTTCTTGTAGGTCTGCCTTGGATTCGTATCGAGATCATTCTATCATTTTTGAGATTTCATCCCAGTACAGCTTTTGCCACTCTTTTCTTGACTATGAGGGCCACTCCATTTCTTTTACGGGATTCTTGCCCACAGTAGTAGTTATGATGGTCATCTGAACTGAATTCGCCCATCCCTGTCCATTTTAGTTCACTGATGCCCAGGATGTCAATATTTATTCTTGCCATCTCATTTTCACCACATCCAACTTACCTTTCGGCTTTGGCCCAGCCGCTTCATCAGCTCTGAATCTACTTGTCCTTGTCCTCCTCTCTTCCCCAGTAGCATGTTGGACGCCTTCTGACCTGAGGGGCTCATCTTCCAGCGTCATCACTTTTATATGCCTGTTGTCTTTGTCCATGGAGTTTTCTTGGCAGGGCTACTGGAGTGGCTTGCCGGTTCCTCCTCCAGGTGGATCAGGTTTGGTCTAAACTCTCCACTATGACCTGTCCGTCTTGGGTGGCCCTGCACAGCTTAGCTCATAGCGTCTCTGAGTTATTCAAGCCCCTTCGTCACAACAAGGCAGTGAAAGTGGCCCAATTCAATTCCATATTTTTCTTTCCCCCAGTTATTGCTTCCTGAGGTGAATTCCACCAGGGGGTTTTAGGTTCCAAGACCACTTTATGTTTTTCCTATACTCTATATATCAATTTTCTTATTATATGATTCAAAATTGATTTCTTTCCATGTTTTAGTATGTTGTTGTTTAGTTATTTAGTCGTGTCCCACTCTTTGTGACCCCATGGATCAGAGCACGCCAGGCACTCCTGTCTTCCACTGCCTCCCGCAGTTTGGTCAGGGTTTTAATTGTCTTTAAATAGGTTGGTGTTTTCATTTGTCAGCCAGATTCCGAAATACGTAGCTTTATTTACTATTCCCAATCCTGATATTTTCTTTAGTTCTTCTTTTTCCTGTGTTGACATATTTTTTTGCTAGCATACTAGTCTTATTTTTATTTAATTTAAATCCTGCCACTTCCAAATTCAAGGATTTTCCCTATTATTTCTGGTATGCTTTCCTCCAGATTTTCAGAAGTTAGAATTACATTGTCTGCAAAGGCCTTCATCTTGTGCGACTTCTTCCCCCTTGTTAGACCTTTTATGCCTTGGTCACTCCTTGTTGTCATTGCTAAGAATTCTAGTTTCTGTCCCAGAAACTCCAGCGGGTACAGAATGCTGCAGCGAGGCTCCTCACAGCGTCTCTGCCATGGGAGCATATTCATCCAGTGCTTTTCAAGCTGCACTGGCTCCCGGTGGAGTACAGGGTCAGATTTAAGGTGCTGCTTTTGACCTTTAAAGCCCTTCACGGCCTAGGACCCTCGTACCTACGGGACCGCCTCGCCTGGTATGCCCCACGGAGAGCCTCAAGGTCCATAAATAACAACACCCTAGTGGTCCCAGGCCCTAAGGAAGTTAGATTGGCTTCAACCAGAGCCAGGGCCTTTTCAGCACTGGCCCCAACTTGGTGGAACGCTCTGTCTCATGAGACCAGGGCCCTGCAGGATCTGATCTCTTTCCGCAGGGCCTGTAAGACAGAGTTGTTCCGCCTGGCCTTTGGATTGGAGCCAATTTGATTCCCTCCGCCCCCTTTTTCTTTTTTCTTTTCCTTCTCCTGCAATGAGGCTCCATTTTAATATTTTAATGTTCCATTATTTTAATGTTGTATTTTATTTTTGTTTTTAAGTTGTAATCACTCATCTTGTTTTTATTATTGCTTGTAAGCCGCTCTGAGCCCGGCCTTGGCTGGGGAGGGCGGGGTATAAATAAAAAATTATTATTATTATTATTATTATTATTATTATTATTATTATTATTATTATTATTAGTACCGTAATAAAAAGTGGAGGCGAAAGGGGGCAGCCTTGCCTGGTCCCCTTACTTATTTTACTTCTCTTATTTCACTATTTAGTATCAATTTGGCTCTCTGATTTCAATATATTGCCTCAACACCCCTAAGAATATATTCTCCAAGTCCTGCTTTTTCTGTATTTTTTTCATGAATGTAATGGTTCTAGGGGTTGCTCGTGCGTAAGCCTGTGCAAACACCTGGCTGGGTTGCCTAAGTGAACCTTTTCTGTCCGGACAGCCACTCACCCGTGGCTGACTCAATCGCTGGCAGAATCCGTCAGTGGGCGTTTCTTAAACTTCTTCCAGCAAAGAAGCTCTTTGACGCCTAGTCTCCTCCTACTCTCTCTGCGCGGAAGCCTTCTGCGCAAGGAGGGCGTGGGCAGCGGAGGACCCCTACTCTCCCCGCTGGTCCCAGGCAAGGAGTCATGGGACCGCCTCACCGCTTCCCCCATCTGCCCCCCTTCTCCACTGGTGCTACGCTGATTCTCTTCCCCAGAAGATGGGCTGCTTCTCCCGATCCCTGGACGCTCTCTGGAATCCCTCTGGCTCTTGCTCTCTCCCTCCAGCACTGATGGCAGTTCCCTGACAATGAAGCTCCAAGAGATGTGGTCGAAGACCTATTCCGTGTCTATCAGCATCAAAATGGCTTTTTTATCTGATCTTGCTTCTAAATATTCTAAAATATCAATTATGTTTCTCATTTTATTGTGCATGTGTCTGCCTGGTAAGAAGCCAGCCTGATCTCTTTTTTTTATTTCATTCAATACTTTATTTTAATCTGTTGGCTAGGATGTTGGCAAATATTTTATAATCATTATTGAACAATGATATAGGTCTATAATTTTTTATTAGTGTTGGATCTGCTCCTTGTTTGGGTATCAGTGTGATAAATGCTTCTTCCCATGATTTTGGTATTCTTCCTTCCTTTAAAATTCCGTTCAGTACTGTTTCCTTGGTTCTGATAATATATCTTCTAACTTCTTATAAAATGCTGCCGATAATCCATCCGTACCTGGGGACTTTCCTATCTTTGCTTTTGAGATTGCTGCACCTCCATCATCACTGTTGGTAAATGTAGTTGTTCTGTTTTCCAATCTGCTATTGGCAGGAGTCCATTTTGTGCTATGTATCTTTCCATTTCCTCTTGGTCTTCTTCTTTTGCACGGTAAAACTTCCTATAGTAATTTAATTTTTCTTTGCATATTTCTTTAGGATCTTCAATTATTTTTCATTTTTCTATTACTCTCTCTTCTTATTTTTTCTTTAATTGTCATGCAAGTAGCCTACCTTATTTTTTTCGAACCACTGGAGAGGTATAGAAATGGGGCTTCTGTTGGGAAGGGGCCGCCCCATTTGTGCTTCTCCAGGGGCAGGAGAATATCTAGGGCAAGAGAATCCCTGCAGGGCCTCTGAGGCTGCCTTTCCTTCTTCCTCTCTCCCAGGACCCTCTAGCTTGTTTTGGCTCCATGACTCCTCAGGAAGGATAAAAGGAACAGATTCTGCAAAGCTAATGAGAATGGAAGGGGGAAGATGGACGGATGACCTGGTCAGATTGTCTCCTGCATCCCTCCTCTCAACCTCTGAGCATTCCCTCCCAGGGACCTCCGAGAGATCTGGTGAGTCCCAGGGGAGGGGAGATGGGGACCTAGATGGATGGAGCCAGAGAGGAATTGGAGTGTGGGGGGAGGCAGACAGGTGGATGGAGATGGAGAAGGGGAGGACCTTTTCGGGCTCCCCCACCTGCCTGCCTTCCTGCGCCTTTGTCATCTGCAGGCAATTTGAGCCAGGAATAGATCACAGCTCCCTGCCCGACGCGATGAATCGGCAGGTCTATCTAAATGTCTAAAACCAGTTCTGTGATCTGAATGCCCTGCCAATGTCAGCCAACTCACTGATCCTGCTTTGCAGTTTGAATGGAGATGGGGCCTCTGTGTGTTGTCTTTTTCTTTTTGGAATAACTTCTTATTTGCTTTTAAAAACAAGGATCATAGGACTAATAAATGATACAAATATGAAGACTAAGTCTTCGCATGCTATTTGCATATCAAAAATAGCAGAATAAATTTGCAGGAATATCTAGTAACATATGGTTCATCATTAGTGGTCGGTGTATGAGTTCTGGGTTCATGAATTGGTTTGAACTGAGTTATAGTCACTTTTCCTCTTCTGTTGCTAATGAAAAAATACAGAGTTGGTCTCCTCATGGACATGGGTGGGGGGTTCAAAGTGAAGAAAGTCATTTACGTATAAATTTAAATTTAGACCGACTAGATTGAGGCAACAGCTGATGGGGAGTGTTCAGTTGAACATGTTGCTGTTTGTTTCACAGACAAGGTGTAGATGTTCCATACATACCTGTATGTGATGAACTTCAACTCTTTGGCTGGAGACCAACAGCGTCTGGCATTCTAACATCCAGACAGTGAACCCAGAATGGAGGGATATCAACTGTTTCCTCTGTGAATGTTCTGCGTCTAGTCATGCCTTTTAAAACAGTGACCAGGCTTCTCTGAACCACCCAGGCCTTCTTAAATGCCGGCTTCAGAGTTTTTAGGGAAGTTGATGTAAATTCTGTCAGGCTTGTTGTTTTTGCTTCTGTTTGCATTTGATTGACCAAAGACATGACTGACCTTGGAGATGGAGTGGATTCCAGGGTTGAGCCAGAACAAAATCCATTCCAGATAAAAGCCAAGCAATATGTCAGTAAATACCAGCCAGAGAAAATGTTTGGAAAATGCTCTATAGATGGTATCTTACGCCGGCAAAATTGGCTAAAATTTATAGATCAGAAAATAAGACATGCTGGAAATGTGGTGAAGTGGAGGGAGACCTCTACCATATGTGGTGGCAATGGAACAAGGTGAAGGTTTTTTGGGAAGCAATTTATAATGAACTTAAAAAAGTTTTTAAATATACTTTTCCCAAAAGACCTGAGGCCTTTTTGCTGGGAATTATGGGTAAGGAAATAAAAAATGAAGATAAAAAAATATTTCTCTATGCCACCACAGCCGCAAGAATTATGCTGGCACAAAACTGGAAAACAGAAACTATACCTAACGTAAGTGACTGGCAGGTCAAAATGATTAACTATGCCGAGCTAGATAGATTAACAGGCAGAATACGAGACCAAGACGACCAGAAATTTCAAAAAAATTGGAGTAAATTTTGGAAATATATTGGAACGGATATATAGGAGGAACTGTCGGTATTAGAAAAACTTTATCAGCTAATAATTATAAACTTTAATAAACTAATTACGCAACCCGGGATTTATTTGATACTTACCAAAAGGGTGAAGGGAAGTCAAAGGCTAAGTAGAGCCTAATGTTTATATTATTTTTTGTATGATTGTACGCTTACTTTTTGTATAGCATGAAAATAGGATGAATAATTTATGTTAAAATGTTTATTTTTGTATTTGTTTGTCCTTTTTTCTTTTTTCTTTTACAAATTCTGAATAAAAATTTACTTGCAAAAAAAAAAGGGAAGTTGATGTAAATTCTGTCAGGCGTGTTGTTTTTGCTTCTGTTTGCATTTGATTGACCAAAGAGATGACTGACCTTGGAGATGGAGTGGATTCCAGGATTGAGCAAGAACAAAATCCATTCTAGATAAAAGCCAAGCAATATGTCAGTAAATACCGGCCAACAAAGACAGTGAAAACTATAGAGAGGCCCCACATCTAGCTATTTTTAGTTCTTCCTCTATCACAAGCATTAATTGACTTGGTTCAATGATCTGGAGCTCCATTTCTTCCTGAGGCTCTAATTCGCTTCTCTCTTCATTGCAGATGGAGATGAACTGGAAGGGAAGAACAAGGGGGAGGACAACAGAATCCACATAGCGGAGAAGTCAAATAAACATTCAGAGTGTGGAGAGAACATCCGTCCGAGCTCCCAGTGCACCTCCCGTCAAAGAAAGAGCTTCATTCGAAGGAATAGTCTCACTTCACACGAAAGAACACAGAGCAGGGAGAAATTGTATCAGTGCAGAGAATGTGGAAAGAGCTTTAATCAAAGCGCACATTTCACTTCCCATCAAAGAATTCATACCGGGGAGAAACCCTATCAGTGCTTGGAATGTGGGAAGAGCTTCAGTCTCAGGCACCATCTCACTTCCCATCGCAGAATTCATACAGGCGAGAAACCCTATCAGTGCTTGGAATGTGGGAAGAGCTTCAGTCTCAGGCAAAATCTCACTTCCCATCGCAGAATTCATACAGGGGAGAAACCCTATCAGTGCTTGGAATGTGGGAAGAGCTTTAATCAAAGCGCACATCTCACTTCCCATCAAAGAATTCATACCGGGGAGAAACCCTATCATTGTCTGGAATGTGGAAAGAGCTTCAGTCTCAGGCAAAATCTCACTTCCCATCAAAGAACGCATACAGGAGAAAAACCCTATCAGTGCTTCGAATGCGGGAAGAGCTTCAGGGAGGGGGCCAAGCTCACTTTGCATCAAAGAACTCATAAAGGGGAGAAACCCTATCAGTGCTTGGAATGTGGAAAGAGCTTCAGTCAGAAGGTGAATCTCACTTCCCATCAAAGAATTCATACAGGAGAGAAACCCTATCAGTGCTTGGAATGTGGAAAGAGCTTCACTGATAGCTCCAGTCTCACTTCCCATCGCAGAATTCATACAGGGGAGAAACCCTATCAGTGCTTGGAATGTGGAAAGAGCTTTAATCAAAGCGCACATCTCACTTCCCATCACAGAATTCATACAGGAGAAAAACCCTATCAGTGCTTGGAATGTGGAAAGAGCTTCAGTCAGAGGAACAGTCTCACTTCCCATCAAAGAACTCATACAGGAGAAAAACCCTATGAGTGCTTCGAATGCGGGAAGAGCTTCAGGGAGGGGGCCAAGCTCACTTTGCATCAAAGAACTCATAAAGGGGAGAAACCCTATCAGTGCTTGGAATGTGGAAAGAGCTTCAGTCGGAAGGTGAATCTCACTTCCCATCAAAGAATTCATACAGGAGAAAAACCCTATCAGTGCTTGGAATGTGGAAAGAGCTTCAATCGGAAGGATAGTCTCACTTCCCATCACAGAATTCATACTGGGGAGAAACCTTATCAGTGCTTGGAATGTGGAAAGAGTTTTAATCAAAGCGCACATCTCACTTCCCATCAAAGAATTCATAGAGGAGAAAAACCCTATCAGTGCTTGGAATGTGGAAAGTGCTTTAATCAAAGCGCACATCTCACTTCCCATCAAAGAATTCATACTGGGGAGAAACCCTATCAGTGCTTCGAATGCGGGAAGAACTTCTGGGATGGGAGAAACCTCACTTTGCATCAAAGAACTCATACAGGGGAGAAACCCTATCAGTGCATGGAAGGTGGAAAGAGCTTCACTCATAGCTCCCATCTCACTTGCCATCAAAGAATTCATACTGAGGGGAAACCAAAAAAGAGAAATAAAACAAAAAATATTAAACCATCCTTACAAAATACAATTGTATAGAAAAGAGAAGAGGGGGGGATATAAACTAAAAATACTGTTTATGACATTTGTATCATATATATAATATCATTCGTCAACCCATAGAAAGGCAGGCTCCCCCACTTCTCCCTTGCGTTACCCCCTCTTCTCCCCATATCCCACCCTGAGAGATCCTTCCTTCCCTGCGTTCCTTGCAGGTCCCTCGCACCTCCAACTCTCCTCTTCCTATGTGTGTCCTCCTAAATTCAAAATAAAGGAATCTTAATAGAAAATATTAAAAATATAAAAAATACAAAAAAATGATGATGATGATTTATTGATACCCTTGTAAGGAGAATCAGAACTTACAGGGTTAAACAGTTCTGAGTGACATCTCACATTCTGAGGCGTGGTTATGTTCACATACGGGAAACTTTCTTTGTGTGAAGCTCTTTCGTTTTTGACTGAGAGGCGAGAAGATGCCAGCCATTTCGCCGGGCTGATTTATGATGTTTTTCTACTCATTAAAGACTGTTGGAGATCAGAAAGAAAGCTTGCATTCAGTCTGATTTATTACCCACACAAGGCAACAGTTTTCCTGCCGCTGCAAGGACTCTGCTAAGTAAGAGAGCCGAGGGGGCTCATGTTTTCTATCGGCATGGACAGTGATGCAGCAAGAAGCGTACTGGACGCCATCTTATCTTCATAGGTTATGGGAAGCCAGCTGAGCTGGAGCCAGTTGGAGCTTTTGCCTAATGTTTTGAGGCAGAGAAGCTCGCTGGGGAGGATCTCATCTTCAGGACCAGGTGCCAGGGAGCTGCTGCTACGTGAGTACGCTGAGCCCCGGGGGAGAAGATGGCAGACGGCCAGGAGTCATATTCCGTCCCTTTTGAAAAAATGGCAGAAATTGGGAGGAGTGGTCCAGGAATCTGAAGGCCTGGCTGGTAGCCAAGGGTCTGTGGGAGGCGGTCCAAGGGCCTCCACAGCAAGCTGCAGCCGGTGCTTCAGCTGCCCATGCTTCGCAGAGGAGGAATCAGAAAGCCCTGGGAGCTATAGTGCTCAGTTTGGAGGGCTCATAGCTTCCTTTGGTAGAGGGGCTTGAGACTGCTCATGAGGCCTACCAGGCACTAGAGAGAGTGCACCACAGGACCACAGCTGGGGCAAAAATCCACACTACCAGACGCTTGTTTGAGATGAAGCTGCGTCCTGGTGATAGCATCAGACAGCGTGTAACTGAGATGCTTTCTGTTTTCAACCAGCTGAGACTGTTGCAAGTCAACTTTTCTGAGGAACTGAAAGTTTATATTTTGCTCAGCTCTTTGGACAAAAGTTATGACAATTTGTGTCTAACTTTGGAATCGATGAATCCAGCCGATCTTACGCTTCAGTATGTGACTGGTAGCTTGTGTGACGAACAGGAACGCCGACTCAGAGAAGGCCGTGCTGGCACAGAGAGCCCTGCCGGGTGCAGAGGGGGGGGCCAGTCCAGCAGAGGGCACAGTTCAGGCTTTTTCCACTTGTCGCTGTTTTATCTGTGGGTCTGTTGACCATCTGCGTCGATCCTGTCTGCGGAGAGCCAGAGAGGCTGGGCAGGATGTCTCCAAGGTCGCTTCCCATGGCAGTCAGCCAGGTTTCCATGGCAGCCAGTCCAGGAGAGGAGGTCAGCATGGGAATGCAAAGGGAGGACGTGACACAGGGAGTGACGGTTCTTATCAGCTTGCAGCTGCCTCCATGGCAACGCTATGGGACAACTCCAGTGAGGGCAGCATGCTACGTTGGGTCATCGACTCAGGAGCCAGCCATCATCTGATGCCAGCACCACCTGGTGGTGAAATGTGGAACTGCAGGGCTGTTTCAACTGGAAAAACAGTCGTTTTTGCTGATGGCTCACAGAGACATTTAACCACTGTTGGCAATTTGTTTGTTTCTTTTTTACAGGCGGAGCTGGAGGTCTACGTTGTGCCTGGAATGACATGTTGTCTTTTATATGTATCTTCTCTTTTACAGGAGGGGTATAAGGTTTGCTTTGAAAATGATGTCTGTTCTATTTCCAGGGGTGGGAGACAACTGGTCAGTGTTGCATGTCAGAACAACCTTTGTTCTGGAGACACCTCTGGAGGGTAAGAGGGACGCTGAGACAGCACAGGCTAAGTGTGTTAACGTTCCCACTCATGATTCATGTGCTCATTTGTGGCACAGAAGAATGTCGCATGGCTGTTGGAAAGATATCCAGAAGTTGCCTGAATGCACTGTAGGTTGCAAGATGAAAGCATATGATAAATTCCTAGATTGCAGGGCATGCAGAAGGGCAAAGGTACAAAGGTGCAGTTATCCCAGATCGGAGAGGGTAACCACAAAGCCTTTTGAGCTTGTGCACACAGACCTTAGTGGTCCCATGCCAAGGCCGAGTCTGGGTGGGGCCAGGTTTGTGCTTACGCTGACAGATGATTTTACCCAGAACGGGTGGTTCTTCTCACTGAAACAGCAAAGCGAGGCAGCGCAACTGATCAAAGACGGTTGCGGCGGTGGAACTACAGTTTTCCACCAAGGTGCAGAGTTTTAAGAGTGACCGAGGCGCAGAGTTCTCTGGGTCTGCTCTGCAGAGTTTCTTCCGCCAGAAGGGAATACGTCACAGGTTGACGGGTGCTGCTTCTCCTCAGGAGAGTGGCGTGGCGGAGCGCAGGAGCAAGGCACTGGCTGAAACAGCTGACGCTCTGCCTCAGAGCTTTTGGGCTGAAGCCTGGAGGACAGCCAACTTCACGATGAACAGGTCCTATAACTCTGTTGTAGGTGACACACCGTATTTTTTGCTGCACCGGAAGAAACTGAAGGTGCATTTCTTCCGTGTGTTCAGTTGCGAAGCTTGGGTGCTTGTGCCAAAGGCTCAACGAAAGAAAGGTGACCTGAGGTCCTGGGAAATGATCTTTTGTGGGTACGAGCCTGCGACAAAAGGGTGGAGGTTTGCCTATCCAGAAGGTGATCAGTCCAGGCTTCTAATCAGCAGAAATGCTGAGTTCTGTGAGCAGAATGGTTGGTCAAGGATCCTTGCGAATCCTGACGTTCTCTCAGAATGTCTGTCTGATTCTGAGGAGGAGAGAGAGTCAGAAGCTAAACCTGTTGATGAGGACCAGGGTCAAGAACAGGGAGGGGAATCTCCACAGGTTGTTAAAAGAGAGCCCAAGAGTGAGCCTTCGTCTCCCATTAGCAAAGTGCAGGAGGCCCGAAGATGCAGTAAGTCAGAGGGGGAGTCTTCTGGTATCAGTGACACACCTGCTGACCCCAGTGGGTCAGAGGGGGCACCTGAGACAGTGCTCAGACGTTCCGCACACACCACAAAGGGGGTACCACCTGAGAGGTTTCAGGTCACCAGCGTGTGGGTTGGTTTCGCACAGTGCGAACCTGAGAGTTTTGAGGAGGTTCAACAGTTGCCTGAGACAGAAGCCAGGAAGGGGCAAGAGGCAATGGGAAAGGAGTTGAACTCAATGAGGTCTTTAGATGTGTGCTCGACCGCAAAGCTGCCAGAGGGCAAGCAGGCCGAGAGCTGTGCACAGACAGATAGACAGATGCAAGGTTTTGGCAAAGAGCTTGGTAAGAAGTTCCAGGTGTCTGACTGTGCAGAGGTCAGAACGCCCATGGAGTCCAACTCTGTGAAGGGTTGTGTTTGGGGAGAGTTATACTCACAGTTTCCCTCAGGATGCGAGATGAGAGGGTGTGTGAGGAGAATCAGAACTTACAGGGTTAAACAGTTCTGAGTGACATCTCACATTCTGAGGCGTGGTTATGTTCACATACGGGAAACTTTCTTTGTGTGTGAAGCTCTTTCGTTTTTGACTGAGAGGCAAGAAGATGCCAGCCATTTCGCCGGGCTGATTTATGATGTTTTTCTACGCATTAAAGACTATAGGAGATTAGAAAGAAAGCCTGCATTCAGTCTGATTTATTACCCACACAAGGCAACAGTTTTCCTGCCGCTGCAAGGACTCTGCTAAGTAAGAGAGCCGAGGGGGCTCATGTTTTCTATTGGCATGGACAGTGACGCAGCAAGAAGCGTACTGGACGCCATCTTATCTTCATAACCCTTCCCCTCTGGCTGGATTTCCCCAGTCACTCTGGCCAGCTTCCAACAAAATATTAAAATACAGTAATGCATCAAATATTAGAATAGAATCATAGAATCATAGAGTTGGAAGAGACCACAAGGGCCATCGAGTCCAACCCCCTGCCAAGCAGGAAACACCATCAGAGCACTCCTGACATATGGTTGTCAAGCCTCTGCTTAAAGACCTCCAAAAAAGGAGACTCCACCACACTCCTTGGCAGCAAATTCCACTGTCGAACAGCTCTTACTGTCAGGAAGTTCTTCTTAATGTTTAGGTGGAATCTTCTTTCTTGTAGTTTGGATCCATTGCTCCGTGTCCGCTTCTCTGGAGCAGCAGAAAACAACCTTTCTCCCTCCTCTATGTGACATCCTTTTATATATTTCAACATGGCTATCATATCACCCCTTAACCTCCTCTTCTCCAGGCTAAACATGCCCAGCTCCCTTAGCCGTTCCTCATAAGGCATCGTTTCCAGGCCTTGGACCATTTTGGTTGCCCTCCTCTGGACACGTTCCAGTTTGTCAGTGTCCTTCTTGAATTGTGGTGCCCAGAAGTGGACACAGTACTCCAGATGAGGTCTGACCAGAGCAGAATACAGTGGCACTATTACTTCCCTTGATCTAGATGCTATACTCCTATTGATGCAGCCCAGAATTGCATTGGCTTTTTTAGCTGCCGCGTCACGCTGTTGGCTCATGTCAAGTTTATGGTCAACCAAGACTCCTAGATCTTTTTCACTAGAGGAGGGAGAAAGGTTGTTTTCTGCTGCTCCAGAGAAGCGGACACGGAGCAATGGATCTAAACTACAAGAAAGAAGATTCCACCTAAACATTAGGAAGAACTTCCTGACAGTAAGAGCTGTTCGACAGTGGAATTTGCTGCCAAGGAGTGTGGTGGAGTCTCCTTCTTTGGAGGTCTTTAAGCAGAGGCTTGACAACCATATGTCAGGAGTGCTCTGATGGTGTTTCCTGCTTGGCAGGGGGTTGGACTCGATGGCCCTTGTGGTCTCTTCCAACTCTATGATTCTATGATTCTATGATTCACATGTACTGCTCTCAAGCCAGGTGTCCCCCATCTTGTATTTGTGCCTCTCATTTTTTTTGCCCAAGTGCAATACTTTACATTTCTCCCTGTTAAAATTCATCTTGTTTGTTTTTGCCCAGTTCTCTAATCTGTCAAGGTCGTTTTGAAGTGTGATCCTGTCCTCTGGGGTGTTAGCCACCCCTCCCAGTTTGGTGTCATCTGCAAATTTGATCAGGATGCCCTTGAGTCTATCATCCAAGTCGTTGATAAAGATGTTGAATAAGACCGGGCCTAAAAGCTTCCCTAAACAGGGCTGCCTTCAGATGTCTTCTTAAAGTCTGGTAGTTGTTTTTTCCTTTGACATCTGCTGGGAGGGTGTTCCACAGGGCAGGCACCAAAAAGAAAACTCCCATCTCCATCTGAAAATCATCTGTAGCAACAATAATTCATAATTTGCACTCCAGAATAAACCCAGCTGTATTTAGCATACAGTGGTGTAGTGCAGTGTTTCCCAACCGGTGTTCCGCGGCACACGAGTGTGCCGTGAGACGTTGCCTCGTGTGCCGCGAGATGTTGCCTGGAGGGAGGCGGGCGAGTCGGGCGGCGAGAGGCGGGGCGGCGGCGGCGAGGAGAGGCCGCGCCTCCTGCTGCTGCCTGGCGCTCCTCCTCGCAGCCGGCAGCGCTGCCTGAGCGCCTCCGCGCGACTCTGCCTCGCTGGGTTTGGTCTCCCAGCAGAGACGGGTCACACGCGCACCTCCCTCCCTCCCTCAGCCTGCGCGGAGGGAGAGCCAGAGAGAGGCATCGCTCCTGCGCGGCGGGAGAGGGAGCAGCCGGAGCGATGCCCCAAACGAACGCATGGGACCGGAGGGGAAATCCTCTCCGAGGAGGATTGAGCGCAGCTGAGAGAAGCCTTTCGAGGAGCTGCCGTGTCCCCTGGAAACCCCCTTCCCAGCTCTGCCTGCCGTGGGGCTCGTATCACCCTTTAAAGGGCGCAGGAAACTAGAAATGTGGGGACTTGGGGTTTTCCTCAGGCTGAATTCCGAGCCTTTTCACAATCTGGTGGCGGGAGAGAGGGGAATCAGCTGCGAGGGAGGAAATAAAAGGAGCTGCTCGCCTTTCCTATGGCCAGGCTACACAGCTGCTGTTTGCAGCCCCGTCTGAACGCCGCCTCGCCAACCCCGTCGATGGTTTCTTAGGCACCCCCCTCCCTCCAAACCTGCTTCGCCCTGGGACGTGCCTATAACTCGTGGTTCTGATGTCCCAACGCTCCCACGGGGCACATTTCATTCAGGCGGAGGAGGGGGTCGTTGGCTAACGGCCAACAGGCAGAAAGGACTGTCCAACAATGCGATTATCCACACACACGCATCTGATCCATGGATTAACATCAAAATCCTTGCATTAATGCTCACTGCTAAGGAACCAGTGGGTCATTAGGCTTTCAGATGCACTTTGAACAAAGAGATGTTCAAAGGGAAAGCTGCTTTTAATAACGCTGCTTTTGCAGGTCTCATCCAGCATCTTTTCAGTACACCCAGTTAGGATTCAGCAGTCCAGTTGTACACTCTTGGGTATTTAGCATTAGCTTAAGGCGTGCAATAATCACATGCCCACTTTTGCAGCATCTTCATAGCATCCCAAGTCACTCTTGGAATGCTCTCTTTATCATACCCTCCAAGTGTTTACTTGTGTAACACACCCTACCATATCTTGCAGAGAAGCACTTCAGAGAGGGCCAAAACCCCCCACACTTGGTGCCATTTTCATCTACACATGCAGCAGAGTAAGTTGACCCAGAATAGTACCAATTCAGATGGCAGATGGGAGAATGACAGTGCTGAATGCTTTCCCATGTAGAACAGTCCCTGCAAATAAAAACCTCGCATATTTGGAAGAGGAATGCTAGCCTAACCATTACCTTCTATGCTGTTACTTTTTTTTTTTTTTTTTACATAAGTAAAAAGTGACCTTTCCCCATCTGGCATGGTGGTGTGCCTCGAGATTTTTTTCATGAAACAAGTGTGCCTTTGCCCAAAAAAGGTTGGGAAACACTGGTGTAGTGGTTAAGAGCGGTAGATTCGTAATCTGGGGAACCGGGTTTGCGTCTCCGCTCCTCCACATGCAGCTGCTGGGTGACCTTGGGCCAGTCATACTTCTCTGAAGTTGCTCAGCCCCACTCACCTCACAGAGTGTTTGTTGTGGGGGAGGAAGGGAAAGGAGAATGTTAGCCGCTTCGGGTAGTGATAAAGCGGGATATCAAATCCAAATTATTCTTCTTCTCCTCTTCACCAAGATGACACTTCCCCTTCATCTCCCTCCCTAGCCCAGCTTTCAAATCTTAACCAACTCAGACAGTGCAATATGACTCTTATAATGATCGTCTAATAATCCAAATTAGTATTTCTCCAGCTTCTTGGTCCAGTTTCTATAAAGCCTTTTAAAAACTGTCCCAACAAATCTCAGCCAAGTCACAATGGAAAAATCTGGTCTCTTATAATGTTCATCCTATCCTGCTTCCTCTTCTTTCTTCTTTTACTAATCTTTGGACTTTTTAATCCACTGGGGATGGGGAAGCAGGCATCTTAATTCCCTTTCATCAAACGAGATCATAGCTTGCATTGTTCACCGTTTCCGGAGTTCATAAGATCCGCAGAGACGTGGGAACCCATCCTGACCCATTGGTCCGAACAGTCTCTTAGCACCCTGCCAGCCCCCCCATCCGGGCCCATAACCTTCCTCGTGTTTGCCTCCTTTCATATTCACCTCGCTTCTCCCTCTTCCACCCTGGCAGCATTTCCTGTAGGTAGTGAGGCCAATAGCTCTGCCATCCCTGTTGGTGTCACCTCAAATCGGGCAAAGAAGGTCTTCAACTCTCCCACCAAGGAAGCCGTACTCTCTACCACTGATGTATTTCTCGATTTATAACCAGTCAGATGTTGAACTCCCTGCCACATTTGTCTAGTATCATTTCTTAGATGGTCCTCGATTTTTTCAATTTCGTTGTTCTGTATGGGACAATGACCATAAAGGTTATCGTGTTGTATTGAGACTCATCTGGAAAGTGCCATTTCATGTTCCTTTCCCTACTTGCCAGGAGTCTGAGCTCCATTTGGGGTCCCTCCTTCTGCCCCCCAAGGTTCCTCCAAGGCCTTGGGGAAGGAAACTGAGGCAGGCTCTGCTTGCTCCCCAGGGCCCTTCGGGGGGGGCTGCCTCTTCCTCTGGCCATGGCACCCCCAGGAAGCCTTGGAAGAAAGGCAGGAGACCCTCAGCAGAGAACAGCCAAGTCCGGTTCTTCTCCGCAATGTCTTCCTCTTCTGAGAGCTCCCTCTCTTTCTTGTCTGGGCTGGACTGGGAGGACCCCAGTTCAGCCAGTTCCACAGGGATCTGGAGTGGGGGCAACTTCTGTTGAACTACTGCCTGAGGCAGGGGAACAAGCGAGGGCCGCCCAGAAAGGGCTCCTGGGGCCCCAAGGGGCCAGCAGGGGAGTCTCCAGCCTCGTCTGGGAAAGAGCCCCCCATTCCCCTAGGCCTGCAGGTGGAGCCCTTCTAGTGCTGACTCTTGGGGTGACCAAGGATGCTGCTCCGGGGGTCAAACTCCCCTGAGGGAACCCTCCACCTTTGTGGGGATAAAGCCCTTATTATTACTACTACTACTACTGTTATTCGCCTCCTCCTTGGGCCTTTCCCTCCTGGCCCCCTTCGCAGACCCCGGCGGATCCCCCAAGGCCGCTTGCCTGGCGTCTCCCAAGGGAGAGGCCTCCTCCGTGGGGCCCACATGGCGGGGAGAGAGGCTGCCCTGCGGAGGCCAAGCCATCATGGCAGGAAGGCGGCTGAGGACCCAAGGTGCCGCCCTCCTTCACCCGGGAGGAGAGACCCCGAGAGCGTGGGACCCCCGAGGCCCACAGGGGAGCCATGGCTTCTCCTCAGGGAAAAACAAAATGGCGTCCCCTCCTCCTCTTTCGGAAAAGGGCGGGAAACCCCTTCTTCTCCTGGCCCTGCCGCCTCGCTGGGCTCCTCCTGGGCCTGCCTGGCCACGGGGGGGGGGGGAATCCAGCTGCCTCAAATAATGGGGGGAAAGAGGAATAGGAAGAGAAGGAAGGAGAAATGAAGGAGAAGCTGGGAGGGGAGCAGCCATGAGGGAAACTCAGAGGGAAAACTCCCTCAGGAAAGCGGGCGAAGGAGAGGAGGAGGAGGAGGCCCCGGGGAATCTGAAAGGGGATTGGCCAGCTGCCCAGTGGAGAGGCCTCTGATTGGTCCAGCCCGGCTCTGGGGCGGGAAATGGGGTCAGATGGTTCTGGGAACCCAGTAGAAACTGGTTTTCTGGCAGGAAACACAGAAAGGATGGCAGGTGTCCCTCTTCCTTTGAACTGGAGTCCGGAGTCAGCTCTGTCAGACTTCTTTCTGGAATAAGAAACGCCCTCCTTTCCTGCTGGGTCTCAAACAGGGGCAAGTCAAGCTCAGCGCCACCTCCAACCCCCTCCCCACTTTAAAAGCACCACTTTGAGAAGCAGCAACTCTCAAATACAAAGAAATCAGCACCTCCACCTGCTAACATTTCCCCCCTCCGCTTGGTATTCAGGGAGGGCTTTTCTTAGCCCCTCATCCCCCCCCCCAATTCAAAATAAGGGGCAGGCCGGCTGGAGACCCTTCCCTCCAACCCCCTTACCATTATTTAATGGCATCCCAGTTATATGTATTACTCTTGTCCCAAAAAGAGCCTCAGCTTCAGGGGTTCTTCTGAATGAGCTGCCAGGAGAAGGCGCCTGAGCCTGACTCTCCAGTGGCAGAAGGTTCCCTAGGACACTCCAGGCTCAACGTGGGTCAAACGCTGAGGAAAACTTCTTGGAGCAACTTTTGGGAAAAGGGGAATACATGTAACCAGGATGCCATTATATAACGGTAAGGGGGTTGGGAAATAGGAGTGCCTGATCACCTCATCTGTCTCCTGAGAAATCTCTATGTGGGACAAGAAGCTACAGTTAGAACTGGATATGGAACAACTGATTGGTTCAAAATTGGGAAAGGAGTACGGCAAGGCTGTATATTGTCTCCCTGCTTAGTTAACTTATATGCAGAATTCATCATGCGAAAGGCTGCGCTGGATGAATCCGAAGCCGGAATTAAGATTGGCGGAAGAAATATCAACAACCTCAGATATGCAGATGACACAACCTTGATGGCAGAAAGTGAGGAGGAATTAAAGAACCTTTTACTGAGGGTGAAAGAGGAGAGCGCAAAATATGGTCTGAAGCTCAGCATCCAAAAAACGAAGATCCTGGCCACTGGTCCCATCACCTCCTGGCAAATAGAAGGGGAAGAAATGGAGGCAGTGAGAGATTTTGCTTTCTTGGGCTCCAGGATCGCTGCAGATGGTGACAGCAAAATAGAGCCCATCATCCCAGGATCTCTGAAATGAACAAATAAATGCACAGGGTGGTCCAGATCGAACTCTTCCACGGATCAATGTTTGCCACGTCCAAAATGGAAAGCAAGAGCAGAGCAGGGTCCTCCAAACATCCGCAGGGGTTTGGGATCTAGGCATTCAGCTGCCCAAGGCACTTGCGAAGACCTAGATCTGGGCTCCTTGGGGCACATGGGGGCGGGGAGGGCAGGCTCTAAGCGCAGCCGCAGAGGGAAGGGCAGGCTCGGTGCGCTGGGTTTGGCAAGGGTTAAAAGGAGCAGAGCTGGATTCCTAGAGAGGACGGGAAGTGAAGGGGGGGAAGGTCCTCCATGGGTAAATTCCCTCCCTCCCCCCTCCCTCCCTGCTTTCTTCTCTCTCCTTTGCAAAAGCCCCTCCTGGAATCCGGTGAGTCCCCTATTTCCTCCCTCTGAGGGTGCAATGGGGAGAAGGGGGTCCCAGGGGGGCAGGGAGGGGGCGTGGGGGTCCCTGCTCAGATCATACATAGTGGGGGCAGACCCCCAAGTCAGGGAGCAGAGGGTCCTCCTTTGTCCTCTCTGCCAAGTTCTTCCTTTGGGATCCAGATGCTGCCTTCCTCTTTAGGGAGGGGGCTTGGGGTCAAGGAAAACTGGGCAGGTAAAGAAACCCCCTTCAGGTTTAGGGATTATTATGGTGTGGAATGGGACGCGGGTGGCGCTGTGGGTTAAACCACAGAGCCTAGGACTTGCCGATCAGAAGGTAGGAGGTTTGAATCCCCGCAATGACGGGGTGAGCTCCCGTTGTTTGTTCCCAGCTCTTGCCAACCTAGCAGTTCAAAAGCGCGTCAAAGTGCAAGTAGATAAATTGGTACCACTCGGGCGGGAAGGTAAACGGCGTTTCTGTGTGCTGCTGTGGTTCGCCAGAAGTGGCTTAGTCATGCTGGCCACATTTATACAAGGATTAAGACCCATCATTAAAATACACAACAAAATTGTTCCAGTAAGATACTGAAATAAGTATGCAAGAAAAGAATAGTATTAAAACAATGCAGCTATTAAGAGGCAGAAAAGAACAGAGCAATGTGTAGAAAAATATCATCTTTCTTCTCCCTGTTTCTCTTAGGGTCCAGTGTGCTTTGAAGACGTAGCTGTTCCTTTCCCAGAGGAGGACTGGGCTTTGCTGGATCCTGACCAGAGAGCTCTGCAGAAGGAAGTCAAGGAGGAGAATCCTGGGATCGTGGCCTCTCTGGTAAGGCTCCCTGCTGGATCATGAGATCAGTTTTGAAATTCCATACAGATCTCTGAAGGACAAACCTCCTCTATTTTGAGGGAGCCCCATAGCGCCACCTGCAGCATCTGAGATGTTAACACACCCACAACTCTCCATAGGAGATGCATCTCCTGTTCTGTCTGGGAATATTCTTCCACCAGTCCTGCCTTTTCCAACCAGGATGAGGCTGCTCTGAGCTGCCCAGGCCTTCTTCCATGTAGGCTTCAGAGATCTCAGGGACGTGGAGGTACATCCTGTCAAATTTTCTCAAATTTTTTTCTCAAAAAAGGCAGTAATTCATTTCCCTTCTCCCTCTTTCACAAGCAGTCATTTGCATTGTTCAATCATTTCAGGCTCAATTTCTTCATCAGCCTAAACTTAATAATAATAATAATAATAATAATACTGCCATATAACAGCAGATTGTAGGTGGTGAATTGGAGAGGAAGAAGAAGGGAGACAACCAAGAGAATCCACACAATGGAGAAATCATATAAATATTAAGAGTGTGGAGAGAACTTTAGTCGAAGCTCCCAGTCCACTTCCCATCAAGGAAAGCTCTTCGTTCAGAAGGAGAGCCTCACTTCACATGAAAGAACTAACGGGGGGAAGAAATTAGTGCTTGAAATGTGAGGAAAAGCTTCCTTTGCAGCCCCATTCTCAACTTCATACAGGGGAGTGTTTGGAAAAAGCTTCACCTGGAAAACCTGTCTCAGTTTCCATTCAATAAATCACAGCAAGGATAATCACAGAATTTCAGAAAACGGTATAACCGGTATCAGGAAACTTGATGAGGAATTAAGGGGAAAGACAGTGTTGACCCAGAGTAGTTACAAAATGCATGTTCTCTCCCCAAGTGCCACAGACCCTCCTCCAAAGAGAGCTTCTCTGAAGAAAGCACAAGCAAAAATTACTCAATTTAACGTGAATAAGGAAAATGAGGAGGTGGCTAAGAAACAGCAGGAGCCAGATCCTATTACAGACCTTATAGGATCTCTCAGCAGCTCTGAGGATGAGCAGAAAGAGGTTTTGGGCCCAGGCAGCTCAACTGCTAAGTCATCTCTGGCACTGAGACCAGGAGCTCAAGCGACTCAAGGCCAAATTCAGGCTAAACAAGTAGAGGAACTAATCTGAAAGAAAAATTCAAAATTAAAGCAAGTATAAAAGACTGCTACTCCCAAACCTCTGGGACCAAAGAGGGAATTATCAGTCTTGGCTTGTAGTACTAAAAGAGAACACTTAAAATCCTTTTTGGCTGACTGTAATAAAATTCTTACCATCCTGATAGGTACTTGTAAAACCTTCTGAATAAAATCTAGCAGAGTCTGTGGCACCAGATAATACAACAATATTTCTTTCCCTACCATTAAAAATAGATCAACAAGGGAGGCTTAATTCGTCCACATGGCAAAAGGAGGTCTAAAAGTACAAAGAAGAGCAAAAATGTTAAAAATTTTAAAAATAGTGCAATATTAAAAAGTTGACTTAAAAATACTCTTTAACTTACTTAAGAGCAGCTCATGCTCTGGGTCCAGACAGAACACTAAGAAGCTTGTACTATGCTAGAATCTGCACACCAGATCCCTATATCAATATGAAACGATATCAAATGGTCTGATGTCCTGTCAGAAGCCAAAACCAAACCAACTAGGGAGAGGGTTTTCATAAAAAGGAATTGGAAATGGGTGCTGTCTCAAAATAAGCTACTTCTCTCAAGCTACCCTAAGCCTTTGGGAATCTTGTCACAAGAGGAGCGTAAAGTTTGTGAATATGGTGTCTAAGCACAGAGAATATCTAAGGAGGAGTGGTGTATCAGTCTCAAGATTATTCAGAAATGTGGCATCACCAGCTCCTCTGCTTCCACATTAAGCAACACCTCCAAAAAGTCCTCAATCCAAGGCAGACTATTGTCCTTTAGTTGACATATACTCTGCAGGTAACAATCCTGACTAGTCAGCTGACCTGGACCCCAAGGAACCCCCTAACTCAGACAGCCCTGGGAAGGACCTACTTGACAGAACTGAAAAGAATTGATTGCATGCCTTCTGTGCTCTGCCATAAGAAGCCCAGAATGAAATATTCTCCAGATTTGACCTCTGACGTTCCTGCCTAATGAGTTTGAAGAAGGAACACAAGGGCTGATGCAAGTAGAACTTGACCCTTTGTGCTCCAGATCCAGCCCACCAGATATTCCAGCATGAGTTGAATTGATGGGCTGAAAAGCCACCTCCCCCCACCAGCAGGTTAATGAACCCTCTTTCCTACCAATTGGAGATGAAAAGCTTCCCCAAAGATTTGGTCCCCATGCAAGAGGCAAATATGGCCACAACACTGCCTGGCTTGCAATGAGAGAGCTCAAAGAGCGTCAAGAGGACTCTCCATAGAAAGCACCAAGCATGGGGCCACTTGTTACATTACATGTTACATTAGCTACTCGTCTGTTTTCTGCCCATGCTCTGGGGTTGCAGTTTTCAGGCTTAGGGACAGGATGGTAACTCGTTTTGGCACCAAGTTCTGTCCATAAGCCCCAATGAGTTCAATGGGA
The DNA here is from genome assembly GCF_964188305.1 of Podarcis bocagei. Lineage (NCBI taxonomy): Eukaryota > Metazoa > Chordata > Lepidosauria > Squamata > Lacertidae > Podarcis > Podarcis bocagei. Next base: position 561,819 of record NC_138126.1, read on the forward strand.
TCTACTCTCAGGTCACTACTGTACAGAGCAGGCCAGCGTTACAAAGTGAGGTGAGGAGCAAAGAGCTGAAATTGGAGTCACTGGAATTGCTTAGAAATGGGGCTTTTGAGGCTTCTGGTTCAGGTCTGCCTTAATGGATGCCGCTCCCATGATAGCAGAGATCGTTAGCAAAGAATAAACAGATGATTTGAGGGTAATTGTCCTTAATTCAAGCTGCGTGCTGGAACAAATGGACCAAGATAATAAACCACTAAATTTAGATACAAAGCCGAAACAATTTGAACTGGAAAGAAGACTTCCATTGATGAAAAATGTATGTTGTTGGGGAGCGGGGAGCCTTTACTCTTTCTTTCTTTATATATATATCATGTTTGTAACATAAATGATTCGGCAGCACACACACCCCAAATGCTAACAAACTGATAAAAAGCAAGAGGAGATAAAAGAGAATGGGATTGTATTTATGGATTACAACAGAAAAGCAAACTATGTGACAAAATTGAAATGGATTTAAAGCCTCAAACTTTCACTGTATTCCTATGGAAGGAAATGGAGTTTAGTTTTGATCATCGGCCAAGGCTTGGGGACAGGATGGGGACTGGTTTTGGCACCAAGTTCTGTCCATAAGCCCCATTGAATTCAATGGGATCTACTCTCAGGTCACTACTGTGCAGAACATGTCAGCCTTACGAAGTGGGGTGAGGAGCAAACAGGGGAAACTGCAAGCACTGGAGATGTTTACAAATGGGGCTTCTGATGAGAAGGGGCTGCCCCATTTGTGCTTCTCCAGGGGCAGGTGAATATCTAGGGCAGGAGAATCCCTGCAGGGCCTCTGAGGCTCCCTTTGCTTCTTCCTCTCTCCCAGGACCCTGCAGCTTCTTTTGGCTCCTTGACTCCTCAGGAAGGATGAAAGAGACGGATCCTGCAAAGCTAGCAAGGATGGAAGGGGGAAGATGGACGGTTGACCTGATCCGGCTGTCTCCTGCATCCCTCCCCACAACCTCTGAGCGTTCCCTCCCAGGGACCTCTGAGAGATCTGGTGAGTCCCAGGGGAGGGGAGATGGGGACCTGGATGGATGGAGCCAGAGAGGAATTGGGGCTTGCTCAGCTTGGGGGTGGGGGGAGGCAGGCAGGCGGATGGAGATGGAGAAGGGGAGCACCTTTTCGGGCTCCCCCACCTGCCTGCCTGCGCCTTTGTCCTCTGCAGGCAATTTGAGCCAGGAATAGATCACAGCTCCCCGGCCACTGCGATGTTTTGGCAGCTCAAAAGGTCTAAAACCAATTCTGTGATCTGAATGCCCTACCAATGTCAGACAACTCACTGATCCATCGCGCAGCACTGGACTCCTTAAAGGAACCTGATCCTGCTGTGCAGTGTGAACTCAGATGGGGCCTCCGTGTGTTGCCTTTTACTCTTCTTTTTGTATAACTTTTATTAACTTTATAAAACAGGGAAGATAGGAATAATAGACGATACAAATTTGTAGGCTGAGTCTGTATATCTCAAACATAGCAGAATAAATTTGCAGGAGTATCTATAACATATAGTTCATCATTAGTGGTCAGTGTATGAGTCCTGGGTCCATGAATTGCTTTCAACTGAAACAAAAAAAGGGGAAACAGGAGAGAACAGAGAACATTCAACATCGCAGAGCCAAATGCCTAGACTGGAGCTCTTGTGGCCGTTGTGCTTAGATTAAGTGAGTAATAGTCATTTTTCCTCTTCTGTTACCAATGAAACAATACAGAGTTGGCCTTATCATGAAAATGGGAGGGGGGGCTCAAAGTGAAGAAAGAGATTTACATATAAATTTAAATTTAGACCAACCAGATTGAGATAGCTTCTGATGGGGAGTGTTCAGGTGAAGGTGTCGCTGTTTGTTTCACAGACGAGGCGTGGACATTGCTGGATCCTGACCAGAGAGCTCAGCATAAATATTTGTTTGTTTGTTTGTTTGTTTGTTTATTCATTCCCCGCCCATCTGACTGGGCTTCCCCAGCCACTCTGGGCAGCTTCCAAAATTTTTTTTTGTTTTTAAAATACTGTATTACATCAAACATTAAAAGCCTCCCTAAACTGGGCCGCCTTCCGATGTATTCTAAAAGTCTGGTCGTTGTTCTCTTTGACATCTGGTGGGAGGGCATTCCACAGGGAGGGCGCCACTACCGAGAAGGCCCTCTGCCTGGTTCCCTGTAACTTGGCTTCTCGCAGTGAGGGAACCACCAGAAGGCCCTCGGTGCTGGACCTCAGTGTCCGGGCAGAATGATGGGGGTGGAGACACTCCTTCAGATATACTGGACTGAGGCCATTTAGGGCTTTAAAGGTCAGCACAAACACTTTGAATTGTGCTCGGAAACGTATTGGGAGCCAATGTAGGTCCTTCAAGACCGGTGTTATATGGTCTCGGCAGCCGCTCCCAGTCACCAGTCTAGCTGCCGCATTCTGGATTAGTTGTAGTTTCCAGGTCACCTTCAAAGGTAGCCCCACATAGAGCGCATTGCAGTAATCCAAGCGGGAGATAACCAGAGCATGCACCACTCTGGCGAGACAGTCTGCAGGCAGATAGAGTCTCAGCCTATGTACCAGATGGAGCTGGTAAACAGCTGCCCTGGACACAGATTTGACCTGAGGCTCCATGGACAGCTGTGAGTCCAAAATGACTCCCAGGCTGCGCACCTGGTCCTTCAGGGGCACAGTTACCCCATTCAGGACCAGGGAATCCTCCACACCTGCCCACCTTCTGTCCCCCCAAAACAGTACTTCTGTCTTGTCAGGATTCGACCTCAATCTGTTAGCCGCCATCCATCCTCCAACCGCCTCCAGACACTCACACAGGACCTTCACCGCCTTCACTGGTTCTGATTTAAAAGAGAGGTAGAGCTGGGTATCATCCACATACTGATGAACACCCAGCCCAAACCCCCTGATGATCTCTCCCAGCAGCTTCATATAGATGTTAAAAAGCATGGGGAAGAGGACGGAACCCTGAGGCACCCCACAAGTGAGAGCCCAGGGGTTTGAACACTAATCCCCCACCACCACTTTCTGAACACGGCCCAGGAGGAAGGAGCGGAACCACTGTATGACAGTGCCCCCAGCTCCCAGCCCCTCAAGACGGTCCAGAAGGATGTTATGGTCGATGGTGTCAAAGGCCGCTGAGAGATCCAGCAGAACTAGGAAACAGCTCTCACCTTTGTCCCTAGCCCACCGGAGATCATCAACCAGTGCGACCAAGGCAGTTTCAGTCCCATGGTGAGGCCTGAATCCCGATTGGAAGGGATCCAAATGGTCCGCTTCTTCCATTCATGCCTGGAGTTGTTCGGCAACCGCTCGCTCAATCACCTTGCCCAAGAATGGAAGATTTGGGACTGGGCGATAGTTGGCCATCGTGGCCGCATCTAAAGATGGTTTTTTAAGAAGCGGTTTAATAACCGCCTCTTTCAGCGGGTCTGGGAAGGCTCCCTCATGGAGGGAAGCATTCACCACCCCACGAAGCCCACCGCCCAGCCCTTCCCGGCTAGCTTTTATAAGCCAGGATGGGCAAGGATCCAGGAGACAGGTGGTTGGTTTCACTCGTCCAAGCAGCCTGTCCACATCCTCGGAGGTAACAGATTGGAATTCATCCCACACAATTTGACTAGACAGGACTCTAGCACACTCCCACTCCGGCCCTGCTCCCACGGTGGAGTCTCCCTCTTCCCGAATCTGAGCGACTTTATCTGCAAAAAACTTTGCAAAATCATTGCAGGAGATCATGTAGCCCGTACTGGGCCCCAATGCAACAGGTGGTTCTGCTAAATTGTGAACCACCTGAAAGCAGATTTCTACTTTTTTATCTTTGGAGCCATACTACTAGTAACCCAAATCTGGTCAATTCTTGTCCATGTCATTTTTGCTTCAGAGAAAAAAGTTCCCTCTCGAGAGAGAGGGTTCCTTGTTCTCCAGATGTCAATCAAGCCCATGTTTTCAGTCATTTCAAAAAAAGTCTTTAGTAATCTCCCTTCCTTAGAGATTACCTGTCTTTGTGCCTTGTCCATATTTGTGGAAACCACACCATTCATGTCTCCCATCATTACTACATTATTATCCAGATGGTCCATTAAAGTCTCATGCAGCTTCTTAAAGAATTCCGCCTTCCCTTCATTTGGTGCATAAATTCCAACTATCAACAATTTTTCTCCTTGAACTTGTATTTCAATTGCCAGATATCTTCCTTGTTCATCTTTAAAAATCATCTTTGGGGCCAACTTTTCCTTTGCGTAGATCACCACTCCTCTTTTCTTAACTTTGTCTGATGAAATAAATTCCTGTCCTAGTCTTTTATTTATAAGTAATTTTCTATGTGTCCTGGTCACGTGGGTTTCTTGTAAACAAATCAAGTCCAATTGTTCTCTTTTCAAAATATGAAAAACCTCACGTCTTTTTCTGGGAAGGTTCAGTCCATTACAATTCCAGCTAAGGAATTGCAGAGACATTTTGTTATTTGATGTTTATTCCTCCAACTGCTCCAAGCTGCTGTTCCTCCTCAGTCGGTGGTTTAAGTCCAAATGTTAGATTCAGGATATCTCTTGATCCTTTTACTTCTGAGGTTGGATCTACCGTTCCCTTCTGCAAGTCCTCCTGGTTTCTCTCCAAAAACTGCTCTTTGTCTTGAACTGTTCTTATTTTAACCTTCTTTCCTTTATAGTTAAAGGACAATCCTTGTGGAAACTCCCACCTGAAAGGTATATTGTTCCTCTTCAACAGGTAAACCAGATCCTTGTAGAAAGCTCTCACCTCCAAAATATATTTAGGGATGTCCTTAAAAATTTGTATATGAGAATCTTCAATTTCCAAAGCTTTTTGATAATGTAAATTTAATATTTTATCTCTTTCTTCTTTGGATCTTAGAGTTATCAGGCAATCCCTTGGACTCTTTCTGTTTTGTCTCCTGCCCAATCGGAAAGCTGTTGTTATCTTAAATTCTTCTTCCTCCAAGTTTTCCTGCCAAAATTCGGAGAACTCCTGTGTGAGAAATTCCACAAGGTTGTCCCCTTCACTCTCAGGGACTAGTCTCAAGAATGGAAGATTTGGGACTGGGCGATAGTTGGCCATTGTAGCCGCATCTAAAGATGGTTTTTTAAGAAGCGGTTTAATAACCGCCTCTTTCAGCGGGTCTGGGAAGGCTCCCTCACGGAGGGAAGCATTCACCACCCCACGAAGCCCATTGCCCAGCCCTTCCGGCTAGCTTTTATAAGCCAGGATGGGCAAGGATCCAGGAGACAGGTGGTTGGTTTCACTCGTCCAAGCAGCCTGTCCACATCCTCGGAGGTAACAGATTGGAATTCATCCCACACAATTTGACTAGACAGGACTCTAGCACACTCCCACTCCGGCCCTGCTCCCACGGTGGAGTCTCCCTCTTCCCGAATCTGAGCGACTTTATCTGCAAAAAACTTTGCAAAATAATTGCAGGAGATCATGTGGCCCGACTGGGCCCCGATGTAACAGGTGGTTCTGCTAAATTGCGAACCACCTGAAAAGTCTCCTGCTGCTGTTTTCTGCAGATGCAATAGAGGCGGTGAAGAAAGTCTTCTTCGCCGTCGCTACCGCCACTTGGTAGGCTCGACATTGAGCTCTAACCCGTGTCCGGTCAGCTTCAGAATGAGTTATCCGCCACCGGTGCTCTAGCTGTCTCAATGATTGTTTCATTGCCCTCAGTTCCGTGGAAAACCACGGGGCTGTCCAGGCTCCATGCAGTCGGAGAGGGCGCTTCGGAGCCAAACAGTCAATAGCCCTGTTTAACTCCACATTCCAGCGGGCCACCAGGGAATCAGCTGAAAGGCCATCAACATGGGATGAAACATCCCCTACCATTCTCTGGAAACCATTTGGATCCATTAAGTGGTGGGGGCAGAGCATCCGAATTCGTCCCACCTCCCTGCAGAGGGGATGGGTCGCGGAGAAGTCCAGTTGCACCAGGAAGTGATCTGACCATGGCACTTCTTTTGTTTCGCTTTTACTTAGTGTCAGATCACCAACATCCATAGAGGTAAACACCAGGTCCAAGGCATGTCCGCGGCTATGGGTTGGGACCATGGAGGCCATGCTTTCCATGAAGTCCCCTTGTAAGGTTGTGTCGACTAAACCTGCCTCCTCTGTAACGACATGGTCTGGTCTTAGCGTAACTCCTCCTCCTTCCCGTGATCACTGAGGTCGGTTGTCCCAGTGCATCCCCCCTGTGGAACATGCCCCAGCCATTTTGTTGGCTGGGACCCACTCCCCGGCAGCCCTGACCCCTCCCCTTAAGAACAAAATTAAACCTTTAAAAATAAATAAATAAAATAAAACAATACAAACAAAAAACTGTAAAAATTACAAAAACACCAAAATCAAAACAAATTCCCAGGCCCAACCAAACATCCACCCCACCCCACCACCATCCCCCACATACAAAAAATTCAAAAGAAAAGTTTTAAAAAGAACTCTGAGTCCCCCTGGACAGCAGCAGCAGTAACAGCAACCCTCCTTGTGAGGCCTGTCAGGCCGCGCCTTAGGCCAGATGGTGAGTGGCAAGAGCAGGGCCCTCAGGCACTCACACAAGGGAGTCCTCCTGGGCAGCAGAGCAGTCCTTTTGAGGCTTCAGGCCCCACCCCGGGCCAGGTGGTTAGTGGCAAGAGCAGGGCCCTCAGGCACTCACACAAGGGAGTCCTCCTGGGCAGCAGAGCAGTCCTTTTGAGGCTTCAGGCCCCACCCCGGGCCAGGTGGTTAGTGGCAAGAGCAGGGCCCTCAGGCACTCACACAGGGGAGGTAAAGGAGAAGTCAAGGAGGAGAATCGTGGGATCATGGACTCTCTCAGTAAGGATCCCTGTTGGATCATAACATGTTGTGATTGGAGATGGAGTGGATTCCATGATTGAGCCACAAAAATATCCATCCCAGATAAAAGCCAAGCAATATCTCAGTTAATACCAGGAAACAAAAACAGTCAAAACTATTGGACACCTCACATTTCATTCTCTTCAGTTCTTCCTCTGTCACAAGCATTCATTAACATTGTTCAATAATCTGGAGCTCCCAATTCCTCCTGAGGCTCTAATTAGCATCTCTCTTCATTGCAGATGGTGATGAATTGGAAGGGAAGAACAAGGGGAACCACAACAGAATCCACATAGAAGAGAAGTCATATAAATATTCAGAGTGTGGAGAGAACATCGGTCAGAGTTCCCAGTCCACCTCCCATCAAAGAAAGAGCTTCATTCGAAGGAATACCCTCACTTCACACGAAAGAACACAGAGTAGGGAGAAATTGTATCAGTGCAGAGAATGTGGAAAGAGCTTCAATCGGAAGGATCACCTCACTTTGCATCAAAGAGTTCATACAGGGGAGAAACCATATAATTGCTTGGAATGTGGAAAGAGCTTCAGGAGGAGCTCCCATCTCACTTCCCATCAAATAGTTCATACAGGGGAGAAACCGTATCAGTGCTTGGAATGTGGAAAGAGCTTCAGTCACAGCTATAGTCTCACTTCACATCAAATAATTCATACAGGGGAGAACCCCTATCAGTGCTTGGAATGCGGGAAGAGCTTCACTAATAGCTTCCATCTCACTTCCCATCGCAGAATTCATACCGGGGAGAAACCCTATCAATGCTTGAAATGTGGGAAGAGCTTCAGGTGGAAGGCCAGTCTCACTTCGCATCAAAGAATTCATACAGGGGAGAAACCCTATCAGTGCTTGGATTGTGGAAAGGGCTTCAATCGGAAGGAAACTCTTACTACCCATCAAAGAATTCATACAGGGGAGAAACCCTATCAGTGCTTAGAATGTGGGAAAAGCTTCAGTCAAAGCACCAGACTCACTTCCCATCAAAGAATACATACAGGGGAGAAACCCTATCAGTGCTTAGAATGTGGGAAAAGCTTCAGTCAAAGCGCCAATCTCACTTCTCATCAAAGACTTCATACAGGAGAGAAACCGTATCAGTGCTTCGAATGTGGAAAGAGCTTTCGTCTTAGTGGTGAACTCACTTCCCATCAAAGAGTTCATACAGGGGAGAAACCCTATCAGTGCTCAGAATGTGGGAAGCGCTTCAGCCACGAGGGTAATCTCACTTCTCATCAAAGAATTCACACAGGGGAGAAACCCTTTCAGTGCTCAGAATGTGGGAAAAGCTTCAGTCAAAGCACCAGACTCACTTCCCATCAAAGAATTCATACAGGGGAGAAACCCTATCAGTGCTCAGAATGTGGAAAGAGCTTCAGTTACAGGGCCAATCTCACTTCTCATCAAAGAATTCATACAGGGGAGAAACCCTATCAGTGCTTGGAATGTGGAAAGAGCTTTCGTCAGAGTGGTGATCTCACTTCCCATCGAAGAATTCATACAGGGGAGAAACCCTATCAGTGCTTGGAATGTGGAAAGAGCTTCAATCGGAAGGATAGTCTCACTTCCCATCACAGAATTCATACAGGGGAGAAACCCTATCAGTGCTTGGAATGTGGAAAGAGCTTTCGTCAGAGTGGTGAACTCACTTCCCATCAAAGAATTCATACAGGGGAAAAACCCTATCAGTGCTTGGAATGTGGAAAGGGCTTCAGTCGGCAGGATAGTCTCACTTCCCATCAAAGAATACATACAGGGGAGAAACCCTATCAGTGCTTAGAATGTGGGAAAAGCTTCAGGGAGGGGGCCAAGCTCACTTCCCATCAAAGAATTCATATAGGGGAGAAACCCTATCAGTGCTTGGAATGTGGAAAGAGCTTCAGTCAAAGCACCAGTCTCACTTCCCATCAGAGAATCCATACAAGAGAGAAAACGGTTTAGTGTTTGAAATGTGGGAAAAGATTCATTCATGGCCCACCAAATAATTCATACGGGGTTAAAAGCATATCAGCACATGGAATGTGTATAAAATTTCACTTGTTAAAAAGTCAATTTAAGATCTCACACCAGGGTGAAGTATAGAATTATAGATTCAGAATCTAGTCCAACCCCTTCCAGAATTCTCATTTCCAGCATCCATGACAGGTGGCCATCCAACTACTTCTTAAAACCCCCCAATGAAGATCCACCCCCTTCAGAGAGAGTTGCTTTTCACTGTCAGCTCTTACTATCAGAGAGAAAATATAAAAAAAGACTTTGGAGAGGACTTCCGGTGTGATGGCCTATGGCGTTTGGCTGCTTTCCCAGGACACCGGACCCCAGTCATGCAATTAAACAAGGTGAATCTGGAGGTAATTATCCCTGTTGAACCCCACAGGGATGGGGCGCACGTGCCTTCACCCGCACGCCGTCCGATATCTGCTGCTTGCTACAGTGGAGGCAGGGGCGCTGAGTGTTTAGCATTGCATGAATTGGACACTCTCCACTGCCAACGCCATGAGCGGGAGCATTCCTGTTTTTCAACAAAGATTTGAATTTCGACTTTGAAAGGACTTTTGTCGCTCTGCTACAGAAGATGTGAGGTGAGCGTCTCATCTTTTTTCATCCTTGCTACTGTTGGGCCAACGCCCTCCCTCACTTGTCCGAATGGTGAGAAACTTCGCCCGTAGTAGCAGAGTACAGAGTAATTTCAACTGCGTCACACGCCATCTTCTCTCCCTTTTTGGTTATTGTTTGAGTCTAGATAGAGAGTAATTTGGCGTCCCGCCAAAGCTCTGGCTCCAGCTTCTCCTTCCATTCAACTCTCTCAATAACGATCTGGCATCCTGCCAAAGCCTTAGCCGATCATCAAAGCTCAAACTCCATTTCCTTCCATAGTAGGAATTGTTGTTAGCCGCCCTGAGCCCGGCTTTGGCTGGGGAGGGCGGGATATAAATAAAATTTATTATTATTATTATTATTATTAGTAATACAGTGAAAGTTTGGGACTTTAAATCCATTTCAGTTTTGTCACATAGTTCTCTTTTTCATTGTAATCCATAAGTATAATCCCATTCTCTTTTATCACCTCTTGCTTTTTATCAGTTTGTTAGCATTCGGGTGTGTGTGTGCGTGCTGCTGAATCATTTATGTTGCAAACATTATATATATATATATATATATATATATATATATATATATATATAGAGTAAAGGCTCCCACCCCATACCATATTTTACATGGAAGAAAGTCTTTTTTGCGGTTTGAATCGTTTTTTTTTTTGTATCAGTTTATGCTCTTGTTCCTGCTGTTCCAGCACATGTCTGTATATTAGTTCTAATTTCACTCAAATAAACAGAAGTACCTCTGCTTCTTAATGGCTGAGTAGGAGAGCTACCAATAGGCAAAGTGATTTTGCTGCCTCTCAGATTCCATGGTGGAGCAAGAGCCAGATATCGAGACAATCTGCGAGTGAAGCTCACTCCCCCTCGGGCCCTGGGGGGAGCTTGCAAGGACAATCACCCTCCAATCATCCCTGTTTATTCTTTGCTATCAATCTCTGCTATCATGGGAGCAGCATCCATTAAGGCAGACCGGAACCAGAAGCCCCCTTTCTAAACATCTCCATTGATTTCCATTTCATTTTTTTTGCTCCTCACCCCACTTCGTAAGGCTGGCATGGTCTGCACAGTAATGACCTATAGTAGATCCCATTGTACTCAGTGGGGTTTATGGACAGAACTTGGTGCAAAAAACAGTCACCACCCTGTCCCCAAGCCTGAAAACTGCAGCCCCAGAGTTCTTAACCTGAAGCACTATTTCTGGGTTAGCGGAGTCTGTAACCTGAAGCGTATGTAACCCGAAGCATATGTAACCCAAGGTACCACTGTACAAGATTAAATATGTTTTCAGCTGGGGGTGCTAAAACGGCGCAAATGATGGCACATTAGAAAAAAAAGGGGTCCCTCTCAAAGGGGGCTGCAGACAACCGACAGATTACAACTGGGGAATATTTCACACAGGAAACCACATCTGCTTGCATGGACTTTTGTCATATATGGATTTATAAAAGTGAAGGTGAATCTTTGATCTTTGTAAGCTTCCCTTAGGGCTCAGGGGGAGCAAGCTTGGATTGTAGAGGAACCGAACAAGTATTAACGGAAGAACAAAGAAACAGTGGGGTCACTCAGAGGAGAAGATGGTGAAATGCAAACAGGGTACACAGAAAGGGCTGAACTCCTCAATGCCTTCTTTGCCTCAGTCTTCTCCGATAAAGAAAACAATGCCCGACCTGAAGAATTTGGAGCAAATGATTCAGCAAAGGAAACACAGCCCAGAATAACTAAGGAGATAGTATGTATTAGATGTATTCAAGTCTCCAGGGCCAGATGAACTGCATCCAAGAGTATTAAAAGAACTGGCAGATGTGATCTCAGAACCACTGGCAGTCATCTTTGAGAATTCCTGGAGAACAGGCGAAGTCCCGGCAGACTGGAGGAGGGCAAATGTTGTCCCTATTTTCAAAAAGGGGAAAAGAGAGGACCCAAATAATTACCGCCCAGTCAGTCTGACATCAATAGCAGGGAAGATTCTGGAGCAGATCATTAAGCAAACAGTCTGTGAGCACCTAGAAAGGAATGCTGTGATCACCAATAGTCAGCATGGATTTCTGAAAAATAAGTCATGTCAGACTAACCTGATCTCGTTTTTTGACAGAATTACAAGCCTGGTAGATGAAGGGAATGCAGTGGATGTAGCCTACCTTTATTTCAGCAAAGCATTTGACAAGTGTCAGGGGTTCAGGAGCAGAGGCAAGGGCAAGGGAGGAAACAGAGAGCGAGGGGGAGGAGGCAGAAGAAAGGATGAGTGATGACGACAACCCGAGATCTCCGAGTCTTTCCAGTGAATCAGAAGATTCACAGAAAGGAGCACCAGTGGCCAGGGCAAGGGGGGAGCCTAGGGGGACACCCCAGGAGGAAAGGGCCAGAGGGAGCTCAGAGGGGAGCAGTTGGAAATCGGGACCAGCGTCACCAACAGAGAGCAGGGGAGAGGAAGGGCGTCAGGTATCAAGCGCTGGCAGCTCACAACAGGAGGGAGGGCACGAGTCAGGAGTGGCCACACCTCCATCGGGGAGCCAAGAAACGGTCAGACGGAAAGTGGAAGGTTGGGCGCGCGCGCCAAGTTCAAATGCACAGGAAGGTGGCGCAGTAAGCAGCCCGGAAAGGGAGCCAGGTCCTAAAGCCCGGCGCAAGGAGGCAGGAGGGTCCGGGGGGTCGGCGTCAGAAGAATCCAGGAAGGAAGAGACCCAGGGGGGCAGAGGGACCCAGAGAAGAACAGTCAGGCGGAAAAGGTGGAGTAAGGCTAGGATATTAAGTTGGTGCACAAGGGGCGGAGACTCAGACGGAGCTTCGCCGGTCTAACCCATAAGACATAGAGTTGCACGCAGCAGCTAGAGAATGGAAACTGTAACTCAATAAAGACTTTTACAAAGTGATTGCTGGCTAGCGTGATCCTCTGTGAGCTAGGATCTGGAAGCAGCTCTGACAACAAGGTACCCCATGATATTCTTGTAAAGAAGCTGGTAAAATGCGGACTTGACTATGCTACCACTCAGTGGATTTGTAACTGGCTGACTGACCGAACCCAAAGGGTCTCATCAATGGTTCCTCTTCATCCTGGAGAAGAGTGACTAGTGGGGTGCCACAGGGTTCTGTCTTGGGCCCGGTCTTATTCAACATCTTTATCAACGACTTGGATGATGGACTCAAGGGCATCCTGATCAAATTTGCAGATGACACCAAACTGGGAGGGGTGGCTAACACCCCAGAGGACAGGATCACACTTCAAAACGACCTTGACAGATTAGAGAACTGGGCAAAAACAAACAAGATGAATTTTAACAGGGAGAAATGTAAAGTATTGCACTTGGGCAGAAAAAATGAGAGGCACAAATACAAGATGGGTGACACCTGGCTTGAGAGCAGTACATGTGAAAAGGATCTAGGAGTCTTGGTTGACCACAAACTTGACATGAGCCAACAGTGTGACATGCAGGTAAAAAAGCCAATGCAATTCTGGGCTGCATCAATAGGAGTATAGCATCTAGATCAAGGGAAGTAATGTTGTTTAGTCTTTTAGTCGTGTCCGACTCTTCGTGACCCCATGGACCAGAGCACGCCAGGCACTTCTGTCTTTCACTGCCTCCCGCAGTTTGGTCAGACCCATGTTTGTACCTTCGAAGACACTGTCCCACCATCTCGTCCTCTGTTGTCCCCTTCTCCTTGTGCCCTCCATCTTGCCCAACATCAGGGTCTTTTCCAGGGAGTCTTCTCTTCTCATGAGGTGGCCAAAGTACTGGAGCCTCAGCTTCACGATCTCTCCTTCCAATGAGCACTCAGGGCTGATTTCCTTAAGAATGGATCGGATTGTTCTTTTTGCAGTCCATGGGACTCTCAAGAGTCTCCTCCAGCACCATAACTCAAAAGCATCAATTCTTCGGCGATCAGCCTTCTTTATGGTCCAGCTCTCACTTCCATACATCACTACTGGGAAAACCATGGCTTTAACTATACGGACCTTTGTTGGCAAGGTGATGTCTCTACTTTTTAAGATGCTGTCTAGGTTTGTCATTGCTTTCCTCCCAAGGAGCAGGCGTCTTTTAATTTCGTGACTGCTGTCACCATCTGCAGTGATCATGGAGCCCAAGAAAGTAAAATCTCTCACTGCCTCCATTTCTTCCCCTTCTATTTGCCAGGAGGTGATGGGACCAGTGGCCATGATCTTCGTTTTTTTGATGTTGAGCTTCAGACCATATTTTGCGCTCTCCTCTTTCACCCTCAATAAAAGGCTCTTTAATTCCTCCTCACTTTCTGCCATCAAGGTTGTGTCATCTGCATATCTGAGGTTGTTGATATTTCTTCCGGCAATCTTAATTCCGGCTTGGGATTCATCCAGCCCAGCCTTTCGCATGATGAATTCTGCATATAAGTTAAATAAGCAGGGAGACAATATACAGCATTGTCATATTCCTTTCCCAGTTTTGAACCAATTAGTTGTTCCATATCCAGTTCAAACTGTAGCTTCTTGTCCCACATAGAGATTTCTCAGGAGACAGATGAGGTGATCAGGCACTCCCATTTCTTTAAGAGCTTGCCATAGTTTGCTGTGGTCGACACAGTCAAAGGCTTTTGCATAGTCAATGAAGCAGAATTAGATTTCTTTCTGGAACTCTCTAGCTTTCTCCATAATCCAGCGCATGTTTGCAATTTGGTCTCTGGTTCCTCTGCCTCTTCTAAATCCAGCTTGCACTTCTGGGAGTTCTCGGTCCACCTACTGCTTGAGCCTTCCTTGTAGAATTTTAAGCATAACCTTGCTAGCATGTGAAATGAGTGCAATTGTGCGGTAGTTGGAGCATTATTTGGCACTGCCCTTCTTTGGGATTGGGATGTAGACTAATCTTCCCCAATCTTCTGGCCACTGCTGAGTTTTCCAAACTTGCTGGCATATTGAGTGCAGCACCTTAACAGCATCATCTTTTAAAATTTTAAATAGTTCAGCTGGAATATCATCACTTCCACTGGCCTTGTTATTAGCAGTGCTTTCTAACGCCCATTTGATTTCACTCTCCAGGATGTCTGGCTCAAGGTCAGCAACCACACTACCTGGGGTGTACGAGACATCCATATCTTTCTGGTATAATTCCTCTGTGTATTCTTGCCACCTCTTCTTGATGTCTTCTGCTTCTGTTAGGTCTTTACCACTTTTGTCCTTTATTATGGTAATCTTTGAACGAAATGTTCCTTTCATATCTCCAATTTTCTTGAACAGATCTCTCGTTCTTCCCATTCTGTTGTTTTCCTCTATTTCTTTGCATTGCTCGTTTAAGAAGGCCTTCTTGTCTCTCCTTGCTATTCTTTGGCAATCTGCATTCAATTTCCTGTATCTTTCACTATCTCCCTCGCATTTTGCTTGCCTTCTCTCCTCCACTATTTGTAAGGCCTCATTGGACAGCCACTTTGCTTTCTTGCATTTCCTTTTCATTGGGATGGTTTTCGTTGCTGCCTCCTGTACAATGTTACGAGCCTCCATCCATAGTTCTTCAAGCACTCTGTCCAGCAAATCTAAATCCTTAAACCTGTTCCTCGCTTCCACTGTGTATTCATAAGGGATTTGATTTAGATTGTATCTTACCGGCCCAGTGGTTTTTCCTACTTTCTTCAGTTTAAGCTTGAATTTTGCTATAAGAAGCTGATGATCTGAGCCACAGTCAGCTCCAGGTCTTGTTTTTGCTGACTGTATAGAGCTTCTCCATCTTTGGCTGCAGAGAATATAATCAAATTGATTTCGATGCTGTCCATCTGGTGATGTCCATGTGTAGAGTTGGCTCTTGTGTTGTTGGAAAAGAGTGTTTGTGATGACCAGCTTGTTCTCTTGACAGAACTCTATTAGCCTTTGCCCTGCTTCATTTTGATCTCCAAGGCCAAACTTCCCAGTTGTTCCTTTTATCTCTTGATTCCCTACTTTAGCATTCCAATCCCCTATAATGAAAAGAACATCCTTCTTTGGTGTCACTTCTATAAGGTCTTGTAAGTCTTCATAGAATTGGTCAATTTCAGTTTCTTCCGCACCAGTAGTTGGTGCATAAACTTGGATTACTGTGATGTTAAAAGGTCTGCCTTGGATTCGTATCAAGATCATTCTATTATTTTTGAGATTGCATCCCAGTACAGCTTTCGCCACTCTTTTGTTGACTATGAGGGCCACTCCATTTCTTTTACGGGTTTCTTGCCCACAGTAGTAGATGTGATGGTCATCTGAACTGAATTCGCCCATTCCCGTCCATTTTAGCTCACTGATGCCCAGGATGTCAATATTTATTCTTGCCATCTCATTTTTGACCACATCCAACTTACCCAGGTTCATGGTTCTTACATTCCAGGTTCCTATGCAATATTTTTCTTTACAGCATTGGACTTTCCTTTCGCTTCCAGGCATATCCGCAACTGAGCGTCCTTTCGGCTTTGGCGCAGCCGCTTCATCAGCTCTGGATCTACTTGTACTTGTCCTCCGCTCTTCCCCAGTAGCCTGTTGGACGCCTTCCGACCTGAGGGGCTCATCTTCCAGCGTCATAACTTTTATATGCCTGTTGTCTTTGTCCATGGAGTTTTCTTGGCAGGGATACTGGAGTGGCTTGCTGGTTCCTACTCCAGGTGGATCACGTTTGGTCAAAACTCTCCACTATGACCTGTTCATCTTGTGTGCCCTGCTCGTCGTAGTTCATAGCTTCTCGTAGTTCAAGCCCCTTCGCCACGGCAAGGCAGTGATCCATGAAGGGGAGGGAAGTAATAGTGCCACTGTATTCTGCTCTGGTCACACCTCACCTGGAGTGCTGTGTCCAGTTCTGGGCACCACAGTTCAAGAAGGACACTGACAAACTGGAACGTGTCCAGAGGAGGGCAACCAAAATGGTCAAAGGCCTGGAAATGATGCCTTATGAGGAACGGCTAAGGGAGCTGGGCATGTTTAGCCTGGAGAAGAGGAGGTTAAGGGGTGATATGATAGCCATGTTCAAATATATAAAAGGATGTCACATAGAGGAGGGAGAAAGGTTGTTTTCTGCTGCTCCAGAGAAGCGGACACGGAGCAATGGATCCAAACTACAAGAAAGAAGATTCCACCTAAACATTAGGAAGAACTTCCTGACAGTAAGAGCTGTTTGACAGTGGAATTTGCTGCCAAGGAGTGTGGTGGAGTCTCCTACTTTGGAGGTCTTTAAGCAAAGGCTTGACAACCATATGTCAGGAGTGCTCTGATGGTGTTTCCTGCTTGGCAGGGGGTTGGACTCGATGGCCCTTGTGGTCTCTTCCAACTCTATGATTCTATGATTCTATGTGTCATTTGTCTTTCTTGAAAATGCTCTGATAAAGATAAAAAGGAACCTAACTCTGTTTTCATGACACCTCCCTCCTCCATCTGTGCCAAGGACTCTGCCCCAAGGAGCCCACATATTATATACACTAACAGGAAGAGAGAGGGGGTTCCCCATTACTATTCTGCCACATACCCTTGGACCCATACTTTGAAGCAGCTACATATTGTTAATCTTTAGGAATTCATAAGAAGTCACATGGTTGTTTCAATCTTCTCAGTTCCAATGGTGAAACAATGAAGGAATTTTTTGAATTCAATTGGGATAAAGGTATAGATAGAAATGTGGTCTGGGACACAGACAAGGCAGTGTTTAGCGGATATTTTATTCAGCAAAACTCCATTTCTAGGAAGAAAAGAGGAGAAGAAAAAGTAAAACTATTAGAAGAATTAAATAAAAAAGAAAAAGAACTTAACAAGAATGCAAAGAGTGAAAAGGTAAAACAAGACGTTAGATTATTACAATCAGATTATACAACTATGATAGAACAAGAAACGGAATGGAACTTAAGAACTTTGAAACAACGCAATTTTGAGTTTGCCAATAAGCCAAGTAAGCTCCTAGCCTAGCAGTTGAAAAAAAGGCGGAATGAAAAATTAATTAATAGATTGAAGATAGGAGAAAAAGTAACAGAAGACCCAAAAATGATTATTAAGAGTTTTGCAAATTATTACAAAAAATTATATAAGAAAGAGATACAAAACAGTATTTAATACAGAGCAGTATTTAATACAACACAAAATTCCAAATACCACTGAAGAAAAAATAAAGATCTTAAATTCTCTGATATTAATGATGGAAGTTAACAATGTAATAAAGAAAACCAAATCAGGGAAAACTCCAGACCCCGACAACATACCAGCGGAGTTATATAAAAACTTAGAAGATATATTGGCAACACCTTTGAAAGAAATAATGAATGACATCTTAAAGAAAGGGAAAAAACCAGATTCCTGGACTGAAGCCTACATGACGTTATTACCAAAACAAGGATGTGATCTAGAATTAGTAGCAAATTATAGACCGATATCACTATTAAATAGTTATTATAATTGTCAGGGGCTCAGGAGCAGAGCCACAGGGGAGAAAGGAAATGGAGAGCGAAGGGGAAGAATCTGAGGGCAGCGGAGGGCAGAATGACAGTGACCCGAGAGATTCCATGAGCCTCTCCAGCGAATCAGAAGATTCCCAGAAGGGAGCGCCGATGGTCAGGGCAAGGGGGGTCCCAGGGGAGACGCAACAGAAGCAAGGGGCCAGCGGGGACTCCCAAAGCAACAGCTGGAGATCAGGACCAGCTTCCCCACCAGAGCATAGTGGGGGGGAAGAGTCCCAGGTGTCAGGGCCAGCGTCTCCTCCAGGAGGGAGAGAAGATGAGCCAGGGCTGACCACGCCTCTATCGGAGAGTGGGGGAACGGAGGGGAGGTCAGGTCCAGCTAGCCTCCCCGAAGGGGGCAGCAGTGACAGGAGCAGTGTAACGGTCAGGAGGAAGGTGGCGGGCTGGGTGCGCGCGCCAAGTTCAAATGTACAGGCGTGCGGGACAGCAGAAAACCCGGATTGGGAACCAGCTCCTAAAGCCCGCCGGAGGCAGGGGGAAGACTCAGGGGACTCAGCGTCAGAAGAGTCTAGGAAGGGCGAGAACCCAGCTGACAGGCGGACCCAGAGGAGGAAAGAGCAAAGGAAGAGGTGGAGCAAGGCTAGAGTCTTCAACTGGTGTCTGGGGGGAGGAGATTCATAGAATCATAGAATCATAGAGTTGGAAGAGACCACAAGGGCCATCGAGTCCAACCCCCTGCCAAGCAGGAAACAGCATCAGAGCACTCCTGACATATGGTTGTCAAGCCTCTGCTTAAAGACCTCCAAAGTAGGAGACTCCACCACACTCCTTGGCAGCAAATTCCACTGTCGAACAGCTCTTACTGTCAGGAAGTTCTTCCTAATGTTTAGGTGGAATCTTCTTTCTTGTAGTTTGGATCCATTGCTCCGTGTCCGCTTCTCTGGAGCAGCAGAGCTTCGGCGGTCTAGAGATTAAGACGTAGAGCTGCGCGCAGCGGTTGTGAAAGCGAAACTGAACTTCAATAAAGACTGTTTTATATAACAACGAACTGGCGTTGGTCCTTTGTGAGCTGGGACCTCGGGCAGCTCTGACAATAATCTTTTTGCTACAATATTAGAAAATAGATTGAAAGGAATTCTAAAAGAAATCATCCACCTAAATCAAGCAGGATTCCTACCTGGGATGCAGATTCAGAACAACACCAGAAATATTGTCGATATGTTGGAATATTTAGAATTTAAAAGCAACGAACAGGTAGCATTTAGATTTCAATAGATTTTATTGCGTTAGCCGTGTGGCCATAGCATGATATACATAGAAATAACAACATAAAATGGGGGTGGGGAGGTAAAGGTAGATATCGTCCTGGGCGAGTACTTAAAGAAAGAAAAAAAAAGGGATAACAAAAGCGACAGGGGATTTAAAACATCGAGTGACAGATAGTACAAAAACAGAAAGACAAAAAACTGCTGAGGCTGGCGGAGGATCGTTAAAGGGTCCTTCGGCTCCTCAGATTTGTCCTAGCTCCATTGTCCTTGTACAATAAGGCTACTTGGAACTTCGTTCGATTGTGCAGCGTATTGACTGCAGCTGTGGTGTTAAAGAAGAAGTTAGTGCCGCTTTCCTCTTCATCACACTAAGCAGGAAGTTAGCTGTCATCTCGGTAATCCAACAATCAGAATCCTGCAAAAGAAGGGACACTATCCAGGGCTGGATTGGGAGATGAAGCTTGTTCACGAGAGGAGTTAAAAACCGAGATCTTTCATCTGTCCAGTTGGGACAGAAGAGCATTACATGTTCCATAGTCTCCAGAGCCGTGTCATTACAGGTGCATGTTCTATTTGCAATGGGAACTCTGGAATAACGACCTGACAGAACTGCTGTTGGAAAACAGTTGAGACGGGCACAGGTAAAGGCCCTTCGCTTAGCCTCCAAAGGAATTGTGAAGCAGTATAGAGGGATCCCCTCAGGGGGTGGAATAGCTAGGGCTAGGCCTGAACATGGCCCTCTTGCATGGGCAGCTGTGTTAGAGAAGTCAAGTTGCTGTAGCTTCTTTTTAATTGGAGGTAGGGCCGCCGGACTGATACACTCTAAGTTAAGAACAGTTTTGCAATTCAGATTGAGAAGAGAGCGGAGTTTGAGGTTAATTGTAGTTTTCCAAGGGGAATTATGAATATCTCTTAGGATCAGATTGGAAAAACCACCTCTAATTCGAGCATCCGATGCTAGTAGGTGGGAGCTATAGGAAATGGCTCGACTCCAGGTAGCATTAATGTTAATTGATGCAGAAAAAGCATTCGACAACATCTTCTGGTGGTTCATGAAAAAACAAATTTAATGAAATTAGGAGAAAAATCTGAAAGGGCAATAGAAGCGATCTACTACCGACAGAAGGCAAGCCCAATTATAAACGGTAATATTACAGAAAATGTTGAAATAACAAAGGGACCAAGGCAAGGATGTCCCTTTTCATCTCTTTTATTCATATTGGTGTTGGAAACATTATTACAAACTCTTAGGAAAAATGAAGAAATAAAGGGAGTTGATAGGAGTAAAATCATATAAAATCAGAGCATTCGCAGACAACCTGATAATAACAACTGAGAACCCCCAACAAAGTATTCCAGCAGCTACAGAATCAATCATTACATTTGGAAGATTGGCAGGATTTAAAATAAATTTCAAAAAAACCTAATTTATTAGTAAAAAATATAAGATCTGAGGAGATGAAGGATTTACAAAAAATTATGGGTTTGGAGATTAAAAATAAAATAAAATATTTGGGAATTTGGATATCGACAAAATGTATTAATTTGTACCAGGACAATTACACAAAAACGTGGAATGAGATGTTTAAAAATATGGAAATTTGGAATAAACTTCACCTCTCCCTATGGGGTAGGATTTCAATAGTTAAAATGAACAGTTTACCAAAAATGATCTTTCTGTTCCAAACCATCCCAATACTGGGAGGAATGAAATGCTTTAAAAGTTGGAGAAAAGACATAGCGAGATTTGTATGGAATGGAAGAAAACCTAGAATCAAACACCCAATACTTCTAGATCAAAGGGAGAGGGGAGGTTTCGCCCTACCAGAATTAGAATTGTATCATGCAGCAGCCGGACTAATATGGATAAAAGATTGGATCCCTCTAAGAGACACGGACGTGCTTGACCTAACGGGTTTTGACAACCGAAACAGGTGGCACACGTATTTAATTTATCAAAAAGTGAGGCTCCATAAGGGATTTTTAAATCATACTATAAGAACATTCTTATACAAGATTTGGTTAAAACATCAAGGAATATTGGAACCAGAAATTCCCTTATGGACCTCACTGACAGATGCCCTGGCTGTTAAAAAGAAAAATATGCAAGGAGACTGGGCCACATATAGAGGCCCAGAAGAAACTAGAAGAAACTAATGATAACATCAAATTAAAAGAATTTGAAGAAATTAGAAGACACCTGACAGACTGGGTACAGTATTTTCAAATAAATGAAAGATTGAATTTAGATAAAAAGGAGGGTCTTGCAAAGATCTGAAAAAGAACTAATGCAGTATAAAGGAAAATACATCTCAAGAATGTACAACCTGCTACTAGAATGGGAGGTGAAAGAAGAATTGGTGAAAAGTTCAATGGTGAAATGGGCACAAGACCTAGGATATAACATCTATAGGGATCAGTGGGAGAAATTGTGGAGTGAGGACATCAAATTCACAGCGTGCTATAATCTGAGAGAAAATATTATGAAAATGCTATACAGATGGCACCACACTCCCGCAAAACTAGCAAAGATGTATGAAATCAGATCACCAACTCGCTGGAGGTGTAAAGATGGTATAGGGTGATATATGCACATGTGGTGGGAATGCACAGCCATTAAATAATTTTGGAATAACATCTACAATGAATTTTAAAAAATTATTTCAGTTTTCATTTAACAAAAAACCTGATACCTTTCTCCTGGGAATAATGTCACCAGAAATCAAAAAAGAAAAGAGACCACTTTTTATGTATACAACAGTAGCAGCCAGGATCTTAATCGCAAAAAACTGGAAAAGTAACGAAACACCTACGATAAATGAGTGGCAGGTCCAAATGATAGAAGATCTACAGATGGCCATGATGACAGGGAGAATTAGAGGGCATCCAAAACAGAAAGTACAGAAAGAATGGAAAATCTTTAAAGAGTATTTGGAAAAGTATTGCAATAACAAACATATCCTGGCAGAAATAGAATGATCCTTGGAAAACAATAAATATAATGTTTTTTGATATCTGATGAAAACAAAGAAAGAAATACAATAATTTGGAACTGTGTGTGAAAAAACTGTAGAAATAATAATACAATGAGTCTAATCAGAAGTCAAATATGTTTGTTTTGCTTTGTTTTCTTCCTCCTCTTCTTTCCCCTTCCTTTTACCCGCCCCCTTTCCCCCTCTTTTTCTCTTTTTCCTTTTGTGTTTCCTTTCTTGGTCTTTCTCTTTTTGATATTGTCAGAGCTGCCCTAGGTCCCAGCTCACAAAGGACCAACGCCAGTTCGTTGTTATATAAAACAGTCTTTATTGAAGTTCAGTTTCGCTTTCACAGCCGTGGCGCGCAGCTCTACGTCTCAAACTCTAGACCGCCGAAGCTCCGCCTGAATCTCCTCCCCCCAGACACCAGTTTAAGACTCTAGCCTTGCTCCACCTCTTCCTTTGCTCTCTTCTCCTCTGGGTCCGCCTGTCAGCTGGGGTCTCGCCCTTCCTAGACTCTTCTGACGCTGAGTCCCCTGAGTCTTCCCCCTGCCTCCGGCGGGCTTTGGGACCTGGTTCCTAATCCGGGTTTTCTGCTGTCCCACGCGCCTGTACATTTGAACTTGGCGCGCGCACCCAGCCCGCCACCTTCCTCCTGACCGTTACACTGCTCCTGTCACTGCTTCCCCCTTCAGGGAGGCTAGCTGGACCTGACCTCCCCTCCGTTCCCCCACTCTCCGATGGGGGCGTGGTCAGCCCTGACTCATCTTCTCTCCCTGCTGGAGGAGACGCTGGCCCTGACACATGGGACTCTTCCCCCCCACTATGCTCTGGTGGGGAAGCCGGTCCTGATCTCCAGCTGCTGCTTTGGGAGTCCCCGCTGGCCCCTTGCTTCTGGTGCGTCCCCCCTGGGACCCCCCTTGCCCTGGCCATCGGCGCCTCCTTCTGGGAATCTTCTGATTCACTGGAGAGGCTCATGGAATCTCTCGGGTCACTGCCATACTCCCCTACGCTGCCCTCAGATTCTTCCCCTTCGCTCTCCATCTCCTCTCTCCCCTGTGCCTCTGCTCCTGAGCCCCTGACAGATATGTTAAGAAAAAGAAAAAGAGATGAAGTGTATTATGAAAACCTCAGTAAGTTAAAAGTGATGTCATGTAATTTCTTTATTAGTATTTATAAAATGTTAACACTGGATCATTGTAATGATTGGATGTAGCAACTACTGTGGGTTTCTTTTTCTTTGTTATTGTCGAATTCTAAATAAAGTTTTATTCTGTTAAAATTAAAAATAAACAGAAATGTTTGCAGCAGGCGTCCAAAAGTGAAGACACTTGCCTGGTGTCAAGAGGCAGGGAGTTCCACAGGGTAATGGGGTTTCGCAGGTATTCAGATCTTTGTGGAAGCCTTTGGCAGAGCTGTTACTCCCAAAAAGAAACCGGCATCTCCCCCGCTGGTCATCTACTGGCGGGTCGCAGCCTGATCCAAGGGGCACCATTGGAGTACAGGGTCAGGTTCAAGGTGCTGCTTTTGACCTTTCAAGCCCTTCACGGCCTAGGACCCTCGTACCTACGGGACCGCCTCTCCTGGTCTGCCCCACGGAGAGCCTCAAGGTCCATAAATAGCAACACCCTGGTGGTCCCGGGCCCTAAGGAAGTTAGATTGGCTTCGACCAGAGCCAGGGCCTTTTTAACTCTGGCCCCGGTCTGGTGGAACACTCTGCCTCATGAGACCAGGGCCCTGCAAGATCTGATTTCTTTCCGCAGGGCCTGTAAGACAGAGTTGTTCCGCCTGGCCTTTGGCTTGGAGCCAATTTGATTCCCTCCTTCTCTTTCTTTTTTCCTTTCCTTCACCTCCTGCGATGAGGCTACATTTTAATATTTTTATGTTTCAATATTTTAATGTTGTATTTAAATTTTGTTTTTATGTTGTATTCATTCAACTTGTTTTTATTATTGCTTGTTAGCTGCCCTGAGCCCGGCCTTGGCTGGGGAGGGCGGGGTATAAATAAATTATTATTATTATTATTATTATTATTATTATTATTATTATTATTATTATTATTATTATCATTATCATCATCATTATTAATATATTGCTGCAGGCCACCTCAATGTCCGAGCGGTGTGAGATTCCAAGAGTACAGGAGCACTATGCCTGGCTTGGTGTTTACTTTTGGAATGAGGCACAGAGGAGACTGGGGGGTCTTTAAGATACATGGTCTCTTTACACATATATGCAAGTCTACATTGTAGAGGTTCACAGCATTCACTCCCCCCCCCCCAAAGGTCTGGTTTCTCCCACAGGCGCAGCCTTGGATTCAAACAGAAATGAAACATTCCTCTAAGTCTCTCTCCAGCTTGCTCCTTCTCCTCTCCCTCACATCACGGTCCTCTACCGGCCCGTTGGGGGAGTGGGACCCCCATTTCCCGAACCACACAGGTCCACTTCCTTGTTTCCCCTGAATGGCCCGTCTCCCAGGCGATTGGCTCCTCAGGAAAGCCATCCTTGCTGAATCCAGGGGTTGGGAGGGTCTCAGCGTACAGTCTCCCTCCCCCAAACACACAACAACAAGCAAGGCAAAGAAATGTGTACATGCCAATTCAATGCATTTCTGCCATTGACCACAGCCTCTCTTGTGTGAGGGAAAACAAACAAGAAAAGTTCTTTTTGCCAAGAAAAAGCTGGTGTCAGGAGACGCATTCTTTCAGGCTGAAGTCAACTTCTGGCTTCAACTTTGAGGATGTCACGGCGTTAAATGCAGTAGTCCATGCACAGTTTTTCTTAAGCTCCGGTTCCCGAAAAGCCATTGTTCCAGTTCAGGTCAGGGTTCAGGTTTCCAGACATGGTGGACAAATGCTTCCCTTGGTTTCTGCCCCTTCCCTCTCCTTCCTTGACTGAGTTATGACAGGTGTCACTCACCATTCAATGTTCTGGACGCAGCCCTGCTTCCCTGGCGGAGTCAGACTTGGGGGGTTCCTGAGCGAGGGGCCCTTTCCCTCCGCTCCCCCCTCTCAGTCCGTCCCCCACACCCAGGGGGCCCCCTCAGCCCTCCTTCTTGGGGGTCTCCCTCCGCCCCCCTCTCAGTCCGCCCCCCACACCCAGGGGGCCCCCTCAGCCCTCCTTCTTGGGGGTCTCCCTCCGCTCCCCCCTCTCAGTCCTCCCCCCACACCCAGGGGGTCCCCTCAGCCCTCCTTCTTGGGGGTCTCCCTTCCCTCCCCCCAGCTTCTCCCCTTGAACTCCCGCCTGACTCCTCTTCCTCTCCCCCCTCAGACCATCCCTCAAAAAAGGCGCCTTGCATTTTCCTGCCAAAAGGGCTGGCTCCGCCCCCGCTGTCTTGGGAGCCAATCAGAGCGAGGCTCCAGGAAATATCTGAGGGACTAAGTCCGCCGACTGGCCTGGCTCTGCTGTCCATCACAGGCCCAAACAAGGGGGGCATCCGGCAGCTTCTCAATATGTCTACAGATCATCTACGTCTGTCAGTTACTTATCAATCCATTTTAAACTCTCGGGGTTTGAGATCATTTTAAATAACTGTGCTGGGTGCCAGAGCCCTGTGGGACCTAATGAATAGTACTAATAAATGGATGGAGAAAAAGTCTGGGAAGGGGCGTGTGTATGTATATATATATATATATATATATATATATATATATATATATATATATATGTAGGTATGTTGGTAGGTAGGTAGAACAGAGCTGCAGTCCTCCTGCAAACTGGCCCCTCCCTGGCTTGGCGGAGAGGACAAAGGAGGACCCTCTGTTCCCTGACTTGGGGGTTTCCCCCATCAGGCATGATCTGAACAGGGACCCCCATGCCCCTCCCTGCACCCCGGGTAGTGGCATAACAAGGTCAGGGGGTACCTGGTGTGGAAAAGTTTTTGTCACCTCCCCAATATTGACTTCTTTTTTTTGCCTGCAAAAATGTTTTGACTTTATTTCATATTTTCTTACAAAGGAATGTGGATTCTGGGCCACTGTGGACAGATACTTAAATCCACAGGATGCATTGTGTTTTGGCTTGTGTTGTTTTATTTATATTTATTGTTTATTTATTTCATAAAATTTATTTTTTAAAAACCTGCAAAATTGTTTACCAGTACAAAAACAAACAAACACCACAGCAGTAAAGTCAATAAAAAATAACAAGCCTTCTTTAAAACAGAGAAAAGCTAAAATATTAAAAGAGATTAAAATTACTTCAGCTTCCTAATGCTTTTAGCCGCTGCCAGAAAAGTGTCTAGCAGAGGCACGCACTTTATTGCAAGAGGCGGGGAGTTCCAAAGGGCAGGTGCTGCCACACTAAACCACGCAGTGCTGGAAAGGGGGTGAAAGGCAAGCGGCCAGCCTGGCAGGGTTGGTGTGGAAGGAGGAGCTCGTGGGAGGAAAGGAGGTGCCATGGAAATGCCATTCTAGAAGAGCCTCCGTCTCTCACTCCTTCTCCAAACAAGAGCCAGGTGTGTGTGGGTGTGTGTCAACATATACAGTGAGGGGGTTTCTGGGGGTTTTCCTGTTGTTATTCTCTCTTGCACAGCTACAATAAACCTACGATTAAAATTTTGATCTGGTCATTTCTTCATCAGAGGGCAAACGGCAAATTTAGCAGGGGATCAATTACTTTCCCCCCTCACTGTAGGTAGATGATAGACAGATGTATATATGTATGTGTGTATAACAGACAGGCACAGAATTGCCCTCATTCAAGATGGCCGCGGGCCCTTCCTCCTGCTCCAAACATGGGAGGACCGGCTGCCCTGACCCCTTTCTCCGCAGCGGCTTCCCCTTGCGAGGCGATTGGGCGAGGGGGAGAGAGCACCCGGAAGTGAGTGGGTTGAGCCAGCTGCCTGGTTACCCACGTGGGTTTGGGAGAGAGCAGTAGCCATGGAGGGAGGGAGGGGAGCCGGACAGGGGGTGCGGGAGGAGGCAGGAGACCCTTGCAAGGGCTGGGGCTGGGTGGTCTTTGGGGAGCATTTAGGATTCATTTTGTTACCGGAAAAATCCGAGGGCTCCCTTGGACAAAAAGTAAAGACACCAACCAGAGTAAATTGGAGCAAAACAGCAGCCTGTAGGCTTGGCCTTTATTGAACTGTTGCAACAGGGTGTTCCCCTCACTTGCAGGTGAGAGAAAAGACACAGAAAGATGGTGTGCAAGACCTTATAAAGACTTTTGAAATTCCCCTCCTCTAGGTCAAGCCCACCCCCAGAAACATCATGCATACATTACAGAAAGGAGGGGTTGAGGGAGGAGTTGGTGGTAACCTGAGTGTCTTGTCACCTGGCTGGTTCCTCCTTTCCCCCCTCCCCATGAGTCACTTCCAGGAGACAAAGGGGAGTTGGCAGTTTCCTGCCCCCTGAGGGAAGATCTGATCAGTGTCCTTTGTTTCAGTCCATGCTGAATCCACTCCCATATGCAAGTTCTTTGTGATCTTGATTGTCTTCTGTCTGGGACCATCAGGGTTGGCATAGCCATAACTGGGCAGGGCTCCTGAAGATGTGCTGGGATGGTGAATGGATTATGGCTGCCCTGTATCAAACCTTCCTTCATGGAGTAAAATAAAAATGGAACAGTGCAAATCCGATGTATGGTTGATTTTCTTATGAATTTATAACAGAAGTGTGGCATATGTAGTGTGTGTGAAGTTTGTACAAACAGAATGATTGGGGTGGGGGGGTTCCTGCTACAGTTCCCCCCTTCGGAGATAAGATTGCAAAGGTGGCTACTTTGCAATCCTTTTCTCCACACAATTTAAAGTGGTAAATATTAACCTGCTATTCTCCATCCCAGATGCGTGTATCCATGTGAACCTGAAAGGGACTTGGATGTCACGTTTCTCAAGGATATTTGCATAGAAATATAACAGTGTAACAGTGCACATAGTTAGACATAGGATATTACGTAAAATTAATATTTTGTTGCTCAGTTACTTGTGGTATTTTAGCACCTTGGAATAAATATTTTCTCAATAGTGGCGTATGCTTTACATTTAGCAGGAAGGTCCACTAATGACTGAAAAATGCAGTTTGCTTTGCCCCCCGCCATTTTTGTGTTCTCAGGTGTCAAAGTAGCTCTTCTGTGGTCTCACACCGGCCTGGTGTCACAGTAGTGGCAATCCCTGGTGAATCCACTTAGGGCTTTCATATTAACCATGTTGCCTGGCACTCACCACAGCTGGCACAAGTTTGGACACGTCCTGAGAGAAATGTCTTTACCTTGGCCTTTCTATGGGGTTTTATTATTATAGGCTCTGGTCTTGCAGTCATGGGAAGTTGCTCACTTGCACTTAAAGGACCAAAAAGCTACTTGCAGCCTGGATACACTTGCCCAATTCAAACTGAGTCCAATTTGAATTTATCTTTCCCCATGGTTCTCAACTCTTCAAACCAATCTGTTAAAAGAAAACCATTCTTAAGGGGCACTTCTCCAAATAAGTCAATTTAACTCCATAAGGGATTATTCCGGCTAAACCAAAGCATATACACCTTCCTGAAGCTTCTCCTTGGTAAAGTGGGTTTTAGCACATTTTTAAAATGGGTAGGGAAGTTGGCAGAGTGCCAGGTGAAACAACTAAATGTGGTTATAAATTTATCTAATTCTAAACATTGGACTACATAATAGCCTGATCTGTAAAAAAGCATAAAATGTATGAGAATCCTCCACTGGGGTGTAAGGAATAAGACATTAAACATAAAAACAATAGTGGAGAAATCGAAGTTGGAAACAGAACTGCTAGAACCTAAAACCAAGGTACTTTCAAGAATGTACAACTTGCTGTTAAAATGAAATGGTTTCAAGATGAAATGGTTAAATCGGTTATGATAAAGTGGGCACAGGACATTGGGCACAACATTATGTTTGAGGACTGGGAAAGGTTGTGGACCACTGGGCTGAACTTCACTGCATGCAATGCTTTGAAGGAAAATGTTATGAAAATGATATATAGATGGTACATGACCCCAGTTAAACTTGCCAAGATATACCATTTGTCTGATAATAAATGTTGGAAATGTAAAGAAAATGAAGGAACATTCTTTCACCTCTGGTGGACTTGCCCTAAGGTGAAGGCCTTCTGGGAAATGATATATAATGAGCTGAAAAAGGTATTTAAGTATACCTTCACCAAGAAACCAGAGGCCTTCCTTCCGGGTATTGTCGGCCAGAAGGTGTTAAAGAAGGACCGAACATTTTTTATGTATGCAACAACGGCAGCAAGGATACTCATCGCTAAGAATTGGAAAACTCAAGATCTACCCACACTGGAAGAGTGGCAGATGCAACTGATGGACTACATGGAACTGGCCGAGATGACTGGCAGAATCCGAGACCTGGGAGAGGAGAGGGTTGAAGAAGACTGGAAGAAATTTAAGATTTATTTTTTAAAAAATTGCAATTTGGTTGAATGTTAAGAAAGGATGCTAGATCACAAATAATTGTGCACCACTAAATTAGATGGAATTAAGATGATAAGTAAGTTGAGGAAAAATTATAAACCTATTGGAGAATTAACAGACTATAGTTAAATGAATGTGACACAAGATTGTAAACAAGATGATAAATTGCGGGCAAGAATTGACAATGATGCAAGTGGGAGCGGGAGATGTGAGGGAGTCCTAAGAAGTTAAGAAAGTATGTTATGATATATGTTACATTGTTCTTTATCTTTGCATTTATGTTTAAAAACCTTAATAAAATATATATTAAAAAAAATAAACATAAAACAATTACACACAAAAATAGCCCCCCCCCATTTGTGGAAATAACAAACTGTCAAGACACATTTCAACATTCCAACGAAATAACACAAAACAAACTAATTAAATATCAGTTGCATATCTTGAGACAATTGGGATATTTTATGTATGTATCCTTTTGAATCCTGGAGCAGTCTTGAGGTTCAAAAGTCAGAAAATGTCCTTGTAATTCAACTCCACCCCCCTTTGTCAGCCCCACTCCCCCAGCAGTCTATATCCTTTGAAAGAGATAGCTGGGCTGGATGGTTTGTCATCAAAGTACTATAAAACGTTAGGGGAACTCCTAGCGCCGGTGCTTACGGACGTTATTAACAACATCCTTCAAGGTGGGAGGATCCCTGATTCTTGGAAAGAGGCATTTATTACTTTAATACCAAAAACGGAAAAGGAAAAAAACAGATATAAGAAACTATAGGCCAATTTCACTGCTCAATAGTGACTATAAGATTTTTGCCGATATTATGGCTAATAGACTTAAGAAACATCTAAAGAAATACATTCATAAAGACCAAGCGGGATTCCTACCTAATAGGCAGCAGAAAGATAATGTCCGTCACATATTGAATATTATTGAATACCTTGATATGAGGACAGACATCCCGGCAGCCCTGATATTCATTGACGCCGAGAAGGCCTTCGATAATGTTTCATGGGAATTTTTATTACAATGTATGAAAATGGCAGGAATAGAAGGTCCTTATATGGAAGGCATCAAGGCCATATACTCAGGGCAACGGGCTAGGCTGATCATTAATAATAATCTATCCAAGCCCTTCGCGATCATGAAAGGGACAAGACAGGGCTGCCCCCTGTCACCCCTGTTATTTATTATGGTTTTGGAGGTTATTGCAAATAAATTAAGGGAAACGTTAAATGTAAGGGGGGTAAAAATCGGGGAAAAGGAATTTAAGCTAAAGGCGTATGCCGATGACCTGATCTTGTCTCTAGAGAACCCTCTGGACAGTGCTAGTTGTGCAATAGAACTTTTAGAGGATTTTGGCAAATTGTCAGGATTTAAACTAAATAGGAAAAAAACTAAAATCTTAACAAAGAATTTGGATGAACATGTAAAAATCAGGTTGGAGCAAAAGACCGGAATCAAGGTCGTGAACAGGGTAAAATACTTGGGAATCTGGTTATCACCGAAAAATATAAACCTTGTGGAAGATAACTATAATAAGGTATGGCAGGAAATTAAGAAGGATTTAGATACTTGGCATAGGCTGAAATTATCATGGACAGGAAGGATGGCTGCGATAAAGATGTGTGTCCTCCCGAAATTACTATTCCTATTCCAGAATATTCCAGTAATCAAAGGTACTACTTGTTTTAAGAACTGGCAAAAAATCATAGCTAAGTTTATATGGCAGGGGAAAAGGGCCAGAGTCAAGTTTAAATATCTCACGGACACCAGAGATAGAGGTGGCTTCGCAGTCCCGAGTATAAAGCTTTATTACGAGGCAGTTTGCCTATGTTGGATAAAGGAATGGGCCATTTTAAAGAACGCAGACATGCTAGATTTAGAGGGCTTTAATATAAGATTTGGCTGGCATGCCTACTTGTGGCAGGAGAAAGGGAAGGTCCACAGGGGCTTTTCCAACCACATCATCAGAGGCCCGCTACTGGAAGTCTGGAATAGATATAAAAATGTGATTGAAAAGGGTACCCCCTGGTGGCTCTCCCCGATTGACATCGTTAAAATTAAAAAATTAAATATGACAGGGGAAAGGTGGACGTATGAAGATCTATTAGTTAAAACGGAAGAGGGATGGAAAATTAGGCCTTATGAGGAGATGAAGGATAAAATTAACGAGTGGCTACACTTTCACCAAATTAACGCACTCTGGGGTGAACATAAAAAACTAGGGATGAGTGAAAAAAAATCGAAATACCAAGTGGAAATTCTAGAAAGTAGTAATAAACTCCTCTCTAAAATGTATAAACAATTACTGGAATGGGACACCAAAGAGGATGTGGTGAAAGGTGCGATGGTTAAATGGGATAGGGACCTCGGGTACAAGGTGGATTTCAACAAATGGCAGACTCTGTGGAAAAAGGGTATGACGTTTACGGCCTGTGCAACCCTTCGAGAAAACTTAGAAAAAATGATGCATCGCTGGTATCTGACCCCGGCAAAGCTAGGAAAGATGTACAGGAATGCCGATAATATTTGTTGGAGATGTAGAGATAAGGTGGGAACCTTTTTTCATGTATGGTGGACTTGCGATGTGGTTAAGAGATTCTGGGGGCAAATTTACGAGGAGTTGAAAAAGATTTTGAAGTATAATTTCCCTAAAATTCCCGAGGTGTTTCTTTTGGGCATGATTGAGGAGGAAATAAAAAACGTAGACCAAACCTTCTTCCAATATGCCACGGCGGCGGCAAGGATTTTAATAGCACAGAAGTGGAAATCTCCCGAAATGCCCTCGATTAGAGATTGGCAAGTGAGATTGACTTCCGGTCGGCGCCAGCGTCTAATGGCGGTCCTTGCCTTGAGCTCCGAGGCAGGACTGCTCCGTAAGTTCGGGTCTGACCCGCTACGGCGAGCGGGGGACCCCTAAAATCACAGGCGCGGAAGCCTGTGAACAAGGAGATTCGGTGGGCACCTTTGCGCCCCCCGGTACCGTGAAGGAGCCTTTTTAAAGGCTATGGAGCAGCATCGGGTGTGAGCGCGGTGCTGAGGATCGCAACCCAGCTTACGGAGTGAAGCCGCGTCGCCATTGATGGAGAGCGCCGATTCCTTCCTGAAACAACCAATTGGCAACAATACCCGTGAGTAAGATCTGCAAAACTAAGAGAACGGGACTTTCAAAGTTTTTTAAGAAATTAGGCTGAAAACGGGAGAGGCAGAAATTAAGGAAGTCAGCCCCCCGGAATTGCATGACCGATTGAGCAAAGGGAAAAATCAAGCTATCTTTAAAGGAAACATCTCTGTTTAAAACTTTTCCGAACTTTTGACATTTGCAAGAGACTCCCCCCCCCCCCGACAGGCAGGAAAGGGGGGGAAGGAGAAGAAAATAACTTTTATTGCCAGAGGAAAGGGGATTAGAAGTGAGGCTCTCCACCGCCGAAACCTCAGATCAGGCTGCCGGAGAGACTAGCGCCTGAAGGGAACTGTCAAAAAGTTGCTGGATATAAAGATTAAATCTAATGGATACAAAATATAGGGACTTAAGTGGATGAAACGTACAGTACTTAAATTGTAACGAACAGGGCTTTTGGCTGGACTTTGGTCTATGGAACTTTGCATGGGTTACTTTTTCCCTGTTATTGGGTTGCTATTGCTGTTGCCATTGTCTGGATACAGTTTCTCCCTCTAGAGGACCAAAAGAGAGAGACAGTTTGCATTGTGTCAGAGACAAAGAAGTGGGATTTTC
Organism: Podarcis bocagei; assembly: GCF_964188305.1. Classification (NCBI taxonomy): domain Eukaryota; kingdom Metazoa; phylum Chordata; class Lepidosauria; order Squamata; family Lacertidae; genus Podarcis; species Podarcis bocagei. The sequence continues at coordinate 595,014 of NC_138126.1, forward strand.
CACTGGAAACCTTCCTGTGTGAACGACCTTGAGTTATGAGCAATCCACTGGAGGAGATAGCAACAAGAAGCAAAACAAAACAGGCTCAAAAACAGACTCAAAGAAGAGGCTCCATGTCAGGAGCCGCAGCTGCACAGGAAAGGGGAACAATAGCATCAATGGAATCTATGACACAAGCATTGCTTAGAATAAATACATCCCTAGAAGCATTAACCAAGCAGTCTACAGAGAACTCTAAGAAATTGACAGATAATTCTAAAAAGTTGACAGAGCTAACAACAAGATTAGATTTGAACACAACAGCAATAGCAAGTAACACAGACTCTATAAATCATCTTGTGCAAGAAAGCACAGAAACAAGAAAAATAGCTGAGAACGCAAGGTGCACGGCCGAGGACACTAGGGGAAAATTTGTACCCATTGCAAAGAAAGTTCATGAACATGACACAGCTTTGGCCTTTATGGAACTAGAGAGGAAAAACAAAAATCTGAAATTGAGATCAGTACCGGAGGAGGAAGAAGGCAACCTGGGAGAATTCCTTACAGACAAGTTTCAAGAATTTTGGACTGATGAATTAGAAGGGGAAGAAGATGAATTTGTAATTACTTCAGCCTTCCGGATTGGCAGAAAACAAGGTAAAAAACCAAGGGATTGTTTAATCAGCCTAAGATCTAAGGAAGAAAGAGATAAAATATTGAATTTACATTACCAGAAGGCCTTGATCGTCAAGAATTCCCGAATACAGATCTTCAAAGATATCCCTAAGTACTTTTTAGAGGTGAGGTCCCAATTTAAGACCTTAGCGGACCTGCTGAAAAAACACAATATCCCATTTAGGTGGGAATACCCACAAGGATTGTCTTTTGACTTCAAAGGGAAGAAAATCAAGATCAAAACAATTCAAGACAAAGAGCAATTTTTGGAGAGAAATTTAGAGGACTTTGAGAAAGGAACTGTAAGCGAGAGAGAAATACCGGACATAGCAAACCTTTCATTTGGATTAACCCCTACACCTACAGAAGAGGAACAAGAACTGGGAGCAGTCGGTGGGAAAGCAGCCCAATAACAAAAATGTCTCTGCAACTTGTGAGCTGGAACTGCAATGGTTTGAATCACCCCCGAAAAAGGAGACAGGTGTTCCACATTTTGAAAAAAGAAAATTTGGATATAATATGTTTGCAAGAAACCCATATTGCCAGGATAAACAGGAAACTTCTGACAAATAAAAGATTAGGATTGGAATTTATTTCTTCGGACAAAGTTAAGAAAAGAGGTGTGGTGATCTACGTTAAAGAAAAATTGGAACCTAAATTGATCTTTAAAGACGAACAAGGAAGATTCCTGGCAGTGGAAGCTCAAATTCATGGAGAAAGAATTTTGATTGTAGGAGTTTATGCACCCAACGAGGGCAAGGCTGAGTTCTTCAAGAAGTTGCATGAGACCTTAATGGACTTTTTGGACTTAAAAATAATATTGATGGGCGACCTGAATGGAGTAGTCTCCACGAACATGGATAAAGCACAAAGGCAAGTAATTTCAAAGAATGGAAGACTGCCAAAGACTTTTTTTGAGCTGACTGATACCATGGACTTGATTGATATTTGGAGAACAAGGAACCCTCTGGAAAGAGAGGGGACCTTCTTCTCTGAAGCAAATATGACCTGGACCAGGATTGACCAAATTTGGATTTCTAGCAATCTGGCACCGAGGGTTAAGAAAATAGAAATTTGCCCAAAAACCTGTTCAGATCACAATGCAGTAAAGATGGAAATGAAACTGACAACAGCTGGAACCTTCAGATGGAGAATGAATGACACCCTGTTTAAAGATGAAATAATCTACAAAAAGGCCCAAAAGACATTGAAAGACTACTTCGAGATAAACTTAAGATCAGATGTTGAAAGAAGAATAATATGGGATGCAAGTAAGGCCGTGATGCGAGGTTTCCTGATCCAGCAAAATTCCATAAAGAGGAAACAACAGAATGCGAGGAAAGAAAAAATTTGGAAACAAATGGAGGAAGGAGAAAAGAAACTGAGGTCTAAACCTAAATCCAAAGAGATCTTAAGGGAAATAAAGTATTATCAGACTCAATATATGGAATTGGTGAACGAGGAGATAGAATGGAAAATAAAACAAATGAGGCAAAAAACTTTTGAATCAGCAGATAAATGTGGGAAACTCCTGTCATGGCAATTGAAAAAAAGACAAAAGCTGAATACGGTGACATCGCTCGAAGTGGATGGTAAACATCTTAACAAGCCAAATGAGATTAGCAATTGTTTCCAAAGTTTCTTCAAGAAATTATATGCTCAAGGGCCAAAGAAAGAAAAAGAGATTGAAGATTTTATCAAAAAGTATGGTCTATCAAAGATCCCGGAAAAGAATAAGAGGATATTAAATGAGAAAATCACAGATCAAGAAATAGAGGGTGCCATCCAAAATATGCAATTGGGGAAATCACCAGGACCAGATGGGCTGACTGCGAGATACTATAAAGCACTGAAGGAATGGCTGATACAACCGCTGAAAGAAGTTTGCAACCAAATTTTGGAGGGGAAAAAGGCTCCCGAATCGTGGAAAGAAGCATTCATCTCACTTATACCGAAGACAGAAACTGAGAAACATCAAGTTAAGAACTACCGCCCTATATCACTTTTAAATGTGGATTACAAAATCTTTGCAGATATTTTAGCAAAAAGATTCAAAAAAGTGTTACAAGAGGAGATTCATAAAGACCAAACAGGCTTTCTCCCAGGGAGACATATGTCAGACAATGTGAGGAACATTATAGACATTTTGGAACTGTTGGAGTCTGACATTAATAGAAAAGCAGTCTTGATTTTTGTGGATGCGGAGAAAGCCTTTGACAACATCTGTTGGAGTTTTATGAAGAGGAATCTCCAAGGGATGGGGGTAGGCCAAAACTTTGAAAACAGTATAGGTGCTATATATTCTGAACAAAGAGCTAAACTAATTGTGAATGGTATGGTCATGGATGAAATCCCAATAGAAAAAGGGACACGACAGGGATGCCCATTGTCCCCTCTATTGTTTATATCAGCCCTGGAGGTACTGTTGAATATGATTAGAAGGGACCAGCAGGTAGAAGGAATAAGATTGGGAAAAAAGCATTATAAGCTGAGGGCATTTGCAGATGATCTAGTTTTGACTTTGCAACAACCCGAAGCCAGTACAAAAAGAGTTTTAGAACTTATTGAAGAATTTGGTCAAGTGGCAGGTTTTAAATTAAATAAGCAAAAGACAAAGGTGCTGGGGAAAAATCTGACGTTGGGGGAAAAAGAGAATTTTCAAAGGGAAACTGGTCTGGAAATAACAAAAAAAGTTAAATACCTGGGGGTGAATTTAACATCTAAAAATGTGAACTTATTTAAAGATAATTATGAGAAATGTTGGTTGGAAGTTAAGAAAGATCTTGACACATGGTCTAGGTTGAGACTTTCCTTGTTAGGCCGAATTGCTGTTATCAAGATGAATGTACTGCCGAGATTGTTGTTTTTATTTCAGACATTGCAAATTTTGGACAAGATGGACTGTTTCAAGAGGTGGCAGAAAGATGTATCTAATTTTGTCTGGCAGGGCAAAAAGCCCAGAATAAAATTCAAAATTTTAACAGATGCAAAGGATAGAGGGGGCTTTGCCCTGCTGGACTTAAGACTTTATTATGAAGCAGCAGCTTTTTGCTGGCTGAAACAATGGCTACTTATTGAGAATACAGACATCTTAGATTTAGAAGGATATGATAATAATTTCGGCTGGCACGCATATTTATGGTATGACAAGGTAAAGGTGCACAGAGGTTTTAAAAACCACATTGTCAGGAAAGCATTGTTTAATGTATGGAACCGTTATAAAGATTTGTTGGAGAATAAAACCCCCAGGTGGTTGTCACCCCTGGAAGCCAAGGCGGTAAAAAAACTCAATATGGATTCAGATTGGCCAAAATATGGTGAAATCATAGAATATGATGGTGAAAAGATTAAATTACAGAGTATGGAGAAATTAAAACCTAAAGTCCGAGACTGGTTACATTACCAGCAGATTAATGAGACGTTTAAGCAAGACAGGAAAGTAGGATTTCAGAAGGAGAGGTCAAAGTTAGAAACAGAATTATTGGAGCCCAATACTAAGATTTTGTCTAGAATGTATAATTTGCTGCTGAAATGGAATACACAGGATGAAACAGTAAAATCAGCGATGATTAAATGGGCACAAGACATTGGTCATGAGATTATGTTTGCAGACTGGGAAAGGTTATGGAACACAGACATTAAATTTACGGCATGTAGTGCCTTAAAAGAGAACATAATGAAAATGATCTACAGGTGGTACATGACCCCAACCAGGCTAGCAAAGATATATCATTTGCCCAATAATAATTGCTGGAAATGTAATGAATGTGAAGGAACCTTTTACCACCTTTGGTGGACCTGCCCAAAGATTAAGGCCTACTGGGAGATGATCTATAATGAAATTAAGAAAATCCTTAAGTGGACATTTGTTAAGAAACCGGAGGCTTTTCTCTTGGGCATGGTTAGCCAAACGGTACGAAGGGAAGACAGAACATTCTTCATGTATGCAACCACGGCGGCAAGAATTCTACTGGCAAAGTACTGGAAGACTCAAGAACTACCTACTCTGGAAGAATGGCAAATCAAGGTGACAGAATTTATGGGATTGGCTGAGATGACCGGCAGAATCCGTGACCAGAGGAGAAAGACGGTGGAAGAGGACTGGAGGAAGTTTAAAATTTATCTTAAGAATTATTGTAAAATTTCAGAATGTTGAAATGTCAAAAGGTATGAGATATAGAATTATAGTGGTTAAATTTGAAATATGAGAAAACTTAAGGAAAAAGAGTTTTGAAATTGAACAAAGGTTTGCTAAGAATTAATATTTTAAAACTAAGGATGCAGTGAAGGGGAGGTTTGGGGAAGTCACATTATGTGTTAATTTGTATTGTTTTGTTGTTGTTGTTTTTGTTTGGTATGTTTTTTGTTATTGTTTATGTTGGTGAAAATTAATAAAAATATTTAAAAAAAAAAAGAGATTGGCAAGTGAAATTGTTTCAATATATAGAACTAGCAAGTTTAACACAAAGAATTAGGCACCATAATATGGTCAAATTAAAAAATGAGTGGAACAAATTCCTAAATTATATTGAGATTAATCTGGGAATTAACTATATAACAGTAGACAGTAGTTAACACTTACGACGTTTAGAGTGTAGAATTACTGCCAAAACAACTGCAGAAATTGTATAAGTTTATGTAACCCAAAACTGAGTTGGACGGAGGTCTTGTTTTTTTCTGCTTTTCTCTTTTTGTTTTGTTTTTCATGTATTCTGTTCTTTGTCTGTTCTTGACTCGGTATTTGTATTTGTATGTATGTATGTCTTTTTTTAATGTCTTTTTAAAGCCTGTTTAATAAAGATATAATATGCCACCGGACGACTCCAAGGGAAGACATCAGAGAAAGGACAAAGTGCCGCGTTTTCCCAGATTGCGCTCCACAACGGAAAACGGGGGAGAAAAGGAGAAAGAGATTAAGACGTTCCTGGATGACTCCAAAAGGTAACGTCGGAAAACAGTAAAAGTACCACAATTTCAGGGCCACATTCCGAAAAAGAAATTGGGGGAGAAAAGGGAAAGTTTAAGACGCACCTGGCCGACTCCGAGAGGTAACGTCCGACAGTAAAGTTCCGCGATTTCCCTGGCCACTATCTGAAAGGGGGGAATCGGGGGAGAAAAGGGGGGAGTTTAAGACGCACCCGGCTGACTCCGAGGGGCAACGTCAGAAATGAAAGAAGGAAAGTCTGGCTGTCGTGGGGACGCTGCTTCTCCACCCCCTCCCAATGTATTTACTTCAAACCATACTCACGTTCGAAGATGTCCCCCGTGGATCCCGGGATCCTTTTCTTTTTAGCCGGCTTGACCTTGCCTTTGCTCCCCCTGGCTGGGCTTTTGGTGACGATTGATTACCGCCCGCAAAGAGGAGGCAGGGAGAGGAAGAAGGATCCCTGGGCTAAGGATGCCCAGTGGCGCCCAATCCCCTCTATCTCCCTCCTCACCTTCGCAGGAGAACCAAGTGTCCCTGAGCATGGTCGCCAAACTGTTACCGGAAAAATCCGAGGGCTCCCTTGGCCTGTAGGCTTGGCCTTTATTGAACTGTTGCAACAGGGTACTCCCCTCACTTGCAGGTGAGAGAAAAGACACAGAAAAATGGTGTGCAATACCTTATAAAAACTTTTGAAATTCCCATCCCCTAGGTCAAGCCCACCCCCAGAAACATCATGCATACATCACAGAAAGGAGGGGTTGAGGGAGGAGTTGGTGGTAACCTGAATGCCTTTCCCCCCTCCCCATGAGTCACTTCCAGGAGACAAAGGGGAGTTTGCAGTTTCCTGCCCCCTGAGGGAAGATCTGATCAGAGTCCTTTGTTTCAGTCCATGCTGAATCCACTCCCATATGCAAGTTCTTTGTGATCTTGATTGTCTTCTGTCTGGGATCATCAGGGTTGGCATAGCCATAACTGGGCAGGGCTCCTGTAGATGTGCTGGGATGGTGAAGGGATTATGGCTGCCCTGTATCAAATCTTCCCCATTTTGTAGTCTTTCCTTCATGGAGTAGAATAAAAATGGAACAGTGCAAATCCGTTGTATGGTTGATTTTCTTATGAATTTATAACAGAAGTGTGGCGTATGTAGTGTGTGAGTGTGAGTGTGTGTGAAGTTTGTACAAACAGAATGATTGGGGGGGGGTTCCTGCTACAATTTGCAATGTTGCAGGGTCCATCAGGGCAGCTCTGGGGTTTCCATAACTTGCTGGCTTGGCGTTTTGCAAGTTTCCTTGATTGTCTGACCCCACACATACAGACCTCCCTCTTTCTCTCCCTCCACCCAAAAAATAAGTCCTCCGGAGATACTGGGAGGGCAAAGCCCCCCAAGCTGAAAAAGAAGAGAGTGGTGCTTGGGATCCCAAGAAGCCACTGCAGAATGAGCCCCCCCCCCAATGGGTCCTGGCAGGAAGAAGTGGATATCGGGTATGAGGGAGGTGGAGGGGAGTAGGTCTGCATTGCAGGGGGGTCTAGATGGCCCTTGGGGGTCCCTTCCAATTCAGCCAGTCTGAAGTCTGGGAAAGGGGCTGAATCTTTGGGGAGTGGAGATACAACTTGCCCCCAATCTCCCCAATTCCACTCTTGCCTGGTTCATTCTTGGGAGTTTGCTGTAATCCCTGCCTTGCAGGGGGTTGGACTAGATGGCCCCTGGGGGCCCTTCTGACCCTGTGATTTCTTCCAGAAGGTAGACCTATTTCCTGGCCCAGCCTCCATCCATTGTTCTCTGCTAATTTGACCTCCACCCCTATTATTCTGCCTTTCCTATCCTTAAATATTTGTTTGAAATCTAATTTGGGGTTAATATACAAAACCACCCCTTCATGGATCACTGCCTTGCCGTGGCGAAGGGGCTTGAAGAACTCAGAGAAGCTATGAACTACGCCAAGCAGGGCACACAAGATGAACAGGTCATAGTGGAGAGTTTGGACCAAACGTGATCCACCTGGAGGAGGAACCGGCAAACCACTCCAGTATCCTTGCCAAGAAAACAACATGGACAAATACAACAGGCATATAAAAGTTATGACGCTGGAAGATGAGCCCCTCAGGTCGGAAGGCGTCCAACATGCTACTGGGGAAGAGCGGAGGGCAAGTACAAGTAGATCCAGAGCTGATGAAGCGGCTGGGCCAAAGCCGAAAGGACGCTCAGTTGCGGATATGCCTGGAAGCGAAAGGAAAGTCCAATGCTGTAAAGAAAAATATTGCATAGGAACCTGGAATGTAAGAACCATGAACCTGGGTAAGTTGGAGGTGGTCAAAAATGAGATGGCAAGAATAAATATTGACATCCTGGGCATCAGTGAACTAAAATGGACGGGAATGGGTGAATTCAGTTCGGATGACCATCACATCTACTACTGTGGGCAAGAAACCTGTAAAAGAAATGGAGTGGCCCTCATAGTCAACAAAAGAGTGGCGAAAGCTGTACTGGGATGCAATCTCAAAAATGATAGAATGATCTCGATACGAATCCAAGGCAGACCTTTTAACATCACAGTAATCCAAGTGTATGCACCAACCACTGGTGCTGAAGAAACTGAAATTGACCAATTCTATGAAGACTTACAACACCTTATAGAAGTGACACCAAAGAAGGATGTTCTTCTCATTATAGGGGATTGGAATGCTAAAGTAGGGAGGCAAGAGATAAAAGGAACAACTGGCAAGTTTGGCCTTGGAAATCAAAACGAAGCAGGGCAAAGGCTAATAGAGTTCTGTCAAGAGAACAAGCTGGTCATCACAAACACGCTTTTCCAACAACACAAGAGACGACTCTACACATGGACATCACCAGATGGGCAGCATCGAAATCAGATTGATTATATTCTCTGCAGCCAAAGATGGAGAAGCTCTATACAGTCAGCAAAAACAAGACCTGGAGCTGACTGTGGCTCAGATCATCAGCTTCTTATAGCAAAATTCAAGCTTAAACTGAAGAAAGTAGGAAAAACCACTGGGCCGGTAAGATACAATCTAAGTCAAATCCCTTATGAATACACAGTGGAAGTGAGGAACAGGTTTAAGGATTTAGATTTGGTAGACAGAGTGCCTGAAGAACTATGGATGGAGGCTCGTAACATTGTACAGGAGGCAGCAACGAAAACCATCCCAATGAAAAGGAAATGCAAGAAAGCAAAGTGGCTGTCCAACGAGGCCTTACAAATAGCGGAGGAGAGAAGGCAAGCAAAATGCGAGGGAGATAGTGAAAGATACAGGAAATTGAATGCAGATTTCCAAAGAATAGCAAGGAGAGACAAGAAGGCCTTCTTAAACGAGCAATGCAAACAAATAGAGGAAAACAACAGAATGGGAAGAACCAGAGATCTGTTCAAGAAAATTGGAGATATGAAAGGAACATTTCGTACAAAGATTACCATAATAAAGGACAAAAGTGGTAAGGACCTAACAGAAGCAGAAGACATCAAGAAGAGGTGGCAAGAATACACAGAGGAATTATACCAGGAAGATATGGATGTCTCGTACACCCCAGGTAGTGTGGCTGCTGACCTTGAGCCAGACATCCTGGAAAGTGAAGTCAAATGGGCCTTAGAAAGCACTGCAAATAACAAGGCCAGTGGAAGTGATGGTATTCCAGCTGAACTATTTAAAATTTTAAAAGATGATGCTGTTAAGGTGCTACACTCAATATGCCAGCAAATTTGGAAAACTCAGCAGTGGCCAGAAGATTGGAGAAGATCAGTCTACATCCCAATCCCAAAGAAGGGCAGTGCCAAAGAATGCTCCAACTACCGCACAATTGCACTCATTTCACACGCTAGCAAGGCTATGCTTAAAATTCTACAAGGAAGGCTCAAGCAGTATGTGGATCGAGAACTCCCAGAAGTGCAAGCTGGATTTAGAAGAGGCAGAGGAACCAGAGACCAAATTGCAAACATGCGCTGGATTATGGAGAAAGCTAGAGAGTTCCAGAAAGACATCTACTTCTGCTTCATTGACTATGCAAAAGCCTTTGACTGTGTCGACCACAGCAAACTATGGCAAGTTCTTAAAGAAATGGGAGTGCCTGATCACCTCATCTGTCTCCTGAGAAATCTCTATGTGGGACAAGAAGCTACAGTTAGAACTGGATATGGAACAACTGATTGGTTCAAAATTGGGAAAGGAGTACGACAAGGCTGTATTTTGTCTCCCTGCTTATTTAATTTATATGCAGAATACATAATGCGAAAGGCTGGGCTGGATGCATCCCAAGCTGGAATTAAGATTGCTGGAAGAAATATCAACAACCTCAGATATGCAGATGACACAACCTTGATGGCAGAAAGTGAGGAGGAATTAAAGAACCTTTTAATGAGGGTGAAAGAGGAGAGCGCAAAATATGGTCTGAAGCTCAACATCAAAAAAACGAAGATCATGGCCACTGGTCCCATCACCTCCTGGCAAATAGAAGGGGAAGAAATGGAGGTAGTGAGAGATTTTACTTTCTTGGGCTCCATGATCACTGCAGATGGTGACAGCAGCCACGAAATTAAAAGACGCCTGCTTCTTGGGAGAAGGGCAATGACAGGCCTAGACAGCATCTTGAGAAGTAGAGATGTCACCTTGCCAACAAAGGTCCGTATAGTTAAAGCCATGGTTTTCCCAGTAGTGATGTATGGAAGTGAGAGCTGGACCATAAAGAAGGCTGATCGCCGAAGAATTGATGCTTTTGAATTATGGTGCTGGAGAAGACTCTTGAGAGTCCCATGGACTGCAAGAAGATCAAACGCATCCATTCTTAAGGAAATCAGCCCTGAGTGCTCACTGGAAGGACAGATCGTGAAGCTGAGGCTCCAGTACTTTGGCCACCTCATGAGAAGAAAAGACTCCCTGGAGAAGACACTGATGCTGGGAAAGATGGAGGGCACAAGGAGAAGGGGGCGACAGAGGACAAGATGGTTGGATAGTGTTTTCGAGGTTACCAGCATGGGTTTGACCAAACTGCGGGAGGTAGTGGAGGACAGGGGTGCCTGGCGTGTTCTGGTCCATGGGGTCACGAAGAGTCGGACACGACTAAACGACTAAACAACAACAACAAATACAAAACCACTTCCCTTTTCTTGGTTTTTTTCTGTGTGTTTCCTGCAAATATATAATGTCCACTTTTTGTTTTAGCAAGATTTATGTTATAAGGTTTCTTTTGGTTTCATTCTTAAGTCCATTTATGTTCCACAAGAGCACTTTCAGATCCACCCCAATGTCCTCTATTTTTTGTCCCTTTACTCCTCTCCCTCCTCCTCCTGCTTGTCATGTTTCCTCTAATTCTCCAAAGTCTTTATTACTATTATTATTAATTTTTCATTAATAATTTCATTAATAATTGATACAATACCAAATTTTAACATCCAAGATGAAAATTTTGTTCTTTTTGTTGTCCCTCCTCAGACAGCCCTATTTCATAGAATCACAGAGTTGGAAGAGACCACAAGGGCCATCGAGTCCAACCCCCTGCCAAGCAGGAAACACCATCAGAGCACTCCTGACATATGGTTGTCAAGCCTCTGCTTAAAGACCTCATTTCATTCCGCCGTCTTACCTTCCAGGACTCTGGGCTGTCTTCCAGCTTTCCTTTGTTTAGATAAAATTAAGACACATGTAATGTATGGGATGCGGATGGCAGTGTGGGTTAAACCACAGAGCCTAGGGCTTGCTGATCAGAAGGTCAGCGGTTTGAATCCCCATAACGGGGTTAGCTCCCGTTGCTCGGTCCCAGCTCCTGCCAACCTAGCAGTTTGAAAGCACGTCAAAGAGCAAGTAGATAAATAAGTACTGCTCTGGTGGGAAGGTAAACGGTGTTTTCGTGCACTGCTCTGGTTCACCAGAAGCGGCTTAGTCATGCTGGCCACATGTCCTGTTGCAAGGATTTTTAAGTACCTGTGACCCTCTCAAATAGTGTCCAAGAATTGACAGACGCAGCAGTGAAGAAAAAGAAAGTGAGGTTTATTGCTGAGCAATAATTGACCCAGTGGAAATCTTTCCAAAAGACTGGGCCCCGGGCTCTAGCGCCCAGAAGCTTTATACCTGAGTACATACTTCATAGATCATGACATAATCAGATACAATTGCAAACGGCAGCAAAAATAAAGCTAATGAGCGCATTCCAGCCTTGCCTCTTCTGATCATGTAAAGAGTTCCCTCCCAACTTCTGCTTTTTCAGTCTGAACATGCAGTTTTAACCTTTTCCCCAGATTTATGGTAAGAAACAGAAAATTTGAGAAAAGGAACTTCGGCTGTTGTGCTCCTATGCGGCCATCTGCTATACATTCTGCGCTTAGCATCTTCCTGTTTTAACTGCTCAGACCTTGTCTGGACAAGGGGGGAAAGTGCCAGCACATCAGATTTATTGCTGCCCCCCTTTGGTTAGCGAGACATTGAAAAGAACAAGGAAGGGTACTGGGGCAGAGTTCATTTAGGATTTTTTCAGATTTAAGCAATTTGCTATAAGCTTTTGCAGAAGCTTTCACGATTCAAACATGGATTATATAAAATCATCATATAAATATCTGGTTATATATGGATATATATGGATATATGGATAACTGATTATATGGATAACTGATTATATGAAAAGCATAAGGATAAATTCCTTCAGGTCCTGCTTCAGTCCCTGAAGCTGTACGCTGGCTCCCTTGGCAAATAAAGCAAGATGAGTGCCGTGCCCCAGAATCGAACATGACTGGACCTAATGGTCAGGGGTCCCTTTACCTTTGATGTATTTTAATGGAGTGATATTTTCCCAAACTGAAAAATCTTCTGTAAGAGACCACTCCATGGGATAGATTTCACAGATAATAATTGTTCGGTCCCTCTACAATCCCAACCTTGCTCCCCCTGGGCCCTAAAATCAAAGATTCACCTTCACTTTTACAAATCCATACACAACAAAAGTTCATGCAAGCAGGTGTGGTTTCCTGTGTGAAATATTCCTCAGTTGTAATCTGTCAGTTGTCTTCAGCCCCCTTTGAGAGGGACCCCTTTTTTTCTAATGCGCCATCATTTGTGCTGTTGTAGCATCCCCAGCCGAAATCATATTTAATCATGTATTTGAACAAAGTCTCTCCATATCTTCAAACAGGCTGATACCTTGCCAGTTCTAATTAGAGCCCTCCACAAAGGACCGCACCATTAAACATCAAATTCTCAAGTTTTTTTTTAATATAGTTTCACTTGCATTCCATTTCATTAATTGAATCTTTCTCCATGAGGCTTGCCAAATCATGAAGTAGCTGTCAGTACTGCAGTGTTTCATTCTATCATTGCACAGTGTGACACTGTGCCTTTAATTGCCTAATTACCTAATGTATCATCGTGTGAGAACGGGAGCGATTTCTATATCTCCTCCCCCTCCTCCCCTCTGGCGCTTGCATCTGGCTTTTGCTGAAGGATACGGCTGCGTGAGTCAGCTCTTCGCTCTGTTGACTTCTTATTTTCTTGATGCTGCATTCCAACCAGAGTCTGCTTCTGCTGTACTCTGCTACTATGGGTGAAGTTCCTCACCATTCGGACAAGTGAGGGAGGGCGTTGGCCCAACAGCACTAAGTATCAAAAAAGATGAAACGCTCACCTCACATCTTCTGTAGCAGAGCGACAAAAGTCCATTCAAAGTCTGAATTCAAATCTTTGTTGAAAAACAGGAATGCTCCCGCTCATGGCGTTGGCATCGGAGAGTGTCCAATTCGTGCAATGCTAAACACCCAGCGCCCCTGCCTCCACTGCAGCGAGCGGCAGATATCGGACGGCGTGCGGGTGAAGGAATATCCGCCCCATCCCTGCGGGGTTCAACAGGGATAATTACCCCCAGATCCAACTTGTTTAATTGCATGAGCTGACAGTGAAATGGAACTCTCTCAGAAGGGGGTGGACCTTCATTGGGGGGTTCTGGGTTCTAAGAAGTTGGATGGCCACCTGTCATGGGTGCTTGAAATGAGATTTCATAGAATCATAGAGTTGGAAGAGACCACAAGGGCCATCGAGTCCAACCCCCTGCCAAGCAGGAAACACCATCAGAGCACTCCTGACATATGGTTGTCAAGCCTCTGCTTAAAGACCTCCAAAGAAGGAGACTCCACCACACTCCTTGGCAGCAAATTCCACTGCCGAACAGCTCTTACTGTCAGGAAGTTCTTCCTAATGTTTAGGTGGAATCTTCTTTCTTGTAGTTTGGAACCATTGCTCCGTGTCAGCTTCTCTGGAACAGCAGAAAACAACCTTTCTCCCTCCTCTATGTGACATCCTTTTATATATTTGAACATGCCTATCATATCACCCCTTAACCTCCTCTTCTCCAGGCTAAACATGCCCAGCTCCCTTAGCCGTTCCTCATAAGGCATCATTTCCAGGCCTTTGACCATTTTGGTTGTCCACCTCTGGACACGTTCCAGTTTGTCAGTGTCCTTCTTGAACTGTGGTGCCCAGAACTGGACACAGTACTCCAGGTGAGGTCTGACCAGAGCAGAATACAGTGGCACTTTTACTTCCCTTGATCTAGATGCTATACTCCTACTGATGCAGCCCAGAATTGCATTGGCTTTTTTAGCTGCCGCGTCACACTGTTGGCTCATGTCAAGTTTGTGGTCAACCAAGACTCCTAGATCCTTTTCACATGTACTGCTCTCAAGCCAGGTGTCACCCATCTTGTATTTGTGCCTCTCATTTTTTTTGCCCAAGTGCAATACTTTACATTTCTGGAGGGGGTTGGACTAGATTCTGAATCTATAATTCTATACTTCACCCTGGTGTGAGATCTTAAATTGACTTTTGAACAAGTGAAATTTTATACACATTCCATGTGCTGATATGCTTTCAACCCCGTATGAAATATTTGGTGGGCCATGAATGAATCCTTTCCCACATTCCAAACACTAAACCGTTTCCTCTCTTGTATGAATTCTTTGATGGGAAATGAGAGAGCTGCGTTGACTGAAGTTCTTTCCACATTCCAAGCACTGAAAGGGTTTCTCCCCTGTATGAATTCTGTGATGGGAAGAGAGTGCGGCACTTTGACTGAAGCTCTTTCCGCATTCCAAGCACTGATAGGGTTTCTCCCCTGTATGAATTCTTTGATGGGAAGTGAGTTCACCACTCAGACAAAAGCTCTTTCCACAATCGAAGCACATATAGGGTTTCTCCCCTGTATGAATTCTGTGATGGGAAGTGAGTTCACCACTCAGACGAAAGCTCTTTCCACATTCGAAGCACTGATAGGGTTTCTCCCCTGTATGAATTCTGTGATGGGAAGTGAGTTCACCACTCAGACGAAAGCTCTTCCCACATTCGAAGCACTGATAGGGTTTCTCCCCTGTGTGAAGTCTTTGATGGGAAGTCAGATGACCACTCAGACAAAAGCTCTTTCCACATTCCAAGCAGTGATACGGTTTCTCTCCTGTATGAAGTCTTTGATGGGAAGTCAGACCACGACTCAGACGAAAACCTTTTCCACAATCCAAGCACTGATAGGGTTTCTCCCCTGTATGAATTCTTTGATGAGAAGTGAGATTCCCCTCGTGACTGAAGCGCTTCCCACATTCTGAGCACTGATAGGGTTTCTCCCCTGTATGAATTCTGTGATGGGAAGAGAGTGCGGCACTTTGACTGAAGCTCTTTCCGCATTCCAAGCACTGATAGGGTTTCTCCCCTGTATGAATTCTTTGATGAGAAGTCAGATGACCACTCCGACGAAAGCTCTTTCCACATTCCAAGCACTGATAGGGTTTCTTCCCTGTATGAATTCTTTGATGAGAAGTGAGATTCACCCACGTACTGAAGCTCTTTCCACATTCCAAGCACTGATAGGGTTTCTCCCCTGTGTGAAGTCTTTGATGGGAAGTCAGATGACCACTCCGACGAAAGCTCTTTCCGCATTCCAAGCACTGATAGGGTTTCTCCCCTGTGTGAAGTCTTTGATGGGAAGTCAGATGACCACTCCGACGAAAGCTCTTTCCACATTCCAAGCACTGATAGGGTTTCTCCCCTGTATGAATTTTGTGATGGGAAGTGAGACCGGCTCTCTGATTGAAGCTCTTTCCACATTCCAAGCACTGATACGGTTTCTCCCCTGTATGAATTCTTTGGTGGGAAGTGAGACTATCCTTCCGATTGAAGCTCTTTTCACACTCCAAGCACTGATAGGGTTTCTCTCCTTTATGAATTCTTTGATGGGAAGTGAGACTATCCTTCCGATTGAAGCTCTTTCCACACTCCAAGCACTGATACGATTTCTCCCTACTCTGTGTTCTTTCGTGTGAAGTGAGGCTATTCCTTCGAACGAAGCTCTTTCTTTGATGGGAGGTGGACTGGGAGCTCTGACGGATCTTCTCTCCACACTCTGAATATTTATCTGACTTCTCCGCTATGTGGATTCTGTTGTGCTCCCCCTTGTTCTTCCCTTCTAATTTATCACCATCTGCAATGAAGAGAGATGCTAATTAGAGTCTCAGGAGGAAATGGGAGCTCCAGATTATTGAACAATGTTAATGAATGCTTGTGACAGAGGAAGAACTGAAGAGAATGAGATGTGAGGCCGTCCAATTTTGGACAAGATGGACTGTTTCAAGAGGTGGCAGAAAGATGTATCTAATTTTGTCTGGCAGGGCAAAAAGCCCAGAATAAAATTCAAAATTTTAACAGATGCAAAGGATAGAGGGGGCTTTGCCCTGCCGGACTTAAGACTTTATTATGAAGCAGCAGCTTTTTGCTGGCTGAAACAATGGCTACTTCTTGAGAATACAGACATCTTAGATTTAGAAGGATATGATAATAATTTCGGCTGGCACGCATATTTATGGTATGACAAGGTAAAGGTGCACAGAGGTTTTAAAAACCACATTGTCAGGAAAGCATTGTTTAATGTATGGAACCGTTATAAAGATTTGTTGGAGAATAAAACCCCCAGGTGGTTGTCACCCCTGGAAGCCAAGGCGGTAAAAAAACTCAATATGGATTCAGATTGGCCAAAATATGGTGAAATCATAGAATATGATGGTGAAAAGATTAAATTACAGAGTATGGAGAAATTAAAACCTAAAGTCCGAGACTGGTTACATTACCAGCAGATTAATGAGACGTTTAAGCAAGACAGGAAAGTAGGATTTCAGAAGGAGAGGTCAAAGTTAGAAACAGAATTATTGGAGCCCAATACTAAGATTTTGTCTAGAATGTATAATTTGCTGCTGAAATGGAATACACAGGATGAAACAGTAAAATCAGCGATGATTAAATGGGCACAAGACATTGGTCATGAGATTATGTTTGCAGACTGGGAAAGGTTATGGAACACAGACATTAAATTTACGGCATGTAGTGCCTTAAAAGAGAACATAATGAAAATGATCTACAGGTGGTACATGACCCCAACCAGGCTAGCAAAGATATATCATTTGCCCAATAATAATTGCTGGAAATGTAATGAATGTGAAGGAACCTTTTACCACCTTTGGTGGACCTGCCCAAAGATTAAGGCCTACTGGGAGATGATCTATAATGAAATTAAGAAAATCCTTAAGTGGACATTTGTTAAGAAACCGGAGGCTTTTCTCTTGGGCATGGTTAGCCAAACGGTACGAAGGGAAGACAGAACATTCTTCATGTATGCAACCACGGCGGCAAGAATTCTACTGGCAAAGTACTGGAAGACTCAAGAACTACCTACTCTGGAAGAATGGCAAATCAAGGTGACAGAATTTATGGGATTGGCTGAGATGACCGGCAGAATCCGTGACCAGAGGAGAGAGACGGTGGAAGAGGACTGGAGGAAGTTTAAAATTTATCTTAAGAATTATTGTAAAATTTCGGAATGTTGAAATGTCAAAAGGTATGAGATATAGAATTATAGTGGTTAAATTTGAAATATGAGAAAACTTAAGGAAAAAGAGTTTTGAAATTGAACAAAGGTTTGCTAAGAATTAATATTTTAAAACTAAGGATGCAGTGAAGGGGAGGTTTGGGGAAGTCACATTATGTGTTAATTTGTATTGTTTTGTTGTTGTTGTTTTTGTTTGGTATGTTTTTTGTTATTGTTTATGTTGGTGAAAATTAATAAAAATATTTAAAAAAAAAAAAAGAGATGTGAGGCCGTCCAATAGTTTTCACTGTTTTTGTTTCCTGGTATTAACTGAGATATTGCTTGGCTTTTATCTGGGATGGATATTTTTGTGGCTCAATCATGGAATCCACTACATCTCCAATCACAACATGTTATGATCCAACAGGGATCCTTACTGAGAAAGTCCATGACCCCACGATTCTCCTCCTTGACTTCTCCTGTGTGAGTGCCTGAGGGCCCTGCTCTTGCCACTAACCACCTGGCCCGGGGCAGGGCCTGACAGGCCTCACAACTATGGTTGCTGTTACTGCTGCTGCTGTCCAGGAGGACTCGGGGGCGCAGAGTTCTTTTAAAAATGTTTTTAAATATTTCTTTTGAATTTTTTCTATGTGGGGGTGGGGTGGATGTTTGGTTGGGCCTGGGAATTTGTTTGATTTAGGTGTTTTTGTAATTTTTACAGGTTTTTTGTATTGTTTTATTTTTTAAAGGTTTTTTTTTTTGTTTGTTTCTAAGGGGAGGGGTCAGGGCTGCCGGGGAGTGGGTCCCAGCCAACAAAATGGCTGGGGCATGTTCCACAGGGGGGGATGCACTGGGACAACCGATCTCAGTGATCACGGGTAGGAGGAGGAGTTACGCTAAGACCAGACCATGCCGTTACAGAGGCAGGTTTAGTCGTTGTCTGAGGACTATCCCTGCCTCCGGGTCTGGTCCTGACTGGATGGATACTAGAATCAGCAAGGGATACCCACATGACCTGAAAGTGTTGCTGTGCAATGCCAGGTCAATGATTCATAAGACCACTGCCATCCATGACTTGATCATGGATGGAGGACTTGACCTGGCATGTGTAACAGAGACTTGGTTGGATGAAACAGATGGGCCTGTCCTTGCCGCTGCTTGTCCACCAGGTTTCTCTTACGCACAGCAACCCAGGACATGTGGGCGGGGAGGGGGGGCTGCAGTGATTTTTAGGAAGTCATTAGTCTGCACCAGGCATCCTATTGGGAAGACTCAGTTTTCTGAGTGCATGTTCTGGAAGTTGGGCTATAGGGGCAGTACAGGATTCCTTTTGGTGTACTGACCTCCCCGCTGCACCAAGGATTCCCTGCCTGAGCTGCTTCAGGTCGTGGCAGATGTTCTCCTGGAGACACCTAGCTTGGTTGTCCTAGGGGATTTTAATATCCATGCTGACACAACCTTACAAGGGGCCGCTCGGGACTTCGTGCAAAGCATGGCCTCCATGGGGCTGTCCCTGAATAAGTCTGGCCCAACCCATAGCCATGGACATGCCTTAGACCTGGTGTTCACCTCTAGTGACGTGGGTGATCTGACACTAAGTAAAAGCGAAACAAAAGAAGCGCCATGGTCAGATCACTTCCTGGTGCAACTGGACTTCTCCGCGACCCATCCCCTCTGCAGGGAGGTGGGACGAATTCGGATGGCCGGCCCCTGCCACTTAATGGATCCAAATGGTTTCCAGAGAATGGTAGGGGATGTTTTATCCCATGTTGATGGCCTTTCAGCTGACTCCCTGGTGGCCCGCTGGAATGCGGAGTTAACCAGGGCTATTGACTGTTTGGCTCCGAAGCGCCCTCTCCGATTGCATGGAGCCCGGACAGCCCCGTGGTTTTCCACGGATCTGAGGGCAATGAAACAATCGTTGAGACGGCTAGAGCGCCGGTGGCGGATAACTCATTCTGAAGCTGACCGGACAGGGGTTAGAGCTCAATGTCGAGCCTACCAAGTGGCGGTTTTGGCTATTAAATCCTGCTGTCCAGTCAGCGCTTCCCTGCATGGCTCTGCTTGGGGCTGACCTGGGCAGGAAAAACAGAGTTGCAGCAGCGGTCCTGCCGTCCGTGTGAAATAGAGGGATAAATCAGGGACAGTTCGTTGCTATCTCTAAAAGCGTTTATTTACAAGCCATAAATCAGTCTCATTCCATCGGAGCTTTCCGGCATCTCTCCCGTGCCAAAAGCACACACAGCTTCTTTTCAGCGTCTCAGTCAAAAGTGAAACCAACACTCACAGACAAAGACAGACAAAGCCTGTCACGTACGGCCCTGCTCCAGGCCACTCCCCAGATACAGGACAACAAGGAGTTTTAATCCTGTAAACTCCAAACTCCACAGCGGTAGCGACGGCGAAGACTTTCTTCACCAGCTCTATTGCATCTGCAGAAAACAGCAGCAGGAGACTTTTTCAGGTGGTTCACAATTTAGCAGAACCACCTGTTACATCGGGGCCCAGCAAGGGCCACATGATCTCCTGCAATGATTTTGCTAATTTTTTTGCAGATAAAGTCGCTCAGATTCGGGAAGAGGTAGACACCACCGTGGGAGCAGGGCAGGGGCGGGAGAGTGCTAGAGTCCTGTCTAGTCAAATTGTGTGGGATCAATTCCAATCTGTTACCTCCGAGGATGTGGACAGGCTGCTTGGACGAGTGAAACCAACCACCTGTCTCCTTGATCCTTGCCCATCCTGGCTTATAAAAGCTAGCTGGGAAGGGCTGGGCGATGGGCTTTGTGGGGTGGTGAATGCTTCCCTCCGTGAGGGAGCCTTCCCAGACCCGCTGAAAGAGGCGGTTATCAAACCTCTTCTTAAAAAACCATCTTTAGATGCGGCCATAATGGCCAACTATCGCCCAGTCTCAAATCTTCCATTCTTGGGCAAGGTGATTGAGCGAGTGGTTGCTGAACAACTCCAGGCACGCCTGGAAGAAGCGGACCATTTGGATCCCTTCCAGTCGGGATTCAGGCCTCATCATGGGACTGAAACTGCCTTGGTCGCACTGGTTGATGATCTCCGGCGGGCTAGGGACAAAGGTGAGAGCTGCTTCCTAGTTCTGCTGGATCTCTCAGCGGCGTTTGATACCATCAACCATAACATCCTTCTGGACCATCTTGAGGGGCTGGGAGCTGGGGGCACTGTCATACAGTGGTTCCACTCCTTCCTACTGGGCCGTGTTCAGAAAATGGTGGTGGGGGATAAGTGTTCAGACCCCTGGGCTCTCACTTGTGGGGTGCCTCAGGGTTCTGTCCTCTCCCCCATGCTTTTCAACATCTACATGCGGCCGCTGGGAGAGATCATCAGGGGGCAGAGGGGACAAGGGAGGACCCTCTGCTCCCTGACTTGGGGGTCTCCCCCCCCCGCCGCCGCCCATGATCTGAGAAGGGACCCCCATGCCCCCTCCCTGCCCTCCTGGGACCCTCCGAGGGAGGAAAGAGGGGACTCACCGGATTCTAGAAGGGGAAAGGAGAAAGAAGAAAGCAGGAAGGGAGGGGGCAGGGAGGGAATTGAGCCATGGAGGACCTTCCCCCCCTTCACTTCCCATCCTCTCTAGGAATCCAGCTCTGCTCCTTTTAACCCTTGCCAAACCCAGCGCACCGAGCCTGCCCTTCCCTTTGCCTGCGGGCAGATCTCCTGCTGCGCTTAGAGCCTGCCCTCCCCGCCCCCATTTGCCCCAAGGAGCCCAGATCTAGGTCTTCGCAAGTGCCTTGGGCAGCTGAATGCCTAGATCCCAAACCCCTGCGGATGTTTGGAGGACCCTGCTCTGCTCTTGCTTTCCATTTTGGACGTGGCAAACATTGATCCGTGGAAGAGTTCAATCTGGACCACCCTGTGCATTTATTTGTTCATTTCAGAGATCCTGGGATGATGGGCTCTCTTTTGCTGTCACCATCTGCAGCGATCCTGGAGCCCAAGAAAGCAAAATCTCTCCCTGCCTCCATTTCTTCCCCTTCTAGTTGCCAGGAGGTGATGGGACCAGTGGCCAGGATCTTCGTTTTTTGGATGCTGAGCTTCAGACCATATTTTGCACTCTCCTCTGTCACCCTCATTAAAAGGTTCTTTAATTCCTCCTCACTTTCTGCCATCAAGGTTGTGTCATCTGCATATCTGAGGTTGTTGATATTTCTTCCGCCAATCTTAATTCCGGCTTCGGATTCATCCAGCGCAGCCTTTCGCATGATGAATTCTGCATATAAGTTAAATAAGCAGGGAGACAATATACAGCCTTGCCGTACTCCTTTCCCAATTTTGAACCAATCAGTTGTTCCATATCCAGTTCTAACTGTAGCTTCTTGTCCCACATAGAGATTTCTCAGGAGACAGATGAGGTGATCAGGCACTCCTATTTCCCAACCCCCTTACCGTTATATAATGGCATCCTGGTTACATGTATTCCCCTTTTCCCAAAAGTTGCTCCAAGAAGTTTTCCTCAGCGTTTGACCCACGTTGAGCCTGGAGTGTCCTAGGGAACCTTCTGCCACTGGAGAGTCAGGCTCAGGCGCCTTCTCCTGGCAGCTCATTCAGAAGACACCCCTGAAGCTGAGGCTCTTTTGGGACAAGGGGAATACATATAACTGGGATGCCATTAAATAATGGTAAGGGGGTTGGAGGGAAGGGTCTCCAGCCAGCCTGCCCTTATTTTGAATTGGGGGGGCGATGAGGGGCTAAGAAAAGCCCTCCCTGAAAACCAAGCAGGGGGGGGAATGTTAGCAGGTGGAGGTGCTGATTTCTTTGTATTTGAGAGTTGCTGCTTCTCAAAGTGGTGCTTTTAAAGTGGGGAGGGGGTTGGAGGTGGCGTTGAGCTTGACTTGCTCCTGTTTGAGACCCAGCAGGAAAGGAGGGCGTTTCTTATTCCAGAAAGAAGTCTGACAGAGCTGACTCCGGACTCCAGTTCAAAGGAAGAGGGACACCTGCCATCCTTTCTGTGTTTCCTGCCAGAAAACCAGTTTCTACTGGGTTCCCAGAACCATCTGACCCCATTTCCCACACCAGAGCAGGGCTGGACCAATCAGAAGCCTCTGCATTGGGCAGCTGGCCAATCCCCTTTCAGATTCCCCTGGGTCTCGTCCTCTCCTTCGCCCGGTTTCCTGAGGGAGTTTTCCCCCTGAGTTTCCCTCATGGCTGCTCCCCCTCCCAGGTCCTCCTTCATTTCTCCTTCCTTCTCTTCCTGTTTCTCTCCCCCCCCCCCAGTATTTTGGGCCAGCTGGATTCCCCCCCCCCCATGGCCAGGCAGGCCCAGGAGGAGCCCATGGAAGCGGCAGGGCCAGGAGATTGCATTTGTCCAAAAAAGGCGGGAACGCCATATTGTTTTTCCCAGAGACGCCATGGCTCCCCTGTGGGCCTCGGGGGTCCCACGCTCTCGGGGGTCTCTCCTCCCGGATGAAGGAGGGCGGCACCTTGGGTCCTCTTTGAGAGCCAGTGTGGTGTAGTGGTTAAGAGCGGTAGTCACGTAATCTGGTGAACCGGGTTCGCGTCTCCGCTCCTCCACATGCAGAAAGGCAGGAGACCCTCAGCAGAGAACAACCAAGTCCAGTTCTTCTCTGCAATGGCTTCCTCTTCTGAGCTCCCTCTCTTTCTTGTCTGGGCTGGACTGGGAGGACCCCAGTTCAGCCAGTTCCCTAGAGTCCCCCCACTGCCTCCTGAGACCCACAGGGACCAGGAGTGGGAGCGACTTCTCCTGTTCAACTACTGCCTGAGGGGGAGGAACAGAGGTCTTGGCCCATTTGGGGGGGCAAGCGAGGGCCATCCAGAAAGGGCTCCTGGGGCCAGCAGGGGAGTCTCCAGTCTTGTCTGGGGAAGAGCCTCCCATTCCCCTAGGCCTGCAGGTGGAGCCCTTCTCCTAGCGCTGACTCTTGGGGTGACCAAGGATGCTGCTCTGGGGGTCAAACTCCCCTGAGGGAACCCTCCACCTTTGAGGGGATACAGCCCTTATTATTATTATTATTACTACTACTGTTATTCTTCTGCTCCTTGGGCCTCTGAGACAGAGAGGGCCTTTCCCTCCTGGACCTTTGGCAGATCCCCCAAGGCGGCTTGCCTGGCCTCCTCCGTGGGGCCAACATGGCGGGGAGAGAGGCTGCCCTGCGGAGGCCAAGCCATCATGGCAGGGAGGCGGCTGAGGACCCAAGGTGCCGCCCTCCTTCCTCCTCCGGGAGGAGAGACCCCGAGAGCGTGGGACCCCCGAGGCCCACAGGGGAGCCATGGCGTCTCCTCAGGGAAAAACAAAATGGCGTCCCCTCCTATTTCGGAAAAGGGCGGGAAACCCCTTCTCCTGGCCCTGCCGCCTCCCTGGGCTCCTCCTGGGCCTGCCTGGCCATGGGGGGGGGGGGAATCCAGCTGCCCCAAATAATGGGGGGAGAGGAAGAGGAAGGATGAAGGAGAAGCTGGGAGGGGGAGCAGCCATGAGGGAAACTCCCTCAGGAAAGCGGGCGAAGGAGAGGAGGAGGAGGCCCCGGGGAATCTGAAAGGGGATTGGCCAGCTGCCCAATGGAGAGGCTTCTGATTGGTCCAGCCCTTCTCTGGGGCGGGAAATGGGTCTCCTGCCTCCACGTGGTTCTGGGAGCCCCGGAGAAACTGGTTTTCTGGCAGGAAACTCGGGGAAAGGATGGCAGGGGTCCCTCTGGCTCTGAACCGGAGTCTGCTTCCCTCTCTCCACCATCCTGGTCTTCCCCTTCCTTTTTCATGCGCCCCCCCCCTCCTGCCCCCCCCTGGGTCACGTGTGCGTTTCCTTCCTCGCCTGAGACTCTTCCTCCTCTGAAAAGCGGCTCCAGAAGCAGAAAAACACGCTTGACGGGGGGGGGGGGAATATTCTCGGGAGGGAAGCCCCCCTCCCTCCCCCCCCCTCGGTTTTTGAGGGGGTGTCTTGACTTGATGGAGCCATTTCTGAGCCCACGGCACCTCCCGCCACTAGGCAGCCCTTCGCCTCTTCTCCCTCCCAGCCTTTCCTCGGGATGTTGGGGGAGGGGGAGAGCCGAGGCAACCCCCCATGGACCCCCCCCCCGTCTCCCTTGCAGTTAGTCTGGTGGGATGTGGGCTCCTTGGGGCAGAGGGAGGGAAGGGGGGCAGCCCCTAGGGCGCAGGCGCAGAAGCAGGAAAAGTGCAGGCAGGGAGAGGGAGGGGAGGACTCGGCTTGGCAAGGGTTAAAAGGAGCAGAGCGGGATTCCTAGAGAGGATAGGAAGTGAAGGGTGAGGGGCAAGGTCCTCCATGGCTAAATTCCCCCCTCCTACCTCCCTTCATGCAAGCAGAGAGGAGGCCGCTTTCTTCTCTCTCCTTTGCAAAAGACCCTCCTGGACTCGGGTGAGTCTCCTCTCTCCTCCCCCTGAGGGTGCAATGGGGAGAAGGGGGTCCCAGGGGGGCAGGGAGGGTCCCTGCTCAGATCATGCCTGGGGGGGGGGAGACCCCCAAGTCAGGGAGCAGAGGGTCCTCCCTTGTCCTCTCTGCCAAGCCAGGGAGGGGGCGAGTTTGCAAGAAATATGCAGCTCTGCTCTTCCTCGGGATCCAGATGCTGCCTTCCTTTTGGGGGGGGGGCTTGGGGTCAAGAAAATAAACCCCCTTCAGAGGAAGGGGAAAGTCACATTTAAGAACAGAGGCTGCAGCCAGAGGGGAACATTCCCACGTGGGGGGAGCACAGGGAGAAGAAAAGCCCGTCTGCATCTGCAGCAGCACAACTGCACCACTTCCTGTGTCCCAGGTGCAACAATATTATATTATACAAAATAATAATAATAATAATTTATTATTTGTACCCCGCCCATCTGGCTGAGTTTCCCCAGCCACTCTGGGCGGCTTCCACAAAAACGAAAAATACACTATGATGTCATACATTAAAAATTTCCCTGAACAGGGCTGCCTTAAGATGTCTTCTGAATGTCAGGTAGTTGTTTATGTCTCTCCCCTGTCGGTCTCCACACCCACGGCTGGCGCTGTTACCTTCCAACAACTGGATCTCTTTTTTTTTTTATAAAATTTTTATTGGTTTTACAACATTTTTGAGAAAAACAGACAAACATTAAAAATGACAAACATACACGTATAGTTTCAAACATATTTTCATAAACCTCCTTTCTAGGACTTCCCCATACCCCCCCTCTCTGCATCCCAATGTCCATAATTCAACTAGCAACTCCCAGTTATTACTTTCCAATCTCTATCATCTTAGTCCTCTCTTACACTCTGACCTTATGTCCCTGTACCCCTTTGTTTCTGGAAACTACGACATTTTAACATTCATTAAGTTTATAGTAGTCCTTAAGATAGCTTTTAAATTTTCTCCATTCTTCTTCTACCGTCTCTTTTTGTTGGTCACGGATTCTGCCTGTCATCTCGGCCAATGTCATGTAGTCCATCACTTTCATCTGCCATTCTTCCAAAGTGGGTAGGTCCTGTGTCTTCCAATACTTTGCGATGAGTATTCTTGCTGCTGTTGTGGCATACATGAAAAAAGCTCTATCTTTCTTTGTCACCAATTGGCCGACAATGCCCAAGAGGAAGGCCTCTGGTTTTTTAGAAAAGGTACATTTAAGCACCTTTTTCATTTCATTATAGATCATTTCCCAGAAGGCCTTAATCTTCGGGCATGTCCACCAAAGGTGATAAAAAGTACCTTCAGTCTCTTTACACTTCCAACATTTGTTATCGGGCAAATGATAGATTTTTGCCAGCTTGACTGGGGTCATGTACCACCTGTATACCATTTTCATAATGTTTTCCTTTAAGGCATTACATGCCGTAAATTTTATACCGGTGTTCCATAACCATTCCCAGTCAGCTGACATAATGTTATGTCCAACATCCTGAGCCCACTTAATCATAGCCGATTTAACTGTTTCATCCTGTGTGTTCCATTTCAACAACAAGTTGTACATTCTAGATAAATTCTTAATATTGGGTTCTAACAATTCGGTTTCTAATTTTGATTTTTCCACCTGGAAGCCGACTTTCCTGTCCTGTTTAAAAAATTCCATTATTTGACGATATTGGAACCAATTTTCCACTTTATGCTTCAATTTCTCCTGACTTTGTAATTTGAACTTATCTCCATCCTGTTCTAAAATTTCCCAATACTTCGGCCATCCGACCTCCATATTGAGTTTTTTCACTGCATTAGCCTCCACTGGTGACACCCATCTAGGGGTTTTGTTTTCCAATAGATCTTTATATCTTATCCAAACATTAAACAATGCTTTTCTGACAATGTGATTTTTGAAGACACTGTTAACTTTATCATACCAAAGATATGCATGCCAACCAAAAGCGTTATTGAAACCTTCCAGATCCAAGATGTCTGTATTCTCGAGGAGCATCCATTCTTTGAGCCAGCAAAAAGCTGCCGCCTCATAATACAATTTTAGGTCCGGCAGGGCAAAGCCCCCTCTTTCTTTAGCATCTGTCAATATTTTAAATTTAATTCGGGGCTTTTTGCCCTGCCAGACAAATTTCGAAATATCTTTGTGCCACCTCTTAAAACATTCCATCTTATCAATAATCTGCAAGGTCTGAAACAAAAATAGCATTCTAGGCAATACATTCATTTTAATTACTGCAATTCGGCCTAGCATTGACAGTTTCAAATTTGACCATATTTCTAAATCTTTTTTAATTTCTGACCAACATTTTTCATAATTGTCCTTATACAAATTCTGATTCTTGGATGTTAGATAAACCCCTAGATATTTGACCTTCTTGACCACAGTCAAACCTGTTTCCTCTTGAAATTTCTCCTTTTCCATATCTGTTAGGGTTTTCCCTAAAACTTTGGTTTTTAGCTTGTTCAACTTAAATCCAGCTACCTGGCCAAACTGTTGTATTATTTCTAATACCTTTTTCGTGCTAGTGTTTGGCTCTTGCAAAGTCAATACTAAGTCATCTGCGAACGCTCTTAACTTGTAATGTTTAGCTCCGACCTGCACACCTTTAACCTGCTGGTCATTTCTTATCATATTCAGCAACACCTCCAGAACTGAAATAAAGAGTAATGGGGAAATCGGGCACCCCTGTCGTGTTCCTTTTTCTATCTTAAGTTCCTCAGTCACAACATTATTTACAATCAGTTTGGCTTTTTGTTCAGAGTATATTGCAGCCATACCATTCTCAAAACCCCGGCCTACCCCCATCCTATGAAGGTTCTTCTTCATAAAACTCCAAGAAATATTGTCGAAGGCTTTCTCCGCGTCCACAAAGATCAATACTGCTTTAGTGTTTATATTCACCTCTAGCTTTTCCAGAATGTCTATAACATTCCTTACATTGTCTGCCAGGTGTCTTTTAGGGAGAAAGCCTGCTTGGTCCCTATGAATCATCTCCATCAAAACTCTTTTGAGTCTTTTTGCCAAAATGTCTGCAAAAATTTTGTAATCCACATTGAGCAATGATATTGGGCGGTAGTTCTTGAGTTGGGTCTTTTCAGTCTCTGACTTTGGTATGAGTGAAATATATGCCTCTTTCCACGATTCAGGTGCCCTTTTTCCTTCAAGGATCTCATTACAAACTTCTCTTAATGGTTGAATCAACCATTCCTTCAGCGATTTGTAGTATCTAGAAGTCAGTCCATCTGGTCCCGGAGATTTACCCAGTTGCATATTCTGAATGGCAGCCTCTATCTCTTGTTCTGAGATTCTCTGGTTCAAGTCCATCTTACTTTGCTGAGAGATGTTTTGTAATCCATATCTTCCAAAGAATTTGTCTATATCTTCTTCATTTTGCGGGCCTTGAGTGTAGAGTTTTTTGAAATAACTTAAAAAGCAATTTCTGATTTCATTGGGTTTAGATATGTTCTTTCCATCCACCTCTAGGCTTGTAACTGTATTTAGTTTCTGCCTTTTCTTCAATTGCCATGCCAAAAGTTTACCACATTTATTTGCTGATTCAAAAGTTTTTTGCTTCATTTGCTTTATCTTCCATTCAATCTCTTGGTTCATCAATTCCATATATTGAGTTTGATATAACTTGATCTCTCTTAAAATGTCCTGAGACTTTGGTTTTGTTCTTAATTTCCTCTCTCCTTCCTTTATCATTTCCAAGATCTTCTCTTTTTTCTCATTTTGTTTTTTCCTCTTTATTGAATTTTGTTGAATCAAAAATCCTCTCATAACCGCTTTACTTGCATCCCAGATCACTCTTTTCTCCACGTCGGTCCTCAAATTTATTTCAAAATAGTCTTTTAGGGTCTTTTGGGCCTTCGTGAGAATCTCCTTATCTCGAAAGAGGGTGTCATTCATTCTCCATCTAAATTGACCAGTTATTGTGAGTTTCATCTCCATCTTCACGGCGTTATGGTCGGAGCAAGTTTTTGGGCAGATTTCCACTTTCTTAATCTTTGGAGCCAGTCCACTAGTAACCCAGATTTGGTCAATTCTGGTCCAGGTCATCATTGCTTGGGAGAAAAAGGTTCCCTCTCTCTCCAGAGGGTTCCTTGTTCTCCAGATGTCTATCAAGTCCATGTTTTCTGTCATTTCGAAAAAAGTCTTAGGGAGTCTCCCTTCTTTAGTGACTGTTAGTCTTTGTGCCTTGTCCATATTAGTGGAGACCACGCCATTCATGTCTCCCATGATTATCATATTGTAATCCAAATAGTCCGTCAAAGTTTCATGAAGTCTCTTAAAGAAGTCAGATTTGCCTTCATTTGGTGCATAAATTCCAACAACTAAGAATTTTTCTCCTTGTACTTGTATCTCCACAGCCAGATATCTCCCTTGTTCATCTTTGAATATCATTTTTGGAGCCCATTTCTCCTTCACATATATTACAACTCCTCTCTTCTTAACTTTGTCTGATGAAATAAATTCTTGTCCTAGCCTTTTATTTGAAAGTAATCTCCTGTGGGCTCTGGTTATGTGAGTTTCTTGTAAGCATATCAAGTCCAATTGTTCTTTATTCAATATATGAAATACTTGTCTTCTCTTCAAAGGCCCATTGAGCCCATTACAATTCCAACTAAGGAATTGCAGAGCCATCTTGTTATTTTCTTAAGGCTCCTCCAACAGCTCCAAGTTGTTGCTCTTCTTCTGATGGTGGTGGTTTTTGTCCAAACGAGAGATTCAGGATGTCCAGTGCTCTCCTCTGTTCTGCAAGTACGTCCACAGTCCCCTTCTGTAAATCCTCCTGATATCTTGCCAAAAATTTGTCTTTATCTTGAATTGTCTTTATTTTCACTTTCTTTGCCTTGAAGTCAAATGACAGTCCTTGTGGGAACTCCCACCTAAATCGAATAGTGTTCTTCTTTAGCAAGAGAACCAAGTCCTTGTAAAAGTTTCTTAAATCCAAAATGTATTTTGGGATGTCTTTAAAGATCTGTACAGCTGAATTTCCAATTTGCAGGGCCTTTTCAAAGTGTAATCCTAATATTTTGTCTCTTTCCTCCTTGGATCTGAGTGTAATCAAGCAGTCTCTCGGTGTCTTTCTATCTTGCTTTTTACCCAATCTGAAGGCAGTCGTAATTTTAAATTCGTCTTCCTCAAGGTCCCAACAATCCGCAAACTCCCGTGTCAAGTATTCCACAAGGCTGTCTCTTTCGTTCTCCGGAATCAGTCTTAATTTTAAATTTCTCTCTTTCCTCTGTAACTCCCACAAGGCCAAAGTTGCATCATGCTCATAGACCTTCTTGGCAAGCGGCTCTAGCTTCTCCTGTGTCTCTCCGGCAGTGGCTTTGGCCTCCTCGGCAATTTGGCGCGTGGTGGCGTTCTCCTCTACCAATCTATTTATAGATTCTGTATTCTGGTTTAATCTTGCTGATATTTCTGTTAATTTTTGTGTGTTCTCTGAAGTCTGTTTTGTCAAAGACTCCAGGGTTTGGTTTATCTTGAGCAGGGCCTCTGTCACAGCTTCCATAGAAACGGCTGCTCCTTTGTCTTGACCTGTTGTTCCTGCTGATCCGGCTGTTGCGCCTGAGATTGAACCTCTTTTCTTTGCCTGTTGCAGCTGCAACTGTTGTTGTTGCTGTTGTTGCTTGATCTTGGCTCTTGTGACTATCTCTTCTTGTGGGCCACTCATGTCAAGGTCAATTCCCACGGGATTTGTTCTCCCTTGGAAAATTCCACTGTCTTAACTGGATCTCACTCCCAAAGACACACTCTTCCATGGTCCCCTAAGACAGACGGATGCCAGCCAACCAACCATTCCCTCCCCTCCCCCTTGAAGTTGGCTTGAGGGCAGGGGGAGGGTCCACCCCACCAGATGAAGGGAGAGGAGGTCCTTCCATCTGGAAAATGGGAATGCTTGCAAAGATTTCCATGAAGATGAGTGCCGCATAGATAATAAAATATTATTTTGTGGAATTCCCCCATTTACACAAAGATTAATACAGTGGTACGTCGGGTTTAGAACTTAATTTATTCTGGAGGTCCATTTTTAACCTGAAACTGTTCTTAACCTGAGGTACTATGTCTGGGTTAGTGGAGTCTGTAACCTGAAGCATCTGTAACCCAAGGTACCACTGTACTCATCATTTAAATAAACAACAAAATTGTTTCAGAAAAGAACAGAGCAATGTTTAGAAGATAATATTTATTCTCCCTTTTCCCCTTAGGGTCCAGTGTGCTTTGAAGACGTAGCTGTTCCTTTCACAGAGGAGGACTGGGCTTTGCTGGATCCTGACCAGAGAGCTCTGCAGAAGGAAGTCAAGGAGGAGAATCCTGGGATCGTGGCCTCTCTGGTAAGGCTCCCTGCTGGATCATGAGATCAGTTTTGAAATTCCATACAGATCTCTGAAGGACAAACCTCCTCTATTTTGAGGGAGCCCCATAGCGCCACCTGCAGCATCTGAGATGTCAACACACCCACAACTCTCCATAGGAGATGTATCTCCTGTTCTGTCTGGGAATATTCTTCCACCAGTCCTGCCTTTTCCAACCAGGATGAGGCTGCTCTGAGCTGCCCAGGCCTTCTTCCATGTAGGCTTCAGAGATCTCAGGGACGTGGAGGTACATCCTGTCTAATTCTCTTTTTCCCTTTCTCCATCTGTCTGTTTTTGGTTGAGCAAAGAAATGACTGAGCTTGGAGATGGAGCAGATTCCATGATTGAGCCAAATTAAATCCATCCCTGGAAAGAGCCAGGCTTTTTGAATCTCTGGTTCCCATAAATAAGTTAGATAATATCAGCCAAAAAAGGCAGTAACTCCCTTCCCTTCTTCCTCTTTCACAAGCAGTCATTTGCATTGTTCATTCATTTCAGCCTCAATTTCTTCCTCAGGCTATTATTATTATTATTATTATTATTATTATTATTATTATTATTATTAATGATATCAGGAAACTTGATGAGGAATTAAGGGGAAAGACAGTGTTGACCCAGAGTAGTTACAAAATGCATGTTCTCTCCCCGAGTGCCACAGACCCTCCTCCAAAGAGAGCTTCTCTGAAGAAAGCACAAGCAAAAATTACTCAATTTTATGTGAATAAGGAAAATGAGGAGGTGGCTAAGAAACAGCAGGAGCCAGATCCTATTACTGACCTTATAGGATCTCTCAGCAGCTCTAAGGATGAGCAGAAAGAGGTTTTGGGCCCAGGCAGCTCAACTGCTAAGTCATCTCTGGCACTGAGACCAGGAGCTCAAGTGACTCAAGGCCAAATTCAGGCTAAACAAGTAGAGGAACTAATCTGAAAGAAAAATTCAAAATTAAAGCAAGTGTAAAAGACTGCTACTCCCAAACTTCTGGGACCAAAGAGGGATTATCAGTCTTTGGTGGCTTGTAGTACTAAGAGAGGACATGGAACGCCTAAAATCCTTTTTGGCTGACTGTAATAAAATTCTTACCATCCTGATAGGTACTTGTAAAACCTTCTGAATAAAATCTAGCAGAGTCTGTGGCACCAGATAATACAACAATATCTCTTTCCCTACCATTAAAAATAGATCAATAAGGGAGGTTTGATTCGTCCACATGGCAAAAGGAGGTCTACAAGTACAAAGAAGAGCAAAAATGTTAAAAATTTAAAAAATAGTGCAATATTAAAAAGTTGACTTTAAAAAGCTTTTTAACCTGCTTGAGAGTAGCTCATGCTCTGGCTCCAGACAGAACACTTTAGAAGTTTGTACTCTACTGGAATCTGCACACCAGATCCCTATATCAATATGAAACTATATGCAAGGTTATCAAATGCTCTGATGTCCTGTCAGAAGCCAAAACCAAACCAACTAGGGAGAGGGTTTTCATAAAAAGAAATTGGAAATGGGTGCTGTCTCAAAATAAGCTACTTCTGTCAAGCTACCCTAAGCCTTTAGGGATCTTCTCACAAGAGGAGCGTAAAGTTTGTGAATATAGTGTATAAACACAGAGAATATCTAAGGAGGAGTGGTGTATCAGTCTCAAGATTATTCCAAAATGTGGCATCACCAGCTCCTCTGCTTCCACATTCAGCAACACCTCCAGAAAGTCCTCAATTCAAGGCAGACTATTGTCCTTTAGTTGACATATACTCTGCAGGTAACAATCCTGACTAGTCAGCTGACCTGGACCCCAAGGAACCCCCTAACTGAAAGACCCCGGGTTCCTTGCACTTGAGGAATCTGGGGAATGACCTTATTGAGAGCTCAAAGAGCGTCAACAGGGCTCTCCATACAAAGCACCTAGCATGGGGGATCCTACAGGTAATAGCTACTCGTCTATTTTCTGCCCATGCTCTGATGTTGCAGTTTTCAGGCTTGGGGACAGGATGGTGTCTGGTTTGGACACCAAGACCTGTCTGTGAGCCCCATGAACCCATAAGTCTAGGTGAAACTGGAACCACTGGAGATGTTTAGAAATGGGGCTACTGTTAGGAAGGGGTGCCCCATTTGTAGAATATCCAGGGCAGGAAAATCCCTGCAGGGCCTCTGAGACTCCCTTTGCTTCTTCCTCTCCCCACCTCCAGCATCACCGTCTGAGGCAGGGAGAGGTCTGCTAGGTGGCAGGGGGTGAAGAAGGGGAAATGGATGCATGGGGGCTAGAGGGGGAAACCGCCCCCCTCCAGGTAAGCAGAAAAGACAGAGGGGGAAGGGAGGGAATGAGAGTGCTCTAAAGACTCACCAGGCACATGAATCAGTGTTTGTCTGGATATAAGAGAAGGGGGAATATGCAGAGCATCCCTCTGCAGATTTACTCATAAGTAAGCCCCACTGAGTCCAATGGTATCTACTCTCTGGTCACTACTGTGCAGACCATGGCAGTCTTACGAAGTGGGGTGAGGAGCAAAGAGCTGAAATTGGAATCACTGGAATTGTTTAGAAATGGGGCTTCTGGTTCCTGCCTGCCTTAATGGATCCTGCTCCCACAATAGCAGAGATTGTTAGCAAAGAATAAACAAGGATGATTTGAGCATAATTGTCCTTGCAAGCTCCCCCCAGAGCCCGGGCCGAGTGAGCTTCACTTGCAGATTGTCTCGATACCTGGCTCTCGCTCCAGCATGGAATCCGAGACGCAGGGAGGCGCTGAGTGCAAAAGCACTTTGCCTATCGGTAATCTTCCTATGCAGCCATTGAGAAGCAGAGGTAATTCCGTTGATTAGAATGAAATTAGGACTAATATACAGACGTGTGCTGGAACCGAAGGAACAAGATCATAAACTGCTAAATTGAAACAGATACAAAGCCGAAACAATTTGAACTGGGAAGAAGACTTCCTTCAATGAAAAATGTATGTTGTTGGGGAGGGGGGAGCCTTTACCTTTTCTTTATATATATCATGTTTGCAACATACAGTGGTGCCTCGCAAGACGAAAAGAATCCGTTCCGCGATTCTCTTCGTCTAGCGGTTTTTTTGTCTTGCGAAGCAAGCCCATTGACAGCTTAGCGGATTAGCGCTATTAGCGGTCTAGCGGCTTTTAGCAATCAGCTGTTAAGCGGCTTATCAGCGGATCAGCTGTTAAGCGGCTTAGCAACTTAGGAAAAGGGGGGGGGGAGTGAAAAAAAACCGCGGGAACTCGCAAGATTTTTTCGTCTTGCGAAGCAACCCCATAGAGAAATTCGTTTAGCGAAGCGCCTCCAAAACAGAAAACCCTTTCGTCTAGCAGGTTTTTCGTCTTGCGAGGCATTCGTCTTGCGGGGCACCACTGTAAATGATTCGGCAACACACACACACACACACAAACACACACACCCTGAATGCAAACAAACTGATAAAAAGCAAGAGGAGAAAAAAGAGAATGGGATTATATTTATGGATTACAACGAAAAAGAGAACTATGTGACAAAATTGAAATGGATTTAAAGTCTTGAGCTTTCACTGTATTGCTATGGAAGGAAATGGAGTTTGAGCTTTGATGATCGGCTAAGGCTTTGGCAGGATGCCAGATCGTTATTGAGAGAGTTGGACAGAAGGAGAAGCTTGCCAGAGCTTTGGCGGGACGCCAGATTACTCTCTATCTAGACTCAAACAATAACAAAAAAGGGAGAGAAGATGGCGTGTGACGCAGTTGAAATTACAGCCTCATTCTCTGGTAACAAAGGAAAGAAAGAGCAAAAGAGCAGAAGCTGCAATGCTGTGCAGGACATGATGGAGAACAGGAGGAATGAGGAATCAACATGGAAAAAATGAAGATCACATACAGCAGGGATGTCCCACAGGTCGATCACAGGCTCCTTTTCCTTTGCTTTTGCCTAAGAGCACCTCCTCTCCCTCTCTGCGTTTTGTCCTTTGCTCTTGAATGGAAGACGTAGTTTTAGCTGCTTCTACAGCAGTGTTTTGGTCAGCGGCTAATCCCCCTCCCCCAAAGGAACCCCACTAAAATGGAGCATTTCCCCTCTCTAAAAAAAGCTGAACAACTTTGACCTGAACCCCAATAAAACGGGGGTAGATCACTCCCAGTTTTTAATTCTGTGAGTAGATCGCAGTCTCCTGGAAGTTGGCCGCCCCTGACATACAGGAAATATTGTTGGGATTCAAGCCCTTCTCATAAGAAGCTGGCAGCAGTCCAGGCACCCCGGCTTGATTCCCTGATGACCTCCTTGGCTGAATTCCCCAGCAGACGCAGGCAAGGTCTCGATCGGCGATTCTTCTCAAACGTGAGAAGAACACACCCCTCTTTCCTGCCTCCCCCAGGCAGGGGAAAGAGATAGACAGAAACGTATTTACATGCTTTTATTTCTGTCTTTGCAGCGTTACAAAAAACGTGACTGCTCTCTCCAAATTCCAGCAGTGTTGTAACAAACACTCCCTGTACATCCTGTACAGCTCATATTACACTGTGAGGTGATTCTGGTGCTGCGCACTGAGAAATGACTGCCCCTCTCTTCCAACAGCAGTCCCAACATTCCCATCATGTTTACACTTCAAGCTAGGACTTTGCAGCTGCATTGCTTCATTATCATAAAATCCTCCCCCATAAGAATCAATGTGCGCTGCGAACATAGCTTGATCCAGAGAAGAAAACAAACAGTTGTTATACATATAACACTCCCCTGTTGTTTCAGTTCCACCCTTGGAACTACCCGCCACTGGTTTCCCCAGTGTACCTCTCTGGTTGTTTGACTTCCAAGGAATGAGTGCATCTGCATTACCTTGGCTAGGAAATGTAGTGTTACGCTTAGCAACTCCCTGTTGTGTCTTTGTCTCTGACTTAGACACAGCTTCAACCTGTCTTGTCAACAATAGTAACACATGCAACAGCTGAGTTAGCAAACTCTTTTGAATACCTCTTGGGTGGTACACCCTTTGTAACTCAGACCTGCGTATGAGGTGCTGATCCTCTCTGCTCACTGGTTCAGTCTCAGGACTTTTTGGAGAACCAGTTCCAATAGTAAACAGTGGTTCATCCTCCACCTGTGAAGGTCTAGCCATTGTGTGAGATTTCCTCTCAATGACTGTGTCAACTGAGCTCTTTGAGCTATCACTGTCACTCTCAGTACCACTGTAATCAGTAAAATCATCATCATCATCATCTGAATTGTCCTCAGTGGGAAATGTGTGAACAATTACTCTCTCCAGTTCAGGAGCACTCTCTAGAAATTTTGTGAGAATCACCTGACCAGATTCAGACAAAATTACTCTGTAGAGACCCTTTACTCCACCTGGAGCTTCGGTCCTGACTTGGGACCCAAAAACCTTAAAATGGGCCACAGAAGGTTTTCTGTGAAATAGCTTTTCAAAAGGAGAACATCCTAAACCTTTTGAAACCTTTCTCAACCACGAGTAACAAAAACACAATAGCGATTCCGCCCAAAACTCATGTTGCAAATGTGAACTCGGCAATTGCGCCTTCATCCCATTTTGCAATTCTTTGTTCACTTGCACACAGTCACTTTTGTTCCATGCTCCTGCAGAAACAGCAGTCTTGTGCCTTATCCCTTTCTTATCCAGGAAATCCTGAAAATCCTGTAAAAGAAAAACTGGCTTTTCATCTGTGAAAAGACAATCAATGTTAGCATCATGAACATTTTTAACCTTGTCACAAAACTCTTTAAACCTTTCTAAGGCTTCTTGTGGTTTCTGCAATGTGTATATCCACACATAATGAGTGAAATAATCCACACACACAAGATAAAATATTGCATTGCCTCTAGATGGGGCTAGAGGACCAATCACATCAGCATACACTCGCTGAAATGCATTGGTAACTTTCGTCGTCTTCCGGACGTCGTTCGCCATACCTGCAAGAGAAATCATGTTAGACTCAGATGCATTACACTTTATGCAATCACTTTGATCAAAAGTCAACAAATACAGTCCATCTTTCTCTTTGGCAGAAAGATGCAGCTCTCCATCTTTGTAGATTTTGCAGCTTTCTATATCATAGGACAAAGTCAGTCCTTTCTTTGTGATCTGCGAAACACTCAGCGGATTGAACTTTAAATCAGGAACCAAATACACATTGTTAATAGTCAAGTTCAGACTCTCAAGATACACAGTTCCAACTCCGGTCGCTTCCAGCTCCTGGCCATTGGCCTGTTTCACAGCGAAGCTTTGCTTCTTAAATGTTGAAAACAGTCCTTGGCACGACGTCATGTGTTGGGTGGCTCCAGTGTCTAAAACAAAAGCGTTCTCCGTTGAAAATACGGCTTTTGTTGACAGCAATGCCTTTGCAGGTTTCATCTGGGACTTGGTACGACTTTTGCCTGACGCCTCAGGCTTTGCAGAGCTCCCCTTAGCTCCTTTCTGTTGACGTGGCCTCTTACAGTTCCGCTGAAGATGCCCAGTCTGTCCACAATTGAAACAACGGACAACGTTCAAAGCAACAGCCTGTTCTTCACTTGCACTAGCAGTGGGGGTGACAGAACTCCGAGCCTCTCTCCCCGTCTTTGACATCTATTGCAGCAAGGCGGTCTCTCTCATTGAGAATCACGGCACAAATTCTCTCTGCCGTAAGATCTCTGGCAGGTAGAGAACCCAGTTGACTTGCAACCGTTTTATAAGTCCGATTAAGGCTGTTAATAATCATGAAGCAAAATATCTCTTCCTGTAGAGGAAAATTGCGTTGCGCCATCTGCTGGCGTAAGAATCTCATCTCTGTCAGATGCGCTTGTACATCTCCATCAGGCGCTAGCCTCAGATTGGTCAGCTTTTCAAAATGCAGCAACGCTGAAGAACCAGCATCTCTTTGGTGTATTCTACGCAGCGTTTGCCAAACTTCACGTGCATATTACAAATCCTGAATATGCAGAAGTTGATCATCTGAGACACACAGAATTATGGCCGTCCTGGCTCTCACATTCTGTGAATTCCAACCTGGCGTTGGTGCAGGAGGGATGGGGTTATCAATCACCCCAAAAGGCCTTTGATTCTGAAGCAGGGCTTTCATCTTTACAGACCATGAGGCATAATTGTCATTAGTCTGTGGAGGTGGGTAAGGTAAGCCTCCCCCCTTCTTGGTATCCATTTTCAATCCAAGTCTGAGCTCTCACCCTCAAGCCTCTAAAATCCAAGAGTCTATTTGGTTGTTTACTGCCTTGCACCTGGCAGCTAAACGCAGGCTGCTCTGGAAAGTCCCTCCAAGAGCAAGTGAAATAGCAGACAAAACAAACAATGTTTTCTTGCCTCTCACAGTTCCAGCCTCACTTCCGTGTTGGCTGGTAATTTTCCACTTTTTAAGCTAACTGGCTCAGAGGTAGCTGGAAAGCATACTCGTGTCGTTGCTTAGCAACTGGACATTCCAGGCTTTGAGCAGCAAACTGTTATCACCCCAAGAATGCGAGGAATTTGGCACTCTCCCTGTGCTGTTTCTCTTTATCCAGTAAAACAGCGTTCGTGAACCAGAGAAGTATCAATCTGCGTTCACTCTTTTTAGCCCAAAATCAGCATACCTTGGGGGTTCCGTTGCTCCTTGCTTATCAGCAAAAACGTCTGCTCCGATGTTCAGCCATTTGATGTAGCAGCTCCATCCGCACGCTACCACAAACTCCTTTATCTCCTTGCAGAGGATGAAGTACGATCCATCAACCTCTTTAGCTGCTTTCATGGATCGAAACCATCCTCTGCTACCATATGTTGGGATTCAAGCCCTTCTCATAAGAAGCTGGCAGCAGTCCAGGCACCCCGGCTTGATTCCCTGATGACCTCCCTGGCTGCATTCCCCAGCAGACGCAGGCAAGGTCTCGATCGGCGATTCTTCTCAAACGTGAGAAGAACACACCCCTCTTTCCTGCCTCCCCCAGGCAGGGGAAAGAGATAGACAGAAACGCATTTACATGCTTTTATTTCTGTCTTTGCAGCGTTAAAGAAAACGTGACTGCTCTCTCCATACTCCAGCAGTGTTGTGACAAACACACCCTGTACATCCTGTACAGCTCATATTACACTGTGAGGTAATTCCGGTGCTGCGCACTGAGAAATGACTGCCCCTCTGTTCCCACAGCAGTCCCAACATTCCCATCATGTTTACACTTCAAGCTAGGACTTTGCAGCTGCATTGCTTCATTATCGTAACAAATATATGGGGTACAGAAGTGCTCTTGCAAAAATAAAATTTATTAAATGTCTAAGTACAAAAGGAAGTCAAAAACTCTGTAGTTGCTGATAAGGGATTAAGATAAAGACAGAATGGAATTGGTTTGAGACAGACTTCGCAAGCAGGATGTAACAAAATTATCTCACCT
Organism: Podarcis bocagei; assembly: GCF_964188305.1. Lineage (NCBI taxonomy): Eukaryota > Metazoa > Chordata > Lepidosauria > Squamata > Lacertidae > Podarcis > Podarcis bocagei. The sequence continues at coordinate 634,480 of NC_138126.1, forward strand.
TGAAGTCTAGCACACGGGAGGCCACACAAAATATACAATGGACTTCATAATTTATTTGAATTGTAATTGTAATTTGAGGTTGATAAAATGTGGTTTATATTGGATTTTAGTAATGGAAAAGGCATAAAAATTATTGAATACACGAAAGAAAAAATGAGGCTTCTGTTGGGAAGGGGCTGCCCCATTTGTGCTTCTCCAGGGGCAGGAGAATATCTAGGGCAGGAGTTTCTCTGAGGCTCCCTTTGTTTCTTCCTCTCTCCCAGGTCCCTGCAGCTTCTTTTGGCTCCTTGACTCTTCAGGAAGGATGAGTGAGACGGATCCTGCAAAGCTAGCGAGGATGGAAGGGGGAAGATGGACGCATGACCTGGTCCGGCTGTCTCCTGCATCCCTCCCCACAGCCTCTGAGCGTTCCCTCCCAGGGACCTCCGAGAGATCTGGTGAGTTCCAGGGGAGGGGAGATGGGGACAAGGATGGATTCAGCCAGAGAGGTATTGGGGATTCCTCAGCTTGAGGGTGGGGGGAGGCAGGCAGGCAGGCGGATTGAGATGGAGAAGGGGAGCACCTTTTTGGGCTCCCCCACCTGCCTGCCTGCCTGCCTGCTCCTTTGTCATCTGCAGGCAATTTGAGCTAGGAATACATCACAGCTCCCCACCCAAAGCGATGTTATGGCAGATCAAAATGTCTAAAACCAGTTCTGTGATCTGGATGCCTTACCAATGCCAGACAACTCACTGATCCGTCGCGCAGCACTAGAAGCCACGACTCTTTAAAGGAACCTGATCCTGCTTTGCAGACTGTATGCATGTGGGCCTCCGTGTGCTGCCTTTTTCCTTTTGTATAACTTTTATTTGCTTTTAAAAATGAGGAACATCTATATGAAGCCGCTGGGAGAGATCATCAGGGGGTTTGGACTGGGTGTCCATCAATATGCAGATGATACCCAGCTCTACCTCTCTTTCAAATCAGAACCAGTGAAGGCGGTGAAGGTCCTGTGTGAGTGCCTGGAGGCGGTTGGAGGATGGATGGCGGCTAATGGATTGAGGCTGAATCCTGACAAGACAGAAGTACTGTTTTTGGGGGACAGGGGGCGGGCTGGTGTGGAGGACTCCCTGGTCCTGAATAGGGTAACTGTGCCCCTGAAGGACCAGGTGCGCAGCCTGGGAGTCATTTTGGACTCACAGCTGTCCATGGAGGCACAGGTCAAATCTGTGTCCAGGGCAGCTGTTTACCAGCTCCATCTGGTACGCAGGCTGAGACCCTACCTGCCCGCAGACTGTCTCGCCAGAGTAGTGCAGGCTCTAGTTATCTCCCGCTTGGACTACTGCAATGCGCTCTACGTGGGGCTACCTTTGAAGGTGACTCGGAAACTACAGCTAATCCAGAATGCGGCAGCTAGACTGGTGACTGGGGGCGGCCGCCGAGACCACATAACACCGGTCTTGAAAGACCTACATTGGCTCCCAGTACGTTTCCGAGCACAATTCAAAGTGTTGGTGTTGACCTTTAAAGCCCTAAACGGCCTCAGCCCAGTATACCTGAAGGAGCGTCTCCACCCCCATCGTTCTGCCTGGACGCTGAGGTCCAGTGCCGAGGGCCTTCTGGCGGTTCCCTCATTGCGAGAAGCAAAGCTACAGGGAACCAGGCAGAGGGCCTTTTCGGTAGTGGCGCCCGCCCTGTGGAACGCCCTCCCATCAGATGTCAAAACGATAAACAACTACTTGACATTCAGAAAACATCTTAAGGCAGCCCTGTTCAGGGAAGTTTTTAATGTATGATATTTTAGTGTTTCCTGGTTTCTATGGAAGCCGCCCAGAGTGGCTGGGGGGGCCCAGCCAGATGGGCAGGGTATAAATAATAAATTATTATTATTAATAATAATAATAATAAATGATACAAATATGTAGGCTGAGTGTTTTCATGACATTTGTATATCTCAAAAATAACAGAATAAATTTGCTGGAATATCTATAATAGGAGCTCTTGCGGCCATTTAAGTGCTCAGATTAAGTGTGAGTAATAGTCATTTTTCCTCTTCTGTTACCAAGGAAACAAGACAGAGTTGGTCTCGTCATAAACATGGGAGAGCGGTTCAACATGAAGAAGGAGATTTACGTATAAATTTGAATTTAGACCAACCAGATTGAGATAACTTCTGATTGGGGAGTGTTCAGCTGACGATGTTGCTGCTTGTTTCACAGACAAGGCATGGATGTTGCTGGATCCTGACCAGACAGCTCAGCATAAAGAAGTCAAGGAGGAGAACGGTGGGATCGTGGACTCACTCGGTAAGGCTCCCTGTTGGATCATAATATCAGTTTTAATTGGAGATGGAGTGGATTCCAGAACTCAGCCGGAAAAATATCCATCCCAGATAAAAGCCAAGCAATATTTCAGTTAATACCAGCAGCCGCCCATGACCCTCTCCCGGCTGGAGAGGTGACGCGCGCCTATGGCAGGAGCCTCCATAGGCGCGCGTCACCTCTCCAGCCGGGAGAGCACGCAGGGGGCTAAAGCAGCCCCCCGCGACCCTCTCCCGGCTGGAGAGGTGACACGCGCCTATGGCAGGAGCCTCCATAGGCGCGCGTCACCTCTCCAGGCGGGAGAGCACGCACGTGTCTAAAGCAGCCCCCTGCGACCCTCTCCCGGCTGGAGAGGTGACGCGCGCCTATGGCCGCTGCTCCCTGACCTGCTCTTTCGGGCTGGTGGTGGGCTTCCCCCGCCAGCCCCAAAGAGCAGGTCGAAAGGAACCTGAAGCCTGGAGAGCGAGAGGGGTCGGTGCGCACCAACCCCTCTCGCTCTCCAGGCTTCCAAGGTAGCCGCCTGAACGCGCCTTAAACGGCACCTTGTTTTAGAGCGGGAAAACAAAAGGGGGAAAATTCTCCCACTCTCTGCGCAGAGCCTCCTGCCGCTTTGCTGAAGGGGCGCTGGGCAGAGAGCAGAAGAATTTTTTTCCCTTGTTCTCCCCCCTCTAAAACAAGGTGCGTCCTATTGTCCGGTGCGTCCTATGGTGCGAATAATACGGTAATTCTCTTCAGTTCTTCCTCTATCACAAGCATTCATTAACGTTGTTGAATAAACTTTAGCTCCATTTCTTCCTGAGGCTCTAATTCGCTTCTCTCTTCATTGCAGATAGTGATGAATTAGAAGGGAAGAACAAGGGAGACCACAACAGAATCCACATAGTGGAGAAGTCATATAAATATTCAGAGTGTGGAGAGAAGATCCGTCAGAGCTCCCAGTCCACCTCCCATCAAAGAAAGCGCTTCGTTCAGAGGGATAGCCTCACTTCACACAAAAGACCACAGAGTAGGGAGAAATTGTATCAGTGCAGAGAATGTGGAAAGAGCTTCAATCGGAAAGATCACCTCACTTCCCATCACAGAATTCATACTGGGGAGAAACCTTTTCAATGCCATGAATGTGGAAAGAGCTTCAGTCAGGGAACCCATCTCACCTCCCATCACAGAATTCATACAGGGGAGAAACTTTTTCAATGCCATGAGTGTGGAAAGAGCTTCAGTCACAGTAAGACACTCACTTCTCATCAAAGAATTCATACAGGCGAGAAACTGTTTCAGTGCTTGGAATGTGGGAAGACCTTCAGGCACAGCGCCACACTCTCTTCTCATCAAAGAATTCATACAGGGGGGAAACCCCATCAATGCTTGGAATGTGGAAAGAGCTTTCGTCAGAAAGGTGATCTTGCTTTGCATAGAAGAGTCCATACCAGGGAGAAACCCTATCAGTGCTTGGAATGTGGGAAGAGCTTTAGTGTCAGAAACAGTCTCACTTTTCATCAAAGAATTCATACCGGGAAGAAACCCTATCAGTGCTTGGAATGTGGGAACAGCTTCAGTAAAAGCTCGAATCTCAAAACCCATCAAAGAACTCATACAGGAGAGAAACCCTATCATTGCTTCGAATGTGGGAAGAGTTTCAGGCAGGGGCCTGAGCTCACTTCCCATCACAGAATTCACACAGAGGAGAAACCATTTCAGTGCTTGGAATGTGGGAAGAGCTTCACTCGGAACGGTCGCCTCACTTCCCAGCAAAAAATTCATACAGAGAGAAAACCAAAAAAGAAAAATACTAAAGCTAAAATTATTAAACAACGCTTACAAAACACAATTATATAGAAAAGAGAAAGGGGGGGATAACTAAAAATACCCTTTATCACATTTGTATCATATCACCTTGCCAACAAAGGTCGGTATACTTAAAGCTGTGGTTTTCCCAGTAGTGATGTATGGAAGTGAGAGTGTGACCATCAAGAAGGCTGATTGCCGAAGAATTGATGCTTTTGAATTCTGGTGCTGGAGGAGACTCTTGAGAGTCCCATGGACTGCAAGAAGATCAAACCGATCCATTCTGAAGGAAATCAGCCCTGAGTGCTCACTGGAAGGACAGGTCCTGAAGCTGAGGCTCCAAGACTTTGGCCACCTCATGAGAAGAGAAGACTCCCTGGAAAAGACCCTGATGTTGGGAAAGATGGAGGGCACAAGGAGAAGGGGACGACAGAGGACAAGATCATCATATATATATCATATCATTCATCAACCCATAGACAGGCCACCCCCACCTCTCCCCTGTGTGACCCCCTCTTCTCCCCATCTCCCACCCTGAGAGATCCTTCCTTCCCTGCGTTCCTTGCAGGTCCCTCGCACCTCCAACTCTCCTATTCCTGTGTGTGTCCTCCTAAATTCAAAATAAAGGCATCTTAATATAAAAAATACAAAAAGAGATGAAAAGGAAACTCCCATAGCCGTCTGAAAATCATCTGTAGCAGCAATTATTCAGAATATGCTCTCCAGAATAATCCCAGCTGCATTTAGTATCCAGCCTTTTTCCTACCCTTCAGCAAGATGACTTTTCCTACATCCTACATCTCCCTCCCTAGCCCAGCCTTCACATCTTATCCACTCAGACAGTTCAATATGACTCTTATAATGATTGTCTAATAATCCAAATTGGTATTTCTCCAGTTTCAGTAAAGCCTTATTAAAACTGTTCCAACAAATCTCAGCCGAGTCACAATCCCAAATTACGGTCTCTTTGAATGTTCATCCAATCCTGCTTCCTCCTCTTCTTTTCCTAATCTTTGGACATTTTAATCCACTGGGGATGGGGAAGAAGGCATCTTAATCCCCTTTCCTCAGAGTCTCCCTCATACGAGATCGTAGGTTGCGTGGTTAAGAGTTTCCGTTGCACTGAATCCCCTTTTGCTGGCTGTATATTTACATATATCTGCCAATCCCGATCCTGCTTGCTGGTGGGCGAGCGATTTTCGGCATTCCCCTCCCCCCCCCATTACTACCTGTGTAAATTTTGAACCTCATTTTGGGGTCAAAAAAGCTCATCTTATACACAGAAAAATACGGTTGTGTGCCCTCCCACACACACCTGGAATGAGAGACGGAGGCACTTTACTGACAGAATGGCATTTCCCTGGCACCTCCTTTCCTCCCAGGAGCTCCTCCTTCCACAACAACCCTGCCAGGCTGGCCTCTTGCATGTCGCCCCCTTTCCAGCAGGCGAAGCTGCAGGGACCACTCACTTCCTGGCCCTCCAAAAATGGAGGATACCAGGCATCTTCCAACTACGGTCCACGGGCTGGATCTGGCCCACCAGGCTTGTAAATGTGGCCTGCGGATCCTGCCACCTGCTCAGATTGGGATATGCCAATCTTGCTCAAGTCAGTGTCCCCTACTCCAAAAAGGTTCTCTCCCACAATCCCAAAGAGAACACAGGCCCCCATCAAGAGTCTCCCAGAGCATGTGCAGTCAGATTTCAGAGATGCTTTTGTTGCAATTCCTGTCCTGCGGGGGGTTGGACTAGATGACCCTCAGGGCCCCCTCCCAATTCTACACTTAAATAATTTCACAGCACGGAAGTGAGGAGGGGCAGGGACTGTCAGAAAGGGGGCTTTTGCTATGCACAGATCTGGCCCCCTCCTTAAAATCACAGCTGTGAATCTGCAGGATGCGAAGCCAAGCAGACCCCTGACCCCAAAAAGGAAGGGGAAGGGGCTTCCAACAAGGGGCCGGAGGGGCAAGACTGGGCAGCGAAAGAGGAGGGACCCAGGAGTCCGGGGGCCTACGATCCACTTTGCCCTTTCAATGGGATCTGGAGACAGGCAACAAACCAAGCCAGGACCTGGGTTGCCCAAAGTCCGTTACTGCAGAAAGAAGAGAAATCCATGAGATTCTGACCCGATTCGGAGAGAAAACGTTAGCTGGCTGGGGGTTGCAGTTGCAGGAATTGCTCCACAACAACCCTGTGAAGCAGGCAGACTGGATCCTTACCCCCCCCCGCCCCCCCTGCGAGCTTCACCATGGCCAGGGACTGGGGATTTGAACCCACATCTCTGCCAGGGCCTAGTCTGGCCCTCTCACCACTGCACCACACTGCCTCTCAGTGAGTGGCACAGAGATATGTTTTTAAAAGAATAGAAAAATGAGGAATCAAGAGAACTCGACGAGGAGGAAAATGAAGCAGGGAAAGGTTAATGACCAGAAAACCCAACGAAATGGACAGGAATACTTGAAAGCATGCAGAAAGCTAAAGATCAACATTTCTGAGCCGCTGGGCAGGGATGTTTTTAGCAGGCGACCAAAGAGAGTCTGGCCAAGGCGCCTGGTTGGTATCAAGAGGCAGGGAGTTCCAAAGAGCCTTGGAGCCGGGAGGGACACCGAGGGTCATCTAGTCCAACCCCCTGCAAGGCAGGAATCTTGAACCCAGAACCCTGAAACCAAGAGTCTCAGGCTCTCCCAGCTGAGCTTCTTGTACTGGCAAATGTGGGAAAGGGGAGTCAATTGGCCAGTGCCAGTTCTGCCAATCAAAGGCGTCAGGTAGTAGTGGGGAGGTTTCTCAATTGCTTTTACTGTCAATATTGCCATGGTCTTAATAGATTCTGAATCAGGGGTCGGCAAACTACGGGCCCTGGGCAGGATGAGGCCCAGCCATTTAAGAACCTGCCGCAAAGCCGGAACCCCCCACAAAACTGAGACTCCCGGCAACGGGAGGAAGAGGTCAAGCGACGGCGCCTCTGCCAATCAAACGCTGCGCTCGGTTGACCTCAAGTAGTCAACCCAGCAGATGCATTTGATCCAGAGATTTCTGCTTTCCGCTTGCCCCACGGTGCCCCCTATCTCCCGCCCCCCAGGAGGGTGGAACCGATGACATTGGACATTCCTCATTTAAATCATGGCCTTTCTGCCCCGCCTTCTCCCAGGGGCTCAAGGCGGCTTCCCTCCCCTTCCCCTGCCATTCCCCCGCGCTGACCCTGCCAGGTAGGCCTGCCTGAGGAGCACCGACTGGCCCTCGGTCCCTCTCTCCCAGGCTGCTGGCGCAGGGCTCTAACCGCTAGGCTGCGCTGCTCCCCTTCCGCTCGCCAGGTGGTACCTGCGGTGGTGGTGACGCTGCTGACGCCATCCTGCTGCTTCCAAGGCGGGGCCTCCTCCGTGTGCAGGACGCTGCTGACCCCGAACTCGGCGTCGGGGGCCTGGATGCTGGCGATGAGCCACTTGCCCCTCTCCAGGGCGCGGGGGCAGCCCCCTCCGCCCGCCAGCCCCTCCGCCCAGGGGACAAAGTGGGACTCTTGCGGTGCGTAAGCGTTGATCTCGCAGGAAGATTCAGCCTCGCTGGCATCCGGACTCAGCCAGGGCGGGGGGGTGGCCGAGGCCTGACCGCCCCACAGGGCCCCAGAGGGGTCTGCCGGGGGGACAAAGCGGGGGGAGGTGAACCAGTGTCGGGGGGGAGGGGATGACAAGCCTGGTCTCTCCACTGCCGGACCCCCCAACCTACATCGCAGGGGGTTGGAGTGGATGACCTTTGGGGTTCCCAACTCCACCGTTCTGGGTCAACCAGTTCAGTTCAACTCACAGAATCACAGAATTGGAAGGGACCCCCGAGGGTCATCTAGTCCAACCCCTGCGATGCAGGAATCTCAGCGAGAAGAAGATGCCCTCTAAGGAGGATTTGTTTTGTCTATTTAATGGGATTTAAATGCCAGTTAATAGACTAAAAGAATCAAGCAGTTTTGTACCCCTGAAAAGTGGAAATGTTGAGGTTGGAAAACAATATATCCATAATTAGCATAAGTAGATTAAATTAATCCACAACAATAGGACTCCTGAGTTCTTGAGATGATTTCTTTTGTCCGTTTACTGTATTTATTTTTCCCAATTGGAACTATAAAATGGTGATTTTCTTGAGTCAAAATGAGAGTAACCCTGAACAATTTTTAGAAAAAAAGCACTGTACCTATATACCAGAGAAGCATGTATGGAACTGTAGTTGTCTGCATATATAGTGATATATTGTAATATACCTCCCACCCCTTTTTTATTTCTTTGTTCTCTATTCACTTTTTATTTCCCTTTTTATTACTCAAGTATTCTCAGTTTAAATTGTGTGGTTGAACCCGGAGCCAGGCCTCTCGGCCCTCATCATCACTTCGCTGTATTCCTATCCCCGGGGCTTCTGGGGGCTCTGGCACCCAGCACAGTTATTGCAAATGATTTTAAGCCCTAAGAGTTTAAAATAGATATAGAAATAAGGAAGCTGCCCAAGGCCAACCATGTTTGGGCCTGTGATGGACAGCAGAGCCGGGCCAGTCAGCGGGCTTCGTCCTTCAGAAATCCCCCCCTGGGGTGGCTGGAGCCTCGCTCTGATTGGCCGCCAAGGCAGCGGGGGCGGAGCCAGCCCTTTTGGCGGGAAAAGGCAAGGCGCCTTTTCTGAGGGATGGTCTGAGGGGGGAGCTTGGAGGGGAGAAGCTGGGGGGAGCGGAGGGAGACCCCCAAGAAGGAGGGCTGAGGGGACCCCCTGGGTGTGGGGGGCGGAGGGAGACCCCCAAGAAGGAGGGCTGAGGGGACCCCCTGGGTGTGGGGGGCGGAGGGAGACCCCCAAGAAGGAGGGCTGAGGGGACCCCCTGGGTGTGGGGGGCGGAGGGAGACCCCCAAGAAGGAGGGCTGAGGGGACCCCCTGGGTGTGGGGGGCGGAGGGAGACCCCCAAGAAGGAGGGCTGAGGGGACCCCCTGGGTGTGGGGGGCGGAGGGAGACCCCCAAGAAGGAGGGCTGAGGGGGCCCCCTGGGTGTGGGGGGCGGACTGAGAGGGGGGAGGGAAGGGAGACCCCCAAGAAGGAGGGCTGAGGGGACCCCCTGGGTGTGGGGGGCGGAGGGAAACCCCCAAGAAGGAGGGCTGAGGGGACCCCCTGGGGGTGGGGGGCGGACTGAGAGGGGGGAGGGAAGGGAGACCCCCAAGAAGGAGGGCTGAGGGGACCCCCTGGGTGTGGGGGGCGGACTGAGAGGGGGGGCGGAGGGAGACCCCCAAGAAGGAGGGCTGAGGGGACCCCCTGGGTGTGGGGGGCGGACTGAGGGGGGGAGGGAAGGGAGACCCCCAAGAAGGAGGGCTGAGGGGACCCCCTGGGTGTGGGGGGCGGAGGGAGACCCCCAAGAAGGAGGGCTGAGGGGACCCCCTGGGGGTGGGGGGCGGACTGAGAGGGGGGAGCGGCTTGCGAAGGGTTAAATCGAGCAGAGCTGGAGTCCTAGAGAGGACAGGAAGTAGAGACGGCAGCGGGCGGGTCCTCCCGAGCAGAGTCCCCTCCCTCCGCGCCCCTTCCGGCCTCTCTTGTCTGTCTCCTCCCCGGGCTGCCTCGGTTTCCCTCCTGGGAAGAGTCCGGTGAGTCTCCTCTCTCTCTCTCTCTCTCCCCTTGGGGTGCCTGGGGGAGAAGGGGGTCCCGGGGCTGCAGGGGAGACCCCCAAGTCTGGGAGCAGAGGGTCCTGCTGCCCCCTGGGGGAAATGGGGGCGCCCCTGCCAGAGCCCCACGGGAAGCCTCTCTGGAGCCCCTCCGGGGAAAGAGAGGCTGAGCTGGCTGCCCTCCATGAGGCAGTGCAGGGAGGAGGGGGCTCGGGGGGGGGGCAGGTCGGCAAAGCTTCCTCTCTCGGACCCCTGGAGGGGTGCCCTGTCTCCGGGGACCAAGGAGCAGGCAAGCAGAGCCATGGGGTGCTTCCTAGTTTGGGGGCTGCTCACCCCCCTTGCTGGACAAAGACTGGACCCCATCCCTGAGGGCGTCAAGGAAAGACCCCTCTGGAGAGCAGACCAGACTCCGCTCCATCAAGCCTTCCTGCCTTGCAGGGGGTGGGACCCTTCTTCCGACCCCCCTCTCCCTTCTCTTGCTGACTCCCCTGCAAGACTCTGGGCCCCCATGGAGCCTCTCCCCTTCACCCCCCTCCCTGGCTCCAAGACCTCCCTGCTGATCCCCTCTGGGATTAGGGGATTAGGCTTTCCCACAAGACATTTCCAGAAGCAGCTTGGCCCCGTCCATCAAATATAGTCTTCCATCACATTGCAAAGGAAAGCATGGACAGTTCAAATACATCCCTTGGTCTTGTCTGGGCTTGGTCCCACTATAGAGTGGGTAGGGATTGTGATTGAGACGGTTATCTATCTGCCACTCTTGGGGCAGGATCTCACCGGTCATGACTCCTTGGGAAGGCCCTATACACCTCGAGGATTACGGTGGGCTCACTCGCCCCTCCCCTTATGCCTCACTTCCCTGGGTCCGAAATGCCATTCGAAACGAGAAGATTGAAACAACGATGTGACTTCTTATGAATTTCTAAAGTTTAACAATATGTAGCTGCTTCAAAGTGTGGATCCAAGGGTATGTGGCAGAATAGTAATGGGGAACCCCCGTCTCCCTTGCGGTTAGTCTGGATCAAGCTATAAAGAATAGGTAAAAATTGATTTTGAAAAGAGAAGAAAAATTGGAGACATAATAGGTTGAAATACATAATCATAAATGAGGTCTGAAAGAGGGTTAGAATTTGCTGAATTTGATTCTGTAAAGGGGAACACAAAAAAGGGAGATGTGAGGAAGTCAAGAAAGAGGGTTATATAGATATTAAGTTAAAATTTGGATTTTTTCTTTTTTATGTTTTTCTGTTTTTTGTGATGTATTTTTTCCTTTGTTGTATGTTTGTCTTATTATATAAAATCTTAATAAATATATTTAAAAAACAAAGGAGCAGAGCTGCATTCCTAGAGAGGACAGGAAGGGGAGGGGGCAAGGTCCTCCATGGCTAAATTCCCCCCTCCTACATCCCTTCATGCAAGCAGAGAGGAGGCTGCTTTCTTCTCTCTCCTTTGCAAAAGCCCCTCCTGGACTCCGGTGAGTCTCCTCTCTCTTCCTCCTGAGGGTGCAATGGGGAGAGGGGGGTCCCAGGGGGGCAGGGAGGGGGCATGGGGGTCCCTGCTCAGATCATGCGGGGGGGGGGAGACCCCCAAGTCAGGGAGCAGAGGGTCCTCCTTTGTCCTCTCTGCCAAGCCAGGGAGGGGGCGAGTTTGCAAGAAATATGCAGCTCTGCTCTTCCTCGGGATCCAGATGCTGCCTTCATTTTTGGGGAGGGGGCTTTGGATCAAGGAAATAAACCCCCTTCAGGTTTGGAGATAAATCACATTTGTGAACAGAGGATGCAGCCAGACGGGAACATTCCACGTGGGGGGAGCTCAGAGAGAAGAAAAGCCCATCTGCATCTGCACAACTGGATCACTTCCTCTGTCCCAGAAGCAACAACACATGTCTCTCCCCTGTCGGTCTCCACACCCACGGCTGGCGCTGTTACCTTCCAACAACTGGATCTCACTCCCAAAAACACACTCTTCCGTGGTCTCCTAAGACAGATGGATGGATGCCAACCAACCAACATTCCCTCCCCTCCCCCTCCTGGTGCCCCTTGAAGTTGGCTTGAGGGCAGGGGGAGGGGCCACCCCACCAGATGAAGGGAGAGGAGGTCCTTCCATCTGGAAAATGGGAATGCTTGCAAAGATTTACCTGAAGATGAGTACCGTATAGATAATAAAACTATTATTATGTGAATTCCCCCACTTACACAAAGATTAATACCCATCATTTAAATACACAACAAAATTGTTTCAGAAAAGAACAGAGCAATGTTTAGAAGATCATCTTTCTTCTCCCTTTTTCCCGTAGGGTCCAGTGTGCTTTGAGACGTAGCTGTTCCTTTCACAGACGAGGACTGGGCTTTGCTGGATTCTGACCAGAGAGCTCTGCAGAAGGAAGTCAAGGAGGAGAATCCTGGGATCGTGGCCTCTCTGGTAAGGCTCCCTGCTGGATCATGAGATCAGTTTTGAAATTCCATACAGATCTCTGAAGGACAAACCTCCTCTATTTTGAGGGAGCCCCATAGCGCCACCTGCAGCATCTGAGATGTTAATACACCCACAACTCTCCATAGGAGATGCATCTCCTGTTCTGTCTGGGAATATTCTTCCACCAGTCCTGCCTTTTCCAACCAGGATGAGGCTTCTCTGAGCTGCCCAGGCCTTCTTCCATGTAGGCTTCAGAGATCTTAGGGACGTGGAGGTACATCCTGTCAAATTTTCTCAAATTTTTTTCTCAAAAAAGGCAGTAATTCATTTCCCTTCTTCCTCTTTCACAAGCAGTCATTTGCATTGTTCAATCATTTCAGGCTCAATTTCTTCCTCAGCCTAAACATAATAATAATAATAATAATAATAATAATAATAATAATAATACTGCCATATAACAGCAGATTGTAGGTGGTGAATTGGAGAGGAAGAAGAAGGGAGAGAACAAGAAAAATCCACACAATGGAGAAACCATATAAATATTCAGAGTGTGGAGAGAACTTTAGTCGGAGCTCCCAGTCCACTTCCCATCAAGGAAAGCTCTTCGTTCACAAGGAGAGCCTCACTTCACATGAAAGAACTAACGGGGGAAGAAATTAGTGCTTGAAATGGGGGAAAAGCTTCCTTCGCAGCTCCACCCACAGTTCCCATGAGATACTTCATACAGGGGAGTGTTTGGAAAAAATCAGTTTCCATTAAATAAATCACAGAAAGGATAATCACAGAATTTTAGAAAATGGTATAAGGCATATGGTATTTCTGGTATAAGGAAACTTGATGAGGAATTAAGGGGAAAGACATTGTTGACCCGGAGTAGTTACAAAATGCATGTTCTCTCCCCAAGTGCCACAGACCCTCCTCCAAAGAGAGCTTCTCTGAAGAAAGCCCAAGCAAAAATTACTCCATTTTACGTGAAGAAGGAAAATGAGGAGGTGGCTAAGAAACAGCAGGAGCCAGATCCTATTACTGACCTTATAGGATCTCTCAGCAGCTCCAAGGATGAGCAGAAAGAGGTTTTGGGCCCAGGCAGCTCAACTGCTAAGTCATCTCTGGCACTGAGACCAGGAGCTCAAGCGACTCAAGGCCAAATTCAGGCTAAACAAGTAGAGGAACTAATCTGAAAGAAAAATTCAGAACTATCCTCAGGAAATGCTAATACAAGGATAAAAGACTCCTTCTCCCAAGCCTCTGGTGCAAATGAGGAATTATCCGTCATTGGGTGACTTGTACTGCTAACGAGGGACATAGAATGCATAAAATCCTTTTTGGCTGACTGTAATAAAATTCTTACCATCCTGATAAAGGTAAAGGTAAAGGTACCCCTGCCCGTAGGGGCACTTGTAAAACCTTCTGGAATAAAGTCTGGCAGAGAGTGTGGAACCGGATAATACAACAATATCTCTTTCCCTACCATTAAAAATAGATGAATAAGGGAGGTTTAATTGGTCCACATGGCAAAAGGAGGTCTATAAGTACAAAGAAGAGCAAAAATGTTTAAAAAAATTAAAATAGTGCCATATTAAAAAGTTGACTTAAAAATACCTTTTAACTTACTTAAGAGTAGCTCATGCTCTGGGTCCAGACAGAACACTTAAGAAGCTTGTACTGTACAGTGGTACCTTGGGTTAAGTACTTAATTCGTTCCAGATGTCCGTTCTTAACCTGACACTGTTCTTAACCTGAAGCACCACTTTAGCTAATGGGGCCTCCTGCTGCTGCCGCGACGCCGGAGCATGATTTCTGTTCTCATCCTGAAGCAAAGTTCTTAACCCAAGGTACTATTTCTAGGTTAGCGGAGTCTGTAAACTGAAACGTATATAACCTGAAGCGTATGTAACCCGAGGTACCACTGTACTGAAATTTGCACACCAGATCCTTATATCAATATGAAACGATATGCAAGGTTATCAAATGCTCTGCTCTCCTGTCAGAAGCCAAAACCAAACCAACTAGGGAGAGGGTTTTGATAAGCAAGAATTGGAAATGGGCGCTGTCTCAAAATAAGCTACTTCTCTCAAGCTACCCTAAGCCTTTAGGGATCTTCTCACAAAAGGAGCGTAAAGTTTGTGAATATAGTGTATAAGCGCAGAGAATATCTAAGGAGGAGTGGTGTATTAGTCTCAAGATTATTCCAAAATGTGGCATCACCAGCTCCTCTGCTTCCACATTCAGCAACACCCCAAAAAGTCCTCAATTCAAGGCAGACTATTATCCTTTAGTTGACATATACTCTGCAGGTAACAATCCTGACTAGTCAGCTGACCTGGACCCCAAGGAACCCCCTAACTCAGACAGCCCTGGGAAGGACCTACTTGACAGAACTGAAAAGAATTGACTGCATGTCTTCTGTGCTCTGCCATAAGAAGCCCAGAATGAAATACTCTCAGATTTGACCTCTGACATTCCTGCCTAATAAGTTTGAAGAAGGAACACAAGGGCTGATGCAAGCAAAACGTGACCCTTTGTGCTCCAGATCCAGCCCACCAGAATGAACCCTCTTTCCCCGAAGATTTGGTCCCCATGCAAGAGGCAAATATGGCCAAAACATCTGCCTGGCTTGCAATGAGAGAGCTCAAAGAGCGTCAACAGGACTCTCCGTAGAAAGCACCAAGCATGGGGCCACTTACATGTTTTAGCTACTCGTCTGTTTTCTGCCCATGCTCTGGGGTTGCAGTTTTCAGGCTTAGGGACAGGATGGTAACTCGTTTTGGCACCAAGTTCTGTCCATAAGCCCCAATGAGTTCAATGGGACCTAGTCTCAGGTCACTACTGTACAGACCATGCCAGACTTACAAAGTGGGGTGAGGAGCAAAGAGCTGAAATTGGAATCACTGGAATTGCTTAGAAATGGGGCTTTTGAGGCTTCTGGTTCCGGTCTGCCTTAATGGATGCCGCTCCCACGATAGCAGAGATCGTTAGCAAAGAATAAACAGATGATTGGAGGGTAATTGTCCTCAATTAAAGCTGCGTGCTGGAACAGATGGAACAAGATAATAAACCGCTAAATTTAGACAGATACAAAGCTGAAACAATTTGAACTGGAAAGGAAAATGTGTGTTGTTGGGGAGGGGGAGCCTTTACTCTTTCTTTATATATATATATCATGTTTGTAACATAAATGATTCGGCAGCACACAAACCCCGAAAGCTAACAAACTGATAAAAAGCAAGAGGAGATAAAAGAGAATGGGATTATATTTATGGATTGCAACAGAAAAGCAAACTATGTGATAAAATTGAAATGGATTAAAGCCTCAAACTTTCACTGTATTGCTATGGAAGGAAATGGAGTTTAGTTTTGATGATCGGCCAAGGCTTGGGGACAGGATGGTGACTGGTTTTGGCACCAAGTTCTGTCCATAAGCCCCACTGAGTTCAATGTCAGCCTTACAAAGTGGGGTGAGGAGCAAACAGGGGAAACTGCAAGCACTGGAGATGTTTAGAAATGGGGCTTCTGTGGGGGAGGGGCTGCCCCATTTGGGATTCTCCAGGGACAGGAGAATATCTAGGGCAGGAGAATCCCTGCAGGGCCTCTGAGGCTCCCTTTGCTTCTTCCTCTCTCCCAGGACCCTGCAGCTTCTTTTGGCTCCTTGACTCTTCAGGAAGGATGAGTGAGACGGATCCTGCAAAGCTAGAGGAAATGGAAGAGGGAAGATGGACGCATGACCTGGTCCGGCTGTCTCCCGCATCCCTCCCCACAACCTCTGAGCGCTCCCTCCCAGGGACCTCCGAGAGATCTGGTGAGTCCCAGGGGAGGGGAGATGGGGACGTGGAGGGATGGAGCCAAAGAGGTACTGGGGCTTCCTCAGCTAGGGGGTGGGGGGAGGCAGGAAGGCGCATGGAGATGGAGAAGGGGAGCACCTTTTCGGGCTCCCCCACCTGCCTGCTTGCCTGCCTGCCTGCCTCCTCCTTTGACACAGCTCCCCGACCAAAGCGATGAATTGGCAGCTCAAATCAGTTCTGTGATCTGAATGCCTTACCAATGTCCAACACTGATCTGTCGCGCAGCACTAGAACCCACGACTCTTTTTTAAAAAAAATAGTTTTCACATACAGTGGTGCCTCGCAAGACGAAATTAATTCGTTCCGCGAGTTTTTTCGTCTAGCGAATTTTTCGTCTTGCGAAGCACGAAATCCCATAGGAATGCATTGAAAATCAATTAATGCGTTCCTATGGTCAAAAAAAGTCCAAACAAAGCCAAATTTGGTACAACAAGAGTTTATTAACTGCTCTTTAAAGTCACACATACTGTAAAGATCAGTTCAAAAATTGAAGGAAAAATAAATTAAGTTTCTAAACATGACAGAAAAATATTTAAAAATCAACCAAGTGTACAGTACATTTTCTAAGACTCTGGGGGACCACTCGAAGAAGGTTCCTCTTCCACTCTTTGCTTCTTGCTGAAGAACCTGTCCATGGTCTGCTGCTTCATCCGCCTTTTCAGCACCTCCCTGAAAGGCGACATGACCCTCGTATCAAAAGTGTTTGCAAGGTCATGGCCCAATGGTCACAAAAAATCAAAAAAAATAAAAAAAAACCCCACAAGCTCCCAGATTCCTGCAGAAACCCCACCAACTGTTCTCCCAGCCACCCAGCACACAGAAATTCAAACTCAGAAAATTTAAAAAAAACAACAACCACATGGCCCAATGGTCACAAAAAAATTCAAAAAAACCCCCACAAGTTCCCAGATTCTCTTAAACCCCCCACCCAACACCAAGTCCTTGAATCCCAAACACCCCAACCCAAAATCCAAAACCCCCCAAAAAAAGTTTTAAAAGTTTAACTTACCAAATGGATGCAAAAGAAGTTCTGGAAAAGTTTTGGAAAAGCTTCAAAAATGAGCAAAGTCTGAGAAAAGGCTACCAAACCGCGTGCTAACAGTTGCTCCTCGAAGTCAAGTCGCAACTGCAGCTGTTCAAGCAAAGCACCCTTGGTTTTAACGGTTTTAAGACAAAGGAAACAAAGTCGCAATACGTTTTCGTCTTGCGAGGCACGCCCATAGGGAAATTCGTCTTGCGAAGCGACGCAAAAACCGAAAAACCCTTTTGTCTAGCGAGTTTTTCGTCTTGCGAGGCATTCGTCTTGCGGGGCACCACTGTATTGTATTACAATACAGATGTACCAAAGCCAACACCATTTCCTCCCCATCCCCCCCCCCCATACATTTACATTTCTATTTCCTCAATCCATCATATTATTCTTTTCTCCATCCTCAAACTTCCCTCCGCCCCATCGCGCAGCACTAGAAGCCACGAGTCTTTTTTTTTTTTTTTTTTTTTGCATTTTAAAAATTTTTATTAATCTTTCCATATATATACATTAAATCCGTGTTTCATACATCTCATTCTTTTGGACTTCCTTCAACGTCCTTGACATTCATTCGTATTTATCTCTTTATAACGCATTCCAATCTTTCGTACTGCCATTAGTACCATTTTTCAGACATTGTTTTCCATAAGCAATACTTCTTAGTGTTTTACAGTGCCTCTTTAAATCCTACTAGCGTTGTGTTTACTAAACATTTGTTCTCCAGATAATCCGCAAATTTTCCCCAGTCATCTATAAATTTTTGATCCTTCATATATCTAATTTTCCCTGTTAATTTATCTAACTCCGCATATTCCGTCAATTTTAATCTCCACTCTGTTAACGTTGGGCTTTCTTCCTGCTTCCACTTCTGCGCCACCACGATTCTAGCTGCTGTTGCCGCATATTGGAAGATTTTACAATCCTTTCTTTTAATATCTTTTCCGACCATACCTAATAGAAAAGCTTCGGGTTTCTTTACAAATGTGTAGCTTAATATCTTTTTAATTTCATTATAGACTTCGCCCCAGAAGCTTTTAACCTTCCCACATTCCCACCATTGGTGATAGAACGTCCCTTCTTTTTGTCTACATTTCCAACATTTGTTATCTGTTTTATACATCTTGGCTAGTTTAACGGGTGTCATATACCACCTATATAACATTTTTAACATATTCTCCCTTAACAGTACACATGCTGTAAATTTTATATTCACTCTCCACAATTTTTCCCAATTCTCCAATTGAATATCATAGCCGAGGTCCTTTGCCCACTGAGTCATCACTTTTTTGACTTTCTCATCTTTCATGTTCCATTCTAACAGTATTTTATACATACTTGACAGATTTTTCTGATCACTGTTTATTATCTCTCTCTGAAATTTCGATGTCTTTTCATCGTAGCCCCTCTCTTTCACTTCTTTTTTAAATATCTCATTTATCTGATAGTAACTCAGCCAATCATATGTATATCTTTTTACCTGGTCGTATGGTTTAATTTTCCACTTCCCTCCTTCCTTCAATACCATTTCTTCGTACCTACCCCATTTTTTCCCCATATTGACTTTCTTTACACTTATTAACTCCACTGGTGATAACCAGTGTGGGGTTTTTGGTTCTAATATGTTCTTATATCTATTCCAAACTTCTATCAAAGGTCCCTTAAAGATATGGCTGCAAAATCCCTTATGTACTTTTATCTTATCTCTCCACAAATAGGCATGCCATCCAAATTTGTTCTTATACCCTTCTAAATCCAATAACTCTGTATCCTCCAACTTTATCCACTCTTTAATCCAGCAAAGGCATGCCGCTTCGTAGTACAGTCTCATGTCTGGCAGGGCGAAGCCCCCTCTTTCAGTGGTATCTGTTAATATCTTAAACTTAATTCTGGGCTTCTTTCCTTCCCAGACAAATCTAGAAATCACCCTTTGCCATTCTTTAAAGTTTTTTGTGCCCTTTATTATCGGGATTGTTTGGAATAGAAAAAGCATTTTGGGGAGTACCATCATTTTGACCATGGACACTCTACCCCAGAGTGACAATTTCATCCTTGCCCAAATCTCCAGATTTTTCTTAATTTCATTCCACACTGGGATATAATTATTTTGGTATAGGTCAATATTTTTATTGGTAAGCCAGAGTCCTAAATATTTAACTTTTTTAACTACTTCAATTCCTGTTTGTTCCTGTAGTGATTCTATCTTGTCTTGGTCTAAGTTTTTAACGATCATCTTTGTCTTATTCTTATTTAGTTTGAATCCAGCTAACTTCCCGAATTCCTCCATCTCCTCCAGAATTCCCTTTAAGTTGTTTATAGGATCTTCTACCGTTAATACCACGTCATCAGCATATGCTTTAACTTTGTATTCGTTTGAGCCTAATGATATTCCCTTAATTTGTTTGTTTTGCCTTATTGCGTTTAGCAGTACCTCCAACACCACTATAAAGAGCAGCGGCGAGAGCGGGCAGCCCTGTCTTGTCCCTTTAGATATTTTTATATCTTCTGTTATGGCATTATTTATTATCAGCTTCGCTTTCTGTTCGGTGTATATTGCTTTTATCCCATTCCAAAATTCTTGACCCACTTCCATAATTTCTAAATTTCTCAGCATGAAGTCCCAGGTGACGTTATCGAAGGCTTTCTCCGCGTCAATAAAAATCAGACTAGCTGGCTTATCAATTCTGTCCGATAAATATTCTATTATATTAATTATGCCTCTTGTATTGTTTTTTATTTGCCTTCCCGGTAGAAAACCCGCTTGGTCCTCATGCATTATCTTCACTAATATTTTTTTAAACCTTTTTGCCAAAATTCCCGCAAAAATCTTATAATCTGTATTTAATAAGGAAATGGGTCTATAATTTTTTACTTGGGTTGGGTCAGTATCTTGTTTTGGAATTATTGTGATAAATGCCTCCTTCCAGGTGCTTGGGATCTCTTTTTCCTTTAGGGTCTTATTCATCACCTCAACTAATGGAACCGTCAATATATCTTTCATTTCTTTATAGTAGCTCGCAGTAAACCCATCTGGGCCCGGAGCTTTACCTCTTTTCAGTTCCTTTATCACTTCCTCTACTTCCTCTCTGGAGATTGGGGCATTTAACATTTCTCTTTGCTCTATCGAAATCTTCCTTACCATTTTCTCTTTTAAATATCTCTCTATTTTCCTATTGTTGTTTCTATCCTTATTCCTGTATAGTTGCTCGTAAAACTCCGCAAATCCTCTTCTAATCCCTTTTGGTTCAGTTATCTCTTCTCCGTTTATTTGTATTTTGTTTATTGTGTTTTGTTCCTTTCTCTTTTTGACTTGCCACGCAAGCCATTTTCCTGGCTTATTAGCAAATTCAAAATTTCTCTGTCTTAATCTTTTGATGTTCCACTCAACCTCCTTATTTATCAACATTGCAAATTGGGTTTGGAGGGATTTTATTTCCTGCAATATCCTTTCATTATTTGGTTTTTTAATTAGTTTTTGTTCACAATCCATAATCTGTCTCAAAATCTCCTTAGTTCTTTTTTCTTTATTTTTCCTTTTCCATGCATTTTGTTGGATGAGCAGGCCCCTCATGACTGCCTTACTCGCGTCCCATACCACGTTTATTTTAACCCCTTTGTCTTGGTTATCTATGAAGTACTCCAATAGTTTCGTCCGAATCTTTTCCACAAATTTTTGATCATCCCATCGCGCAGCACTAGAAGCCACGAGTCTTGAAAGGAACCTGATCCTGCTTTGCAGATTGAATGCAGATGAGGCCTCCATGTATTTTTCTTTTATTTTCTTTTTGGAATAACTTTTTATTTGCTTTTAAAAACAAGGAACATAGGAATAATAAAACATCTAGACCAAGTCTTCTCATGTCATTTATATGTAAAATAGCAGAATAAATTTGCCGGAATATCTATAACATATAGTTCATCATTAGGGGTCAGTGCATGAGTTCTGGGTTCATGAATTGCTTTCAACTGGAAAAAAGGGGGGGAAACAGGAGAGAACAGAGAACATTCAACATTGCAGAGCCAAATGCCTAGACTGAAGCTCTTGTGGCCGTTGTGGTTAGATTAAGTGAGTAATAGTCATTTTTCCTCTTCTGTTACCAATGAAACAATACAGAGTTGGTCTCATCATGAAAATGGGAGGGAGGGGGTTCAAAGTGAAGAAAGAGATTTACGTATAAATTTAAATTTAGACCAACCAGATTGAGATAACTTCTGATGGGGAGTGTTCAGGTAAAGATGTTGCTGTTTGTTTCACAGACAAGGCGTGGACGTTGCTGGATCCTGACCAGAGAGCGCAGCATTAATAATAATAATAATAATAATAATAATAATAATAATAATAATAATAATAATAATTTATTATTTATACCCCGCCCATCTGGCTGGGCTTCCCCAGCCACTCTGGGCAGCTTCCAAAAAAATAATTAAAAAAAAATACTGTACTACATCAAACATTAAAAGCCTCCCTAAACAGGGCCGCCTTCCGATGTCTTCTAAAAGTCTGGTAGTTGTTCTCTTGGACATTGGTGGGAGGGCATTCCACAGGGAGGGCGCCACTACCGAGAAGGCCCTCTGCCTGGTTCCCTGTAACTTGGCTTCTCGCAGTGAGGGAACCACCAGAAGGCCTTCGGCGCTGGACCTCAGTGTCCGGGCAGAATGATGGGGGTGGAGACACTCCTTCAGATATACTGGACTGAGGCCGTTTAGGGCTTTAAAGGTCAGCACCAACACTTTGAATTGTGCTCGGAAACGTACTGGGAGCCAATGTAGGTCTTTCAAGACCGGTGTTATATGGTCTCAGCGGCCGCTCCCAGACACCAGTCTAGCTGCTGCATTCTGGATTAGTTGTAGTTTCGCATAACCTTCAGAGGTAGCCCCATGTAGAGCGCATTGCAGTAGTCCAAGCAGGAGATAAGCAGAGCATGCACCACTCTGGCGCAACAGTCCGCAGGCAGATAGGGTCTCAGCCTGCGTACCAGATGGAGCTGGTAAACAGCTGCCCTGGACACAGATTTGACCTGTACCTCCATGGACAGCTGTGAGTTCAAAATGACTCCCGGGCTTCACACCTGGTCCTTCAGGGGCACAGTTACCCCATTCAGGACCAGGGAATCCTCCACACCTGCCCGCCTCCTGTCCCCCCAAAACAGTACTTCTGTCTGTCTGTAACCTCAATCTGTTAGCCGCCATCCATCCTCCAACCGCCTCCAGACACTCACACAGGACCTTCACCGCCTTCACTGGTTCTGATTTATAAGAGAGGTAGAGCTGGGTATCATCCGCATACTGATGAACACCAAGCCCAAACCCCCTGATGATCTCTTCCAGCGGCTGCATGTAGATGTTGAAAAGCATGGGGGAGAGGACAGAACCCTGAGGCATCCCACAAGTGAGAGCCCAGGGGTCTGAACACAAATCCCCCACCACCATTTACTGAACACGGCCCAGGAGGAAGGAGCGGAACCACTGTATGACAGTGCCCCCAGCTCCCAGCCCCTCAATACAGTCCATAAGGATGTTATGGTCGATGGTATCAAATGCCGCTGAGAGATCCAGCAGAACTAGGAAGCAGCTCTCACCTTTGTCCCTAGCCCGCCGGTGATCATCAACCAGTGCGACCAAGGCAGTTTCAGTCCCATGATGAGGCCTGAATCCCGACTGGAAGGGATCCAAATGGTCCGCTTCTTCCAGGCGTGCCTGGAGTTGTTCGGCAACCGCTCGCTCAATCACCTTGCCCAAGAATGGAAGATTTGAGACTGGGCGATAGTTGGCCATTGTGGCCGCATCTAAAGATGGTTTTTTAAGAAGCGGTTTAATAACCGCCTCTTTCAGCGGGTCTGGGAAGGCTCCCTCACGGAGGGAAGCATTCACCACCCCACGAAGCCCATCGCCCAGTCCTTCCCGGCTAGCTTTTATAAGCCAGGATGGGCAAGGATCCAGGAGACAGGTGGTTGGTTTCACTCGTCCAAGCAGCCTGTCCACATCCTCGGGGGTAACAGATTGGAATTGATCCCACACAACTTGACTAGACAGGACTCTAGCACTCTCCCACTCTGGCCCTGCTCCCATGGTGGTGTCTACCTCTTCCCGAATCTGAGCGACTTTATCTGCAAAAAAAAATCATTGCAGATCATGTGGCCCTTACTGGGCCCCAATGTAACAGGTGGTTCCGCTAAATTGCGAACCACCTGAAAAAGTCTCCTGCTGCTGTTTTCTGCAGATGCAATAGAGGCGGTGAAGAAAGTCTTCTTCGCCGTCACTACCGCCACTTGGTAGGCTCGATATTGAGCTTTAACCCGTGTCCGGTCAGCTTCAGAATGAGTTATCCGCCACCGGGCTCTAGCTGTCTCAATGATTGTTTCATTGCCCTCAGATCCGTGGAAAACCATGGGGCTGTCCAGGCTCCATGCAGTCGGAGAGGGCGCTTCGGAGCCAAACAGTCAATATCCCTGGTTAACTCCACATTCCAGCGGGCCAGCAGGGAATCAGCTGAAAGGCCATCAACATGGGATAAAACATCCCCTACCACTCTCTGGAAACCATTTGGATCCATTAAGTGGCGGGGGCGGACCATCCGAATTCGTCCCACCTCCCTGCAGAGGGGATGGATCGCGGAGAAGTCGAGTTGCACCAGGAAGTGATCTGACCATGGCACTTCTTTTGTTTCGCTTTTACTTAGTGTCAGATCACCAACATCCGTAGAGGTAAACACCAGGTCCAAAGGCATGTCCGCGGCTATGGGTTGGGCCAGACTTATTCAGGGACAGCCCCATGGAGGCCATGCTTTGCACGAAGTTCCGAGCGGCCCCTTGTAAGGTTGTGTCGGCATGGATATTAAAATCCCCTAGGACAACCAAGCTAGGTGTCTCCAGGAGAACATCCGCCACGACCTGAAGCAGCTCGGGCAGGGAATCCTTGGTGCAGCGGGGAGGTCGGTACACCAAAAGGAATCCTGTACTGCCCCTATTGCCCAACTTCCAGAACATGCACTCGGAAAACTGGGTCTTCCCAATAGGACGCCTGGTGCAAACTAATGACTTCCTAAAAATCACTGCAACCCCCCCTCCCCGCCCACATGACCTGGGTTGCTGTGCGTAAGAGAAACCTGGTGGACAAGCAGCGACAAGGACAGGCCCATCTGCTTCATCCAACCAAGTCTCTGTTACACATGCCAGGTCAAGTCCTCCATCCATGATCAAGTCATGGATGGCAGTGGTTTTATGAATCATTGACCTGGCATTGCACAGCAGCACCTTCAGGTCATGTGGGTATCCCTTGCTGATTCTAGTATCCATCCAGTCAGGACGAGACCCGGAGGCAGGAATAGTCGTCAAACAACGACTAAACCTGCCTCCTCTGTAACGACATGGTCTGGTCTTAGCGTAACTCCTCCTCCTACCCGTGATCACTGAGGTCGGCACTCACACAGGGGAGTCCTCCTGGGCAGCAGAGCAGTCCTTTTGAGGCTTCAGGCCCCGCCCCGAGCCAGGTGGTTAGTGGCAAGAGCAGGGCCCTCAGGCACTCACACAAGGGAGTCCTCCTGGGCAGCAGAGCAGTCCTTTTGAGGCTTGAGGCCCCGCCCCGGGCCAGGTGGTTAGTGGCAAGAGCAGGGCCCTCAGGCACTCACGCAGGAGAGTCCTCCTGGGCAGCAGAGCAGTCCTTTTGAGGCTTGAGGCCCCGCCCCGGGCCAGGTGGTTAGTGGCAAGAGCAGGGCCCTCAGGCATTCACACAAGGGAGTCCTCCTGGGCAGCAGAGCAGTCCTTTTGAGGCTTCAGGCCCCGCCCCGGGCCAGGTGGTTAGTGGCAAGAGCAGGGCCCTCAGGCACTCACACAGGAGAAGTCAAGGAGGAGAATCGTGGGGTCATGGACTTTCTCAGTAAGGATCCCTGTTGGATCATAACATGTTGTGATTGGAGATGCAGTGGATTCCATGATTGAGCCACAAAAATATCCATCCCAGATAAAAGCCAAGCAATATCTCAGTTAATACCAGGAAACAAAAACAGTGAAAACTATTGTATGGCCTCACATCTCATTCTCTTCAGTTCGTCCTCTGTCACAAGCATTCATTAACATTGTTCAATAATCTGGAGTTCCCATTTCCTCCTGAGACTCTAATTCGCTTCTCTCTTCATTGCAGATGGTGATGAATCAGAAGGGAAGAACAAGGGGGAGCACAACAGAATCCACATAGCGGAGAATTCAGATAAATATTCAGAGTGTGGAGAGAACATCCGTCGGAGCTCCCAGTGCACCTCCCGTCAAAGAAAGAGCTTCATTCGAAGGAATACCCTCACTTCACACGAAAGAACACAGAGTAGGGAGAAATTGTATCAGTGCACAGAATGTGGAAAGAGCTTCAATCAAAAGGGTAATCTCACTTTGCATCAAAGAGTTCACACAGGGGAGAAACCATATAATTGCTTGGAATGTGGAAAGAGCTTCAGTCACTGGGGGAATCTCACTTCCCATCAAAGAGTTCATACAGGGGAGAAACCGTATCAGTGCTTGGAATGTGGGAAGAACTTTAGTCACCGCCAGAATCTCGCTTCTCATCAAAGAATTCATACAGGGGAGAAACCCTATCAGTGCTTGGAATGTGGAAAGAGCTTCAATCGGAAGGGTCACCTCACTTCCCATCACAAAATTCATACAGGGGAGAAACCCTATCGGTGCTTGGAATGTGGGAAGCGCTTCACTCAGGAGGGGAATCTCACTTCTCATCAAAGAATTCATACAGGGGAGAAACCCTATCAGTGCTTCCAATGTGGGAAGAGCTTTCGTCTGAGTGGTGATCTCACTTCCCATCAAAGAATTCATACAGGGGAGAAACCCTATCAGTGCTTGGAATGTGGAAAGAGCTTCAGTATGTGGGTGAATCTCACTTCTCATCAAAGAATTCATACAGGGGAGAAACCCTATCAGTGCTTGGATTGTGGAAAGAGCTTCAGTCGGAAGGAAAGTCTTACTACCCATCAAAGAATTCATACAGGGGAGAAACCCTATCAGTGCTTGGAATGTGGAAAAGGTTTTCATCTGAGTGGTCATCTGACTTCCCATCAAAGACTTCATACAGGAGAGAAACCGTATCACTGCTCAGAATGTGGAAAGAGCTTTCGTCTGAGTGGTGATCTGACTTCCCATCAAAGAGTTCACACAGGGGAAAAACCCTATCAGTGCTTGGAATGTGGAAAGAGCTTTAATCAAAGCGCACATCTCACTTCCCATCAAAGAACTCATACAGGGGAGAAACCCTATCAGTGCTTGGAATGTGGGAAAAGCTTCCGGGAGGGCCACAAGGTCACTTCCCATAAAAGAATTCATACAGGGGAGAAACCCTATCAGTGCTTGGAATGCGGAAAGAGCTTCAGTCAAAGTGCCACACTCTCTTCCCATCACAGAATTCATACAGGGGAGAAACCCTATCAGTGCTCAGAATGTGGAAAGAGCTTCAGTCAGGAGGGGAATCTCACTTCTCATCAGAGAATTCATACAGGGGAAAAACCCTATCAGTGCTTCGAATGTGGAAAGGGCTTCAGTCGGAAGGATAGTCTTACTACCCATCAAAGAATGCATACAGGGGAGAAACCCTATCAGTGCTTGGAATGTGGAAAGAGCTTCCCTCAGGAGGGGAATCTCACTTCTCATCAGAGAATTCATACAGGGGGAAAACCCTATCAGTGCTTCGAATGTGGAAAGGGTTTCAGTCAGAAGGAAAGTCTTACTACCCATCAAAGAATTCATACAGGGGAAAAACCCTATCAGTGCTTCGAATGTGGAAAGGGCTTCAGTCGGAAGGATAGTCTCACTTCCCATCACAGAATTCATACAGGGGAGAAACCCTATCAGTGCTTGGAATGTGGAAAGAGCTTCACTGATAGCTCCAGTCTCACTTCCCATCGCAGAATTCATACAGGAGAAAAACCCTATCAGTGCTTGGAATGTGGGAAAAGCTTCAGTCAGAGGGGCAATCTCACTTCCCATCAAAGAATCCATACAACAGAGAAAACATCTTAGTGTTTGGAATGTGGGAAAAGATTCATTCATTGCCCACCAAATAATTTATATGGGTTTGAAAAAGGGGTCCCTCTCAAAGGGGGCTGAAGACAACCGACAGATTACAACTGGGGAATATTTCACACAGGAAACCACATCTGCTTGCATGGACTTTTGTCATATATGGATTTATAAAAGTGAAGATGAATCTTTGATCTTTGTAAGCTTCCCTTAGGGCTCAGGGGGAGCAAGCTTGGATTGTAGAGGAACCGAACAATTATTAACTGTGAAATCTATCCCACAGTGTGGTCTCTTCAGTTTGGGAAGATTCTTCGGTTTGGGAAAATATCAGTCCATTAAAATACATTACATGTCCTAATTTTAATTAAACAAAGGAAAGCTGGAAGACAGCCCAGAGTCCTGGAAGGTAAGACGGTGGAATGAAATAGGGCCTTCTGAGGAGGGACTGCACCGAAAACAATTGAGGGACAACAAGAACAAAAATTTCATCTTGCATGTTAATATACATATAGATCTGTTAAATATGATTAAAGTTGCATGCCAGTGGCTGTCAAGATAAGATAAAGGATTAAGATCGGGATGATATTGGGAATAAATAAAAGAGAGAAAAGTAGGAACAAGAACAAAAAATAATCATCATCATCAATCTTTGACTTTTGTCTTCTTGGTTTCTCTGTTGTTATTCTGTCTCTCACAGCTACAATAAACCTACCATTATTATTGTGGACTAGGCATTTCTTCGTCAGAGGGCAAAAAAGCAAATTTAGCAGGGGATCAAATACTTTCTCTCCTCACTCTATATGTTCACACACACACACACACCTGGCTCTCGTTTAGAGGAAGAGTGAGAGACGGAGGCTCTTTACTTTTAGAACTAGAATACAAAAAAGGGAGGTGTGAGGAGGTCAAGGAAACAAGCAAATGAAAGATAAGTTATGTGAAGGTTTGAACTGTTTTTGTTTTTGTTTTAATTGTTTGTATTTTTTTTCTTTTTTGCTCTTTTTTATTGTGATGTCTTGTTTTCTGTTTAATATGGTGTTTTTTCTTTTTCTTGTGTAACCTTTAAAACTTTAATAAATATTAATTTTTAAAAAAATAGAATGGCATTTCCATGGCACCTCCTTTCCTCCCACGAGCTCCTCCTTCCACACCAACCCTGCCAGGCTGGCCGCTTGCCTTTCACCCCCTTTCCAGCACTGCGTTGTTTAGTGTGGCAGCACCTGCCCTTTGGAACTCCCCGCCTCTTGCAATAAAGCGCGTGCCTTTGCTAGACTCTTTTCAGGCAGCGGCTAAAAGCATTAGGAAGCTGAAGTAATTTTAATCTGTTTTAATATTTTAGCTTTTCTCTGTTTTAAAGTAGGCTTGTTAATTTTTATTGATTTTACTGCAGTGGTGTTGTTGTTTCTTTGTTTTTTTGTATTGGTAAACAACTTTACAGGTTTTTTAATTTTAATAAATAAATAAACAAAAAATATGAATAAAACAACACAAGCCAAAACACAATGCATCCTGTAGATTTAAGCATCTCTCCACAGTGGCCTCCTTGTTATCAGAGGCCCAGAATCCACAATCCTTTGTAAGAAAATGTGAAATAAAGTCAAAACATTTTTGCAGGCAAAAAATAGAGGTCAATATTGGGGAGGTGACAAAAACTTTTCCACACCAGGTACCCCCTGACCTTGTTATGCCACTACCCGGGGTGCAGGGAGGGGGCATGGGGGTCCCTGTTCAGATCATGCCTGGGGGGAGAGACCCCCAAGTCAGGGAGCAGAGGGTCCTCCCTTGTCCTCTCTGCCAAGCCAGGGAGGGGCCACTTCGCAGGAGTGAAGAAAGACAGTCAGGTTACCCTAAAAACCCTAAAACTGTTTGTGAATTCCCCCAGCCAGGCCTCCAAGCCTCGCCTCAGGAACTCTCAAATCTTTTTTCTCTCTCTAAGGCTAAAAGCATTAGCTAAGCATATTGCTCTTGCTGTAACAAAAAGACTGAAACGACTGAACACTCTGAAACCCCCTTTGGTTTCTCACCCCCTTTTCCTGGGAACAGTCCAAAATAGTCCCAAGACGGGAACTTTCTGTTCATGCTCAGGAGACATGGGGCAGAACTTTTCCGAAGGAGGAGAAAGGGGAGGGAACTGGAAGGGGAATAGATGCTCTGTGCAAATGGCTGTGAACTCGTGCTTGTTTGTGAGTTATCACACTTGCTCCTTCTACCAGTTCATGGATGGTAGAAATAAAGCTTTTTCTCCGAAACTATTCCTTGGGTGTCTGTTGACTCCCATTTTCCCTTTCCCGGGCGCAATATTTTTCCCACCCGAGGGCAAAGCCTCATAAGGCCACAGGAGGACTGCAGCTGTTCTTCCTTGGGATCCAGATGCTGCCTTCCTTTTGGGGGAGGGGGATTTGGGTCAAGGAAATAAACCCCCTTCAGAGGGAGGGAAAAGTCACCTATGTGAACAGAGGATGTAGACAGAGGGGAACATTCCCACGTGGGGGGAGCACAGGGAGAAGAAAAGCCCGTCTGCATCTTCACAACCGGACCACTTCCTCTGTCCCAGATGCAACAACACACGTCTCTCCCCTTTTCAGGCTAAACAAGTAGACAAACTAATGTGAAAGCAAATTTCAGGTGTATCCTCAGGAAATGCTAAAGCAAGGATTGAAGACTCCTCCTCCCAACCTTTTCGGAGAAATGAGGGATTATCAGTCACTGTGTTACCGGAAAAATCTGAGGGCTCCCTTGGACAAAAACAAAGACACCAACCAGGATAACTTGGAGCAAAACAGCAGCCTGTAGGCTTGGCCTTGATTGAACTGTTGCAACAGGGTATTCCCCTCACTTGCAGGAGAGAGGAAAGACCCAGAAAGATGGTCTGCAAGACCTTATAAAAACGTTTGAAATTCCCATCCTCCAGGTCAAGCCCACCCCCAGAAACATCATGCATACATTACAGAAAGGAGGGGTTGACATCATGCATACATTACAGAAAGGAGGGGTTGAGGGAGGAGTTGTGGTGGTAACCTGAGTGTCCTGTCACCTGGCTGGTTCCTCCTTTCCCCCTGCCCATGAGTCACTTCCAGGAGACAAAGGGGAGTTTCCAGTTTCCTGCCCCCAGAAGGAAGATCTGATCATTGTCCTTTGTTTCAGTCCATGCTGAATCCACTCCCATATGCAAGTTCTTTGTGATTTTGATTGTCTTCTGTCTGGGATCATCAGGGTTGACATAGCAACTGGGCAGGGCTCCTGTGGATGTGCTGGGATGGTGAAGGGATTATGGCTGACCAGAACCAAGCCACCCCCCTCTGATAGTCCTTGTCACATGGAGTAAAATAAAAATGGAACAGTGCAAATCCGATGTATGGTTGATTCTTCTATGAATTTATAACGGAAATGTGGCGTATGTAGTGTGTGAGTGTGAGTGTGTGTGAAGTTCGTACAAACAGAATGATTGGGGTGGGGGGTTCCTGCTACAACTGGGTAGCTTGTACCACTGACAGAGGACATGGAACACATAACATCCTTTCTGGCTCACTGTAATAAAATTCTTACCATCCTGATAGATACTGGTAAAACCTTCTGGAAAAATCCTAGCTGAGCGTCTGTGGGTTTTGATCAAGAAGAAATGGAAATTGGTGCTGTCTCAAAAGAGACTAGTTCTCTCAAGCTACCCTCAGCCTTTGGGAATCTTGTCACAATCTTGTCACCTCTGGAGTTCGTAAAGGGGAGATATTCCTGGTGCCCTGAATCCTGCTGTTCCGCCAGGGAAGCGGGGCTGCGTCCAAAGCATGGAATGGTGGAAGTACTCAGGGAAGGGAGCAGAAAGCGAGGGAAGCATTAGGCCCCCATTTCTAGGAAGGGGAACATCGGCCTGAAGGGGAGCAGCTGCTTTTGGGCAAGCGGAGCTGGAGAAAAGCTGGGCCTGTCCTGCTGCGCTTCAGGCCCTGACAGCCTCCAAGTCCAAGTGTCAGTTGACTTCGCCCCTCCATTCACCGCGCGAGGAGGCCGTCCCGGAGTTGAGGCTGCCATGGAGACCTGGAAGAGCAGAGGCCATGTTGGGTCAGGGCAACCGGTCCTTCTATGTTTGGAGCGGGAGGAAGGGCCATCTTGGATTGTGCCTGTCTGTTCTTGATACGGAAAGGAGGGGGGTACCTTCCCGCACCCCTCCACCGCCCACCCAAGGATCAGAGGCCATGACCTCGACGGCGCCCCGCTTTGCCCAGGCCCCTAAGCCCCACACCGTTACACAAGCCCCACACTATACCCCTGGCCTTTAAATAAGATGCCTATCTCTTTCTCTATACGGGCGAAATAAGCCCACCATCTTTCTCTAAGCCTCCTTCCCGCTCTATCTCTATCATGGGTTGACCATATCAAACTGCGCTCCCATCCGTTTCAATGGCCGCGTCCCAGCCAATCAGAACCATGCATTCGCTCTGCAGAGTCAGCTCAGCGAGCCCCTGCACGCCTCCTTTAACCTCGTGACAAGCTACTGACGGCTCCCCGCTGGGAGAACAATGGAACCGAAACTCGTGGACTCGTAAAAGTGTCAAAACTGGCAACAATGTAACCATTTTATTTCCGACTTCAATTATTGCTATACGAATGGACTGGAACAGGCGAAAACCTCTTAAATTCATATAAAATCAACCACAGCTCCGATTTCCTTGGTTTTGGTGTCAATCGACTCAGTTCCCTCAGGACTCCATGGTGCTACCCCTACCTCCATAATCCCGGAAGCGGCAGGTCACGTACTCAGGAAGACCCTAATCCTGTCAGATCGTTCTGCCGAGCCCTTCCTCCGGGCAATGCCGGTGGCAGACGATGCATATCTGGACTATTGTTTCATCATCACCGGTACTCAGGAAGTGTTTATCTTTGCATATCTCTCACTCTGCATACTCCCCCTCCCTTCTCTGAAATGCTAATCCGTGAAATCCCACCTTTCTGTAATATATTCATGATGCCACCTGCGTAACCCAACCTATTTCTAATGTATTCATGACGCAATAATGATGTATTTCGCACTGTATTCTGGGACATGGAGGGAAGTTTCAAAAACTCCTGTCACCCCCTACTCGGGGTTCAATCTCGCCTTGAACCTGTTGCGCAATAAACTCGGATCTTCTGTAGTTTGCGCCTGCGTCCGGCTGAGCTCATTTCTCCCCCGCAAGGACCCGCGGACTTGGTCCGACGAGCTGGGTGGCAGAGTAACCACGCACCCAGATTTTCCGTAACAGTTATATACACATCTATCTATCTATCTATCATCTACCTACCTACCTACCTACCTAGATATATATACACCCCCCTGGTTCTCCTTTGGAGGAGGAGTGAGGGACGGAATGGCACTTCCCTGGCACCTCCTTTCCTCCCAGGAGCTCCTCCTTCCACAACAACCCTGCCAGGCTGGCCTCTGGCATGTGGCCCCCTTTCCAGCAGGCGAAGCTGCAGGGGCCACTCACTTCCTGGCCCTCCCAAAATGGAGGAGGCCTTGGACCCTGGATGAGCCTGAGAGGAGCCTTGAGGGGGGCAGCGGGGGCCTCTCGCCCCTTCCCAGACTTGTCCGCCATCCATTTATTACTACTGTTGATTAAACTTCGGCCCCTCAGGGCTCTGGCAAAATGATCTCAAACCCTAAAATGGATTGACAGGTAACTGACAGACGTAGATGATCTCTAGAGATCTAGGGAGTCTGCCGGATGCCCCCCTTGGCTGGGCCTGTGATGGACAGCATAGCCAGGCCAGTCAGTAGACTTCGTCCCTCAGAAATTCCCCCCCCGGGGGCGGGAGCCTCGCTCTGATTGGCTGCCAAGCCAGCGGGGGGCGGAGCCAGCCCTTTTGGCGGGAAAAGGCAAGGCGCCTTTTCTGAGGGGGGAGCTTGGAGGGGAAGGTGGGGGGAGGGAAGGGAGACCCCCAAGAAGGAGGGCTGAGGGGACCCCCTGGGTGTGGGGGGGGGGAGCGGAGGGAGACCCCCAGGAAGGAGGGCTGAGGGGACCCCCTGGGTGTGGGGGGCGGACTGAGAGGGGGGAGCGGAGGGAGACCCCCAGGAAGGAGGGCTGAGGGGACCCCCTGGGTGTGGGGGGCGGACTGAGAGGGGGGAGCGGAGGGAGACCCCCAAGAAGGAGGGCTGAGGGGACCCCCTGGCTGTGGGGGGCGGACTGAGAGGGGGGAGGGAAGTGAGACCCCCAAGAAGGAGGGCTGAGGGGACCCCCTGGGTGTGGGGGGCGGAGGGAGACCCCCAAGAAGGAGGGCTGAGGGGACCCCCTGGGTGTGGGGGGCGGACTGAGAGGGGGGAGGGAAGGGAGACCCCCAAGAAGGAGGGCTGAGGGGACCCCCTGGGTGTGGGGGGCGGACTGAGAGGGGGGAGCGGAGGGAGACCCCCAAGAAGGAGGGCTGAGGGGACCCCCTGGGTGTGGGGGGCAGACTGAGAGGGGGGCGGAGGGAGACCCCCAAGAAGGAGGGCTGAGGGGACCCCCTGGTGTGGGGGGCGGTGGGAAAGGGGGGGAGGGAAGGGAGACCCCCCAAGAAGGAGGGCTGAGGGGACCCCCTGGGTGTGGGGGGGCGGAGGGAAAGGGCCCCCCCAAGTCTGACTCCAGAGCCTGGAAGAAGCCAAGCCTCCAAGTCCCAGGGAAGGAGGCGTCTCCGGACACCAGCTTGGCCCCCCAATTCAGTGGGGCTGCCCCAGGGAAGATGGGGGGCTGGAGGGAAGACTCTGGAGCTGCGGGCGCCGGACATGGAAGGGTCTCCCTTGGGGGGATCTGGGATTCCTCTTCCTCCCTGGCGCCTGCTCTGGGCAGAGGGCAGAGGGAGGGCTGGGCTTGGCAAGGGTTAAGAGGAGCAGAGCTGGAGTCCTAGAGAGGACGGGGTGTGAAGGTCCTCCATGGCTAAATTCCCCCCTCCCCCCTCCCTCCCTCCCTCCTTTCTTCTTCTCTCTCCATTGCAAATGCTTCCTTGGTTCCCTTCCTGGACTCGGGTGAGTCTCCTCTCTCCTCCCCTGAGGGTGCAATGGGGAGAAGGGGGTCCCAGGGGGGCAGGGAGGGGGCGTGGGGGTCCCTGCTCAGATCATGCCTGGGGGGGAGCAGAGGGTCCTCCCTTGTCCTCTCTGCCAAGCCAGGGAGGGGCCACTTCGCAGGAAATATGCAGCTCAGATCATGCCTGGTGGGATCCAAATGCTGCCTTCCTTTTGGGGGGGGGGGGCTTGGGTCAAGGAAATAAACCCCCTTCAGAGGGAGGGAAAAGTCACCTTTGGGAACAGAGGCTGCAGCCAGAGGGGAACATTCCCACGTGGGGGGAGCACAGGGAGGAGAAAAGCCCGTCTGCATCTCCAGACCACTTCCTGTGTCCCAGATGCAACAACACATGTCTCTCCCCCAGATCTCACTCTTCCATGGTCTCCCAAGACAGATGGATGCCGACCAGCCAACCATTCCCTCCCCTCCCCCTCCTGGTGCCCCTTGAAGTTGGCTTGAGGGCAGGGGGAGGGTCCACCCCACCAGATGAAGAGAGAGGAGGTCTTTCCATCTGGAAAATGGGAATGCTTGCAAAGATTTCCTTGAAGATGAGTGCCATATAGATAATAAATTATTGTTTTATGGAATTGCCCCACTTACACAAAGATTAAAACCCATCATTAAAATACACAAGAAAATTGTTACAGAAAAGAACAGAGCAACGTGTAGAATAATATCATCTTTATTCTCCCTTTTTCCCTTAGGGTCCAGTGTGCTTTGAAGACGTAGCTGTTCCTTTCACAGAGGAGGACTGGGCTTTGCTGGATCCTGACCAGAGAGCTCTGCAGAAGGAAGTCAAGGAGGAGAATCCTGGGATCGTGGCCTCTCTGGTAAGGCTCCCTGCTGGATCATGAGATCAGTTTTGAAATTCCATACAGATCTCTGAAGGACAAACCTCCTCTATTTTGAGGGAGCCCCATAGCGCCACCTGCAGCATCTGAGATGTTAACACACCCACAACTCTCCATAGGAGATGCATCTCCTGTTCTGTCTGGGAATATTCTTCCACCAGTCCTGCCTTTTCCAACCAGGATAAGGCTGCTCTGAGCTGCCCAGCCCTTCTTCAATGTAGGCTTCAGAGATATTAAGGACATGGAGGTACATCCTGTCTAATTCTCTTTTTCCCTTTCTGCATCTCTCTGTTTTTGGTTGAGCAAAGAAATGACTGAGCTTGGAGATGGAGCGGATTCCACGACTGAGCCAAATTAAATCCATCCCTGGATAGAGCCAGGCTTTTTAAATCTCCAGTTCCCATAAATAAGTTAGCTAATACCAGCCAAAAAAGGCAGTAACTCCCTTCCCTTCTTCCTCTTTCACAAGCAGTCATTTGCATTGTTCAGTCATTTCAGGCTCAATTTCTTCCTCGGGGTATTATTATTATTATTATTATTATTATTATTAATGATAATAATACTGCCATATAACAGTAGATTGTAGGTTGTAGGTGGTGAATTGGAAAGGAAGAAGGAAGGAGACAACAAGAAAAATCCACAAAATTGGAGAAACCATATAAATATTCAGAGTGTGGAGAGAACTTTAGTCAGAGCTCCCAGTCCACTTCCCATCAAGGAAAGCTCTTCGTTCAGAAGGAGAGCCTCACTTCACATGAAAGCGACTTAAGGCCAAATTCAGGCTAAACAAGTAGAGGAACTAATCTGAATGCAAATTTCAGAACTATCCTCAGGAAATGCTATTACAAGGATAAAAGACTCCTTCTCCCAAGCCTCTGGTGCAAATGAGGAATTATCAGTCATTGGGTGACTTGTACTACTAACAAGGGACATAGAATGCATAAAATCCTTTTAGGCTGACACTAATAAAATTCTTACCATCCTGATAGGTACTTGTAAAACCTTATGGAATAAAATATGGCAGAGAGTGTGGAACCAGATAACAACAATAATATCTTTTAAAATAGATCAACACGGGAAGTTAAAAGAGCCGAGAGGGCAAATGATGGCAAAAGGAGGTCTATAAGCACAAAGAAGAGCAAAAACATTAAAAATTACAAAATAGTGCAACATAAAAAAGTTGACTTTAAAAAACTTTTTAACCTGCTTGAGTGTAGCTCTTGCTCTAGACAGAAGACTTTAGAAGTTTGTACTCTACTGGAATCTGCACACCAGATCCTTATATCAATATGAAACGATATGCAAGGTTATCAAATAGTCTGATGTCCTGTCAGAAGCCAAAACCAAACCAACTAGGGAGAGGGTTTTCATAAACAAGAATTGGAAATGGGTTCTGTCTCAAAATAAGCTACTTCTCTCAAGCTACCCTAAGCCTTTGGAAATCTTGTCACAAGAGGAGCGTAAGGTTTGTGAATATGGTGTATAAACACAGAGAATATCTAAGGAGGAGTGGTGTATCAGTCTCAAGATTATTTCGAAATGTGGCACCACCAGCTCCTCTGCTTCCACATTCAGCAACACCTCCAAAAAGTCCTCAATCCAAGGCAGACTATTGTCCTTTAGTTGACATATACTCTGGAGGTGACAATCCTGACTAGCCAGCTGACCTGGACCCCAAGGAACCCCCTAACTCAAAGACCCCGGGTTCCTTGCACTTGAGAAATCTGGGGAAGGACCTTATTGAGAGCTCAAAGAGCGTCAACAGGGATCTCCATACAAAGCACCTTGCATGGGGGCACCTACAGGTAATAGCTACTCGTCTATTTTCTGCCCATGATCTGATGTTGCAGTTGTCAGGCTTGGGGACAGGATGGTGTCTGGTTTGGACACCAAGACCTGTCTGTGAGCCCCATAAACCCATAAGTCTAGGTGAAACTGGAACCACTGGAGATGTTTAGAAATGGGGCTACTGTTAGGAAGGGGTGCCCCATTTGTAGAATATCCAGGGCAGGAAAATCCCTGCAGGGCCTCTGAGACGCCCTTTGCTTCTTCCTCTCCCCACCTCCAGCATCACCGTCTGAGGCAGGGAGAGGTCTGCTAGGTGGCAGGGGGTAAAGAAGGGGAAATGGATGCATGGGGGCTAGAGGGGGAAACTGCCTCCCACCAGATAAGCAGAAAAGACAGAGGGGGGAGGGAGGGAATGAGTCTGCTCTAAAGACTCACCAGGCACATGGATCAGTGTTTGTCTGGATATAAGAGAAGGGGGAATATGCAGAGCATCCCTCTGCAGATTTACTCATAAGTAAGCCCCACTGAGTCCAATGGTATCTCCTCTCTGGTCACTACTGTGCAGACCATGGCAGTCTTACGAAGTGGGGTGAGGAGCTGAAATTGGAATCACTGGAATTGTTTAGAAATGGGGCTTCTGGTTCCTGCCTGCCTTAATGGATGCTGCTCCCACAATAGCAGAGATTGTTAGCAAAGAATAAACAAGGATGATTTGAGCATAATTGTCCTTGCAAGCTCCCCCCAGAGCCCGGGCCGAGTGAGCTTCACTTGCAGATTGTCTCGATACCTGGCTCTCGCTCCAGCATGGAATCCGAGACGCAGGGAGGTGCTGAGTGCAAAAGCACTTTGCCTATCGGTAATCTTCCTATGCAGCCATTGAGAAGCAGAGGTACTTCTGTTTATTAGAATGAAATTAGGACTAATATACAGACGTGTGCTGGAACAGAAGGAACAAGATCATAAACTGCTAAATTGAAACAGATACAAAGCCGAAACAATTTGAACTGGAAAGACTTCCTTCGATGAAAAATGTATGTTGTTGCAGAGGGGGGAGCCTTTACCTTTTCTTTATATATATATCATGTTTGCAACGTAAATGATTCAGCAACACACACACACACAAACACACACCCACCCAGAAAGCAAACAAACTGATAAAAAGCAAGAGGAGAAAAAAGGGAATGGGATTATATTTATGGATTACAATTAAAAAGAGAACTATGTGACAAAATTGAAATGGATTTAAAGTCTTGAGCTTTCACTGTATTGCTATGGAAGGAAATGGAGTTTGAGCTTTGATGATCGGCTAAGGTTTGGCAGGACGCCAGATCGTTCTTGAGAGAGTTGGACAGAAGGAGAAGTTTGCCAGAGCTTTGGTGGGACGCCAGATTACTCTCCATCTAGACTCAAACAATAACAAAAAAGAGAAGATGGCGTGTGACGCAGTTGAAATTACAGCCTCATTCTCTGGTAACAAAGGAAAGAAAGAGCAAAAGAGCAGAAGCTGTGATGCTGTGCAGGACATGATGGAGAACAGGAGGAATGAGGAATCAACATGGAAAAAATGAAGATCACATACAGCAGGGATGTCCCACAGGTCGATCACAGGCTCCTTTTCCTTTGCTTTTGCCTAAGAGCACCTCCTCTCCCTCTCTGCGTTTTGCCCTTTGCTCTTGAATGGAAGACGTAGTTTTAGCTGCTTCTACAGCAATATTTTGGTCAGCGGCTAATCCCCCTCCCCAAAAGGAACCCCACTAAAACGGAGCATTTCCCCTCTCTAAAAAAAAGCTGAACAACTTTGACCTGAACCCCAATAAAACGGGGGTAGATCACTCCCAGTTTTTAATTCTGTGAGTAGATCGCAGTCTCCTGGAAGTTTGCCACCCCTGACATACAGGAAATATATGGGGTGCAGAAGTCCTCTGGCAAAAATAAAATTTATTAAATGTCTAAGTACAAAAGGAAGTCAAAAACTCTGTAGTTGCTGATAAGGCATTAAGATAAATACAGAATGGAATTGGATTAAGACAGACTTCGGAAGCAGGATGAAACAAAATTATCTCACCTTGAAGTCTAGCACGCGGGAGGCCACACAAAACGTACAATGGACTTCATAATTTATTTGAATTGTAATTGTAATTTGAGGTTGATAAAATGTGGTTTATGTTGGATTTTAGTAATGGAAAAGGCATAAAAATTATTGAATACACGAAAGAAAAAATGGGGCTTCTGTTGGGAAGGGGCTGCCCCATTTGTGCTTCTCCAGGGGCAGGGGAATATCTAGGGCAGGAGAATCCCTGCAGGGCCTCAGGCTGCCTTTGCTTCTTCCTCTCTCCCAGGACCCTGCAGCTCGTTTTGGCTCCTTGACTCTTCAAGAAGGATGAGTGAGACGGATCCTGTCAAGCTAGAGGAGATGGAAGAGGGAAGATGGACGGTTGACCTGGTCAGGCTGTCTCCTGTATCCCTCCCCACAACCTCTGAGCGTTCCCTCCCAGGGACCTCTGAGAGATCTGGTGAGTCCCAGGGGAGGGGAGATGGGGACAAGGATGGATTCAGCCAGAGAGGTATTGGGGCTTCCTCAGCTTGGGGGTGGGGGGAGGCAGGCAGGCGGATGGAGATGGAGAAGGGGAGCACCATTTCGGGCTCCCCCACCTACCTGCCTGCCTGCCTGAGCCTTTGTCATCTGCAGGCAATTTGAGCCAGGAGTAGATCACAGCTCCCCGGCCAAAGCGATGTATTGGCAGCTCAAAATGTCTAAAACCAGTTCTGTGATCTGGATGCCCTGTCAATGTCAGACAACTCACTGATCCGTCGCGCAGCACTAGAAGCCACGACTCTTTAAAGGAACCTGATTCTGCTTTGCAAACTGAATGCAAGTGGGGACTCTGGGCTGCCTTTTTCTTTTTGTATAACTTTTATTTGCTTTTAAAAATGAGGAACATAGGAATAATAAATGATACAAATATGTAGGCTGGGTGTTTTCATGACATTTGTATATCTAAAAAATAATATCTATAATAGGAGCTCTTGCGGCCATTTAAGTGCTCAGATTAAGTGTGAGTAATAGTCATTTTTCCTCTTCTGTTACCAAGGAAACAAGACAGAGTTGGTCTCGTCATAAACATGGGAGGGCGGTTCAACATGAAGAAAGAGATTTACATATAATTTTGAATCTAGACCAACCAGATTGAGATAACTTCTGATTGGGGAGTGTTCAGGTGACGATGTTGCTGTTTGTTTCACAGACAAGGCATGGATGTTGCTGGATCCTGACCAGACAGCTCAGCATAAAGAAGTCAAGGAGGAGAATTGTGGGATCGTGGAGTCACTCGGTAAGGCCCCCTGTTGGATCATAATATCAGTTTTGATTGAAGATGGAGTGGATTCCAGAACTCAGTCGGAAAAATATCCATCCCAGATAAAAGCCAAGCAATATTTCAGTTAATACCAGCAAACAAAAACAGTGAAAACAATAGGACGCAGCACATCTAATTCTCTTCAGTTCTTCCTCTATCACAAGCATTCATTAACGTTGTTGAATAAACTTTAGCTCCATTTCTTCCTGAGGCTCTAATTAGCTTCTCTCTTCATTGCAGATAGTGATGAATTAGAAGGGGAGAACAAGGGAGACCACAACAGAATCCACATAGCGGAGAAGTCATATAAATATTCAGAATGTGGAGAGAACATCCGTCAGAGCTCCCAGGACACCTGCCGTCAAAGAAAGAGCTTCGTTCAGAGGGATAGCCTCACTGCACACAAAAGAGGACAGAGCAGGGAGAAATTGTATCAGTGCAGAGAATGTGGAAAGAGCTTTAATCAAAAGGGTAATCTCACTTCCCATCAAAGAGTTCATACAGGGGAGAAACCGTATCAGTGCTTGGAATGTGGGAAGAGCTTCAATCGGAAGGATCACCTCACTTCCCATCACAGAATTCATACAGGGGAGAAACCTTTTCAATGCCATGAATGTGGAAAGAGCTTCAGTCAGGAAA
This sequence comes from Podarcis bocagei, assembly GCF_964188305.1. NCBI lineage: Eukaryota > Metazoa > Chordata > Lepidosauria > Squamata > Lacertidae > Podarcis > Podarcis bocagei. Next base: position 675,118 of record NC_138126.1, read on the forward strand.
CCCATCTCACTTCTCATCAAAGAATTCATACAGGGGAGAAACCCTATCAGTGCTTGGAATGTGGAAAGTGCTTCAGTCAAAGCACCAATCTCACCGCCCATCAAATAATTCATACAGGGGAGAAACCTTTTCAATGCCATGAGTGTGGAAAGAGCTTCAGTCACAGTAAGACTCTCATTTCTCATCAAAGAATTCATACAGGGGAGAAACCGCATCAGTGCTTCGAATGTGGAAAGAGCTTCAGTCTCAGGCAAGATCTTACTTCCCATCAAAGAATTCATACAGGGGAGAAACCCTATCAGTGCTTGGAATGTGGAAAGAGCTTCAGTCACAGTGCCACACTCTCTTCTCATCAAAGAATTCATACAGGGGAGAAACCGTATCAGTGCTTGGAATGTGGAAAGTGCTTCAGTCAGGTAAGCCATCTCACCTCCCATCACAGAATTCATACAGGGGAGAAACTTTTTCAATGCCATGAGTGTGGAAAGAGCTTCAGTCACAGTAAGACTCTCACTTCTCATCAAAGAATTCATACAGGGGAGAAACCGTATCAGTGCTTGGAATGTGGAAAGAGCTTCAGTCTCAGGCACGATCTTACTTCTCATCAAAGAATTCATACAGGGGAGAAACTGTATCAGTGCTTGGAATGTGGGAAGAGCTTTCGTCAGAAAGGTGATCTTGCTGTGCATAGAAGAGTCCATACAGGGGAGAAACCCTATCGGTGCTTAGAATGTGGGAAGAGCTTTAGTGTCAGAAACAGTCTCACTTCTCATCAAAGAATTCATACCGGGAAGAAACCCTATCAGTGCTTGGAATGTGGAAAGAGCTTCAGTCAAAGCACCAATCTCACTGCCCATCAAAGAACTCATACAGGAGAGAAACCCTATCATTGCTTCGAATGTGGAAAGAGTTTCAGGCAGGGGCCTGAGCTCACTTCCCATCACAGAATTCATACAGGGGAGAAACCCTATCAGTGCTTGGAATGTGGGAAGAGCTTCACTCAGAACGGTCGCCTCACTTCCCATCAAAAAATTCATACAGAGAGAAAACCAAAAAAGAAAAATAATAAAGCTAAAATTATTAAACAACCCTTACAAAACATAATTATATAGAAAAGAGAAAGGGGGAAGAATAACTAAGAAAACCCTTTATCACATTTGTATCATATATATCATGACAGCAGTCACAAAATTAAAAGACGCCTCCTTCTTGGGAGAAAGGCGATGGCAAACCTAGACAGCATCTTAAAAAGCAGAGACATCACCTTGCCAACAAAGGTCTGTATAGTTCAAGCCATGGTTTTCCCAGTAGTGATGTACGGAAGTGAGAGCTGGACCATCAAGAAGGCTGATCGCCGAAGAATTGATGCTTTTGAATTATGGTGCTGGAGAAGACTCTTGAGAGTCCCATGGACTGCAAGAAGACCAAACCTATCCATTCTGAAGGAAATCAGCCCTGAGTGCTCACTGGAAGGACAGATCCTGAAGCTGAGGCTCCAAGACTGGCCACCTCATGAGAAGAGAAGACTCCCTGGAAAAGACCCTGATGCTGGGAAAGATGGAGGGCACAAGGAGAAGGGGACGACAGAGGACGAGATGGTGGGACAGTGTTCTCGAAGCTACCAGCATGAGTTTGAGCAAACTGCGGGAGGCAGTGGAAGACAGGAGTGCCTGGCATGCTCTGGTCCAGGGGGTCACGAAGAGTCAGACACGGCTAAACAACAATATCATATATATATCATATCATTCGTCAACCAATAGAAAGGCAGGCTCCCCCACTTCTTCCCTGTGTGACCCTCTCTTCTCCCCGTCTCCCACCCTGAGAGATCCTTCCTTCCCTGCGTTCCTTGCAGGTCCCTCCCACCTCCAACTCTCCTTTTCCTGTGTGTGTCCTCCTAAATTCAAAATAAATGAATCTTAATATTAAAACAAAAAAAAGAGATGAAAAGGAAACTCCCATATCCATATGAAAATCATCTGTAGGAACAATTATTCAGAATATGCACTCCAGAATAAACCCAGCTGTATTTAGTACCCAGCCTTTCTCCTCCCCTTCAGCAAGATGACACTTTCCCTTCATCTCCCTCCCTAGCTCAGCCTTCAAATCTTATCCACTCAGACAGTTCAATATGACTCTTATAATGATCGTCTAATAATCCAAATTGGTATCTCTCCAGTTTCTAGGTCCAGTTTCTGTAAAGCCTTATTAAAACTGTTCCAACAAATCTCAGCCGAGTCACAATCCAAAATTACGGTCTCTTTGAATGTTCATCCAATCCTGCTTCCTCTTCTTTCTTCTTTTCCTAATCTTTGGACATGTTATGACAACACGTCTGGATGACATAAAGGATGACCTGAGAACTGAAAATATGGTTGAGACAATTGACTGTTCTTAAAGAAGACATGTGGAAAGAAACATGCTATTCATAAGGACAGTGACAATATGGCAGAAACTAGACTGTTTGAAACATGCTATTCATATCTATTTGAGGAATCAAACATGGCGGAAACCAGACTGTTTTCCACTATTCATGTCTATTTGAGGAATAAGCGTGACGACAGCTGTCACTTAGTCCAACCCCCTTCAATACAAGACAATGGAGCCATATGGGACCTGGACCTATATAAGAACCGGGAAGGCCTTTGCGTGCTGTCCTGCCTGCCATCCGACGACCCATGGAAGAGACTGGCCATCTTTTAGTGGGTCCAGCCATCTGGCAGGTATGAAAGGAATGTATGAGTGATGAATGATTGAGTCCTTATTGCTTCTTACTTGTTAATCAATAAAGGGTTGTAATCTGAAGAGAATTGTGTCATGTTTGTCCTTCTTGAAAACTCTGATAAAGGTAAAAAGAACTCAGCCCTGTTTTCATTACACAGCCGGCCATCACGTGGCCTCCCTGGGGCGGAGAAGGGTGTGAGGGTCGGTGTCCTGGAGGTTCGGACTTGCGCTGACCTCTCCCCAGCCTCAGCCTCCACCCCCACTGCCCCTGCCCGGCTTCTCCTTTCCCACCAGAGCAACTGGTGGCGGCGGAAGGAGAGTGGTGCCCAAAGCTGTTGCTTTCTTTTGGGGGCTGGCATTGATGACAACAACAACAATAATTTATTATTTATACCCCGCCCATCTGGCTGAGTTTCCCCAGCCACTCTGGGCGGCTCCCAATCAAGTGTTAAAAACAATACAGCGTTACATATTAAAAACTTCCCCGAACAGGGCTGCCTTAAGATGTCTTCTGAATGTCAGGTAATTATTTATCTCTTTGACATCTGATGGGAGGGCGTTCCACAGGGCGGGCGCCACTACTGAGAAGGCCCTCTGTCTGGTTCCCTGTAGACTCACTTCTCGCAATGAGGGAACCGCCAGAAGGCCCTCGGCGCTGGACCTCAGCGCCCGGGCAGAATCATGGGGGTGGAGACGCTCCTTCAGGTATACAGGACTGAGGCCGTTTAGGGCTTTAAAGGTCAGCACCAACACTTTGAATTGTGCTTGGAAACGCTGAGCATTTTGTCACCCCCCTCAAGATGACACCCGGGGCGGCTCACCCCCACCGCTTCCCTTTCTACGCCACTGTCTCCCGCTGGTTGTCCTGATTGTCGGAATTGTGGGACGGAAGGCCAGCTGGCTTGGGTCTCCCTTCTCAGCCTTGCCGCTGCGGAGATCCATCAGTCATCCTCCTCCGACGTGCGTCCGCGACTCACACTGCTGTGCATTCATGAGCACACGTTACTCAGCAGAGTAAACACACAACAGATCTGGCTCTAGGCATGGATACTAGACTACATTTATTGTACATAAATCAGGACAAAGAAAACATGGCTTCTCTCCTTGCCGTTCTTCTCAGTGAGAGAGAAAAACAAAAGCAATAGAGAGCGGATGTTCCGCTCACAAGACTCCAGCAATCTGTGCTGGAATGTAAACACACGTGACGTAACAGTCCCACATATCTGCAGCAAGGGTGGAATGCAATTCCCAACACCGATTCCACCAGTCATACGTTAAGCCCCCTATATCAATGCCATCCTAGAGCATGATATGAGTGGCTACTGGATCAGAGCTGTGCCTCTTTTATTCATGCTCAAGGGCTTGTTCAAATTAATGTGTGGATGATGGTGTAATTATTCAGCAATCAACATGGTCCACTCTCATCTGTAAGTGAACTCACATTCGAAACAATGAATAAGAAGTCAAAGTGAATTTCCTGGGATGCCTTTTATTCCATCTCACCTACAATTCTGTGTGCTGAACACACACAAACACATAGCTAATATGAAATTCCGGGGAGTTATGGTCTCCAAACAACATTAAACTCGTGCCAGCAGGTTAATAATTTCCCCACCTCCTTGAATTCTCCAGACAAACGACATTTATGATACTTTAGAAGTGCAGATCACTGTGGATTAAATGGTGCATTTCTACTGTTAACATTACATCTTAAAATATATTATGCTTTGATACAGAAGTAGCTACACTCCATATAGAAATGGAACCTCAGAAAATCAAGTTGCACAAAGAAACATGAAACAACAACACCAAAACTGTTTGACTTTATGGATCAAAAGATAATCTCTGCTGGAGTTAAAATCCAGCTCTGTTCTTTTTAACCCTTTGCAAGCCGAGAGCAACCGGAGCCCCGCTCTCTGCTTCATTTGGGAGACCCCCCCCAAGAAGCAGGGGACCCCTCACGTAGGAGAGTCTGGAAGGGATCCCGAGGGTCATCTATCCCACCCCGTGCCAGGCAGGAATCTCAGTTCAAGCATCTCTGACAGAGGGACCCCCACCCTCTGCAGAAACCTCCCTTCCCCCATGTCCTCATTGTTGTCTTTCAGGTCGCCTTGGGTCCGGAGGCAGAGAGGAGAGGGGAGGGAGAGGGGGCCCCGTCCTCCAGAGCAAGAGACCCCCCCTCCCCAGTCGCAGCTGCCCCTCTCCTGCGCCAGAGCTGCCTGGGTCTCTCCTAACTGGGAACCTCCTCTCTCATGCCCCATGGGGTGCATTGGGAGAAGGGAGAATCTCAGGGCTGCATGCGGTAACCCCCAAGTTGGGGGGCAGAGGGTCCTGCCCCCTTTTTCTCTGCCAACCAGGGAGGGGGGGCGAGTTTGCAGGAGCTCCGCTCATCATCTGGGTCCAGACACTGCTTGCCCCCTTGGGGAGGGGTCTGGGAGAAAGGAGAGCATCCAATAAACCCCATTCTGATGCAGAGAAGTCAGGGGAGGCGAAACATCTGACCCACCTTGTGAGGGAGAGGGATCCAGAAGGATCCTGCGCTCCTCACCCAAGCCTTTCTCCTTGCGCCCAGAGCCCTGTGCAGTTTCGGCCTGGGTGGGAGGGAGTGTGCATGTGAGTGTGAGCAAGCCCTGAGTAAGGCATCTGAGGCCACGTAGCTCTCCTTCTCCACAAGGCCAAGATTTGCTGGAGCCGTTCGTGCCTTGCCTTGCAGAAGCTGGTCAGTGGCTTGGGGCCAGTCCTGGATCCTTTGCGGTCCATGGGCTTCGGCTGATTGCATTATTACGAGCACTGTTCCACAGCATTTGATATTTTCATTTGCATACATTCATTCAAAATAAGATGGGTTGGTGAAGCTATTCTATATCCTCCCACCACGCTGACAAAGAATTCTACGAAACGGGAGTCAATATCCGGAATCACTGTAGTGTTGGACAACATATTTGCTGAATGCACAAAGCTTCACAGCTTGTCTTTCATTGTACAAAGTCTGGTACCTTGCTTCCATTAAAGATTTTCAGAGACTTTGAGACTAAAGATTTCATTTTGTACTTGTTATGGTTTGAAGGAATTCTATATTGTTTTTTGCGTATGTACATGGTCATTGTGTTGCCTAGACTTTGCTGACGTGCCCCTATCTGGGCAAGGAGAGGTGGACCTCTGTAGTCTCTGCTCTGGCAACCTCTAGGTTAGACTACTGCTATGCCTAACACAGAGGTTTCTCTCCAAAGGCGGTGCAGAAACTTCATCTGCTGCAGAATTCAGAGGCTAGGCTGCTCCCTGGGGGAATATGGCTTATTGAAGATATTCCACCGATCCTGGCCTGACTGCGCTGGCTGTGGGTCCAGGACAAAGGGCTGCTTTTGACCTCTAAAGGCTTTAGGAATATATGTGAAATACTGGCAAAAAGTTTCCTCTGGTCAAGATCTGGTCCTCTGTCCCCATGGCCCAGGGAAAGGTGTCGGACTCTGCCCCTGGGGGAAGGTGTGTTGTTCTGAATGTGAGCTCCAGCTTAATCTTCCTCCTTGTGTCTGATGTGTGCAAATGAAGACTGGATCTGGCCAGGGGTGCCCCTTTTTCTGGCAAAATGCAGGGCAGTGTGGTTGGGGGGCGTTATTTTCTGTTGCCTATTGGGGGTACCTTGTGTTGTTATGAATGGGGGAAGGGCAGATCCCCCCAAATTCTCAGTTTAGCAAATGGGATAATTCCGCTAATATTCGCTAATATTCAGAGTATTAAGGGGAGACACCAAGCGCAGCTGCATTACGTTTAGGGCAACCAGCCCAGAGGGCCTGACAAAGGTGGCGCCGACAGCCCAGACATGGAAACTACCAAGTGTGGGGGGGGGGGAGGTTGCCAGGGTTACGGTGGGTGGGAGAGGCCATGTCAACTTCTCTGCTGAGTTGCCAAAGGACAAGAGCTCTGTGCCCATCCTTGATCGCAGATTATTCCAGATCTCTGAAAATTAAATTAGGAAACACCCATTGCTGTGCCTACATATTTAATGTTGCCTATAGAATAACAAAATTGGTGTTGTTTGAACAGTTGAATCCCCCCCCCCTTAAATTCCTATTACCATCAACTCTGATTTAGATTTATAGTATAAAGGTAAAGGTACCCCTGAACGTTAGGTCCAGTCAGGGACTCTGGGATTGTGCAATCATCTTGCTCTATAGGCCGAGGGATCTGACATTTGTCCGCAGACAGTTTTTCTGGGTCACGTGGCCAGCATGACTAAGCCGCTTCTGGAGAACCAGAGCAGCACACGGAAATGCCGTTTACCTTCCCGCCGGAGCGGTACCTATTTATCTACTTGCACTTTGACGTGCTTTCGAACTGCTAGGTTGGCAGGAGCAGGGACCGAGTAACAGGAGCTCAGCCCGTCGCAGGGATTCGAAACACCGACCTTCTGATCGGCAAGCCCTAGGCTCTGTGGTTTAGACCACAGCACCACCCACGTCCCTACAGTATATCCTGAGATATTTGCCAAGAACATCTAGATTTGGCCTTAATATTTGAAGAGTAATGTGAGGTTTTGTGATAAACAAAACAATGTCATCTGTGAATGTTACCAATGTGTATTTGAGTCACTTAAACCAAAGATTTCATTATTCTGTCTGGCAATAAACGTCAGGGGTTCCCACGAGATACTTAAAAGTAAAGGCGAAAGTGGGCAGCCTTGTCTAGTGTCTCTGGGTGGTACAAAAGGGGCAGACATTTTGCTGTTGGTCACCACTCTACAAGATGAGAAGGGCGAATTCTATGCATATTCTGTGTTAAGAGACCAATATGAAAACACTGACGTGCTGGATTTAGAAGGTTTTAACAATGTATTTGGGTGGCATGCATATCTGTGGTATGACAAGGTTAAAGCACATAAAGCGTTCAAAAACCATATTGTCAGAAAAGCACTGTTCAATGTTTGGATAAGATATAAGGACTTGCTTGAAAATAAAACCCCAAGGTGGTTGTCACCAATGGAAGCGAAAGCTCAGAAAAAGCTCAATATGGAGGCCACTCTACAAGATGAGAAGGGCGAATTCTATGCATATTCCGTGTTAAGAGACCAATATGAATAACCTTTAACTGCTCAATGACAATATCTCCAGAGAAGGCACGTGGGGAACGGCTCTTTACAGATGAGCAGCTTTTACAGCCTCAGAGACCCCAGAGGTATGAAATCAGTTGATTTATGTTACAAAAGAAGACCCTCTATTGCCTTGTGTAAATGTTTATTATAGCAAACCAGTTTTATACATAGTTCATAAAGGAGAAATGAAATACAGAGTGTGATATGCCAATCTTGACCAAATAATGGGAAACTGTGTTATCTCTGGCCCTCAAGTAAAGCACATAAAAGAAAAAATAATATTTAGAACTTACTGGGCTCCATTGCGCTTATTTGTGAAAGGACCGTCTAAGACATCTAGGTGCTGGAGATACAACAGAGATAATGCTTCTCTGAAACACAAGTTTGAACAATGTCGTACATTGATAAAGTTTTGGCAGAAGGTAATAAGAGATGATCAACACAACTGTAAAGAATAACCCTAGATTTGCAGAGGAAAACATCATTTTCAATTATATCCCCAAAACATGGATTCTAATTAAGGGACTATACGAACAAACTCTCTGCACTCATACTATGGCAAAAGGACAGGTATAGATGAACTGGAAAAATAAAAATGAAGCTCTCTTCCACAACTGGATTGAAGATATGTACAAACTCGCTACACGTGAACAAGTTGTGTATAAATGTAGACTTCCGATGGCTCAATGCTATCTAGAACCATATTAAGGGCTACTTAACTACAATAACATTTTATTTTTTTGGGAATTTATACTTTTTTGTTATTCTGTTTTGTTTTCTACACGGGTATTTTCTTTTGTTTGTGTCTTTGTGCACCTGTAATTATGCACTTCTGAACTTTCAAGAGAGAATATAAAGCTTTTTCTAAAAAAAGAAAGAAAAAAGCTTTCTCCCCTCTGCAAGTTCCTTGATGGGCTGTGAGACTGACCCTCTGACTGAAGCCCACAGGCGTCTCCCTCCTTTTCACATTCCAAGCACTAAAACGGTCCCCCCCCCACATTGACTACTGTGCCTTTAATAAAGCCCTTCCCACATTTCAAGCACTAAAATACAATACATTGGACTGGAGATAGGGGTAAAAACTTAACTATACAAAATACATTCTGGAAGTTTACATCAATAATCAAATACAGTGGTACCTATAGATGCGAACAGGATTCGTTCCGGAGCCCCATGCGCATCCTGAAGCGAACGCAACCCACGCCTGTGGGTCACGATTTGCCGCTTCCGCGCATGATGTCATTTTGAGCATCTGCGCATGCGCGAGCGGCAAAACCCAGAAGTAACACATTCCGTTACTTCTGGGTCGCCGTGGAGAGTAACCGGAAAACGCTCAACCTGAAGCATATTTATCCCGAGGTATGACTGTAATAGATCTTGCTCTAATTGCCCCTGCTAAAAAAATTGCGGTTTTTGCTGTCACCTGGTTATCTTGATCTGCTAGAAGGACCCAGTAGCAATGGTTGAGTGACTTGTCATAGACAATAACAGAGGGGCAATAACCTCACTCCTCAAACCTTTACAAAGAATGCAAGCCAGAAGCGCATGAGCTACTGATTCAATACTGCCATCTCCACAGGGACATCACCATTTCCCCAGCGGAATTTTTTGAAACAGATCCTCAAATACAGCTGAAGGCTGTACAGTCATACCATGGGTTACAGACGCTTCAGGTTGCGTTTTTTTGGGTTGCGGGCCACCAAAAACCGGAAGTACCAGAACGGGTTACTTCCAAGCACAATGAAGAATTTGGAACGCAGGATTGTACAGGGGGAAAAACTGCCTTAGAAACTTAGACTGAACAGCTTCTATAAATCCGAGCCCCGTATAATAACTGTGCTAGGGGTTTAGCTTTAAACACTTCAAGGGCTGATGGTGTGCGATCGCCACCTTTTGTATGGAAAAAGCATTACAGATTTTTGGCGCTTCGAGACACTTTTTCCTTTGCACATTTCTGATGTGCTCCCCATGACCCTATTGACTGAAAAACAAGGCAGAGGTATTTAAAGACTTTAACTTGTTCGATCAACTTATTATCAATATACCATCTATGGGCCCTATCATTTCTTGAAACTTTAGTTTTCTTGCAATTCACAGCCAGCTGTTCTCTTTGGCAGTATCCTGAGAATGCCCTCATCCATCTTTTTAGGCCTACTCTTGTTCTAGATAGAAGTACCGCATCATCTCTGTATAATAATATAGAAATGGCTTTTGTGGCCAATGTAGAGGCATGATCCTCTGGAGATGTTAAACTCTGGACAGTATCATTTATATATAAATTAAATATATAAATTAAACAAAGCTTAACTGCCTTTGTGGCTGGTACGGATCCTGTGAGCTGCCCATTTGTAGAGCAACACACTTTCAACACAGTGTTTTTATACAGACATTTAATCAATAACAATAATCTTTTATCTATACTTGAAGAGTTCAACTTATCCCAGTCTTACTCGAGAGATTGAATCGAATGCAGCTTTCAGATCAATGAAAGCTGCATATAGCACACCACCTGGTTTCTTAACATACTTATCTATGAAATAGGCTAGTACTAAGCAATGGTCTATAGCGGATCTGCCTTATCTAATTCCTGCTTGCTCTTCGGCAAAAATAGCTCCATCTAATTAACTATCTTATTGTAACAATGCTTTGCATATAATTTGCTAATTACAGGTAGCAAACGAATTAGTCTATAACTAGCCGGATCGGATGGAAGGCCCTTTTTGAATAAAGGGATGACTGTGGCCCAGACCTCAGGAAATAACCCGGATGAATCGATAAATGAGAATATTACTGCCAGCAGGGAGGCCCACCAGCCGATCTTAGATTTCAACAGTTCTGGGGCCAAACAGTCTATGCCGGGTGCTTTATTATTTTTTGACTGTGAAGTAAGGTACTTGACCTCGATTATAGATACTGGAGGCCAGGATGGAAAGTTTTCCAAAGATTCTGTTATTTGGTTGGCGTCATCATCCTGCCCATGAGAGAGTGAATGAGGATATTGGATCCCTTCATTGGGTCCGATTGCAAGCATTCTCCAGCAGGCCTGATATTGTACTCCAGAAGAGGGAGGTGTCCTTATCATGAGAGGCCTTTTTTGAGATAGGCCAAGCATGTTTTTCTGCTATTTTTTCCCATCGTAGCAGAAGTTTCAAGCACTGGTATCCTTCCCCAGTATGATGTTTTAAAAGGAGAGTGAGACTTCTCCTGAAACTGAAGCTGTTTCCACATCACTAGCATTTAACTGGCTGCTCCCCATGTGAGTTGCTTCATGGAAACTGAGACTCTCCTTCCGACTGAAGCTCTTCCCACATTCGAAGCACTGAAACGGTTTTTGCCCGGTATGAATCCTCTGGTGGGAAGTGAGATGTGTGCTCTGACTGAAGCTCTTCCCACATTCCAAGCACTGGTACGGTTTCTGCCCTGTATGAATTCTTTGATGCAGCATGAGGCCAGTACTCTGTGTGAAGCTCTTCCCACAAATTTGGCATTGAAATGGTTTCTCCCCGCTGTGAATTCTTTCATGGGTAGTTAGGTTGCTCCTATCCCGGAAGGTCTTCCCACATTCCAAGCATTGGTAGGGTTTCTCCCCTGTATGAATTCTTTGATGGGCAGTGAGTTGGTTGTTCCGAGTGAAACTCTTCCCACATTCCAAGCACTCATATGGTTTCTCCCCTGTGTGAGTTATTTGATGGAGAATGAGACCTGTGCTCTGTGAGAAGCTCTTTCCGCACTCTTGACATGGAAATGGTTTCTCCCCTGTATGAATTCTCTGATGGGAAGCGAGACAGGTGCTCTGACGGAAGCATCTTCCACATTCCAAGCACTGGTATGGTTTCTCCCCTGTATGAATTCTTTGATGGAGCACGAGACTAGTGCTCTGTGTGAAGCTCTTTCCACACTCTTGGCAGTGAAATGGTTTCTGCCCTGTATGAATTCTCTGATGGGAAGCAAGATTCACCCTCTGACTAAAGCTCTTTCCACATTCCAAGCAGGGAAATGGTTTCTGCCCTGTGTGAGTTCTCTGATGGGAAGTGAGATTCACCCTCCGACTGAAGTTCTTTCCACAGTCCAAGCACTGATAGGGCTTCTCCCCTGTATGAATTCTCTCATGGGAAGTGAGCTGGTCCTTCCGACTGAAGCTCTTTCCACATTCCAAGCACTGGTACGGTTTCTCCCCTGTATGAATTCTTTGATGGAGCATGAGACTAGTGCTCTGTGTGAAGCTCTTTCCGCACTCTTGGCAGTGAAATGGTTTCTGCCCTGTATGAATTCTCTGATGGGAAGTGAGATCGCCCCTCTGGCGAAAGCTCTTTCCACATTCCGAGCACTGATACGGTTTGTGGCCCGTATGGATTCTTTGATGGGAAGTGAGACTTTCCTTCCAGCTGAACTTTTTCCCACATTCCAAGCACTGATAGGGTTTCTCCCCAGTATGAATTCTCTGATGGGAAGTGAGAGCGGAACTACGAATGAAGCTCCTCCCACATTCCAAGCACTGATAGGGTCTCACCCCTGTATGAATTTTTTCATGGGAAACAAGGTGGTCCTTCCGATTGAAGCTCTTCCCACACGTCAAGCACAGATATGGTTTCTCCCCCTTGTGAGTTGTGTCCTGTGACGAGAGACCATCCTGCCAAATGAAGCTATTTATGCATTCGTCGTATTGATAGAGAAATCCAATGGGATTTATGTCCTGGGAAGCAGAATAGGAGCTCTGGCTGAAGTTCTCTTCACATTCCATGTATGTATATGGCTCATCCACTGTGTAGATTTCGTCAATCTCCCTTTCCAATTCATCGCCACCTAGAACAAACAGACAAAGGGGAGGAAAGAGTAGACTCAACAGGTGATCAAGAGGACTAGAGAAGAGAATCTAAGGTTAAGGTTTTACTGTTTAGGAATGTTTCTGGAATTTTCTCTTTACATTCATTTTTTGGTATATTTGTTTACTGAAAGAAGTATTGAAATAAATTACAATTAAATGATGAATGTAAAATATAGTTCTTGGACTGTAAATGGATTGAACAATAAGATGAAAAGAAACAAAATAGCGAACATATTAATGGGTGGAAAGGGACATTATTTGTTTGCAAGAAACACACATTGCCAGAAAACATAATAATATTAATAAATAAAAAACTGGGTTCAGCATTTATCTCATCAGACAGGATGAAAAAAAGAGGAGTGATAATATATGCAAACCCTAGATTATTTGAGAAAATGCTAGATTATAGTAATTTTTAAAAATTGTATTACGGGGAGATCTGTATGGCATTCCCTCATTAGAGTTAGATAAAATGACTGGAGAAAAAAGAACCAAATAAGAAAGACTTCCAATAACTATTTTTCAATTAGTAGAAAATTTTAAGTGAAGAAATTGATATAAATACAGTGTGGGATACAGGAAAGGCAGTAATGAGAGTTTTTTTATACACTAATGAGAAAGAACTGTTGAAAAACAAAAAAATGAGACGGTGAAACAAAATATCAAAATGCTACAAACACAATTTTCTATACTCATAAATCAAGAAACTGAACAAAAGATTAAATAATTAAAACAGAAAAAACTTGTAATTCACCAATAAACCAGGAGGACTGCTTGCATGGTAACTACAAAAGAAACAAAAAGAATGGATTATAGAGAAACTGGAAGAAAAAGGGAAGGTTATTGATGATGAAGAAGAAGAGTCTTTCCAGAGAAGACTCCCTGGAAAAGACCCTGATGTTGGGAAAGATGGAGGGCACAAGGAGAAGGGGACAACAGAGGACGAGATGGTTGGACAGTGTTCTCGAAGCTACAAACTTGAGTTTGACCAAACTGCGGGAGGCAGTGGAAGACAGGAGGGCCTGGCATGCTCTGGTCCAAGGGGTCACGAAGAGGTGGACATGACTAGACGACTAAACAACAACAACATTGATGACCCAGAAGCAATAAATAAAAAATGAAAGTTATTTCAAAAAAAATATCAAACAGAAAAAGACAGTGATAAAATAGAAAAATATTTTTTAAAAAGTAAATTTCCAAGGATTTTAAGTGACAAAATTGAATGTTTAAATTCTCTGATAACAATGTTGGAAATCCATCAAGTGACAAGGAAGGCGAAACCAGGAAAGTCTCCCGGACCAGATGGACTGCTGGCATGCTATTACAAAAAAATTAGAAGATTCACTTGCAATACCGTTAAAAGCAGTTAAGAACAAGATCTTAAAAGAAGGAAAAGGACGCGAATCATGGCAAGAAGCATTGATATATTGGAGTACTTAGAAATGACACCAGACTAGCAGGCAATCTTGATGTTTGTCGATGCGGAGAAAGCTTTTGACAATATATCTTGGAAATTTATGAAAAAAACCATAAAGTTGATGGGATTAGGAGAAGCACAGAGGTAATTTATCAAAATCAGACAGCAAAATTGATAATAAATCTGACCGTTTCAATATAAAGAAGGGAACCAGACACGGTTGCCCATTAACCCCACTGCTATTTATCATATTTCTGCAAATATTGGCAATGACAATTAGAGAAAATTCAGAGATAAAAGGAATAAGAGTAAGAAATAAAGCCTTTAAATTAAAAGCCTATGCAAATGATTTAGTAAAAACAACAGGAGACCCATTTGAAAGTTTACCAAAAATTCTAGAAAGAATCCACGGATTCGACCAGGTAGCAGGATTTAAATTGAATACAGACAAAACTGAATTGTTGGCTAAAAATACGGAGGCGCAAGACAAATTACAACTGCAGTCATCATCTAGTCTATCAATTGTGGGGGGGGGGGGATAAATATTTAGGAATTTGGATCACTGTGAAAAACATAAATTTATACAATGGTAATTACATAAGACTTGGAAAGAGATAAACAAAATTATTAATATGGAAAAGACTGAATCTCTCTTTTGGGGGGAGAATCTCCACAATTAAAATGAATGTGCTGCCCAAAATGTTGTTTATATTTTATGCAATCCCAGTGATAGGCAAGGCAGGATGCTTCAAAGAATGGAAGAGACACTTATCAACCTTCATCTGGCAGGACATAAGGCCCAGAATAAAACAAGCTACTTATAGATATTAAAGAAATTGGAGGTTTTGCCCTGCCAGATCTGAAGATTTATTATGAGGCATCATGTCTATGCTGGTTAAAAGAATGGTTAATTTTGCAAATTATGGAATTATTGGATTGGGAAGGATTGGACAACAGATTTGGGTAACATGCCTATTTATGTTACGGAAAGGTGAAGGTTCACTGGGGTTTTCTGAACCGTATAATAAGGAAAGCACTATACACAGTATGGGATAACTACAAAGGCCTATTGGAACAGAAAAACCCCTGGTGGCTTTCATCGTTAGAAGCCGTTTCGGTAAAGAAAAACATATGGAAAAGAATTGGGCAACCTTTAATAATTATTGGAAGAGGAGGGAAATCAATTGAAGTTAAATAAATTTGAAGAAAGTAGGCATTATGTGACAGACTTGCTGCAATATTATCAATTGAATGAAACTTTAAAATTACCGGTAGATAAGAAAAATGGATTCACAGCAGAAAATTCAAAGCTAGAAAAAGAATTAATACAAAATAGAAGCAACAGTATTATCTAAAATGTATAGATTATACTACTTGATTGGGAAGTAAAAGACAAAGAGCTAAAAGAAGTCATGATTAAATGGACAAAAGATTTTGGGCATACAATACAGATGGACGCATGGGGAAAATTGTGGATCAGAGATTTAAAATTCACAGCGTGCTACACACTAAGAGAAAATATTATGAAGATGTTTTACAGATGGTATTTAGTACCTAGTACACTAGCAAAGTTGTACAAAACAAATTCTAATAAATGTTGGAGGTGTAAGCAGACAGAAGGAACAATGTTACAAATGTGGTGGGGATGGAAGAAAATTAGGAACTTTTGGGATAGTATTTATGAAGAATGTTCAAACAAACTTTTGTCAAAAAGCCCAAGGCATTTCTCTTGGGTTTACTATCATCAGATATCCCAAGCGATAAAATAAGGATATTTTTATATGCCACTACAGTGACAAGAATACTCATAGCCAGAAAACGGGAGGGGGGAGAGATTCCAACAAAGGAAGAGCAGCAAATAAAGTTATTTGAATATATTGAGCTGGCTAAAATGACAGAAAGAATTAGTTACTGAACAAGCCAAAAGTTCAGTAAGGAATGACAGTCTATAAAAATTACCTAGAAAAACATTGTTCTCAAATAAAATCTTTATTATGCTTTGATTAATTTTTGC
This sequence comes from Podarcis bocagei, assembly GCF_964188305.1. NCBI lineage: Eukaryota > Metazoa > Chordata > Lepidosauria > Squamata > Lacertidae > Podarcis > Podarcis bocagei. The sequence continues at coordinate 691,184 of NC_138126.1, forward strand.
CAAAGACAAAACAATTACTATAATTAAATAAGTTAATACCAAGAAATGAAGACCATCTAAAGAAGGCAGTTAAGGAAATAAAAGAATGACTCAAATTGAGGTGGTGGGCAGAAGTCAACTCAAAAGACAAGGTTTGATAACTCAGAATAATAATCATGGGTAATTGGTGGAGGGAAAGATATTTAGTTATTATGTATTTTTGTGTATTTGTTTATTTTTAGATTTAATTTGAAACGTGGATGGAATCTTTCTGTGGATGTGTGTAAAGCAAAACTCAAGAAAAATTTAAAACAAAAACAAAGAGAGAAACTAATTAGGTCCTCAGGAAGAAATTGAGCCCCCAATTCTAGATGTGGGGCCTTACTATAGTTTTCACTGCCTTTGTTAACTGGTATTAACTGATTATATACATATATATATATATATATATATATATATATGCTTTCGTAGATTTTCACGGGTACAGGAATGTAGGTTTTGGTGTTTTCGGGTATCTTCCCGTGTAAGAGTTGGGGTGTCTAGGCGACGTTTCGACGAGGTCTCACTCGTCATCTTCAGGCTGGTGCTTTCGGCTTCTTGTTACTAGAACAGAGCAGGATCTCAGTGTTTGAGTTCCTATAAATACTGTTGAGGGGGTGTGGTGTATAGCCTCCAACGTTCTGGGCAGAGAAGAAGTTCCCAGGTTATTGTGCCTTTTCTTCTTTTGTTCATTAATTACTTGAGGGATATCTTGAGATTAGTTGCTAAAGCTTTCGTGTCTTGACCTCTAGAGCTTGTGAAGAGTTTTTCTAGAGGTCAAGACACGAAAGCTTTAGCAACTAATCCACACCTAATGACCCTCCTAAGTGGTACTCAGAATATCACTCAAGAAATCACTCAAGATATCCCTCAAGTAATTAATGAACAAAAGAAGAAAAGGCACAATAACCTGGGAACTTCTTCTCTGCCCAGAACGTTGGAGGCTATACACCACACCCCCTCAACAGTATTTATAGGAACTCAAACACTGAGATCCTGCTCTGTTCTAGTAACAAGAAGCCGAAAGCACCAGCCTGAAGATGACGAGTGAGACCTCGTCGAAACGTCGCCTAGACACCCCAACTCTTACACGGGAAGATACCCGAAAACACCAAAACCTGCATTCCTGTACCCGTGAAAATCTACGAAAGCAAATATATATATATATATATATATGCTTTCGTAGATTTTCACGGGTACAGGAATGTAGGTTTTGGTGTCTTCGGGTGTCTTCCCGTGTAAGAGTTGGTGTCTAGACACCCCAACTCTTACACGGGAAGACACCCGAAGACACCAAAACATATATATATATATATATATATGGGAACCTGAGATTCCAAAGGCCCGGCTCTCTTCTGGGAGAGGTTTTGTCTGGCCCAACCATGGAATCCAGTCCATGGTCAGTTATCTCTCTGGTCAACCAAAACTTAACAGAAGCCAAAACAAAAAACCTGACAGAAGTTACTTCAACTTCCCTAATGAGGCTTAAATCTACATTTTTAAAGTCCCGGGCACTTCAGACCACCCTCATCTTTGTTTGAAGAGGCATAACTGGAGAAGAGAAAATGTCAAGAGCAACAACAACTACCAGACTTTTAGAAGACATCTGAAGGCAGCCCTGTTTAGGGAAGCTTTTAATGTTTGATGCATTACCGTATTTTAATATTTTGTTGGAAGCTGCCAGGAGTGGCTGGGGAAGCCCAGCCAGATGGGAAGGGTATAATAATAATAAAAATAATTATTATTATTATTATTATTATTATTATTATTATTATTATTATTATTATTATTATCATTATTATCATTATTATTATTAGAGCTGGACCATAAAGAAGGCTGATCGCCGAAGAATTGATGCTTTTGAATTCTGGTGCTGGAGGAGACTCTTGAGAGTCCCATGGACTGCAAGAAGATCAAACCTCTCCATTCTTAAGGAAATCAGCCCTGAGTGCTCACTGGAAGGACAGATCCTGAAGCTGCAAGACTTTGGCCACCTCATGAGAAGAGAAGACTCCCTGGAAAAGACCCTGATGTTGGGAAAGATGGAGGGCACAAGGAGAAGGGGACGACGGAGGACGAGATGGTGGGACAGTGTTCTCGAAGCTACCAGCATGAGCCTGACCCAACTGCGGGAGGCAGTGGAAGACAGGAGGGCCTGGTGTACTCTGGTCCAGGGGGTCACGAAGAGTCGGACACAACTAAACGACTCAACAACAACGTTATTAAAATGTCAACAGCCCTCCATTCAAGGTGAGCACTGAGTGTATTAGAACCCCCGATGCTGTAGGTGGCGCTGTCGTGCTCTGCGCCATCCAAATAGTGGAGGTTCATCATCTTGAGATCTGGGTTGAATTTCAAAACTGATCTTATGATCCAGCAGGCTAGTTCAGACCCCCTGGTCATTATTTAAAAAGCCAAAACTTCCTGGCCTCATAAAAACTGCTGCTCAGCAAGGACTGGGGTATTTTGAGGAAAATTTGTTTTCTTTTTATGTTTAGTTTTATTGTTCAGTTTCATTGTGTAGTTTTTCATGTGTTTTATTTATTTCTATGACTACTTTGTCTAGGTTTGTCATTGCTTTTCTCCCAAGAAGAAGGAGAAAAGCAATGACAAACCTAGACAGCATCTTAAAAAGCAGAGACATCACCTTGCATACAAAGGTCCATATAGCTAAAGCTATGGTTTTCCCAGTAGTGATATATGGAAGTGAGAGCTGGACCATAAAGAAGGCTGATCGCTGAAGAATTGATGGTTTTAAGTTATGGTGCTGGAGGAGACTCTTGAGAGTCCCATGGACTGGAGGGAAAAAGTGTGTCCTATGGTGCAAAAAATACGGTAAATAAATTTGAAGAAAGTAGGCATTATGTGACAGACTTGCTGCAATATTATCAATTGAATGAAACTTTAAAATTACCGGTAGATAAGAAAAATGGATTCACAGCAGAAGTAAAAGACAAAGAGCTAAAAGAAGTCATGATTTAAATGGGCAAAAGATTTTGGGCATACAATACAGATGGACGCATGGGGAAAATTGTGGATCAGAGATTTAAAATTCACAGCGTGCTACACTCTAAGAGAAAATATTATGAAGATGTTTTACAGATGGTATTTAATACCTAGTAAACTAGCAAAGTTGTACAAAACAAATTCTAATAAATGTTGGAGGTGTAAGCAGACAGAAGGAACAATGTTACAAATGTGGTGGGGATGTAAGAAAATTAGGAACTTTTGGGATAGTATTTATGAAGAATGTTCAAACAAACTTTTGTCAAAAAGCCCGAAGCATTTCTCTTGGGTTTACTATCATCAGATATCCCAAGCGATAAAAGAAGGATATTTTTATATGCCACTACAGTGGCAAGAATGCTCATAGCCAGAAAACGGGAGGGGGAAGAGATTCCAACAAAGGAAGAGCAGCAAATAAAGTTATTTTAATATATTGAGCTGGCTAAAATGACAGAAAGAATTAGTTACTGAACAAGCCAAAAGTTCAGTAAGGAATGACAGTCTATAAAAATTACCTAGAAAAACATTGTTCTCAAATAAAATCTTTATTATGCTTTGATTAATTTTTGCCAAAGACAAAACAATTACTATAATTAAATAAGTTAATACCAAGAAATGAAGACCATCTAAAGAAGGCAGTTAAGGAAATAAAAGAATGACTCAAATTGAGGTGGTGGGCAGAAGTCAACTCAAAAGACAAGGTTTGATAACTCAGAATAATAATCATGGGTAATTGGTGGAGGGAAAGATATTTAGTTATTATGTATTTTTGTGTATTTGTTTATTTTTAGATTTAATTTGAACCGTGGATGGAATCTTTCTGTGGATGTGTGTAAAGCAAAACTCAAGAAAAATTTCAGGATGTTAGAATCCCAGGTGCTTGTTGAACTGCATCAAAATATTGGTGGTTTATCACATAGAGATACACATGGAATTTCAAAACAGATCTTATGATCCAGCAGGAAGCCTTACGGAGAGAGTCCAGGATGTCACGATTCTCGTCCATGACCTCCGTATGCAGAGCTCTCTGGTCAGGGTCCAGCAACTCCCATTCCTCGTCTGTGAAATGGACAGCGACATCTTCAAAGCTCACCGGACCCTGAAAGAAAAAGGAAAAAGGTCTTCTATTAGGCAGTGTAAGGATGATCTGCTAGACATTGTTTTCTGCTTGTTAATTGCTCTCTTGTTTTGATGGGATTGTACTGCTGTACGCTTCAATTACGGGAGTTTAAGGTGACGTCTTCTCTTCCTGTTAAGGATGGGTCTTAATCTTTGGGCAAATGGGTGGAACTCCACACGGTCTTCTTCTTCAAATCATTCTGTCTGCTCAAGCGTTCCTGTTTGGGAGACGGAAAGATCCCTTCTCTACTCTCCCGGTGCACCACCTGATGCCCTAAAGCCAACTCCAAGGAGCGGATGAGAGCCAGGGAGGGGGAGGAGAGTGCAGAAAGCCCCGCTGTGCAACTGATGGGGCTGGTTAGGTGAATCGTGGCCGCTGTTTTCTATGGTTTGTCAACTGCCTCGTGTTAGTATTTCTAATGTAATGTCACTGGGAAGGCATTTTGCAGAGAATCGGTCCTACCTCTGGTTAAGAACTCAATTCGTTCTGGAGGTCCATTCCTTTTTTTAATATTTATTTATTGGTTTTCACATATTGCATTACAATACAGATGTACCAAAGCCAACACCATTTCCTCCCCATTCATTTACATTTCTATTTCCTCAATCCATCATATTATCCTTTTCTCCCTCCTCCCACTTCCGTCCGCCCCCACTGGATTTCCTCCACATTATACAATTTACAATAATCTTTGCATTCTACACTCTTCTCAAATCATCTATATATTATTATTATCTTTCATTACTAATTTTTCTTCCATCCAGTACTTCACATTTTAATCTAGGAATATTAGCGTATCTTTTTTTGAGCAATATTTTGCCATATATTCATCAAAACATTTCCACTCCTTTTTAAATTTTTGTTCGACTGATTTCTTATTATAGCAGTTAATTTTGCCCAAATTAAATATTCATTTAGTTTACAAATCCATTCCTCCTTTGTGGGTATAGTTTGTGACTTCCACCTAGCAGCAATCACTATTCTAGCAGCTGCACTTGCATATAGAAAAATTCTCCCCCCCCCCCGAAGTATCTCTTCATCTATCACTCTTCATCTCTCAATCCAAGGAGATATGTCTCTGCTTTCTTTGTTATTTGTATTTTCAACATCTTCTTTAGTTTGTCATGTACTACTATCCAAAATTTCTTAATTACCTCACAGTGGAGGTCCTTTCTTAACCTGAAACTGTTCTTAACCTGAAGCACCACTTTAGCTAATGGGGCCTCCCGCTGCTGCTGCGCTGCCATGCCACAATTTCTGTTCTCATCTTGAAGCAAAGTTCTTAACCCGAGGTAATATTTCTGGGTTAGCAGAGTCTGTAACCTGAAGCGTCTGTAACCCGAGGTGCCACTGTATTAGGGTAAGGATTGGACAGTTGGCAATTGGCAGCTGGGGGCTGGTTGGTTATTTTTCTTGGTTCTCCCTTGACTGTGAAGCTGAGAGACAGAGGCTGGAGGAGGAGTTTGTCCATAATTCTTGCTGGTCAACTGCTGCCAGCCTGACAATGGCATTTCCCCCCCTTACGAGGTCCTCGCTGCAGGATCACATTCACCCGGTCCTATACCAGCTGAACTGGCTCCCGGTGGAGTACAGGATCAGGTTTAAGGCGCTGGTTTTAACCTTTAAAGCCCTATACGGCATAGGACCCTCGTACCTACGGGACCGCCTCTCCTAGTATGTCCCATGGGGGACCTTACGGTCTTCAGACAAAAACATCTTGGAGGTCCCGGGCCTCAGAGAGGTTAGGCTGGCCTCAACCAGAGCCAGGGCTTTTTCGGCCGTGGCCCCAATCTGGTGGAACGCTCTGTCCCAAGAGACTAGGGCCCTGCGGGACTTGACATCTTTCTGCAGGGCCTGCAAGACAGAGCTGTTCCACCAGGCCTTTGGCCAAGGCACAGTCTCACCCCCTCCTTTGGTGATCCTCGTAGAACTCCGGACCAGTGGTTGCCATGAATATGATTTTGAATTGATTTTTGAATATTGATTTTAGAATGCTGTGTTACTTTTATTATCCAAGAGGCTGGGTTCTATAGCCTCTCTCCGTAAGGACTGTAAGAAACATTCCCTTGTCTTTATTCTTTCTTGAGCAACCAGCCAGGAGCCGCTGACAGCAGCCTGACGCCCCTCAGTCTCCTTCCCCCTACTAGCTACGGGACCGCCTCTCCTGGTATGCCCCCCGGAGGACCTTAACAAATAACAACACTTTGGATGTCCTGAGCCTCAAGGAGGTTAGACTGGTCTCAACTAGGGCCAGGGCCTTTTCAGCACTGGCCCCAATGTGGTGGAACCATAGAATCATAGAATCATAGAGTTGGAAGTGACCACAAGGGCCATCGAGTCCAACCCCCTGCCAAGCAGGAAACACCATCAGAGCACTCCTGACATATGGTTGTCAAGCCTCTGCTTAAAGACCTCCAAATTCGGAGACTCCACCACACTCCTTGGCAGCAAATTCCACTGTCGAACAGCTCTTACTGTCAGGAAGTTCTTCCTAATCTTTAGGTGGAATCTTCTTTCTTGTAGTTTGGATCCATTGCTCCGTGTCCGCTTCTCTGGAGCAGCAGAAAACAACCTTTCTCCTTCCTCTACGTGACATCCTTTTATATATTTGAACATGGCTATCATATCACCCCTTAACCTCCTCTTCTCCAGGCTAAACATGCCCAGCTCTGTCCCAAGAGACTAGGGCCCTGCGGGACTTGACGTCTTTCCGCAGGGCCTGCAAGACAGAGCTGTTCCGCCTGGCCTTTGGGTTTGGACTCAGTCTGACCCTTATGTTTCCCTCCCCTTATGGTCTTGATTTATCAGCTACTTTAAAAGGAGGCTGCATTTTAAATTGCATTTTAACCCGTATTTTAAATTGAGGTTTTCTCCCCTCCCCCCCCCCATCTTTCCCCATTATGTTTTTACTGTGATTTTATTGGTGTTAGCCACCCTGAGCCCAGCTCTGGCCGGGGAGGGCGGGGTATAAAAAAAAATTGTTATTATTATTATTACCTGATCTGGTTCTGCTGCTTCCCCTTCGCCACCATGAAAAGACGGAAGAAGAGGTCTTACCAACATCGTTCCCTCACCTGCGAGAGAGAGAGGCAAGTGAGAAGCCATGACTCCACGCTTCTCTTGGGGGGTGAAGCAGAGCATCTCTTAAGTGCCTTAGGAAAAGTGTCACCTACAGAGGGCATCTTGGCATTTGTACCCTTTTCACATTTTGTTGTGTAAAAATAAACCTCTGGGCTCTTGGCCCTAAATGTCTCCACCCCGCCCCCGCGAAAAGGATGAAAAGAACCCGCAGATTAGTTTCAAAATCAACAAAATGTGACCACACACAGAAAAAGCTCATTCTTCCTTACCCAGCGGCCTCTCTCTGGTGTCCAACGGAGTCCTCTCTGCATCAAAGGAATCGGGACCCATTTCTGCTAACAGGTCCTTTCCCTGAAAGAGCAACAAAGATTCAAAACAGAATGGGAAGGGGGATTAGAAAAGCAATGGTAGAGGCAAACACTTTAGGGGTAGCAGATCTCATTCCTTGGATCCGACCCATAAAGGGATGGGACATTAGTACGACATTTTGGGATACTCTTGCTCTGGTTTGGAGCCCCTTGGGAGTATCCAGAGGAAAGTCTCTCTCACCTGCTTCCTCTCCTCTGCCTGACTCAGGAGGAAACCTTCGGCCAGGGCCACCGCCTGGGAACTGGTCTCTGCTCCACATTCCCTCACCCAGCTCTCCATCTCAGGTGGAAGGACAGCCAGGAACTGCTCCAAGATCACTAGGTCCACCATCTCAGCTTTCGTGTGCCTTTCTGGCTTCAGCCATTGATGGTCTAGTTGGTGGAACTGGCGGCAAACTTCTCGGGGTCCTTCAGCCTCCTGGTAGCAGAACTGCCTGAACGGCTGGCTCTGCACATCTGAGCAGAGAGTGTCCTCCTCACCCAGGATCTTCTGCATGGGGTTTTCCCAGAATCCCCCACTGCTCTCAGTTTGGACGGCTTGGCTTCTGCCCGCTTCAGGGCCAGCTGAGTCTTGCTCATCCATCTCTGCTCTCAGGAAGTCTCCAGGAGATGAGAAGGAGCCCCTTAAGTCTTCTGCCACGTTCCGTCTGTTGAAATTGGAGGTGCTAGCAATTCGGACAAAACAAATCCATTGTTCTGTTATAAAATTGAATCACGGTCAGGAGGAGAAAGCATTCCCTGGGAACCAGGGCTGAAGCAGACCACAGCCCAGATTCTGAGCTCTTTTTTTAATTAAAACAAAAACAATAACGACAGAAGGAAGGAAGAAAAGTAAGCCTCTAGCCCTGCCAGAAGGAAAGTGACCAAATTTATTTCATGGTAATTATGTTGTAGTATGGAGCAAAGTAAAAAAGGATTTTGAAAGATGGGGGAGAATTAAACTCTCACTGCAAGGAATAATTTATGCAATGAAGATGAACCTTTTGCCTAAAATGTTGTTTTTATTCCAGACAAACCCGACAGTAATTTATGCAGGATGGTTCAAACAAAGGAGCTCTCAAAGTTTACCTGGCGGGGAAGAAGCCCAGAATTAAGTATAAAATATTAACAGATATTAAAGAAAGGTGGATTGGCACGGTCAAATTAAAGACTGTATTATGAAGCATTACTAGACTACAGTGGACGCTCGGGTTGCGAACATGATCCGTGCGGAAAGCACGTTTGCGACCCGCAGTGTCCACAGCCCACAGCGTTGCATTTACGCACGCGCAGGTCACGATTCGGTGCTTCTGTGCATGCACAAAGTGCGATTTAGCGCTTCTGCACATGCACAAGTGCCGAAACCCGGAAGTAACCCCTTCCTGTACTTCCGGGTTTGGTGCAGTGCGCAACCCGAAATCGCACAACCCAAAGCGAGTAAAGCTCTGTTCTTGAAAGGGGGTTATAAGAAGATTGATTTCTAAGATGGATAAAAGACTTCTGGAATGGGAAACTAAGGATGAAATGGTGAAAGCTGCAATGAGATGTGGGACGTAATACAAAAGTGTCTTCATGAGAGAAGTTGTGGAAGATGTGCTCTTTGTTACACTTGAAGAGAAAACTATCTGAAGCTGATTTGTAGATGGTATTTAACACCAAATAAGTTGCCCAAAATGTACAAAGCTAATGCAAGCATGTTTCGGAAGTGTAAAACGGCAGAAGGAACATTTTTTTTCATATGTGGTGGGCTTGTAAAAAGAACTCCTAATGTCCGCCTCCTTCCTTCCCTCTCACGCCTTGGTCGCACTGGTCGATGATCTCTGGGTAACTGTGCCCCTGAAGGACCAGGTGCGCAGCCTGGGAGTCATTTTGGACTCACAGCTGTCCATGGAGGCGCAGGTTAATTCTGTGTCCAGGGCAGCTGTCTACCAGCTCCATCTGGTACGCAGGATGAGACCCACCCTGACCGCGAATTGTCTGGCCAGAGTGGTGCATGCTCTGGTTATCTCCCACTTGGACTACTGCAATGCGCTCTATGTGGGGCTACCTTTGAAGGTGACCCCGAAGCTACAACTGATCCAGAATGCGACAGCTAGACTGGGGACTGGGAGCAGCCGCCGAGACCATATAATACTGGTCTTGAAAGACCTGCATTGGCTCCCAGGACGTTTCCGAGCACAATTGAAAGTGTTGGTGCTGACCTTTCAAACCCTAAATGGCCTCAAAGGCCCAGTATATCTGAAGGAGCGTCTCCACCCCCATCGTTCTGCCCGGACATTGAGATCCAGCGCCGAGGGCCTTCTGGTGGTTCCCCCCACTGCGAGAAGCCAAGTTACAGGGAACCAGGCAGAGGGCCTTCTCTGCAGTGGCGCCCACCTTGTGGAACGCCCTCCCATCAGATGTCAAAGAGATAAACAACTACCAGACTTTTAGAAGACATCTGAAGGCAGCCCTGTTTAGGGAAGCTTTTAATGTTTGATGAATTATTGTATTTTAATATTTGGTTGGAAGCCGCCCAGAGTGGCTGGGGAAACCCAGCCAGATGGGCGGGGTATAAATAATAAATTTATTATTATTATTATTATTATTATTATTATTATTATTATTATTATTATTATTATTATCATCTCAGGGCATCTTGGTGGCGAATCCTTGGTTGGGAAATTCCCTTTCCTCAATTGCTCAGCTTCCACTCCTTAATGAAGCCTTGGGCACCTGAGAAATGTGTTTTCATGACCCAGCCATTTCCTGTGACTGTCCTTGGTTTTAACTCTTTTTAATATGGAATTGTAAAATGGTTGTAACCCGCCCTGGGGAATAGATGCAGCCGTAGAAATACGAGAAATTATAACAACCCATATAAAGTTACAGGTAGGTCGCCGTGTTGGTCTGCCGTAGTCGAAACAAAATAAAAAATCCTTCCAGTAGCACCTTAGAGACCAACTAAGTTTGTTATTGGTATGAGCTTTTGCGTACTTGCATGAATTGTGCATGCATGGTGTATCTGAAGAAGTGTGCATGCACACGAAAGCTCATACCAATAACAAACTTAGTTGGTCTCTAAGATGCTACTGGAAGGAATTTTTTAAAAATTTTGTTTCAACCCATATAAAAACTTCTATATTGAAATATTCCAAAAACAAAGGAAAGAGACAACACACCCCCACACCCCTGCCACTTGCAAAGCTGGATCAGGCCACTTTTAAAAGTCCTGACTTCCTGCAAAGAAGTTGGCATGAGAGAGTTGGCAGGAGACCCCCACCCCCACCCCCAAGCTACAATTCCAGAGTGTTTTACGCATCCACCCTTCTTGCCAACCCCTCGCAGAGGACCTTAAGGTCCACAAATGACAACACTTTGGAGGTCCCAAGTCACAAGGAGGTTAGATTGGTCTCAACTAGGGCCAGGGCCTTCTCAGTACTGGCCCCGACTTGGTGGAACGCTCTCCCACAAGAGACCAGGGCCCTGCGGGATTTAACCTCCTTCCGCCGGGCTTTGGAGGTCCCAAGTCACAAGGAGGTTAGGTTGGTCTCTACTGGGGCCAGGGCCTTCTCAGTACTGGCCCCGACTTGGTGGAATGCTCTGTCACAAGAGACCAGGGCCCTGTGGGACTTGACATCTTTCCTCAGGGCCTGCAAGACAGAGCTGTTCCGACTGGCCTTTGGTTTGGGCTTGGTCTGACCCTTATGTTTCCCTCCCCTTACGGTTTTGACTTTTAAAATGAGGCTGCATTTAAAATTGCATTTTAACCTGTATTTTAAATTGCCCCCCCCCATTATGATTTTACTGTACAGTATAGAAAAATTCTTCTCTCCCCCCCCCCATGGTATCTCTTCATCTACCAATCCAAGGAGATATGTCTCTGCTTTCTTTGTTATTGGTATTTTCAACACCTTCTTTAGTTCTTCATGTACTACTATCAAAAAAATTCTTAATTTCCTCACTGTGGAGGTCCGTTCTTCATCTGAAACTGTTCTTAACCTGAGATACCACTTTAGCTAATGGGGCCTCCTGCTGCCACCACGCCGCCAGAGCACGATTTCTGTTCTCATCCTGAAGCAAAGTTCTTAACCCAAGGTACTATTTCTGGGTTAGCGGAGTCCGTAACCTGAAGTACCACTGTAATTTTATTGGCATTAGTTGCCCTGAGCCTGGCTCTGGCTGGGGAGGGCGGGGTATAAATAAAATTTATTATTAAAAAAACAGAGAGAGAGTGAAGTTTCTTATATGCAGAATTGTGGCAAAGTTAATCATTCTAGCTTAAGGCACACACACACTTTATAAAACACACAACCCAGCCAGACGGGTAGAGTATAAATAAATTATAATTATTATTATTATAAATAAATTATTATTATTATTATTATTATTATTATTATTATTATTATTATTATTATTATTATTATTAAATTATAATTATTATTATTATAAATAAATTATTATAATTATTATTATAAATAAATTATAATAATAATTATTATTATAAATAAATTATAATAATTATAATTATGAATAAATTATTATCATTATTATCATTATTGCCAGGGAACTAGGAATATGTATCTCAGGCCGGAGAATCTGGGGGGGTGGAGGGTCTCTCTCCCCCCCCCTCTCTGCACTGGGGAGGGGCTGCCCCCCACCTGATTTCTCTTCCCAGCCAGAAAAGCTGCCACGTAATGGGGGTTTTTTTGCTGTCCCCGGAGGCCTCTCCTGCCTGGGGAGCAAGAGAAGCCTCAGGACTGAACCTCCTTCCGCCGGGCCTTGAATTCGAATTCAGCCTGGCCTTTTATTTCCCTTCCCTGCCTGCCCGGCCCTGAGAGCCCTGAGAGCCTCCCGGGGGATCCTCTGATCTCGACTCTTTTTGAATTTTATTCCTGTTTTTTATACTGCATTTCATGCTGCTTTTATCATTAATAATAAGGATATTTTTCATTTATACCCTGGCCTCCCAGCCAAGGCTCCGCTCAGGGCGGCTAACAACCAATCATAAAAACAAGTTGAATGAACGCAATTTAAAAACCAGATTAAAACACAACATTAAAGCATTAAAATGCAGTGTTTTAAATGGGTTGTTTGCCGCCCCGGGCCCGGCTTTTGGAACCAGGAAGGGCGGGGTATCAATAAAAAAATATTATTATTATTATTATTATTATTATTATTATTATTATTATTACCCGCAGCCTCCCCCCCCCCCGACCCCTCCCTCCCCCAGGGGGTAGAGCCCCTCCCTGGCTGGGCGGGGAAGGTCTGCGCCCCCCCCCGATTTGGGCCTCCCCCCCCTTGCAGGATCTGACCAGCCCCCCGCCCCCCTCCCCTGCACCCCGACCCCCCCTTCTCCCCACGGCGAGACTCACCCCGAGAGAGGGAGACCGAGCAGCCCCTCGGCGGGCAGAAGGGGGGCCGGAGAGGGAGGGGCCTGGGCCAGGAAGGACCTCGTCCCCCCCAAGACGCCACTTCCGGTCCTCTCTAGCAATCCAGCTCTGATGCTTTTAACCCTTGGCAAGCCGAGCGCAGCCTCCTCCTCCGAGGCAGGAACCACGTGCATCGCCCCCCCCCCCGAGATGCTTCATTTGGGAGACACCCCCCCCCCAAGAAGCAGGGGACCCCCTCACGTAGGAGAGGCTGGAAGGGACCCCGAGGGGCATCCAGTCCACCCCCTGCCAGGCAGGAATCTCAGCTCCAGCATCCCCCGCCACTTTCTCCCCCCCATGGCAGTTAGAGGACTCCCCAAAAATCCCGAGTCCCCCCCCCCCCAGCCTCGAACTGAGGCCAGGACAAGGAGCTCTGCTTCAGCTTTTACACAAGCCCCAGACCTGCAGAGAGGCTCAGAAAAGCAGCCTGTAAAATTATAGCAATAAGGAGATAGCGTGCATTGTCCTGTTTCCACTGATGGGGAGAAGCTTCATTTGGGGGAGACCCCCCCCCCTCTGAGCTGCGCCCTCCCCAGGACAGAGGCAGGAGGAGCTGTCAGCTTTCCCCTTGTCTTGCGAGGAGTCCTATTCGGAATAAGGGAATTTCCCTTGGGAAAAGGGAAACGTTGACAGCTATGCTCCCCCCCCCCCCAGGAAGGAGCTGGGGATGTTACGCCTGGGAAAGGGGAGACCGAGGGGCGATCCAATAGTAACTGTTATAGGAATCTTAAGGTGATATATATATATATATATGCAGTGGTACCTCGGGTTAAGTCAGGGGGTCTGCAACCTTTAAGACAAAAAGAGCCACTTGGACCCATTTCCGAAGAAAAAACAACAACTGGGAGCCGCAAAACCATTGCGACATTTAAAGCAAATATATCTCCGGAGCCACGATCTGACAGTGGGCGGGAAGGTGACGTCGGGACGGTGCGTGACTAACGCACGTACCGCCCCCATGCGACGTCACAGCCAGTACAGCGCCCGCCACAGTAGGGAGTGTCAGGGCGCACAATGCGCCCCCTCCCCTCGCTAGTATCCGCCCCGGAGCCGCCACAAAGATGTAAAAGAGCCACATGCGGCTCCGGAGCCGCCGGTTGCAGACCCCTGGGTTAAGTACTTAATTCGATCCAGAGGTCCATTCTTAACCTGAAACTGTTCTTAACCTGAAGCACCACTTTAGCTAATGGGGTCTCCTGCTGCTGCTGCGCCGCCAGAGCACAATTTCTGTTCTCATCCTAAAGCAAAGTTCTTAACCCAAAGCACTGTTTCTGGGTTAGCGGAGTCTGAAATCTGAAGCGTATGTAACCTGAAGCGTATGTAACCCGAGCTACCACTGTATATATAATAAATGTTCGTAAATGTGTGATAGGAATTTTGAGGTCTTAAATCATGTTGGTCATGTTCATAAGTGCACCAACCAGGCACGTAGATAGATCAGCACAGAAAGACACGCCTGGAACCATTTTTGATTCCCAAACTGACCAAATGTTTTCTCTGCAATGAGGGAGGCGGTCAGGGAGCCTTCCCATTGTCTCAGGAATTGAGTAACCAGCATTTTAAACAACCTTTAAATTTCTGTTGTAGACCGACTTTTCTGTGATGTAGGTATGATGTATCTGGTGGTGGTCTTGAGCTCCAGGGCAGGGAGTTTAAAATGTCTATATAAGGCCTTGCGCGCCATTGTTCTGGGTTCCTCCTCCCTCCTGCGTGTGGGGAGTGAGGACCCTGTTGCAACAGATCAATAAAGATTCGACTTACTAGCTGCTTCGCTTCTCAATATTCTCTGTTTGGCCTCTGTCATTTTCTTCGACCAATAGGGAATCCATGTAAGGACTCTATATGGGCTCTTAGATACCCCATAAGGGAAAAGAAGAAGAGTTTGGATTTGATATCCCGCCTTTCACTCCCTTTAAGGAGTCTCAAAGCGGCTCACATTCTCCTTTCCCTTCCTCCCCCACAACAAACACTCTGTGAGGTGAGTGGGGCTGAGAGACTTCAGAGAAGTGTGACTGGCCCAAGGTCACCCAGCAGCTGCATGTGGAGGAGCGGAGACGCGAACCCGGTTCCCCAGATTACGAGTCTACCGCTCTTAACCACTACACCACACTGGCTCCACAAGGGCAAAAAATTGCACCACAAGGGCAATTTTTGTTTACAACAAATGTGCAGTCATATCTCGGGTTGAATGCACTTTGGGTTGAGCGCGTTCGAGTTGCGCTCCGCGGTAACCCAGGAGTAACGGAGCGTGTTACTTCTGGGTTTCGCCGCTTGCGCATGCGCAGACGCTCAAAATGACATCACGCGCATGCGCGGAAGCAGTGAAAAGCGACGCGTGTGTGCGCAGACGTGCTGTTGCTAGTTACGTTTGCTTCTAGATGCAAACGGGGCTCTGGAACGAATCCTGTTCGTATCCAGAGGTACCACTGTACCAATGTCTGGAGCAGCACAGGAAGACCTTCCTGAAACCATTTTGACTCCATGAAATCATTTTGACTCCCAAACCGACCAAATGTTTTCTCTGCAAGGACGGAGGGGGTGATGGAACTTTCCCATGCTGCCCATGTTTGGTTGTATACTCAGGGACAGTTTTTAAACTGGAAGGGCACCCAGTTATTGGGGAAAATTCCCAATTTGTTTGATAAGGTACACAGTTAAGACGGCGGAAAGCTCCTCTGCAAATAGTCCCCAAATCTTTCCTTTGTGGTATGTCAATAGAGCTCCAAATATTATCTCGTCATCAGCTGCCACGAGGGTTCACCTTGACAGCATTAAGCCTGAGCCCTTTAATCTGTTTTTAATCTGTTGGGAGCCACCCACAATGGCTGGGGAAACCATAAATTATTTTGCTATTATTTCTGCCTCTCCCTTTGCTGGGACTTGGAGCTGATCCTGCTTCTGGCATCATACTTGATGTCACAATGTTAATGAGACGCCAGGATTCAGCCTCGGCCAAATCCACAGCCCGGGGAAACCTCTGCACCTAGGTTCTCAACAGCCTGACACACCAACCCATTGTTGTTCGCAGTTGTATACCGCCATTTATCCATAGATCTTAGGGTGCTTCACAACATAAAAAATGTGGGAGATTAAGTAAAACAGAAATACCGTATTTTTCGCCCTATAGGACGCACTTTTCCCCCTCCAAAAATGAAGGGGAAATGTGTGTGCATCCTATGGGGCAAATGCAGGCTTTCGCTGAAGCCTGGAGAGCGAGAGGGGTCGGTGCGCACCGACCCCTCTCGCCCTCCAGGCTTCGCGGAGCTCTCCGCAAGCCGTGGGAGCCCGCACTGGGTTCCCGCGCCTTGCGGAGAGTTGCCTGCATGCTGAAGCCTGGGCACGCTGAGCTCAGCGCGTCCAAGCTTTGCGCACCCCTCCGCAAAGCGCGGGAGTCCGGGGCCCGGCTCCCACGGCTTGCGGAGAGTTGCCTGTTCTGGGGGCTGAGGTCGGGGGAAGCTCGGGCTTCCCCCGCCCCAGCCCCGCACCTGGGGGGGAATATTTTTTTCCCCCTTTATTCCCCCCCCAAAAAAAACCTAGGTGCGCCTCATGGGACGGTGCATCCTATAGGGCGAAAAATACGGTACATGCTGTATACAGGGAATTGCTGCATTTTATGGGGTGGGGTGGGGGTGGCAGACCCAAACTGAAATCAATGGAAAATGTAAGGAGCCATGTTACGGATTGGTTACAATACCTTCAGTTCCATGAAACATTTAAATTAGATAGAAAGCCTGGGAGTCATTTTGGACTCACAGCTGTCCATGGAGGCACAGGTCAATTCTGTGTCCAGGGCAGCTGTCTACCAGCTCCATCTGGTACGCAGGATGAGACCCTCCCTGCCTGCGGACTGTCTCACCAGAGTGGTGCATGCTCTGGTTATCTCCTGCTTGGACTACTGCAACGCACTATGTGGGGCTACCTTTGAAGGTGAGCCGGAAACTACAATTAATTCAGAATGCAGCAGCTAGACTGGTGACTGGGAGTGGCCGCCGGGACCATATAACACCGGTCCTGAAAGACCTACACTGGCTCCCAGTATCGAGCACAATTCAAAGTGTTGGTGCTGACCTTTAAAGCCCTAAACGGCCTCATCCCAGTATATCTGAAGGAGTGTCTCCACCCCCATTGTTCTGCCCGGACACTGAGATCCAGCGCCGGGGGCCTTCTGCTGGTTCACTCATTGCGAGAAGTGAAGTTACAGGGAACCAGGCAGAGGGCCTTCTCGGTGGTGGCGCCTGCCTTGTGGAACGCCCTCCCAGCAGATGTCAAGGCAATAAGCAACTATTTTACTTTTAAAAGACAACTAAAGGTGGCCCTGTTTAGGGAAGTTTTTAATGTCTGACGCTGTGTTGTTTTTAATATTCGGTTGGAAGCCGCCCAGAGTGACTGGGGAAACCATAGGCGGGGTATAAATTATTATTGTTGTTATTATTATTTGTCATGGATGCTTTAAGTTGAGGTTCTTGAATTGCAGGGCGTTGGACGAGATTGCCCTTGGGGTCCCTTGCAATTCTCAATTCCATGCTTCTATGCAAGAGCTCCTTATTCCCCCCCACACACACACACACATTTTGGCTGGGAAGGAGTCCCCATCACAAGCGTCCCACATAAAAAGGCTCCACAAAAATACATGGGGTGGGAGGGATTTAATAATAATATTTACATGCCGCTTGATGGTAAGAAAACATCTCTGGGGTTTACCAGAAATGTTAAAATGGTAAATAAAAATAAATAAATTCCACAGCGAAATAAAAATAAGAAGCGCCAATATGTTAAAATGAGCAATGTTGAGATGAAAACGTATCTACATCTCTGTCTGGAAGGTCTTGCTTGTTTACAGTGGTCCTGTGAATAAATTACAAATTTACTCCATTCTTTAGGAAACACTTGATCTTCCTGGTTTCGGATCTTCCCTGTCAGTTTCGCCATCTCCACATCCTCCAGTTAAAGAGTGAAAATCGTATGATACTTATGGTTATATAACAGATGGATAATGGTAAAAGATGCAGCAAATTTAGTCTTAAACATGGAAGCCATGGAGGTAGGGAAAGAGGTCCGAAGGTTCAAAAGAACCTTGTATTTCAATGGTTTGAAATGGTTATGTTAAAATGTATAAAATTATAAAAAAACCAATAAGGAAATTACAAAAAAATGAAAGTTTTGCTTGAACAAATGCAGCTTAAGGAGGCACCAGAAAGAGAATAGCCAAAGTTCCTGCTTGATGTCAAGAGGCAGAGAGGAATTTCTGTGAAGAAGGGATCCTCTTCTGGCAAGAACTCTAACTTGCTCCTCAGGCGTCTTGGGAGGGCTCCAAACCCAGGATATGTAAGCAGAACCTTCAAAGCATGGAGAGGGTGCACCTCCACAGGCACATACCTCCACATGTGGTGGGAGTGCCCCAAAATCCAACTATTCTGGACAACAACCATACGAGAAATAAGTAAAATAACCAAGCAAGTATTAGAAATCACCCCAGAATTGGCCCTACTAAACATCTTCCAAGACAATAATGCCCACTTACACCACAAAGAACTCATAACCCACCTACTTTCAGCAGCCAGAAACACCATAACCAGACACTGGAGAGACCTGTCAGGAGTAAGCATGGAGCGATGGTATCAAATAGTATGGGAAACAGCCCTACCAGAAAAATTAACCAATAAACTAAAACTGACACAGGGACAAATAGAAGAAGACACCTTCACCCCGGTATGGCTCCCCTTTATCACACACAGAGCCCAACAAGACAATGACAATAATCCACCAACAGCATACAAATCAATATGGCTAACCTGATCCAAAACACCCACCCACCCCCCTCACACACGAAAACAAAGACCACCACAGCCAACCCCAAATGAACCACTACACCCTAGTCCAACCCCTACCTCTCTCACCACCAAAGGAACACAAGTGAACAACAGAGAACCTGCACAAGCGACGCTGATACCAAACCCCACATATAGTAAGTAAAATAGAAACATTGCCACCTGACCCCACCCCCACCCATCTTCCCCCCTCCACTTCTTTCCCCCTTTTCTTCCTAATGTCTCAACAAATGAAACCAATTTGTAAAAATGTTACATGGGGGGGGGGAATATGAGAGAGAGACATTGCAAACACTTTTTTAAATTAAGAAAATATTTAATAATAATAATAATAATAAAAGAACCTTCAAAGCATATTGTAACCTGTTCTAATGTTACAACAGAGACCTTCACATTCAGTAATAGCTGAATGATAGACCGCAGGTGATAGTTTGGTAGGCAGGATACACACAGGCTAAAGTTATATAGACAAAAGTTGCACATTTCAAAATCTGGAGGAGAAGACTTCTTGGGAGTGTTAGAACTGACAGTATGTGGTGCACAAGGCCTTATGTGAAGAGAGAAGCAACGCCTTGGGCAAGAGACCATGCAAGCATCCAGCACAGTTTCATAAACACCTCATCCATTGTGACAGACTCTCTCAGTTAACACTGGGACAGAAGGAGAACAGGGTCACCTACTTGAGGAATATATGCGAGCCCCTGACAAAAATGTCCCTCTGGTCAAGATCTGGGGCTCTGTCCACATGGCCTGGGAAAGGGTGTCCGACGCTACCCCTGGAGTAAGCCGTGTTGTTCCATTGCTGCCGTCCTCTGTCAATTATTAGACAGAGAACGGCAGCAACGGAATTCTTGACTAAACCTTCTCACAGAGGAAAGCGTGAAACTTGTGGCTTTTCTAAGAAGTTTCCTGTGTGTGTTCAGCAGACTCCAGGAAGAGCTTGAAGCTAACACCACTATCATCCTGGTTATGCTGAAGATGACAGTGGTCGTCAGGAGCACCACAAATTTGCAAATTTGCAACTTGGTGGCTTTTGAGGTGGAAGTACATGAATTGCTTCTCAATTGGATGTCAAGTGTGCATTCAACGGTCTTGAGAGGCACGGTCAACTTCTTTGCTGGGTGGCCGAAGACCAAGAACGCCGTTGCAAGCCTCACTTGCATGATAATTAACGTTTCCTAAAGACAGCCGTTGCTATGGCTTCACCTTGTGGTGAGTTCTTTGATGGGCAGTGAGATGGGCGCTCTGACTGAAGGTCTTTTCGCATTCCAAGCACTGATAGGGTTTCCTCCCTGAATGAATTCTCCGATGGACCAAGAGATGGGCGCTCTGACTGAAGCTCTTTCCACAGTCCAGGCACTGATAGGGCTTCTTCCAGGTGAAGCTCCTTCCGCACTCTAAGCATTGATGAGGTTTCTCCCCGCTGTGAGTTTTTTGATGGGCCATTAAATTGACTCTCTTACTGAAGCTCTTTCCACATTCCAGGCACTGAAAGGGTTTCTCACCTGTATGAATTATTTGATGGGAGGAGAGATCTTTTTTCCTAATGAAGCTCTTTCCACACACTTGGCATTGAAATGGTTTCTCCCCACAGTGGATTCTCTGATGTTGACGGAGGTTTGTGCCTGCGTGGAAGCTCTTCCCACATTCCAAACACTGGTAAGGTTTTTCCCCACTGTGGATTCTCTTATGAGAAGTGAGACTTTCCTTCCGAGTGAAGCTCTTCCCACATTCCAAACACTGAAAGGGTTTCTCACCTGTATGACTTCTCTGATGGCAAGTGAGACTTTTGTTCCGAGTGAAGCTCTTTCCACATTCTAAGCACTGATACGGTTTCTCTCCTGTGTGAATTCGATGATGGGAAGTGAGATGGGCCCTCTGACTGAAACACGTTCCACATTCCAAGCACTGATAGGGTTTCTTCCCAATGGGATTTATTTGATGAGAAGTGAAATCGGAGCTCTTACTGGAGCTCTCTTCACACTCCAAATATCGATAAGGCTTCTCCTCTGTGTGGATTTCTCCTTCGTTCTTCATTTCTAATTCATCATTACCTACAAACAAGAAAAGAAGCTAATTAGAGCCTCAGGAAGAGATGGAATCTGTAATTCTAGGTAAAGGTAAAGGGACCCCTGACCATTAGGTCCAGTTGTGGCCGACTCGGGGGTTGTGGCGCTCATCTCACTTTATTGGCCGAGGGAGCCGGCGCACAGCTTCTGGGTCATGTGGCCAGCATGACTAAGCCGCTTCTGGTGCACCAGAGCAGCGCACGGAAACACCGTTTCCCTTCCCGCCGGAGCGGTACCTATTTATCTACTTGCACTTTGACGTGCTTTCGAACTGCTAGGTTGGCAGGAGCAGGGACCGAGCAACGGGAGCTCACCCCGTCGCGGGGATTCGAACCGCCAACTTTCTGATCGGCAAGTCCTAGGCTCTGTGGTTTAACCCACAGCGCCACCCACATCCCTTCTGTAATTCTAGAACAATGCTAATGAATGCTTGTGAAAGAGGACGAGCTGAAGAGAGTTAGACGTGAGACCTTACTACAGAGTTCACTGCCTTTGTTGACTGGTATTAACTTACATACTTAAGGGAACCTGAGATTATAAAAGCCTGGTCCTTTCCTGGGATGGATTTTGTTTGGCCCATTCATGGAATCCAGTCCATCTCCAAGGTCAGTCATCTCCTTTGAAAATGGACAGAAGCAAAACAAAACAAAACAAAAAAACCACCTGGCAGAAGCTACCTCGATCTCCCAAATCACTCCTACATTTAAAACGGCACGGTGAGTTCAGACAAGTCTGATCGTGATTGAAAAAGCCGTAACTGGAGGAACAATATTCGCACATGAAACAGGCAATAGCTCTCCATGGGGGTGTGAGAATTCCAGGTGCTGTAGGTTGTCCTGTTGAGCTCCATCAAAATATTGGAGGTTTATCAGATAGAGATACGCTTGGAGTTTGAAAACAGATATTACGATCCAGCAGGGAGCCTTACCTAGAGAGTCCAGGATCCCATAATTTCCCTCCATGACCTCCTTATGCAGAGCTCTCTGGTCAGGATCCAGCAACGCCCATTCCTCGTCTGTGAAACGAACGGTGACATCATCAAAGCACACCGGACCCTAAAAGAAAGAGGGAATTGTTGTGCATTTTATTGTGATTTTTTATTTATAGTGATTTTTTAACAAAGTAGTAGTAATAATAACAATAATAACAATAATAACAACAACTTATTATTTCTACCCCGCCCATCTGGTTGGGTTTCCCCAGCCACTCTGGGCGGCTTCCAACAGAACACTAAAATACAATAACCTATTAAACATTAAAAGCTTCCATGAACAGGGCTGCCTTCGGATGTCTCCTAAAAGTTTGGTAGTTATTTTTCTCTTTGACATCTGGTGGGAGGGCGTTCCACAGGGCAGGCGCCACTACTGAGAAGGCCCTCTGCCTGGTTTCCTGTAACTTGGCTTCTTATAGTCAGGGAACTGCCAGAAGGCCCTTGGAGCTGGACCTCAGTGTCCGGGCAGAACGATGGGGGTGAAGACGCTCCTTCAGATATACTGGACCGAGGCCGTTTAGGGCTCTAAAGGTCAGCACCAACACTTTGAATTGTGCCCGGAAACATACTGGAAGCCAATGTAGGTCTTGACGGCCACTCCAAGTCACCAGTCTAGCTGCCGCATTCTGGATTTGTTGTAGTTTCTGGGTCACCTTCTAAGGTAGCCCCACATGAAGTGCATTGCAGTAGTCCAAGCGGGAGATAACCAGAGCATGCACCACTCTGGCCAGACAATTCGCGGTCAGGGTGGGTCTCATCCTGCGTACCAGGTGGAGCTGGTAAACAGCTGCCCTGGACACAGAATTAACCTGCGCCTCCATGGACAGCTGTGAGTCCAGAATGACTCCCAGGCTGCGCACCTGGTCCTTCAGGGGCACAGTTACCCCATTCAGGACCAGGGAATCCTCCACACCTGCCCGCCCCGTCCCCCAAAACCAGTACTTCTGTCTTGTCAGGATTCAACCTCAATCCATTAGCCGCCATCCATCCTCCAACCGCCTCCAGACCATCACACAGGACCTTCACCGCCTTCACTGGTTCTGAATTCAAAATAAATTCTCTTCCACATTCCCCTTCTTACTTTGACAGCAAACATTAATTTACCATTAATTGCTATATCCCACACTTCTTTATACCAGTCTTCTATTTGAAATCCACCTTGTTTCTTTCCATTTCCTAGCTATGATAATTCTTGCAACAAATTTGTGATTAAGTCCTTCATAGCTTGCATACATTTAACCTTATCATAGATTTATAGCAATGGTATTTCTGGACTTTCATTCAGCCTTAACCCTACCATTTCTCTTATCTCCTTCAACACCCTTTGCTAAACATTTTGTACAAATTTACAGCCCCACCACATCTGAATATATGTCCCAGTTTCCTGACATCCCCTCCAACATAACACCAAATGTTTGTTGTCTATTTGATTTAGTCTTACTGCTGTTACTACCACCTCCATACTACCTTACAGTATAGTTATTTTCTTATAGATATCCTTTTCAGAGGATGTTTCTCCCATGTTTTCCCCAAGCTCTGACTATTTATCTGACCTGTTAACTCCTTTTCGCACACCCCTTTTAGTTGATCTTGCTGATCTTCCGATTCTACCACGACTTTGTAAATTTCACTGGTTTCCCCTTTTATATTTTTCTTCATCTTTCCTTTTTTTATAATCACCTTTTTGAATTTTGTATATTCTCGACATTCCTTATTTTCTCTTACCAATTTCTTTGTCCATTCCTCCAATTGTATACAGTTAAACCAAGTTATTTTACTTCCCGTTAGAGCAGCCTTTCTCCACCTGTGGGTCCCCAGATGTTGTTGAACTACAACTCCCATCACCCCTAGCTAGCAAGGCCAGAGCTCAGGGATGATGGGAGTTGTAGTCCAACAACATCTAGGGACCCGCAGGTTGAGAACCGCTGTTCTAAGGGAAGGTAAAGGGACCCCTGACCATTATGTCCAGTCATGGCTGACTCTGGGGTTGCGGCGCTCATCTCGCTTTACTGGCCAAGGGAGCCGGTGCACAGCTTCCAGGTCATGTGGCCAGCATGAATAAGCCGCTTCTGGTGAACCAGAGCAGCGCACAGAAACGCTGTTTACCTTCCCGCTGGAGTGGTACCTATTTATCTACTTGCACTTTGACGTGCTTTCGAAATGCTAGGTTGGCAGGAGCTGGGACCGAACAACGGGAGCTCACCCCATCGAAGGGATTCGAACTGCCAACCTTCTGATCGGCAAACCCAAGAGGCTCAGTGGTTTAGACCTTATTCTGAGCACATAATGTCATTTGCCACCTTTTTTCAGGGCACCTTTGACAGAAAGCAGGAGGTGGAAGGAGTCACTCTTGCCAGCCCCACCCCTCAACCTCTCTCCCCACAAGTCTCCTGCCCCCTACCTGATCTGCTTCCATAGCCGCTGCTTCCCCTTCACCACCATGAAAAGACTGATGAGGAGGAGGTCTTGCCGGCATCATCCTGTCACCTGCCAGAGACAAAGGGAAGTGGGAAGCCATGAATGCCTGCTTCTCTCTGAGGTTCAGGACTGCATCTCTAACTGCAGACGGGCCTTTGCAAAAGTTTCCCTTGCTTATTCCCTTCTGATATTTTACCCATTTCATATTTTAGTTGTGTAAAAACACACCTCTCCTCCCCTGGGCTCTTGGCCTCTAGTGTCTCCCCTACGAAAAGATGAAAATAACCCACAAATTACTTTCAAAAGCAACAGAATGTGACCAAAGAGAGAAATAACTCCTTTCTCCATACCCAGTGGCTTCTCTCTGGTGTCCATCGGAGTCTTCTCCGCCTCACAGGAATCCAGGTCCATTTCTGCTAACAGATTCTTTATCTGAAAGAGCAACAAGGATTCAAAACAGGGAATGGGGAGAAGGATCAGAGAAAGAATGACAGAAGCAAAAACTTGGCAGGTATCATTCCTTGGATCCTATCCATAAAGGGATGGGACATTAGTACCATATTTTGGGATACTCTCCCTCTGGTTTGGAGCCCCTTGGGAGTATCCAGAGGAAAGTCTCTCTCACCTGCTTCTCCACCTGCTTCCTCTCCTCTGCCTGACTCAGGAGGAAACCTTCGGCCAGGGCCACTGCCTGGGAAGTGGTCTCCGCTCCGCATTCCCTCACCCAGCTCTCCATCTCTGGGGGAAGGACAGCCAGGAACTGCTCCAAGATCACCAGGTCCACCATCTCAGCTTTCGTGTGCCTTTCTGGCTTCAGCCATTGATGGGCCAGGCAGCAGAGTCGGCTGCAAACCTCTCGGGGTCCTTTGGCCTCCTGGTAGCAGAACTGCCTGAACGGCTGGCTCTGCACATCGGAGCAGGGAATGTCTTCCTCACCCAGGATCCTTTGCATGGTGTTTCCCCAGAATCCCCCACTTCTCCCAGTTTGCATATCACGGTCTCTTCCCGCTTCAGGACCAGCTGAGTCTTGCTCATCCATCTGTGCTCTTAGGAAGCCTCCAAGAGATCAGAAGGAATCAGAAGGAATCTTCTGCCACGTTCTGTCTGTCTGTCTGATTTAGAGGTGCTCACAAATCCTACAATGCAAATCCATAATTCTGTGATAAAACTGAAGAACCGCTAAACAGGGGTGGCCAACTCCCAAGGGACTGCGATCTACACACAGTTAAAAACTGGCAGTGATCTACCCACTTTTTTGTTTGGGCAAATTTTTGTTGAGGCAAATTTGTTGAGCTTCTTTGTGGGGAGCCAGTGATCCATCACAGACCTCCAGTGATCTACCGATAGATCACGATCTACCTGTTGGGACAAGCGTGCACTAGAAGAAAGAGGTTACCTGAGCATGTGTGGATAAGACTTACTAGGAATCAGGGCTGGACAGCCTGTTTCTTCCCTGCTTCGGTTTCATTTTGCAGCATAATAATAATAATTTTTTATTTATTTATACCCCACCCTTCCCGGTTCAGAAAACTGGGCTCAGGGCGGCTAACAACAAATTTAAAACACTTAATTGATGCAACAAAAAAACAAGCATAAAATACAGTATAAAACGTGAATAACAATAAATTCAGAATTCAAAAATCAATTTGGGGGGAAATCCATCCAATAAACATTAGATGATCCCCAGGGCTAGCTGACTGAATTAGTCCTATTTGGGCCAGCGAGGAGACCAGGGGAGAATGAGCTGCGGGATCCCAGAGCAGGTAATCTCCATAAAAAGGGGAGGGGGAGGGAAGGAAGGGAAATAAAAGATCAGGCTAAATTCAAATTGAAGGCCAGACGGAATAGCTCCGTCTTACAGGCCCTGCGGAAGGAATTTCAATCTTGCAGGGACAGAGCATTCTACCAGGTTGGAGTCACCACTGAGAAGGCCCTGGCCCTGGTGGAGGATAGTCTGACTTCCTTAGGGCCCTCTAAACTATGGTTATTCAAAGACCTTAAGGTCCTCTGCGGGGCAGACCAGGAAGCTCCAAAGTGCTGCAGACAGATGAGTGGGGTGGGGTCCCCACTTCCTTGTTCTAAGGGCCAGATACTTACCTGTCCAATCCCCCGAAAGCCAACTGGGCAAGAGGAAAGGTAATTTAACGTAAGTCAACATTCCCATTTCAGCATTATGCTTAACACCCTCTGCACCTCGACTTGGAGGGCCTCCCATGCATAAGTTGAATCTGCCCCCCCCCCAGCATCCTCCCTTGCAGTCCTGGGACCCCCCCCCCTTCTCCCCAAGGCACCCCATGGCAGGAAACAGAAGAGGCTCACCGAGTTGCGCATCCTTGGCAGAGCAGAAACTCTTTGCGAACCAAGGGCACCCGCTTTCTCTCTCTCTCTCCCGTCCAGGGGGAACCAGGTGAGACCCCCAGAGAGGTGTCTCCCCCCCCCCCCGCCGGCGCTTTGAACTATTCTCTCCCTTTGGCCAGAAAGAGGACCAGATCCTTTTTTCAACAGCTGTTAATTCTAGGGTGGGGTTTCCTGCTCCTCGTTTTTTCTAGCCGAGGCGCAGCGCAGCTCGGAAGGGCAAGGGGTCCCCCCCCCCGCGCCCCAAGTTAAGCATCTTTGAGTTGGGTTCTTCCTGCTTAAGATCGGGATAACGCGGAGAGAAGAGAGGGCAGATTCAGCTGCGCTCGGCACGCCAAGGGTTAAAAGGCACTGAGCTGCGTTCCTAAAAAGGCCAGGAAATAAGGGGGGGGGAGTCCTTCGGAGCAGAAGCCCCTCCCTCCCAGGGGTGGGGCTGGGGGTCTCTCCCCCCCTCCTCTGCCTGCCGCCTCAGTTTCCCTCCTGGGATCCTCTCTTGGGGTGCTTTGGGGAGAAGGGGGTCTGCTCAGCTTCTGTATGGGGGGATCCCCCAAGTTGGGTAGCCCCCTCTTCATCTTTTGCCCTGTCGGGGGGGTCCTGGGGGACAAGGGCTGCAGAGTGACCCCTGGACTCATCCCCCAAAAGGAGGCGTCCCCCAATCGGTCTTTCTGGTGCAGGGCATCGGAGTGGGGGGCGGCGCTTTGTCTCCGGGGAGGGAGGGAGGGGTTTGGGGGGCACAGGGCGGTTTAGGATATAAAAGGGTCTGGGTTAAAGGCGGATCTACACGGATCCTCATGGATCCTCCACTTTTTAAAAAATAACTCCAACAAATCCAGTGTCAAATCACACCTGGAAGGCACGCCTACAGACCGGACTATAAAAAACGTGGATCCAACACTTAGCCGCACCACAAAAACATGGATCCTCATGAATTCATATGATTTTTATATTGAAACAAAATAAAAACACCAGGATACTCTACGCCACGTTTTTGTCTGTAGGCAGAAGCAAAAAAATCACACATCCACTGTTTCGTGGTACCGCTGGAGTTGCAGTCTAGCAAGAGCTGGGGGGGGGCAAAGGTTCCCCACACCTCACCAGAGGAAAAGGATTCTGCATATGCTCAGGAGCACATTTGCCCTGCAGTCTTTGAAATGCTACATCCCCCTTGGAGGTCAAGGATTTCTGCGCATGCTCCAGGACACTCAGCCAAGGTGCCAGAATTTTGGTCAGCCCAAAGATAGCTGCTGCACTCTTTAGACACAACGTCTGCTGAAATTGTTGATAAATTTGCACTGGCTTCCTCGCCCTTCGAGACTGAGGTGGGGACTGGAACAGGTCTGCCTCTTTGAGGACTTCTTAATTTATTTTAGAATAAATTTTCCTTTGGAAAGAAGCAGGTATGTGCTCCTTGCGACTGGGCATATTTCCAAATGTGAATTCCACAGAAAAACAACAGACTATGAAGCATTCATGTGCCCATGGCTCTGGAATTCATGTGCTCCCATGCCAGGGAGGTTTTATGAGCGAATTTGATGGTTCCTTTCCCCACTTAGGCCAGACAGGTCCCCCACGCATCTGCCTTTAATGTTATAAAGGGACCCCTGACCATTAGGTCCAGTCGTGGCCGACTCTGGGGTTGTGCCGCTCATCTCGCTTTACTGGCCAAGGGAGCCGGCATACACCTTCCAGGTCAGCATGACTAAGCCGCTTCTGGCGAACCAGAGCAGCACACGGAAATACCGTTTACCTTCCCGCCGGAGCAGTACCTATTTATCTACTTGCACTTTGACGTGCTTTCAAACTGCTAGGTTGGCAGGAGCAGGGACCAAGCAACGGGAGCTCACCCGGTCATGGGGATTCGAACTGCCGACGTTCTGATCAGCAAGTCCTAGGCTCTGTGGTTTAACCCACAGCGCCACCGGTTTAACCCACAGCGCCACCCGCGTCCCTTTAATGTTATGGCCCACCATTAAACTTGCATGCACCACAAAATGTGGCCCCCACATGGAAAGAGCAGGCTGCATATACCCTTTTCTCTCCCGATTTGAGTTCCACCTGCAAATTATGTGGCAGAAGTTACAAATGCTTGCAAATCCATGCCCTGCTTAATTCACAGAGTGCAGACGGGCAGTGATATTATTAAGCCCCCCGCAGCAAACGTAGAAACAGAGATCCCCCAAGCACCTTAGAAGCAAAAGGACTTATCGTGGCAGAGCCAGTTGTGGGGCTAGAGAGTTTGGGATCAGAGCATTTTGCAGGCGGAACAGCAGGTGCTTCCGAGTTCTTCCAGGACATCATGGGGCCCTTGGGGCACTTCAGGGATCGGCCCCTGACCCTGGCCCTTGCCTTGGAGGCCCTCTTCCAGCTAAGGCGACTGGGGTCTTTGGCGTGGATGGGGTTGTGGGTGGGGGGCAGAACTCCAGGGGGAAAGAGCAGGCGGGAGGGAGAAGGGGCAAGGGAGACTCTAACCCTCTCCCTTTCATCTCTGCAGCAGGATGAGGCCCAAATTCAGCTGCGATATGATCAGTGCCATCCTGCACAGGACGCTGGAGGCTGTGCTGAATGGGGCCGAGAAGGAGAGAGAAGTATGTCCTTTGTTTTGACTTCCCTTCAAGGCTCTTTCTTCTTCTTCGTCACACACTTGCAGAATCCAACCCAGCATTCACACTCTCTTCTCTCTTTTCCCGCAGGAACTGAAGAGGCACTTCCGGCACCTGCTGGGGAGTCTCCTTATGGAAGCCCCCAACCCTGGCACCCATAGGCACCGACTCCATGGGGCCTGAGGGGGCCCGAGCCCCCTCAAAAATTCGTTTGGGGGGCTCTGCCCCCCCAATAATCTCGGGCACCCCTCCAGCAGAGCGCCATCGCCGCCCCTCCGCCAGCCCAAAATGCACAGGGTCGGGCTGCATGCCTCCTGCCCTGCCTCCCGAGCAAAAGCTCCACCCAATTTCCTTCGGAGCTGATTAATAGGCACGCTATCCCCTATTCGCTCACGAGGAGGCGGTGCCACTTTATTTGCATATTCATGAGCTTATTTATTATTCATAGAATCATAGAATCCTAGAGTTGGAAGAGACCACAAGGGCCATCGAGTCCAACCCCCTGCCAAGCAGGAAACACCATCAGAGCACTCCTGACATATGGTTGTCAAGCCTCTGCTTAAAGACCTCCAAAGTAGGAGACTCCACCACACTCCCTGGCAGCAAATTCCACTGTCGAACAGCTCTTACTGTCAGGAAGTTCTTCCTCATGTTTAGGTGGAATCTTCTTTCTTGTAGTTTGGATCCATTGCTCCGTGTCCGCTTCTCTGGAGCAGCAGAAAACAACCTTTCTCCCTCCTCTATGTGACATCCTTTTATATATTGGAACATGGCTATCATATCACCCCTTAGCCTCCTCTTCTCCAGGCTAAACATGCCCAGCTCCCTTAGCCGTTCCTCATAAGGCATCGTTTCCAGGCCTTTGACCATTTTGGTTGCCCTCCTCTGGACACGTTCCAGTTTGTCAGTGTCCTTCTTGAACTGTGGTGCCCAGAACTGGACACAGTACTCCAGGTGAGGTCTGACCAGAGCAGAATACAGTGGCACTATTACTTCCCTTGATCTAGATGCTATACTCCTATTGATGCAGCCCAGAATTGCATTGGCTTTTTTAGCTGCCACGTCACACTGTTGGCTCATGTCAAGTTTGTGGTCAACCAAGACTCCTAGATCCTTTTCACATGTACTGCTCTCAAGCCAGGTGTCACCCATCTTGTATTTGTGCCTCTCATGAGCTTTCATTTATTATTCATTATTTATTATTCATGGGCTCCCCCAATATTTTTTATAAGTCAGCGCCCCTGCTGGCACCCTCCTCCACCTTCTCAGCATAAGTGTCCCGATGGCATCAGGGGTGGTTTTAGGGTTGTTGTTCCCCAATCCCTTACCCAACAGACTGCTCCATTTCTGGGGCACAGAGCCTGTTTGCCCCCCAATTTGGTCCAAGACCAAAGCTGGCAAACCCTCAGGGTCCAGAAGTGCCAGGGACTCAGTGGTGGGGGCAGTGGGGGCCGCTTTGGCCCAGACTGGCCCCTGACTCTGAGATGCTCTTTCCTCCTGCAGGACCTCTGAGGATACGCCCTGGGGGAAAGTGGGGAGGCTCAAGAACTAGCGGCTAGCAGCATTTCCTTGCTGCTGGCCGTTGCCCGGAAATACCCCAACCTCAGAGTAAGTACCTTGCCTTCTTCTATTCATTTCTTTGGTTAATTTCACCCCCCCCCCAAGATCACACCCCCAAGTGATCTTTAGCGCAGATGATGTGGGGTGTGTCCCTGGGGCCCAGGATGAGGCCAGAGGCTTTTCCTGCCCCCTTTCCTGCTGCTGCTGCCCTTCCACCTCTGCCCAGGAGGCTGCTGGGCCCAGGGAGGTCCTCTGGAACAAGGGATTGGGCCCAAGACAGAGGGAGACCCGACCTTCCTGACTTGGCGCTGCTTCTGTGCTCTCTTGCTCTCATCTGACCCCGATTTCTCTTTCCTCTGCAGATGACAGTAGTTCAGCCGGACCTGGCTTGCTTCTGCCTGAAGCCGAAAGAAGGTACCGTATTTTTCGCTCGATAACACGCACCTGACCATAACACGCACATAGTTTTTAGAGGAGGAAAACAAGAAAAAAAATTCTGAATGAAACAGCGGATGTATCATTTTTGTGCTTCATGCTGTGGCCACAGACATGTGTTTTGACGGTGAGTTTGGGGTAGCCCAGTGCAAAAATCCTGAGAATCCATGTGGATCTGTGCTTTGTAACCACGTTTTTGCACCATTGTGGCACCAGGCGACAGTGGGTGCGTGATTTTTTTGGTGCAGGCTGTAGCCATGGACATGCTATGTGATCTGATGGTGAATTTGGGGTGACCCAATGCAAAGATCCTGAGGATCCATGTGCATCCGTGCTTTGTAACCACGTTTTAAGTGGGGAGGGAAGGAAAAACACAGAAGGGACAAGGAGCACGAGAGGAGTGTGCGGAGAAGCAGCTGGCTAACAATGCAGGAGAGGGGTTTAAGGGGAGGGAGGAAAGGAAGGCAAAAGATTTTTGCCTGATTTTTGCTCCTGTACTCGGGCCAGTCGGCTCCAGGGACCACACATTCGCTCAATAACATGCACAGACATTTCCCCTTACTATTTAGGAGAAAAAATGTGAGTGTTATAGAGAGAAAAATACAGTAAGCCCCACACCTTGGAGACAGCGACCTTTGACTAAAGGCCTGTGGGAAAATCTCATTTTCATTTTCATTTTCATTCTCTTCTCATTCTCATTCTCTTCCATCCAGATGACATCATCATTGAGGATTTATAGGTAGTGCGAACCTCGGGCTCCGATGGACACCCGAGAGAGGCCAACATCCAAATGCACTCTGCAGGTAAGACTTTCTCCAAAGCCCACCTGTAGTTAGAGATGCCCTGTTTCACCTGTGAGAGAAGCAGGCACTCCTGGCGTCCTGCTTACCTTTTTTCTCTTGCAGGTGACAGAACGATGCCGGCAAGACCTCCTGATCCATCTTTTCATGGGGGCAGAAGGGAAGCAGTGGCTGTGGGACCAGATCAGGTAGGGGGAAGCTGCCTTGTGGGGACAGAGGCCAAGGGGTGGAACGGTGTCATGGACTGGTTGGGCACAGAGGAATGGTGGGAGGAAGCAGCTGGAGAACCAGGAAGGGAAGACGTCTCAGAGCCCAGGGAGTGGAGGGGGCACAAGGAGCAGCAGTCAGAGGGAGAAGAGGCCGGGGAACCAGGGGAGGGGAGCCAATGTGTCTCAAACCCTCGGTGAGTGAGGGACTTTCCCCTGTGTCAGAAGACAGGCTCCGGCAGATGGAGCAGACGAGATCCAGAGGAAGCTGTTTGTGCACGTGCCGTAGAGGGAAGCGAGGGGCCGATGGGGCTCATCCCACCCCCAGAAGGGAGCCCATTGAGAACTCTGATTCTAAACCTCCGCTGCCTCGTGGGATGGTTTCAGGAGACGAAAAGGCTCCAGAGTAAACCGTACACAGATGCAGAGTGGAGTACCTAAGATGGTTGGGTGGCATTTTGTAGGCCTCCTTCTGGAAACTCCTGCAGCCCAGCTGGTGCCTTGTGCCTTGCTCTTCTTTCCTCTGGACCACCTCAGGGAGGCCGGGGGGGGGCGCATCTGGGCACAGGGTTGACACCTTTGTTTTGGCAAAAGGCAGGGCAGGGGACAGAGAGAGAGAGATCTGAAAATTGTTAACATTATTTTGCCTCCAAAGATCTCCCGGAATTTTGGGTTTTTCCGTTCCTTAGGATGTATGATCTACTCCCTGTGTAACTCCACGTGTCAAGAAGAAAAAGAACTGGAAGAGAATGGAATAAAAATAAACATTTTTAAATGGATTTTGAATAAATGCTGAAGAAATTGTTACCGTTTTGAATTTCATTGTGTTATTGTCTTCCATTCATCTGGACACTTTTGTTGTTGCAGCCTGAAATAGCATAAGCATTTTTTGCTGCTGCTGCATCACTCTCAGGTTGATCGTGTTAAGTCCACTAAGATCCCTAGATCCTTTTCCCTACCAGCAAACCAGTGTCCCATATCTTATCTTGGTGCAGCTGGTTCTTCCTGCCAAAGTGCAGAAGCTTAGATTGGCTACATGTCCTCTTTGCTCGCCTTCAGGGTGTGACCATGTCGCGGTCAGTGCTGTGGTAGCTCCGTGTGGCCTTCGCACAGTTCAGTGCAATCGCCTGGTGACCATCCAGTCCAGCTGGTGCCAG
Source organism: Podarcis bocagei (assembly GCF_964188305.1). Taxonomy (NCBI): domain Eukaryota; kingdom Metazoa; phylum Chordata; class Lepidosauria; order Squamata; family Lacertidae; genus Podarcis; species Podarcis bocagei. Next base: position 724,586 of record NC_138126.1, read on the forward strand.
GGACCTGAGACCTAAGATGTCTCCAGGACAGCAGACCTAAGATGTCTCCAGGAAATTCCTATAGACCTGTGAGCTCAGCTACTCAGCAGCCCCTCTGCCCGAGGGATAATCCCTGGCCTCCTGAGACCTGAGTGCCAGACAGGTAGCCATTCCAGAAATAACAAACCCAGATGAAGACCAAAGGGTGTGATTAACTTGGCTGGGAAACAGGGAAATGTACATATCTTTTTGTTCCACTTGATGGGCGTTTGGTGGAGGGCAAGGGGAACCATGGGGCAGGGTCCAGGATGCTCAGATTCCTGCCACCAGACCTCCCCTTTCATGATGTAACCATGATGTACTTGGGGGGGGTGTAACATGGGGATTAGCAGCTAATAAAAGTTTGGGGGCTCTTTTGTTCAGGGCTTCCATCTTGTTCCACCTGGTGGCAGGTGGGAGTCCTGTCCCGACAGTCTTCAATCAAGACCAAGCCTACTGGCTGCTGTTTTGCTCCTGTTTTCCTGGTTGGTGTCCTTGCTTTTTATCCAAGAGAGCCCTCGGATTTCTCCATTAACAAACCAGAGACTATTGAGAAGCAAAGCAGCTCGCAAGCCTGATCTTTATTGAACTGTTGCAACAGGGTGGTCCCCTCACACGCAGGAGAAGGAGGAGGACCCAGAACCCAGGTGTGTCGTGTGTCCACCCTTATATAGACATTTTAAATTGCCCACCCTGGAGTCCAAGACCACCCCCCAGATACATCATACCTACATCACAGAAATGGCAGTCTACAACAGAAATCTAAGTGCGTTGTTTATCTCCTGTCTGGCAGGTTACCTATTAATGCTCACTTGATTGGATTGCCTGGGGAGCCTGGCCAGTCTTTTGTAATGACACATACTTAGTTCCTGAGCCAGATCACAGGCTCACACCCTATTCAAACACAGACATACCCTTAAGACAGGATTGTGAACGAAAAGACAATGGGGAGGCTTTTCCATTTTCCCTCGACCTTGCAGAGAAAATTTGAGGTCAGTTTGGGAGTCAAAATGGTTCCAGGGTGGTCCTCCTGTGCTGCTCCAGACATGTGGTCCACACATCTATGTATGCGCTTGGTTGGTACATTTATGAACATTTATTATATATATGTAAGACACGTGGGCCCCTTCAGACCTCCAAGCCCTCGGGTGTTCAGAGGGTCTTCTGAGACCAAACAGAAAACCAAACAAAAAACATAGTGGCGAAACCCTGCAGATTTCACCAGCAATGGAAGGCAAGGCAGGAGACGCCCTGAAGGAATAATAATAATAATAATAATAATAATAATAATAATAATATCCTGTCCATCTGGCTGGAAAAGAAACCAGCCTGGGGAGCGAGAAGAGGCAGACTCTTCCCCCCGCCAAGTGTTGAGAGTGGTTAGAAGACCCTCTCCCACCAGCGCCCTCTGTACAAACTACAATTCCCAAATACAGATAGGTAGCCGTGTTGGTCTGCCATAGTCAAAATAAAAAAATTCCTTGCAGTAGCACCTTAAAGACCAACTAAGTTAGTTCTCGGTATGAGCTTTCGTGTGCATGCACACTTCTTCAGATACACTGAAACAGAAGTTGCCAGATCCTTCTATATAGTGAGAAGGTGGGGAGGGGTATTACTCAGAAGGGTGGTGGGAATGGGAGATTGGCAGATAGCTGAGATGAGCCTGTTGACGACTCTTAACGACTGCAATAGGTCTTACAGGAATCTTTGTAGGAATAGGTCTTACAGGAATCTTTGTCTTTGTTCAGACCAGGTCTCTCCATGGACATTGGATTCTTATCTCATTATACATGACTAAGCCATTTTTCACCTTCTCACCCCTTGCCTTTTCCTGTAAGACCTATTACAGTCGTTAAGAGTCGTCAACAGGCTCATCTCAGCTATCTGCCAATCTCCCATTCCCACCACCCTTCTGAGTAATACCCCTCCCCACCTTCTCACTATATAGAAGGATCTGGCAACTTCTATTTCAGTGTATCTGAAGAAGTGTGCATGCACACGAAAGCTCATACCAAGAACTAACTTAGTTGGTCTTTAAGGTGCTACTGGAAGGAATTTTTTTATTTTTACAATTCCCAAAGTTCCCTGGCAAGATTGGCAAAGCACTCCTGGAAGCGCAGCTTTGTGACTGGAAAGGGAGGTGGGGGTGTCTCCTAGCAACGCTCAGCACCCTGAACAAACTACGGTTCCCAGAATTATTTGGAGAAAGCCAGGTGCAGATGCAGCGCAGGTGGCGGCTGTGTGTGTGTGTGTGTGTGTCTCTGTGTGCGTTGTCTCTTTCCTTTCTTTTTGGAATACAGTGGTACCTCAGGTTACCGACGCAAATGATGAGCGGAGCTCCTGCAAACTCGCCCCCCTCCCTGGCTTGGCCGAGAGGAAGGGGGCAGGACCCTCTGCTCCCTGACTTGGGGGTCAGGGCAGGCAGCCCTGAGATTCTCCCTTCTCCCAATGCACCCCCCCCAGGGGGATGAGAGGGGAGGTTGCCAGGAGGGGAGACCCAGGCAGCTCTGGCCATAGCTGCCAACTAACCCTTTTCTTGCGAGGAATCCTATTCGGAATAAGGGAATTTCCCTTTCAAAAAGGGAAATGTTGACAGCTGTGGCGCAGGAGAGGGGCAGCCGGGACTGGGGAGGGGGGGTCTCTTGCTCTGGAGGACGGGGCCCCCCTCTCTCTCCCCTCTCCTCTCTGGACCCAAGGCGACCTGGAAGACAACAACGAGGACATGGGGGGGGAGCGGGGGGTAGAGGGGGGAGGGGGTTTCTGCAGAGGGTGGGGGTCCCTCCGTCAGGGATGCTGGAGCTGAGATTCCTGCCTGGCAGGGGGTGGACTGGATGACCCTCGGGGTCCCTTCCAGACTCTCCTACGTGAGGGGTCCCCTGCTTCTTGGGGGGGGGGTCTCCCAAATGAAGCATGGGGGGGGGCGATGCACGTGGTTCCTGCCTCGGAGGAGGAGGTTGCTCTCGGCTTGCCAAGGGTTAAAAGCAGCAGAGCTGGATTCCTAGAGAGGACCGGAAGTGGCGTCTTGGGGGGGCGAGGTCCTCCCTGGCCCAGGCCCCTCCCTCGCCGGCCCCCCTTCTGCCAGCGGAGGGTCTCCCTCTCTCGGGGTGAGTCTCGCCGTGGGGAGAAGGGGGGGCGGGGTGCAGGGGAGGGGGCGGGGGGCAGGTCAGATCCTGCGGGGGGGCCAAATCGGGGGGGAGGGGGCCAGGGCTCTGCCCCCTGGGGGAGGGGGGAGGCTGCAGATAAAGCCCCCTATGCTCATTAAAGAGGTGGGGGGGCGTATTCCTCCTCTTTGCCAGGTCCCTCCAGCATCGCTACTGTGTCTTTTCTTCTGGCAGATCCAGGAGACCAGGAGACAGCAGAAACGGCAACATTGTTAGCAGGGCAAATAGAGTAAGATCCATTATTCTTAATTGGATTAACTTTCTAACATTGCTCAGCTTTTTTCTTTCCTTAATCAAAAGGAAGCCTATTGGCTCACATGTTTTCTTCCTCAGTTGTCACTTTGGTCATTGATATGGATGTCAGAACGTATTTTGCATAGCAAACTATACAACACTCTATAGCAAACTATATCCGGTCTAGGGAACCAACCACTAACAGGACCTCCGTCTTGTCTCAATAAAGAGTTGAGGACGGGGGTATTCCTCCTCTTCACGAGGTTTCATATAGATGTTGAACAACCCCTCACTGAAGGCTCCACGGTGCTGACAAGCACTCCCCAAGCAACACCCTCTGGGAAACCTCATCCCAGTAGGACCTGGACCAGGGCAAAGGGGGGCCACCCACCCCTAACTGGGACAGGCGCTCCAGGAAGATGCCACAGGCGATGCTATCAAAAGCCACTGAGGGATTGAGGATAATTAAGAGGGACATGTTTCCCCTGTCTCTCTCTTGACAGAGGTCACCACACAGGGTGACCTGTATATTTCAAGGAAATCAGTTTCCTCTAAGGGTGGCCTTCGTCTGGTCCTTGACTACAAACTCCAGAACCTTCCTCAGGAAAGGGGGATTAGCAACTGGCCAGTAGTTAGTTCAATTTTCTGAGGATGAAGGCTTGTTCCATGAATGTTTTACTTCTCCTGGTGGTGTATCCATTTTACAACAGAGCAACACATTTGCTTTGTAGGATCTGCTGGCACCTCTGATTCGCACAGACAGAACGTGGCAGAAGATTCCTTCTGATTCCTTCTGATCTCTTGGAGGCTTCCTGAGAGCACAGATGGATGAGCAAGACTCAGCTGGTCCTGAAGCGGGAAGAGACCGTGATATGCAAACTGGGAGCAGCGGGGGATTCTGGGAAAACTCCATGCAAAGGTTCCTGGGTGAGGAGGACACTCTCTGCTCAGATGTGCAGAGCCAGCCGTTCAGGCAGTTCTGCTACCAGGAGGCCGAAGGACCCCGAGAAGTTTGCAGCCGGTTCTGCCAACTAGACCATCAGTGGCTGAAGCCAGAAAGGAACACGAAAGCTGAGATGGTGGACCTGGTGATCTTGGAGCAGTTCCTGGCTGTCCTTCCACCGGAGATGGAGCATTGGGTGAGGGAATGCGGAGCAGAGACCAGTTCCCAGGCAGTGGCCTTGGCTGAAGGTTTCCTCCTGAGTCAGGCAGAGGAGAGAAAGCAGGTGAGAGAGACTTTCCTCTGGATACTCCCAAGGGGCTCTGAACATCTCAAAATTCTCTAATAATGAACCATCCTTTTTTGGAATGTGCCCAAGGAATGAGATCTGATGCCACTAAAGTTTTTATTCTCTAATCCCTCATTTTCTCTTTTGAATCCTTGTTGTTCTTTCAGGGAAAGGATCTGTTAGCAGAAATGGGCCCCGATTCCTTTGAGGCAGAGAGGACTCCGTTGGACACCAGAGAGAGGCCGCTGGGTAAGGAAGAAGGACAATTATCACTGTAATATTTAGTGGATTTTGAAGCTAATAACTGGGTTCTTTTCATGTTTTGATGGGAGACGGATGAGACCAAGAGCCCAGAGGAGTGGAGACAGTATTTTGTACACAAATAGAATATGGGTTAAAGTGTTGAAATGCCCTTAGCAGGTGAGACTTTTTTCTGAGGCTCGTCTGTCGTTCGAGATGCACAGCTGAACCTCAGAGAGAACAATACGCTCTGGGTTTCCCAGTTAACTTTGTCTCTCGCAGGTGAGAGAACGATGGCAGCAAGACCTCCTCCTCCGTCTTTTCATGGTGGCGAAGGGGAAGCAGCGTCTGTGGAACCAGATCAGGTAGGGGGAAGGAGACTTGTGGGGAAGGAGGCCGAGGGGTGGGGCAGCCAGGGGGCCTTTGAGCCAAACACACCTCTCTCCTTTTCTTGGCTTCTGTCAAAGTGGCTCTTCACGATTTCCATACAAGTATTGAATTTTCTGGATGCAGCTGACAACCATAAAAAGGTGCCAGGATTCATCTAACTCAGCTGCACATTGTGGCGCTCCACCTATTTGCAGAAGGTGAATTCCTGTCGTTGGCCTCATTCTGTCTCGAGAGACAATGGAGTGCGCCTCCGGGGGTGAAGTCAAACTCTTGGAGAATCACAGCCTTCGCTGTGGCTGCAGAGACCAGTAAACTGACCTCCTTGGGGCACAAGGCCTGGGCTGCCCAGATGACGAAACCCCACTCTTGGCCTCTCTGACGTCATCCAAAGGAAAGCATACCTGGGCTGTAGGAGTTGCTGGAAGCAGGTGTAGAAGGCTCCATCCAACCGCCTTAGGGACTCCATTCCAGATTTGTGTTGGCTTCGCTCCGTAGCCTTTTCTTCTCCCAAAGATATCCCACAAGGCAGAGGAGGTTTAGGATCAAAGTTTTCCTTCTCTTAGTTGGGCTCCCTTACCAGGTGGATGAACCCCATCTGCTCCTCTCTTTCCTCAGAAGAACAGGGAGCAACCACCAATTTGACTGTGGGACCTACTCTGCTCAATGTGCTGAAACTAGTCTTAGCATGGACGGGGGAGTCCCTGACTCATTGAGGGTTTAAGACCCATTGGTTCCCTTCACCTGGTTTAGCTGGTCAGTCAAAGCCATTCCCAGGATTGTGGCTGCTGTCTCATGCTGACAGCTTCTAGGAGCCACAGGTGAGAGCGGAGTGCAGGATGGGGACCAAACATGGACAAACCATCCCAGAAGGAGCAGGATGTGTCCCCCACCACCCCACAAGGATGAATACTTATCATTTAAATACACAATAAAGGAGTTCCACTAAGATGTTAAAATAAGCATCCATATTTAACATGTGCGGAAAACAATCCCATTCAAACATGATCACAACAGAGCAATCTTTATGTTGTCTAAGAGGAGGACATTTCCCTCTTTCTTTTAGGGTCCGGTGTGCTTTGAAGATGTCGCTGTTCGTTTCACATACCAGGAATGGGCATTGCTGGATCCTGACCAGAGAGCTCTGCATAAGGAAGTCATGGAGGAGAATCGTGGGATCCTGGACTCTCTCCGTAAGGCTCCCTGTTGGATCATAATATCTGTTTTGAAATTCCATGTGTTGCTCTATGCGACAAACCGCCAATATTTTGATGCAGCTGAATGGAGGGGCATCAACTGTTTTCTCTGTGAACATTCTTCCTCCACTTATGCCTTTTTAAACAATGACCAAGCTGGTCTGAACTAACCAGGCCTTCTTAAATGTAGGCTTCACAGTGTGGTATTTATATGCACAGAAGTTGCCCCAGGTCGTTTGACTCTTCAATGTTCTTTGATTCAGAATATTACAGCTTATATATGCGATACATAACAAACATCTTACACTGATTTGCTTTACTTCGTTTCCCAATTTCCAGTTTAAGTATCCCGAACCTTACCCCATATTTTTACAGTTTTACCATTAACTATTAAAATTTCACCATCAACAGTTAAGATTTCTCATACCACCAATGAATTTTACATTGTGATGCATGGACATGCTCCTGAGTCAACCAGCCTCACTTCTGATTTCTCATCTGACAGACTCATTTCGTGTGGAATGAGATAACGGTATCTTCTGGCTTGGTTACGGTTTGATTGCTTACTTTGAGATTTCTTCACCTTTGGAGCTCTGCAAAACTTGGCTGTATGTCCCTCCTTATTACAGCTGCAAGATCGCAGCTGGCATTGGGGTTTAAACCACTGAGCCTCTTGGGCTTGCCAATCAGAAGGTCAGCAGTTTGAATCCCCACGACGGGGTGAGCTCCCATTGCTCTGTCCCAGCTCCTGCCAACCTAGCAGTTCGAAAGCACACCAGTTCAAGTAGATAAATAGGTACCACTGCAGCAGGAAGGTAAATGGTTTTCCGTGCGCTCTTGTTTCCATCACGGTGTCCTGTTGTACCAGAAGAGGTTTAGTCCTGCTGGCCACATGACCTGGACAAACGCCGGCTCCCTGGTCCTGAAAGCCAGATGAGTGCCGCAACCCCACAATCGCCTTTGACTGGACTTAACCGTCCAGGGGTCCTTTACGTTTGTCTTTATTACAGTTGTAGAAAATAATCTTCTTATGAATACTCTTGTTACTTCTCTGAGAAACGAAGCTTGAGTTAGAGAATCTGATTGAAGAATCTTCTCTTCTTTCATTGCATTCCTTTGTTAATTCAGAGTGTTAAATTTGGATTGCGGGGATTCAAACTGTTAGGAAATCAAGCCTTATCAAGAGAAACTGGCCACTCTCCAGGCACCCGGCTTGAATCCCGGTTGACCTCCCTGTCTGCATTCTCCGGCAGGATCCAGGCTAGGTCACGATCGGTGATCCTCCTCAAACGTGAGAAGAACACACCACTCTCCCCCCCCCCCCCAGGCAGGGGAAAGAGATAGACAGAAATGTATTTACATGCCTTTATTTCTGTCCTTGCAGCATTACAGAGAAACACGTCTGCTCTCTTCAAACTCCATCAGCAGAGAGAGAAACTCCACCTCCTGTACTTCCTGTACAGCTCAAATTACACTCTGAGCTAAATCCGGTGCTCAGCACTGTGAATAGACTGTCCCTCTGTTCCCACGGAACAGTCCCAACATTCCCATCATGTTTTGCTTTCCAGCTAGCTGCAGCTCGCTGCCGCATTGCATCCATATCGTAACACAAACTGCCAACCTTCTGATCGGCAAGTCCTAGGCTCTGTGGTGCAGCCCACAGCGCCACCCACGTCTCCTATTCCACTGTAAAATTTCCTCTAACCATCCTAAAAAAATCTTTCTTCTTTTTAAAAATTGTTTTTGAGAGAATAATTAAGAGAACGGTGGCATCAAGTGGTCAAAATATTACCATCAGCAGAGGCTTGACAACCATATGTCAGGAGTGCTCTGATGGTGTTTCCTGCTTGGCAGGGGGTTGGACTCGATGGCCCTTGTGGTCTCTTCCAACTCTATGATTCTGTGATTCTGTGATCAGTGTCTGAGGGAGAACCCTTTTTCTGCGGTGTTTATATGCATGGAGGCTGCCCCAGGTTGTCTGACCCGTTAAAAATATATAGCTCTTTTTCTCTCCTAGGAAAGACTGCGCAAGATTCTCTGTTTAGAGTTTAAGCAGAACACATTATATTACTTGATATACTAAGACACGTTTACATGTGCTTATAACCAGTTTTATATATATATATATATTGATTTTGATTATTTATACATTTATTCTATTCGTTATTCAAGACATAATAAGCTACACACAAAGCTCCAAAATAATTCAACATCAGATAATTCTGCTACATTAAGTCTTAAGAGTGACTTACATGTGCTTCTATCTATATGAGGCTTTATGGACTTATTCTGAGGCACATAGCAGCATAAAACAAGCAGCAGCTGCTCTCACAGAAAATCTCTCTCAGTCGACAGTTGAGAACAGACCTAACTGAAAAAAGGGCCTCCTGGAATCCCAGTCACCCTTTCCACAGGATTTTAGAGGCAACATTCACACACAGAGTTGTTAGGGAAGTTGAGGTAACTTCTGTCAGGTTTTAGGTTTTTGTTTTAGCCTCTGCCCATTTTTCAAAGAGAAGACTAAATGTTAGAGTTGGAGTAGATTTCATGATTGTGGCAAATCCATCCTAGAAAAGAGCCAGACTTTTTTAACCTCTGGTTCCCATAAATATGTCCGTCTGTACTGGGCCCGGGGGTACCCAGTGAAACGCAGTCCAGGACAGAATCCAAAGGTTCCGCTGTGAGTCAGTCCGACAGGGACAAGGCAGGAGACGAGGCAGGAAACCAGGCAAGGACAGGTACAGGATCTGACATACAGCAATGTTGCTCCCACAATCTGGGGTGGGGTCCAACAGCCTTTCATCTTTGTCAGGGTAGCAGCCGGTCCTGACCCCCTGGTGACTCACCTCCTTATCTCGCCCAAGGGTGAGCACTCCTCCTGCGAGTACTCGGGTCTCTCCTTCTCTCAGACCTTAGCCTCTGCAGCTCAGGAGATGCCGGTGGGTTACTAGACCCAGAGGCCGCCTCAGCCTCCCCTGACCAAACTGGTAGTGGAGCAGCTGTAAGTGATGGCCCAGCTGAAGGCAACGAGGGAATCCCTGCATCTGGAACCAGGGCAGACTCAAGCCCCTGACCTGGCGCAGCTGGTGTTTGTTGCATAGGAACCTGTGCAGACTGGGACTCTTCAGGATCAGGCCCCAGACTTGGTTCAGATGCTGCCTGAGGCAAAGGATCCAGTGCAGACTGAGACTCCTCTGGATCCAAGCCCGAGCCTGAGTCCCAGGCTATCACACTGTGAATGCTGTTCAACAAAGGTCATGACCTCTGTAGAAAGACCCCACATCTTCCAGTCTTTCTCTTTCACAAACATTCATTAGCATTGTCTAATAATTGGGGGCTATGTTTCTTCCTGAGGATCTAATTAGTTTCTCTCTTCGTTGTAGTTGGTGATGGATTGGAAATGAAGAATGGGGGAGACCACAACAGAATCCACACAGTGGAGAAGACATATCAAGATTGGAAGTGTGGAGAGAGCTTCAGTCAGAGCTCCCGTTCCCATAGAAGAAAGCACACTGGGAAGAAAGGCTATCAGTGCTCAGAATGTGGGAAGATCTTCACTCGTAGTGCCACTCTCACTTCCCATCAAAGAATTCATACTGGAGAGAAACCTTATCACTGCTTGGAATGCGGGAAGAACTTTAATACAATACCAAACTTCCATCGACATAAAAGTATTCACCGTGAGGAGAAATCATATCAGTGCTTGGAATGTGGAAAGGGATTCAGGTGGAAGAGTAGTCTTGATTCCCATCAAATAATTCATACAGGTGAGAATCCCTATCAATGCTTGGAATGTGGGAAGAACTTTAACAGAAGCACAAGCTTCCATCGACATCAAAGAATTCATCGCGCGGAGAAACCCTTTAAATGCCAAGAGTGTGGAAAGAGCTTCAGTCAGAGTACGAAATTCGTTGCCCATCAAAGAACTCACAGTGGGGAGAAACCCTATAAGTGCTTGGAATGTGGGAAGAGTTTCAGTCAGAGGGTGAATCTCACATCCCACCAAATAATTCATACAGGGGAGAAACCTTTTCAATGCCTTGAGTGTGGAAAGAGCTTTAGTCGCAGCTCCCATCTCACTTCCCATCAAATGATTCATACAGGGGAGAAACCATATAAGTGCTTAGAATGCGGGCAGAGCTTCATCCAGAAGGCAAGGCTCACTTCCCATCAAATAATTCACAGTGGGGAGATACCATTTCGATGTCCAGAATGTGGAAAGAGCTTCACAAGGAAGGAAGGTCTCATGCTCCATCAAAGAATTCATACAGGGCAGAAACCATTTCAGTGCTTGGAATGTGGAAAGAGCTTCAGTCGGAACTCCTATCTCACTTACCATCAAAGAATTCATACAGGAGAGAAACCATTTAAATGTCAAGAATGTGGAAAGAGCTTCAATCATAAGGTAAGTCTCACATCCCATCAGAGAATTCATACAGGGGAGAAACCATATCAGTGCTTGGAATGCGGAAAGAGCTTCAGTCACAGAGCCAATCTCACATCCCATCAAAGAATTCATACAGGGGAGAAACCCTATGAGTGCTTGGAATGTGGAAAGAGCTTCGGTCAGAGGGTGCAGCTCACTTCTCATCAAATAATTCATACAGGAGAGAAACCGTATGAGTGCTTGGAATGTGGACAGAGTTTCAGCCAGAAGGCGAGTCTCACTTCCCATCAAAAAATTCATACAGGGGAGAAACCTTATCAGTGCTTGGAATGTGGGAAGAGCTTCAGGACGACCAACCATCTCACTTCCCATCAGGTGATTCATACAGGGGAGAGACCATATAAGTGCTTGGAATGTGGAAAGAGCTTCAGTCACAACCACAATCTCACTTCCCATCAAAGAATCCATACTGGGGAGAGACCTTACCAGTGCTTGGAATGTGGAAAGAGCTTCAGTTGGAAAGAAGGTCTCAATTCCCATCAAATAATTCACAGCGGGGAGATACCATTTCGATGCCAAGAATGTGGAAAGACTTTCAGAAGGAGGGCAGGTCTCATGGTCCATCAAAAAACTCATACGGGGCACGAACCGTATTAGAAATGGGGAAACAGCTTCCCTTCCAAGAAGAGTCTAGCTTCCAATGAATAAATCCATACAGAGTGAAAGCAGATCAGTGCTTGAAATGTAGGAAAGGCTTTAATAAAAGCACACACTTCCATCAACATAACATTAGTCACCGAGGGCAGAAACTATTTCAGTGCCAAGAACATGGAGGGAGTTTCAGTCAGAAGGAAAATCTCACACCCAATCAAAAAACTCACAGCAGCGAGAAGCCATCTCAGCAAATGAAATGTGGAAAGAGATTGGTTAAGAGGGCCAGTGTCATCGCAATAGGTATATATAGGATTTAATTTGGGGAGACTTTGATTAGTATGCGGGCAAGGATTGGAAGAATGTTCTTGTCATTCAGCAACGCAGCAACAGAACTTGACCGGGGGGCATTTTTGTCAGTGTCTCACGTATATCCTCAAGCAGGTGACCTTTTCTTCTCGCCCAACTGAAGTGTGGAAGAAATAAGGAGTGTGTGTTGTGTTAGACTGGCATCCAGCACTCTTCCCTGTGCCTCTGAGCCTTTGGACTTCTCCCTGGCTCCAAGCAGAGTTTCGCAACAGCGGTATGTGCCCTGTGTGGGTGCAATAAATAACAGTCCGTACGCAAGCTTCTTTCTAATCTAAGTTTTAATTTATGTACAGCATAGCAAAATAAATCATCCAGGAGAAAGAGCAAACATCCTCCCGTTTGTCAGCGGGAAACGAAAGTAACTCACACACAAAGAAACATTCCGGTATGTGAACAAGCCACACCTCAGTAGGCAGGGATGATGCACAGAACTGTTTAACCCTGCAAGTTCTGATTTTCCTCACACACCCTCTTGTCCCGCATACTGAGGGAAACTGTAAGTGCAACCACTTACCCCAAAAACAACCCTTCACAGAACTCCCCATGACGCTGGAAGCTCAAGGGTTTAGTGAACCCATCTGCCAGGTTCTCCTGGCTTGGACAGTACTTCAGCCGCACCAAGCCTGCCTGGACACTTTGACACACATTCTGGAGACGTATGTCCAAATGTTTGGTTCTGGACTTGACTCAGACAGGGTTGGTTGCATTCCCAAACAGTAATAGGCAAGCAACAATCCCCACAGATCTCTTGGACCAAACACCGGTAGAACTCCAATTCCCTACACAAATCAGACAACACACCAAACTCAGCTTCAGTAGAGGAAAGCGCAATAAGACTTTGCTTTTGGGACTTCCACCCAACTAGAGATTCCCCAAACTTCACTACCATCCAAGACACCGAATTTCTGTCTCCAAGATTTGCCCAATCGCTGTCAGTCCAGCACGTGAGTCGTGCGTCACCATCAGCTGAAAACGTGAGGCAAAAATCTTTGGTATCCTGCAAATACCTTAGCACTCTCTTGATGCCAAGCCAGGCACTCACACTGGGCTTTGTAGCCACCCGGCTAAGCGGGTTCACAGCAAACGCTATGTCAGGTCTGCTCCACTGGGAGAGATACAGACTCCCAGCGCTCTTTGAACAACCAGGGTTTTGGAACTCAGAACGATCCCCAAGCTGACTGTCCTTCACGTAGCTCATCTCCATGGGCGTTTTGACCTTCACAGTCAGACATCCTGAACTTCTCAAGCAACTGCTCAATCTTGCCTTTCTGACTGAGCAAAAAACTTCTGTTCTCATACCTGTCTATCTGAACTCCTAGGTAAACCTTTACTGGACCAAGGTTTTTGAGCTTAAAATGTTTCCCAAGCTCTTTGGCAAAACCTTGCACCTGTTTCCCTGTCTGTGACACATGTATGATGTCATCCACAAACACCAAGACCAGCTCCTGTGTCTCTCCTGACCCCTTCAAGTACAGGCAGCTGTCTGCAAGACTTCTCTGGAAACCCATGCTTTCCAAAGCATCATTCATACACATGTTCCAATTTCTGGCTGTTTCTTTCAAGCCATAAATGTACTTGTGCAGTTTCCACACAACATCTGGCTCATTGCCCTCAAACCCTGGAGGAGGTAGCATGTACAGATCCTCCTTCAGGTCTGAGTTCAAATAAGCCACATCCACATCAAAGTGGTGCACTTGGTGCCCTCTTTGTGCAGCTACTGCTAAAAGCACGCGCAGAGTCTCACTCCGGGACGTAGGAGCATACACCTCGGTGTAATGCAGCCCCCTTCTCTGCGTGAGCCCTCTGGCTACAAGCCTCGCCTTGTACTGTGGTTCTCCAGACGCTGTGGGCTTAATCCTGTAAACCCAACGACAGCTCACGGCCTGCTTGCCCTCTGGCAGCTTCGTGGTGAACACACCTAGAGACCTCATTGACCTCAACTCCTTTCCCATTGCCTCTTGCCATTTCCTGGCTTCTGCTTCAGGCAATTGTTGAACTTCCTCAAAACTCTCTGGTTCGCACCGTGCCAAGCCAACCCACACACTAGTGACCTCAAACCTCTTGGGAGGTATCCCTTTAGCAGTGCGTGTGGAATGCCTGAGCACTACTTCAGGTGCCCCCTCTGACCCACTGGGGCCAGCTAGTGTGTCCAAGTCACCAGAAGACTCCCCCTCTGACTTACTGCGTCTTCTGAACTTCTGCACTGGACTGGTGGGAGATGAAGGCTCACTTTTTGGCTCTCTCTTGATAGCCTGCGGAGATGCCCTTCCCTGTTCCTGCTCCTGGTCAGAGACCTGATCCTCAGCAGCAGGTTCATTGTCAGTGTCAATCTCTCCCTCCTCAGCAGAATCAAACAGACTCTCTGAGAGAACGTCAGGATTCCCATGGATGCGTGTCCACCCACTCTGCTCACAGAACTCAGCACTCCTGCTGACTAGAACCCTTGACTGATCGCCTTCTGGATAGGCAAATCTCCACCCCTTTGTCCCAGGTTCGTACCCACAAAAGATAATTTCCTGGGACCTTGGGTCACCCTTCCTGCACTGGGCCATTGGCACAAGAACCCCAGCCTCACCCCCAAAACGCCAAAAATGCTGTCCCTCTTCCAGTCAATGGAGAGACAGCAGGTGGCAAGTTAAAAAGTGGTCAAAGAGTGCATAAAGCTTTTATACAACTGTAGGAAAGACATAAATGTGTGCATGGAGAAGACATGCAGAAGTCATGAATTTCTTCTCCTTGTCTACAGGGCAGTTGCTTCCTGACCCTTATCTTGAGCTCAGGCCAGGCGTAAGTGGTCTTGAGGTTGCAACTGGGGAAACATTTTGCTGTTTCAGCAACTCTGGATGCGTTGTGGTGGTGACTGTGGGAACGAAGTTATGCCAACCTGGTACTCAGCTGGGTGTGTGATGTGCCAACTTCTGGGTTATGGCTTTCAGGTATTGTCATGCCTCCCAGGTATCATTCCCCTCCCCCTTTGAAGGACGTACCAGTGTCAGTACCTGGACTGGTCTAAACGGAGGGTTTGGAGGGATATTCAACAATATGCGGAAGCAGATCCAATTCACAAGTAACAACAACCCTAGAATCATAGAATCATAGAGTTGGAAAAGACCACAAGGGCCATCGAGTCCAACCCCCTGCCAAGCAGGAAACACCATCAGAGCACTCCTGACATATGGTTGTCAAGCCTCTGCTTAAAGACCTCCAAAGTAGGAGACTCCACCACACTCCTTGGCAGCACCACACTCCTTGGCACCCTCTTGCTAGGCTTGTTAATGGTGCTTTAACCCTTTTTCGTGTTAGGACAAAAGAAGAGAGAGAAAAAGATTAATGGAAGGGGAGGAAAGATTAAAGGATTTCTGGCACTCTGTCCTGCAGGAAAAGACATTATTCACTCATTCAGATCCAAGTGTTCTCTAAACCAGTAAATCCAGATATTACAAGTTCCTTTTCTCTTTCACACGGAAACTCCACAAGAAATGGAAATGCTTAATAACTGTCAGTGATGATTTGTCTCTAATTAAGCATGTTAACTTTGCCATTTGAGCCAACCCCTATAGTTTCATCAGCCATTCCTGGGTCGGACTGTATCTTTGCATCTTTGTGTATATAGCAATTTCGCTGCTGTAATCCTATATTGAAGTAATCTTCCATAATCCTTTTCTAATTGTGTGTCCAAAAAGTGTCCTGGTTTCAACTGAATATTAACTTTTAAAATCTGCTGTATCGATGTATGTATTTGAATGCAATATATATTTTAGCCTTTTTACATGTCCGTCCAGCATGATAAAATGTCCCTTTGTGTTCTTGGCATTCCCAGCAAACATTTGAAACATCTTTGTACATTCTGAAAAGTTTTCCAGGAGTTAAATACCAGCGACATCACTTTAAGAAAAATCTCTTTGAGATCATAAGAAAATGTAAATTTTAACTCCTTAGTCCACATAGGTTCCCACTGTTCTTTCCGTATATTATAACCAGAGTTTGTGACCCTTTCTTTAATCATGCATTCTTTCACCTGTTCTTCAGTCTCAAATTTCAGCAATGGTTTATACATTTCACATCATTTGTGTACTGTGGAGTTTCAAAGTCTGTCCTTTCTTGCTCTATACCATAATTTTTTTTATCCAGTTTAATCCTCTCTACTAACCACAAATGAGGGAACCAATCAAGATTGTAACTGTCCATTATGAATTGCTCCCTTGCTTTCCTGTGAAAATCCTGTGAACTCAGTTCCGGCACCTCTTTTTCTGGAAACATAGCACAGGTAATGCCAAAATACAAAATACAGGTAATGCCCCTAAGGTTGAGCTCCTCTCTTACCTCCCAAGTCCCGCTCCACAAAATATAACCCATAACCTTTAAAAAGAATTAAATACAGATGATTGTGTATGCAGTCCAGTGAACAGTTGCAAGGATATCTTTTTGCAATGTCAACAGTCCCATCTGAAAGCAAGACCAGGACAGAGAACGGTCCTCAAAAGAACCACATGAAATCAATATTTCATAATTTCTTGAAAGGATGTAGCATTGCTCCAGAGACAGAGGCCACGACACTGGGCTTTGCTGCTTTCAAAGAGGAGTCTGTCAGATCACGGTCTCGGTGCCTGGACTGGGACACACGGCTTCTAAAATGGAATTAAACAACCATCGCAGAAATCTTATCACACCCTTTAACCTGCTTAGTTATAGGCAGCCCAGTTCTTTAGGTCAAGAAATCTGAAGTTGGGGGACCTGGAATGCCCCTGAGACTGTACACACCCTACATTTGAAGCAAACACACACGCACACACACACACCATAAAACACACCCATACTTGAATGTATTTTAAAGTTGTGTTTTTTAAAATGTTCCATTTATGTGTTATGTTCCTTTGGTGCAACTTTTTCAGGTTCCCTTTATAGATGGAGTGTTGCTACTTCCGTATCAAAGCATAATATATTTTAAGGTGTAATGTTAACGGTAGAATGCACCATTTGATCCACAGTGATCTGCACTGCTAAAGTATCATAAATGTCGTTTGTCTGGAGAATTCAAGGAGGCGGGGAAATTATTAACCTGCTTGCACGAGTTTAATGTTGTTTGGAGACCATAACTCCCAAGAATTTCATATTAGCTATGTGTTTGTGTGTGTTCAGCACACAGAATTGTAGGTGAGATTGAATAAAATGCATCCCAGGAAATTCACTTTGACTTATTATTCATTGTTTCGAATGTGAGTTCACTTACAGATGAGAATAGACCCAGTGCCGGATTTATGTACAGTGGTACCTCAGGTTACATACACTTCAGGTTACAGACTCCACTAACCCAGAAATAGTACCTCGGGTTAAGAACTTTGCTTCAGGATGAGAACAGAAATCATGCTCCAGTGGCACGGCAGCAGCAGGAGGCCCCATTAGCTAAAGTGGTGCTTCAGTTAAGAACAGCTTCAGGTTAAGAACGGACCTCCGGAACGAATTAAGTACTTAACCTGAGGTACCACTGTATAGGCTAAGTAGGCTGAAGTCTAGGGCCTCTAAATCTAGGGGGCCTCCCCAGCCCGCCCGCTCCCCAGCAGGCAGTCTTTCCTCTCCCCAAATTGCAAACCCAAGACAACTTGGGCCCAGCAACTCTGAGACTCCGGGCCAGCCAGTGTGGCCCAGTTGAAACTCTGGGGCACAACTTGAATTTTTTTGTGGGTTCACAGCCAAAGCCTGCAAGATCTTAGAGATATAAATCTGTGTGCTAGGTCATTTTCACGTCAGCAAAGCCCTTCAGAAATCAGGCCTGTTATTGAGTTCTTGTACAAGTTTGTACAGTTCAATTCTGGATTTTTGCAACCAATCTGTAACTAACTGTCTTATATGTTCAAATCTTTTCAATTTCAATTGTTGTTCTACTTCTATGAGGTTGCTCACTTACCTTTTGCATTAATTTTTTTTAGGGATATTGCTTCCACTGGGGGAAGTCATCATGGTGTCTTCTGTTCTAATAGGTTTTTATATTTTCCCCATACACCATAAATAGTTTTTCTTGCCAAATGGTTCCAAACTACTTTATGCCATTTGGTCTTTTCATACCATAAATATGCATGCCAACCAAATCTATTATCGTGACCCTCAAGGTCTAAAATATCTGTATTTCTTAAAAGTTATCCATTCCCTTAGCCAGCAGAGACAAGATGCCTCATAATATAATTTCAAATCCAGCAGAGATTATCTTTTGATCCATAAAGTGAAAGAGTTTTTTGTTGTTTTATGTTCCTTTGGTGCAACTTGATTTTCTGAGGTTCCATTTATAGATTGAGTGTAGTTACTTCTGTATCAAAGCATATCTTTTAAGATGTAATGTTAACAGTAGAATGCACCATTTGATCCACAGTGATCTGCACTGCTAAATTATAATAAATTTAGTTTGTCTGGGGAGTTCAGGAGACGGGGAAATCATTGCTTGTACGAGTTTAATGTTGTTTGGAGAATATAACCCAGTAATTTCATATTACCTGTGCTGGGCAAATGTGGGGACTGGCTCAATGGCTAAAAGGCAGACCGTGCTTGCAAGCTGAGACTGTCTGCACACAGACAGTTCCATGATTCTTTCCAACCCTACAGCTACATGATTCTTTCCACACTGGGAAAAGAAACACATTTTTTAAAAGTTATATTTTAATTATTTAATTTAATTATTTAATTATATTTTCACACACACACACACACACTCACACATTTCACAGATTTTACATTCATTTTGACATTTGAAAACTTGACTTCCTACCCCCTCCTTCTGAGTAAAACAACATTGGAATGGTGCAAATCCCTCCCTGGAGTTATTTTACATGAATTTCTAAAGGTTTTCACTACAAATGTGTCAAAAGTGGTTTCGATTGCCTGTTCTCACGTCCCCTTATTCCCAGTGGTGCTTCTGATTACCATACTTAGAGTCTGGCTTGAGAGCTGCAGTACTTGTGTAGCCCTCCTCAGGGGGGCGCAGTTCCGTAACTCCCAATGGATGGTATATCAGTAGCTGTCAACATAAGGGGACTTTATTGGCTGCTAGTATGACATTTTTACGGAGGAGACTCTTGAGAGTCCCATGGACTGCAAGAAGATCAAACCTCTCCATTCTTAAGGAAATCAGCCCTGAGTGCTCACTGGAAGGACAGATCGTGAAGCTGAGGCTCCAATACTTTGGCCACCTCATGAGAAGAGAAGACTCCCTGGAAAAGACCCTGATGTTGGGAAAGATGGAGGGCACAAGGAGAAGGGGACGACAGAGGACGAGATGGTGGGACAGTGTTCTCGAAGCGACCAGCATGAGTTTGACCAAACTGCAAGAGGCAGTGGAAGACAGGAGTGCCTGGCGTGCTCTGGTCCAGGAGGTCATGAAGAGTCGGACACGACCAAACAACAAGAACAGGTATGACAGTTATTTGAATGGTGCCTGGTGATTGGCCAGGTGTTTTATGAATGGAAAGGTCGGCACAAGCGCTCTACCCTTATTGACGGGTGAGGTATGGATAAGGAGAGAAAAAGGGACAGTATAGTCAAAGGGGTGCCCATGAGGTGCAGTTTAAGGCCCAGTATCCTGTTTAAGGAATGCCCATTTTTCCGGAGGAGCAAGGCTTTCCCGCGCTTCTCCTTTGAAAGTATCAGGACTCAATTCTCCATCCCTGGATTACTGCCCTTGATCGCCTCCTGCCTCCTATTGTGAGGCTAAATTCACACCATATGGAGGGAGAGGCAAGGAGTATGTGACCTCATGCTTAAGGGATTATGGAGGGAGCCCTGAATACCCCTCTTCCAGAGGAGTTATTAACCATTGGAACCAAGGAAATCAGTCAAACCGCTGAAATTTGGTGATTATTTGTGAAGAGCCTACCTTTTCTATACTGTATTGGATATTACAAGAAAGAAGATTCCACCTAAACATTAGGAAGAACTTCCTGACAGTAAGAGCTGTTTGACAGTGGAATTTGCTGCCAAGGAGTGTGGTGGAGTCTCCTACTTTGGAGGTCTTTAAGCAGAGGCTTGACAACCATATGTCAGGAGTGCTCTGATGGTGTTTCCTGCTTGGCAGGGGGTTGGACTCGATGGCCCTTGTGGTCTCTTCCAACTCTAGGATTCTATGATTCTATATGCAGAGGAAACAGAAAGATACATGTTGTTGTTGTTTAGTCGTGTCTGACTCTTCGTGACCCCCTGGACCAGAGCACGCCAGGCCCTCCTGTCTTCCACTGCCTCCCGCAGTTTGGTCCAACTCATGCTGGTAGCTTCGAGAACACGGTCCAACCATCTCATCCTCTTTTGCCCCCTTCTCATGACTTTAAAATTCTTATAACAGTTGCTATCGGATGGCCTCTCCGTCTCCTCTTTTCCAGGCTCAACATCCCTAGCTCCTTCCTTTGGCTTCTTCTCCCCTCCTGCTTCTGGCCTGGGGTGGGGGGAGTTCAAGTGTCTCCCAAATGAAGCTTCTCCCCATCAGTGGAAACAGGACAATGCACGCTATCTCCTTATTTCCACAGTTTTACAGGCAGCTTTTCTGAGCCTCTCTGCAGGTCTGGGGCTTTGTAAAAGGTGAAGCAGAGTGGTCGGGATCTTTGACCTGGCCTTAGTTCAAGGCTGGGGGGGGATTCGGGATTTTTGGGGAGTCGTCTAACTGCCATGGGGGGGAGAGAGCGGCAGGCGGGGGGGGGAGGGGGTTTCTGCCGAGGTTGGGGGTCCCTCCGTCAGGGATGCTGGAGCTGAGCTTCCTGCCTGGCAGGGGGTGGACTGGATGACCCTCGGGCTCCCTTCCAGCCTCTCCTACGTGAGGGGTCCCCTGCTTCTTGGTGGGGGGTGTCTCCCAAATGAAGCATCTCAGGGGGGGGGGGCGATGCACGTGTTTCCTTCCTTGGAGGAGGAGGTTGCTCTCGGCTTGCCAAGGGTTAAAAGCATCAGAGCTGGATTGCTAGAGAAGACCGGAAGTGGCGTCTTGGGGGGGGCGAGGTCCTCCCTGGTCCAGGCCCCGCCCTCGCCGGCCCCCCTTCTGCCAGCGGAGGGTCTCCCTCTCTCGGGGTGAGTCTCGCCGTGGGGAGAAGGGGGTGTCGGGGTCCAGGGGAGGGGGCGGGGGGGCTGGACAGATCCTGCGGGGGGGAGGCCCAAATCGGGGGTGGGGTGGGGGCCAGGGCTCTGCCCCCTGGGGGAGGGGGGAGGCTGCGGATAAAGCCCCTTATGCTCAATAAAGATTTGGGGGGGGGGTGGATATTCCTCCTCTTTGCCAGGTCCCTCCAGCATCGCTTCTGTGTCTTGTCTTCTGGCAGATCAAGGAGACCAGGAGACAGCAGAAACGGGAACATTGTTAGCAGGGCAAATAGAGCAAGATCCATTATTCTTATTGGATTAACTTTCTAACATTGCTCAGGGAAGCGTATTAGGCTCACATGTTTCCTCTGCGCCTAAATCGCCAGGTATCAGTTTGGTCATTTGTATCAATGTCAACCTCCAAGACATATTTTGTATAACAAACATTTATACTCTATCCCCCAAATGTGTTATTGCTGTTGCTAGTGGCTTGTGTAAATAAAGTATCTACCTATCTCTCTTAAAAACCCCCACAACAAGCCTGCGAGGCACGTCCGACGCCCAGGGCTCCCCTCCCACCAGAGTGAATTTGCCTTCAGCTGAGACCCCAAAGTGTCCCCCAAATCAGCCACTCTGGCGTAGGCCAGGTGACGGAAGTGGGATGAAGGGGGTGGTCCTGTGCTGGCAAGCAGAGCCTTCAGGCCACCCGGCTCCCAGTCTCTGGAAGGGGCTCCTAGCCCAGGGTTGGAGCATCTTCTGCACCATTCGCAGGGGGTCTCCCAGGGGGACTCACTCCAGGGTCACCCAGAGAGCTTGAAGACCGAGTGGGGATTTGAACCCTGATCTCCCTGGTCCTTGTCTGACACTACAGTTTTTTATTTGAGTTTCCATTGAAATGAGGCTGCATTTTAATGTTTTAATATTGTATTTTAATCTTGTTTTAAAGTTGTATTTCAATCAATTTGTTTTTATATCAGTTGTTAGCCATCCTGAGGCCGGTCTTGGCTGGGGAGGGCGGGGTATAAATAAAAATTATTATTATTATTATTATTATTATTATTATTATTATTACCACTACACCTGGAGTACTTCTGCTTTGGGGCAGCTATAAGACAGTTAATAAATACAGTGGATGCTCTGGTTGTGAACGTGATCCATGTGGGAGGCACGTTCGCAACCTGAAGTGCCACGCCTGCACACACACAGGTCGTAATTCAGCTCTTTTGCGCATGCACAAAGCGCAATTTAGTGCTTCTGCACATGCGTGAGCACCGAAACCCGGAAGTAACCTGTTCCGGTACTTCCGGGTTCGGCGCGGTGCGCAACCCAAAAACGTACAACCTGAAGCATCTGTAACCCAAGGTATGACTGTATGGGCATAGCAGCCAATTCCTATGCCATCAATGATGGGGAGCCACTGCAGAGAAGGCCCTCCAGGCATCACAAGGTGATCTCAGGGTCCAGGTACGTTCATATGGAAAGAGGCGGTCCTTGAGGCATTGTGGCCCTGAGCCGTCAAAACCAGCACTTTGAGCAAACTGGCTGCTGAATTCTGCACTGGCAGAAGTTTCCAAACCTTTCCCAGAGGCAGCCCTATGTACAATGCATTGCAGCAATCTAACCTTGAGGTTACCAGAGCATAGACAACAGTAGTCAGGATGTCCGGATAGGGGCGCAGCTGGGCCACCAGCTGAAGCTGGTGGAAGACACACCAGGCCACTGGGGCCAGCTGAGCCTCAAGGGATAGCAAAGGATCCAGGAGGACCCCCAAGCTATGAACCTGCTCCTTCAGAGGAAGGGTAACCCCAGCAAGAGCAAGCGACCTCCCAGCCATCTGGTCTAGGGAACCACTCACTAACATTGCCTCGGTCTTATCTAGATTGAGTTTCAGTTTGAGCTGGGTGTCATCAGACTCCAGATAACCCCACCCAGAGGTTTCATGTAGATGTTGAACAGCATAGGGGATAGGATTGAGCCCTGAGGAACCCCACATTGAAGGCTCCATGGGGCTTCCCAAGTAGTTCCCTCTGGGAACGTTCATCCCAGTAGAACCAGAACCACTGCAAAGGGGGGACACCCACCCCTAACTGGGACAGGCGCTCCAGGAAGATGCCACGGTCGATGGTATCAAAAGCCGCTGAGAGGTTGAGGAGAATTAACAGGGACATGTTTCCCCTGTCTCTCTCTTGACAGAGGTCACCATACAGGGTGACCAAAGCGATTTCTGTGTCAAAACCAGGCCTAAAGCACAACTGAAATGGATCTTGAAAACTGGCCAGTTTTTTTGAGCATGCAGGCTTTTTCAAGGAAGGCTTTACTTCTCCTGGTGGTTTATAATTTTACAACAAAGCAACACATTTCTGTTGTAGGATTTGTTGGCACCTCTGATTCGCACAGACAGAACGTGGCAGAAGATTCCTTCTGATCTCTTGGAGACTTCCTGAGAGCAGAGATGGATGAGCAAGACTCGGTTGGTCCTGAAGTGGGAAGAGACCATGATATGCAAACTGGGAGCAGCGGGGGATTATGGGAAAACTCCATGCAAAGGTTCCTGGGTGAGGAGGACATTCACCGCTCTGATGTACGGAGCCAGCAGTTCAGGCAGTTATGCAACCAGGAGTCCGAAGGACCCCGAGAGGTTTGCAGCCAGTTCTGCCAACTAGACCATCAGTGGCTGAAGCCAGAAAGACATACGAAAGCTGAGATGTTGGACCTGGTGATCTTGGAGCAGTTCCTGGCTGTCCTTCCCCTGGAGATGGAGAGCTGGGTGAGGGACTGTGGAGCGGAGACCACTTCCCAGGCGGTGGCCCTGGCCGAAGGTTTCCTCTTGAGTCAGGCAGAGGAGAGAATGCAGGTGGAGAAGCAGGTGAGAGAGACTTTCCTCTGGAAACTCCCAATGAGTTCCAAACAAGAGGGAGAGTATTCCAAAATGCCCTACTAATAGAAAGCATCCTAAAGTTTTTGCCTCTTCTGAATCTGTGTTGTTCTTTCAGGGAAAGGATCTGTTAGCAGAAATGGGTCTCGATTCCTCTGCAGCAGAAAGGACTCCGTTGGGCACCGGAGAGAGGCCAATGGGTAAGGAGGAAGGAGTTTTTGCTCTGTCATATTTAGTGGATTTTGAAACTAATAATTTTTTGGGGGGGGGGTTTCATGTTTTGGAGGGACAGAGGAGCGGGGACAGTGTTTTAACACAAATAAAATATGAAATGGATAGAAATGTCAAAATGCCCTTAGCAGGTGAGACTTTTTTCTGAGGGTCGTCTGTAGTTCGAGATGCACAGCTGAACCTCAGAGAGAACAATACACTCTGGGTTTCCCAGTTAACTTTGTCTCTCGCAGGTGAGAGAACGATGGCAGCAAGACCTCCTCCTCCGTCTTTTCATGGTGGCGAAGGGGAAGCAGCGGCTGTGGAACCAGATCAGGTAGGGGGAAGGAAACGTGTGGGGAAAGAGGCCGAGGGGTGGGGCAGCCAGGTGTTGTTGTTATTTAGTCATTTAGTCGTGCCTGACTCTTTGTGACCCCCTGGACCAGAGCACGCCAGGCCCTCCTGTCTTACACTGCCTCCCGCAGTTTGGTAAGACTCATGTTTGTAGCTTCGAGAACACCGTCCAACAATCTCGTCCTCCGTCGTCCCCTTCTCCTTGTGCCCTCCATCTTTCCCAACATCAGGGTCTTTTCCAGGGAGTCTTCTCTTCTCATGAGGTGGCCAAAGTACTGGAGCCTCAACTTCACGATCTGTCCTTCCGGTGAGCACTCAGGGCTGATCTCCTTAAGAATGAATATGTTTGATCTTCTTGCAGTCCATGGGACTCTCAAGAGTCTCCTCCAGCACCACAATTCAAAAGCATCAATTCTTCGGTGATCAGCCTTCTTGATGGTCCAGCTCTCACTTCCATACATCACTACTGGGAAAACCATGGCTTTTACTATACGGACCTTTGTTGGTAAGGTGACTCTGTGCCTAAACAAATCTCTCTCTTCCTCTTGGCTTCCGTCATGGTTGCCGTCAACAAAGGTTGAAACTAGTATTATTTGTCAGTAGCTGCAGTTTTATTCATATATTTAACAAAGAACGCTAATAGAAGCTTTTAAGCCAGTGTTTCTCAACATTGGGTCCCCATATGTTGTTGGGTTACAACTCCCATCATCCCTGATCTCTTGCCTTGCTAGCTAAGGGTGATGGGAGTTGTAGGCCAAAAATATCTGGGGACCCAAGGTTGAGAAAGGCCGTAATCTAAGCAGTTGACCAAGCATAAAAAGTGACCAGAATTCACCCAACGAGTCTCATCAGCTGCACATTGTGGTGTTTCACCATTTGCAGAAAGGTAAATTGCTGTTGTTGGGCTCCATCTGACTCAAGAGTCTGCTGTGGCTGCAGAGACTAGTAACTTGACCTCCTTGGGGTGCAAGCCTGGGCAGTGTGGATGGAGGTCCTGGGCTGTCCAGACGGCAAAAGCCCACTCTTGGGCTCTCTGACGTGGTCCAAAGGAAAGCAGAGCAAGAAGTTTGGCATCAGCTGAGCTGTAGGAGTTGCTGGAAGTAGGTGTACAAGGCTCTATCCAACTGCCTTAGGGACTACACTCCAGATTTGTGTTGGCTTCACTCCGTAGCCTTTTCTTCTTCCAAAGATATCTCACAAGGCAGAGGAGGTTTAGGATCAAAGTTTTCCTTCCCTCAGTTGGGTTCCCTTCCCAGGTGGATAATAATAATAATAATAATAATAATAATAATAATAATGATGATGATGATGATGATGATGATAATAATTTTTTATTTATACTCCACACTTCCCGGCTGCCCATCTGGTGATGTCCATGTGTAGAGTCGTCTCTTGTGTTGTTGGAAAAGAGTGTTTGTGATGACCAGCTTGTTCTCTTGACAGAACTCTATTAGCCTTTGACCTGCTTTGTTTTGAACTCCAAGGCCAAACTTGCCAGTTGTTCCTTTTATCTCTTGACTCCCTACTTTAGCATTCCAATCCCCTATAATGAGCAGAACATCCTTCTTTGGTGTCATTTCTAGAAGGTGCTGTAAGTCTTCATAGAACTGGTCAATTTCAGTTTCTTCAGCACCAGTGGTTGGTGCATAAACTTGGATTACTGTGATGTTAAAAGGTCTGCCTTGGATTCGTATCGAGATCATTCTATCATTTTTGAGATTGCATCCCAGTACAGCTTTTGCCACTCTTTTGTTGACTATGAGGGCCACTCCATTTCTTTGACGGGATTCTTGCCCACAGTAGTACATATGGTGGTCATCCGAACTGAATTTGCCCATTCCCGTCCATTTTAGTTCACTGATGCCCAGGATGTCAATATTTATTCTTGCCATCTCATTTTTGACCACCTCCAACTTACCCAGGTTCATGGTTCTTACATTCCAGGTTCCTATGCAATATTTTTCTTTACACCATTGGACTTTCCTTTCACTTCCAGGCATATCCGCAACTGAGCGTCCTTTTGGCTTTGGCCCAGCCGCTTCATCAGCTCTGAATCTACTTGTCCTTGTCCTCCGCTCTTCCTCAGTAGCATGTTGGACGCCTTCCGACCTGAGGGGCTCATCTTCCAGCGTCATAACTTTTATATGCCTGTTGTCTTTGTCCATGGAGTTTTCTTGGCAGGGATACTGGAGTGGCTTGCCGGTTCTTGCTCCAGGTGGATCACGTTTGGTCAAAACTCTCCACTATGACCTGTCCATCTTGGGTGCCCTGCACGACATAGCTCATAACTTCTCTGAGTTATTCAAGCCCCTTCGCCACGGCAAGGCAGTGATCCATGAAGGGGTCACCAGGGCTAGCTGGCTAAATTAGTCCTATTTGGGCCAGCAAGTTGGGGAGAATTAGTTGTGGGATCCCAGAGTGGGTAATCTTAATAAAAAGGGGAGGGGGAGGAAAGGAAGGGGAATAAAAGATCAGGCTAAGTTCAAATTGAAAGCCAGGCGGAATAGCTCTGTCTTACAGGCCCTGTGGAAGGAGGTTAAATCCTGCAGGGCCCTCATGGGACACAGCATTCCACCAGGTCGGAGCCATCACTGAGGCCGTGGCCCTGGTGAAGGATAATTTGACTTCCTTAGGGCCCAGGACTCTAAACTGATTATTCATGGACCTTAAGGTCCTCTGCAGGGCAGACCAGGAGAGACGGTCCCGTAAATACGAGGGCCCTAAGCCACAAAGGGCTTTAAAGGTCAAGACCAGCACCTTAAACCTGACCCGATACTCCACCGGGAGCCAGTGCAACTGGTAAAGCACTGGGTGAATATGCTCCCATGGAAGAACCTCGTGAGGAGCCTCGCTGCAGCATTCTGCACCCGCTGGAGTTTGTGGGACAGTTTCAAGGGCAGCCCTGTGTAGAGTGAATTACAGTAGTCAAGCCTGGAGGTGACCGCCGCGTGAATCACTGTGGCCAGGTCGGGGCGGGAAAGGTAAGGGACCAACTGCTTAATGCAGTGAAGGTGGAAAAATGTCGCCCCATCTGCTCCTCTCTTCCTCCTACAAACACATGCAGCAACCACCATCTTGACTTTGGGACCCACTCTTGGTCTCATCCACTCAGTCTCTTGAAGTCTGTCTTCACATGCAAGACACATTACTAACTTACTGAGGGTTGACTCTTCTCACCTGGTTTAGCCATCCAGTCAAAGCCGTTCCCAGATTGTGGCCGCTGTCTCATGCGGACAGCTTCTAGGAGCCACAGGTGAGAGCAGAGTGCAGGATGAGGATCAAAGGTGGACAAACTACCCCAGAAGGAGCAGGATGTGTCCCCCACCAAGGGTACTGTCACCCCACAAGGATGAATACCCATCATTAAAATACACAATAAAAGAATTCCACTGAGATGTTAAAATAAGCATCTATGTTTAACATGTGCACAAAACAATCCCATTCAAACATGATCACAACAAAGCAATGTGGAGTAGATCATCTTTATGTTAAAATAAAAAAAAATCCTTCCAGTAGCACCTTAAAGACCAACTAAGTTAGTTCTTGGTATGAGCTTATGTTGTCTAAGAGGAGAACATGTCCCTCATTCTTTTAGGGTCCGGTGAGCTTTGAAGATGTCGCTGTTCGTTTCACAGACGAGGAATGGGCATTGCTGGATCCTGACCAGAGAGCTCTGCATAAGGTCATCATGGAGGAGAATCGTGGGATCCTGCACTCTCTCCGTAAGGCTCCCTGTTGGATCATAATATCTGTTTTGAAATTCCATGCGTTGCTCTATGCGACGAACTGCCAATATTTTGATGCAGTTCAACAAGCATCTGGGATTCTAACATCCCCACCATGAACCCTGAATGGAGGGATTTACTCTGTTTGTTATTATTCTTCCTCCAGTTATCATCATCATCATCATTCCATGTCTATGTTGCGTTTCCACAGTTAAAACAAAGCTCAAGGCGGCTTACAATATGAAAAGATTTACAAAATTACAAATATATCAAAGTAATCATCAAAATAAATAAAGCACATGAAAAACTATGAAACTGAACAATTTAAACATAAAAATAAAACAGCAAAAACACCCAACAAATTTCCCCCCAAAATTCCCCAGTCCTTGCCGAGCAGCAGCCGCAGCAGCAGTTTTTATGAGGCCAGGAAGTTATGGCTTTTAAAACAGTGACCAGGGGGTCTGGACCAACCAGGTCTACTTAAATGCAGACTGTGGAGTTATATGGGAAGTTGAGGTAACTTCTGTCAGCTTATGAGGTTTTGTTTTTGCTTCTGCCCATTTTTGAAAGAGAAGACCGATGTTAGAGTTGGAGTGGATTTCATGATTGTAGCAAACTAAATCCGTCCTAGAAAAGAGCCAGACTTTTTGAACCTCTGGTTTCCATAAATACCGTATTTTTCGCTCCATAAGACACACTTTTTTCTTCCTAAAAAGTAAGGGGAAATGTCTGTGCGTCTTCTGGAGCGAATGCGTGGTCCCTGGAGCCGAATTGCCCAGGGGAGAAAAGCAGATCATGCTTTTTTTTTTTTAAGAGGGAAGTGGGTGTTGAAACAAAGCCGCTGAGCGGCAAGCAATCAGGAGCGAGATAAGGGATGCTAGCAATAAAGAAGGCTGCCTGGGAGGGGGGAGGTAATAGCCCATGGATCCTCAGGATTTTTGCATTGGGTCACCCCAAATTCACCATCAAATCACATAGCATTTCCATGGCTACAGCCTGCACCAAAAAAATCACGCACCCACTGTTGCGTGGGGCTGCAATGGCACAAAAACATGGTTACAAAGCATGGATCCACATGGATTCTCAGGATTTTTGCATTGGGCTACTCCAAACTCACCATCAAATCACATGTCTGTGGCCAAAACACGAACCACAAAAATCATACATCCACTGTTTCATTCCGAATATTTTTTTTCTTGTATTCCTCCTCTAAAAACTAGGTGCATCTTATGGTCAGGTGCGTCTTATGGAGCAAAAAACGTATGTCCAAGAATGCTGTTCAATAAAGGACATGACCTCTGTAGAAAGACCTCACGTCTTCCGTTCTTCCTGTTTCACAAAAGTTCATTGTTGCTGTTGTTTAGTAGTTTAGTAGTGTCTGACTCTTCGATTCAACTAAATGACTAAACAACAACAATGAACTTTTGTGAAACAGGAAGAACATTGTTTAATAATTGGGGACTCCGTTTCTTCCTGAGGATCTAATTAGATTCTCTCATCATTGTAGGTGGTGATGGATTGGAAATGAAGAATGGAGACCACAACAGAATCCACACAGTGGAGAAGCCATATCAAGATTGGGAGTGTGGAGAGAGCTCCAGTCAGAGCTCCTGTTCCCATCGAAGAACTCACAGTGGGAAGAAAGGCTATCAGTGCTCAGAATGTGGGAAGAGCTTCAGTCACAGCGCCACTCTCACTTCTCATCAAAGAATTCATACAGGAGAGAAACCCTATAAGTGCTTGGAATGTGGGACTAGCTTCCGTCAGAGGACCAACCTAAAGACCCATCAAAGAATTCATACAGGAGAGAAACCATATCAGTGCTTGGAATGTGGAAAGAGCTTTAATACAAGCACAAATTTTCATCGACATCAAAGTATTCATCTTGGGGAGAAACCATTTAAATGCCAAGAGTGTGGAAAGAGCTTCAGTCGGAGTGCCCATCTCATGGGCCATCAAATTATTCATACAGGGAAGAAACCGTATCAATGTCTGGAATGTGGAAAGAGTTTCAGTCACAGCGCTACTCTCTCTTCCCATCAAAGAATTCATACAGGAGAGAAACCCTATAAGTGCTTAGAATGTGGAAAGAGCTTTAATACAAGCACAAACGTTCATCGACATCAAAGTATTCATCGTGGGGAGAAACCATTTAAATGCCAAGAGTGTGGAAAGAGCTTCAGTCAAAGTACAAAATTCACGGCCCATCAAAGAACTCACAGTGGGGAGAAACCCTATTGTTGCTTAGAATGTGGTAAGAGTTTCAGTGTAAGCACCTATCTCACTTCCCATCAAAGAATTCATACAGGGGAGAAACCCTATCAGTGCTTGGAATGTGGAAAGAGCTTCAGTCACAGGGCCCATCTCACCGTCCACCAAATAATTCATACAGGTGATAAACCATATCAGTGTTTAGAATGCAGAAAGAGCTTCAGTCAGAAGGCCCATCTCACAGCCCACCAAATAATTCACACAGGGGAGAAGCCCTATCAATGCTTGGAATGTGGAAAGAACTTTAGTCGGAAGGAGAGTCTCACTTCCCATCGAAGAATTCACACAGGGGAGAAACCCTATCAGTGCTTGGAATGCGGAAAGAAATTCCATCAGAAGGAAACTCTCAATTCCCATCAAAAAATTCATACAAAGGAGAAACCTTATCAGTGCTTTGAATGTGGAAAGAGCTTCAAGTTCAAGAGGAGTCTCACATCCCATCAGAGAATTCATACGGGGGAGAAACCGTATCAGTGCTTGGAATGTGGACAGAGCTTCAGTCAGAGGACAATTCTCACTTCCCATCAGAGAATTCATACGGGGGAGAAACCGTATCAGTGCTTGGAATGTGGACAGAGCTTCAGCCAGAAGGTAAGTCTCACTTCACATCAACTAATTCACAGTGGAGAGAAACCATTTCGATGCCCAGAGTGTGGAAAGAGCTTCACGCAGAGGACAGGTCTTATGCTCCATCAAAGAATTCATACAGGGCAAAAAACATTTCAATGCTTGGAATGTGGAAAGAGGTTCCGTCGGAACTCCCATCTCACTTCCCATCAAATAATTCATACAGGAGAGAAACCATTTAAATGTGAAGAATGCGGAAAGAGCTTCAGTCATAAGGTCAGTCTCACTTACCATCAGAGAGTTCATACAGGGGAGAAACCCTACCAGTGTTTGGAATGTGGGAAGAGCTTCAATCAGAGAGCCGGTCTCACTTCCCATCAAAAAATTCATACAGGGGAGAAACCACATCAGTGCTTGGAATGTGGGAAGAGCTTCAGTCATAGGGCCAATCTCACTTCTCACCAAATGATTCATACAGGGGAGAAACCATATCAGTGCTCAGAGTGTGGAAAGAGCTTCCGTCAGGGGGCAAAGCTCATTTCTCATCAAATAATTCATACAGGAGAAAAACCATATGAGTGCTTGGAATGTGGACAGAGTTTCAGCCAGAAGGGGAGTCTCACTTACCATCAGAAAATTCATACAGGGGAGAAACCATATCAATGCTCGGAATGTGCAAAGAGTTTTAATAAAATCACAAACCTTCGTCAACATCAGAGAATTCACAGTGGGGAGAGACCCTATCAGTGCTCCGAATGTGGAAAGAGCTTCAGTCAGAGCTCCCATCTAACTTCCCATCAGATGATTCATACAGGGGAGAAACCCTATCAGTGCTCGGAATGTGGGAAAAGCTTCATTCAGAGCACCCAACTCACTTCCCATCAAAGAATTCATACAGGGGAGAAACCATATCAGTGCCTGGAATGTGGGAAAAGCTTCAGTTGGAAAGAAGGTCTCACTTCTCATCAAATAATTCACAGTGGGGAGATACCATTTCAATGCCAAGAGTGTGGAAAGAGCTTCACAAGGAGGGCAGGTCTCACTTTGCATCAAAGAATTCATACAGGGCAGAAACCCTATCAGTGCTTGGAATGTGGAAAGAGCTTCAGTCGGAAGGATAGTCTCAATTTACATGCAAGAACTCACACGGGGAGGAAACATTTTAATGCTAGAAATGTGGAAACAGCTTCACCTTCAACTGGAATCTAGCTCCCCATCAAACAATCCATACAAAGCATATCAGGGCTGAAAATGTAGGGAAGACTAATAAAGATCCATACTTCCATCAACAGCACAGTGGGTAATTGGGGGAGAAAGTATTTCATTGCTGTCAGGGGTTCAGAAGCAGAGACGCAGAGAAGGGAGGAGACAGAGAGCGAGGGGGAGGAATACGAAGGAAAGATGAGTGGGGATGACGAACCGAGATCGCCGAGCTTATCCAGTGAGTCCGAGGATTCCCAGAAGGGAGCGCCAGCAGTCAGAGCAAGGGGGGAAAGCAGGGGGACACCCCAGGAAGAAGGGTCCAGAGAGGAATCAGAGAGCAGCAGTTGGAGATCGGGACCCACGTACCCAGACGGGAACAGCGGGGAGAAAGGGGACCAGATATCGGGTTCCGGAGGCTTTCAGAAGGAGGGAGGGCATGAGTCAGGAGTAGTCACGCCCACCTCGGGGAGCGACGAAACGATCAAGAGGAAGGTTGAGAGTTGGGCGCGCGCGCCAAGTTCAAATGTAGCGGAAGCTGGCGCAGTAAGCAGCCCAGAGAGTGAACCAGGTCCCAAAGCCCGCCGCAAGGAGGCGGGAGGGTCAGGGGGGTCCGCGTCAGAAGAGAGTAGGAAAGAGGAGACCCCGGGGGGCAGAAGGACCCAGAGACGGAGGGAAAGGCGCAGGAGGTGGAGCAAGGCTAGGGTATTAAGCTGGTGTGCTAGAGGCGGAGACTCAGACGGGTCTTCGCCGGTCTGACCTAGAAGAAGTAGGGCTGCATATTGCAGTTTGGAAATGGAAGCTGTAATCCAATAAAGACTCTTTTAACCTGAACGCTGGCTAACGTGGTCCTATGTGAGCTGGGACTGAGTGGCAGCCCTGACAGTAAGACCCGTCTCTTTTAAGCTTCGGACACCTGATACCTCGCAGCGGAGGCAGAAGCAGCGAGAGGAGGAAATTGGTGTTTGGGAGCGAGCTCACAACGGTTGGCAGAGATGACGGAAGCAGAGAAAATTTCAGCGCTGCAACAGGCAGTGACCCAATTGAACGCGGAGGTACAGGCATCCAAGAAAAGGGAGGAGGATGCGGCAGCCGCCTACAGAGATCTCCACGCCAGGTTTGAAGCATTGGTTAAGCATGGGCAGCCAGGACCCAGACCGGAGGGGGTTGGGTTGGCACGGAGAGCAGGAGGGCTTGTGGCTCACTTCGATGGGAATTTACAACAGTACCCCAATTTTCGAGCAGACGTAATGTGTGCACTGCAACTGCTGGCGAAAGACTTTAGGGATGAGGAAGAGAAAGTGGGGTTTATACTATCCCATTTGCATGGGGATGCTAAAGCGTGGCTACGCAATTTGTGGAGGGATAAAGATCCGGCGCTTCAGAATGCAGATGCCTTTATCAAAGCGATGGATGCGTGCTTTTTATCTACCATTGACGTGGATCTTGCCCGACGGGAGATTCATGGACTGAAACAAGGGAGGGCGAGCGTACGCCAGTATCACGCCCGCTTTTTTGCGCTGGTCAGTGCCTTGGAATGGGACCGGGATTCGCCCCCAGTCAGAGACCTCTTCTGGGAGGGATTAAGCAGTGCTGTTAAAGACGAAATTGCGAGGGGGGAGAGGCCCCGGAGCACGCAGGAGGTGGTCCAAAGGGCGCTGACTGTGGGGGTGAGGCTGGAAGAACGTCCGTGGTGCAGAGACGAAGGACGTGGAGGGCGCGAAGCAGCGAGAAGTTTCTCTTTCGTTCCCAGGGACGCTACGCGTGCGCAATCTACACCTCCGCCAGGAGGGGGAGTGGAACCTATGGAGGTGGGAGGAGCCAGGGCTCAGTCAGCTACCAGAGCCCCTGCACCGGCGGCAGTCAAGACTAAACCTCCTAGAGGGACCAGGAAGTGTTATATATGCGACAGCTCTCAACACTTGGCGAAAGAGTGTCCCCAGAGGAGCTCCAAGCACACTGCAGCCTCCGCAACGGTGAAAGCGGCCACGCAACACAGCGAACACCAGCAGGGAAACGACGATGTCTGGCTGGAGACAGAGGCACTGGGGCCCAGCCAGACGCATCACTGAAGCAGTCCCCAGCGATCTTGCAACCCACAGACCCCCTCCCACCCAAACCAGTAGTGCAACTCACAGCATCTCTCCAGCTGCCCGATGGCGTCACTATCGAAGTCCCGCTTTCTGTGGATTCTGGAAGCAACGCAGACTTTATAGCACAGGATTTTGTGGAGCAGCACGCTATACAGCTATTGCCGGCCACTCTGCCCCTGCAAGTCGTCACAGTGGATGGCAGAGAGTTGCTGGGGGGGCAGGTGGTGAAGCAAACGCCGCCAATGGTGATGCGCCTTGGCAACCACAGGGAAGTCATCAGTTTTAACGTCACACGACTGTCGGACACACCCATTGTGTTGGGCATGAGTTGGCTGGACAGGCACAGTCCGACACTGGCTTGGTACCAGCGACAGCTGATCTTCGGCTCCTCTTACTGCGCAGAACACTGCATCCTGCCCGGACAGGAGGGAGAGGAGGAGGAATCACAACTGCAGTTGGGAACGTTGCAAGCAGTCCCCCACAAATACGCAGACTTTCTGGAGGTCTTCTGCGAGAAGGAGGCAGACAAGTTACCACCGCACAGGCAATATGACTGCAAGATTGACCTCCTACCAGGGGCGACGCTACCGAAGGGGAGGCTGTATTCCATGTCTGAGGATGAACTACAGGAACTCAAACAGTTCATAGATCACAATTTGGAGCGCGGTTTCATCCGGGAGTCCAGGGCAGTAGGGGGCAGTCCTGTTTTCTTTGTGAAGAAGAAGGACACGCCCCAAAAGAGGCTGGTGGTGGATTTTCGCCTCTTGAACAAGATGACCAAGCCCTCTGATTTCCCCATGCCCAGGATTGACGACCTACTGGCGACGGTGCGCAAGGGACGCGTGTTTACCAAGTTGGACCTGCGAGGGGCGTACAATCTCATCCGCATGAGGGAGGGCGATGAGTGGAAGACAGCCATGTTCACGCCTCTGGGCACCTACGAGTACAGAGTGATGCCGTTTGGATTGCAAAACGGTTCTCACTGTTTTCAAGCTTTCATGCATCATGTGTTGGCGGGACTCCTCTACAAGAAGTGCGTCTGCTTTCTGGATGACATCCTGATATTCTCCGAGTCGCAGCAAGCGCATGACCAAGACGTTCGGGAGGTGCTGGAGAGGTTGCAGCAGCATAGACTGTACGCCAAACTGGAGAAGTGCCAGTTCGACACGACGGAGGTGGATTTCTTGGGTTACAAGTTGTCGGACAAGGGGCTAGCCATGGACAGCGCCAAGGTGCGAGCGGTGTTGGATTGGAAGAGCCCGCGCAACCGGAAGGAGGTCCAGCGGTTTGTCGGCTTCGCCAACTTCTATCGCAAGTTTATCAAAGGGTTCGCGATGCAGACGGCGGCTATTACGGACACGCTAAGCTCCAAGAAAAAGAAATTCATCTGGACGGAGCAGGCAGAGCAGTCCTTTCAGGCACTCAAGCGTCTCTTCGCGTCGGAAGAGCAACTGCTGCATATCGACCCCAGCAGACCGATGCGGGTAGAGACAGACGCGTCCGATAGAGCAGTGGGAGCTGTCCTGCTGCAGAGGGACCCACAGGGGGTCTGGAGGCCGGGAGCGTTCTACTCCAGAAAGCTCAGCAAGTCGGAGCAGAACTACACCATCTGGGACAGGGAGTTGCTTGCCATTCATGCAGCATTCAAAGCATGGAGGCACTTCCTGATCGGCGCCA
Organism: Podarcis bocagei; assembly: GCF_964188305.1. NCBI lineage: Eukaryota > Metazoa > Chordata > Lepidosauria > Squamata > Lacertidae > Podarcis > Podarcis bocagei. The sequence continues at coordinate 760,472 of NC_138126.1, forward strand.
AGCACACGGTGCAGGTCTGCACGGACCACAAGAATCTGGAGCACTGGCGCACGGCGAAGTTCCTGAACCAGAGGCAGATACGTTGGGCGGAGTTCTTTGCTGACTTCGATTTCCGAATAGAGTACGTCCCAGGCGACACCAACATCATGGCGGATGCACTGTCCCGAAAACCGCAATACCTCGAAGAGGCGACGCCAGCGGCAGCCATGCACATCTTCGCGCCAACAGCGTGGGCGTGCGCTTCAGCCACAGTAGACCTGGAGGCGGTGCGGCGGGCGTTGCAGGACGACTCATTCGCGCAGGCGAAGATGGCCGAGGTGCACAAGGGCACGGCGAAGAGCGACGAGTTCCAGATACGGGACGGCTTGCTCTTACGTAAAGGGGCCATCTACGTGCCTGGAGATGAACTTCGCGCCAAGGTACTGCAGCAGTTGCACGACGCACCCACGGCCGGGCACTTTGGCACGGAAAAAACGGTGGAATTAGTCGCAAGGGACTTTTGGTGGCCCAGACTGAGAGGGGAAGTCGCGGACTACGTCGCGAGGTGCGACACCTGCCAGAGGGCCAAGCCGGTGCACAAACCACCGGCGGGACTGCTCGAACCGCTGCAAACGCCGTTTGAACCGTGGGAGAGGGTGGCCCTGGACTTTGTCACGGATCTACCCAGCTCGAGAGGCAAGACGGCTGTACTAGTGGTGGTGGACTTGTTCACCAAGATGGCACACTTCATACCGTGTGCGAAGGTGGCCACGGCAGAACAAACAGCCAAACTGTTCATAGATCACGTGTTCAAAGTGCACGGGCTGCCGCGGTCTATACTGTCCGACCGCGGTCGCCAGTTCATCTCGAATTTCTGGCAGAAGCTGATGGGCTTCCTGAACGTCAAAATCAACCTGACATCAGCGAGACACCCGCAGACCAACGGGCAAGCGGAGAGGGTCAATGCCATCATGCAGCAGTACCTGAGATGCTATGCCAATCAACAGCCTGCGACGTGGGTGGATTACCTGCCGCTCGCCGAATTCGCCTACAACAACACGAAGCACGTGTCCACAGGGGTGACACCGTTCTTCGCCAACAATGGGAGGAATCCCAGAACCTTCCCGGGACTGGACAGAGTGGGGAAAGGGGAACCGCAGACGGCGGACGCTTTCGTGTCTGAGTTGCAGGAGGTCCACGATCAACTCCGACGGCAGCTGGAGCTAGCGAAGCACGCATACAAGGTGCAAGCGGACAAGCACAGGCGGGTTGGCGAAGAGATCTGAGTGGGAGACTGGGTCTGGTTGGCAGCCCACGCAGTGCCGACCAGATCGTTAGCCAAAAAGAAGTTGGGGCACAAGCAACTCGGTCCATACCAAGTCGAAGCGCAGATCAACCCAGTAGCTTTCAGGCTGGTGCTACCGGAGGGTTCCAGGATGCATCCGGTGTTCCACAGGTCGGTGCTCACTCCCTACAGGACACCTCACAGGTTCCAGGAACCAGGAACAGCACCGAGTCCGTCTCAGGAGCGGTCGGAGGCGGGAAGATTGCCACAGCAGGACCCCATCAACGAAGTCACGGAGATTTTGGACTCCAGATGGGGGGAAGACGGAGTGGAATACCTCCTAGCCAGGGAGGGCACCCGGGCTAGTGCTAATAGCTGGGTGCCAGACTACGCTTTGGAGGAACCCCTGCTCAAGGACGAGTTTCATGCCCTTTTCCCACACAGACCCATGCCAGCAGGCTTCTTCGACGACTGGTTGTTCACGCCCACACTTTCCTCCAGCACGTTCCATGGCTTCGACTCAGACGGGGAGCCCGCACAGCGCACACATTCCCCAGAGGGGTCACCGGAGGGTTCGGCGTCCGACACCTCGTATTGGTGGGACGATCGGCCAGAGGAGCAGTGGCGCCGGAGGTGGCTGGAGATGCCAGGTCAAGCGACCGACGCAGAGACTGACATGGACGTGTGCGGGGAGGATCTCGGTTTCGAGCACGGCGGCACTGAAATGGAGGCGGAGCAGCTCACCGTTGACGAACGCGAGGAGGAAGACTCGGAGGTCTTCAGTTGGCGGCCAGCAACGAGGAGCGAACTGTATCCGGCATTCACTCCTGTGATGATGGAGCACCCTGCAACCACCCTTGAAAGTGGGGAGGGGGGAAGGGGGGGCTTCGAGGGGGGGATGGATGTCAGGGGTTCAGAAGCAGAGACGCAGAGAAGGGAGGAGACAGAGAGCGAGGGGGAGGAATACGAAGGAAAGATGAGTGGGGATGACGAACCGAGATCGCCGAGCTTATCCAGTGAGTCCGAGGATTCCCAGAAGGGAGCGCCAGCAGTCAGAGCAAGGGGGGAAAGCAGGGGGACACCCCAGGAAGAAGGGTCCAGAGAGGAATCAGAGAGCAGCAGTTGGAGATCGGGACCCACGTACCCAGCCGGGAGCAGCGGGGAGAAAGGGGACCAGATATCGGGTTCCGGAGGCTTTCAGAAGGAGGGAGGGCATGAGTCAGGAGTAGTCACGCCCACCTCGGGGAGCGACGAAACGATCAAGAGGAAGGTTGAGAGTTGGGCGCGTGCGCCAAGTTCAAATGTAGCGGAAGCTGGCGCAGTAAGCAGCCCAGAGAGTGAACCAGGTCCCAAAGCCCGCCGCAAGGAGGCGGGAGGGTCAGGGGGGTCCGCGTCAGAAGAGAGTAGGAAGGAAGAGACCCAGGGGGGCAGAAGGACCCAGAGACGGAAGGAAAGGCACAGGAGGTGGAGCAAGGCTAGGGTATTAAGCTGGTGCGCTAGAGGCGGAGACTCAGACGGGTCTTCGTCGTTCTGACCTAGAAGAAGTAGGGCTGCACATTGCAGTTTGGAAATGGAACCTGTAATCCAATAAAGACTCTTTTAACCTGAACGCTGGCTAACGTGGTCCTATGTGAGCTGGGACTGAGTGGCAGCCCTGACAATTGCCAAGAAGGTGGAAAGAGTTTAAGTCAGAGGAAAAATCTCACACCCAATCAAAAGACTCACGGCAGGGCAAAGCTATATTAGTGCATGGAATGTGGAAAGAGCTTTAGTAAAGGCGCCGGTGTCACATCCCAGCAATCAATTTACAGTGAATAGAAACATAGTAATGGGTGTGTATTATTTTAAGGGAGACTTTGATTTTTACAGGGGCAACAATTGGAACAATGCTCTTCTCATTCAGCAACCCAGCACCAGATCTTGACTAGGGGCACATTTTTGTCAGTGTCTCGCATATATTCCCCAAGTAGGTGACCTTGTTCTGCTTCTTCCCCAGTGATAACAGAGACTTAAGTCCAACACAAACCATTCTGGGTGGCAGGGTCTCCAGCCAAGGCCTTGTGACCCGTTTCATATGAGGTCTTGTGTCCCACATATTGTTGGTTCTAACCTTGTGAAGTTTTGCTCTTCTCCAGATTTGAAAACCACTTTCTCCAATTAAACGTGATAGCAGTCTCGCTGCTGCAATCATTTACTAAAGTAATCTTCCATAATCCTTTTGTAATAGTGTGTCCAGAAAGAGTTCTGCCTTCAACTGAACTTTGTTTGTTTGTTTGTTGTTGTTTGTATATAAAAATTGCTTTTATTTTTTATCAATGTCATTTAAATTGTGATTCATATTAATGCTGTATTCTTAGTTTTAGATTTTATTATTTATGTGGAAATTGTTTTCCGTTTGGCTGTGTACTTTTTGAGGTGTTTTATTTATTGTTTGTGACTTTTGTTATGTTGGTAATTATCTAAATCTTGTCATGTTTTAAGCCACCTTGAGCATTGTTTTAACTATGGAAAGGCGGCATACAAATAAAAAATGAAGCTGATGATGAATATTAACTTAAAAAACCTGCTGTATCGATGTATGTATTTGAATCTATTTTTTAGCCTTTTTACATGTCCACCCAGCATGATAAAAATGTCCCTTTGTGTTCTTGGCATTCCTAGCAAACATTTGAAACATCTTTATACATTCTGAAAAGTTTTCCAGGAGTTAAATTCGAGCGATACACCATTTTATAAAAATTCTCTTTGAGATCGTAACAAAATGTAAATTTCACCCCTGAGGCCACATATGTTCCCTCTGCTCTATTTGTATTATAAGACCTGGATTTCTAGAGAGGGCAGGAAGTAGGGGTGGGGGGGCATGGTCCTCCAGAGCAAAATCCCCTCCCTCCATCCCTAGTTCCTTCCAGCAAGGGAAGGGTGTGTGGCTTTGCTCTCTCTCTCTGCATGTGCTGCCTCTGAGGGGCCTTTGGCAGTGGCGTAGCGTGGGTTGTCAGCACCCGGGGCAAGGCAAGTAATTTGCGCCCCCTAACCCGTGGATTTTAGCACTCAAGTGCGAGTGCGCCCTCGGATTTTTCCGGTAACACTTGACTTTATAGAATCATAGAATCGTAGAGTCGGAAGGGACCCGATGGTCATCTAGTCCAACCCCCTGTGGTGATGATGATACATTTTATTTATACCCCGCCCTCCCCAGCCAGAGCCGGGCTCAGGGCGGCTAACACCGGTAAAATTACAATAGAAACATAATGGGGGGAGGGACCAATTTAAAATACAGGTTAAAATGCAATTTGAAAAGCAGCCTCATTTTAAAAGTAGCCCACAAATCAAAACTGTAAGGGGAGGGAAGACATAAGGGTCCCACTGAGTCCAAACCAAAGGCCATGTGGAACAGCTCTGTCTTGCAGGCCCTGAGGAAAGATGCAGGACCATGCAGCTGTCCCGTGCGGGGATCGAACCTGCAACCTTGACATCCCTATTTCCATAGGGTTCGGGTTTCCGAGTGGCTAGGGAAACCAAGCTGGATGGGGAGGGGAAGCCACAAACATGAGTCTGACCAAACTGCGGGAAGCAGTGGAAGACAGGAGTGCCTGGCGTGCTCTGGTCCAGGGGGTCACGAAGAGTCAGACACGACTAAATGACTAAACAACAACAACAACAACAACAATAATAATAATGTATGAAGTTACATTGAAGGACCTACATTGGCTCCCTGTACGTTTCTGAGCACAATTCAAAGTGTTGGTGTTGACCTTTAAAGCCCTAAACGGCCTCAGCCCAGTATACCTGAAGGAGCGTCTCCACCCCCATCGTTCTGCCCGGACGCTGAGGTCCAGCGCCGAGGGCCTCCTGGCGGTTCCCTCACTGCAAGAAGTGAGGTTACAGGGAAGCAGGCAGAGGGCCTTCTCAGTAGTGGCACCTGCCCTGTGGAACGCCCTCCCACCAGATGTCAAAGAGAAGAACAACTACCAGACTTTTAGAAGATATCCGAAGGCAGCCCTGTTTAGGGAAGCTTTTAATGTTTGACGTATTAATATTTTTTTGGAAGTCGCCCAGAGTGGCTGGGGAAGCCCAGCCAGATGGGCAGGGTATAAATAATTTATTTTTATTTTTATTAGACACCCCCCAAGCCAAGGAGATAAGTAACTCTACAACTTCACAAGTCATCTGAAGGGAAGTTTTTTTAAATGTTTCATGTTTTATTATATTTTTATCCAAGGTGACTGGGGCAGCCCAGTCAGATGGGAAGGGTATAAATAATAAAATTATTACTATTATTATTATTATGGAATAGGGCGTCTCAATTTTCTTTGATGAAATGTTGCAAGGTATTCCGATTAATGCTTTTTATAGGATATTGGACACGGTGCGAGTTTATGGCTGCCAAGTATTGGCCTGAAAGGAAGCGCAGCCGCGTCAGGGAACTGCTGGAGGGTGGAGCTTGCAAGTGTTAGAATGCAAAACGCGGACAGGTTCAGGCACGCAAGAAGGTGGGGGAAAGGGGAGCCCGGATGGCTCAGTTTAAGAGCACGGCGCTGATAAGGCCAAGGTTGCAGGTTCGATCCCTTGTAGGGGGGCAGCGGCGTATTACTGCATTGCAGCGGGTGGGACTAGATGACCCTCGGCTCCCTTCCAGCTCGACAGATTCTATGAAAGCGCATGGAGCGCGGAAGTTGCGTTGCAAGTAGTACGCGGGGGGGGGGGGCGCAAGGGTTGCAGAGAGAGAGAGAGAGGGAGGGAGGGAGGGGGGAACTGGCCCTCCGCTGGACAACTGACCCGGCCGGGCTCTGTTTCCCAGGGAAGCAAGAAGTTGCAATCCAAAGTTGCAGAAGCGCCCTGCTCCTTCTTCCGCGGAGGGAAACGCTCCTGCGGAGGCGAGAGGCAGCGAGGAGGCGACGAGGTGAGGCTTTTGTGAGGTAGGGAGAGGAAAGACGGGGGAGGGAACCCAAGGAGGATTTGCTCGAGAGGGAATGAAGGGGAAACGCGCCTCCCACGTGGAGCACTTTTCCCCGGGAAATGCACGGGGTGGGGTCGTGGCTGATCCGTGCTGCGCGCTCGCGTCGTGCGGCCCAAAGTGCTGCAGGATCGCCAATGCAAGACCCCCTTTTAAACCTCCCCCTCCCCCAGCTCTGGAAAAAAAGGGGGAAGGGGATGGCGTCAGGGTGCGGAGGCTGCCCGTGCCCGGCCAGGCGTCGGTGGCGGCGTCAGCGCTGCTGCAGCAGCTGCTCCTCCTGCGAGGAGTGAGTGGAGCACAGCCGCAGCGGCGGCGGGGGGCGCGCGCGCTAGGGCGCAAGGCTGGCGGTGGCGGCGGGGAGCCCAGCGGAGGAAGGAACTTGTCCCTTCCCTCTGGACTCGCGCCCCCCACAGATGTTGCGCCCGGTGCGGCCGGCACCCCTAGCACCCACCACGCTACGCCACTGGCCTTTGGGACATGGTGAATCAGTTGCACTCACTGGCAGAGGAAGGGGGTGCAGGGCGTGCGGTCATCCCCGAGGGTGTGTGTGATATTGCCCCCCTAGGATGCTCGCCGTGGGTGGCGCCCCCCTGGGATGCTTGCTACACTGCCCCCGTGGGCAGCACGCCCCACTTCTGGGTGCACAGCATGTGTGCCGCTCCAGGGGCCGGAGGAGTTACAGTGAGGGGGGGAAAGTATTTGATCCCCTACTAAATTTGCCTGTTTGCCCTCTCACAAAGAAATTACCAGTCCATAATTGTAATAGTAGGGACGCGGGTGGCGCTGTGGGTTAAACCACAGAGCCTAGTACTTGCCGATCAGAAGGTCGGTGGTTCGAATCCCCGCGACGGGGTGAGTTCCCTGCTCCTGCCAAACTAGCAGTCCAAAAGCACGTCAAAGTGCAAGTAGATAAATATGTACCGCACCGGCAGGAAGGTAAACGGCATTTCTGTGCGCTGCTGTGGTTCGCCAGAAGCGGCTTAGTCATGCTGGCCACATGACCCGGAAGCGGTACGCGAGATGAGCGCCGCAACCCCAGAGTCGGCCACAACTGAACCTAATGGTCAGGGGTCCCTTTACCTTTATTGTAATGGTAGGTTTATTGTAGCTGTGAGAGACAGAATAACAACATGAAAACCCCCTGAAACCCAGGAGAGAACAGTCAGAGATTGATGTGCATTATAATGAGTGAAACAAGTATTTGATCCCCTATCAACCAGCCAGATGTCAGGCTACCTGGTATCTTCACTGTATGTAAGGAGATGAACTTTCCCCCCTCACTGTAGCTCCATCTCTGTGTGGACTGGGCAGAAAAGGGGTCCCAAGGCTGCAAGGGAAGGATGCATGGGAGGTGGGGGCTGTTCAGCTCATGCATGCAGGGGGGAGACCCCCAAGTCAGGAGTCCTGCCCCCCATTTCTCTCTGCCAAGCCAGGCAGGGGGCGAGTTTCCAGGAGGTCTGCAGCTCTGCTCTTCCTTTGCGTCCAGGCGCTGCTTCATCTTTGGGGAAGGAGGAAGCAGTGGGGGGGGGGCAGGCCTTTCTAAAGGAGCAGATATAAGCTCCAAAAGCGAGAGAGGTGAAGAGAAATCGGGGCGAATGAGAAGAAACCCCCCAATAAACGAGGGAGCCCAAGGAAACTGCCGCCTGGTCTGCCAGGAATCGGCCTCCTTGGCGCCTAAAACTGAGGGGAAGGTCAGGTTTCGAAAGGCGGGAAGTTGGGGAAAGGCGGGAAAAGCCGCTTCCCTCAGAGCAGCCACCGCCGCCTTCCCGCAACCAAAGTAACTTCCCGTAACTGCAATCAAAGCCTGAATGTGAACTAACTGTGAGTAAACTTTATTTATATTTTAGGAAGACTGTTTTGTGTTGTTATAATTAAGAGGGAAATAAAGGTGGGAAATACCAGGAAGGATCCATTCTGTGCAAAGGGCATCCTGGTTTGCTTCATCAAAAAGCTGAAACCAGGAGGAGGACTGGAAAAAATTTAAGGACTATTTACAAAAGCATTATAAGCTGTATGAATGTTAAGAAATTGCACGATTTGGAAATTTTAGCTTCAGCAATTAGATTTGGTGAAATAGGAAATTAAGTTTTAAGTAAGAAAAGGTTGAAACTTAAAGTAATATTATGTTTAATTTAAGGTATAAGTAATTGATAAAAAGTATTTTAAAATTAAAAACATAATATCTGAAAGGTACAAAATAAGATATGAAACAAGGTAATAATTTGCTGATATTTTTATTGTAAAGAATACAGGGTGAGGAGGATGTGGGGAAGTCCAGTTGGTTGTATGAAAAAGCTTTGGAAAGTTGGCGTTTTTTCTTCTTTCTTCTTTTTCTTTTTTCTTGTTTTTCTTTTTTTGTATTTCTTGTACTTTGTGTATATTTTTGAGGTTGTATCTGAAAAATGTAATAAAAAATATTTAAGGGGGAAAAAAAGCTGAAACCAGGTAATCGACAGCTTCCATGAGTAAGGAAGAAGAATACCGTATCAAACGAATATATTCTCTCCTAACTTCATATGCACACCCCCCCACACCTGCGCAAGAAGCTCCCTCCCCTTTGTGACATGATCTCACCAAGGGGGGGGGGAGGATGCACGGCTGAGCAGGGATCCAGTTCCTGAGTGCCTTTAAAAAATTTTAAATAAATATTTAAAGTCTTCACGGGACCCTGCCTGATCCTTTCAGATGGAGGTCACATCCCAGATACCAGGAATGTCCCCCAGCAGCAACATCCCACTAACTCAGTCCAGAGGATGCCATGGAAAGTGGCATCAAAAACCCCTCCTTTAAATGGCACGCAGAAGCAACTCCCCTCGTCCTTCTTGAGATGAAGGTCATCCCATCAGGGCGATTGAAGCTGATTCAGTTTGAGCCAGTGTGGTGTAGTGGTTAAGAGCGGTGGACTTGTAATCTGGGGAACCGGGTTCGCGTCTCCGCTCCTCCACCTGCAGCTGCTGGGTGACCTTGGGCCAGTCACACTTCTCTGAAGTCTCTCAGCCCCACTCACCTCACAGAGTGTTTGTTGTGGGGGAGGAAGGGAAAGGAGAATGTGAGCCGCTTTGAGACTCCTTCGGGTAGTGATAAAGCGGGATATCAAATCCAAACTCTTCTTCCTCTTCTTCTTCTTGAGAGCTGGATCTGAGAGAGAAGCCCCCTGCAGTGCAGACCACCCTGAGCAACAGGTAGGAAACAGGTGGGGGTGGCACCGAGACTGACCTTGCCTGCTGCCCCCTCACCCATCTTTTTGGTGGATCCTGAAGGGGGCAAACACCCCATTTTCTGAGGGGTGCTCATGGGGTGTTTCCTACCCAGAGGGAATGCCCCAAGTTCATGTCTCCGATTTTATAGGGTTTATTACCACCAAAATAAAGGGATTAAAATGTTTCAAACAATTAAATAACGAAATGTGTAAAAAACAGTTTGACTCTCATGTTGAACTCCGGTATATATCACTGTCTCTTCCAAAGGGATTTCATGGATTAGTCCTCTCCTTCTGGGATGGGCAGTAAGGCTCGATATATGGCCATTATATGCGTGTCAGTGAGACTCTTAATACTTTGGGCCACCATTCCCCTGATCAGGGATATGCAACAAGGAGCGACACACAGAATTACCAATAATATTAGTCCTCCTACTGCAATGGCGGTTAAAAGGCCATGTAACCGCCCAGATCCTGGAATCCAAGACCACATCCAATCCCAGGCAAAGGAGTTTCTTGGCACAATTTGGCCAACTGTGTTTTTTAAGAGTTCTGTTCATCCTTTCTGTCTTTCCGGAGCTCTGGGGGCGGTAAGCAGCGTGCAGTTTCCATTGTATCTGCACGGCCTGGCACACTCCCTGTACCACTAAGGCGATGAAAGCTGGCCCATTGTCACTGCCGATGCTTCTTGGCAGCCCAAATCGCGGAATGATTTCCATTAAGAGGCGCTTAACAACTGTTTCAGTCCTCGTGGGATACGCTTCGACCCATCCTGTTAACGTATCCACAAAAACCAGCAAATAGTGATAGCCTCTTGCCCTGGGCATCTCGTAAAGTCCACAATCAGATTTTCCATTGGCATCAGGCCAGTCTGCTGCACCCCTGGTGGGGGCCCTGGGCCCTGTCTAGGGTTATTCCTTGCTGTCAGGGGTACAGGGACAGAGGCACAGGGAAAGCAGGAAATGGAGAGCGATGGAGAGGAATCCCAGGATAGCGAGGAAGAGGATAGCAATGACGCAGGGGATTCCATGAGTCTCTCCAGCGAATCAGAGGATTCCCAGAAGGGGGCGCCTGTGGTAAGGGCAAGGGGAGCCCCAGGGGGAAAGTGTCAGGAGCGGGGGGCCAGCAGGGGACCCCAAAGCGGCAGCTGGGAATCAGGGCCAGCCTCCCCACCAGAGCGCAGCGAAGGAGGGGGAGGTTCCAGTGTGTCAGAGGGAGCAGCTCCGGCGACAGAGAAAGGGGAGGGATCAGAGCAAGCCGTTCTCCCGGAAGGGGAGGAGGGCAGTGAGGAGAGTAGCATAACTGTCAAAAGGAAGGTCAGAGGTTGGGCGCGTGCGCCAAGTTCAAATGAGGAGGCGCGCGGAAGAACAGGGAGCCCGGAGGAGGAGGAGCCAGGTCCCAAAGCCCGCAGGAGGGGGGAGGAGCAGTCTGGAGACTCCACTTCAGGAGAAAGCAGGAGGGGAGGAACCCCGGCGGGCAGAAAGACCCTGCGGAAAAGGAAAGAGAGAAAGAGGTGGGGCAGCGTTAGCTTATTAAACTGGTGTAGGGGAGGGACCGATTCAGAGGGGACTTCAAACGTCTAAGGCTAAGAGACGCGGGGCTGCGCGCCTCGGTTGTGGAATCAATAATGAACTGCAATAAACATCCTTGTATATAAGAAGAGCTTGGCGTTGGTCTTTTGTGAGCTGAGACCTGAGGCAGCCCTGACACTTGCCTCATACTCCTGACACTGCCTCAGCCAGCTGAGATAGCCTGGCAATGTAGAGCTGCCTGCACAGGCTTTCCCGCAGTGCTGTGGTTCCATAATGAGTGGACTCATGGTACTGCTTCACAACTTCTCTTCCTAGGGCCTCTGGGATGAAAACTCGCTGATCTGGTAATATGAACCATCCCTTTTGTGGATGACCTCTGGCTGCCCCTTCCTGGTAGGCCCACCCTTTCTCTCATTCAGCATAAATGGGTTTCATTTATTCCATATTAATAACAGTTGGTAGAAGTGAGGCTAGTACAGTCTCAGGCGGGGGTTCCTCAAGGGCTGCTGCCCTTGCTGCCTTAACCGCCCAATGGTTGCCTTTAGCTGTGTTAGTGGCTTCCCTACTGTGGCCACGGCAGTGCATTTCAGCAATATTCTCCGGTGCCCATACAGCTTCTGGAAGGGTCTCTAGCTCTGGGCCATATTTAAGGGCCTTGCCTTTTGCTCCAGTGAGTCCCTTCTCCTTCCACAGAGCTCCATGGGCATGCAGGGTTAGAAAGGCATACTCAAGGGAAGTAATAGTGCCACGGTATTCTGCTCTGGTCAGACCTCACCTGGAGTACTGTGTCCAGTTCTGGGCACCACAGTTCAAGAAGGACACTGACAAACTGGAACGTGTCCAGAGGAGGGCAACCAAAATGGTCAAAGGCCTGGAAACGATGCCTTATGAGGAACGGCTAAGGGAGCTGGGCATGTTTAGCCTGGAGAAGAGGAGGTTAAGGGGTGATATGATAGCCATGTTCAAATATATAAAAGGATGTCACCTAGAGGAGGGAGAAAGGTTGTTTTCTGCTGCTCCAGAGAAGCGGACACGGAGCAATGGATCCAAACTACAAGAAAGAAGATTCCACCTAAACATTAGGAAGAACTTCCTGACAGTAAGAGCTGTTTGACAGTGGAATTTGCTGCCAAGGAGTGTGGTGGAGTCTCCTACTTTGGAGGTCTTTAAGCAGAGGCTTGACAACCATATGTCAGGAGTGCTCTGATGGTGTTTCCTGCTTGGCAGGGGGTTGGACTCGATGGCCCTTGTGGTCTCTTCCAACTCTATGATTCTATGATTCTATGATGTATTAGGGTTTTTCCTCCAATTTGACACTCTTGGGGTTGTAAAAAAGGTTTTACAGTTTGATTGCCAGTGGCTCCTACAATTGTTATTGCTTGGTTGCTTTTTGCTTTCAGGGGTTTGGTTAAAACAGAATATTGTGCTCCTGTACCCACCATAAAGTCTACAAAGCGGCTCCCTTCTTTCAGATACCATGGGCTCTCGGGGGCCTAAAGGGAGAACTGAACCCGGTCTGTTCTATTCATTCTCATATTCCTCAATTCCTGCTAGTCCAATAAAATCTGAGCTGTTCTCCCCATTCCTTGGATATCTTCCTCCTTGTATCCTTCCGCGCAGCCCTCCCCATCTTCTTTCAATCCTTCAACACCTTCACATTGTCAGTCTATCCTTCCCGCTTTGGCGCATTCTCGCTTCCAGTGGCCTTCCTTTCTACATATGGTGCACTGATTCCTTCCTAGTGGCTGACCTCTACCTCTGCCTCGCCCTTGATTGAAGCCTCCCCTTTGGGGGCTCCCTTCAATCACTGGTGCTTCTGTCTAATGTCAGGGGCACTCTGAGCTACAAAGGCTGCATTAACCGTCTGGCAGTTGGCCTGGTCCTGTGGGACAAAAGGAGTGTAGACCCTGTATGCCTCCATTGGGCATTCAAGAAATTCAGCTGGCATCTCCTCTGCCTTCTGGATCACCTCAGACACTCTAGTCATATTAGTAGGCTTTCGGGCAGCCCCCCTTATACCCTTCAGTACCGTTGGCCTGTAAGTGCTCAATGTCACCTGCTGCTCATCTGGGTTTGGATTTTCAAGGGGGTATTGCTCACAGACCCATCTATCAGGGTTCGGCTCTCCTGGTGGTAATTCTTCCCTCAAACTTCGCTCTGCTGCCGCATCTATCCTCCTCCATTCTTCATGGGGAAGAGGGACATTAAAAGCTGCCTGCAATCCTGCTATGTAGGCAGGTGTGTTACCATGATGGATGGCAGGAGATCCTGCATTGCCTGGGGCTTCTCAGAAAAGGAAGGGGTATGAGTCTTCCAATTTAGCAGATCAGTGGTAGTAAATGGGACGTACTGCATGGTAACTGAGCTTGGTGGCAGGGCTCCTGGTGTGGGTTGACCTTGATTGTCCATTAGCCTCGATTCCTGGGGTCCCAGAACTGCTCGCAGGGGCATCATTGGAGCTAAATCCCCTTCTTCCTCCCTGGGTTTAGCAGAGCGCAGCTTGTGCTTATATGGAAGGACTCTGAGTTCCTGCACCAGCTCACCTGTTGACTTCCTAATATTATCCAAGATCTCCATTACTTTGTCTGGCGTTCTTTTCCCACTCTCAGGGGTCCCTGTTGGAGTGCCTCTGCCACCTGATGGTGGGGTGGGACCTATCCCTCCGGCCACTCTCCCTCCTACAGCACCTAGAGTCTCTAGATCAGGAGGGGCTTTGGTTTCTCCTTCCTGAAGGACTTGTAATGGGCCTTGCAATGGGCCAGCCTGAGGAAAAGGTAGGGCTGGTGCTGGTAAGGTTCCAGGTTGTAGAACTGGTGGTGGAAGCTGGTTGCTGGTCAGTGGAGCTGGTGGTAGAGACGGGTTTCTGGGTGATGGAGCATAAGGAGGCAGGAAGAGAAAATCTTCCTCTGGAGGGCCTTGATTTATTATCTTAGCAGGCACTGAAGGTTTAGGCTTATCTATATTTCTCTGGGCCTCCTGTTTCAATGCCAGTATCTGGCAGGCTGCTCCCTTGCATTTCTTCATCCATGGAGGATTCTTTATGCAGGCATCATACCACTGGTCGATGTACGGGAATTGGTCTGGGTGGCCTCCTGGATCTCTAGTCACCGAGACCCACACCTGCCTGCACAATTCTACATCAAAACTGCCTTCTGATGGCCATTTCAGGACCTGGTTTGGCCAGTTTAGTTCACAGTGCATCCTCAAGGTCTCTGGGGTCAATTTGACACCATAGTCCCCAGAGAAGGCTTTCTTGAAATTTTCAATCATGCATCCTAATGGTGTGTTTGCTGTTGAACAGCCCCCTCCCATTATTATGTCCCTTGTGAAGTGCCTTCAAAAAATCTCAAATATATGCTTCCCTCTGTTCCCGACCAAGTGTGGTCTCCAACTTGGAACTGCGGTATGTAAGAGGTCCACATTCAATGCCCCGGCGCCCTGGTACCATCAATTCCTTTGGGGTCTTCAATCACTCACATTCATTCACTCTTCACTTCACCACACCACACAGCTAATTCCCACACCCTTTCCTAAGCTCACTCAGGTTCCTCCACAAGGACTATTCCCTTTCCTTGGAAGTACTGGTGGCAGAGGCTGATCAAACCTCTCTTCCCCCACATGGAGAGTTCCCTATAACCTTAAAAACCCCTTCTTCCAACTTAGCCTGCTGGCGTGCCTCAGTTCTAGTTACTTTTTATTTCTCCGTACGGCCCGTTGCCGCAGCAGGCAAGGCGCAGTGCAGTGGAGCACGGTCTCCCTCCTTGGAGAAAGTGTCCAATGGCACTTGGGGGAAAGCCAGCGGTCCAGCGACATTCCACCCCACCCAGTGGGCAAGGGCCTGGGGTCCCTGAGGCCCCTCTTGCCTGCTATCCGAGTCACGGCACCAGAATGTTGCATGGTAACCTGGGAACCTCGTTCTGGGTGAACTCAAAGATCACAGACGCAGCAGTTGGAGAAATAGAAAGTAAGTTTATTGCTGACAGCAATAGGCCCAGTGGAGTCTCCTCTCAAAGACTGGACCCTGATCAACAGTTCCATGGGTTTATCTACCTTTTTTCCAGCTAGCTTTAGGCATTACATATTCATGTACTGGAGCAAAATTAAGCCAATAAGCTTAGACATAGCCCTTCCTTATGTTCTTATAAAGATCAGTTCTTTCTTTATGCAATAGCTCATTACATTAGACATTTCCTCATATACTGTGTTATCAGCAAGCAAGCAAAAATCCCTTTTTGGCAGGCAAGTAACCCCTGCCTTGTTATCAGACATCCTATGTGGAAAGCACCCAACTTGGATATCCTGTTTCACAGGACATCTGTTGACTATTACCATCTTGTGACTATGATGGATGTTTTCCCTGCAAACTGCAAATTCAGCTAAATGCATATATGTTTTTGCTAGCACAGCAATAATAAGGCACAATGAAAGACATAGTTTTTGGCTTCTTATAATTAGGCACTATAATCTAAGGCACAATTTTACACTTATATACTTTCTTTAGGCAGCCTTGCCACAGTGCAACTCAGGGGAGATCATCCCAAGGCTGTGAAATCATGATTTTGACAAAATAGATGGGTCTTTACAGAGCAACTAACAAATCACCCACTATGAGGAGATAAAGGCATCAGGGCAGGGGAAGGAGGGGGCTGTCACTTGAAATTGGACTCATACTGCCTGTTGAGGAGCAAGCTGGAGAAAGAATGGGGGGGGGGGATATGCTTTTATATTGTTATAGTTCCTGGCTGCTAATTATGAGCCCTGAGCCTCACAAAGGAAGGCGATAAGCCACGAAGGAAGTGGGGCCAGATGCAAATGGGTGGACCCCCACCCTGAGCTTTGAGTTAGGGGGCAGAGGCAACAGAGTTTTGAGCTTTTGGGATTTCAGTTTGCTGTGGCGGAAAAGGGTTCAGTCTGTAAGTGGCAAGCTAGAGGGAGAGGATCAGAGCCATGGCTGGGGCCTTGCCAGAATCCAAGGCAGCTGTGGTCAGGGGAGAAGGAATAACCTATTGGGGTGTGATTGCTGTGAGCCCCTCCATTGTAGGCTCAGGCTGTAGAGATGTGTAAGGAAACCATGTGTCCTAAAGACACCACAGTCTCCGCTGGGCCTCATTTCCAAAGGAAGCACAAACTCTGGGTAGGTGCCTGGACCCCTGCAAACTTGCCCCACTCGGAGATTGGGGTGGAGTGTATCAATACAGTTGGCTAATTCCTATTTGGATGAGGAGGAAGAGGATGGGTCTCATTGGCCTCAAGGGGGCAGGGAGACTTGGACTCTTGTCCAGAAGGAAGGTCCTTTTTGAAACTGAGGTTGAGGGTATGTTTTATCATATATGGTGGACTTGTAAAAGGGTAAAAGAGTACTGGGAAATAATTTATAATGAATTGAAAAAAATGTTTAAAAGTGCTTTTCAAAAAACCCGAAACCAGAGCCCTTTTCGTTGGGGATAATTCAGACGGAAATTCCCAGGTGTCAAAAAAGGTTATTTATGTCTGCCACTATTGCAGCCCGTGTTTTGTTAGCCCAAAAATGGAAAATGAGTGAGGTCCCAACCAAAGATGAATGGCAACTTAAGCTGACAGAATATGCTCAGCTTTCAGATTTAACATATAGAATAAGAGAACAAGAAGAACATACGTTTAGAGAATGTCAGGGAACTGCCATCAGAACAGGGGCAGGAAACAGAGGGGCAGTTGTGTTACAGGGAGCCTCCAAAAATCTTACAAAGCAGTTCCTCTTCCGGTGATGAGGAAAACCCCACCTCCAGTGGGGAAGAGGGGAAAGGACCAGAAGATGCTGGTGAGAGCCTCAGCACCGCTCCTGGCAAAGCTGGCCAGGAGGGAAGCATGCCCCTTCCGTCGCCCACCCTGCGCAGAAGTCTAAAGCGCCAAGAGGGAAGGAAAAGGCTGGGCGTAACGAGGCTTTTATGTTGGGGGAGGTCCAGGAAACAAGTACTCCCGGATTCTGCTAGCGACTGAGGCAGACTTGAACTTTGGGGTTCTGCACTGTAAATAGTTTTTGCACCTAATAAAACCTGTAAAAGACAGGTCGGAGTCCTGCCTGGTTACTCGTGAGCAAACACCTTTGCTATCTGACGGAGAAGGTTGGAAAATGTTATTGAATGTATGGGGGGAAATTGTGTACACTTGCAGGGATTTATGGTATGGAAAATGAACCATGGAAAGAGAAGGGAAATCATTTATATTTTAAGATTGTTTACAGGAATATTCTAAAATGCAGAAAAGAAAATTTACCGTCTTTTTCGCTCTATAAGATGCACCAGACCACAAGGCGCACCTAGTTTTTGGAGGAGGAAAACAAGAAAAAAAATATTCTGAATCTCGGAAGCCAGAACAGCAAGAGGGATCACTGTGCAGTGAAAGCAGCAATCCCTCTTGCTGTTCTGGCTTCTGGGATAGCTGCGCAGCCTGTATTCGCTCCATAAGACGCACACACATTTCCCCTTACTTTTGAGGAGGGAAAATGTGAGTCTTATAGAGCAAAAAATACGGCAATTGAAAAATATACCCCCAAAAAAGTGAGTCAAATTTTATGAGGCTCTCCATCAGGGCTTTAAGAACTAACATTCAGTCCTGACAATCTGACTGGATCCATCGTTGCTTTAAGGCTCAGCTCAGGCTTCTCTGGGGAGATTCAGAGCACAGAGTCTCCAACATAGATGTGCAAATAAAGCTACGTCAGGCTAGGATAACTGCCAATCTGCCAAATGAAAGAGCAATGGAAACCTCAAGCGACACCCAGAAAACGAAGTAATAAAAAGCAACCAGCGAAAAGCTCCCATCCTCCGAGCATGGACAGAGGGGAACTTGCAGGAAGGAATTCTCCACATCCTGGTATCCCGAGGGAGCAGCAAAGTTTAATCAATGAGACCTGCAGGCAGAAAGAAAAGAGAGACAAGCCCATCACTGTGGGGAGCGAAGGGGGGGGGATGAATCCCTGGCAGGATTTGGGGGACACTCAAATAGAGTGACCAGCAGGCCTTCTGAACTGCAGTTCCCATTGTGCCCTCTAACCATTGGCCATGCTGGCTGGGGGTGGTGGGAGTTGGAGTTCGCAGGGCCTGGAGGTTATGGGTCTGGCAGGGGAGGCTCCGAGGAGGGAGTCTTGGCTGGCTTAGGCAGAGGGAAAGAGGAGGTTCAGAAGAGGGGTGGGGAATCCCAGGACTCTGGCCCAGGAGGTGGCCCCCAGGACTCTCTCTCTTTGGCCCCTAAGACTCCTCCTGACCCTGCTTTGCACCCTCCTCAAGAGTTTCCACCTCCCTGGGATGCTCCTTGAACTCTGAGGATAATGAAGAAGAAGAGTTTGGATTTGATATTCTGCTTTATCACTACACGAAGGAGTCTCAAAGCGGCTAACAATCTCCTTTCCCTTCCTCCCCCACAACAAACACTCTGTGAGGTGAGTGGGGCTGAGAGACTTCAGAGAAGTGTGATGGCCCAAGGTCACCCAGCAGCTGCATGGGGAGGAGCGGAGACGCGAACCCGGTTCCCCAGATTACGAGTCCACCGCTCTGAACCACTACACCACTGAAGAACGGAGAGGGGTAGAAAGTAGTCTATTCTGGAAAGGGGATATTTGCATGCGTTGCGCCACCCACTTTGGGGTTAAAAGGGTTCCCCACCCTTGGGCTACGTGTCTTGGAAAGTGGGCAGGGGAACAAAGCCCTGGTCTCCTCACTTGGCCCCTGAAAGTGAGATTTGCCTGACAACCTCCCAGGTGGGGAATTCCCCTGCAGACGCACTTCCAGGAGATGAAATTAGAGTGTGTGTATATGGGGGCGGGAATTAAAACCAGAACCATCCCTCATCCCTGGCTGTATGAAAAGCAAGGAAGGGGGCCACCCTAAGCAGCCGGGAGAAGGGGTGGGGGAAGGAGGAGGTGGAGGGAGGAGGAGGAGGGATGAACGTTACCTGCAGGCTGGGGAACAGCTCTCCCTGGGAGGGAAAAAAGAGAACAGCAATACTTGGTCAGTATCAAATATCAACTGGAATTGATCCCCTGAGAACCCCCGAGCTCCCAAGATCAAGATAATGCAATCAAGGCACAACTAAGACCTGTTTCCCCACTCCCTCTGCAGAACAGAATATGAGGGGTTAAAGATAATTATTCGTTAAATGGAAATGAATATTTCTTTCCCAACACAGAAAGGATGTTTTGCAATCGACTCTTCTCCCCATCCCCCAATGCCCCCCACAAACCGCTCCTCATTCCTTAGGCTGCATTTCTTAGCCTTGCCCAGTTATTAATTAATGCATGCAAAGTAATTCATGCAAATGAGGAAGAGGTCCAAGTGAGGCAATGGGATCCTGGCTGTGGGTGTCTCAAAGGCCCTTTGCTCTGTGTGGCGAGAGAGCCTTGCTCTTACTGCTTTGAGCAGAGTTTTGATCAGGAGGAGAAGAAGAAGAATTGGATTTGATTCCTGCTTTATCACTACCTGAAGGAGTCTCAAAGCGGCTGACAATCTCCTTTCCCTTCCTCCCCCACAACAAACACTCTGTGAGGTGAGTGGGGCTGAGAGACTTCAGAGAAGTGTGACTGGCCCAAGGTCACCCAGCAGCTGCAGGTGGAGGAGCGGGGAAGTGAACCCGGTTACCCAGATTACGAGTCCACCGCTCTTAACCTCTATACCACACTGGCACTTCAGGGAAGACAGGAGGACCTTAGAAGAACAGCCCTGAAAGTACAAAGGCTTCTAAATCCAGAAGAAGAGCTGTGTTTCTCCACGGTGTAAAAAAGATAGAAAGAGTCTCGGATAAGAGACAGTCAGAGATCCTGCAGGTGATTCTGGCCCGAGATCAGTTTGGACTAAATTCTGAGACACCAAGAGGGAACTCCGAGGAGGTTTAGGTCTTAATCTACAGGTTTAAACCTCAGACCATCTCCATAAGAGCTGAGGCTCCATTTGAGGCACCAAGAGGGACCTCCTAGGAGTGGAGAAGGAACAGAACCCTCTCCAGATCCTCTGCCTAAGAAGAGGAGGGGAGCCTGGAGCCCAGTCCAGCCCCACACCCAACCCTCCCTCTCCCCCTGGCACCCCACCCTCACCTTTCTTCTTCTTCAGGTACAGGGCGAGTCCCGTGGCCCCAAAGACCAGCCCCAGCACAGTCCCCACAATCCCCGTCCACATCTTGCTCCTGGCAGAGTCCGACTGCGGCTCTGAAGGAAGAAAAAGCCCAGAGTGAGGAAAGGAAGGCCTGGGATCAGCCCCCTGAGGGGGGAGCAACCCATCTAGCCCCCCAGGAATGCCCCCCACTCCCAGTAGGAAGGCGTCCTACCCCATTTCACAGTGACGGGGCCTTCGAAGCTGGCGTGCTCCACCTGGCAGGTGTAGACGTCTCCACGTTCTGGCTTTGTCTCCAGCATCACCTCAATATGGAAGGTCCAGTCCCCGTTCCGGATGAGGTCCGTGGTCCACACTTTGGGCTCCTCCTTCCCGTTCCTGAACCACTTGATCTCGATCCCCGCAGGGAAGAAGCGGTTCACGGTGCAAATCAGCAGAGTGTTGTGTGGTGAAGATTCAACGTTGTCTGTGGGGGTGATCTTCACCTTGGGCTGGACTGTGGGGGGGAGGCAAGGGAGATGTGGGAGGAAGGTCAGAGATTTAGGCAGGGAGGGACCTGCAGGCTTCAAGGGAGGGAGGAGAGGCCAGAGTTAAGGGGGGAGGGGGCCAGCCAGGGTGAAGCCTCTAGAGGGGCGCAACTGAGGCTCCCAGCTTGCAGGGGGGGCCTTTCTCTGTCTGCAGCCCCCCTGTGGCTCTAGAGTCTAAAAGCATCTGCTGAGCACCAGAGTGATGCTAATCTGCAAGAGGAAGCCGGAAAACCTAGAAAAGTATCTCCCATTCCCTTTCCGCCTGTCTGTTTTTGGAACTGAGTGTGAAAGAGAAATCCTGGAGAAGGTTGCTCTCCAAGCAAAGTTGAAATGGGAAAATATTCTTTTTCTTTCTTTCTTCTTTTGCTTCCCTTAAAGCCTCAGAGATGAATTAGAAGTGGTGAAGAGATCAGAACACCCCCTCCTGCCCTTTTGGGAACAGAAGCACTTGCTTGTGTGTTCATTTTGTGCGTTTGTGTGTGTGTTTGGATCTCTAGAAGACAACATACATGTTTACACCACGTGAACACGTAGAGAGGGCACTGCTGCCTACACTCAGCTACAAAAACTGAATCCTCTTTATACTGAAAATAAAATACCTGCAATGAATGAAATGTGATTCTGGCATACGAAGCTCTTTGTATTTTTCCCTTCCTGCAATTTGGAAGGAAAATGTAGCCAATTCTTTAATTGCAATGGTTCAGCAGCCAGCAATTTTTGAATGAAACCTGTGGAATATTTATTCTTTTATTTTATTCTTTAGAGCCTTAAACTGCCTTTACTACTCAGAAGTCCCATTGAATTCAATGGAGCTTACTCTGAGATAACTGTGTAAAGATTCTGCAGTCTTATACTGCAATCTTAAGCATTTTTACTCAGAGGTATACCACTGAGTTCAGTAGGACTTACTCTCTGTTATGTGCCTGATCATTATCATAGTTTCCATTATTAATTTATTATTATTATTATTATTATTATTATTATTATTATTATTATTATTATTATTTACAGTCATAATATTTCTTAGAATTCCTCAAAAGATCTGCTCTCTGAAGAGATCTTAGAAGAGACCACAAGGGCCATCGAGTCCAACCCCCATTCTTAAGGTTGAATGAAAGCCAGATACACACACAGACAATTTTACTATTTGGAGAGACTATCTCTTCTCCAGCATCTTTTTATGCCCTTTATGAACATGTGTCAAGTTTTGTGCGTGTATGCAAATACACAAGGGGGGTGTGTGTGACAAAACTGGATCTTTGCCCGGGTGACAGGAAGCCTAGTTTGGGCTCCCCTGGGACAGTCAGTCGATCCTACATTCCCAGCCCCCAACTTCCCACTCCCACCAGTGGGATCTCTGACCCCCCCCCATCTACCCAAAGTCATCCCAGTTTCCCCCCCAGTGGTCAGGCTGGGCATTCCACAAACTGGGAACTCCTCCTCCCTGGGGGTCCTGGGATGCCCCCCCCCTTCCTAGGACACTTTCCATCCTTCTGTCTCATTTCCCAGTCCTGGGAATATCAGGAATTTGTCCTTCCTATTTTCCTGGCAAACAGGATGATCTTCAGAATTCACTGCACAGTATCCTTTTGATTTAGGGATGATCCCTGGAGAACGGGGGGGGGGGGGCAGGGATGGAGGGGAGTCTGGTAGGTGGGTGGGAAGGAAATGGACCATGTTTATAATAATTATTATTTAATCCTGAACGTATGTGATTTTGAGATTGTGGGGTTAATTTCTAACCCCCCCCCCATTAAACATCCTGATTTCCCAGAAAACTGGACATATGGCAGCCCAACCTGAATCCATGTCAGGTGTGCAGGAAACGACATGCTAAGGTGTCATAATTAATAACTAACGCCGAAATAACATCATATTGTACTTTAAAAATGTTCAGGGTTTCTGCTTGAAATGTGCTTTCTCTGCTCCCCTGAAAGGCTGCCTATTCCCCCCTTGCAGCCCCCCACTCTAATGGAGTCCAGCATTGGACTGTGTCCTGGGTTCAAATCCCCCCTGGGCCTTGAGTCTCCTGGGTGTCCCTGGCCAGGCCCCCCCCTCGGCCTGGCCTCCCTCACAGGGTCGTTGTGGGGGTGGAGAGAGGAGAGGGAGAACCAGAGACAGCACAGGCAGGAAAGGAAGTTTAGGGAAGTTTTTAATGTTCTATTGTACTTTTAATTCTGTTGGGAGCCACACAGAATGGCTGGGGAAACCCAGCTAGATGGATGGGGTAAAAATAATAATAAACAACAACAACAACAAATCATTACTTCTATTATTGTTGTTGTTATTGTTTGTTGTTGTTATTTATTAATTATTATTGTTGTTGTTGTAAATACTGCAATTTTATGTTGCAAGCTGCCCAGAGACCTACAGGTATAGGGTGAGATGCGAATTTAATTAATAATAAATAAATAAATAAAAACAAACTAAGAGAGACACCCTCCACATTGCAGTACACGAAATGTATGTGGCATTTTATGTATGCGACAACAGCGGCAAGAATGCTTATCACAAAGTATTGGAAGACACAAGATCTACCCACCCTGGAAGAATGGCAGACAAAGGTGATAGACTATATGGGACTGGCAGAATTCGTGACCAGGGGAAAGAGACAGCGGAAGAAGATTGGAGGAAATTTAAAATCTATCTTAAGAAATATTGTAAAATTAATGACTGCTAAAATGTTGTGGTTATAGAAAATAGGGGATTGTAGAAGCAAATGATTATGTAAAAGAAAAGAATGAGGGAAAAGTAGATAAAATTAAGGGGGAGGATTTTCTGAAAAAAATTGGGATGCAGAAAGGGGAGGTATGGGGAAGTCGGTGAAGTAAGTTTTAAGAAAAAAAGGATTTGAAATTATGCATGTTTGTTTTTTTGTGTGTGTAGTTTTTTTGTGTTGTTGTGTTTTTTGTGTGTGTATTTTATAATTTGTGAAAATCCAATAAATATTTATTAAAAAAAAAACAAAAACGGGTTATGATGCTTCGAGGGACATAAACTCCAGCATCTGCCTCTGGAGTGGGGCGTCAGGAAAGCCGCTCTTCCTCTCTGAAAAGCGGGAGGGGAGGGGGCCGGGGGGCGGCAGCAGCGACAGGGGATTCGAGGGGAGAAAGTCCCGGGTCCACCCCACCCCACCCCCATTTTGGGTTCTTCCTTGGGCCCCGTTTCCCATGACGCCCCCCCCCCCGATTCTGGACTCACCGCGCCGGGCCTGGGAGAGGGGCTCGGCGAGCTCGTAGTTGTGCCGGCAGAAGCGATCCACGTTGGCCATCTGGCGCCGCAGGACGTCCTTGTCCTGGTTAAATCTCTTGACGTCGGACTCCCCCAGTTCAGCCACAGCCACGTACTTCCCTCGGTCGCTGTCGAAGTAGAAGAGCTCCTGCCGGTCGAAGAACTGCCTATATAGGAGGCGGATCCGCTGCGTCCCATTGAAGAAGTGGCACTCGCCCTTCTGCTGGAACAGGAAATGCTCTGCGGGGGGGGGGGGGGGGAGAAAATTGGGGGGAAATAGAGACTTCCGGTTGCCGGTTCCCTTAAGGCAGTGTTTTTCAACCTTTTTTGGGCAAAGGCACACTTGTTTCATGAAAAAAATCATGAGGCACACCACCACTGTGTGCGGAGAGGGAGATGTCAGAGCCCCGCTGCTCTCTATGGGGAATCGGATGAGAGCGGACCGCCTGTCCGCTCTCATCCAATCCCATCCAATCTGATCCCCACCCAGGACGGATGGAAAATAGGGCGGACACAGATTTTTTAAATCTTTCGAATTTTTTAATTTTTCCCACGGCACACCAGGCAACATCTCGCGGCACACTAGTGTGCCGCGGAACAGTGGTTGAAAAACACTGCCTTAAGGGCGCAGCTCCCACGACAGCGAAGAGTTGCAGCTGCCGGGCAGGAGACGGTCCGTCTCTCTCCCATTCTCTCTCTCCTGTCACGTGATCCCATGGCAAGGGGGGGGGATGCTGAGCAGTGAGACCCCCCCCTCGCCTCCTCCCAAAGGAAAGGGAGAAATCAGAAAGAAGGCCGTTGTGGAGAGGGAGCCACAACCTCCAAGACCCTGGACCCCACGGGCGTAGCCAGGATTTATTGGAGACGGGGACAGAAGCAAGCTATCTGCTTTATTTAGTTAATTTATTTAAGGGGGGGCGGCTGCTCCCTGCCCCCCCATGGCTACGCCCATGCTTATCTCCAGTTTCTTTAAAACAAAACCGTAAACCTCCCTTCCCCTTTTATTGCCCTCCGGCTGGAAGAAGAAATGTTGGGGTGGGAGAAAGACCAGGAAAGGGGCGAGATGCCGAGGAGGGGGGGGAGACGCGGAAGGGGGCTTCACTGCAAAACCCCCCCCACGAGATTCCCTCTACCGGGTAGACCCGGTTTCACTTTCGCTTTCCCTGCCAGAGCGCAGGAAGCGACGCCAGTCTACGCAGGAGCCCATTTCACCACCCAGAGAACCCCAAGGCGGGCGGGGGGTACTGGGAGAGGGGACCTTCCGCGAAGGGGGGAGTTCAGGGTCCCCGGAGCAAGGACCCATTTGCCCCACTTTCGTAGCCAAGGGGAACAGGGAGGGGCAGCTGCCCCCCATCAATAAAAATACATAGCAAACTGAGGTTCTGCCCCTCCCTAACAGAAATCCAGACTACGCACTTGCCTGGGTTTCTTACTATTGAGAAAGAGCAGATGAAAGGTATATTTATGCCTTATGTGTAGTCCTTTATAGAGTTAATAATTGGTTATGGACTAATAATGATGAGGATCATTTTAAGAAGCAGGTGAGGAAGACCTCAGGGCCAGATTCAACTGCCCCCCCCCCGCAAAAAAGTCCCCTAGGGCTGCCTGCCATCAGCTGTCCTGCAGGAAGACTATTTAATGTGCGAATATTGTGGTTCTATTAAAATTGAATTGAATGTTATTTGTAAACTGCTGGAGTAGGATTTTAATCCTGAAAGCTGGGATATTATTAAATGCTTTCTCCTTCCCAGTCCCAGAAGCCTGAGCTGCTCTTTTTCAGTGGGGGGAGTGTTTCCCCTTCCCTCCTCTCCCTTTGCCCCCCCCCTGTCCTGGAAGAAGCAAAGATCCCCCGTGGGGAAGCAAGGATTCTTCAACATCAACTTCGCTGAACTGAACCATGTTCTTCGGATGCCTGATTATCATCTTCCAAAGGAACTACTCTAGTCCTAACTTAAAAGCGGAAAGTGTAATGCTGGTGGTCAGCCAAAAAGGTTAAAATATTCTCTCAAGGCACATCTAACAAAATGTAGTATAAACACTGACAACTGGGAAACACTGGACTGCAAGCGCTCCAGTTGGAGAGCAGCCTTGACCAAAGGTGTCATGGGCTTTGAAGACACTCGAACTCAGGACAAAGGGAGAAACGTGCTAAGAGGAAGGGACGCTTGGCAAACCCTCAAGGGATCAACTCCTGCCAGGAAAGCTCTGTCCCCACTGTGGAAGGACGTGGGGATCCAGAACTGGCCTCCACAGTCACTTACGGACTCCCTGCTAAGATCATGGAAGACCATCCAGGAGTGATCTTCAAAGGAGCCCCACCGATGGGGGTCCCGCTAAGCGGAGTTTCCTCTTCCTTCTCCCCCCATGGCAGACTCTTGGCTCACCTGGAGGCGCCTCCACGCCCAGCCCCTCCGAAGCGGAGACCACCAGCGCCCCCATCCCCAGCAGGAGCCCCCCAAAGGCCAAAGGCGCAGCGCCGGAGCCCCCCATCCTCCTCTCTTCTTCGCCCCCAAATGGGACTTTCTCCGCTCAGCCCCGGGAGAAACTCCTGCCCAAGCCCCGCCCACTCCACCTCCCCGCCCCGCGAGCGTCCAATCCGCCTCCGAGCCCAGGCAGCGTCATCGGTCGCCAGGCAGGGAACTCCTGGAAAGAGCATTCTCAAGGGCTCTCTCTGCTCTCGCTCGATCTGCAAGTTCCTCTTTGCCTTCGCAGCTGCTGCTGATCTCTCCATCGGTGTCGCGCCGCGTGTGAATCAAGATCTTCCCCAGAAAACCTTGGGGGGGGGGATATAAAGCTTAACAGGAATCTGTCAGTTCCATCCCAAACTTTCCTCTGGCCGCAAAAGGGGAAATTTCAGACTCAGGCTTCAAAACAGCGAGATGCGCTTTTCTTCTGCTGCGTTTTAAGCCGCTAAACTTCGTTCCTTCATGTATCCGGAAAGAGGAAGGAAGTTTCAAGGGGGGAATAACTGTCTGCTGAGGGAGGGGGCTCCCCCTCTTGGCCCCCCAGCCTGCATCCCCAGGAGACCTGGCAGCCCCCCAGTAAGGAGACCCCTCCCCCCAATAAAAGCCCCCTCCAGCCCCCAGCTCCCCTTTGCAAGAAACACCCCTGGCGCTGGTGTCTGAGGAGCCCCATGAAGAAACACACGGGGGGGAGAGACAGAGAGGAGCCCCCGCAGCCCCTTCCCTGGAGGAGACCCCTCTCCTCTTGGCGAGATCCAGCCCCCCCACCCCCAAAAATATCAGCTGCCCTTTTCCTGCTGCTGTTTTCGCTCCGTCTCCGGCTGAGGCTCCTGCCTGGGGAGGGTCTACCTGGAGACAGGCTGGTCATCGCCAGGGCGCTTTCTCATTGGCCGAGCTGGCAGGGACTTTCCTGCTCCGCCAAAGCCGCCCCCTGGCCGCCCCCGCCCCACAGCCCCTTGGAGGGCGAGCATCCAGGAGGAAGGGGCAAGGGAGACTTGGGCTGGAATCGCCCCTCGCCCGCCTCGGCCCAGGAAGAGCGGCAGAGATGGAGCCCAGAGGAGGAAGAGGAGGAGGAGGAGGAAGAGCCCTTTGCTGCCTCTGGGCGACCCTCCTCCTCGCCCCGCCAAGGGGGGCCGGAGCCCTGAAAGGTCGGGGGGCGCAGAGGGAGGGGGAGATGCCTGGGGAGGGGTCCCAGGAGGGGGATTAGGGGGGAATGGGGGAGAAAGATTGCGCCCCTTGGCGTTGCTTGTGGGCAAAGGAGGGGGGTCTCTTGGGCTAAGGGAGGAGAAGCCCCCTCCCCCCGACAGGTGCAGAAGCTGCACCCGGGAAGACGGAGGGATGGGGGGAGGAAGGGAATTGGACGCCTCCCCCCTCAGGAAAGAGTGCTGGGAGGTGCGTGGAATGGGAGGATGACGGGCAAGGAGGATTTGCTCCCTCAAATAAGGTGGTCTAAAAAAAGAGAGAGGGGAAAACGGGGTGAAAACAGCAATTCCCCCTACACACACCAACTTAGAAGATCGGAGTCTGTACCCTTGCCTTTCCTGTTACAAGGAGGGAAAGGGAAATAAAACAAGAATTATTATTCCTCTCTGTGGGCTCGGCTGCCACAGAGACCTGCCTGGTCCAGAATCCCCAGTGGTCGCCCCCAAAAGGCATCAGCCCCCCCATAGCCCCCCGAAGACAGAGTGGTCTCTCTCCTGGCACAAAAGGGGCCAGAACCTGCTCTCTTCGGCTGCCCCCCATATCGCCACTTGCCTGGCAGGGAACCCAGCCGGACGCCAAGGGACTTCACTCCCCAGAAGACGCGGTTTAGTTTGAGTGAGTGAGTGAACTCCAGAAGGAAGTCGCTTCAGGAAAGGAAAGAGGCGCATGGCCAATGGCTCCGTCTGTGTGTCCAACAGTTTTATCTCTTTTAGAAATAAGCCCAAAGCTTTAATTCGTGGCATGAGGCAACTCAAGAGGTGACTGTGGATGATCCACAGTTGAAAGAGGAAATGCATTTGTTACTGGTTTCACTTTGGGGCAAGGAGCAAAGTGGAGATCTAGGCACATGGAGACACGGATTGTTCTCTTGAATGATTATTCCAACTTTCTACCAGAGTCACCCACATTCAAGTGCACCCAGGACCACCTTTTGGGGGCTTGGAAATGAGGGAATTAAAAACTGACATATGTGTGTGTTTGGGAGCAGATGAAGCCCCCCTTCGTCTACTTAGAGAGCCTTTTTGGTGGTGGCCCCATTCCTAGCAAGGGGGCAGGTTCTCCCTCCTCCTGCTGCGGGGTCCTAAAGCCTCCCTCTCTCTCTCCCACCCCTGCAGTGGAGGACACCCTAGTGGAGCTGGACTTCTTCCAGGAGAGCTTCCCTTCGGAGAAGAAGTCCGGGGAGTTCCTGCTGGAGTTTGACCACGAGGAGATCCTGCACGTGGACTGGGAGAAGAAGCAGAATGTCTGGAGGCTGCCGGACTTCCAGCGCTTCACCAGCTTCGAGGTGCAGGGCGCCCTGGCCAACATCGCCGTCATGAAGAACAACATGGAGGTGCTCATGAAGCGAAGCAACCGCACCCGTGCCCTGAACGGTAGGACACGCGAGGGGGGCAGGGGAGAGAGCTGGGGGGCAGGCAGGGGGTGGTCTCTTGGCTTCTGACCCGGAAGACCCTTCAGGACCCCTTTCTGCCTCCCCAGAGGGAACTCTGCTCCAGGGAGCCAGTCCTTGGCTGACTGAGACAGGCTAAAAGGGAAGGGAAGCCTGGGGGAGGGGCAGCACTGCACTCTGTACAAGCTCAGAGGCATTGCCAAACCTTAACACCCGGTGCAAAAATACCCACAGCACCTAATTGCTATGCTTTCCATTTCTAGACTGCTTCAAATGGGTTTTAATCCCCTTTCTTTCTCCATCTCCTTCCTCAGTTGCTCCTTCGGCCAAGGTGTACCCAGAAAATGCCGTGGAACTGGGGGACCCCAACGTCCTCATCTGCTTTGTGGACAGGTTCTCCCCCCCAGTGCTGAACGTCACCTGGCTGAAGAACAACGAGGTGGTCTCCGAGGGCGTGGAGGAGACAGACTTCTACCCCAGCGTGGACAACACTTTCCGCAAGTTCTCCTACCTCCCCTTCGTCCCTGAGCAGGGAGACATCTACGTCTGCCAGGTGGAGCACTGGGGCATCCCAGGGGGAAAGATGGAGAAGATCTGGGGTAAGCACCGGGCAGGATTGGGGCTTTTCTCTGGGACTTGAACTCAGAAACCCAGATTCATGGCGTATAAGAAACACGTTCTGATGATCAGAGTAAAATTACGCAAGTGAAGTACACTTGCAATTTTGCGTAATTTATTCTCCTGCTTCTACCCATAGGAGACAATAAGTTGCTCAACTGCCTTTTGGGGGTTCCTTGAGTTAGTTCCTATCATGTATATGGGGTGGGGGTGGTGTGTCAGGACTCCTGGGTTCTTTCTTCTGCTGAACACACACAGAGAAACAGAGTCCCCCCTTAGCCCTGTCCTCTCTCTCTCCATCCCAGTTTCCAAGGCGCCCTCTCCCATCCCGGAGACGATGGAGAACGTGCTGTGTGCCCTGGGCTTGGCCTTTGGCATCCTGGGCATCATCGCTGGCACCATCCTTTTCTTCAAGGCCATGAGGATGAACGATCGCAGGGGCTTCATGTGAGTCGAACCCGGTTCCATTCATGGGGGCCAAAATACACAGCAAAGGGGTGTGGGGTGGGCCTCGTCCTGCCCAGAAGATGCTCAGCCTCCATACTCCCAGCTCACCAGCTCCCTTCTCCTTCCTTTTCAGATAATGGGGGATTCCTTTCCTGACAGCCTCTTCCTTCAACCCTATCAGCTCAGCTCCTTTGCCAAGAGTCTCTTCTGCTATGAATCAGCTGGAAGGAGTTGCTTCCTCCGTGTGCAGCTTGTCCTTAGAAGCTTTTCGGACAATATGGTTGACTTTTAATAAAAATTATGATAGCCAAAGATGCTTAGCCAGACTTACATTACTTTTCTCCCTTTTCTGTTTCCATCTTAGCAAAGAAATTTCTCTCAGACTGTTTAAGTAAATAAGAAAAGTATATGGTTTACCCACATTATAAGCCTTGCCATGGTGCAACATTTACAGCTCCCTCTATGCAGGTTCTGAAACTCCCTGGTGCCTTTGCTTCTGGCTGTCTAGTAATTGTGCATTTCATAGAATCATAGAATTGTAGAGTTGGAAGGGACCCTAAGGGTCATCTAGTCCAGCCCCCTGCATTGCAGGAATCTCAGCTAAATCATCTCTGACAGAGGGGCTTGTGGTTTGGCTGCAGATCCTCCCCCAAACTCCATGGTTGAGTCAGGATAGTTTTTGTGGGGTTTTCCTGCTTTGCCTCCCCTTGCATCTGCGTGGCTCAAGGAGACCCCCTGCCAACAGAGTGTCAGGCATACTAATTCATATCTCCACCCCACTTACCCAAAACCATTCACCTTACTCAGTTCCATGCATTGCACTGCAGGAATACAACCCTCAGGTGTTTCCTTAATCCCAAAGAGGATTCATCCAGCTTCCTGGGGAAGTTTAGCTGTGGAGGAAAATATCCCTTCTTCTTCTGCAAAACTTTCCCAATGGCTTCAGTGCAGCCCAATTGCTGTTTTTCATACATGCTCCCATATTTCCAAAAGCAATGAATAAATCTTACAGTTTGTTGATTTGTTTCTAGTGCTGTTTTCTCTGCCTATAAGCTCTGGATATATTTATTATTTCAAAATGAAAAGGTGAACCATTGAGGAAGAAGAGGAAGAAGAAGAGTTTGGATTTGATATCCCGCCTTTCACTCCCCTTCAGGAGTCTCAAAGCGGCTCACAATCTCCTTTCCCTTCCTCCCCGCAACAAACCCTCTGGGAGGTGAGTGGGGCTGAGAGACTTCAGAGAAGTGTGACTGGCCCAAGGTCACCCAGCAGCTGCAGGTGGAGGAGCGGAGACGCGAACCCGGTTCCCCAGATTATGAGACTACCGCTCTTAACCACTACACCACACTGGAAATGGGTAGCATTGCAACCAGAGTGGCTACACTGACTCCTCCTGTCTCTAGGCCCAGATTCTGGGGGGTGATAAGAGATCAGGAGAGCCAGCGCTGGTGCCTCCCTGCCTCTGCCCTGGTCTGCCTGCCTGTCCCCTGCTGGGAACAGGATGCTGGGGCAGGACTCTTCTGGTCTTCAAGGCCTGCTGTGGGTTGTGTGATGCCCCAAACCATTATCCCACAGGACCCGTGGATTCCCCCTCTGGGGGAACAGAGGAGAGGAACAGAACAACTCACCCCCTGTCCTGAAATGCCTCACCAGATCAAAGCACCTGCTCTTCCTGAGACTGGACCCCCCTCCAAATTCAGGGTGGATGAATGAAGGTCTTCTTCCAGGGGCAACAACACACTAGAGAGGGGTGTGTTTCAGGACATGCAAGGTCAGGATGTGACCCAGTCAGCCTGGCCAGACCTCCATCATGAGTTGACTGTGTTGCCTGGAACAACACAGTTGTTGAATTCTTTCTCTCCCCCCCCCCCACCTTGCAAGAGTCTCCAGAAGGTAAATGACACCACTGAGTGGGGTTTGGGAGAGGCGTCCTTTCTGGTGCCAAGCCTTGAGCAGGAACATCCCAGAGGCCGACAGACAAGGCCCAGCTTGCTGTGCAATCTCATACTTTCTTCTGGATCTCAGATGGTGGCATTGGGGGGGGGGAGCCAATTAATGCAGCAAGACAGAAGGCAGAGTTTGGCAGAGGGGCAGGGCAGGAGTGCCGCCAGGGCAAGACTTGGGGGCAGAAGGCCAGAGTCCCAGTCGGCAGAAGGAGCAGGAGGCCCCTCAAGGCTGCAGGGCTGACACTGAGCCAGTGTGGTGTAGTGGTTAAGAGCGGTAGTCTTGTAATCTGGGGAACTGGGTTCGCGTCTCCGCTCCTCCACATGCAGCTGCTGGGTGACCTTGGGCCAGTCACACTTCTCTGAAGTCTCTCAGCCCCACTCACCTCACAGAGTGTTTGTTATGGGGGAGGAAGGGAAAGGAGAATGTTAGCCGCTTTGAGACTCCTGAAGGGGAGTGAAAGGCGGGATATCAAATCCAAACTCTTCTTCTTCTTCTTCTTCTCCACATCTGGACCAGCAAGTGTTGCACTCGAAGAGGTTTGGCAAGAGCAACGCGTTTCCTGCCCAGCAACTGATGACCAGGCAGTGTTGGGACCTGTGATTGGCTCCCATCAAGCCTCCCCTCCAGGAAAGTCCCCAGAAGGACAACACTATACACCCCTCCACGCCCCCCCAGCAGCAATATCAACTCTGCTTTACCCCTCCCCCAACCCTGTTTTGTGCTTCTGGGCAGAAGTGGAGATTGTGACATTTGGGTTCCCTCGAAACAGGAACTTTTTAAACAAGTCATTCGTCGGAGCAGCTTTGGGTTTAAGACTCGCCTCAAAGAATTACCGGGGGGGGGGGGGAGTTAAGAGGCTGTCCTCTCCCCACTGTCAATAATCATCCCATGTAAAATGTGAAATTCAACACTCTTTTTCTGGGCTTAAATGCAAAACTGCAAATGGCAGACTCTTCATGTTCCAACAACAAGGTTTGCAAGCTGTGAGCTTGTGGCAGCCTCTGCATTTTGCGTTTTGCTTCAAAGAGGAAGGAGGCAATTTTTCCCCAGCACTCAGCCCCCCCCCCCATAGTGGGAATTCTCTGCATCTTGTTTTTCTGAAGGGAAAAAATGCTTCAAAAAAGGACCAGTCAAATAGGTTGTAAGAATGGGCACAGCCGTGGGAGGAGGGTTGGACAGCTGCCCCCAATTGATAAAATCAATTGAAATACAAAGCAAACTGAAGTTCTGCCTCCTAACAAAAGGCCTGCCCCCCCCCAAAAAAAAACCACAATCATGGCTATGCCCACGGTGGCAGGTTATCTGTACATGAGCTTCCAATCCAATATCTGGATTTGCACATTGGCCCAGTTCCTGGTGGTGGCACAAAAGAGCAGCAACACCTGAGGGCAAAGGCTCAGTTTAAGAGTGGAGGAGTCACTTCCACAGAGAAGGACCTTGGCTGGAGAGAGAGAGAGAGAGAAAGAGAGAGAGAGAGAGAGAGGAGGAAACTCTGGGTCAAAATCTCTTCGGAATACAAGATGCTCAGGGATGGGCTGCCAGGGGACAAACTGGGTGTGAGAAATGTGGGTTTTGTGGACCCCCAGAGAGAGTGAGGCTGTAAACTTCAGATCTATATTCCACAACGGCTCCCATGGGAGAAAGGGAGAAAGGACTGCTCCTCTGTAGCTGCAGCTTCATGTTTTTGCTGCCCTCTCCCCAATGTGAAGGAGAATAACCTCCCGGCAAGCAGGAAACGGGGGCAACGGCTTGGCCTGCAGCCTTCCTCCCTGCTGTGCTAGATTTCTCCTTGCAGGCAGTGCCAGTGTAATTTGGGTGTCCATGCAGCTCCTGCCTGAGGCTGGGAAGGAGGCCTCTTGGAAGAAGAAACAGACCAAGAGGAGGGGGGCAAGGGGGTCCCTGGACAGGAGGGGCAGGATCCAGGCAGCCTGCTCCCTGGTGACAGAAGCAGGACTTCTGGGCCCATAGCACGTGCCTCCCTCCCCCACCTCTCCCTCCTTCTGCCCCCTTGTTTCTGGCAGCAGAGGAGACGCTGCAGAAAGGCGCTGGGGGGAGTTTCGCTTCCCCCCACATGGAGGCCTGGAGCTCAGCTCAGCATTCAGGGAAATGAAAGAGGGAAGCTGGCCACAATCCAGGAGACGGAGGTCAACCGGGAGCGCAGCAAAACCTCCTCACAGAGAAGTAGCTTCCAGGCCCCCCCCCAAAGCACAGCCCCCCCCTTTAGCCCAGCAGCAATGGCTTAGGAGGAATTGCCATTTCAGGGAAGGACCCCCTTGGGAATGGCTGAGCTGAATGGAGTGGGGCTGGGCAAGCCCCATAGCATCCTCTACTAGAGGAATAGGGGCTCCTTGGCTCAAGGTGGGGGGAGATTTCCTTGGAGAGGAGCCCCCTCCCTCGTGCGTCAGGAGAGCAAAGTGGGTCATCTCTTCCTAAGGCAGGAGGGAGGAGGAAGAGGGGAGAAGGGGCAGAGACCCCTCCAAGTCCTCAAGGCTATGGGGCACAACCCACAGGAGAGGGTGGGACTGTGTTTCAGGTCAGCCAAGGCCAGGATGTGGCCCAGTCAGGCTGGCCAGACCTCCTTCATGAGTCGGCTGTGGGGCAGAGACAGGTCTCTTCAACCTCTCCAGACCCCAGACGCCCATTCAACCCAAATATGCAGTTCTCCATCTTTATATCTGCAAGGTGCCAGGGCTCCTGTTTCAGCCCACATGGGATCAGGCTGCGACCCACCAGTGGAAGACCAGGGGCACAGAACATGTCCCCCCAGGGAAGGAGACACTGCTTTCGGGGGTCTGGATCTGCTCTTTCCCCTCCTCTCCCCATTCTGTCCCTTGCAGAAATGCCTCCTTCCGAAAATGAATGCCAGTCGAAAGAGTCGTCCAGCTCTTCCTCCCCCTGGCAAGAGGCTCCAGGAGGGACATGGCCCCCCAGAGAGGGGTTTGGGAGAGGCGTCCCTTCTGGGGCCAAGGCTTGTGCAGGGACATCGCAGGGACGGACAGACAAGGCCCAGCCTGCGGTGCAATATTATACCTTGCAGTCGTCACGGTTTCTTTAGAAGGGGGAATGGGATCTTTTTTGCAGATCCTCTTTCAGCAAAAGAGCAAACATTCTCCTGGATCTCAAGGCAGAAGCAAAGGAGAACCTTCAGCCAAGTATCGTGTGGGGAGGGGGGCCAGGGGAGCTGCCAGGGCAAGGCTGTGGGGCAGGAGGCCAGGGCCCCCCTCAGCAGAAAGAGCCGCAGGTCCTGTGAATGTGAAAGGGCCCTTTTGCCTTGAAATGGGACAATTTGAAGAAGGAGAGTCTGCCAAATTTCCTCCCTGGTATCTGGGACGAGGCCTCCTCCTGGAAGGACCAAGCAGGGGGCTGTGAAGCCTTTTCCCTCCTCAGAGACTCATGGTAGAGTTGGAGGGACCTCAGGGGTCATCTAGTCCAACCCCCTACATTCCCTCTCTTCTGCAGACCAACCCTGCCTGCGCTTGGTGATGCCTGAGTCTTTTTCCCTCTGAGGAAATCCCTTCTCGTCTGCAGATTTTGTAGCGTTTCCTCCCTGTCTTAGGGTGAGCTTGATGGCCCTGCCTCCTCCCCTGCCATCACATTGTGAACCACCCTGAAATCTACAGTTGAAGTATAGAAATTTTAAAAATAAATGAATACATGTAAATATGGGCCCCTGGGAGTGTTTTCCTCTCCTTTCTCTCCTTTGGAACTCCCTGCCTAATGAAACCAAGAGGCGCCTTCTTCATTGTTCTCTTTTTGGCACCTGAGGAAAACATTCTTGCTCAGACAAGTCGACCCAGATGTCGAGAAAGTTGAGGTGGTTTTGATGTGTTTTTGAGTTTGTGTGTTTGTGCTTTAAAGCACGGTTGTGATTTCCCCCTTGGTTTATCTTTTTGTAAAGCACTTTGAGCTGCTGCTTTTTCCCCACAATGAACTGATGTATAAATTTTATGAAGTGAAATAAATAAACCCCCCCCCGAGTGTTTCCCCCTCACCAGCCTCCTGGGATTCTTGGCAGGCTGAGGGGGTTTATCACCCGCCCTCCCCACTAGCAAAAAGGGGTTTGAAAATGGTGTTTGGTCTGCTGCTCTGCTGGCTGACGCTGCCTCCCAGTCTCATCAAGGGGGGCAAAGGGGTTAATGGAGGTGGATAAAGTCAGGACCCACCATGGGGGGCACGGGGTCTCCTTCCTCCTTGCTTCCCAGCCCCCAAGTGCCGGGGTTTGGGGCCAAGGAGTGGGGCTGGGGGGTTTGTGGAGGTGCCATCACTTCAGGGGGGTCGTGAGGTGTGGCAGGTGGGGGTTTCATCTGGACAGCCATCGTGTTTCCCTCCGAGTCCTGAGGGGACACTAGAAATTCCTTCAGACCTTGGTCAGCCTTTAGATTTCCTGTCAGTTTTCCCCAGAAACAATAAATGGGGCAGAGGAGTCTCTTAGGGAATCCTGGAGAGTTTCTGTGGAGAAAAAGGTGGCCATTTTTTTCTCCTCAGAACAGGCTGGGAAATTTGCAAGGAACCTGGTCAGAGACAAGGGAGCCTCCCTCCGCCTGAGGTGTTTCCCGCTCTTTTCTCCTGAGGGAGCCCAAACATGAGGAGAAAATGGCTTCCCTGTGGAGACTGGCGTCCTTCCCTCCCCAGGGCCTGAAGGGTCAAGGAAGGGATGTCAAGGGGGGGAGCAGACTCCATGTTCCCTCCTCCAAGGGGCCCAATGTCAGATAAATGGAGGAACAGAAAATTCCCTCAGGAGTTTGAGTCACAGGAGGGTTTTTCTTCCCCCTGAAAAGTTCACATTTGTGGAAACACTGGAGAAGGCATTTGGCTCTCCTGAATAGCTAGTTTGAAATCAAATTCATAATGAATCACCTCAGGAGACCATGCGGTGTGTGGAGGGTTTTCCCAGGGAAAAATGGCTCCCAAATCAGTTCCCACAGACTGGATTGAAACAGACTTTTATTGCTTTTATTGGGATGTTTGTGTGGTAAACCACCTTGGGGTGCTGAATGGTTACATTAAAAGGCCTTAAAGAAGTCAATAACCCAAAGGTGGGGAATGTTGGAGGTATGACTGAAGGTCACCTTCTTTCAGGTGTGGAAGTTGTGTGGAAATGGGGGCAGATCAACCCTTTTTCTTACACCCAGGATTGTCAAGTGTGGCGATTCTTGAATATTGAAATTTAAATGAATAAAATAGTTCAAGGACCACAGAGTGAAGCTGAAGAAAAACTTCATTGATGTAACTCAGAGGAAATACTCTCAAGGCTGTGAAATCTGCCTTGAAGTGGGTCAGGTGGGGATCCCAGTGAGAGGGCTGGATCCTTAAGATCACAAAAGAGCAGGATATTTACAGAGAAATTAACAAACTACTCCCCCTGAGGAGATAAAGTCAGCAGGGTGAGGGTGGGGAGCAGGGACTCTCTCCAAAAACGGGACTCATCCTCCGTGTCACAGGGCTGTGGGGAGAAATATATCTGGCCATTCACCATTTTATGGAATCGTAGAGAAGGGACCCCAAGGTCATCTAGCCCAACCTCCTGCAATGAGGAATCTCAGGCATCCAGGACAGATGGCCCCCCAACCTCTGTATGGAAACCTCCAATGGAGGAGATTCCACCACCTTCCAAGGGAGTCCTTTCCACTCCCAGACAGCTCTTACATTTGGATCAGGAGGAAGAGGATGGGTCTAAATTCCAACAAGGGGAAGAGAGAACTTGTTTATTCCCAAAGACTCACTGTTGAGTGTAAGGAAAAGTTTATGGCGAGCTTTTTGGCTCAGCCAGATGTCCTGAGGGGAGGAGGTTCATTTTGTGGATTGGTGTTACTCTTGAGTAATTTGCATTTCAGAGTTGCTTCTCTGGACAGGGGCTGAAGCAATAAAAATACTGACTCTCCGAAAAGAGAGAGATGCAAACTGTATCTCAGTGGCAGAACAGCTGCTCTGAGTGCAGAAGGCTCAATCCCTTGCGTCTCCAGGAAGGGCTAGAAAGACTTTCCACCTGAAACCTCAAGGGAGCCACTGCCAGTCCGTGTGGGCATATTGGAGCAGATCTAGTGCAGACACGGCTGAGCTGGATGGAGTCAGTCCAAGGCAGCTTCCGGTGACCCTTTCCCCCCAGGTGAAGGGAAGCTCATCCAGGGAGAGTTGGGGGGAGGAGGTGTGTGTGGGGAACCTTCTCCAGCCCAAGGGCCGCGTTCTCTTCTGGAGAACCTTCTGGGGGCCACATGCCCATGGTGGGCAGGAGCAGAGCATGAAAGGCAAGTGTGAAGTTTTCACAGGAGACCAGTCTCTTCACAAGCTCACCCTCCCCTCTCCATCCTCCGTCAAGGCAAGCAAGAAACATGACTGGAGTAGAAGGACAAATCCCAGCCTGGCAAAGACCCTGAAGGAAGGGGCAATGCAAGGCTGGGGAGAGTCCCATGGGCCACATGGAGAGGTTTGGGAGGCCACATGGGACCCCTCCCCAACCCAGCTCTGAGTCTCCCCATCAGGGCTTGAAGGACCAGTCCTGGCAGTCTGACCAGATTCATGGTTGTTTTCAGGGACAGCTCAGGCTCCTCCAGGGAGATTCAAGGCACAAATTCTCTAGCAGAGAGGTGCAAAGAAGGAATCAGGTTGCCACAACTCGCAATCCACAAGCGGAAAGGGAAACAGAAAAAGAAACTTTCCCCTGTGTCACCAGTGGAGGCTAAAGCAGTGAAGAAACTCAATATGGAGGTCGGATGGCCGAAGTATTGGGAAATTTTAGAACAGGATGGAGACAAGGTTAAACTACAAAGTCAGGAGAAATTGAAGCACAAAGTAGAAAATTGGTTTCAATATCGCCAAATAATGGAAATTTTTAAACAGGATAGGAAAATCGGTTTCCAAGTGGAGAAATCAAAACTAGAGACCGAATTGTTAGAATCCAATACTAAGAATTTATCTAGAATGTATAACTTGCTGTTGAAATGGAACACACAGGATGAAACAGTTAAATCTGCTATGATTAAGTGGGCGCAGGATGTTGGACACAACATTATGTCAGATGACTGGGAATGGTTATGGAACACCGGTATCAAATTTACGGCATGTAATGCCTTAAAGGAAAACATTATGAAAATGGTATACAGGTGGTACATGACCCCAGTCAAGCTGGCAAAAATCTATCATTTGCCCGATAATAAATGTTGGAAATGTAAAGAGACTGAAGGTACTTTTTACCACCTTTGGTGGACATGCCCGAAGATAAAGGCCTTCTGGGAAATGATCTATAATGAAATGAAAAAGGTACTTAAATGTACATTCTCCAAAAAACCAGAGGCCTTTCTCTTGGGCATTGTCGGCCAATTGGTGACAAAGAAAGATAGAAATTTCTTTATGTATGCCACAACAGCAGCAAGAATACTCATCGCAAAGTATTGGAAGACACAAGATTTACCTACTCTGGAAGAATGGCAGATGAAAGTGATGGACTATATGACACTGGCTGAGATGACAGGCAGAATCCGTGACCAACGTAAAGAGATGGTGGAAGAAGAATGGAAAAAATTTAAGAGCTATCTTAAGGACTACTACAAACTCAACGAATGTTAAAATGTTGTGGTTGCTAGAAGTAACAGGGTACAGGGATACAAGGTTAGATGATAAAGGAGGACTAAGATGACAGAGATTAGAAAGTAACAACTGGGAGTTGCTAGTTCAAATATGGACACTGGGATGCAGAGAGGGGGGGTATGGGGAAGTCCAAGAAAAGAGGTTTATGAAAATATCTTTGAAAGTATTTTGTATGTTTGTTTTGTTTTTGTGTTTGTTTGTTCTTTTTAAAAAATGCTGTAAAACCAATAAAAATTTATTAAAAAAAAAAAAAAAAGAAAAAGAAACTTTCCCCAAATGACAAGCAAGCAACAGAGGTGGGGGAGGGGGGGGACACTGTCATTCTTGGTCTGTGACTCCTTCCATCCACCTTCCAAGGAGGTTTCCACCTCTGAGCATGGACAGAGGGCAACTGGCAGGAAGAACAGAGCTTCTCCACATATCAGGATCCTGATGGAGCAGCGAAGTCTAACTGATGAGTCCTGCAGGCAGAGGAGAGAGAGACAAGCCCATCACTGTGGGGTGAGGAATGGGGAGAAAGGGGTCAAGAATCCCTGGCAAGATTCGGGGGAAACTCCATAGAGCGGCCATCAGATATTGTGAACTACAATTCCCATCGCCTCCAGTTATGGGCCTGGCCGGGGGGGCTCTGAGGAGGGAAGGAGGCAGAGGGAGGGAGACTTGGCTGGCTTTGGCAGTGGAGAAGAGGAGCTTCAGAAGAGAGCAAGGAGATCTCTCCAGATCAGAAATGGGGAACCACGGACCCTGGAGCAAACTTGGCCCCCAGGCCTCTCTTTCTGGCCCACATGGCTCTATCCAGACACTCCTCCTGTCCCTGCTTTGAACCCTCCAGGAGTGATTCCACCTCCCTGGGATAATCCTTGAACTCTGAGGATACCCCTTGCTTGGCCCGTGCTTGCCTGGACCAAGAACAGAGAGGGGCAGGAACTAGTCCACTCAGCAATACGGAAATTGGCACGTTTTTCTCCACCCCCACCTGCCCAGCAGTGGCATGTGGCCCCGGACGGAGGGGATGCAGCCCTTTGGGCGAAAGAGGACCCCCCCCCTGAATAGATGCCCTGCAAAGGGCCATACACCAGCCGTGGTCTCCTCACTTGGCCTTGAACTTTGCTTGACTGTCTCCCAGGTGGGACATTCCCCTGGAGACCCCCTTCCAGGACACAATATTGGAGTGTGTGCATCAGGGGATGGATTTATCCATAGGAAGCCCCTCCCCTCTGTTCTACAAGGAAGCCATGGCGGGGGCACAGCAAGCAGCCAGGAGAAGGGGGTTGGGGGAGGAGGAGGAGGATGGAAGAGCAGAGAGGAAAGTTACCTGCAGGCTGAGGAACAGCTTGCCCTGGGAGAGAGAGAAAAGAACAGAAAGATTCAGTCAGCACCAGATGTCCCCTGAAATAGCTTCTCTGGGAACCCCCCCCCCCCCCCCGATCAAGATGACACACTCCAGGCACAGCTAGGACCTTTCCCCTTCTCATTCTGTCCTAAGGAGTATGAGGGGGTGAAAGAAGAGTCTTTGTAGGAAAGGAATATTTCCTTCCCAATACAGAAAGGACTCTGGAGAACATCTTGCCAACTAATCTCTTTCCCATTACCCAATGTCCCCACCCCACAAACCCTCCCATCTTCCTTCGGCTGCCTCCTTTGGGGCTCTGTATTGCCCACTTGTTGATTCTGGGATTAAAGGCCCTTCGCTCAGCAGGGAGAGAGAGCCTTTGACTTACTGCTGGGACCAGGAAGCTGCAAAACATCTGTGTCCTTACTCTGCTCAAAGGCTTCAGAGCCAGAGATGCTTTTGAATTTCTCCCTCATATGTTGGAGGTTTAGGTCTTCATCTAGAGATTTAAACCTCAGACCATCTCCATAAGAGCTGAGGCTCCATTTGAGACACCAAGAGGGACCTCCTAGGAGTGGAGAAGGAACAGAACCCTCTCCAGAGCCTCTGCCTAAGAAGAGGAGGGGAGCCTGGAGCCCAATCCAGCCCCACACCCAACCCTCCCTCTCCCCCTGGCACCCCACCCTCACCTTTCTTGTTCTTCAGGTAAAGGGCGAGTCCAGTGGCCCCAAAGACCAGCCCCAGGACAATCCCCACAATCCCCGTCCACATCTTGCTCCTGGCAGAGTCCAACTGTGGCTCTGAAGGAAGAAAGGAAAGACAACCCATTGAATGAGGAAAGGAAGGCCTGGGATCAGCCCCCTGAGGGGGAGCAACCCATCTAGCCCCCCAGGAATGCGTCAGGGCTGGGAAGGCGTCCTACCCCACTGCACTGTGACGGGGCCTTCGAAGCTGGCGTGCTCCACCTGGCAGGTGTAGACGTCTCCATGTTCTGGCTTTGTCTCCAGCATCACCTCAATATGGAAGGTCCAGTCCCCGTTCCGGATGAGGTCCGTGGTCCACACTTTGGGCTCCTCCTTCCCGTTCCTGAACCACTTGATCTCGATCCCCGCAGGGAAGAAGCGGTTCACGGTGCAAATCAGCAGAGTGTTGTGTGGTGAAGATTCAACGTTGTCTGTGGGGGTGATCTTCACCTGGGGCTGGACTGTGGGAGGGAGGCAAGGGAGATGTGGGAGGGAGGTCAGAGAGTTAGGCAGGGAGGGACCTGGAGGCCTCAAGGGAGGGAGGAGAGGCCAGAGTTAATGGGGGAGGGGGGCTAGTCAGGGTGACGCCTCTAGGGAGCGCAACTGAGGCTCCCAGCTTGTAGGGGGGGGCCTTTCTCTGAGTGCAGCCCCCCTGGCGGCTCCAGAGTCTAAAAGCATCTGCTGAGCACCAGAGTGATGCTAATCTGCAAGGGGAAGCAGGAAAACCTGGAAAACGACCCTCCTTCCCCTTTCCCCCTGACTCTTTTTGGAACTATGTGCAAAAGAGAAATCCTTTCTTTCTTCTTTTGCTTCCCTTAAAGTCTCAGAGATGAATTAGAAGTGGTGAAGAGATCAGAACATCCCCTCCTGCCCTTTTGGGATCAGAAGCGCTTTGGAGTATTGCTTGCTTGTGTGTTCATTTTGTGTGTTTTTGGATCTCTAGAAGACAACATACATGTTTACACCACGTGAACACGTAGAGAGGGCACTGCTGCCTACAATCAGCTACAAAAACTGAGTCCTCTTTATACTGGAAATAAAATACCTGCAATGAATGAAATGTGATGCTGACATACCAAGCACTTTGTATTTATCCCTTCCTGCAATTTGGGAGGAAAATGTAGCCAATCCGCTTTAAATTCTTTAATTGCAGTGGCTCAGCAGCCAGCATTTTTTAAAGGAAACTTGTGGAGTATTTATTCTTTTCTTTTATTCTTTAGAGCCTTAAACTGCCTTTACTACTCAGAAGTCCCATTGAATTCAATGGAGCTTACTCTGAGATAACTCTGTAAAGATTCTGCAGTCTTATACTGCAATCTTCAGCATTTTTACTCAGAGGTATACGACTGAGTTCAGTAGGACTTACTCTCTGTTATGTGCCTGATCATTATCCTAGTTTCCATTATTATTATTATTATTATTATTATTATTATTATTATTATTATTATTTACAGTCATAATATTTCTTAGAATTCCTCAAAAGATCTGCTCTCTGAAGAGATCTTCTTAAGGTTGAATGAAAGCCAGATACGCACACAGACAATTTTACTATTTGGAGAGACTATTTCTCTTTTCCAGCCCTTTTTATGCCCTTTATGAACAAGTGTCAATTTTTGTGCGTGTATGCAAATACACAAGGGGTGTATGTGACAAAACTGGGTCTTTGCCTGGGTGACAGGAAGCCTAGTTTGGGCTCCCCCGGGACAGTCAGGCCATCCTACGCTCCCACCCCCAACCTCCCACTCCCACCAGTGGGATCTCTGACCCCCCCATCTCCCCAAAGTCAGCCCAGTTTCCCCAGTGGTCAGGCTGGGCATTCCACAAACTGGGAACTGCTCCTCCCTGGGGGTCCTGGGATGCCCCTCCCCTTCCTAGGACACTTTCCATCCTTCTGTCTCATTTCCCAGTCCTGGGAATCTCAGGAATTTGTCCTTCCCTTTTCCCTAGCAAACAGGATGATCTTCAGAATTCACTGTACAGTATCCTTTTGATTTAGGGATGATCCCTGGAGAATGGGGGGGGGGAGTTGGAGGGGAGCCTGGTGGCTGAAAATAGTAATGAGTGGGTGGGAAGGAAATGGGACCATGTTTATTATTATTATTATTATTTAATCCTGAATGTATGTGATTTTGCAATTGTGGGGTTAATTTCTAAACCCCCCCCCCCCGATTTAAACACCCTGATTCCCTGGGAAACCTGGACATATGGCAGCCCAACCTGAATCCATGTCAGGTGTGCAAGAAACGACATGCTAATGTGTCACTATTGAGTGATGTCCAAATAACATCATATTGTAATTTAAAAATGTTCAGTGTTTCTGCTTGAAATGTGCTCTCTCTCCTCTCCGTGAAAGGCTGCCTATTCTCCCCTTGCAGCCCCCCACTCTCATGCAGTTCAGTGTTGGAC
Organism: Podarcis bocagei; assembly: GCF_964188305.1. Taxonomy (NCBI): domain Eukaryota; kingdom Metazoa; phylum Chordata; class Lepidosauria; order Squamata; family Lacertidae; genus Podarcis; species Podarcis bocagei. The sequence goes on from NC_138126.1 coordinate 804,392, forward strand.
TGTGCCCTGGGTTCAAATCCCCCCTGGGCCTTGAGTCTCCTGGGTGTCCCTGGGCAGCCCCCCCCCCTTAGCCTGGCCTCCCTCACAGGGTCGTTGTGGGGGTGGAGAGAGGAGAGGGAGAACCAGAGACAGCACAGGCAGGAAAGGAAGTTTAGGGAAGTTTTTAATGTTTGATGTTCTATTGTGCTTTTAATTCTGTTGGGAGCCGCCCAGAGTGACTGGGGAAACCCACCTAGATGGGTGGGGTATAGATAATACATTAATAATAATAATAATAATAATAATAATAATAATAATAATAATAATAGCAAATACTGCAATTTTGTGATACAAGCCTCCCTGAGACCTACAGGTATAGGGCGGGATACAAATTTAATTGATAATAAATAACTAAACGAAGACAGACACCCTCCACATTTCAGTACACGAAATGGGTTATGATGCTTCGAGGGACACAGAAACTCCTCCTGCCCCCCATCCCAGCATCTGCCTCTGGAGTGGGGCGTCAGGAAAGGCCCCTTTCTCTCTCTGAAAAGCGGGAGGGGAGCGGGCCGGGGGTGGCAGCAGCGACAGGCGCGTCGAGGGGGGAAAGTCCCGGGTCCACCCCACGCCCCCCCCCCCACTTTGGGTTCTTCCTTGGGCCCCGTTTCCCATGACGCCCCCCCCCCCGATTCCTGACTCACCGCGCTGCGCCTGGGAGAGGGGCTCGAAGATCCCATAGTTGTGCCGGCAGAAGGCATCCACCATGGACATCTCGCTCCGCAGGTAGTCCTTGTCCTGGTTCCATCCCTTGGCGTCGGGCTCCCCCAGTTCAGCCACAGCCACGAACTTCCCTCGGTCATTGTCGAAGTAGGCGAGCTCCTGCCGGTCGAAGAAGTAACTATGTAGGTAGCGGACCCGCTGCGTCCCGTTGGAGAAGTGGCACTCGGACCTCGACTGGTACAGGAAATGCTCTGGGGAGGGAGGGAGGGGGGAGAAAGAATTTGGGGGGTGGAGACTTCCGGTTGTCTTAAGGGAGCAGCTCCCACGGTCTGTCTCTCTCCCATTCTCTCGTGTCACGTGATCTCATGGCGGGGGGGGGGAGCCTGAGCAGAGAGACTCCCCCCCCCTTCACCTCCTCCCAAAGGAAAGGGAGAGAGCGATAGCAAAAGGCCGTTGGGGTGGGGTGTGTGGAGGAATCACCTCCAAGGCCCGGGACCCCATGGGCGTCGCCAGGATTTATGTGGGGGGGGGGGGACAGAACCGAGCTATCTGCTTTGTTTGGTTAATTTATTTAAGGGGGGCAGCTGCTCCCTGCCCCCCATGGCTACGCCCATGCTTATCTCCCCCCTTTTATTGCCCTCCGGCTGGAGGAGAAAATGTTGGGGGTGGGAGAGAGACCAGGAAAAGGGGGAGATGCCGAGGAGGGGGGGAGACGCTTCTCTGCTCTGAAGGGGGCTTCACTGACCCCTCCCACGAGACCCCCCTCTCGCTGCCGGAGACGCAGTTTCACTTTCGCTTTCCCTGCCACAGAGCAGGAAGCGACTCCTGTCCACGAAGGAGCCCATTTCAGCACCTAGAAGACACGGGGGGGGGGGGACTGGGAGAGGGGGCCTGCCGCGAGGGGGGAGTCAGGTTCCCCTTTGCCCCAGTTTTGCTGCCGGCGTCACGGGCGTAGGCAGGGAGGAGCAGCTGCCCCCCCCAATCAATAAACATCAATAAAAATACATAGCAAACTGAGGTGTCCCTCCCCCAACAAGTCCTGCACAGCCACCAAAAATCCAGGCTAGGCCCATACCTGTGTTAGGAGCAGAAGAAAGGTACATTTATTTATGCATTATGTGGAGTCCTTTATAGAGTTAATACTGTAATTGGTTATGAGATCTCTTGGAAATGATGGGAGGTAAATGGACTAATAATGATGAGGATGATTTTGAGAGGCAGGTGAAGAAGCGCTCAGGGCCAAATTCAGCTGCGCTCCCCCCCCCCGCCCCCCAAAAGTCCCCTAGGGCTGCCTGCCATCAGCTGTCCTGCAGGAAGCCTATTTAATGTGTGAATATTGTGGTTTTGTTAAAATTCAATTGAATGTTACTTGTAAGCTGCTGGGGTAGGATTTTAATCCTGAAAGGTGGGATATAATTAATTGCAAGAAATAAATGCACTCTCTTTCCCAATCCCAGAAGCCTGAGCTGCTCTTTTCCAGTGGGGGGAGTGTTTCCCCTTCCCTCCTGCACCTTTGCCCCCCCCCCCAGCGTCCTGGAAGAAGCCAAGATCCCCCGTGGGGGAAGCAAGGATTCTTCAACACCAACTTCCCTGAACTGAACCATGTTCTTCGGATGCTCGATTATCATCTTCCAAAGGAACTACTCTAGTCCTACCTTAAAAACGGAAAGCGAAATGCTGGTGGTCAACAAAAGTGGTTTAAAGACTCTCTCTCAAGGCACATCTAACAAAATGTAGTATAAACACCGACAACTGGCAAACACTGGCCTGCAAGCGCTCCAGTTGGAGAACAGCCTTGACCAAAGGCGCCATGGACTTTGAAGACACTCGAACTCAGAACACAAGAGAGAAACGTGCTAAGAGGAAGGCACGCTTGGCAATCCCTCACCAGGATCAACTCCTGCCAGGAAACCTCTGTCCCCCCTGTGGAAGGACGCGTGGATCCAGACTTGGCCTCCACAGTCACTTACGGACTGACTGCTAAGATCATGGAAGACCATCCAGGAGGGATCGTCAAAGGAGCCCCACCGATGGGGGTCCCGCTAAGCGGAGTCAGTGGCGTAGCGTGGGGGGTGCAGGGGGGGCCGGGCGCACCGGGCGCAACATTTGGGGGTTAGGGTTAGGGGGCGCAAATCCACGGGTTAGGGGGCGCAAATCCACGGGTTAGGGGGCGCAAATCCACGGGTTAGGGGGCGCAAATTACTTGCCTTACCCCGGGTGCTGACAACCCACGCTACGCCACTGAGCGGAGTTTCCTCTTCCTTCTCCCCCCAGTGCAGAATCTTGGCTCACCTGGAGGCGCCTCCACGCCCAGCCCCTCCGAAGCGGAGACCACCAGCATCCCCATCCCCAGCAGGAGCCCCCCAAAGGCCAAAGGCGCAGCGCCGGAGCCCCCCATCCTTCTCTCTCCTTCGCCCCCAAATGGGACTTTCTCCGCTCAGCCCCGGGGGAAACTCCTGCCCAAGCCCCGCCCACTCCACCGCCCCGCCCCGCGAGCGTCCAATCCGCCTCCGAGCCCAGGCAGCGTCATCGGTCGCCAGGCAGGGAACTCCTGGAAAGAGGATTCTCAAGGGCTCTCTCTGCTCCCGATAGACCTGCAAGTTCCTCTTCGCCTTCTCAGCTTCTGCTGATCTCGCCATTGTTGTTGCGTCGCGTGTGAATCAAGATCTTCCCCAGAAAACCTTTGGGGGGGGGGTGATATAAAGCTTAAGAGGAATCTGTCAGTTCCATCCAAAAGTTTACTCTGGCAGCAAAAGGGGAAATTTCAGACTCAAAACAGCGAGATGCGCTTTTCTTCTGCTGCGTTTTAACCCGCTAAACCTTCGTTCCTTCTTGTATCCGGAACGAGGAAGGAAGTTTCAAGGGGGGAATAAGTGTCTGCTGAGGGAGGGGGCTCCCCCTCTTGGCCCCCCAGCCTGCATCCCCAGGAGACCTGGCAGCCCCCCAATAAGGAGACCCCCCTTCCCCAAATAAAAGCCCCCTCCAGCCCCCAGCTCCCCTGTGCAAGAAACATCCCTGGCGCTGGTGTCTGAGGAGCCCCATGAAGAAACACACAGGGGGGAGACAGAGAGGAGCCCCCGCAGCCCCTTCCCTGGAGGAGACCCCTCCCCTCTTGGGGAGATCCAGGCCCCCACCCCACCCCAAATGCTGCTGTTTTCGCTCCGTCTCCGGCTGAGGCTCCTGCCTGGGGAAGGTTTACCTGGAGACAGGCTGGTCATCGCCAGGGCGCTTTCTCATTGGCCGAGCTGGCAGGGACTTTCCTGCTGCGCCAAAGCCGCCCCCTGGCCGCCCCCGCCCCACAGCCCCTTGGAGGGCGAGCATCCAGGAGGAAGGGGCAAGGGACACTTCTTGGGCTTGAGTCGCCCCTCGCCCGCCTCGGCCCAGGAAGAGCGGCAGAGATGGAGCCCAGAGGAGGAAGAGGAGGAGGAGGAGGAGGAGGAGGAGGAGGAAGAGCCCTTTGCTGCCTCTGGGCGACCCTCCTCCTCGCCCCGCCAAGGGGGGCCGGAGCCCTGAAAGGTCGGGGGGCGCAGAGGGAGGGGGAGATGCCTGGGGAGGGGTCCCAGGAGGGGGGCCAAGGGGAAAGGGGGAGAAGGATTGCGCCCCTGGGCGTTGCTTGTGGGCAAAGGAGGGGGGTCTCTTGGGCTAAGGGAGGAGAAGCCCCCCTCCCTCTGACAGGTGCAGAAGCTGCGCCCGGGAAGACGGAGGGATGGGGGGAGGAAGGGAATTGGACGCCCCCCCCCCCACGAAAGAGTGCTGGGAGGTGCGTGGAATGGGAGGATGACGGGCAAGGAGGATTTGGTCCCTCAAATAAGGTGGTCTAAAAAAAAATATGAGAGGGGAAAACGGGGTGAAAACAGCATTTCCCCCTACACACACCAACTTAGAAGATCGGAGTCTGTGCCCCTAGCCTTTCCTGTTACAAGGAGGGAAAGGGAAATAAAACAAGAATATTTATTCCTCTCTCTGGGCTCGGCTGCAACAGAGAGCTGCCTGGTCCGGAAGCCCCCCGTGGTCGCCCCTAAAAGAATTCAGCCCCCCACCCCACCCCATAGCCCCCGAAGACAGAGTGGTCTCTCTCCTGGCACAAAAGGGGCCAGAACCTGCTCTCTTCGGCTGCCCCCCATGTCGCCACTTGCCTGGCAGGGAACCCAGCCGGACGCAAAGGGACTTCACTCCCCAGAAGACGCGGTTTAGTTTGAGTGAGTGAGTGAGTGAGTGAACTCCAGAAGGAAGTCGCTTCAGGGAAGGAAAGAGGCGCGTGGCCAATGGCTCCGTCTGTGTGTCCAGGAGATTCATCTCTTTTAGAAATAAGCCCAAAGCTTTAATTCGTGGCATGAAGCAACTCAAGGGGTGACTGTGGGTGATCCACGGTTGAAAGAGGAAATGCATTTATTACTAGTTTCACTTTGGGGCAAGGAGCAAAGTGGAGATCTAGGCACATGGAGACATGGATTGTTCTCTTGAATGATTATTCCAACTTTCTACCAGTCACCCACATTCAAGTGCACCCAGGACCACCTTTTGGGGCTTGGAAATGAGGGGATTTTAAAACTGACATATTTGTGTGTGTTTGGGAGCAGATGAACCCCCCCCCCGTCTTCTTAGAGAGCCTTCCTGGTGGTGGCCCCATTCCTAGCAACAGGGCAGGTTCTCCCTCCTCCTGCTGCGGGGTCCTAAAGCCTCCCTCTCTCTCTCCCTCCCCTGCAGTGGAGGACACCCTAGTGGAGCTGGACTTCTTCCAGGAGAGCTTCCCTTCGGAGAAGAAGTCCGGGGAGTTCCTGCTGGAGTTTGACCACGAGGAGATCCTGCACGTGGACTGGGAGAAGAAGCAGAACGTCTGGAGGCTGCCGGACTTCCAGCGCTTCACCAGCTTCGAGGTGCAGGGCGCCCTGGCCAACATCGCCGTCATGAAGAACAACATGGAGGTGCTCATGAAGCGAAGCAACCGCACCCGTGCCCTGAACGGTAGGACACGCGAGGGGGGCAGGGGAGAGAGCTGGGGGGCAGGCAGGGGGTGGTCTCTTGGCTTCTGACCCGGAAGACCCTTCAGGACCCCTTTCTGCCTCCCCAGAGGGAACTCTGCTCCAGGGAGCCATTCCTTGGCTGACGGAGACAGGCTAAAGGGAAGGGAAGCCTGGTGGGAGGGGCAGCACTGCACTCTGTACAAGCTCAGAGGCATTCCTGAACCTGAACACCCGGTGCAAAAATACCCACAGCAGCTAATTGCTATGCTTTCCATTTCTAGACTGCTTCAAATGGGTTTTAATCCCATTTCTTTCTCCATCTCCTTCCTCAGTTGCTCCTACGGCCACTGTGTACCCAGAAAATGCCGTGGATCTGGGGGACCCCAACGTCCTCATCTGCTTTGTGGACAGGTTCTCCCCCCCAGTGCTGAACGTCACCTGGCTGAAGAACAACGAGGTGGTCTCCGAGGGCGTGGAGGAGACAGACTTCTACCCCAGCGTGGACAACACTTTCCGCAAGTTCTCCTACCTCCCCTTCATCCCTGAGCAGGGAGACATCTACGTCTGCCAGGTGGAGCACTGGGGCATCCCAGGGGGAAAGATGGAGAAGATCTGGGGTAAGCACCGGGCAGGATTGGGGCTTTTCTCCGGGGCTTGAACTCAGAAACCCAGATTCATGGCGTATAAGAAACACGTTCTGATGATCAGAGTAATTTATGCAAGTGAAGTACACTTGCAATTTTGCATAATTTATTCTGCTCCTTCTACCCATAGGAGACAATAAGTTGCTCAACTGCCTTTTGGGGGTTCCTTGAGTTAGTTCCTATCATGTATATGGGGTGGGGGTGGTGTGTCAGGACTCCTGGGTTCTTTCTTCTGCTGAACACACACAGAGAAACAGAGTCCCCCCTTAGCCCTGTCCTCTCTCTCTCCATCCCAGTTTCCAAGGCGCCCTCTCCCATCCCGGAGACGATGGAGAACGTGCTGTGTGCCCTGGGCTTGGCCTTTGGCATCCTGGGCATCATCGCTGGCACCATCCTTTTCTTCAAGGCCATGAGGATGAACGATCGCAGGGGCTTCATGTGAGTCGAACCCGGTTCCCTTCATGGGGGCCAAAATACACAGCAAAGGGGTGTGGGGTGGGCCTCGTCCTGCCCAGAAGATGCTCAGCCTCCATACTCCCAGCTCACCAGCTCCCTTCTCCTTCCTTTTCAGATAATGGGGGATTCCTTTCCTGACAGCCTCTTCCTTGAACCCTCTCAGCTCAGCTCCTTTGCCAAGAGTCTCTTCTGCTATGAATCAGCTGGAAGGAGTTGCTTCCTCCGTGTGCAGCTTGTCCTTAGAAGCTTTTCGGATAATATGTTTGACTTTTAAGAACAATTATGATAGCCAAAGATGCTTAGCCAGACTTACATTACTTTTCTCCCTTTTCTGTTTCCCTCTTAACAAAGAAATTTCTCTCAGACTGTTTAAGTAAATAAGAAAAGTATATGGTTTACCCACATTATAAGTCTTGCCATGGTGCAACATTTACAGCTCCCTCTATGCAGGTTCTGAAACTCCCTGGTGCCTTTGCTTCTGGCTGTCTAGTAATCGTGCATTTTATAGAATCATAGAATTGTAGAGTTGGAAGGGACCCTAAGGGTCATCTAGTCCAGCCCCCTGCATTGCAGGAATCTCAGCTAAATCATCTCTGACAGAGGGGCTTGTGGTTTGGCTGCAGATCCTCCCCCAAACTCCATGGTTGAGTCTGGATAGTTTTTGTGGGGTTTTCCTGCTTTGCCTCACCTTTTATCTGCGTGGCTCAAGGAGACCCCCTGCCAACAGAGTGTCAGGCATACTAATTCATATCTCCACCCCACTTACCCAAAACCATTCACCTCCCTCTCCAGTTTTTGGAGAGAGCCTTCCTCAGTTCCGTGCATTGCACTGCAGGAATACAACCCTCAGGTGTTTCCTTAATCCCAAGGAGGATTCATCCAGCTTGTTGGGGAAGTTTAGCTGCTAAGAGACCCCAAACACCTTTCTTGTCCACATAAAGCAGGGTTGTATCTGTCAGTGTAGAGGAAAAGATCCCTTCTTCTTCTGCAAAACTTTCCCAATGGCTTCTGTGCAGCCCAACTGCTGTTTTTCATACATGCTCCATATTTCCAAATGCTATGAATAAATCTTACAGTTTGTTGATTTGTTTCTAGTGCTGTTTTCTCTGCTTATAAGCTCTGGATATATTTATTATTTCAAAATGAAAAGGTGAACCATTGAGGAAATGGGTAGCATTGCAACCAGAGTGGCTACACTGACTCCTCCTGTCTCTAGGCCCAGATTCTGGGGGGGTGATAAGAGATCAGGAGAGCCAGCGCTGGTGCCTCCCTGCCTCTGCCCTGGTCTGCCTGTCTGTCCCCTGCTGGGAACAGGATGCTGGGGCAGGGAACCCTAATCTGCCTGATGACGCAACAGGACTCTTCTGGTCTTCAGGGCCTGCTGTGGGTTGTGTGATGCCCCAAACCATTATCCCACAGGACCCATGAATTCCCCCTCTGGGGGAACAGAGGAGAGGAACAGAACAGCCCAACCCCCTGTCCTGAAATGCCTCACCAGATCAAAGCACCTGCTCTTCCTGAGACTGGAGTGTGTGATGTGGGGGAAGAGGGGGGAAATGTGCAGAGCCCCCCTCCAAATTCAGGGTGGATGAATGAAGGTCTTCTTCCAGGGGCAACAACACACTAGAGAGGGGTGTGTTTCAGGACATGCAAGGTCAGGATGTGACCCAGTCAGCCTGGCCAGACCTCCATCATGAGTTGACTGTGTTGCCTGGAACATGCCTTAAAACCCTCAGAGAAGGATTCACTCTTTGCTGGTTTATCTGGTGTTTTCCTTCCTCCCCGTATCTTGCCCCTGTTTTTGCTGCCTTATAAAAATAAATTAATGCAAGGAGTTGTTCTTTCTCTCTCCCTTGCAAGAGTCTCCAGAAGGTAAATGACACCACCGAGTGGGGTTTGGGAGAGGCGTCCTTCCTGGTGCCAAGCTTTGAACAGGAACATCCCAGAGGCCAACAGACAAGGCCCAGCTTGCTGTGCAATCTCATACTTTCTTCTGGATCTCAGTTGGTGGGACCCAAATTGTGGGGGAGTCAATTAATGCAGAGAGACAGAAGGCAGAGTTTGGCAGAGGGGCAGGGCAGGAGTGCCGCCAGGGCAAGACTTGGGGGCAGAAGGCCAGAGCCCCAGTCGGCAGAAGGAGCAGGAGGCCCCTCAAGGCTGCAGGGCTGACTCTCCACATCTGGAAGCAGCAAGTGCTGCACTCTAAGAGGTTTGGCAAGAGCAACGCGTTTCCTGCCCAGCAACTGATGACCAGGCAGTGTCGGAACCTGTGATTGGCTCCCATCAAGCCTCCCCTCCAGGAAAGTCCCCAGAAGGACAACACTATACACCCCTCCACGCCCCCCACGCCCCCCCCAGCAGCAATAGCAACTCTGCTTTACCCCTCCCCCAACCCTGTTTTGTGCTTCAAGGCAGAAGTGGAGATTGTGACATTTGGGTTCCCTCGAAACAGGAACTTTTTAAACAAGACATCACTTAGAGCAGCGCTGGCTTTAAGACCCACTTCAAAGAATTACCCGGAGGGGGGGGGAGTTAAGAGGCTGTCCTCTCCCCACTGTCAATAATCATCCCATGTAAAATGTGAAATTCAACACTCTTTTTCTGGGCTTAAATGCAAAACTGCAACTGGCAGACTCTTCATGTTCCAACAACAATGTTTGCAAGCTGTGAGCTTGTGGCAGCCTCTGCATTTTGCATTTTGCTTCAAAGAGGAAGGAGGCAATTTCCCCCCAGCACTCAGCCCCCCCCCCCCCATAGTGGGAATTCTCTGCATCTTGTTTTTCTGAAGGAAAAAAATGCTTCAAAAAAGGACCAGTCAAATAGGTTGTAAGAATGGGCACAGCGGGGGGGGGGGAGGGTTGGACAGCTGCCCCTAATCAATAAAAATCAATTTAAATACAAAGCAAATTGAAGTTCTGCCTCCTAACAAAAGGCCTGCCCCCCCCAAAAAAAACCCCACAATCATGGCTACGCCCACGGTGGCAGGTTATCTGTACATGAGCTTCCCATCCCCTAACTGGATTTGCACATTGGCCCAGTTCCTGGTGGTGGCACAAAAGAGCAGCAACACCTGAGGGCAAAAGCTCAGTTTAAGAGTGGAGGAGTAGTAGATAGGTAGCCGTGTTGGTCTGCCATAGTCAAAATAAAAAAAATTTCTTCCAGTAGCACCTTAAAGACCAACTAAGTTAGTTCTTGGTATGAGCTTTCGTGTGCATGCACACTTCTTCAGATACCAGGAGTCACTTCCACAGAGAAGGACCTTGGCTGGAGAGAGAGAGAGAGAGAGAGAAAGAGAGAGAGAGAGAGAGGAGGAAACTCTGGGTCAAAATCTCTTCGGAATACAAGAGGCTCAGGGATGGGCTGCCAGGGGACAAACTGGGTGTGAGAAATGTGGGTTTTGTGGACCCCCAGAGGCACTGAGGCTGTAAACTTCAGATCTATATTCCACAACTGCTCCCATGGGAGAAAGGACTGCTCCTCTGTAGCTGCAGCTTCATGTTTTTGCTGCCCTCTCCCCAATGTGAAGCAGAATAACCTCCCTGCAAGCAGGAAACGGGGGCAACGGCTCGGCCTGCAGCCTTCCTCCCTGCTGTGCTAGATTTCTCCTTGCAGGCAGTGCCAGTGTAATTTGGGTGTCCATGCAGCTCCTGCCTGAGGCTGGGAAGGAGGCCTCTTGGAGGAAGAAACAGACCAAGAGGAGGGGGGCAAGGGGGTCCCTGGACAGGAGGGGCAGGATCCAGGCAGCCTGCTCCCTGGAGACAGAAGCAGGACTTCTGGGCCCATAGCACATCTCTCCCTCCCCCACCTCTCCCTCCTTCTGCCCCCTTGTTTCTGGCAGCAGAGGAGACGCTGCAGAAAGGTGCTGGGGGGAGTTTCGCTTCCCCCCACATGGGGGCCTGGAGCTCAGCTCAGCATTCAGGGAAATGAAAGAGGGAAGCTGGCCACGATCCAGGAGACGGAGGTCAACTGGAGCGCAGCAAAACCTCCTCACAGAGAAGTAGCTTCCAGCCCCCCCCAGCACAGCCCCCCCTACAGCCCAGCAGCAATGGCTTAAGAGGAATTGATATTTTAGGGAAGGACCCCCTTGGGAATGGCTGAGCTGAATGGAGTGGGGCTGGGCAAGCCCCATAGCATCCTCTGCTAGAGGAATAGGGGCTCCTTGGCTCAAGGTGGGGGGAGATTTCCTTGGAGAGGAGCCCCCCCCCTCTTGCCTCAGGAGAGCAAAGTGGGTCCTCTCTTCCTAAGGCAGGAGGGAGGAGGAAGAGGGGAGAAGGGGCAGAGACCCCTCCAAGTCCTCAAGGCTATGGGGAGAGGGTGGGACTGTGTTTCAGGTCAGCCAAGGCCAGGATGTGGCCCAGTCAGGCTGGCCAGACCTCCTTCGTGAGTCGGCTGTGGGGCAGAGACAGGTCTCTTCAACCTTTCCAGACACAAGACCCCCTTTCAACCCAACTTGCATTTCTCCATCTTTATATCTGGGAGGTGTCAGGGTTCCTGTTTCAGCCCACATGGGATCAGGCTGCGACCCACCAGTGGAAGACCAGGGGCACAGAACATGTCCCCCCAGGGAAGGAGACACTGCTTTCGGGGGTCTGGATCTGCTCTTTCCCCTCCTCTCCCCATTCTGTCCCTTGCAGAAATGCCTCCTTCCGAAAATGAATGCCAGTCGAAAGAGTCGTCCAGCTCTTCCTCCCCCTGGCAAGAGGCTCCAGGAGGGACATGGCCCCCCAGAGAGGGGTTTGGGAGAGGCGTCCCTTCTGGGGCCAGGGCTTGTGCAGGGACATCACAGGGACGGACAGACAAGGCCCAGCCTGCGGTGCAATATTATACCTTGCAGTCGTCACGGTTTCTCTAGAAGGGGGAATGGGATCTTTTTTGCAGATCCTCTTTCAGCAAAAGAGCAAACATTCTCCTGGACCTCAAGGCAGAAGCAAAGGAGAACCTTCAGCAAAGTATCATGTGGGGAGGGGGGCCAGGGGAGCTGCCAGGGCAAGGCTGTGGGGCAGGAGGCCAGGGCCCCCCCTCAGCAGAAAGAGCACAGGTCCTGTGAATGTGAAAGGGCCCATTTGCCTTGAAATGGGACCGTTTGAAGAAGGAGAGTCTGCCAAGGGCAGTAAGTGTCAAAAGTCTAAAGTTATCCCAGGGGCTTCTAAGTGGGGTTTGGTGGTTTCCTTGGGATGAGCAGAGCAGAGTCAGAGAGGAGAACAAGAAGTGTTGGGTTTGGCAACAGCTGGATCTTCCCTGCCCAGCAACTGATGATCAGGCAGCCTCAGAGCCTGTGATTGGCTCTGGTTGAAGTTCAATGGCAGGAAAGTCCCCAGCCACTTAGCCCACCCAGAAGACAACAGCAAGGTCAACCCTCGCAGCCCCCTCCTTCAGAAATGCATCAATCACCAGCTCTTCCTAGGGGTAGAGTGATGGGGGGCGGAGAGAGAGCATGCGCAGAGAGACCCCTCCAAATCCAGTGCAGATGGATGGAGGTCTTCTGCCAGGGGATACAACGCACAGGGGAGGACAGGGGTGTGCCGTATTTTAGGTCCGTCAAGGCCAGGATGTGGCCCAGTCAGACTCGCCAGACGTCCATCATGAGCTGGACATGCCCTGCAAGCAGCAGGGGAGGATTTGCTGCTTTCTGGTGATATAAGTATTTTACAATAATAATAATAATTTATTATTTATACCCCGCCCATCTGGCTGGGTCTCCCCAGCCACTCTGGGCGGCTTCCAACAAAGTATTAAAATACAGTGGTCTGTCACGGTTTCTTTAGAAGGGGAAATGGGATCTTTTTTGCAGATCCTCTTTCAGCAAAAGAGCAAACATTCTCCTGGATCTGAAGGCAGAAGCAAAGGAGAACCTTCAGCCAAGTATCGTGTGGGGAGGGGGGCCAGGGGAGCTGCCAGGGGAAGGCTGTGGGGCTCCTGTTTCAGCCCACGTGGGATCAGGCTGCGACCCACCAGTGGAAGACCAGGGGCACAGAACATGTCCCCCCAGGGAAGGAGACACTGCTTTCGGGGGTCTTGATCTGCTGTTTCCCCCCCCTCTCCCCATTCTGTCCCTTGCAGAAATGCCTCCTTCCAGAAATGAATGCCAGTCGAAAGAGTCGTCCAGCTCTTCCTCCCCCTGGCAAGAGGCTCCAGGAGGGACATGACCCCCCAGAGAGGGGTTTGGGAGAGGCGTCCCTTCTGGGGCCAAGGCTTGTGCAGGGACATCACAGGGACGGACAGACAAGGCCCAGCCTGCGGTGCAATATTATACCTTGCAGTCGTCACGGTTTCTTTAGAAGGGGGAATGGGATCTTTTTTGCAGATCCTCTTTCAGCAAAAGAGCAAACATTCTCCTGGATCTCAAGGCAGAAGCAAAGGAGAACCTTCAGCCAAGTATCGTGTGGGGAGGGGGGCCAGGGGAGCTGCCAGGGCAAGGCTGTGGGGCAGGAGGCCAGGGCCCCCCTCAGCAGAAAGAGCCGCAGGTCCTGGGAATGTGAAAGGGCCCATTTGCCTTGAAATGGGACCGTTTGAAGAAGGAGAGTCTGCCAAATTTCATCCCTGGTATCTGGGACGAGGCCTCCTCCTGGGAGGACCAAGTAGGGGGCTCTGAAGCCTTTTCCCTCCTCATGGAGTTGGAGGGACCTCAGGGGCCATCTAGTCCAACCCCTACAATCCCTCTCTTCCGCAGACCAACCCTGCCTGCGCTTGGTGATGCCTGGGTCTTTCTCCCTCTGAGGAAATCCCTTCTCTCTGCGGATTTTGTAGCGTTTCCTCCCTGTCTTAGTGTGAGCTTGATGGCCCTGCTTCCTCCTCTGCCATTACATTGTGAACCGCCCTGAAATCTACAGTTGAAGTATAGAAATTTTAAGAATGAATGAATACATGTAAATATGGGCCCCTGGGAGTGTTTTCCCTCTCCTTTCTCTCCTTTGGAACTCCCTGCCTAAGGAAACCAAGAGGCGCCTTCTTCATTCTTCTCTTTTGGGCACCTGAGGAAAACATTCTTGCTCAGACAAGTCGACCCAGATGTTGAGGAAGCTGAGGTGATTTTGATGTGTTTTTGCATTTGTGCTTTAAAGCGCGGTTGCGATTTTTCTCTTGGTTTATCTTTTTGTAAAGCACTTTGAGCTGCTGCTTTTTTCCACAATGAACTGATGTATAAATTTTATGAAGTGAAATAAATAAACTCCCCAGAGTGTTTCCCCCTCACCCTCAGCCTCCTGGGATTCTTGGCAGGCTGAGGGGGTTTATCACCCGCCCTCCCCACTAGCAAAAAGGGGTTTGAAAATGGCGTCTGCTCTGCTGCTCTGCTGGCTGACGCTGCCTCCCAGTCTCATCAAGGGGTGCAAAGGGGGCTAATGGAGGTTGTGTCAATCCCTCAGGAGGACTGTGGTGGATAAAGTCAGGACCCACCATGGGGGGCACAGGGTCTCCTTCCTCCTTGCTTCCCAGCCCCCAAATGCCGGGGTTTGGGGCCAAGGAGTGGGGCTGGGGGGTTTGTGGAGGTGCCATCGCTTCAGGGGGTCGTGAGGTGGGGCAGGTGGGGGTTTCATCTGGACATCCATTGTGTTTCCCTCCGAGTCCTGAGGGGACACTAGAAATTCCCTCAGACCTTGGTCAGCCTTGAGATTTCCTGTCAGTTTCCCCCAGAAGCAACAAATGGGACAGAGGAGTCTCTTAGGGAATACTGGAGAGTTTCTGTGGAGAAAAGGGCGGACATTTTTCCCCCTCAGAACACGCAGGGACATTTGTGAGGAACCTGGTCAGAGACAAGGGAGTCTCCCTCCGCCTGAGGTGTTTCCCGCTCTTTTCTCCTGAGGGAGCCCAAACATGAGGAGAAAATGGCTTCCCTGAGGAGATTGGCATCCTTCCCTCCCCAGGGCCTGAAGGGTCAAGGAAGGGATGCCAAGGGGGGCAACGGACTCCATGTTTCCTCCTCCAAGGGGCCGAATGTCAGATAAATGGAGGAACAGAAAATTCCCTCAGGAGTTTGAGTCACAGGAGGATTCAAAAGATGTGTTTTCTTCCCCCTGAAAAGTTCACATTTGTGGAAACACTGGAGAAGGCATTTGGCTCTCCTGAATAGCTAGTCTGAAGTCAAATCCATAATGGAATCACCTCAGGAGACCATGCGGTGTGTGGAGGGTTTTCTCATGGAAAAATGGCTCCCAAATCAGTTCCCCTTTGATGGCTGACCACAGACTGGATTGAAACAGACTTTTCTTGCTTTTATTAGGATGTTTGTGTGGTAAACCACCTTGGGGTGTTGAATGGTTACATTAAAAGGCCTTAAAGAAGTCAATAACCCAAAGGTGGGGAATGTTGGAGGTATGACTGAAGGTCACCTTCCTTCAGGTGTGGAAGTTGTGTGGAAATGGGGCAGATCAACCCTTTTTCTTACACCCAGGATTGTCAAGTGTGGCGCTCCTTGAATGTTGACATCTAAAAGAAATAAAATAGTTGAAGGACCACAGAGGGAAGCTGAAGAAAATCTTCATTGATGTAACTCAGAGGAAATACTCTCAAGGCTGTGGAATCTGCCTTGAAGTGGGTCAGGTGAGGATCCCAGTCAGAGGGCTGATCCTTAAGATCACAAAAGAGCAGGATATTTACAGAGAAATTAACAAACTACTCCCCCTGAGGAGATAAAGCCAGAAGGGTGAGGGTGGGGAGCAGGGACTCTCTCTGAAAACGGGACTCATCCTCCGTGTCACAGGGCTGTGGGAAGAAATATATCTGGCCATCCACCATTTTATGGAATGGTAGAGAAGAGACCCCAAGGGTCATCTAGCCCAACCTCCTGCAATGAGGAATCTCAAGGATCAGGGTCCCCATCAGGGCTTGAAGGACCAGTCCTGGCAGTCTGACCAGATTCATGGTTGTTTTCAGGGACAGCTCAGGCTCCTCCAGGGAGATTCAAGGCACAAATTCTCTAGCAGAGAGATGCAAAGAAGGAATCAGGTTGAGATAACTTGCAATCAACAAGCGGAAAGGGAAACAGAAAAAGAAACTTTCCCCAAATGACAAGCAAGCAACAGAGGGGGGACGGAGGGGGGACACTGTCGTTCTTGGTCTGTGACTCCTTCCATCCACCTTCCAAGGAGGTTTCCACCTCTGAGCATGGACAGAGGGCAACTGGCAGGAAGAACAGAGCTTCTCCACATCCCAGGATCCTGATGGAGCAGCGAAGTCTATCTGATGAGTCCTGCAGGCAGAGAAGAGAGAGACAAGCCCATCACTGTGGGGTGAGGAACGGGGAGAAAGGGGTCAAGAATCCCTGGCAAGATTGGGGGGACACTCCATAGAGCGGCCATCAGAGATTGTGAACTACAATTCCCATCGCCGCCAGTTATGGGCCTGGCAGGGGGGGCTCTGAGGAGGGAAGGAGACAGAGGGAGGGAGACTTGGCTGGCTTTGGCAGTGGAGAAGAGGAGCTTCAGAAGAGACCAAGGAGATCTGTCAAGATCAGAAATGGGGAAATGGGGAACCACGGACCCTGGACCAAATGTGGCCAAATGCCAGCCCTGCTCTCTTCATGGTCTCTGCTTGACTGTCTCCCAGGTGGGACATTCCCCTGGAGACCCCCTTCCAGGACATGATATTGGAGTGTGTGCATCAGGGGATGGATTTATCCATAGAAAGCCCCTCCCCTCTGTTCTACAAGGAAGCCATGGCGGGGGCTCACCAAGCAGCCAGGAGAAGGGGGTTGGGGGAGGAGGAGGAGGATGGAAGAGCAGAGAGGAAAGTTACCTGCAGGCTGAGGAACAGCTTGCCCTGGGAGAGAGAGAGAGAAAAGAATAGAAAGATTCAGTCAGCACCAGATATCCCCTGAAATAGCTTTTCTGGGAATACGCCAACCCCCACCCCCAGATCAAGATAACACACTCCAGGCATAGCTAGGAACTCCCCCCCCCCCTCGTTCTGTCCTATGCAGTATGAGGGGTGAAAGAAGAGTCTTTGCTAGACATAAAGATTTCCTTCCCAATACAGAAATAACCCTGGGGAACATCTTGCCAACTAACCTCTTCCCCATTACCCTATGCCCCCACCCCACAACCCCCACCCCATATTCCTTCGGCTGCCTCTTTTTGGGGGGCTCTGCATTGCCCAGTTGTTGATTCGGGGATTTATTTCAAACACACAAACAGCGAAAAGACCCAAGGGAGATGAATTCCCCCTCCTGACTAAGTGTCTCAAAGGCCCTTCGCTCAGGAGGGAGAGAGAGCCTTTGAATAATAATAATAATAATAATAATAATAATAATAATAATAATAATTTATTATTTATACCGCGCCCATCTAGCTGGGCTTCCCCAGCCACTCTGGGCAGCTTCCAACAAAATATTAAAAGACAGTAATGCATCAAACATTAAAAGCTTCCCTAAACAGGGCTGCCTTCAGATGAATTACTACTGCTGGGACCAGGAAGCTGCAAAACATCTGTGTCCTTACTCTGCTCAAAGGCTTCAGAGCCAGAGATGCTTTTGAATTTCTCCCTCATATGTTGAACAGGAGGTTTAGGTCTTAATCTAGAGATTTAAACCTCAGACCATCTTCATAAGAGCTGAGGCTCCATTGGAGACACCAAGAGGGACCTCCTAGGAGTGGAGAAGGAACAGAACCCTCTCCATAGCCTCTGCCTAAGAAGAGGAGGGAAGCCTGGAGCCCACTCCAGCCCCACACCCAACCCTCCCTCTCCCCCTGGCACCCCACCCTCACCTTTCTTGTTCTTCAGGTAAAGGGCGAGTCCAGTGGCCCCAAAGACCAGCCCCAGCACAGTCCCCACAATCCCCGTCCACATCTTGCTCCTGGCAGAGTCCGACTGTGGCTCTGAAGAAAGAAAAAGCCCAGCGTGAGGAAAGGCAGGCCTGGGATCAGCCCCCTGAGGGGGGAGCAACCCATCTAGCCCCCCAGGAGTGCCCCCCACTCCCAGTAGGAAGGCGTCCTACCCCATTTCACCGTGACGGGACCTTCGAAGCTGGCGTGCTCCACCTGGCAGGTGTAGACGTCTCCACGTTTTGGCTTAGTCTCCAGCATCACCTCAATATGGAAGGTCCAGTCCCCGTTCCGGATGAGGTCCGTGGTCCAGACTTTGGGCTCCTCCTTCCCGTTCCTGAACCACTTGATCTCGATCCCCGCAGGGAAGAAGCGGTTGACGGTGCAAATCAGCAGAGTGTTGTGTGGGGAAGAGTCAACGTTGTCTGTGGGGGTGATCTTCACCTTGGGCTGGACTGTGGGAGGGAGGCAAGGGAGATGTGGGAGGAAGGTCAGAGGTTTAGGTAGGGAGGGACCTGGAGCAGGAACGTCCAATTTCCAAGAGACTCTATTCCTTTTTTCCTAGCAAACAGGATGATCTTCAGAATTCACTGCACAGTATCCTTCACTTACAGCACAATGGTCTCCTCAGTGTTTCCTAAACTTGGGTTGCCAACTCTTTCTGGACTACAATTCCCGTCCTCCCTGACCATTGATCCTGCTCGCTAGGGATGATGGGAATTGCACAAGAACAGCTGCGGTTCTTGTGCCTTTTAGAGCTGAGTGGAAGGCAGAAATTCAACAGGTTACGACATTTTCTCCCGTGGAAATGGAATTATTGGGAAAGCTTCCCCTGTTCACTTTGGGAAAGCTTCACCTGTCAGATATCTGTGTGTGTGTGTGTGTGTGTGTGTGTGTGTGTGTGTGAGAGAGAGAGAGAGAGAGAGAGAGAGAGAGAGAGAGAAATGATAATAATAATAATAATAATAATAATAATAATAATAATAATAATAATAAATTTTATTTATATCCCGCCCTCCCCAGCCGAAGCTGGGCTCAGGGCGGCTAACAACAATAAAATAGTACTTATATCTTATATGTGAATGAAAGATGAGATATTGAAACTATTTGATGTGTTTTAAATTGTTTTTGTTTTGTTTTGCTAGTTTAATTGTTTTTGTTAGCTTAGTGTTATGTATTGTTTTTGTTTTGTATTGTATTGTTTATTTTTCTTTTTTTGTAATGTTTAAATTGTAGGAAAAGTAATAAATATTATTTTAAAAAAGCAACAACAATAAAATAGTACAAAATTCTAAAATCTTCTAAAAGAGAGAGAATCACCAATTTATTTATGGGCCCTTCACTCCAACTGAAAAACAGCACATCAATTTGTGTGTGATATAGAGCAGATGTTGTGCAAATCCACAGCCCCCCCCCCGTGATTATACTAATTTTCCTTTCAATATACTTTTGATTTAGGGGTGATCCCTGGAGAATGGGGGGGGGGAGCTGGAGGGGAGCCTGGTGGCTGAAAATAGTAATGAGTGGGTGGGAAGGAAATGGACTGTGTTTATAATAATTATTATTTAATCCTGAATGTATGTGATTTTGAGATTATGGGGTTAATTTCTAACCCCCCCCCCCGATTTAAACACCCCGATTCCCAGGGAAACCTGGACATATGACAGCCCAACCTGAATCCATGTCAGGTGTGCAGGAAACGACATGCTAAGGTGCCATAATTAATAATTGAGTGATGTCCAAATAACATCATTTTGCACTTTAATAATGTTCAGGATTTCTGCTTGAAATGCGCTCTCTCTGCCCCCCCCCCTGCAGCCCCCCACTCTAATGGAGTCCAGCGTTGGACTGTGTCCTGGGTTCAAATCCCCCCTGGGCCTTGAGTCTCCTGGGTCGTTGTGGGGGTGGAGAGAGGAGAGGGAGAACCAGAGACAGCACAGGCAGGAAAGGAAGTTCAGGGAAGTTTTTAATGTTCTATTGTGCTTTTAATTCTGTTGGGAGCCGCCCAGAGTGGCTAGGGAAACCCAGCTAGATGGTTGCAGTATAAATAATAAATAATTATAATTATAATTTTAAAAAAATCATTACTTCTATTGTTGTTGTTGTTGTTATTTGTTGTTGTTATTTATTATTGTTGTTGTTGTTGTAAATACTGCAATTTTGTGTTGCAAGCCGCCCAGAGACCCACAGGTATAGGGTGGGAGGTGAATTTAATTAATAATAAATAACTAAACTAAGGCAGACACCCTCCATATTACAATACACGAAATGGATCATGATGCTTCGAGGGACACAGAAACGCCTCCTGCCTCTGCCTCCGGAGTGGGGCACCAGGAAAAGCCTCTTTATCTCTCTGAAAAGTGGGAGGGGAGGGGAGAAAGTCACAGGTCCACCCAGTGGCGTAGCGTGGGTTGTCAGCACCTGGGGCAAGGCAAGTAATTTGCGCCCCCTAACCCGTGGATTTGCGCCCCCTAACCGGTGGATTTGCGCCCCCTAACCCTAACCCCCAGATGTTGCGCCTGGTGCGGCCGGCCCCCCCTTCACCCCCACGCTACGCCACTGGGTCCACCCCACGCCCCCCCATTTTGGGTTCTTCCGAGGCGCCCGTTTCCCATGACGCCCCCCCCGAGTCTGGACTCACCACCCCGGGCCTGGGCGAAGGGCTCAAAGATCCCGTAGTTGTCCCGGCAGAAGCGATCCACGTTGGCCATGTAGCTCCGCAGGACGTTCTTGTCCTGGTTCGCTCTCTCGACGTCGGGCTCCGCCAGTTCAGCCACAGCCACGAACTTCCCTCGGTCACTGTCGAAGTAGAGGAGCTCCTGCCGGTCGAAGAAGTCCCTAGATAGGTAGTGGATCCGCTGCGTCCCGTTGGAGAAGTGGCACTCGGCCTTATGCTGGAACAGGAAATGCTCTGGGGGGGGGGGGGAGAATGAAATTGGGGGGGTGCAGACTTCCGGTTTCCGGTTGCCTTAAGGGCGCAGCTCCCACCGTAGCGGAGAGTTGCCCCCGCCGGGCAGGAGAGAGACGGTCTGTCTGTCTCCCATTCTCTCTCTCGTGTCACGTGATCCCATGGCGGGGGGGGGGGAAAGCTGAGCTGGGAGACCCCCCCTTCACCCCCCCGAAGGAAAAATAAAAAATCTCCTTCCAGTAGCACCTTAAAGACCAACTAAGTTAGTTCTTGGTATGAGCTTTCGTGTGCATGCACACTTCTTCAGATACACAGTGAAGTGTGCATGCACACGAAAGCTCATACCAAGAACTAACTTAGTTGGTCTTTAAGGTGCTACTGGAAGGAATTTTTTGTTTTTTGTTTTGACTATGGCAGACCAACACGGCTACCTATCTGTAACCCCCCGAAGGAAAGAGAAATCAGAAGGAAGGCCGTTGTGGAGAGGGAGCCACAACCTCCAAGACCCTGGACCCCATGGGCGTAGCCAGGACTTAGGGGGGGGGTCGGAGAGAGAACAGACCTATCTGCTTTTATTTACTCATTTATTTGAGGGGGGCAACTGCTCCCTGCCCCCCCATGGCTACGCCCATGCTTATCTCCCCCCTCCCCCCTTTTATTGCCCTCCGGCTGGAAGAGGAAATATTGGGGCTAGGAGAGAGACCAAGAAAAGGACGAGATAGTGAGGAGGGTGGGAGATGCTTCTCTGCTCTGAAGGAGGCTTCACTGCAACCCCCCCCCCCCCCAACGAGACCCCCTCTACCGGGTAGACCCGGTTTCACTTTCGCTTTCCCTGCCAGAGCGCAGGAAGCGACGCCTGTCTATGCAGGACCCATTTCAGCTCCCAGAGGTCGGGGGGGCGGGAGACTGGGAGAGGGGGCCTGCCGCGAGCGGGGGGGGGGAGTTCAGGGTCCCCTTTTCCCCAGTTTTGCTGCCGGTGTCATGCGCATGGGCAGGGAGGGGCAGTTTACCCCCCCCCCCCATGATATCAATAAACATCAATAAAAATACATAGCAAACTGAGGTTCCCCTCCTAACAAAAGTCCTGCCCCTCCCCCAAAAAAATCCTGGCTACGCCCATGCCTGTGTTAGGAGCAAAAGAAAGGTATATTTATTTAATCTTTATGTGGAGTCCTTTATAGAGTTAAGAATTGGTTATGAGATCTCTTGGAAATGATGGGAGATAAATGGACTAATAATGATGAGGATGATTTTGAGAAGCAGGTGAAGAAGCGCTCAGGGCCAAATTCAGCTGTGCTCCCCCCTCCCCGCCCCCCAAAAGTCCCCTAGGGCTGCCTGCCATCAGCTGTCCTGCAGGAAGACTATTTAATGTGTGAATACTGTGGTTTTATTACAATTCAATTGAATGTTACTTGTAAGCTGCTGGCGTAGGATTTTAATCCTGAAAGGTGGGATATAATTAATTGCAATAAATGAATGCTTTCTCCTCCCCAATCCCAGAAGCCTGAGCTGCTCTTTTTAAGAGGGGGGAGTGTTTCCCCTTCCCTCCTGCCCCTTTGCCCCCCCCCCATGTCCTGGAAGAAGCAAAGAGTCCCCGTGGGAAGCAAGGATTCTGCAACATCAACTTCCCTGAACTGAACCATGTTCTTCGGATGCCCGATTATCATCTTCCAAAGTAACTACTCTAGTCCTAACTTTAAAAAGGAAAGTGTAATGCTGGTGGTCAACAAAAGAGGTTAAAAGATTCTCTCAAGGCAAATCTAAAAAAAGTAGCATAAACACCGACAATTGGGAAACACTGTCCTGCAAGAACTCCAATTGGAGAACAGCCGTTACCGAAGGTGTCATGGGCTTTGAAGACACTCGAACTCAGGACAAAGGGAGAAACATGCTAAGAGGAAGGGACGCTTGGCAATCCCTCAAGGGATCAACTCCCGCCCCGAAACCAATGTCCCCACTGTGGAAGGACGTGGGGATCCAGAATTGGCCTCCACAGTCACTTACGGACTCCCTGCTAAGATCGTGGAAGACCATCCAGGAGTGATCTTCAAAGGAGCCCCACCGATGGGGGTCCCGCTAAGCGGAGTTTCCTCTTCCTTCTCCCCCCATTGCAGACTCTTTGCTCACCTGGAGGCGCCTCCACGCCCAGCCCCTCCGAAGCGGAGACCACCAGCATCCCCAGCAGGAGCCCCCCAAAGGCCAAAGGCGCAGCGCCGGAGCCCCCCATCCTTCTCTCTTCTTCGCCCCCAAATGGGACTTTCTCCGCTCAGCCCCGGGGGAAACTCCTGCAAGCCCCGCCCACCCCACCGCCCCGCCCCGCGAGCGTCCAATCCGCCTCCGAGGCGAGGCAGCGTCATCGGTCGCCAGGCAGGGAGCTCCTGGAAAGAGGGTTATCAAGGGCTCTCTCTGCTCTCGAAAGACCTGCAAGTTCCTCTTCGCCTTCGCAGCTGCTTCTGGAGTCTCCATTGTTGCTGCGTCGCGGGTGAATCAAGATCTTCCCCAGAAAACCTGGGGGGGGGGGATATAAAGCTTAAGAGGAATCTGTCAGTTCCATCCAAAACTTTATTCTGGCAGCAAAAGGGGAAATTTCAGACTCAAAACAGGGAGATGCGCTTTTCTTCTGCTGCGTTTTAACCCGCTAAACCTTCGTTCCTTCCTGTATCCGGAAAGATGAAGGAAGTTTCAAGGGGGGAATAACTGTCTGCTGAGGGAAGGGGCTCCCCCTCTTCGCCCCCCCAGCCTGCATCCCGAGGAGACCTGGCAGCCCCCCAATAAGGAGACCCCTCCCCCCAATAAAAGCCCCCTCCAGCCCCCAGCTCCCCTTTGCAAGAAAGTGTCTGGTGTCTGAGGAGCCCCATGAAGAAACACACAGGGGGGAGACAGAGAGGAGCCCCCGCAGCCCCTTCCCTGGAGGAGACCCCTCCCCTCTTGGGGAGATCCAGCCCCCCCACACCCCAAATGCTGCCCTTTTCGCTCCGTCTCCGGCTGAGTCTCCTGCCTGGGGAAGGTTTACCTGGAGACAGGCTGGTCATCGCCAGGGCGCCTTCTCATTGGCCGAGCTGGCAGGGACTTTCCTGCTCCGCCAAAGCCGCCCCCTGGCCGCCCCCGCCCCACAGCCCCTTGGAGGGCGAGCATCCAGGAGGAAGGGGCAAGGGAGACTTGGGCTGGAATCGCCCCTCGCCCGCCTCGGCCCAGGAAGAGCGGCAGAGATGGAGCCCAGAGGAGGAAGAGGAGGAGGAGGAGGAGGAAGAGCCCTTTGCTGCCTCTGGGCGACCCTCCTCCTCGCCCCGCCAAGGGGGGCCGGAGCCCTGAAAGGTCGGGGGGCGCAGAGGGAGGGAGGGGGAGATGCCTGGGGAGGGGTCCCTAGAGGGGGATTAGGGGGGAATGGGGGAGAAAGATTGCGCCCCTGGGTGTTGCTTGTGGGCAAAGGAGGAGGGGTCTCTTGGGCTAAGGGAGGAGAAGCCCCCTCCCCCCGACAGGTGCAGAAGCTGCGCCCGGGAAGACGGAGGGATGGGGGGGGGAGGAAGGAAAGTGGACGCCCCCCCCCCACGAAAGACTGCTGGGAGGTGCGTGGAATGGGAGGATGACGGGCAAGGAGGATTTGGTCCCTCAAATAAGGTGGTCTAAAAAAAAGAGAGAGGGGAAAACGGGGTGAAAACAGCATTTCCCCCTACACACACCAACTTAGAAGATCGGAGTCTGTGCCCCTAACCTTTCCTGTTACAAGGAGAGAAAGGGAAATAAAACAAGAATTATTATTCCTCTCTGTGCTCTTGGCTGCCACAGAGACCTGCCTGGTACGGAAGCCCCCAGTGGTCGCCCCCAAAAGGCATCAGCCCCCCCCCCATAGCCTCCGAAGACAGAGTGGTCTCTCTCCTGGCACAAAAGGGGCCAGAACCTGCTCTCTTCGGCTGCCCCCCATATCGCCACTTGCCTGGCAGGGAACCCAGCCGGACGCAAAGGGACTTCACTCCCCAGAAGACGCGGTTTAGTTTGAATGAGTGAGTGAGTGAACTCCAGAAGGAAGTCGCTTTAGGAAAGGAAAGAGGCGCGTGGCCAATGGCTCCGTCTGCGTGTCCAGGAGATTTATCTCTTTTAGAAATAAGCCCAAAGCTTTAATTTGTGGCATGAAGCAACTCAAGGGGTGACTGTGGGTGATCCACGGTTGAGAGAGGAAATGCATTTATTATTGGTTTCACTTTGGCGCAAGGAGGAAAGTGGAGATCTAGGCACATGGAGACATGGATTGTTCTCTTGAATGATTATTCCAACTTTCTACCAGAGTCACCCACATTCAAGTGCACCCAGGACCACCTTTTGGGGGCTTGGAAATGAGGGAATTAAAAACTGACATATGTGTGTGTGTTTGGGAGCAGATGAAGCCCCCCCCCATCTACTTAGAGAGCCTTCTTGGTGGTGGCCCCATTCCTAGCAATGGGGCAGGTTCTCCCTCATCCTGCTGCGGGGTCCTAAAGCCTCCCCCTCTCTCTCCCTCCCCTGCAGTGGAGGACACCCTGGTGGAGCTGGACTTCTTCCAGGAGAGCTTCCCTTCGGAGAAGAAGTCCGGGGAGTTCCTGCTGGAGTTTGACCACGAGGAGATCCTGCACGTGGACTGGGAGAAGAAGCAGAACGTCTGGAGGCTGCCGGACTTCCAGCGCTTCACCAGCTTCGAGGTGCAGGGCGCCCTGGCCAACATCGCCGTCATGAAGAACAACATGGAGGTGCTCATGAAGCGAAGCAACCGCACCCGTGCCCTGAACGGTAGGACACGCGAGGGGGGCAGGGGAGAGAGCTGGGGGGCAGGCAGGGGGTGGTCTCTTGGCTTCTGACACGGAAGACCCTTCAGGACCCCTTTCTGCCTCCCCAGAGGGAACTCTGCTCCAGGGAGCCAGTCCTTGGCTGACGGAGACAGGGAAGGGAAGCCTGATGGGAGGGGCAGCATTGCACTCTGTACAAGCTCAGAGGCATTGCCAAACCTGAACACCCGGTGCAGAAATACTCACAGCAGCTAATTGCTATGCTTTCCATTTCTAGACTGCTTAAAATGGGTGTTAATCCCATTTCTTTCTCCATCTCCTTCCTCAGTTGCTCCTACGGCCAAGGTGTACCCGGAAAACGCCGTGGAAGTGGGGGACCCCAACGTCCTCATCTGCTTTGTGGACAGGTTCTCCCCCCCAGTGCTGAACGTCACCTGGCTGAAGAACAACGAGGTGGTCTCCAAGGGCGTGGAGGAGACAGACTTCTACCCCAGCGTGGACAACACTTTCCGCAAGTTCTCCTACCTCCCCTTCGTCCCTCAGCAGGGAGACATCTACGTCTGCCAAATAGAGCACTGGGGCATCCCAGGGGGAAAGATGGAGAAGATCTGGGGTAAGCACCAGGCAGGATTGGGGCTTTTCTCCGGGGCTTGAACTCAGAAACCCAGATTCATGGCGTATAAGAAACACGTACTGATGATCAGAGTAATTTATGCAAGTGAAGTACATTTGCAGTTTTGCATAATTTATTCTCCTGCTTCTACCCATAGGAGACAATAAGTTGCTCAGCTGCCTTTGGGGGGTTCCTTGAGGTAGTTTTTCTCAGTTTAACTGAAAAGGGTGTATTAAGGGGTGTGTGGTGGGTGTGTCAGGACTCCTGGGTCCTTTCTTCCGCTGAACACACTCAGAGAAACAGAGTCCCCCCTTAGCCCTGTCCTCTCTCTCTCCATCCCAGTTTCCAAGGCGCCCTCTCCCATCCCGGAGACGATGGAGAACGTGCTGTGTGCCCTGGGCTTGGCCTTTGGCATCCTGGGCATCATCGCTGGCACCATCCTTTTCTTCAAGGCCATGAGGATGAACGATCGCAGGGGCTTCATGTGAGTCGAACCCGGTTCCCTTCATGGGCTCAGAGACAAATGCAAGGGAACCCAGAATACACAGCAAAGGGGTGGGGTGGGCCTCATCCTGCCCAGAAGGTGCTCAGCCTCCATACTCCCAGCTCACCAGCTCCCTTCTCCTTCCTTTTCAGATAATGGGGGATTCCTTTCCTGACAGCCTCTTCCTTCAACCCTCTCAGCTCATCTCCTTTGCCAAGAGTCTCTTCTGCTACGAATCAGCTGGAAGGAGTTGCTTCCTCCGTATGCAGATTATCCTTAGAAGCTTTTCAGATAATATGTTTAACTCTCAAGAACAATTATGATAGCCAAAGATGCTTAGGCAGACTTACATCACTTTTCTCCCTTTTCTGTTTCCCTCTTAAGAAAGAAATTTATCTCAGACTGTTTAAGTAAATAGGAAAAGTATACATTTTGCTCACATTAAATGTCTTGCCATGGTTCAACATTTACAGCTCCCTCTATGCAGGTTCTGAAACTCCCTGGTGCCTTTGCTTCTGGCTGTCTAGTAATCGTGCATTTTATAGAATCATAGAATTGTAGAGTTGGAAGGGACCCTAAGGGTCATCTAGTCCAGCCCCCTGCAGTGCAGGAATCTCAGCTAAATCATCTCTGACAGAGGGGCTTGTGGTTTGACTGCCAATCCTCCCCCAAACTCCATGGTTGAGTCTGGATAGTTTTTGTGGGGTTTTCCTGCTTTGCCTCGCCTTTTATCTGCGTCGCTCAAGGAGACCCCCTGCCAACAGAGGGTCAGGCATACAAATTCATATCTCCACCCCACTTACCCAAAACCATTCACCTTACTCAGTTCCATGCATTGCACTGCAGGAATACAACCCTCAGGTGTTTCCTTAATCCCAAAGAGGATTCATCCAGTTTGTTGGGGAAGTTTAGCTGTGAAGAGACCCCAAACACCTTTCTCGTCCACATAAAGCAGGGTTGTATCTGTCTGTGTGGAAGAAAAGATCCCTTCTTCTTCTGCAAAACTTTCCCAATGGCTTCTGTGCAGCCCAACTGCTGTTTTTCATACGTGCTCCCATATTTCCAGAAGCAATGAATAAATCTTACAGTTTGTTGATTTGTTTCTAGTGCTTTTTTCTCTGCCTATAAGCTCTGGATATATTTATTATTTCAAAATGAAAAGGTGAACCATTGAGGAAATGGGTAGCATTGCAACCAGAGTGGCTGCACTGACTCCTCGTGTCTCTAGGCCCAGATTCTGGGGGATGATAAGAGATCAGGAGAGCCAGTGCTGGTGCCTCCCTGCCTCTGCCCTGGTCTGCCTGTCTGTCCCCTGCTGGGAACAGGATGCTGGGGCAGGACTCTTCTGGTCTTCAAGGCCTGCTGTGGGTCGTGTGATGCCCCAAACCATTGTCCCACAGGACCCGTGGATTCCCACTCTGGGGGAACAGAGGAGAGGAACAAAACAACTCACCCCCTGTCCTGAAATGCCTCACCAGATCAAAGCACCTGCTCTTCCTGAGACTGGAGTGTGTGATGTGGGGGAAGAGGGAGGAAATGTGCAGAGCCCCCCTCCAAATTCGGGGTGGATGAATGAAGGTCTTCTTCCAGGGGCAACAACACACTAGAGAGGGGTGTGTTTCAGGACATGCAAGGTCAGGATGTGACCCAGTCAGCCTGGCCAGACCTCCATCATGAGTTGACTGTGTTGCCTGGATCATGCCTTAAAACCCTCAGAGAAGGATTCACTCTTTTCTGGTACCTCCCTATCTTGCCCCGATTTTTGTGTGCCTCATTAAGATGAATTAATGCAAGGAGTTGTTCAGTTCTTTCTCCCCCCCCCCCCGACCTTGCAAGTGTCTCTAGAAGGTAAATGACACCACCGAGTGGGGTTTGGGAGAGGCGTCCTTCCTGGTGCCAAGCCTTGAGAAGGAACATCACAGAGGCCGACAGACAAGGCCCAGCTTGCTGTGCAATCTCATACCTTTTTCTGGATCTCAAATGAGGGGGATCCAAATTACGGGGGGGGGGGGTCAATTAATGCAGAGAGACAGAAGGCAGAGTTTGGCAGAGGGGCAGGGCAGGAGTGCCACCAGGGCAAGACTTGGGGGCAGAAGGCCAGAGCCCCAGCCGGCAGAAGGAGCAGGAGGCCCCTCAAGGCTGCAGGGCTGACTCTCCACATCTGGACCAGCAAGTGCTGCACTCTAAGGGGTTTGGCAAGAGCAACGCGTTTCCTGCCCAGCAACTGATGACCAGGCAGTGTTGGGACCTGTGATTGGCTCCCATCCAGCCTCCCCTCCAGGAAAGTCCCCAGAACGACAACACTATAGACCCCCCCCCAAGCAGCAGCAGCAATTCTGCTTTACCCCTCCCCCAACCCTGTTTTGTGCTTCAAGGCAGAAGTGGAGATTGTGACATTTGGGTTCCCTCGAAACAGGAACTTTTAAAACAAGTCATTCGTCGGAGCAGCTTTGGGTTTAAGACTCGCCTCAAAGAATTATGGGGTGGGGGGCAGGGGGAGAGTTAAGAGGCTGTCTTCTCCCCACTGTCAATAATCATCCCATGTAAAATGTGAAATCCAATACTCTGATTTCTATTTTTGTGCTTAAATGCAAAACTGCAAATGGCAGACTCTTCATGTTAATTACCGTATTTTTCGCTCCATAAAACGCACTTTTCCCCTCCTAAAAAGTAAGGGGAAATGTGTGTGTGTCATATGGAGCGAATGCAGGGGGGAGGCAGGCAGGAAAAGCCCCCAAGAGCCGCACAAGCTCTGCGTGGCTCCTGTGGGCTTTTGCGGGAGGTGGGGGTATTGCCATAACCGCGCGCAGCCCCTCCAGCCGGGTTAGACTGCCCACGGCTATGGCAGAAGGCAAGACAGCAAGTGCATGGATCCCGCTCACTGTCTTGCTCTTCTTTGCTCTTTGGGGCTGGGGGGGAAATAAGTTTTTTTTCTCTTGATTTCCCCCTCTAAAACCTAGGTGCACCTTATGGTCTGGTGCGCCTTATGGAGCAAAAAATATGGTACCAACAACGTTTGCAAGATGTGAGATTGTGACAGCATTTGCATTTTGCTTCAAAGAGGAAGGAGGCAATTTTTCCCCAGCACTCAGCCCCCCCCCATAGTGTGAATTCTCTGCATCTTGTTTTTCTGAAGGAAAAAAATGCTTCAAAAAAGGACCAGTCAAATAGGTTGTAAGAATGGGCACAGCCATGGGGGGAGGGTTGGACATTTGAATCCAATCAATAAAAATCAATTGAAATACAAAGCAAACTGAAGTTCTGCCCCCTAACAAAAGGCCTGCCCCCCAAAAAAACCAATCATGGCTACGCCCACGGTTGCAGGTTATCTGTACATGAGCTTCCAATCCCAGAACTGGATTTGCACATTGGCCCAGTTCCTGGTGGGGGCACAAAAGAGCAGCAACACCTGAGGGCAAAGGCTCAGTTTAAGAGTGGAGGTGTCACTTCCACAGAGAAGGACCTTGGCTGGAGAGAGAGAGAGAGAGAGAGAGAGGAGGAAACTCTGGGTCAAAATCTCTTTGGAATACAAGATGCTCAGGGATGGGCTGCCAGGGGACAAACTGGGTGTGAGAAATGTGGGTTTTGTGGACCCCCAGAGGCACTGAGGCTGTAAACTTCAGATCTATATTCCACAACGGCTCCCATGGGAGAAAGGGAGAAAGGACTGCTCCACTCTAGCTGCAGCTTCATGTTTTTGCTGCCCTCTCCCCAATGTGAAGGAGAAGCAGAATAACCTCCCTGCAAGCAGGAAACTGGGGCAACGGCTCGGCCTGCAGCCTTTCTGCCTGATGTGCTAGATTTCTCCTTGCAGGCAGTGCCAATGTAATTTGGGTGTCCATGCAGCTCCTGCCTGAGGCTGGGAAGGAGGCCTCTTGGAGGAAGAACCAGACCAAGAGGAGGGGGGCAAGGGGGTCCCTGGACAGGAGGGGCAGGATCCAGGCAGCCTGCTCCCTGGTGACAGAAGCAGGACTTCTGGGCCCATAGCACGTGCCTCCCTCCCCCACCTCTCCCTCCTTCTGCCCCCTTGTTTCTGGCAGCAGAGGAGACGCTGCAGAAAGGCGCTGGGGGGAGTTTCGCTTCCCCCCACATGGAGGCCTGGAGCTCAGCTCAGCATTCAGGGAAATGAAAGAGGGAAGCTGGCCACGATCCAGGAGACGGAGGTCAACCGGGGGCGCAGCTAAACCTCCTCACAGAGAAGTAGCTTCCAGCCCCCCCCCCACAGCACAGCCCACCTTCAGCCCAGCAGCAATGGCTTAAGAGGAATTGCCATTTCAGGGAAGGACCCCCTTGGGAATGGCTGAGCTGAATGGAGTGGGGCTGGGCAAGCCCCATAGCATCCTCTGCTAGAGGAATAGGGGTTCCTTGGCTCAAGGTGGGGGGAGATTTCCTTGGAGAGCAGCCCCCTCCCTCTTGCGTCAGGAGAGCAAAGTGGGTCATCTCTTCCTAAGGCAGGAGGGAGGAAGAAGAGGGGAGAAGGGGCAGAGACCCCTCCAAGTCCTCAAGGCTATGGGGCACAACCCACAGGAGAGGGTGGGACTGTGTTTCAGGTCAGCCAAGGCCAGGATGTGGCCCAGTCAGGCTGGCCAGAGTCGGCTGTGGGGCAGAGACAGGTCTCTTCAACCTCTCCAGACCCCAGACCCCCTTTCGACCCAAACATGCATTTCTCCCTCTTTATATCTGTTTCAGCCCACATGGGATCAGGCTGCGACCCACCAGTGGAAGACCAGGGGCACAGAACATGTCCCCCCAGGGAAGGAGTCACGGCTTTCGGGGGTCTTGATCTGTTGTCCCCCCCCCTATTCTGCCCCTATTCTGTGTGTGCCTTGCAGAAATGCCTCCTTCCAAAAATGAATGCCAGTCGAAAGAGTCGTCCAGCTCTTCCTCCCCCTGGCAAGAGGCTCCAGGAGGGACATGGCCCCCCAGAGAGGGGTTTGGGAGAGGCGTCCCTTCTGGGGCCAAGGCTTGTGCAGGGACATCACAGGGACTGGCAGACAAGGCCCAGCCTGCGGTGCAATATTATACCTTGCAGTCGTCACGGTTTCTTTAGAAGGGGAAATGGGATCCTTTTTGCAGATCCTCTTTCAGCAAGAGAGCAAACATTCTCCTGGATCTCAAGGCAGAAGCAAAGGAGAACCTTCAGCCAAGTCTCGTGTGGGGAGGGGGGCCAGGGGAGCTGCCAGGGCAAGGCTGTGGGGCAGGAGGCCAGGGCCCCCCTCAGCAGAAAGAGCCGCAGGTCCTGTGAATGTGAGAGGGCGGATTTGCCTCATTTGAAAGTAAGTGAAGCAAGACATGTGACCATTAGAAGAAGGAGAGTAAGTGCCAAAAGTCTAAAGTTATCCCAGGGGCTTCTAAGTGGGGTTTGGTGGTTTCCTTGGGATGAGCAGAGCAGCCTCTCCCAAATTTCATCCCTGAATAATAATAATAATAATAAATTTTATTTATATCCCGCCCTCCCCAGCCGAAGCCGGGCTCAGGGCGGCTAACAACAATAAAACAGTACAAAAATACAACATAAACAACATTCTAAAATCATTCATTATAAAAATTAATTAATTCAAGCCACTGGCGACCATTGGGCCAGAGCTCTGCGAAGATTGCCGAGGGAGGGAGTCAGGCTGTGCCCTAGCCAAAGGCCTGGTGGAACAGCTCTGTCTTGCAGGCCCTGCGGAAAGATGTCAAGTCCCGCAAGGCCCTGGTCTCTTGTGACAGAGCGTTCCACCAGATCGGAGCCACAGCCGAAAAAGCCCTGGCTCTAGTTGAGGCCAGCCTAACCTCTCTGAGGCCTGGGACCTTCAAGATGTTTTTATTTGAAGACCGTAGGTTTCTCTGTGGGGCATACCAGGAGAGGCGGTCCCGTAGGTACAAGGGTCCTAGGCCGTATAGGGCTTTAAAGGTTAAAACCAGCACCTTAAACCTGATCCTGTACTCCACCGGGAGCCAGTGCAGCTGGTATAGCACCGGGTGAATGTGATCTCGCAGCGAAGACCTCGTAAGGAGTCTCGCTGCAGCATTCTGCACCCGCTGGAGTTTCTGGGTCAGTCTCAAGGGCAGCCCCACGTAGAGCGAGTTACAATAATCCAGTCTGGAGGTGACCGTCGCGTGGATCACAGTGGCTAGGTCAGGGCGAGAGAGGTAAGGAGCCAACTGCTTAGCTTGGCGGAGATGGAAAAATGCCGCCTTTGTTATAGCTGCAATCTGCGCCTCCATGGAAAGGGAGGTGTCGAAGATTACACCCAAACTCTTAACGGACGGTGCTGGCACTAATTGCACCCCCGCAAGAGATGGGAGTTGCCCCCCCAATCCCATATCGCCCCGTCCCAGCCACAGGACCTCTGTCTTCGAAGGATTTAGCTTCAACCGGCTCCCACGTAACCATCCAGCCACAGCTTCCAAACATCTGGTCAGTGTGTCTGGGGCCGAGTCAGGATGGCCATCCATCAACAGATAGAGTTGGGTGTCATCGGCATACTGATGACAACCCAGCCCAAAACTCCGAACAAGCTGGGCGAGGGGGCGCATAAAGATGTTGAAAAGCATCGGGGAGAGTATCGCACCCTGAGGTACTCCACACACCAAGGAGTGGCGCGATGACAATTCCCCCCCAAGCGCCACCCTCTGTCCCCGACCAGAGAGAAACGAGCGCAGCCATTGAAGGACTGTGCCCTGGATCCCCACGTCGGCAAGGCGGTGGTCCAGAAGTTCGTGATCGACCATGTCGAAAGCTGCTGATAGATCTAGAAGAATCAGCAGCCCCGACCCGCCTCGATCCAGCTGTCTACGAAGGTCATCTGTTAGGGCGACCAGAGCCGTCTCGGTCCCATGACCAGCGCGGAAGCCGGACTGGAATGGATCCAGAGCCGATGTTTCATCCAGAAACCCACCAAGCTGTTCAGCAACCGCTCTCTCAATCACCTTACCCAGGAACGGAAGATTCGAAACCGGGCGGTAATTGGATAGATCTAAAGGATCTAATGATGTTTTCTTTAAGAGCGGGCGCACCACTGCCTCCTTCAGTTCCCCTGGGAATGCCCCCGTGCCAAGGGACAAATTGATGATATCCCCCAGGAGGGCCCGCACCTCGTCTGGACACGCTCTAATCAGCCAAGACGGGCACGGGTCGAGAGGACAGGTGGTGGGCTTTCCAGCTCGGAGGAGTCTGTCCACATCGGCTGGGGATATCTGGTCGAAGTGGTCCAATACTGGACCCGAGGACAGTCGAGGGGCCTCCAGTTCCTTTATTGTATCCAAATTGGCAGGGAGGTCATGGCGGAGTGACAAGACCTTCTCCGCAAAAAAGCTCGCAAATGCCTCACAGCCGTGTGTCAATTTGTTATTTAAATTTGGCTGTCCCTCAAGGGACGTTAAAGACCTGATTATACTAAATAATTGCGCTGGGCGAGAGCTAGCGGATGCAATGGAGGCCGAGAAGTATGACTTCTTAGCAGCCTTCACCGCCATCTCGTAGGTTTTCATAAAAGCCCTATAAGATGTTCTTGAGGCTCCGTCACGGGCACCCCGCCATACTCGCTCTAGCCGTCTGAGGTCCCGCTTCATTTTCCGGAGCTCCTCGGTAAACCAGGGAGCCCGGTTTCTGCGGGGTCGCAGAGGGCGCTTAGGTGCGATCTCATCGATGGCTGCCAGGAGCTGGTCATTCCAGCCCTCAACAAGCTCAGTCAATGAGTCGCCAGGGGGAGCAAAGTCCCGCAAGGCTTGGCGGAATCTCTCAGGGTCCATCAGCCTCTGCGGGCGAGCCCAAATTGGCTCGCCACCTAAGCAGGGTGGGGGTGGAAAGTCAATCCTGGCTTTCAGAGCGTAGTGATCAGACCATGGCACCTTAATCGAAGGAGACATGATCACATCTATACCGACGCCAAAGATCAAATCCAGCGTGTGGCCTGCTTGATGTGTGGGGCCCGAAACAAACTGGGAGAGCCCTAGTGTCGCCATGGAAGACACCAGGTCCAGAGCCTGTGAGGAGGGAGTGGCATCAGCATGGATGTTGAAGTCCCCCAATACCAATAGGTTAGGGAACTCCAAGGCCCAGCCGGCCACCGCCTCCAATAGGCCTGACAGGGTGGCTGCTGGTGCGCTAGGTGGCCGGTACACCAGCCAGACAGCCAAGCTCTCCTCGGAGCCCCACACTAGGCCAACACATTCGATGCCGGGGATCGATGGCGATGGTAGAGCCCTGAAAGGACAATCTTCCCGGATTAATAATGCCACCCCTCCCCCCCGGCCCACAGTCCGCGACTGGTGGAGGACAGAGAAACCCGGGGGCGCCAGCAATCCCAGGCCTCATAGTGGCCTCCATTGATGGCAATTAATATTATTCTTTCGCAGCCTAGAACAATAAAACCTTAAAACAATAAAAACAAAAAACAAAAACAACCCAGAAAACAGTAAAACAATACAAACAAAAACTGCAAAAATTACAAATTCATCAAAATCTAACAAATTCCCCAGCCCACCCAAACATCCATCCCACCCCCATATATAGAATCGAAAGGGAAAGGGAAATATTAAAAAACAAAAACAAAACAAAACATGTTAAAAAGAGCTCTGCACTCCTCCGAGTCCTCCTGGGCAGTAGCAGCATCAATGGCAACAACCGTCCTTGTGAGGCCCCACCCTGGGCCAGATAGTAAGTGGCAGGAGCAGTCCTTGTGAGGCCTGTCAGGCCCTCCCTAGGCCAGGTGGTAAGTGGCAAGAAGGAGCAGGGCCCTCAGGCACTCACGCAGGAAAGTCTTCCTGGGCAGCAGAGCAGTCCTTGTGAGGCCCCAGGCCCCGCCCCAAGCCAGATGGCAAGTGGCAAGAGCAGGGCCCTCAGGCACTCACCACAGGAGAGTCTTCCTGGGCAGCAGAGCAGTCCTTGTGAGGCCCCAGGCCCCGCCCCAAGCCAGATGGCAAGTGGCAAGAGCAGGGCCCTCAGGCACTCACGCAGGAGAGTCTTCCTGGGCAGCAGAGCAGTCCTTGTGAGGCCCCAGGCCCCGCCCCAAGCCAGATGGTAAGTGGCAAGAGCAGGGCCCTCAGGCACTCACCACAGGGGAGTCTTCCTGGGCAGCAAAGCAGTCCTTGTGAGGCCCCAGGCCCCGCCCCAAGCCAGATGGCAAGTGGCAAGAGCAGGGCCCTCAGGCACTCACCACAGGAGAGTCTTCCTGGGCAGCAGAGCAGTCCTTGTGAGGCCCCAGGCCCCGCCCCAAGCCAGATGGTAAGTGGCAAGAGCAGGGCCCTCAGGCACTCACCACAGGGGAGTCTTCCTGGGCAGCAGAGCAGTCCTTGTGAGGCCCCAGGCCCCGCCCCAAGCCAGATGGTAAGTGGCAAGAGCAGGGCCCTCAGGCACTCACCACAGGGGAGTCTTCCTGGGCAGCAGAGCAGTCCTTGTGAGGCCCCAGGCCCCGCCCCAAGCCAGATGGTAAGTGGCAAGAGCAGGGCCCTCAGGCACTCACCACAGGGGAGTCTTCCTGGGCAGCAGAGCAGTCCTTGTGAGGCCCCAGGCCCCGCCCCAAGCCAGATGGTAAGTGGCAAGAGCAGGGCCCTCAGGCACTCACCTGAAGAGGCTGGTCCTCCAGGACAGACACAGGGAGGGGGGGTGAGGGCTCCACAGCAGGTGGGCTGATCCCACAAAGTAGGACTGATTCTATGCAAGGGGTGAGGAGGGGCCATGGGGTGGGGGTAAGCTGGCTTTTCCTTCTTTTCTCTCCCCTTTCCCTAGCCTAGAGAAAGATAGCTTGTTGCCTTCAGCAGCCAGGGACCGAGTCAGAGAGGAGAACAAGAAGTGTTGGGTTTGGCAACAGCTGGATCTTCCCTGCCCAGCAACTGATGATCAGGCAGCCTCAGAGCCTGTGATTGGCTCTGGTTGAAGTTCAACGGCAGGAAAGTCCCCAGCCACTTAGCCCTCCCAGAAGACAACAGCAAGGTCAGAAATGCCTCAATCACCAGCTCTTCCTGGGGGTAGAGTGATGGGGGGCGGAGAGAGAGCATGCGCAGAGAGACCCCTCCAAATCCAGTGCAGATGAATGGAGGTCTTCTGCCAGGGGATACAACGCACAGGGGAGGACAGGGGTGTGCCGTATTTTAGGTCCGTCAAGGCCAGGATGTGGCCCAGTCAGACTGGCCAGACGTCCATCATGAGCTGGACATGCCCTGCAAGCAGCAGGGGAGGATTTGCTGCTTTCTGGTGATATAAGAATTTTATAATAATAATAATAATTTATTATTTATACCCCGCCCATCTGGCTGGGTCTCCCCAGCCACTCTGGGCGGCTTCCAACAAAGTATTAAAATACAGTGGTCTGTTAAACATTAAAAGCTTCCCTACACAGGGCTGCCTTCAGATGTCTTCTAAAAGTCTGGTAGTTGTTCTTCTCTTTGACATCTGGTGGGAGGGCGTTCCACAGGGCGGGTGCCACTACCGAGAAGGCCCTCTGCCTGGTTCCCTGTAGCTTTGCTTCTCGCAATGAGGGAACTGCCAGAAGGCCCTCAGCGCTGGACCTCAGCGCCCTGACTGAACAATGGGGATGGAAATGCTCCTTCAGGTATACTAGGCCGAGGCTGTTTAGGACTTTGAAGGTCAACACCAACACTTTGAATTGTGCTCGGAAACATACTGGGAGCCAATGTAGGTCTTTCAAGACCGGTGTTATATGGTCTCGGCGGCCGCTCCCAGTCACCAGTCTGGCTGCCGCATTCTCAATTAGTTGTAGTTTCCGGGTCACCTTCAAAGGTAGCCCCACGTAGAGCGCGTTGCAGTATTCCAAGCGGGAGATAACCAGAGCATGCACCACTCTGGTGAGACAGTCCGCGGGCAGGGAGGGTCTCATCCTGCGTACCACGTGGAGCTGGTAAACAGCTGCCCTTTTTCCACTATTAAGAAAAGATAGCCACTTATGCAATGCAGTGTAACTAATAAAGGACTTTATTTGGAGCGTTTGAGGTTTTGAAACATAGTTGCACACGTGTGTTACTTCATATTCTTTTACATGTTACCTTGTGTTCAATGAATATTCCCCACAGGTTATTGTAAGCGTTTACTGCAAATGTTACTTCTTGAGGCAAATGTATCCCAGTTTCAACGGACCTTTGTTTGTTCCTATTGTTACTGTTCCACTGGATAAATGTTAGAGGGTATGAGGAAGCCTTGAGTCAGGGGGAAAGGCGGGGTAAAAACAAAAAGACTGACTGACAAACAAGCTGCCTGAGGTGGGAAACGGTCCACCCATTTAGAGTTGTGAATGGCAGTCCTTAACTGGCCAACCAAAGCTATGGAACTTGACAAAGGACCTGGTTTGGCTCCTTTCCTCCTCAAGATTCTACCCCACGTGCCCAGATTTTGGGAAGGGGCGCAGAGAGGCACACACACTTGCAAACGCAGATAATAGGATTGCAGGCTGTCACTAAACAAAGAGCAACGTTTCTTCTGGATTTCAGTTTGGTGGGATTATAAGTACAGTGGTACCTCTGGTTACATACTTTATTCATTCCGGAGGTCCGTTCCTAACCTGAACTGTTCTTAACCTGAAGCACCACTTTAGCTAATGGGGCCTCCTGTTGCTGCCGCACCGCCGGAGCACAATTACTTCATCCTGAAGCAAAGTTCTTAACCCGAGGTACTATTTCTGGGTTAGCGGAGTTTGTAACCTGAAGCGTATTTAACCAGACGTACCACTGTATGGCTTTCGGGTGGGGGTGTCGTCAGGGTCAGACTTGGGGGAAGGGGCAGGAGGCTTATGGGGCTCCACATAGCAGAAGGACCAGGGCCTTCTCCAAAACTCCTTGTCTCTCTCGGAAGTGGAGCTTATTGGAGTTTCACTGCTCTGCAACCTTACCTCCGGGGGTGCGCACGTTCGAAAAGGAACCTGAAGCGTCGGAAGCTTCCACGCAAGGGGGGGGCAAAAGGAGCCCCTCGAGAGACGGGAGATTTCACAAAGGGGCGGAAGGGCAACAGTGGGCAACCCCCTCCCCCTTATATTGCACGAAAGGAAATCGGGAAGGCCATGTTACTGAGGAGGACTCTTCATCGCGCATGAATTCACAAAGATCAAACGACAAATCCTGTTTCCCCGCCGTTTCCCCTTTTGTCTTCCCTTCAATGGGTGGGGATAACGTGAAATAAAACCACATCCATTCAAGACCTCCCCCCCCCCACCTTAGAAAAGCCCAGCCAATCAGGAGTCACCATTTTGACAGCACCCAAACTGTGGACCAATCGGAAGCTTCCGTTCTGACAGCCGCTATGACCGTTTAGCCAATGAGAAGCGCTCGGCTCCTGACAGTTGTGAAGCAGCGCCCCCTAAAAAAGGAAAGGGCTATGCAGGTACTGCACCTGTCAAAGCCTTGCTTCTTCAAACCGGGCTCAGCCAAGTTTCACAGCAGAGGATGCCCGTTGGGTTCCAGCGAAATTGTGAATTCCACCCTTGCAACCAAGTTGCATTAAATGTAATCCCTAGATTTTCTCTGCGCCTATTCCTCTAGGTGTGGACCTCTAAAAAGTCACATAAAATCACCCCTGTCATTGACTTTCATCGTTTTGTGCTTATTCAGATCAGAGGAGGAATGGGTAACAGGAGAGGGCTCAGAGCTTCTACTGGGGTCAGCCATAATCCACAGGAATCATGTCCACAGGAATCTTCCTGTAAGGCCAGGATCTGAGATCCCAGGCAAGACAAAGGGGTGCATTTGACTTGACTCAGGGAGCAAGTGTCACGGTGAACACAGGTATGAAAGGTATGTTTGAGTGACTGCGACTCAGATTTCTGCCTGTCACCACACCTCTTTTTCAACATAACGAATGACGGATTTATGATCCGGTTGAAATCATAGACCAGCATAAGGTAGAAGCCGCTACAACCATACATACAACCGTAGAAATAAGGGGCACACATTCTCTTACAGTAGACCAGCACCAGATAAAAAAAAACATAAAACACATACAGTTGCATTCAAATTATTCAACCCCCATTGCAAATCAGGTTTATTAAGATGATTTACAGACTTTCAGCTGTTTGCCATGAGCAAATCAAACAAAAGAAATTGAAATACCTCAACACAATGGATGCATCAGTTGGTTCCCCCAAATTCAGCTGAACACGTTGTTGTGTTAGTGGAACACTCAGCAGACTCACACAGGGGAAGTCCTTCCCAATGGGACTTAATAATAATAATAATAATAATAATAATAATAATAATAATAATAATAATAATTTATTATTTATTTCCCAGCCACTCTGGGCAGCTTCCAAAAAAATATTAAAATACTGTAATACATCAAACATTAAAAGCTTCCCTAAACAGGGCTGCCTTCAGATGTCTTCTAAAAGTCTGGTAGCTGTTGTTCTCTTTGACATCTGGTGGGAGGGCATTCCACAGGGAGGGTGCCACTACCGAGAAGGCCCTCTGCCTGGTTCCCTGTAACTTGGCTTCTCGCAGTGAGGGAACCACCAGAAGGCCCTTGGTGCTGGACCTCAGTGTCTGGGCTGAACGATGGGGGTGGAGACACTCCTTCAGATATACTGGACCAAGGCTGTTTAGGGCTTTAAAGGTCAGCACCAACACTCTGAATTGTGCTCAGAAATGTATTGGGAGCCAATGTAGGTTTTTCAAGACCGGTGTTATATGGTCTCGGCGACCGCTCCCAGTCACCAGTCTAGCTGCCGCATTCTGGATTAGTTGTAGTTTCCAGGTCACCTTCAAAGGTAGCCCCACATAGAGCGCATGGCAGTAGTCCAAGCAGGAGATAACCAGAGCATGCACCACTCTGGTGACAGTACACAGGCAGGGAGGGTCTCAGCCTGTGTACCAGATGGAGCCAGTAGACAGTTGCCCTGGATACAGAATTGACCTGTGCCCCCATGGAAAGCTGGGAATCCAGAATGACTCCCAGGCTGCGTACCTGGTCCTTCAGGGGCACAGTTACCCCATTCAGGACCAGGGAATCCTCCACACCTGCCCGCCTCCTGTCCCCCAAAAACAGTACTTCTGTCTTGTCAGGATTCAACATCAATCTGTTAGTCGCCATCCATCCTCCAACCGCCAACTTAAGATATACCTGTTATTGCAGGCAATGCTTCACAGCCTAACATACCTCACAGGGCTATTGTCAGGATTAAATTGGGGGCGGGACCATGTAACACCACCTTGAGATCCTTGGAGAAAAAGCTGTTCTATGAATACAATAAATCAATCTCAAAAAGTTCAGGTGTGTAAGGTTCTCCACACAGACAGGAACAACTAGCTGCCCAAATATAAGATAAGGAACAACAGGCTTGCCAGTACTGCATATGAAAAGGATCTAGAGGTCTTGGAGGACCGCAAGCGTCAACCGTGTGGTGCAACAACAAAAAAGGCAAATGCTATTCCAGGCTGTATGAAGAAGAAGAAGAAGAAGAAGAAGAAGAAGAAGAAGAAGTAGTTAACAATGAAGATTGTAATTTATTGCAAGTGCAAATAATAATAATAATAATAATAATAATAATAATAATAATAATAATAATAATAATAATAATAATAAATTTTATTTATATCCCACCCTCCCCAGCCGAAGCCGGGCTCAGGGCGGCTAATAACAATCAAACAATCAAATAATCCAACATTCTAAAACATTTCATTATAAAAATTAATTAAAATCAAATTAATGGCAACCTTTAAGCAAATTTCTGTGCAGGTTGCCAGAGGAGGGAGTCAGGCTGGGCCCTGACCAAAGGCCTGGTGGAACAACTCTGTCTTGCAGGCCCTGCGGAAAGATGTCAGGTCCCGCAGGGCCCTAGTCTCTTGTGACAGAGCGTTCCACCTGATTTGATCCGCAGCCGAGAAGGCCCTGGCTCTAGTTGAGGCCAACCTAACCTCTCTGAGGCCTGGGACCTTCAGGATGTTTTTGTTTGCAGACCGTAGGTTCCTCTGTGGGGCATACCAGGAGAGGCGTTGAAAACGCTGTTACTCTTTACCTTCTTAGTCTTATTTTATTCTGTCCCTAACTCTTCTACCTCCCTTCACACAAGAACCAACTGCACTAACTGTCTCTCTGTTTCCAACTGCCTGCCAACCGCTTTCCCAACTGCCTTAACCAACCAACCAACCCACTAAAAGCAACCTGGGGCTAAGCCCTTTTATAAACAGGTAGGCTCCACCTCCAGCTTTCCTATTGGTCTGCCTATTAACCCTTTCTCTCCCCCTCTACAGACATTTCCAAAAGAACGGGCAAACGCCACAGCAGCTTATACATACACGTTAATATTCAAACTCTCATATATTGTTTATATTTTATAAATAAATTGTGTCGCAACGCCTCCTCATTCTTGGCTATGTGAAGTGTTCAGATAAAACATTATCTCTGGAGGCATCAGGAATAAAAGGGCTGTTTAGTGGCATAACCAGGAAGAAGAGTTTGGATTTGATAACCCGCTTCATCACTACCTGAAGGAGTCTCAAAGCGGCTAACATTCTCCTTTCCCTTCCTCCCCCACAACAAACACTCTGTGAGGTGAGTGGGGCTGAGAGACTTCAGAGAAGCGTGACTGGCCCAAGGTCACCCAGCAGCTGCATGTGGAGGAGCGGAGACGCGAACCCGGTTCCCCAGATTATGAGTCCACCGCTCTTAACTACTACATCATGCTAGCTCTCTCAAGATACTTTTATTTTTCAAGAGAAATACAACATCTAGGTCAAGGGAAGTCATAGTCCCACTCTCTTCTGACTTGGTCAGACCACACCTGGAATACTGTGTCCAGTTCTGGGCACCACAATTTAAGGAGGACGTTGACAAGCTGGAAGGTGGGCAGAGGAGGGCAACCAAGATGATCAAGGTTGTGAAAACTAAGCCTGATGAGGAATGGTTGAAGGAGCTGGGTATGTTTAGCCTGGAAAAGAGGAGACTGAGAGGAGATATGATAGCCATCTTCAAGTATTGGAAGGGCTGTCACATGGAAGATGGGAGAGCAAGCTTGTTTTCTCCTGCCCTCGAGGGCAGGACTCGAACCAGTGGCTTCAAGTTGCAGGGAAGGAGATTTTGACTAGACACACAGGAAATTTTTCTGACGGTAGGAGCTGTTTTTACTATTACTATTATTATCAAAGTTTTCTTGGTTTACAAAGGTATGTGCAATGTCTTTTTTTCAAGTTACATTTTCCATTGGTCAGTTTCATTTGCTGAGACATTAGGGTTACGTTAGGAAGAAAAGGGGGGGAGGAAGAGGTGGAGGGGGGATGGTGAGTGGGGGGTGGGGGTGGGCTTGGGAAGCAATGTTTCTAATTTGCTTAATGTGTGGGGTTTTGCATCAGCGTAGTTTGTGTGGGTTCTCTTTGCTACTCACTTGTGTTCCTTTGGGTGGTGAGAGAAATTGGGGTTGGCCTAGGGTGCGGTTGCTTGTTTGTGGTTGGCTGTGGTGAACTTTGTTTTCGTGTGCGAGTATGGTGGGTGGGTGTTTTTTAATCAGGTTAGCCATATTGATTTGTATGCTGTTATGAGTTATTTGTGGTGTAAGTGGCCATTATTGTCTTGGAAGATGTTTAGTAAGGCCAGTTCTGGGGTGGTTTCTAATACTTGTTTGGTTATTTTACTTATTTCTTGTATGGCTGTTGTCTAGAATAGTTGGATTTTGGGCACTCCCACCACACGTGGAGGTATGTGCCTGTGGAGGTACACCCTCTCCAGCATTTTGGTGAGGTTCCTGGGCGTATTAGCGCTAGTTTTCTTGGTGTTAGGTACCACATGTAGGTGAGCTTCAGTGAGTTCCTTTCTTTTCGTTGATATGGATTTAAATTGGGATTTAGAGCACATTCTGGTCCATTGAGTGGGGTTAAACTCATAGCCTATGTCATCCTCCCATTGTTTTTTGATTCTGTCTAGGGAGTTTGTAGGATTTTGGAGTCGTATTTTGTATATTGCAGATACCATCCCTTT
This sequence comes from Podarcis bocagei, assembly GCF_964188305.1. NCBI lineage: Eukaryota > Metazoa > Chordata > Lepidosauria > Squamata > Lacertidae > Podarcis > Podarcis bocagei. The sequence goes on from NC_138126.1 coordinate 847,574, forward strand.
ACCGTTTCCCTTTGTTGTTAGGAGGAGGTTTTCAAAGGTTGTCAGGGGGCTAGTTGCTGCTGATTTTACTACTGGATTGTTTAAGAGGGCATGTAATTGGTGTTGTGTTAACCAGGGCATTTGGGTGTCTTCTAGTTTGTCTTGTATTTCTTGTGTTGACAAAGTTTATTAGGCGATATAAGCCTTTGGTTTGCCAGGTTTTTATCTGGAGGTTTTGTGCTGCATGAGGGAATAATGGGTGGTACGCAAGGGGAATTAGTGGAGATGGGGTTGGGGATAGTTTGCCTATTACTGTTTTGGAAAAGGCCTTGGAAGGGAGCAGGCCCTGCAGTCCTCCCCACAGCCGATGGTCCGAGGCCTCACCGCAGCAGGAGTCCCTTTATAGCTGGGAGAGAGGGCCTGGGCCACGCCCCCTGGGCCAGTTGGAAAAGGCCCTGGAAGGGAGCAGGCCCTGCGGTCCTCACCCAGCCAATGGTCTGTGCATGTAAAATTATATACATATAAAGTAATAGAAGCACTTCCTGCACACTCCTTCCATTCAAACCATTTCTGCCTTTTCAGTTTCTTGGTAGATTGTTGGGTTTCAACTCTTAAAGCTTCTCCTCCTTGTGAGTCCATTGATGTTTTGTAAGAACATCAGGACTGAAGCGCTATCGACACTCCATATAAGTGCTTTTCCCTTTTTGAGTTTGCTGGTGGTTGCTAAGGTTTACACTTCTATTGAAGCTCTTTCCACACTCCATACATTTATTTGCTTCTCCTCGAGTGAGTTTGTTGGTGTCTTCTAAGGGGTCCACTCTGACTGAAGCTCCTTCCACACTCCATGCATTTAAATGGTTTCTCTCCTGTGTGCCTCCGTTGATGAATTCTAAGTTTTCCACTCTCAGTGAAGCTATTTCCACATTCCATGCATTTAAATGGTTTCTCCCGTGTGTGTTTGATGATGCGCATTCAGGCATCCACTCTCAGTGAAGCTCTTTCCACACTCCATGCATTTAAATGGTTTCTCTCCTGTGTGCCTCCGTTGATGAATTCTAAGTTTTCCACTCTGACTGAAGCTCTTTCCACACTCCATGCATTTAAATGGTTTCTCCCCTGTGTGAGTCCGTTGATGAATTCTAAGGTATCCATTCTGACTGAAGCTCTTTCCACACTCCATGCATTTAAATGGTTTCTCCCCTGTATGAGTCCGTTGATGAATTCTAAGGCTTCCGCTAGTAGTGAAGCTCTTTCCACATTCCATGCATTTAAATGATTTCTCCCCAGTGTGAATTTGATGATGGGCATTCAGGCATGCCCTCCGACTGTAGCGCTTTCCACACTCCATGCATTTAAATGGTTTCTCTCCTGTGTGACTCCGTTGATGAATTCTAAGGTTTTCGCTAGTAGTGAAGCTCTTTCCACATTCCATGCATTTAAATGATTTCACCTCAGTGTGTGTTTGATGATGTGCATTCAGGCTTCCACTCTGACTGAAGCTCTTTCCACACTCCATACATTTAAATGGTTTCTCTCCTGTGTGCGTCCGTTGATGAATTCTAAGTTTTCCACTCTCAGTGAAGCTCTTTCCACATTCCATGCATTGAAATGGTTTCTCCCCTGTGTGTGTTTGATGATGTGCATTCAGGCATCCACTCTCAGTGAAGCTCTTTCCACACTCCATGCATTTAAATGGTTTCTCTCCTGTGTGCCTCCGTTGATGAATTCTAAGGCTTCCGCTAGTAGTGAAGCTCTTTCCACACTCCATGCATTTAAATGGTTTCTCCCCCGTGTGACTCCGTTGATGAATTCTAAGATCTCCACTCTGACTGAAGCTCTTTCCACACTCCATACATTTAAATGGTTTCTCCCCTGTGTGAATCCGTTGATGAATTCTAAAGTGGCCACTCTGACTGAAGCTCTTTCCACACTCCATGCAATTAAATGGTTTCTCCCCTGTATGAGTCCGTTGGTGTTTTCTAAGTGCTCCACTCTCAGTGAAGCTCTTTCCACACTCCATGCAATTAAATGGTTTCTCCCCTGTGTGACTCCATTGGTGTTTTCTAAGGTTTCCACTGTCAGTGAGGCTCCTTCCACACTCCATACTTTGAAATTGTTTATGTTCTCTGTTTTCACACTCCATGTATTTAAATGGTTTCTTCGTTATTCCCATTTCACATGGCCCACCAGAATTCTGATTGCCTTCTCCCTTGTCTTCTTTCGATGGGGAGGGGTAGGGAGAAAATCCTATTTGTTTTCTAGGAAGAGAACAAAGGAATATTACACACATCAATTAGCACCTGCTCTTATTTTAACGTCTTGTACAATCTCTCCTGTCTTCCATATGTTCCAAATTTTTAGGCAAATGAAATAATGTAAAATAATGGTCATGCATCATCAGCCTTTTATAGCCCTTAATTATTGTTAATGAAGCAGCATTATCTTAGAATACGGTTGAACTGTGGGGTTTACGTTTTATAAAAAGTGGTTTCTCACAGGAAAGGGAGCTGCTCTATGTTCCATGAACCTGGCCACTATTCATCAGGGTCCTAAGTTCATCATGAAGTTCTTCATCCTCTGCACTATAATCCTACACCCCTTGGACCACATTTTGTCCCCTTCGACCTCTAGATCTTTATTCATCACCTGCACAGTCCCTTTGGCCTCAGAACGTCCATACTGACCATTTTGGGAGACCCATATATACCGTAATTTTCACTCCAAAACACACACTTTTTTGCTCCTAGAAAGTAAGGGAAAATGCCTGTGCGTGTTACAGAGCGAATGCAGTGGATCGGAGTCAGTCAAGCAAAGCGGGAGCCGCTTGAGGGCTTTGCACGGCTCTCGCTTTGCTTGCTTTACAGCCAGGAGGAGGGGCTCTCTGAAAGTAAGCAAAGCGAGAGCCACTTACATGCTCTACGAGGCTCTCGCTTTGCTTGCTTTAAAGCGACCTACGGCTCGGAGGAGCCATGGAGGAGGGAAGGAGAGCCATGGCAGCAAAGCGGGCAACAGCCGCTTACACGCGAGGAGGGACAGACGGGAGCCATAGCGAGCTGGGAGGAGGCAGGTGGCTCAAAGCCAGCAGGCACTTTTAAAGTAGCCAACAATGCAGCAGCCTCAGCTAGCAAAGGTCCACACACTCTCTAAATGGAGCAATGAGGCTGCAGAGAGACAGGAGGACTTGGATCAGGAAGGATAAAATTTAAGCAACCAGCAGCAAAAAAAACCCAACCTGGAGCTCTCAGCCACGAGCGCAGTGAAAACCAGGAAGTAAAAAAAAAGGCTAGGGAGGGCACAGGATGAGGGAGAGGGGAAAACTAGGCAAATCCCCGCATCTCAGCTGTTTTCAGGCAGGATAGATTTGAGCAATGTCTGGGTCCTAGTGCAGCTATCGCTTTTTTGTGCTCCATTCTATTGCTGCTGGTGGCTGCTTATCACTGATACCAGTAGCCACGTACACAAACAAAGTAGAAGGCTGCAAGGAGCGCTTTTACACAGCTAATGGCGAATCCCCTGCAATCCAAGTCCTCCTCACTTGCTCAAATCTATTCTGCCTCAAAACAAGGAGCAGAAGGAACAGGCTGCAAACTGTTAAATGGCAAAAACCCCAGGCACAGGGCAAATACCTTAAGTATACCTTTAAAGCAACAGTGCTCTTTCCCTCCCTCCTCCCCGCTCAGCTCCCGAAAAGCTCCTTCTCCACACACCCCACACGTGCTCCTTGTCCCTTGAGTGCTTTTCCTTCCTCCCCACTTAAAACGTGGTTACAAAGCACGGATCCACATGGATCATCAGGGTTTTTGCACTAGGCTACCCCAAATTCACCGTCAGATCACATGTCTGTGGCCACAGCATGAACCACAAAAATCATACATCCGCTGTTTCATTTAGAATATTTTTTTCTTGTTTTCCTCCTCTAAAAACTACATGCGTGTTACGGTCAGGTGCGTGTTATAGAGCAAAAAATACGGTAAGTCTAGTGACAAGGCTTGGTGCTTGTGGTCGGTTGAAGGAGTGCTCAGTTGGAGAATGTTCTTGGGGTGGGACCTCCATCTCTCAGCCTTGCATTCTTGAATGGAGAGAGCTGGAGATGCAGAAGAAAAGCAGCTGGAGCCTGACTGCTGGGAAGGCCAGATTGAGACACCCACCCCAATTATGATTTATAATAATTATATGCCGCCGGGTCTCGCACCCGCCTCCTGACACTGGCTTATCTTAGCGGAGAATCCCTGTCCAGGCCTCTCTCGCTGTTCTTCCTCCTTTGCCCTGGGTGGCCAAGGGCTTCCGGATATTCTAGCTCTGCTCCAACTGGGAATTATTTATTAAATTGTTATACTTCTCTTCATTTGAAGATCACAACATAAAAATATGTGTGACACTGAAAAAGGTGAGTATTAAAGGTGAATAACACTAATTGTGGGAAAGAATAGAAAGAAGATGAAACCAGTGGTGTGTCCACCTGAATGTAATATAATAATAATAATAACAATAATGTGTAAAGAAGAAATCAATCTTCAAATCAGTTTCATATTCCCTGGCTGTATTTCTCAGCCACGATTGTGACTCGGAATCTTAGCCACACTTTTTTCTAGAATATCAACTGGTTCTCTTTGTAACAGGAGCCAGACATCCCTTTCTTCCCCCTCCTCTGAAAATGCGGAATGGGGGAGGCGGGGCACATTGACACACCAACAATATTTCAATATCGAGATATGGTATTCGTGTTGCGACATCACCAAAATGTGTCTTTACATGTGTGAGTAGAACAGTTGCGACAGTGCTGCCCACCAGTTTAGCCGTTGGCATTTGACGAGAGAACCAACTAAAAAATTATGTGAAATGTAAAAGTGTTCCAACACTTTTTTACGTCATTTAAGTTAAGATTTAAAAATACCAAGTTAAAAAATACCAAGGTACGTTATTCCACTTAGTAATCAGGATTACACGTGATTTTCAAATAAGTTCAGTGGTTTTATTAACAATTGCTAGTTGACACTGAAAATGTCCGTTGGGGCACTTTGATACACTAAGACATGGGACGCACTGATACGTATAAAAGTGCCCCGCTTAGTGTACAATAATCTCTAAACAAGTGTCATATCTCAGGAAAAAACCAGGATCTTGTACGTTTGCTTCCGCATTGCAAGTGTTGATTTCAAGGATGTTGTTTTGCGGTTGCCAAAACCAAATCTCCCAAAGGGAACATCATCTCTTTGTACTTTTTCTATTGACTTATGTGGATATAATGTGTAATAGAAGCTAACAGATGCTTCGAGTTGTGTGTTTTCGATTTTATGCACTGCGCCAAACCTGCAAGTACCAGAACAGGTTACTTCCAGGTTTCGCGCTTGTGCAGAACCACTAAATCACGCTTTGCACATGTGCAGAAGCACCAAATTGCAACCCACAAATGCGCAGACGCGGCGCTGTGGGTTGTGAATGTGCCTCCCGCACGGATCACATTTGCAACCTGAGCGTCCACTGCACAGGAAACATGGCACAGAAGACCTTGGAGTCTCACCATGGAACACAACAACAACAACAACAACAACAACAACAATTGGTTATACGTCACTTTGGGCTGCCCTGGGCGGTGGCGTAGGGGGTCCCCGTTACAACAGCCCTGCAAAATAGACCGGAGTTGCTGCGCGCTTTTGGGACTTGGAAGAGTAACTTACGGCAACCGTAAAGGGCAGTCCAGTGTCGAAATTACGGGGCCTCTTTTAAATAGGGGCTGGTGTTTGAACTTGGGCTTTGCTAATGTTACGGAATTGGCAGGGGGGGCACTTGTGTGAGAGCAGGTTTCTTTGGCCGTCTCCCCCTTCCTTGATTGCCCCTTCTGCGTTCCCATGGCAAGTCCAGCCGAATTCGACTATGGCGTGTGGTGCATATCTCCGCCTTCAGACGGAGGGAGCCAGGCAGCTTTCTGGGTCGTGTGCCCAACTTTTCATGAGCTGATATTAAATCCCAAAAGAACTACAGCTGCTTGTTACAAAGGGAGGGGGCCGATTCCGGTAGGTTAATGATATTAACTCTTTCCATGCTCATTTCTGATGCTCAGAAGCAGGTGACCCTTTCCTAGACCTTCCTGATGACATTCTCAGTTTGACACACAGTATTTACACAGAAACACGGATCAAACACAAAAAACCCTTTACATAACTCCCTTTCTAAAATACACTGAGACCATCTTATAACATATCCCCGCTATAACACACAAGTTCTAATTAAATCCTAATATTTACTATGCCTAAACATTGAGCACCACAGACTAATAATAATAATAATAATAATAATAATAATAATAATAATAATAATTAATTATACCCTGCCCATATAGCTGAGTTTCCCCAGCCACTCTGGGCGGCTCCCAACCGAGTGTTAAAAACAATACAGCATTAAATATTAAGAACTTCTCTAAACAGGGCTGCCTTCAGATGTCTTTTAAAAATGGGATAGCTGCTTAATTCCTTGACATCTGATGGGAGGGCGTTCCACAGGGCAAGCGCAACTACCCAGAAGGCCTTCTGTCTGGTTTCCTGTAACCTCACTTTTTGCAATGAGGGAACTGCCAGAAGGCCCTCGGCGCTGGATCTGTGTCCAGGTTGAACGATGGGAGTGGAGACGCTCCTTCAGGTATACAGGACTGAGGCCGTTTAGGGCTTGAAAGGTCAGCACCGACACTTTGAATTGTGCTCAGAAATATACTCAAATATTCCTCTGCAGTAAAGGAGGCAAATGGAAGCCTTCTCATTGTCTTTGTGTTTACAAATACTGTCTTAAGGAGGGATGAACAGGGTGGGCCTGTGACCTGGATTCAGGAACTAAAGTATTTACCATCACAAAAGAATGGCCAGGCTGCCCAGGTAATGCAGTTAGTGACCATTAACAGGTATCCTTGGGGACAGGTTTTCTGCTGTAGACCGCCTCCTGTGAGGTATTCCTGCTGTAGACAGTCTCCTTCTGTATGATATTTGGGGGTGGTGGTCTTGGGTGGGCAATTTCAAAAGACTATTTAAGGCCTTGCACACCTCCCTCCTGGTTGTGGTGGGGGGGGGACCCTGTTGCAATAAAGATCAGGCTACTAGCCGCTTTGCTTCGCCATATACACTGGTTGGCCTCTGTTATTTTCTCCTACCTACCGTATTTTTCGCGCCATAAGGCACACCTGATCATAAGGCGCACCTAGTTTCTAGAGGGGGAATTCAAGAAAAAAAATATTATTTAAAGGGAGCGCTGAGCAGAGCTCCCCGGTGCCCTGCGGAGGCGTTGCGCCACTAAGGCAGAAGCGAAAACAGCTAGAGGGAGCACTGCGCAGCGCTCTCTCTCGCTGTTCTGGCTTCTGGGGTAGCCCGCGAAGCCTCCGCAGGGCAGCAGCGAGCCTTCATCCCGGGCTTCCCCCGCCAGCCCTGACAAGCTCTGGGAGTATTCCCCACCTCCCGCAAAAGCCCACAGGAGCTGCGCACCCTTTAAGGAGCGTGCGGCTCCTGCGAGCTTTTTTACGAGGTGGGAGAAGGGACTGACGCAGCCAGTCAGTCCCTTCTCCCTCCTCAGGGAAAAGCCCCCAAGAGCGGCGTGCTCTTTAAAGAGCGTGCGGCTTCTGCGGGAGGTGGGGGAATTCTGTAAGATTATTTGGGGAAGTTTTTCTAATGAAAAGATATTGTCACAGATGCTTGTTTTTGCCATTCTCAAAAGTGTGAATTTGTGTATCTGCAGAGATAACATGCCTTTTCTTCACAGGAAAAATGTTATAAAATAAATATACAGAGTTGAGGGGAAACCTTAATCCCATTGTTCCTTTGCAGATTTATATACAGAATCAATCCCTTAAATGCTGAGTTCTAAGAGGTTCAATAAACAGATTGTTTGCAGTGGAAGAGATCTGCACAAGTAGCTAAGTGTGAAGCAGTAAAAACGAAAGTGCAACCTTGTGAGCAGAATACTCCACACATCTTGGGGTCTTTGTGTAATAATTGTGCAAGTCAGACTTGAGGCAAGTGCTGAAGGCTCTTCAGGGCTGGCAACCTCTTCCCAATCCCACTGGGTTCCAACAGCCACACTAACACTTAACTGTACAGAATAGGCACCTGGATGCAGAAGCCAATCCAAAGGGGTGGCTGGTAGTGGAGGTGGTGAAATCCACAAGTTCCGAGTTTTTCATGTGTGCTAAAACTCAGCCTGCTTGGTTGTTTAAAAAAAAAAATGTTTACCAACATGCTATAATATTATTGTTTTACTTAAATAAATTGCTTAAGTTGTTATTAAGGAAATGATTGTTTTTCTCCTTCCAATAAATTACAGCAGAAATGTTGTCCAAATATATACAGTTAACTTATTAAACCTCAGAATGATTTCATAATTATCTGTCTATGTATTTCTAATAGTGTAACCAAATCAGAAATTTTTGATTTAAATAGAATCATACTGACTAGTGATTTATTGTAAATTGTGATTGAAATCAATTTGATTTATATCAAATTCACCCTGATTGCAATCTACCACGACGTCTGAAATAAGGCTGGAAGTATACAGAGGCGAACAGGACAATGTCCTGGCAGCTGCTACGACTTAGGGTTCTAAAATGGATAAATGAAAATATCATCAATCATCACACACTCAGTTTCATCAGCAGGCAAGCCAAGATGCATCCTAGCAGGACTTTTGGGTTTGGGCTAGGCTATAATTGGTGGTATTCAGGACAATCCAAAGTATGGAGATAAGTCGTAGTGAATACAGATGATCTGGGACAGCCAACACCCTCAGCAGGGAGGCTGGGTGATGGGGGTGGGGGTCAGTGGTGCTGGAAGGGGAGGGGTCTCTGATGAGGCTCCTCTCCCTTCCTTTAACCCTTCCATGGACTCCCTCTCTCCGTTTCCCCAGCCAAAAGGGACCCAGCCAGGCGCCCCACGACCCCAGGGATTCCTGGGGACAAACTGGTAAAATCAGCAATGCTACACTGGGTCAGAAATATAGGTCATGATTAGAGCTGGGCGATAAATTGGTATATTGCCCAAGACTGGCTTGAAGTTTACATCGTGATAACTGTTTCCTAATACTGAGCTGGCAATATATTACGAATCACAATGTGTGCAAGGGCTAGGCAACACCTGCTTTTCAACATTGCGATAACTTACCAGCTAAACGCTGTAATGTTAGTAGCAGCTAAACCTCACAATGTCACCTGCTAAATATTGCAGGGCTATTAGCAGATAAAGAATGTAATGTTATCATTACCAAAACTCACAATATCACTTGTGGTTTGTTACCAGCTAAACCTCCAATATCACCTGCTAAATATTGCAGGGCTATTAGCAGATAAAGATCGTAATGTTATCATTACCAAAACTCACAATAACACTTGTGGTTTATTACCAGCTAAACCTCACAATATCACCTGCTAAACGTTGCCATGTTATCAGCAGCTAAACATTTAAATCAGCCACAAGGTCTGAAATAGGGGTGGAACTGTGCAGAGGAGAGCAGCACAATGTCCTTGCAATTGCTACTACTTAGGGGTCTAAAATGGATAAATGAGAATATTATCAATCATCATCTCAGCGGGACTTTTGGGTTTGGGCTTGGCTAGCAAATGGTGGAATTCAGGACAATCCTGTATGGCAATGATGATCTGGGACTGCCAGCAGGGAGACTGGGGAATAAGTGGTGATGGAAGGGGCGGGGTCTCTGTCGAGGCTCCTCCCCCTTTTCCATTAACCCTTCCCTGGACTCCCTCTCTCCCTTTCCCCAGCCAGGCGACCCCAGGGAGAATGGGGGGCCTCAGCCCCACCCCCAGCCCTGCTTGGGGTCCTCCTTCCCCTTCCCGCCAGGGCAGCTGAGCCTCTCTCGGCCCCCCAGGAAGGAGGAAGGGGAGTCTGGCGGGGCTGCTGCTGCTGCTGCCCAGGAGACCTTGCAGGTCTGGGGTCCCCCCTTCCCCCCCCCCTGGGTCGGGGCCTGGATCGGGGCCCCTGTCGACGGGCCCCAGGGAGGGCGCTCTCCTTGCGGGGGGGTCTCTTTGTCCTCCCCCCTTGTCCCCCCCCTTCTCTCCCTCTTTACCTCTTGGTCCTCCGCCTCCCTGGCTCCGGATTAGTCCGCTCTCCTTGTCTGCAATAGAAAGGGCGGGGGGGGCGGCGGGGGGAGGGGGCTCTTCAGCGACGCCCCTCCTCCTCCTCCTTTCCCTGTCTGACCACTTCCGGCGCGTTTGGCGGCGCCACTTCCGGCGCCTTTCCCGACGCGCGTGTCCCTAGAGCCACGTCTCCAAGAGCAGCCCCTCCCTGTGTCCGGAGGGGAAGGCGAGGGGGCGGCGCTGCCTCTGGCCTCCTGCTCTGGGGGCTCCATGGGGACCCGGCCCCCGCCCCCCCCAACTGGGCCAGTGGAGGCCGGGGGGGGAGGGTCTCCTTCTGGGCCTCCTTCTGCAGGCCAAGCCCTCCGCCGGGGTCCTTCTGCATGCAGAGCAAGGGCTTCGCCCCCTGACAGCCCAGCCCAGCTGCAAACACCAGCCCCCCCCCCCTGGATGGAGAGGTGTCCTTGAGTGCGGCCTTGTCACTCACATGCAAGACCACCACAGTCCTGGGAGAGGAAGGGGGGGGAGCATTTCTGCAGGCTGATGTCCATCCATCCATCCAGCTGCCCAGGCCCCAGCACCTCCCCCCCCTAAGAGGGAAGGGTCCCAGTCTGGAAATCCTCCCTTCCTGCTGGAGATGAGGCAGGGAGGGACTCCAGACAGAGAGAGGCGCCCTTGCTCTGGGATTCCCTTGCCAGCAGGGAGACTTCAAAAGCCCCCCCCCATGCCTCCCCCTTCCCTCATTTAGGAGGGAGACTTCTCATCTTGTAGTTTGGTCATTTCAAATCCAGTTTTTCTCTCTCTCCCTGCAATTTTAATACTGTTGTTGGTTTATTTGTTTAAATTATTCTGTTCACTAGTGATATTTCACACAGCGTTTGTGAATGAAAAGCAATTGTGGGTCTTATGATCCCTGCAGGATATTAAGTGTTGTTCTAACCTCCCTATTGCAGATGGAAAGAGGAATGTGGGGCCTGCTTATAATATCTTAGGGTGGCAGGATTAAGATTTGGGACTGGGACTTTCCGATTCAGAGCCACTTTTTGCATGAGATTTCTTCCAACTATTGGAGGAAAGTATGTCTGAGGTTTATGACAGAAATATAATAATTACGGGTGAATTTAGTAGGATCACAGGACTATGACAGAACACTGAGGGAAAGTGTCTCAAAAGAAGGCAAAATACCAAATACTTTTTTGATATGGTTACAACAATGGATCTACTAGATCAGGGGTCAGCAGACTTTTTCAGCAGGGGGCCAGTCCACTGTCCCTCAGACCTTGTTGGGGGCCGGACTATATTTTGGGGGGAAATGAGCGATTTTGGCCCGCCCGCAAAGAGGCCTGAAGATGTTTGGCTTTACCTGTCCCAGTTGTCGTCCCAATAGCCCCCGTTGGGCTTCTCCAGCCAGGTGCCAGGGCAGGGCAGGAGGCTGCGTTGGCCGGAGAAGACAGAAGCAGCAGCCCCGGCGGAGCCGCGGACGGAGGCAGGGGAACCGGGGCGTTCCTGGAGCTTTTACTCACCACCTGCTGCTGCTTCCCAACCCGCAAGCGGCAGCTGCGGACGCTGCAACAAACCGCCTGAACGCCATGGGAGGAATGAAGGAGGGAGGGGGTGACGAAGAAAGCGCGTGAGGAAGCGGCATGGAGAAGGGGCACAGAAAAGGAAGGAAGGGCGGACTGAGAGAGAGGGAGGAGGAGCAAGAGGAAAACGCAGCCACAGCCGGCAGCCAGCGTCACACCCCCTTCCCATCGCCACCCTTCTGAGGCAGGCAGGCGGGTGAGCCGACTCCCCCCATTGATGGCACCCGGTGTGGGACAAGATTGCTCGTCCCTGAGGAGAAAAGCGCCGCCGGGTGAGGGAGAGGGAAAGAACGTGCGTGCTGGCAATCCACGCGGCGATTCCCGGACCGTCCGCAGGCCAGATCTAGAAGGCAATTGCGCCTGATCCGGCCCACAGGCCTTAGTTTGCCAACCCAGATGCTTGGAGATTCAGACCCCCATTAGAACAAGAGTAAACATGTTCTTCTGATTCAAAGGATTCTGCGGGAAGAAGAAACATGATCTGGATATAGAAGGGACTGCCTACAGGATTAAAGACTGTAGAGATCCAACTGTCTACTTCTTGAGAATACAGACATTTTAGATTTGGAAGGGTTTAATAATGTTTTCGGATGGCATGCATATATATGGTATGACAAGGTAAAAGCTCAAAAAGTTTTTAAAAATCATATTGTTAGGAAAGCATTATATAATGTTTGGATTTGATACGGAATGGAAGGGGGGGGCTCCTTTCCCCCTTCCTTCTAGGAACATCCGAGGCCCCGCTTATTCCTATGGCCCCGCTTTAGCCAATCACAGCCATGCATTCGCCCTGCAGAAGCACACTTCATTTCACCCCTGACAAGCTGCTGACGGCCCCCCACGGCGAGAACAATGGATCCGAAACCAGGGACCTCCTGTTACAATGTATCCATTCTGTTTCTGCTTTTGCCCTATAGTACAGAATGGGTTTGAAATCATTGAAATCTTTAGAAATTGATATAAAATCAACCGTAACTCCGATTTCTTCGCTCTCAGTGTCATTCAACTCAGTTCCCCGTGGACTCCATGATGCTATCCCTACTTCCATAATCCCCAAAGCGGCAGGTCACGTACGCAGGAACTTCTTAATTCACCAAACCTTCCCTCTAGGCAATATTAGGTGGCAGACGATGCATATCTCTGACCCATTGTCTTGCCACCACCGGTACTCAATAAATGTGTATCTATGTATATTTCCCGCTCCGCATATCCCCCCTCCCTCATCCGAAAATGCTAATTAATGTAATCCCACCTTTTCATAATGTATTCATGACGTGTAAAGTATATTCATGATGTAACTTGTGAAACCCAACCTTCCCATAATGTATTCGTGACGTTTCATGCACTGTATTCTGGGATATGGAGGGAAATTTCAAAAGTTCATGTCACCCCTTTCTCTGGGTTCAATCTCGCCTTGAACCTGTTGCGCAATAAACTTGGACCTTCTGCAGTTTGCTCCTGCGTCCGGCTGAGCTCATTTTCTTCCACAGGGACCCACGGACTTAGTCCGATGAGCTGGGTGGCAGAGTAACCCCGCACCCAGATTTTAGCCGTAACAGTTGGCTGCCCAACGTGGGGCTTGTGGTTCTCCCGAGCTGCTGACTGGGGGCCCCGAAATCTTCAGCCGGCTCCGGGCCATTTTGCCTGGGAAGATCCTTTTGGACCCCCAGCCATCTTCCGGGCGGTAATCGAAAGCCCTAGGAGTTCAGCCGGGGAGCAAAAGAGGGATCCAGCCGGCTTATTCATCGATCCCGGGATCATCATAGAAGACGCGTGAGTATAAGGAAAAAGGAAAATCCAGTGCACTGGTGGGAAGGGGGTGGAATCTCCTGGCAACTGAATTCTCTGCCCTCCTCTCTATCGCTCCTTCTTGCCTTTCTCTTGGTCCGGTTAGTGAGAGAGACCGTGGACCACTGCTCAACCCGAAAGGGGGGTTCTGAGCTCTATCTCTTTTCCTTAAAATCTCCAGCCAGCCGCACCAATTGGGAGTCCGAAAGTAAGACGGTGAGACCCGGCTTGGAAAGACAGCCGACTTTCCGCAACGGGCATCCCAGTTGAAAGCAAGGGGTTGGAGCTCTCTTTCCGAACTTCCCGAGCGCCCTTACGGAGGGGGCAGGAAGGGGTCTGGCTTTCTATCCCAATCCCAGCCGCACTGGTCGGTGCCACGTAACCGTGCGTGAGCCCGCTTCCAAAAGCAAGGGGGATTTTCAGTTCGAAATTCTATCCAGGGACCACCCGATCTGGCACCGCATGGCGCGGGCATCCAGTAGGGCCCCTTTTCCTGAGATGTGACGATAGGTAGGAGGTTGCCAGGAGGGATAGCCCATGAGGAATTGGGCAGGACCGGCAGAGTGGAAAGAGACCCCAGGTTATAGGAAATAAGGAAATAAGGAAATAGGAAATAAGGAAATAGGAAAGGGAACGCAAGGAACCGGATAGCTAGAGCTCTCTAAAACCCACTAAGGAAGTTGCCAGGCAACTAGAAGCCCCTTCTCCTCTTTACTATACGTCCCTGTACTAAGCATACCAAACCCCTAGACATACCAATCCTAATCAACCCCTCTTTTTTTCCCCTTCTCTATCCCAGACACCCCCCCAAAAAAGGAAAAAGCAAAAAAGCAACAACAGCAACGCATGCATCTATAAAGGGGTACCCAGTCAACCAAGCGTTGTGAGCCCTACCAGTCTGATTACCTGGTGGTGTGTTTGAAGAAGCAAGGAGGCTCATAAAACCATGTGGGACCTTCCTACTAATTTCACTTAATGAAGCCAAAGGAAGCGGCCCAACTCCTTGCAATAACCAACTAAAGGATGAGAATATATATGTTTACATGTTGTCTGTTATGTGTGTTGTCTGTTAATACATATATGAGAATATGTATGTTTACATGTTGTCTGTTATGTGTGTTGTCTGTTCCTTCTGTCTCTGGCAGACTGCCTTTCTTAAGTGTGCATAGTTTAAACTGCAAGCTTGCTTCAAAATTTAAATCTAAGGAAGCCATGCTGGATCTTAGCAGTCCTAAATAAGAGAAAATGAGAATGGAGTGTGCAAATGTTTACCCCACCTCTTGCTTTGCCCCAACTTTTGAGATTGTGAGTCTACAGTCTTATTTTGGAAGGTGCTGATAACCTAATGTTTCTGCTGCAAAAGCCTAGTTGAGCCAACTGCTCTCTCAAGCTAAAATGCAGTGTATGTATTTCATTAAGCATATGCCTATGAAAGTATGGTGTTCCTTCTAAGTAAAATATCTGAGTCCAGTTTTAACTTTGATTTGGTTGGACAGAAGAGTTATTGTAAGGCTCCTGATATCAGTCTCTATAAGAATTCCTGGCCTCTTTTCTTAGAAAATGCCCCCCCTTGTTTCATTCTGTCTCTTTCAGGGTTTTTTTTTTCCCCTTCTCCTTCTTATTCTGTGCCAGGTAAATTTACTCCTGAGTAAGCTTCCTTTAAAGGAAACTGCAAGGGGGGGCATAGATTAGGCTTACTATTGCTCTGCAAGTTCAACAAAATTGTCAAATCTATGGCTGTTGTAATTATTTGTGAGTGGTTATATCAATTGAATTAACTTTGCTTTATAAAAGATCCTCTCCCTATCTTAGGAAAAATGTTAACTTCAATCTTCCTTTAAAGATAATTTCTATAGGTATGTGTGTGTTTCTGGTAGTACAAATCTTGCTATGAACCCTGTACTTTAGGGTTGGACTAGATGACCCCAGGTCCCTTTCAACTTTCCCAATTTGTGGCTGATGAGTTGAAATTCAGCCCAGGTTGGCTCTTTGTTTTTTTTTTTAAAGGTGTGATGAGAGGTGAAAGCCATGATGTTTGAAGCAGAACTGGTGATATCAGGCATTTAAGTGATTACAGTGTTTATCATTTTGTCTATTATTTACAAAAATCAGACTTAAAAGTCTACTCAAAGTTTAAGCACATACAAATGGATAATCAAGTAGAATTAGCCTTGACCAATCCATTTGTCTGCAAATGGTAAGGCCAAAATGACTGAGAATGTTTTTTTTTTAAAAAAAATTCCTATGAATTCTAACTCTCTGGCCATTTTTACTCATAAATAAGAGAGCAGTTGATTGTTCCGCGAATGGCCAGAAGAATATTAGCCCTTTCCTGTACATAAAGGAAGCAGTCTTTTGCTTGGGCTGAAATTGCTAGCTTTGGTGAATACTTAAATTGCTGAGTTTCTCTTTTTTGTTTAAAATCAAACCCTGTTTTCAAAATCTACTCCTTACCCTTCCCTTCCCTTATTCAAATGGTAACTTAGCCAAAGGATGCAAGATTTTCAATAGTATAAAAGGTTTGCTGAGACATGAACTCTGCACATGCACAGAGGCTAGATCAGCTAAAGAAGAGAGAGAGAGGAAGGGGGGAACTGTAAGGGAGAGAGAGAAGGTTTGGAGAGCAGTGTGCTGCAGGGAGAAACCTTTCCAAATTTCCTTATGTAAAACTTGGGAGCCATTGAGGGAAATCACCCTTAATGTGTTTTGCTCCAGGGGCTACTTAATACAAAAGAGTTAAGTACTGGACATGCCAAATTCTTTTCACAGGTAAATATCAAAGCACTCCCACTGTGAGTTCCTCTCTTGAGTAGATTTTATAACAGTTTGTGTGTGTGTGTGTGTGTGTGTGTGTGTGTGTGTGTATGCCTATGCATTTTAGGAACAGCATTTCCTGACAGACCTCTCACATGAAATAATTTTCCCCTTTAACAGAGTGTCCTTTCTTTTCTCCCACAGCACAAATGATAATGAGGGGATGCAAACAGTGATTTAAATACTCTATAAAAAGTAATTGCATTTGTTTTTCTTTTGTCTTTCTTCCCTTAAAGCCAAACAGTCACTTTCTTTCTGTTCAGCAAAACAAGTCTGAATCCCTGCTATATTAGTTGATTTCCATCCATCTCTTTGTGGCTTTGACACCTTAAGTTACAAATAATCTGTTTTCATTTATTTAATCAGTTTCTCCATGATGTCTATGAAGTTAATCGAAGCACAACCAAACATTGTTTGAGCATTTCTTACTAATTCTGTCATTTTGGCTAGTGCAAGGTACCTGCACAACTTTAAAATTGCCATTCATTTTTTTATTGGTATTAACTCATTTCCCAGTATTCCGCTATTAACATTACAGCTGATGTCACATCAAGAAACACTTTTATTTTCATTTGGGATGTTAGAATGCCAAAACAGATTACTTCAGGTTACTTCAGGTTGCTTATTAATTGTGTGTCTTAGCATTTATTTATTTTTGGTTCCTCATAGGTCATTTGTGTGTGTGTGTTTTACTTTGGGGACATGTTCATCACATGTTGAAAGTCAGTTTCATGAAGTTCTTTTATTGGATAGCACATGGTGAATTTTAAGTTTTCCCATTGTTTTCCCATTTTTTTTTCAGTCCAGTAGTAATATGTGTGGTTTTGATAATATCTTTGTACTATTTAATAATAGTTATTTTCTGAATCTGATGTCTTTGTGTCAAGTCCATTTTCATCTAACTGGTAATCTAATTTTTTGCTTTCTTTTTATTTTTTAACCTTTGTATTTTTTACAGTTCTCTTTCTATACATGTGGAGTAATTTTTTATTTTATAATATGAAAAGAACAACAACAACAAAAATTAAGTGAAGGAAAGCAAACAAACTTAGCAGATAATAACAGTAATTATGTGGAAATGTGATAATAATATTGAAATAAATAGAATGCTTAATGTGCTAAGATTTTTTATTATTTGCAGCTTCCCATGAAAACTGGAGGACATCCTTCTTGTCTAACTGTGTTTTTAAGTCGCCCCAAAACCCTGCCCCTTACAGGATATCACTTCTACAGATGTGCAATGATGAAAAGCAGCAACAACCCCTTCGCCATCACAAGACCTGCAACGCCAGAGTCTTCAAAGTGCCCACAGCTATCTCTTTCAAAGGATATAGACTGATGGGGAGTGGGGCTGACAAAGGGGGGAGGAGTTGAATTGCAAGGACATTTTCCCACTTTTGAACCTTAAGACTGTGCTCCAGGATTCAAAAGATACATACGTAAAAGATCACAATTGTGTCAAGATATGCAACTGATATTTAATTAGTTTGTTTTGTATTAAGTGTTATTATGTAGGAATGTTGAAATGTGTCTGACAGTGTGTTATTTGTGGGGGGGGGGGCTATTTTGCGTGTAATTGTTTTTATGTTTAATGTCTTATTCCTTGCACCCCAGTGGAGGATTCTCATACATTTTATGCTTTTAATAGGTCAGGCTATTATGTAGTCCAATGTTTAGAATTAGATAAATTTATAACCACATTTCGTTGTTCCACCTGGCACTCTGCCAACTTCCCTACCCATTTTAAAATGTGCTAAAACTCGCTTTACCAAAGAGAAGCTGATAAGATACATGAAGGTGCATATGCTTTGGTTTAGCAGGAATGATCCCTTATAGAGTTAAATTGTCTTATTTGGACAAAGTGCCCTTTTAAGAACGGTTTTCCTTTAACAGACCGGTTTGAAAGGTTGAGAACCATGGGCACATAAATTCAAATTGGACTCAGTTTGAATTGGGCAAGTGTATCCAGGCTGCAATTAGCTCTTTGATCCTTAAAGTGCAAGTGAGCAACTCCCATGACTGCAAGACCAGAGCCTGTAATAATAATAAAAAAATCCCATGGATTTTGGCCAAGGCAAAGACATTTCTCTCAGGACGTGTCCGAAACCTGTGCCAGCTGTGGTGGGTACCAGGCTACATGATAAATATGAAAGCCCTAAGTGGATTCACCAGGGATTGCCACTACTGCGACACCATGCCGATGTGAGACCACAGAAGAGCTACCTTGACACCTGAGAACACACAAATGGCGGGGGGGGGGGGGAAGCAAACTGCACTTTGCAGTCATTAGTGGACCTTCCTGCCTAAATGTAAAGCATAGATCACTATTGAGAAAATATTTCTTCCAAGGTGCTAGAATACCACAAGTAACTGAGCAACAAATTATTAATTTACGTGATATCCTATGTCTAACTATGTGCACTGTTACACCATTATATTTCTATCCTTAAAGTAGCATGATATGCAAGTCCCTTTCAGGTTTGCATAAAGCCACACATCCCATTCACCGAGATTTAGGGTGCGGAGAAAAGATTTGCAAGTTCTTACAGAACTTTAATGCAAATCTATCTCCGAATGGGGGACTGATACGGAATGGAAGGGGGGGGGCTCCTTTCCCCCTTCCTTCTAGGAACATCCGAGGCCCCGCTTATTCCTATGGCCCCGCTTTAGCCAATCACAGCCATGCATTCGCCCTGCAGAAGCACACTTCATTTCACCCCTGACAAGCTGCTGATGGCCCCCCACGGCGAGAACAATGGATCCGAAACCAGGGACCTCCTGTTACAATGTATCCATTCTGTTTCTGCTTTTGCCCTATAGTACAGAATGGGTTTGAAATCATTGAAATCTTTAGAAATTGATATAAAATCAACCGTAACTCCGATTTCTTCGCTCTCAGTGTCATTCAACTCAGTTCCCCGTGGACTCCATGATGCTATCCCTACTTCCATAATCCCCAAAGCGGCAGGTCACGTACGCAGGAACTTCTTAATTCACCAAACCTTCCCTCTAGGCAATATTAGGTGGCAGACGATGCATATCTCTGACCCATTGTCTTGCCACCACCGGTACTCAATAAATGTGTATCTATGTATATTTCCCGCTCCGCATATCCCCCCTCCCTCATCCGAAAATGCTAATTAATGTAATCCCACCTTTTCATAATGTATTCATGACGTGTAAAGTATATTCATGATGTAACTTGTGAAACCCAACCTTCCCATAATGTATTCGTGACGTTTCATGCACTGTATTCTGGGATATGGAGGGAAATTTCAAAAGTTCATGTCACCCCTTTCTCTGGGTTCAATCTCGCCTTGAACCTGTTGCGCAATAAACTTGGACCTTCTGCAGTTTGCTCCTGCGTCCGGCTGAGCTCATTTTCTTCCACAGGGACCCACGGACTTAGTCCGATGAGCTGGGTGGCAGAGTAACCCCGCACCCAGATTTTAGCCGTAACAGATTAGATATAAAGATTTGTTGGAAAATAAAACCCCAAGGTGGTTGTCACCAATGGAGGCTGTTACGGAAGGGGGGGGGCATGTCTTCTTCACTACAATATATTTGCTCAATTTCTCTAGGACTCCATCACCCCTCCCCTGTCCTCCATAATCTCTCAAGTAATCCTGTCAAAATCACTCTGCAAAACCTTTCCTCCGGGCAATGCCAGGTGACAGACTACGTGTACATGGACCATTGTCTTCTCAGGATGTGCTTATCTGTGCATATCTCCAGCTCTGCATATTCCCCCCTCCCTCCTCCATATGTTAATCTGTGTAACCCAAACTCTTAATGTATTCATGATGTAACTGGGATGTATTTTGCACTGTATTCTGGGATATGGAGGGAAATTTCAAAAGTTCATGTCACCCCTTTCTGGCTGTTCAATCTCGCCTTGAACCTGTTGCGCAATAAACTTGGATCTTCTGCAGTTTGCTCCTGCGTCCGGCTGAGCTCATTTTTCTTCCGCAGGGACCCACGGACTTAGTCCAATGAGCTGGGTGGCAGAGTAACCCCGCACCCAGATTTTAGCCGTAACAGTTGGCGCCCCAACGTGGGGCTTGCGGTTCTCCCGAGCTGCTGACTGGGGGCCCCGAAATCTTCAGCCGGCTCCAGGCCATTTTGCCTGGGAAGATCCTTTTGGACCCCCAGCCATCTTCTGGGCGGTAATCGAAAGCCCTAGGAGTTCAGCCGGGGAGCAAAAGAGGGATCCAGCCGGCTTATTCATCGATCCCGGGATCATCATAGAAGACGCGTGAGTATAAGGAAAAAGGAAAATCCAGTGCACTGGTGGGAAGGGGGTGGAATCTCCTGGCAACTGAATTCTCTGCCCTCCTCTCTATCGCTCCTTCTTGCCTTTCTCTTGGTCCGGTTAGTGAGAGAGACCGTGGACCGCTGCTCAACCCGAAAGGGGGGTTCTGAGCTCTATCTCTTTTCCTTAAAATCTCCAGCCAGCCGCACCAATTGGGAGCCCGAAAGTAAGACGGAGAGACCCTACTTGAAAGATAGCCGACTCTCCGCAACGGGCATCCCAGTTGAAAGCAAGGGGTTGGAGCTCTCGTTCCGAACTTCCCGAGCGCCCTTACGGAGGGGGCAGGAAGGGGTCTGGCTTTCTGTATCAATCCCAGCCGCACCGGTCGGAGCTACGTACCACGTGTATCGTAAGCCCGCTTCCGAAAGCAAGGGGGATTTTCGATTCAAAATTCTATCCAGGGATCACCCGATCTGGCACCGCATGGTGCGGGCGTCCAGTAGGGCCCCTTTTCCTGAGATGTGACGATAGGTAGGAGGTTGCCAGGAGGGATAGCCTATGAGGAATTGGGCAGGACCGGCAGAGTGGAAAGAGACCCCAGGTTATAGGAAATAAGGAAATAAGGAAATAAGGAAATAGGAAAGGGAACGCAAGGAACCGGATAGCTAGAGCTCTCTAAAACCCACTAAGGAAGTTGCCAGGCAACTAGAAGCCCCTTCTCTTCTTTACTATACGTCCCTGTACTAAGCATACCAAACCCCTAGACATACCAATCCTTACAGACCCCTTTCTTTCCCCCTTTTCTGTCTAGACACGCATGAATCATAAAGGGGTACCCAGTCAACCAAGCGTTGTGAGCCCTGCCAGTTTGATTAACTGGTGGTGTGTTTAAAGAGGCAAGGAGGCTCATAAAACCATGTGGGACCTTCCTACTAATTTCACTTAATGAAGCCAAAGGTAGTGGCCCAACTCCTTGCAATAACCAACTAAAGGATGAGAATATATATGTTTACATGTTGTCTGTTATGTGTGTTGTCTGTTAATACATATATGAGAATATGTATGTTTACATGTTGTCTGTTATGTGTGTTGTCTGTTCCTTCTGTCTCTGGCAGACTGCCTTTCTTAAGTGTGCATAGTTTAAACTGCAAGCTTGCTTCAAAATTTTAAATCTAAGGAAACCATGCTGGACCTTAGCAGTCCTAAATAAGACAAAAATTGAGAATGAAGTGTGCAAATGTTTGTTATTTGAGAGGGGCTCCAAAAGAGAGTTTTCCTCCCAAGTGGTAAAACCTAATGTTTCTGCTGCAAAAGCCTAGTTGAGCCAATTGCTCTCAAGCTAAAATGCAGTGTATGTATTTTATTAAGCATATGCCTATGAAAGTATGGTGTTCCTTCTAAGAAAATTATGTGAGTCCAGTTTTAACTTTGATTTGGTTATTGTGAGAGTTATTGTAAGGCTCCTGATATCAGTCTCTATAAGACGTCCTGGCCTCTTTTCTTAGAAAATCCCCCCCCCCCCGTTTCATTCTGTCTCTTTCAGGGTTTTTTCCCCCTTCTCCTTCTTATTCTGTGAAAAAGCTTAATATGGAGGCCAAATGGCCAAGATACTGGGAAATTTTGGAACAAGAGGGGGACAAACTGAAATTACAGAGTTATGAGAAACTGAAGTCTAAAGTACGAGATTGGCTCCATTATTATCAAATAATGGAAGTGTGTAAACAGGACAGGAAAATTGGCTTCCAGGTGGAGAAATCAAAACTAGAAACAGAACTGTTAGAACCCACTGCAAAGAATTTGTCAAGAATGTATAACTTAGAATAGAATCATAGAATCATAGAATCATAGAGTTGGAAGAGACCACAAGGGCCATCGAGTCCAACCCCCTGCCAAGCAGGAAACACCATCAGAGCACTCCTGACATATGGTTGTCAAGCCTCTGCTTAAAGACCTCCAAAGTAGGAGACTCCACCACACTCCTTGGCAGCAAATTCCACTGTCGAACAGCTCTTACTGTCAGGAAGTTCTTCCTCATGTTTAGGTGGAATCTTCTTTCTTGTAGTTTGGATCCATTGCTCCGTGTCCGCTTCTCTGGAGCAGCAGAAAACAACCTTTCTCCCTCCTCTATGTGACATCCTTTTATATATTTGAACATGGCTATCATATCACCCCTTAACCTCCTCTTCTCCAGGCTAAACATGCCCAGCTCCCTTAGCCGTTCCTCATAAGGCATCGTTTCCAGGCCTTTGACCATTTTGGTTGCCCTCCTCTGGACACGTTCCAGTTTGTCAGTGTCCTTCTTGAATTGTGGTGCCCAGAACTGGACACAGTACTCCAGGTGTGGTCTGACCAGAGCAGAATACAGTGGCACTATTACTTCCCTTGATCTAGATGCTATACTCCTATTGATGCAGCCCAGAATTGCATTGGCTTTTTTAGCTGCCGCGTCACACTGTTGGCTCATGTCAAGTTTGTGGTCAACCAAGACTCCTAGTTCCTTTTCACATGTACTGCTCTCAAGCCAGGTGTCACCCATCTTGTATTTGTGCCTCTCATTTTTTTTGCCCAAGTGCAATACTTTACATTTCTCCCTGTTAAAATTCATCTTGTTTATTTTTGCCCAGTTCTCTAATCTGTCAAGGTCATTTTGAAGTGTGATCCTGTCCTCTGGGGTGTTAGCCACCCCTCCCAGTTTGGTGTCATCTGCAAATTTGATCAGGATGCCCTTGAGTCCATCATCCAAGTCGTTGATAAAGATGTTGAATAAGACCGGGCCCAAGACAGAACCCTGTGGCACCCCACTAGTCACTCTTCTCCAGGATGAAGAGGAACCATTGATGAGCACCCTTTGGGTTCGGTCAGTCAGCCAGTTACAAATCCACTGAGTGGTAGCATAGTCAAGACCGCATTTTACCAGCTTCTTTACAAGAATATCATGGGGCACCTTGTCGAATGCCTTGCTGAAATCAAGGTAGGCTACATCCACTGCGTTCCCTTCATCTACCAGGCTTGTAATTCTGTCAAAAAACGAGATCAGGTTAGTCTGACATGACTTATTTTTCAGAAATCCATGCTGACTATTGGTGATCACAGCATTCCTTTCTAGGTGCTCACAGACTGTTTGCTTAATGATCTGCTCCAGAATCTTCCCTGCTATTGATGTCAGACTGACTGGGCGGTAATTATTTGGGTCCTCTCTTTTCCCCTTTTTGAAAATAGGGACAACATTTGCCCTCCTCCAGTCTGCCGGGACTTCGCCTGTTCTCCAGGAATTCTCAAAGATGACTGCCAGTGGTTCTGAGATCACATCTGCCAGTTCTTTTAATACTCTTGGATGCAGTTCATCTGGCCCTGGAGGCTTGAATACATCTAAACTAGCCAAATATTCTTGTACTATCTCCTTAGTTATTCTGGGCTGTGTTTCCTTTGCTGAATCATTTGCTCCAAATTCTTCAGGTCGGGCATTGTTTTCTTTATCGGAGAAGACCGAGGCAAAGAAGGCATTGAGGAGTTCAGCCCTTTCTGTGTCCCCTGTTTGCATTTCACCATCTTCTCCTCTGAGTGACCCCACTGTTTCTTTGTTCTTCCTTTTGCTACGAACATACCCATAAAAGCCTTTTTTGTTGCTTTTAACCTCTCTAGCAAGCCTGAGTTCATTCTGTGCTTTAGCTTTTCTGACTTTGTGTCTACACGTGCTGGCTATTTGTTTGAATTCCTCTTTGGTGGTTTCCCCCCTTTTCCATTTTTTGTACACATCCTTTTTTAATCTTAATTCAGTTAAAAGTTCTTTAGATAGCCACGCTGGCTTCTTTAGGCACCTTCCATGTTTCCGTCTCATTGGTATTGCCTCACGTTGTGCTTTTACTATCTCCCTCTTAACAAACTCCCAGCCATCATGAACTCCCTTTCCTTTTAGTATTGCTGTCCATGGGATCTCACCCAGCACTTCCCTAAGTTTTATGAAGTCGGCTTTCTTAAAGTCAAGAAATTGAGTCCTAGTATGCTTGGCTGCTCCTTTCCGCTGTATGGTAAACTTCAGAAGAGCATGATCACTCGCGCCTAATGATCCTTCCACATCTACCCCACTAACCAGGTCATCAACATTGGTTAGGACCAGATCTAAAATGGCTGTTCCTCTTGTTGCTTCTCCCACTTTCTGGACAATGAAGTTGTCAGCAAGGCCAGTGAGGAATCTGTTTGACCTTATGCTCTTGGCTGAGTTTGACGTCCAACAAATATCTGGGTAATTGAAGTCCCCCATTACTACTATCTCCCTTCCTTTTGCATGCTTGGCCATCTGTTCCAGGAAGGCATCATCTATGTCCTCCGTTTGGCTTGGGGACCTATAGTAAACTCCCACAACGAGGTCTCTGTTATTCTTCTCTCCCTTAATTTTGACCCAAATGCTCTCACTTTGGCTTTGAGGTTCTAAATCTTGGATCTCTTCACAGGTATACACATCCCTGACATATAACGCCACTCCTCCTCCTTTCTTGTCTGGTCTGTTTCTCTGAAATAGATTGTATCCCCCCATTATTACATTCCAATCGTGGGACTTATCCCACCAGGTTTCAGTGATGCCTATTATGTCATATTTAGTTTGCTGTACCAAGAGCTCAAGCTCATCTTGTTTATTTCCCATGCTTTGCGCATTAGTGTACAGACATCGAAGTCCATTAATCATTCCCCCGTGTCTCTTATTTAAGGATTTTTTCCTCCCACCACTAGGTCCGCGTGCTGTTTGCTCCATTTGGTCTATGACATTTGGATGATCATCTTCATTAATTGATAGACTCCTACCTTCAGGAGCACTGTCTCCCTCCCCCACATTAGTCAGTTTAAAGCCCTCCTGATGAGGTTTCTGAGGTTTTTGGCAAAAACATTTCTCCCAACCGTTGTGAGGTGCAGCCCATCACTTGCCAGAAGTCCATCTTCAAGAAACTGCAGTCCGTGATCTAAGAATCCAAACCGTTCCTGTTTACACCATTTGCGAAGCCAGCTGTTCACTTCCATTATTTTCCCCTCTCTCCCTGGGCCACGTCGTTCAACTGGGAGGACAGACGAGATGACAATTTGTGCATTTAGTTGCTTCAATTTCCTGCCGAGAGCCTCGTAGTCTCTTTTGATCTTCTGGAGGCTATTGCTTGCAGTGTCATTGGTTCCCACATGAACCAAGAGGAAGGGGTATTTGTCAGTGGGTTTTATGATTCCTTGCAGTCGTTCAGTTACATCTTGGATCTTAGCCCCGGGGAGACAGCACACTTCCCGAGACATCTTGTCAGGCCCACAGATCACTGCTTCTGTTCCCCTCAGTAGGGAATCCCCTATCACCACTACACGCCTCCTCTTGGGTTTGATCGGGGTTCTTCCGTGAGCTGTCCGTTCCAAGGTCGCCTGCACATTCCCTGAGGACTGACTTTGCTGCTCGTCTTCATATACCTGATCGACTGTAATGAAGGAGAGATCCTCAAATGGAGTCTGCTCTTCGTCTTCCATGCTAGGGGAGAGGACCTCAAAGCGATTGTGTATTTCTAAACAATCAGAGTGAACCCTGGGCCTCCTACTTCTTGTTGCTGAAATGGAATGCACAAGATGAAATTGTTAAATCAGCTATGATTAAGTGGGCACAAGACATTGGTCATAACATTATGTTTGCTGACTGGGAACAGTTGTGGACCACCGGTATAAAGTTCACGGCATGTAATGCCTTAAGAGAGAATATTATGAAAATGATTTACAGGTGGTACATGACCCGTCAAGCTTGCAAAAATTTATCATTTGCCCGATAATAAATGCTGGAAATGTAATGAAACTGAAGGTACTTTTTACCACCTTTGGTGGACGTGTCCGAAGATTAAGGCTTTCTGGGAAATGATATATAATGAAATGAAAAAGGTACTTAAATGTACTTTTCCCAAGAAACCAGAAGCCTTTCTCTTGGGCATTGTCGACCAAGTGGTGTTAAAGAAAGATAGGACTTTTTTTATGTATGCTACTACAGCAGCAAGAATTCTTATCGCAAAGTATTGGAAGACACAGGATCTACCCACTCTGGAAGAATGGCAGATGAAGGTGATGGACTATATGGGACTGGCTGAAATGACTGTCAGAATCCGAGACCAAGGGAAAGAGACGGCGGAAGAAGATTGGAAGAAATTTAAAATTTATCTTAAGAAATATTGTAAAATTAATGAGTGCTAAAATGTTGAGGTTATAGAAAAAAGGGGATTACAGCTGCAAAAGATCAAGTAAAAGAAAAGAATAAGGGAAAATTAGATAAATTTAAGGGGGAGGATTTGCTGAAACAAATTTGGAAATACGGATGTAGAAAGGGGAGGTATGGGGAAGTCGGTAAAGTAAGGTTTAAGAAAAAAGGATTTGAAATTATACATGTTTATGTGTTTGTTTGTTTGTTTGTTTGTATTATGTATTGTTTGTGTGTGTATAAATGTTGAAAAATTAATAATTTTTTTAAAAAAAATAAAAGACTGTAGAGATCCAGCCAAGAACTGTATCAGATCAAAACTCAAAATGGATTATAATGAGGGGTGAAAAGAGTTCATTGTATAGATGGAGACTAAATAAGGGTTTATTTGAAAAACACTGAATTACAACATATTCCAATTACGTTAGAGTATCAAAAAATGTTAAAAACATTTGGAAATATAGGGGAGGATGAAACCTTCACTTTTACGAAGGATTTCAACCATAAAGAGAAATGTTTTACCTAAGATACTGTTTTTATTTTAAATAACCAATAATAAATAATACAAGCTTCTTTAACGAATGGCAAAGAGATATTTAATGATTACTCTGGCGGGGGGAAACACCAAGAATAAAGTATAAAATTTTGATAGATGCTAAAAATAGAGGTGGCTTTGCACTGCTAGGTTTTCTACTACGAGGCAGCCTCTTTGTGTTGGTTAAAAGAATGGATATCGTTGGACAACACACTATTGCTGGATACTCAGTGGAATCTCGGTTGTTGAACGCTTCGGAAGTTGAACGTTTGGGGCTTTCAAACGCCAAGAACCCAGAGGTGAATGCTTCCATTTTTGAACGCAATTTGTAAATAAAATTATATACAGTGGTGCCTCAGGTTAAGTACTTAATACGTTCCAGAGGTCCGTTCTTAACCTGAAGCACCACTTTAGCTAATGGGGCCTCCTGCTGCTGCTCCGCCGCTGGAGCACGGTTTCTGTTCTCATCCTGAAGCAAAGTTCTTAACCTGAAGCACTATTTCTGGGTTAGCAGAGTCTGTAACCTGAAGCGTATGTAACCCAAGGTACCACTATATTAATAAAATTATCTATATATAAAGCAATTGAAACACTTCCCACACTGTTGGGTTGAAATAAGCGAAAGACGAATGGCAAGGTGTCATACGGGAGGCATCTCTCGACCATGTCTCGGAGAGTCCCTTTTATTGAATATTACAGCATTTCCACATATGTGCTTGTTGCTGATTGGTTAACATGAATACAATGCAAGGGTTGAATATAGGTATTAATCATCAATAGATTAAAGGGTGGAAAGGGAACACAGAATTGGACAGGCGTGAAACCTCCTTATTAAACTATTAACTAGTGATTGAGTATCAAGACTTAAACTATTACTAATGATTGATTTTGCATGACATGAAAGAACATAACAATCGCGTTCCGTAGATGTGGTCAACAATGCGTTAAGAACAGGTCAGGGTACTGAACTCAATGTGAACTGATCAGAACATTCCCAGACCCATGCGTAGAGGCAAAAACATCCCAACATCCATCCCAGCACCGCACTCCTTCCATTCAAACCATTTTAGATTTTTCAGTTTGTGGATTGTAGGGTTTCAACTCTTAAAGCTTTTACTCCTTGCGAGTCCATTGATGGTTTGTAAGAACATCAGGACTGAAGCTCTATGTACGCTCCATATACGTAAGTGGTTTTCCCTTTTTCAGTTCGCTGATGTTTGCTAAGGTTTCCACTTCTATTGACGCTCCTTCCACACTCCATACATTTATTTGCTTGTCTCCGAGTGAGTCTGTTGATGTCGTCTAAGTTTCCTGTGTGTGAAATTAGGGTTCCACTCTGAAAGAAACTCTTTCAACTCTCCATACATTTAAATGGTTTCTCCCGTGTGAGTCCGTTGATGTCTTCTAACATTTCCAACATTGGTGAAGCCCTTTCCACACTCCTTACATTTAAATGGTTTCTCCCCTGTGTGAGTTTGATGATGGATACTAAGTGCTGCACCATCAATAAAGCTCTTTCCACATTCCATGCATTTAAATGGTTTCTCCCCTGTGTGAGTCCGTTGATGTTTTCTAAGTGTTCCACTGCGATTGAAGCTCTTTCCACACTCGGTGCATTTAAATGGTTTCTCCCCAGTGTGAGTTCGATGATGGGTTCTCAGCTCTCTTCTCTCAATAAAACTCTTTCCACATTCCATGCATTTTAATGGTTTTTCCCCTGAGTGAGTCCATTGATGTCTTCTTACTGCTCTATTACAAGCAAAGCTCTTTCCACACTCCTTACATTCAAATGGTTTTTCCCCTGTGTGAGTCCGTTGATGGATTCTAAGTGTTCCACGATCAAGGAAGTTCTTACCGCAATCCATGCAATTAAATGGTTTCTCCCCTGTGTGAGTCCGTTGATGGATTCTAAGGTTTCTGCTAGTAGTGAAGCTTTTTCCACAATCCATACATTCAAATGGTTTCTCCCCTGTGTGAGTTTGATGATGGATACTAAGTGCTGTACCATCAATAAAGCACTTTCCACATTCCATGCATTTAAATGGTTTCTCCCCTGTGTGAGTCCGTTGATGTTTTCTCAGTGTTTCACTGTGACTGAATCTCTTTCCACAATCCATACATTTATATGGTTTCTCCCCTGTGTGAATTCGAAGATGGTTTCTAAGTGTTCTACTAACAGTGAAGCTCTTCTCACACAGCATACATTTAAATGGTTTTTCCCCAGTGTGAGTTTTATGATGAATATTCAGTCCTCTCTTTGTACTGAAATTCTTTCCACACTCATTCCACAAACATTTAAATGGTTTCTCCCCTGTGTGAATCCGTTGATGGATTCTAAGGTGTCTACTTTGACTGAAGCTCTTTACACATTCCATGCATTTGAATGGTTTGTCGCCCGTGTGTGTCTGTTGATGTTTTCTAAATGTTCCACTATCGGTGAAGCTCTTTCCACACTCCATACATTTATATGGTTTTTCTCCTGTGTGGGTTCGTTGATGGTTTCTAAGGTGTCCAATCTGACTGAAGCTCTTTCCACACTCCTTACATTTATATGGTTTCTCCCCTGTGTGAGTGTGTTTATGTATACGAAGGTTTGAGCTCCAACCAAAGCTCTTTCCACACTCCATGCATTTAAATGGTTTCTCTCCTGTGTGAGTCCATTGATGTTTTCCAAGTGTTCCACTGTCAGTGAAACTCTTCCCACACTCCATACTTTCAAATTGTTTCTCCTCTCTCTTTTCACATTCCATGAATTTATATGGTTTCTTTGTTATTCCCATTGGACATGCCCCTCCAGAATTTTGACTGCCTTCTCCATTGTCTTCTTTCAACAGGGAGGAGCGAGGGAAAAGGAAACCTAGGAAGAGATCAAAGGAATAATACACACATCAATTAGCATCTGCTCTTATTTTGACATCTCGTACATTCTTTCCTGTCCTCCATATGTTCCAAATTTTTCGGAAAGACAGATGAAATAATGTTTAATAATGGTAATGCATCATCAGCTTTTCCTAACCTTTAATTAAGCAGTAATGAAGCAGCATTATCTTATAATACGGTTGAACTGTGGGGTTTATGTTTTATAAAAAGTGGTTTCTCACAGGAATGGGAGCTGCTCTATGTTCCATGAACCTGGCCAATATTAATCAGGGTCCTAAATTCATCATGAAGTTCTTCATCTGCTGCACTATAATCCGCCACCCCTTGGGCCACATTTTGTCCCCTTCGACCTCTAGATCTTTATTAATCACCTGCACAGTCCCTTTGGCCTCAGGAGGTCCATACTGACCATTTTGGGAGACCCATATATAAGTCTAGTGACAAGGCTTGGTGCTTGTGGTCGGTTGAAGGAGTGCTCAGTTGGAGAATGTTCTTGGGGTTGGACCTCCATCTCTCAGCCTTGCATTATGGAATGGAGAGAGCTGGAGATGCAGAAGGAGAGCAGCTGGAGCCTGACTGCTGGGAAGGCCAGATTGAGACACCCACCCCAATTATGATTTATAATAATTATATGCCGCCGGGTCTCGCACCCGCCTCCTGACACTGGCTTATCTTAGCGGAGATTCCCTGTCCAGGCCTCTCTCACTGTTCTTCCTCCTTTGCCCTGCGTGGCCAAGGGCTTCTGGATATTCTAGCTCTGCTCCAACTGGGAATTATTTATTAAATTTCTATACCTCTTTTCATTTGAAGATCACAAGATAAAAATATGTGTGACACTGAAAAAGGTGAGTATTAAAGGTGAATAACACTGAGTGTGGAAAAGAATAGAAAGATGATGAAAAGAATAGAAAGATGATGAAACCAGAAAGATGATGAAACCAGAATAGAAAGATGATGATGGAAAAGAATAGAAAGATGATGAAACCTGAATGTAATATAATAAGAATAAGAATAAGAATAATGAAATGTAAAGAATAAACCAATCTTCAAATCAGTTTCAAATTCCCTGGCTGTATTTCTCAGCCATGATTGTGACTCAGAATCTTAGCCACACTTTTTTCTAGAATATCAACTGGATCTCTTTGTAATAGGAGCCAGACATCCCTGGGATTTCATCCAGACATTCCTTTAGTGTGGGCAGCAGCAGCAGACAAAGGAAGGAAGCAACTTTGGGGACAAACCATTTCCTTCTGAATGTCTTCCCCAGCGGCCAGCAGGCTTGATAAACTGCTCAGTGGGGACACCTTGGCTTTATAGTGTTAGGGTCTGGATACCAATCACAATACCTTAGAAATGTCTCAAGAACCCTTAAGATCCAGTTCCACCAACTCCCAAGTAACACTGAGCCCTAGAGGAACCGTCTTATCTGGTGGGACAAACTTTCCCCTTCTTCCCCCTCCCCTGAAAACGCTGAATATCTGTATTTTGTTTCCTCCTTCCTCCGTTATCTCCAACATCTTCCTGATACAGTCCAACCAACTGCACACATTCCCAAATCATCCTGCACCATTGACTTCCCAAGGCGGCTGCATTGTGTCTAGGAGACTGGCAATGGGACAGCACCTTCCACTGGATGAGAGGATAGAGGGTTAAATCAGGGCTGGCCGAATGGGACTCAGCTCCGTCCCCTCCTTGCCCCTCCCTGCACCTCCTGCCTGAGTGGGCTGCCTCAGTTTCCCTAGTGGGGGAGCAGGCCACAAGAACAACCTTCTCTCTTCCCCCAAAATACAGGAAACATGACAAAGAAGGCCTTGGAGTGTCACCGTGGAACATAACAACAACAACAACAACAACAACAACAACAACAACAACTGGTTGTAAGTCCCTTTGGGCTGCCCTGGGCAAGAGAAAGCAACTAATAGATTAAATGGATGTCAGGGAACTGCCATCGGAGGAACAGGTGGTGGAAGGGCTCACGGAGGCTGGGAGAGACCCAGCAGCTGAAGCAGGAACCAGCAGGGGGAGAGGTGGGTCTCTGAGGGAAAGCGAGCAAGAGGGAGGGCTCAGGGACACGTCCAGCGAGAACAGTGGGGAGGTTTCTGGACCTCCTATAGGGACACATACTCCTCGCCGGAAGCTGTCATGCCGTGAGTCCCGAAGACGTGTTTCCGTTAAGGAGCTTTTATGCTGGAAGCGATTCCGAAAGCAACCACTGTCGGAATCTGCAAGTGACTAGAGCAGCCATGTCTGAGGGGCTCCGTCACAGACAGAGGTTTGTGGACTTGAACAAACTCTGAGGGACTACGATTTTACGCACAAGCAGCTCATCATCCCATCACAATAAATAAATAACAATAACTGAAACTGCAGTACAGTGGTACCTCGGGTTAAGTACTCAATTCGTTCCGGTGGTTAAGAAAGTGTTCTTAACATAATGGGGCCTCCTGCTGCTGCCGCGCCGCTGGACCACAATTTCTGTTCTCATCCTGGGTTAGCGGAGTCTGTAACCTGAAGCGTATGTAACCTGAGGTACCACTGTAATAATAATAATAAGAAGGCAGGCTCTTGAGGGGGGGCACGGGAACCCACCCATTTCCATAACAATCTTGAATCCCACAGAGTTAAGAGATCTGATATAGTGGGAATACTGGAAACCAGGTGAGGAGTTGGGCGCAGGTGTCTCGGGGGGGGGGGGAGCCCTTTAGATGCTTCTGCACAGAAACCCAGGCATGAGGGAGAGACTGGAGTTGCCCAGAGAGAAGCCTCAAAAGGGGGGGGGAATAATAAAGGGGGCTTCCTCCCTTTCCTCTCCCCCCCCATGGTTGGACTCGCTCTAACAGCCCCCAGCCCCCCTGCAGCTCCTGATCTGGGACTTGAGGCAGGGCAAGGACTGAGCTTCAGAGGAGGAGAGGGTGGGTGGATCGGGGCTCCTGCTCAGGGATCTCTCCCTGGTCTACGTGGAGTCATGGCAGATTCCTGGGCAGGAGGGAGAGGTCAAGGCAGGCGGCCCCCCAGTCCCTCTCTCTTTCTCCAAGATGGCTTTGATCCCTCCCCAGGGATGCTCCCTTCCTCCCTCCACCTCCGAGGATCCCCCTTCCCCAGAGGCCCTCCTGGCCGGCTCAGCCTTCCTGCCAAATCTCTCCCCATCCCAGGAGGGAGACGGGGGGGGGTCTCCATCCAGGCCTCTCTCGCCCCCATTAACCCTTCCATGGACTCCCCATCTCTAGACAAAAGGGACCCACCCATAGGCGCCGACTCCATGGGGCTTGAGGGGGCTCGAGCCCCCTCAAAAAAATTTTTGGGGGGGCTCAGCCCCCCCAATAATCTCGGGCGCCCTTCCAGCAGAGCGTCGCCGCCGTCCCCCGCCTCCTCCCCACCTGCTCCTTCGCCAGCCAGCCAGCCGCGCGCCCTAATCAGAGAGCCCCGGCTGCCAAGGCACTGCCGGAAATCCCGCGAGAACAGGGGAATCCCGACTGGCCACACCTCCCAGCCAGCCAATCGGCTGGCTGGGGGGCGTGGCTTGCTCTATTTAGGGCCGGAGCCACTTTATTTGCATATTCATGAGCTTATTTATTATTCATGAGCTTTCCCGGGCCCCCCCAATATTTTTTATAAGTCCGCGTCCCTGGACCCACCAAGCTGTGTCTCGGCACCCGCACGGAGTCAAATGCGCCCCAGGGATTTCTGCCAGGGGGAACCCAGAACTCGCAGAGGGGCGCGGAACTGGGGCCTCAGCAGTGGCGTAGCGTGGGTTGTCAGCACCCGGGGCAAGGCAAGTAATTTGCGCCCCCTAACCCGTGGATTTTAGCACTCGAGTCTCTTCCACTAGATTTCTCCCAGGCCTCTGGTTAAGTGGGAGGGTTACTGTTTTTGTTTGATACTATGTTATGTATTTTTGTGTTCTTATATTGTAAGCTGCCCCTGTGATCCTCAGAGGAAGGGCAGCATAAAAATTAAATAAATTTTAAAATTGAGACAAACACTACAGAACAATTTCATAGTAACACAGCAAGAATTTCATGACATAGTGTATGTTATAGTAAAACAGTAACATAGTCTTCTTCACAGATACTTTGTGTCTTAAGACAGGAGTGGTAGTACAGTACAGTGGTACTTCGGGATGCGAACGGGATCCATTCTGGAGCCCCGTTCGCACCCTGAACAGAACGTAAGATGCGACAGTGCAGCTGTGCGTGTCGTGTTTTGCCGCTTCCATGCATGCACATGATGTCATTTTGATCGTCTGCGCATGCGTAAGTGGCAAAACCCGGAAGTAACACGCTCCATTACTTCCAGGTCACCGCAGAGCGCAACCCGAAAATACTTATCCTGAAGCGTATTTATCCCGAGGTACGACTGTACGAACTTAATCCGTTCCGGAAGTCCGTTGTTAAACCAAAGCATTCTTAAACCAAGGCGTGCTTTCCCATAGCAGCAGGGGACTCAATTTACAAATGGAACACACTCAAGAAGAAGAAGAGGAGTTTGGATTTAATATCCCGCTTTATCACTACCCAAAGGAGTCTCAAAACACTCTGTGAGGTGAGTGGGGCTGAGAGACTTCAGAGAAGTGTGACTGGCCCAAGGTCACCCAGCAGCTGCATGTGGAGGAGCGGGGAAGCGAACCCGGTTCCCCAGATTACGAATCTACCGCTCTTAACCACTTCACCACACTGGCTCAACAGGAAGCGAAACGTGTTCTGCTTCCAAGGCAAAGTTCACAAACCAAAACACCTACTTCTGGGTTTGCAGTGTTCTTAATCCAAGTTGCTCATAAACTAAGCTGTTCTAAGCTGTTGTAGCATAGCAGCTAGGAGACTAGATTATGAATCTGTTCAAATCTCACTAGGTGAACTCTCTCCCCGCCACTAACCTCCAGCTTTACTTACTTTGCTGGGCTGTGTGCAAGCCACACATTAAAAGGGCATGACTTCACCCAAAGTATCCTCAGAGCTGCAGTTTTCTAAGGATGCTATGAATTACCAGGATACTTTAAGGAAGTCAGGTGCTTTTACTATCCCTTCAGGATTGGCATGAGATTAGTGGTTGGGGCCGAAATTGCGTGCGACCGGCCCCACAACCTTGCATGCACACACACTGGCAAATATCCCTCCTCAACTGATCCAGGCAGACCAGCTGTAATCTGCTTATTAGCCCCACTGCACACACCAAAAGAGGAATCAGATGAAGGAAAGAAAGCTATTTGTATCCCGATCTAGGCACCTCAGCACATGTCTGCTTTATTTTTTATCATTTTTATTTGTTGCCCTCGTTGCCAAAATGAACGAGGTCTTGGGCTGCAGAACAATGCGCTAATTAGTCTTCCAAGGTTGCTTAAAGATAACAACTAAACAATGTGAATGAATAATGCAGGAAAGCACTATACAAAGTTCAGTACAGTGGTACCTCGGGTTACAGACGCTTCAGGTTACATACACTTCAGGTTACAGACTCCACTAACCCAGAAATAGTACCTCGGGTTGAGAACTTTGCTTCAGGATGAGAACAGAAATCGTGCAGCAGCGGCGCAGCAGCAGCGGGATGCCCCATTAGCTAAAGTGGTGCTTCAGGTTAAGAACGGACCTCCAGAACGAATTAAGTACGTAACCAGAGGTACCACTGTATTATTATTATGCATTGAAATTTCAAGTCACAGGGAGGCCACCTGTGGCAAAACTTTGATTGGTAATACATTTGGGACAGACCTAAGAAAATGTTTCCTCACATAGGGTGTAATCAAGGGACCACATGTACACCACCCTGCGTTCCATTATGGAAGGAAGGTGCTTAATACAGTGGTACCTCTGGTTGCGAACGGGATCCATTCTGGAGCCCCGTTCGCAACATGAGCAGAACGCATACCACATCTGCACGTCTGTGTGTGCCGCGATTCGCTGCTTCTGCGCATGACGTCATTTTGAGTGTCTGCGCATGCGTGAGCGGCAAAACCCAAAAGTAACCCTTTCCAGTACTTCCAGGTCTCCGCGGGACGCAACCTGAAAAGATGTAACCTGAACCGATCATAACAAGAGGTAGAATAAAAAATACATATGTGGTTATGATGACCACAGGCTAAGATTTCTTTAAAAGCCGATTAGGGCTAAATGGGATCCTCAAGATTTCATGCCACTAAATAGTTACGAGGGGAGGCTGGCAACAGCCAGGGAGAGTGATCACCTTCATAGACCTGCCTGTAGGCCTATTAGATGCACCTGTCTGCAGGAAAGCTGGCCTAGACAGGCCTTTCGTCTGATCCAACAGGTTTCTTCTTACCTCCTTAATTTCTACTGAAATTCTCCAAGTCACTGTCTTTCAACCTAATGTGCCTCAGAAGGTTGTTTTGCGGATAAATTGGGGAATGGAGAACCCTGTACACCACCTTTGAGTTCCTTGGGAGGAAAAAGTTGGAGGGGAAAGAAAGAGAGAGAGAGAGAAAGAACATTTTACCAGTGGCGCAGTGACAAAATTCATTCTACATCTACTTCCTTTGAAACCGTTGCTTCGTGTGTTATGAAATACACAGAAGAAAGAGATTGCTGTATAAATACGATTTACTAAAGAGAAAATAACCCCCTTTTAAAAATATATATTTTTTTAAAGGTGGGGGGGATGGAGAGAAACCTACAGCTGTTTAGAATAGGACCTATAATTCAGAAAAGGAAATCTTTTTACAGTTATCATGACTGCAGCTAAAGAGGAAGTGCAACCCCAATACAGAATTACTACTATGTTTATCATTATCATTATTTATACCCCGCCCATCGGGCTAGGTTTCCCCAGCCAGGGCAAAGGAAAGTATGTTCGTGGGAAGGGGCTAGGCAAGATTTGAATGCAAAAGAAGATATACCCAAACAAGAAGATGAGATGGTCGTCATTCGGGGGTTGAGATTCCTGCGTCCTTAAACACACCACAAAATCAACAGGTACAAATGTCACCTGGGGCAGGTGGGTGGGAGGGGCCGGAATAGGGTGCGAAACACTCCCAGAGGTTGCATTCCTGCTGCCCTGTTCAGAAACTCCCCCCCAACCTTGCAAGCAAACGGATCCCCGATCTCTCCCCGTCACGTGCCGCGACTTACCCAATAGGAATGAGGTTTCCGCTTTGGAACGCTCTTCATTCAAGCCCCGCCCCTCCTCTCATGCCCACTGCTTCTGCCCCGGGTGGGCGGAGCTTGAGGGGGCGGGGCTTTGCGCCAGGGAGGGGCAGAGAGTTGCGAGTGACAGCGCCCCCCCCGATGTTGCCCCCCCTGCACCCCACACGCTACGCCACTGGGCCTCGGTTCTCTGCCCCCTCTCCCCCCCCCCCGCAGCTCTTTGTCCTCCCTGTCCCTCCGCTTCCCTCGCTCGCTCCGCTATTCCCATTTCCTTCCCCGCAAGACTAAGGGCTGGGGGGGGTCTCCAAGGAGGCGCCCCCTCGGGGGGAGGGGCTCCTAAACCAGCCCCTCCCCCGCTCGCCGGATCCCCAGAAGGGAGGGGGAGGGGGAGGAATCCCCCACCTTCCTTTCACCCCCCCGCCCCAAATCCTGCCCCCCCCTTCCCAGCTGCCCTGTTTGCAGATTCAGAGGGAGGAAAAGTGCCCCCCCCCAATATATAAGATATATTTCGCACCTCTTTTCCCCCCTCCTCTGCAGAGCTGCTCCTCTTCTGGAAGGTGGATCAGGCCCCTCCCCTCCCCCCTTGGCCCCCCCTCCCTGCCTCTCTAGGAAGCGGAGCTCACTGACGGGGGGGGGGAGGAATGAGTGGCCCCTCCCTCCCCGAAGACACCAATTCTCCTCCTCCCAAACCAGCTCCGTTTTCCTGATTCTCTCCTGAGAAAGTCCCGGGTTCGATCCCCGGAGGCGGCAGGGAAGGAGACCCCCCCCCCACTGGGAAAAAGTCCCCCCTTCATCTCTTTTAATCCCTTGCCGATGTTACATAATTTTTTTAGAATGATTGGGGGGGTTGCCCCTCCAGCAGGCAGTGTCCCCCCCCTTCATTCACACACACAGTGTCTCCTCAAAGCCCCACATCATGACGCCCCCACACCACAAACTGCCCCCCATTGTTCTGTTGGGGAAGGAAATGGCAACCAAGGGGGGAGCTTGGGCCATGATGCCTAAAGCGGGAGGCCAGGTATTCAGCAGCCCCTCTGCCTGAGTGATAATCTCTGGCATCCTGACACGGGTTTGGGGCCTGGAACAGTAACTTAAAGTGAAGGTCAAGGGACCCCTGACCGTTAGGTCCAGTCGTGGCCGACTCTGGGGTTGCGGCGCTCATCTCGTTTTAAAGGCCGAGGGAGCCGGCATCCATCTTCCGGGTTATGTGGCCAGCAGGACTAAGCCACTTCTGGCGAAACCAGAGCAGCGCACGGAAATGCCGTTTACCTTCCCACCAAAGCGGTACCCATTTACTTGCACTTTGATGTGCGACAACCCTAAAGGGTAGTCCAGTGTCGTCATTCTGGGGGCCTTTTTAAAATAGGGGCTGGTGTTTGAACTTGAGTTTTGCTAACGGGGGGAGCAACTCATTGGCAGAGCAGTTGTCCCCCCCCCATTCAGCTCCCCGCTATGAGGGCGAGACCCCCTCCTGACTCGCACCCGGATCCTGCAATGCAGGTCAGGCAGCGGTGCCAGTTCTGCTTCCCAGGGAAAGACCGGCAGGTCTGGCTCCCCTGCGACACGTCCCCCCATTTCCCCCAGTGGGACATTGGCAGTGGGGAGACAGAGAGAGAGAGACGTGGCCTTTGGGAGAGTCGTCTCCATCCTGGTTTCCCTCTGTTATTCTCTCTGACCGATGGAGAACCTACAAAGGACTCTAGAAGGGAATAAGGGCAGATTTTAGTTTATTGCACTTGGCTTCTCCCTCCTGGCAAGGAATCTGCTACTCCTCCAAGTTCTTCGACAGAGGGGTCCCTGGAAAGGGGGGTCCACTTCCCCCACCCCCTCCATGGTTCAGGTCTGCTGTTGCCTCAGAGTTGCAGGACGCTGCATTATACCAAATGAAACCATTGGTCCACCTGGGAGAGGAGAGGTTCCCTCTCTCAGGCTTCCGGTGTTAGCTCTTATTTCCGCTGCGTGGCTGATCAAAGCTGACGATGATGTACAACAACCCAGAAATAGGGGCAAAGGATGCTATAGAACTGCATTCAGGGTTTATATGCAGGTAAAAGGTACAGGACCCCTGGACAGTTAAGTCCAGCTGAATTCGACTATGGCGTGTGGTGCTCATCTCCGCTTTCAGGCCGAGGGAGCAAGGCAGCTTTCCGGCTCATGTGGACAACTTCTCATGAGCTGATATTGCGATATAAATTCCAGAAGAACTACAGAAAATCGACAAGGAGACTCACAGGATA
Source organism: Podarcis bocagei (assembly GCF_964188305.1). Classification (NCBI taxonomy): domain Eukaryota; kingdom Metazoa; phylum Chordata; class Lepidosauria; order Squamata; family Lacertidae; genus Podarcis; species Podarcis bocagei. The sequence goes on from NC_138126.1 coordinate 887,001, forward strand.
ATGGTGGCGTGAGCTTTCCTCGTCCAGAGTCCATATTCTCAGCCTGCAACCCACAAAACCTTAGGCACGAATACATTTATTGGCCTTTAAAGGCCCACCAGATCCTTTGTTGTCTTTGCTTCAAAAGATGAATATTTTTGAAAACTTTTACAATGTCATATGATGTAAATAAGGGACGCGGGTGGCGCTGTGGGTTAAACCACAGAGCCTAGGGCTTGCCGATCAGAAGGTCGGCGGTTCGAATCCTCACGACGGGGTGAGCTCCTGTTGCTCGGTCCCTGCTCCTGCCAACCTAGCAGTTTGAAAGCCCGTCAAAGTGCAAGTAGATAAAGAGGTACCACTCCGGCGGGAAGGTAAACGGCGTTTCCGTGCGCTGCTCTGGTTCGCCAGAAGCGGCTAAGTCATGCTGGCCACATGACCTGGAAGCTGTACGCCTGCTCCCTCGGCCAATAAAGCGAGATGAGCGCCGCAACCCCAGAGTCGGTCACGACTGGACCTAATGGTCAGGGGTCCCTTTACCTTTACTATGATGTAAATAACACTTCTGTTTTACTTGTTACACAGTTGGTTGGACTGTATCAAGAAGATGTTAAAGATCATGCAGGAAAAACAAAATGAAATGCAGATATTTAGCATTTTCAGAGGAGGAGGAAAAGGGAGAATGTGCATCGCACCAGACACAGATGTACTACAACTCCCATCATCCTTGCCCATTGGCCATGCCTGCTTGGGCGGATGTATTTGGAGTCCACCCACACCTGGAGGGCCAGAGATCCCCACCTCAGCAGGTTCCTCTTGGTGCTCAGGGTTACTTGGGAGCTCAAGGGGGATGGGGAAAACAAGGGTTACTCAGGCAATTTTTCAGGGATTATGTTTGATAACTACAGTGGTGCCCCGCAAGATGAATGCCTCGCAAGACGAAAAACCCACTAGACGAAAGAGTTTTCCGTTTTTCAATGCGCTTCACAGGACGGATTTCCCTATGGGCTTGCTTCGCAGGACGAAAATGTCTTGCGAGTCTTGAGATTTTTTTCGCTCCCCCCCCTTTTTCTAAGCCGCTAAGCCGCTAATAGCCTTTTAGCCGCTAAGCCTTTAATAGCCGCTAAACCGCTAATAGTGCTAATCCGCTAATCCGCTAATAGGGTTGCTTCGCAAGACGAAAAAACCGCTAGACGAAGAGACTCGCGGAACGGATTAATTTCGTCTTGCGAGGCACCACTGTATATTCCAACAACTATATAAATCCAGGGTGCCCACACAAATGGAATGTTTGGATGATATCCCAAAAGATGTCTGGCTTCTTTTGTATTAATATTTCATTGAGAAGTTTTCAATTATAAGGGGGGGGGAGGAAAAATAAGAAGGCACCAAAATGTTAACAGTGGTACCTCGGGTTAAGAACTTAATTCGTTCCGGAGGTCTGTTCTTAACCTGAAACTGTTTGTAACCTGAAGCACCACTTTAGCTAATGGGGCCTCCTGCTGCTGCCGCGCCGCCGGAGCACGATTTCTGCTCTCGTCCTGAAGCAAAGTTCTTAACCCGAGGTAATATCTCTGGGTTAGCGGAGTCTGTAACCTGCAGCGTATGTAACCCGAGGTACCACTGTAGAAGGAAGCAATATACCAATATATACAATATATGAGAAACACGCATACCCATTGATTCTCAACCAGTGTGCTGTGGCATCCTTGTGTGAGCTCTTCACTACTATACAATTCAGCCTGTCTCAGAATAAACTATACATTCCTGTGTTAGCATTTCACTCCTCCCATTGTAAGGGCCACCTGATTATTGTTTACTTTCTGTTCCGTGAAAAAGGAAGCCAGTCTGTGTGAATTCCATCTCTGGTACGATTGTACTTTTTCTTTCTGCTCTGTCTTGCGACAAGACAGGATGTCTGTATGGGAGCTGCTCCTCTCATATGTGTTTATGTTTTTAATCTGTAATTAGTAGAAATAAAGTAGGTATGCCCAGGTACCTCCTCAACTCCGTCTGCGCTGCTTTTACTCTGCTATACTGGGCGCTCACAAGAGAGCAGCTGTGAGTCCCAGAACACAAGGACCCCTTCCTGGGAATGCTGTGTAGCTGTTCCAGTAGCGGAGGAGGCGTGGGGCCTGCAAGAGTGTTCCATTATCAGTCCTGGGCCCGGACGCTGTGGGCTGTTCGCTGTGGGAGCTGTTTGTCCGGGAGCCCTGCCAGAGAGTGATTGATGGAGGTATGTGATGTGGCTGCCAAGAGGCTTCTCTGCATGCCAAGGAGAGCTAATTAGGCCTAGTATACGGAAAGGTGCTGACAAAGGTCCATATAGTTAAAGCTATGTTTTCCCTGTAGTGATGTATGGAAGTGAGAGCTGGACCATCAAGAAGGCTGATCCCCGAAGAATGGATGCTTTTGAATTCTGGTGCTGGAGGAGACTCTTGAGAGTCCCATGGACTGCAAGAAGATCAAACCTCTCCATTGTTAAGGAAATCAGCCCTGAATGCTCACTGGAAGGACAGATCCTGAAGCTGAGGCTCCAAGACTTTGGCCACCTGATGAGAAGAGAAGACTCCCTGGAAAAGACCCTGATGTTGGGAAAGATGGAGGACGCAAGGAGAAGGGGAGGACAGAGGACGCGATGGCTGGACAGTGTTCTCGAAGCTACCAGCATGAGTGACCAAACTGCGGGAGGCAGTGGAAGACAGGAGTGCCTGGCGTGCTCTGGTCCAGGGAGTCACGAAGAGGCGGACACGAATAAACAACAACACATACCTAAAGGATCTTCACTGGCTCCCAGTATGTTTCTGAGTGCGTGTGTACACACACATATATATATTATTATATATCTGCTTTACATTTTCAGCAACCTTAAAATATCAATGACTTCTCTTCCTCTCTTTCCATGGTTCACTTTGCACAATGTGCATTTTATATAAACTAAACCATTCAGTATTCCATTATTGCATCCATTAAAACTTATTTACACTGCTGAAGTTATCTTAATGCTTCCGTTACCACCTTTATTATTTATATTGGTCTTAGAAGTCCTAGTGAGAAATATCAGGGCAGATGAAAATATTAAAGGAATTAAAATAGGGGGGAAAATCATATAAATTGAAAGGCTATGCAGGCAATCTTGTAATTACGGCAGAAGAGCCTAAAGAGTCTCTTCCAAAAGTTATAGAAAAAATCCAGGAGTTTGGGCAAGTAGCAGGATTCAAACTAAATAAAAGTGAAACCAAATTATTAGTTAAAAATTTAAAAGAAGTAGACAAAAAAGAATTTCTCAAGTTACAGAAACAGAAACCCACAAAAAAGTTAAATATTTAGGCATTTGTCTCACAAGCAGAAATATCAATATTTACAAATTATGAAAAACGTTGGAATGAGATAAAAAGGAAACTAGAAGTACGGGGAAGAATGAATCTCTCCTTATTAGGAAGAATAACAGCAGTCAAGATAAATGTATTGCAAAAAATGCTGTTTTTATTCCAAACAATACCGGTAATAAGTGATGCCGTTTCCTTTAAGAAGTGGCAAAAAGAAATATCCAAATTTATCTGAAAAGGGAAGAAACCGAGGATAAAATACTAACAGAGGTTAAGGATAGAGGAGGACTCTCTCTTCCAGATTTAAAATTGTATTATGAGCAAGCTGCATTACTTGGATCCGGGCTTGGATTAAATTAGAAAACACTGATCTATTAGATTTGGAAGGACATGATAACAGATTTGGTTGACTTGCGTGTTTATGGTACAACAAATGGAAGATACATAAAGGATTTCATAATCATATAATTAGGAAAGCATTGATAAAAGTATGGGGAAAATATAAAGATTTATTAGAGCAAAAAACTCCCTGGTGGGTAGCCCCAACAGAGGCAATGTCAATCAAGATAATAATAATAATAATAATAATAATAATAATAATAATAATAATAATAATAATAATAATATCTTTATTGTCATTGCCCCCTCTCGGGGACAACGAAATTACTTAGCTGCTCCATCCACCCAGGTAGGGCACTCCACACAAAATCAAAACAACTATAAAAACACTAATTAAAACAATACAGTATAAAACAGCAAGGAAGATTAGATGACTTTCAAAGTCCAGGCTTCCCATTCAGGGCCGAGATCGCTCTGGAGAAGAAGCTGTTCTTAAGACGACTCGTTCTTGTCTTCATCGTCCTGTATCTCCGTCCCGACGGCAAGAGCTCGAAGAGACAGTGTCCAGGATGCGATGGATCTTTTACTATGTCCAGTGCCTTCCTATGGCACCTTGTGGCATAAATCTGCTCTAAGGTGGAGAGTGGGCAGCCAACAATGCTCTCTGCTGCCTTAACAACTCTGCACAACCCCATCCTGTCCCGGGTAGTACAGCTTCCGTACCACACACATAAGCCACAAGTGAGCACGCTCTCAATGGCACAGAGATAGAAGGCAAGCAGCAGTTTCTGCGGAAGATGGTTTTTCCTTAGAATTCTCAAAAAGTACAGTCTCTGCTGCGCCTTCTTCACAAGCCCCCTTGTGTTGACACTCCAGGACAGATCCTCTTGTAATTCAATGCCCAAAAATCTGAAGGTTGTTACCCTCTCCACACAGACCCCATCAATCAAAATATGTACCAAAAGACAAGAAAAAATTATTTATTTATGCGACAACAGCGGCCAGAATTCTACTAGCACAAAGATGGAAAAGCGATGAAATACCAACAAAAGAACAATGGCAAGAAAAGTTGATGGAATACGGTGAAACGGCAAAGTTAACTGAGAGGCTCAAAGATAAAGATAATAATGACTTTTTAAAAGATTGGGAACCTTTTACAATGTACATACAGAAACAATGCATTGAAATGAACTCGCAGGATTTGAGTAATACACTTACAATGGACAAACATAAACAGAAAATATAAATATGAAGTAAAAATGTTGAGTCCAGATAGATGATACAACTCTAATTTTATTATATAAAAGTATAAGCAGAAGAAATAAATACATTATAATCCAGGAAAAGAAGTTGGGGGAAGTTGCGGGGGTAGGGGTGGTAACTGAAATCATAATATGTACTGTATTTTTTGTCCTATAGGGCGCACCGGCCCATAGGACACACCTCGTTTTTTTTGGGGGGGGGGAAATGAATAAAAAAATTTATTCCCCCCCCCCGCCGCGGCTGCCACCCCAAGCCTTGCGCACACCTGCCCGAAGCACGGGGCACCCTCCAGAGGGCTCCGCGTGCTTTGGGCTGCAGGCTGCCACCCCAAGCCTCGCGCACCCGGCGGGACCTCCCGCCGGGCGCGCAAGGCTTGCGGACACGGGGCTGCAGGCTGCTGCCCGCAAGCCTTGTGAGCACGCAGGAACTCCCACCGGGCTTTGCAAGGCTTGCGGATAGCTTCCTGAAGCCAGGAGAGCGAGAGGGGTCAGTGCGCACCGATGCCTCTCGCTCTCCAGGCTTCAGCGAAAGCCTGCATTCGCCCCATAGGACGCACACACATTTCCCCTTCATTTTTGGAGGGGAAAAAGTGCGTCCTATGGGGCGAAAAATACGGTAATTTGAATGTTTGGCAATGCTAAAATTCTTTCAATAAACAAAAAGATTTTTTTAAAAAAGAAGTTATCTTAATGCTGCCCACATTTTCAAATAAACACAATTTCCCTCCATATATTCAATAAACATTTCCCAAACTTCTTTAAACGTATGTTCTTCTTATTCTTTTATTCTATTTGTTAGGTCCACAAGCTGTGCATATTCCATCAGTTTAAGTTGCCATTCTTCTTTAGTCGCGACTTAGCTCATTTTCCATTTTGGGGCTAACAAAATGTAGTAGTAGTAGCAGCAGCAGCATCCATAAATAGCTGTTATGTACTGAGATTGGATCCTAGAACAATAGGCAGGTAGGATCCTGGAATACAACAACCAATTGGCCTGCAGGAGCAGCCCAGTCAGACTCCAGGAGGGAAGCAATCAGCCAATCACACGGGACCCATTGTGTAAATAATGTATACAGTGGTACCTCAGATTAAGTACTTAATTCATTCCGGAGGTCCGTACTTAACCTGAAACTGTTCTTAACCTGAAGCTAATGGGGCCTCCTGCTGCCGCCCCGCTGCCGGAGCACAATTTCTGTTCTCACCCTGAAGCAAAGTTCTTAACCTGAAGCACTATTTCTAGGTTAGTGGAGTCTGTAACCTGAAGCGTATGTAACCTGAAGCGTATGTAACCCGAGGTACCACTGTATAAAGACTCAGGTTTTGGGGGTAAATTCATTCACTGTTTACGAGCTGCAATAAAGAGCATGAAATCACTACACAACTCCAAGTATATTTCAATAGGTTTTTCCAACACCTGGGAATGTCCATCTGAGTTATCCCCGACAAAAAGGACTCTGTTGTAGTTTTATTGAAAAGTGCATTTAAACATTTTTTTTCCAATTCATGATGAATTATTTCCCAATACCCTTTAACCTTCTTACAGATCCACCACATATGACAGTACGATCCCTCAGTCTCATTACATCTCCAAAATGTTTCTGAGGACAATTCAAAGTGTTGGTGCTGATCTTTAAACCCTAAACGGCCTTGGCCCTGTGGACCGGAAGAAGCGTCTCCACCCGCAACGCCGAGGTCCTCCGCCAAAGGTTTTTGCTGGTTCCCTCAAGGAGAACATCTATCTCAGGGATGTCCAACGGGTCGATCGTGATCTACTGGTAGATCCCCACAAGGTTTTGGTAGAACGTGGGTCGATCTCTGGCTCCCTTTCCTCAGCGTCCTTGAAACTGACTCCTGCCCCCTCGCCCCCCCCCCTCGATTGTTGTCTGATCAGTGAAAGGGAAGAAGGAGCTTTCTCTCTGTGGGTGTTTTCATCAAAGTGATATTATTGTGAGTGACTTTTTCCCTTTGACCCTTGCCTTTAACCCTGACCCCCCAAAACTGAACTTCCCTCCCAATAAAGTATTTGTATAAAAACGGGGCTTTCCTCCTCAACAACTTTGACCTGAGCCCAAATAAGGGGGGTAAATCATTGCCAGATTTTAATTCTGAAAGTAGATCACAGTGTCTTGGGAGTTGGCCACCCCTGATCTATATGAAGCAGCTGGGATAAATCATTGCGGGGGGGGGGGATTGGGGCTGGGTGTTCATCAGTATGTAGATACCCAGCTCTGCCTCTCCTTTAAATCGGAACCAGTGAAGGTGGTGAAGGTCCTGTGTGAGTGTCCGGAGGCGGTTGGGGATGGATGGTGGCTAATGGATTGAGGTGGAATCCTAACACGACAGAAGTACTGTTTTTGGGGGACAGGAGGCGGGCTGGTGTGGAGGACTCCCTGGTCCTGAATAAGGTAACTGTGCCCCTGAAGGACCAGGTGTGCAGCCTGGGAGTCAGTCTTGACTCACAGCTGTCCATCAAGGAGTAGATGAATGGGAAAGATATTAGATAGGAAAGAAACCCAGAAACATAAGGGTCATAGGTTCAGGATATTCTGCAGAACCAGGAAGCACTCCTCAGAAGGGTCAACTGAATCAAAAGAAACGGAAGCTCCGATAGAGCGTCTGAGACAGATTGTTTGTTTTGCAATAAATCTTCTAGCTAATTATGACTTGCATGCTGTGTTATCAAGACGGCAGCCTGGGCTCCTGACACTGTCTACCAGCTCCATCTGGTACGCCGGCTGGGACCCTCTCTGCCCACTCCTTTATGTCTGTTAACTCCCCCCCCCCGGGGGGGGAGATTCCACCATAATCACACCCAGCTGTCTACCAGCTCCATCTGGTACACAGGTTGAGACCCTCCCTGCCCGCAGACTGTCTGCCCAGAGTGGTGCATGCTCTGGTCATCTCCCGCTTGGACTACTGCAATGTGCTCTCCGTGGGGCTACCTTTGAAGGTGACCCGGAAGCAACAATTAATCCAGACTGGGGCAGCTAAACTGGAGACAAGGGGCGGCTGCCGGGACCATATAACACTGGTCCTAAAGGATCTTCACTGGCATTTCCAAGCACAATTCAAAGTGTGTGTGCTGACCTTCAAAGACCTAAACCTGAAGGAGTGTCTCCACTCCCATCATTCAGCCCGGACACTGAGTCGCCTCCGATCGTCTGATGGTGGTTCCCTCACTGTGAGAAGTGTATCTGAAGAAGTGTGCATGCACACGAAAGCTTATACTGTACCAAGAACTAACTTAGTTGGTCTTTAAGGTGCTACAGGAAGGAATTTTTTTATTGTGAGAAGCAAAGTTACAGGGAACCTCTAAGATGTCAAGTAGATAAAGAATTACACAACTTTTAGAAGACGTCTGAAGGCAGCCCTCTTTCAGGAGGTTTTAAATGTTTGATGTTTTTATGTGCACTGTAAGTTGTCCAGCTAGATTGGCGTAATAATTGTTACGGAAAAATCTGAGTGCAGGGCTACTACTACTACTAATAATAATAATTTCAACTTTACACCTGCCCCCTCCCTTGCTGAGGGCGTCCCCTCAAAGTAGACTGGGGGGTTCTGCAGCTTTCGCTGGAGGGAAGCGCAACAGTGGCGGCTCGGTTCCTTTGCATGCGGAAGAAGGAGCTGCTTTCAGCTGCCGGCAGGGAAGGAGACGCCCCTCCCGGGAGAAAACTCCGGGGCGGGAAGCTTGCCCAATTTGCCCCCCTCCGCTCCGGCCTCGCCCGCTCCCCCCGCCCCCCCTTCCGGCGGGGCGGCTCTTCTTCATAGCTCTCTGGGCAGAGACATTCGGAAAGGAAGCCGGAGACCGTCGGAAATTGCCGAGCTGGAGGGGAGGGGAAAGGAGCCCCTCCCCAAAAGGGGGCGCGTCCTTGGGGACCCCCCGAGAAAGGAAATCGGAAAAGAATAGCGAGCGAGGGAAGCGGAGGGACAGAGAGGACAAAGAGGTAAAGCTGCGGGGGGGAGGGGGCGAAGGGCGGGGGGGGGGAAGGGGGCAGGGACCCCCCCCCAACAACAACTCACGTCTTGGGCGCTATCAGCAGAGGCCCCGATGCATGCAATCCGGCTGAAGATCGAGACCCCTCCATTCGCAGGGATTGCATTGCACGCCCCCCCCCCCAGAGATCAGCCTTCCTGCCTTTTACTATGGGAAATGCGGGGGGGCGGGGGGCTTTCTGCAGAGGGAGCACCGGCAGGGTTTGCACTGCAAGATCTCCTTTGCAACGCAAGGAGATGCTCAGCTGTCAAGAGATGCTCAACTCCCCTGCCCCCCCTTGGGTGCCTTTGAGGCAATAAAAATAGGAGCCCCCCCCCCGGGCTGGGACTTGAACCCCCTGGCAGGAATCCCTGGGGCGCCGCCATGCTGGCTTGGTGGGTCCCCTTTGGGGGGAGAAGGGTTAATGGGGGCGAGAGAGGCCTGGATGGAGACCCCCCCCCGTCTCCCTCCTGGGATGGGGAGAGATTTGGCAGGAAGGCTGAGCCGGCCAGGGGGTCCTCTGGGGAAAGGGGACCCTTGGAGGTGGAGGGAGGAAGGGAAGCATCATCCCTGGGGGAGGGATGGAAGCCATCTTGGAGAAAGAGAGAGGGACTGGGGGCGCCTGCCTTGACCTCTCCCTCCTGCCCAGGAATCCGCGTAGACCAGGGAGAGATCCCTGAGCAGGAGCCCCGATCCAGCCACCCTCTCCTCCCCTGAAGCTCAGTCCTTGCCCTGCCTTAGGTCCCAGATCAGGAGCTGCAGGGGGCGCTGGGGGCTGTTAGAGCGAGTCCAACCATGGGGGGGGGGGAGAGGAAAGGGAGGAAGCCCCCTTTATTATCCCCCCCTTTGAGGCTTCGCTCTTGGCAACTCCAGTCTCTCCCACATGCCTGTTTCTGTGCAGAAGCATCTAAAGGGCTCCTCCCCAGAGACACCTGCGCCCAACTCCTCCTCCCCATCCACCAGGTTTCTTTTATTCTCACTATATCAGTTCCACTATATATGTTCCACGGTGACACTCCAAGGCCTTCTTTGTCGTGTTTCCTGTATTTTGGGGGGAGAGAGAAGACTGTTCTCGGGGCCTGCTTCACCGTGAGGGAAACTGAGGCAGCCCCCTCAGGCAGGAGGTGCAGGGAGGGGCAAGGAGGGGAGGGAGCGGAGTCCCATTTGGCCAGCCCTGATTTAACCCTCTATCCTCTCATCCAGTGGAAGGTGCTGTCCCATTGCCAGTCTCCTAGACACAATGCAGCCGCCTCGGGAAGTCAGTGGTGCAGGATGATTTGGGAATGTGTGCAGTTGGTTGGACTGCATCAGGAAGATGTTGGAGATCACGGAGGAAGGAGGAAACAAAATACAGATATTCAGCGTTTTCAGAGGAGGGGGAAGAAGGGGAAAGTTTCCCCCCCCCCAGATAAGACTCCCATCCTCCCTGGCCATGGGCCATCCTTGCTTGGGCAGGTGGTACTACATCTGGAGGGCCAGAGGTGCCTCAACTCAGCATAGAAGGTTCCTCTAGGGCTCAGTGTTACGTGGGAGTTGGTGAAATTGGATCTTAAGGGTTCTTGAGACATTTCCTAGGGATTGTGATTGGTATCCAGACCCTAGCAGTATAAATCCAAGGTGTCCCCACTGAGCAGTTTATCAACCCTGCTGGCTGCTGGGGAAGACCTTCTGAAGGAAATCCTTTCCCCCAAATTGCTCGCTTCCTTCCTCCGCTGCTGCTGCTGCCCACACTAAAGGAATGTCTGGATGAAACCCCAGGGATGTCTGGCTCCTATTACAAAGAGATCCAGCTGATATTCTAGAATAAAGTGTGGCTAAGATTCCGAGTCACAATCGTGGCTGAAAAATACAGCCAGGGAATATGAAACTGATTTGAAGATTGGTCTCTTCTATTCAGGTGGACACACCGCTGGTTTCATCTTCTTTCTTTTCTTTCCCACAATAAGTGTTATTCACCTTTAATACCTTTTTCAGTGTCACACATATTTTTATCTTGTGATCTTCAAATGAAGAGAGGTATAACAATTTAATAAATAATTCCCAGTTGGAGCAGAGCTAGAATATCCAGAAGCCCTTGGCCACCCAGGGCAAAGGAGGAAGAACAGTGAGAGAGGCCTGGACAGGGAATCTCCGCTAAGATAAGCCAGTGTCAGGAGGCGGGTGCGAGACCCGGTGGCATATAATTATTATAAATCATAATTGGGGTGGGTGTCTCAATCTGGCCTTCCCAGCAGTCAGGCTCCAGCTGCTTTCCTTCTGCATCTCGAGCTCTCTCCATTCAAGAATGCAAGGCTGAGAGATGGAGGTCCCACCCCAAGAACATTCTCCAACTGAGCACTCCTTCAACCGACCACAAGCACCAAGCCTTGTCACTAGACTTATATATGGGTCTCCAAAAATGGTCAATATGGAAGTCCTTAGGCCAAAGGGACTGTGCAGGTGATTAATAAAGATCTAGAGGTCGAAGGGGACAAAATGTGGCCCAAGGGGTGGAGGATTATGTTCGATAGTTTTATTGCTTTATTGTTCGGCGCCCAGCCACACTTCCCCTGTGAGCCTCTGCAGGTCGTAAAGCAATTAGCAATTAGCAAAGTTGCACAGCGGTCGTGTGTTGAAAGAGCAGTAAATCAGTCCCAAACGTTTCTTCTGTCCTAATATCTCTTTATTGGAACAAAATAGTGTATTTACAATCTCCAATAGCCATCCGTGTTAAGCTGCATCTTCTCTCTCTGCTTGCAGCGTCGTAACAGAATGCTTTCGATTTCCACTCAGTACACAGCATTCCAAGCTGCTTTCCTCAGGTCCTGGCTTACTTCCCTTGTTGTCTCCTCCTCTCAGGCTCGAGGCACAGAAAGTTAACCCTTCACTACACCCAACAGATTATTGTACAGAGGATGAAGAACTTCATGGTGAACTTAGGACCCTGATGAATATTGGCCAGGTTCATGGACATAAGCAGCTCCCGTTCCTGTGAGAAACCACTTTTTATAAAACGTAAAGTCCACAGTTCAACCGTATTCTAAGATAATGCTGCTTCATTAACTATAATTAAGGGTTATGAAATGTTGATGATGCATTACTATTATTTGACATTATTTCATTTGCATTTCCTAAAAATTTGGAACATATGGAGGACAGGAGAGAATGTAAAAGCTGTTAAAATAAGTGAAGGTTGTAATTCATGTGTGTAATATTCCTTTGTTCTCTTCCCAGAAAATAAATAGGATTTTCTCCCCCACCCCCCGTTTAAGAAGAAAATGGAGAAGGCAGTCAGAATTCTGGTCGGCAATGTCCAATAGGATTAACAAAGAAACCATTTAAATGTATGGAGTGTGAAAAGAGAGAGGAGAAATAATTTGAAAGTATGGAGTGTGGGAAGAGCTTCAGTAGCAGTGGAACACTAAGAAAACATCAACGGACTCACACGGGGGGAAAACCATATAAATGTAAGGACTGTGGAAAGCGCTTTACTTCTAATCAAGTACTAAGAAGACATCAATGGACTCACAGTGGAGAGAAACCTTTTAAATGCATGGAGTGTGGAAAGAGCTTCATTGATAGAGGAACACTTCGAATCCATCATCGAATTCACACAGGGGAAAAACCATTTAAATGCGAGGAGTGTGGGAAGAGCTTCACTTATAAGGGAGCACTAAGAAAACATAAAGGGACTCACACGGGGGAGAAACTATTTAAATGTATGGCATGTGGGAAAAGTTTCACTAATAATGGAACACTAAGAAGACATCAACGGACTCACACGGGGGAGAAACCCTTTAAATGCATGGAGTGTGGAAAGAGCTTCAGTCAGAGTGGAGACCTTAGAAAACATCAACGGACTCACACAGGTGCAAAACCTTTTAAATGTATGGAGTGTGGAAAGAGCTTCTATGCTAATCGAATACTTAGAAGTCATCAACGGACTCACACAGGGGGAAAACTATTTAAATGTATGGAGTGTGGAAAGAATTTCAGTAGGAGTGGAAGCCTAAATTTTCATCTTCAAACTCACACAGGGGGAAAACCTTTTAAATGTATGGAGTGTGGAAAAAGCTTCACTGATAATCGAATACTTAGAAGTCATCAACGGACTCACACAGGGGGAAAACTATTTAAATGTATGGAGTGTGGAAACGGCTTCACTTCTAATCAAATACTTAGAAGTCATCAACGGACTCACAAGGGGGAGAAACCATTTAAATGTATGGAGTGCGGAAAGAGCTACATTGATGGTGGAACACTAAGAAAACATCAACGGATTCACACGGGTGAGAAACCATTTAAATGTATAGAGTGCGAAAAAAGCTTCACTTATAGTGGAACGCTAAGAAGACATCAATGGATTCACAAGGAGGAGAAACCATTTAAATGCATGGAGTGTGGGAAGAGCTTCACTGAGAGTGGAAAACTTAGAATTCATCAATGGATTCACACTGGGGAGAAACCATTTAAATGCATGGAATGTGGAAAGAGCTTCACTGGAAGTGGAAAACTTATAATTCATCAACGCACTCACACTGGGGAGAAACCATTTAAATGCATGGAATGTGGAAAGAACTTCATTGATAGTGGAAACCTTAGAATTCATCAACGCACTCATACGGGGGAGAAACCATTTAAGTGCATGGAATGTGGAAAGAGCTTCAGTGACAGTGGGAAATTTAGAAGACACCAACGGACTCACACAGGGGAGAAACCATTTAAATGCATGGAGTGTGGAAAGAACTTCATTGATAGTGGAACATTAAGAAAACATCAACGGACACACATGGGGGAGAAACCATTTAAATGCATGGAATGTGGAAAAAGTTTCATTGACAATGGAAAACTTAGAATTCATCAGCGGACACACACAGGGGAGAAACCATTTAAATGCATGGAATGTGGAAAGAGCTTCCGTCACAATGGAACACTTAGAATTCATCAACGGACTCACACGGGGGAGAAACCATTTAAATGCATGGACTGTGGTAAGAGCTTCATTAACAGTGGAACACTAAGAAAACATCAACGGACCCATACAGGGGAGAAACCATTTAAATGCATGCAGTGTGGGAAGAGCTTCACTGATAGTGGAACACTTAGAATTCATCAACGGACTCATACAGGTGAAAAACCATTTAATTGCATGGAGTGTGGAAAGAGCTTCACTGATAGTGGAACACTTAGAATTCATCAACGGACTCATACAGGTGAGAAACCATTTCAATGCATGGAGTGTGGAAAGAGCTTCAGTCGGAGTGGACTCCTTACAAACCATCATCATATTCACACGGGAGAGAAACCATTCAAATGCATGGAGTGTGGAAAGAGCTTCAGTCGGAGTGGCCACCTTACAAACCATCATCTTATTCACACGGGGGAGAAACCATTTAAATGTATGGAGTGTGGAAAGAGCTTCACTGAGAGTGGACACCTTAGAAACCATCATCTGATTCACACGGGGGAGAAACCATTTAAATGTATGGAGTGTGGAAAGAGCTTTAGTCAGAGTGGACACCTTAGATACCATCAATGGACTCACAGAACGGAGAAACCATTTCAATGCTTGGAGTGTGGAAGGAGCTTCAGTACAAGAGGAGTTCTTACAAAACATCAACAAACTCATACAGGGGAGTAACAATATAAGTCCCAGGGAAGTGGACAGAGGTTCAGTTGTAGTGGAAGTATTATAAACCATCAAAAGACTCTGAGGGGTAAGAGCTCTAAGAGCGGTAACACCTACAGGCCATGAATTAACTCAAAGAAGAGAAAGGGTTTATAGAGTGTAGAACATGGTTCTCTCCAAGTCGACACTTTCACATCAGTAACAAGAAATAAATCTGAATTGCATGCAGAGTATGTGAGCTTCTGTTGTTTGTAACGTGGTCTAGACGTTTATTTAAAGTAATGAAGGTAGAATTTCACAATAGTAAGCATAATATAATATTTAGTGTGAATCTGTAGTGTTGCTTCTGAATGAGGGTGGACTGAGAGTGAGCTGGTTTTGGTGTTTGGTGGAGGGAGCTGGAAATGTTTGGGAATGGAGAGTTGCTCAAAGTGGAGCTGAGGCTGGTGGTGTTGCTTTGGAAGCAGAGTTAGACTAATATTATAGGAACAGCAGCTTAAGTCCCATTGTTCTAGTTGCAATAGTGGAACCATGAAGACACAGAAAGATTGAAACCACCTACTTATATGCCGAAGGTAATCTTGAAACCCTGATCTATTCTTTTGATTTATAGATGCATTATGTCAGATATAATGTGTATAGATATATTTGGTGGCAGGAGAAATAAAAGGGGCATTCCCTGGCATAACCAGGAAAGGCTCTGTTCCCAGCTGCACGTCTTGCATGAGGAGGGAAGGGGCAGGGAAGAAGGGGCCGTACCAGAGCATCTCAGAGCAATGTTGGGAGGGGCACATGGTGACGCAAGTGTGTGTAGAATGCTATCCCCAAAATGACGTAGGCGAGAAACAATATGGATGAGTATAATGTGGAAGGAGGTTCCGGTAGGTCCCAAACCCAGAGTGCTAAGGGTCAACTTCCTCCAATTCCACCAGCTGCCCCAAGACAGGATCCCCCTCTGGGCCCTGAGGGTGGAAAGCCTCCTTGCACTTTTGCAACTGGTCATGATCCGAGGGAGTCCTGCCAGCAGAGCAATGCATACTATTGATGTAATTATCTTATTGTTGCTGTTGCCATCATGGACTGGCTGGATGCAGAGAAGGGGGGGGGGAGACCCTTCTTTTCGCTCTCCTAAATCTTCCACCATTCCTGCTTCATGCTTCACTGGATTCCATGAGTTTTAGTTTTATTGGGGGGGGGCTTTTCTCTATCCTCTTTCTCCATTCTATCTGACATGTCCTTCCTTCCTCGTCTTCACTTCAAACTGAAAGGTCCCAGATACTGAACTGTGCACAGTACTCCAAATGTGTTCACACCATAGATCTCCATAAATAATTTCCATTCCTCCTTAAGGAGCAGCCATGAGATTGGTACGTGTCTGTTTACATTCCAGCACAGTATGCTGGGAATTTCTGTTGTGTGTATAGCTTTTGCTTTTCTCTGTCTCTCTGAGAATACAAAGAGAGAGATGGAATGTTTCTTTGTCCTGATTTATGATTAATAAATCCGTAGTTGTATTATGCTTCCACAAGCCTCACGCCTATTCTGTGTCTGCAGTTCGCTCTGCTGATATAGTGTGCCCTGGCTTCGAAGCCTGGGTCGCTGATTTACATCGGAGCAGAGGCTGATGGGTCTTTGCAGCGGGACGGCTGGAGGGAGATGACCCACCTGGGACTAGCCAGCTGGCCTTGCCACCCTCTGCATGCCAACAAGATCTGCACTACAACCATTAGGAGAGTGGCAGGTGTATTTTCAATCAGTTCCCTAAACATCCCCAGCATGAGATTTGCAGTTTCCCGAGCCAGTGCACACAGGGTCAACAATTTCCCAGAGTTACCTAACATGACCCCAAGGTCTCACTCCTGGTCCCTCTCCTCCTCCTCATCAGCCCAACGTGCATCTGTTTAATCTTGTTGACCATGAACTGGAACCCTGCCAGAACCAAAGGATGGATGGTGCCAGCTTCGTTCTATGACAAAGGAACATGTAAAATGTCAAAAATAAAGAATTTCCCTGAAGGCCTTCATAGGTCTTCCAAAAGTTACTTTCTCTCTTTGACATCTGATGATGATAATGATAATGATAATGATAATAATAATAAATAATAATAATAATAATAATAATAATAATAATAATAATAATAATAATTTATTATGGGGGCATGTGTTCCACAGGGAGGGCGCCACTACCAAGAAGGCCCTCTGCCTGGTTCCCTGTAATTATGAGGGAACTGCCAGAAGACCCTCGGAAGTGGACCTCAGTGTCCGGGCTAAATGATGGGGGGATTTTCTTTTCCTTGTGTTAGATGGATGTTGAAACAAGGTGTGATTGACTAGGCCATGTCTGGATCCCAGATTTCTACCCAAGAGCCACAATTGCTTTGAAGTCTCTCTGCTGGTAAGGGAATTCCAGAGCAAGGGCGCCTCTGTCTGTCTGGAGTCCCTCACTGCCTCATCTTCAGCAGGAAGGGAGGATTTCCAGACTGGGACCCTTCACTCTTAGGGGGAGGTGCTGGGGCCTGGGCAGCTGGATGGATGGACATCAGCCTGCAGAAATGCTCCTCCCTTCCTTTCACAGGACTGTTGTGGTGTTGCATGTGTGTGACAAGGCAACACTCAAGAACAGTTCCCACCAACCAACATTACATCATTCCTCCACTGCCCACAAGAGGGCGATCTAGAATTGCAGAGTTGGAAGGGACCACGAGGGTCATCTAGCCCAACCCCCTGGAATCAAGGTATTTTGCCCAAAGTGGGGCTCAAACCCCTGACCCATAGATTCAGAGTCTCATGCTCTACCGACTGAGCTCTAAAAGGGAGTTTCCGTTCAAGCAGAGCCCAGAATAATTAGTGTTGCCATATTTCAAAAAGTAAAAACCAGGACAAGCCCAAAATTGTAGTGCTTTTTTTTTTTTTTAGACAAGGCCCCAAATAAACGCCAAAAAAGCCCATGATTTTTCGACTGACTTGTCTTAAATTCAGGACAAAGTGCCATCTTTTGGAAATTCCGCCTTTGAAATCTTTTGCAAGTCTTTCTTTTGAATGGGGTGGGGGGTTTTCAATCTGGCCAGTCCCCACGCAAAAGAATAAATGGAAACGTATCAAAAAGGGCAGCATTTGGAAACCACCCTGGTTGCAAACCACTCTGGGTCCTTTGGCCTCCTGCTAGCAGAACTGCCTGAACTGGGAGCAGAGTAGGACTTACTCCCGAGTAAGCAGGCATCGGATGGAAGATTGTGTATCAATGAGGCTTTTGGCTATGAATTTATACCTACCGCTAAAAGGAGAAAAGAGAGGAGGTTCTTTATGCAGGCCCCAAACTAGACCCCAAGCAGCTATTTAAGGACAGGGAGGGAAGAATTATGAGTTGGGAAGCCAGGAAGGAAGAACAGTCCTGGAGGAAGAATTATACCCAGCAAATGGGAAGAAATCAGACTTTGACATACTGTATGGGAGGCAGGCGGTGGTGAGGGGCTTTTTATACAGAAGCAGAGAGAAGCTCCAAAAGCCAGATATATGAGCAGAAATCAGGGCGAATGAGAAGAAATCCCCTCAGGAAGCAGGGATCCCGGGGAATCTGCCTCCTCGGCGCCTGAAACTGAGGCGAGGCTCAGATCCCGAAGGGCGGGAAGTTGGGAAAAGGCGGGAAAAGTCGTTGAGGGGAAGCAGCAGCGGGGGGAGGGGCTCCTCCTCTCTCGCCCCTCAGAGACACAACGGGGACCCTCTGGTGGGGGGCAGAAAGGGGTCTCTCTCTCTCCCCCCCCTCACAACCCCATTGCAGCGGGGGGAGGGGCTCCTCCTCTCTCGCCCCTCAGAGACACGACGGGGACCCTCTGGTGGGGGGCAGAAAGGGGTCTCTCTCTCCCCCCCTCACAACCCCCTTGCAGCGGGGGGAGGGGCTCCTCCTCTCTCGCCCCTCAGAGACACGACGGGGACCCTCTTGGGAGGGGGGCAGAAAGGGGTCTCTCTCTCCCCCCCCTCACAACCCCATTGCAGCGGGGGGAGGGGCTCCTCCTCTCTCGCCCCTCAGAGACACGACGGGGACCCTCTGGTGGGGGGCAGAAAGGGGTCTCTCTCTCCCCCCCCTCACAACCCCCTTGCAGCGGGGGGAGGGGCTCCTCCTCTCTCGCCCCTTAGAGACACGAGGGGGACCCTCTTGGGAGGGGGGCAGAAAGGGGTCTCTCTCTCCCCCCCCTCACAACCCCCTTGCAGCGGGGGGAGGGGCTCCTCCTCTCTCGCCCCTCAGAGACACGACGGGGACCCTCTGGTGGGGGGCAGAAAGGGGTCTCTCTCTCCCCCCCCTCACAACCCCCTTGCAGCGGGGGGAGGGGCTCCTCCTCTCTCGCCCCTTAGAGACACGAGGGGGACCCTCTTGGGAGGGGGGCAGAAAGGGGTCTCTCTCTCCCCCCCCTCACAACCCCCTTGCAGCGGGGGGAGGGGCTCCTCCTCTCTCGCCCCTCAGAGACACGACGGGGACCCTCTTGGGAGGGGGGCAGAAAGGGGTCTCTCTCTCCCCCCCCTCAAAACCCCATTGCAGCGGGGGGAGGGGCTCCTCCTCTCTCGCCCCTCAGAGACACGACGGGGACCCTCTTGGGAGGGGGGCAGAAAGGGGTCTCTCTCTCCCCCCCTCACAACCCCCTTGCAGCGGGGGGAGGGGCTCCTCCTCTCTCGCCCCTCAGAGACACGACGGGGACCCTCTTGGGAGGGGGGCAGAAAGGGGTCTCTCTCTCTCCCCCCCCTCACAACCCCATTGCAGCGGGGGGAGGGGCTCCTCCTCTCTCGCCCCTCAGAGACACGACGGGGACCCTCTTGGGAGGGGGGCAGAAAGGGGTCTCTCTCTCCCCCCCCTCACAACCCCATTGCAGCGGGGGGAGGGGCTCCTCCTCTCTCGCCCCTCAGAGACACGACGGGGACCCTCTTGGGAGGGGGGCAGAAAGGGGTCTCTCTCTCTCCCCCCCTCACAACCCCATTGCAGCGGGGGGAGGGGCTCCTCCTCTCTCGCCCCTCAGAGACACGACGGGGACCCTCTTGGGAGGGGGGCAGAAAGGGGTCTCTCTCTCCCCCCCTCACAACCCCCTTGCAGCGGGGGGAGGGGCTCCTCCTCTCTCGCCCCTCAGAGACACGACGGGGACCCTCTTGGGAGGGGGGCAGAAAGGGGTCTCTCTCTCCCCCCCCTCACAACCCCCTTGCAGCGGGGGGAGGGGCTCCTCCTCTCTCGCCCCTCAGAGACACGACGGGGACCCTCTTGGGGGGAGAGCAGAAAGGGGTCTCTCTCTCCCCCCCCTCACAACCCCCTTGCAGCGGGGGGAGGGGCTCCTCCTCTCTCGCCCCTCAGAGACACGACGGGGACCCTCTTGGGAGGGGGGCAGAAAGGGGTCTCTCTCTCTCTCCCCCCCTCACAACCCCATTGCAGCGGGGGGAGGGGCTCCTCCTCTCTCGCCCCTCAGAGACACGACGGGGACCCTCTTGGGAGGGGGGCAGAAAGGGGTCTCTCTCTCTCTCCCCCCCCTCACAACCCCCTTGCAGCGGGGGGAGGGGCTCCTCCTCTCTCGCCCCTCAGAGACACGACGGGGACCCTCTTGGGAGGGGGGCAGAAAGGGGTCTCTCTCCCCCCCCTCACAACCCCCTTGCAGCGGGGGGAGGGGCTCCTCCTCTCTCGCCCCTCAGAGACACGACGGGGACCCTCTTGGGAGGGGGGCAGAAAGGGGTCTCTCTCTCTCTCCCCCCCTCACAACCCCATTGCAGCGGGGGGAGGGGCTCCTCCTCTCTCGCCCCTCAGAGACACGACGGGGACCCTCTTGGGAGGGGGGCAGAAAGGGGTCTCTCTCTCCCCCCTCACAACCCCCTTGCAGCGGGGGGAGGGGCTCCTCCTCTCTCGCCCCTCAGAGACACGACGGGGACCTTCTTGGGAGGGGGGCAGAAAGGGGTCTCTCTCTCTCCCCCCCCTCACAACCCCATTGCAGCGGGGGGAGGGGCTCCTCCTCTCTCGCCCCTCAGAGACACGACGGGGACCCTCTTGGGAGGGGGGCAGAAAGGGGTCTCTCTCTCTCCCCCCCCCTCACAACCCCCTTGCAGCGGGGGGAGGGGCTCCTCCTCTCTCGCCCCTCAGAGACACGACGGGGACCCTCTTGGGAGGGGGGCAGAAAGGGGTCTCTCTCTCCCCCCCTCACAACCCCATTGCAGCGGGGGGAGGGGCTCCTCCTCTCTCACCCCTCAGAGACACGACGGGGACCCTCTTGGGAGGGGAGCAGAAAGGGGTCTCTCTCTCCCCCCC
This sequence comes from Podarcis bocagei, assembly GCF_964188305.1. Taxonomy (NCBI): domain Eukaryota; kingdom Metazoa; phylum Chordata; class Lepidosauria; order Squamata; family Lacertidae; genus Podarcis; species Podarcis bocagei. The sequence goes on from NC_138126.1 coordinate 907,761, forward strand.
CTCACAACCCCATTGCAGCGGGGGGAGGGGCTCCTCCTCTCTCGCCCCTCAGAGACACGACGGGGACCCTCTTGGGAGGGGGGCAGAAAGGGGTCTCTCTCTCTCCCCCCCTCACAACCCCATTGCAGCGGGGGGAGGGGCTCCTCCTCTCTCGCCCCTCAGAGACACGACGGGGACCCTCTTGGGAGGGGGGCAGAAAGGGGTCTCTCTCTCCCCCACTCACAACCCCCTTGCAGCGGGGGGAGGGGCTCCTCCTCTCTCGCCCCTCAGAGACACGACGGGGACCCTCTTGGGAGGGGGGCAGAAAGGGGTCTCTCTCTCCCCCCCCTCACAACCCCCTTGCAGCGGGGGGAGGGGCTCCTCCTCTCTCGCCCCTCAGAGACACGACGGGGACCCTCTTGGGGGGAGAGCAGAAAGGGGTCTCTCTCTCCCCCCCCTCACAACCCCCTTGCAGCGGGGGGAGGGGCTCCTCCTCTCTCGCCCCTCAGAGACACGACGGGGACCCTCTTGGGAGGGGGCAGAAAGGGGTCTCTCTCTCTCTCCCCCCCTCACAACCCCATTGCAGCGGGGGGAGGGGCTGCTCCTCTCTCGCCCCTCAGAGACACGACGGGGACCCTCTTGGGAGGGGGGCAGAAAGGGGTCTCTCTCTCTCTCCCCCCCCCTCACAACCCCCTTGCAGCGGGGGGAGGGGCTCCTCCTCTCTCGCCCCTCAGAGACACGACGGGGACCCTCTTGGGAGGGGGGCAGAAAGGGGTCTCTCTCCCCCCCCCTCACAACCCCCTTGCAGCGGGGGGAGGGGCTCCTCCTCTCTCGCCCCTCAGAGACACGACGGGGACCCTCTTGGGAGGGGGGCAGAAAGGGGTCTCTCTCTCTCTCCCCCCCTCACAACCCCATTGCAGCGGGGGGAGGGGCTCCTCCTCTCTCGCCCCTCAGAGACACGACGGGGACCCTCTTGGGAGGGGGGCAGAAAGGGGTCTCTCTCTCCCCCCTCACAACCCCCTTGCAGCGGGGGGAGGGGCTCCTCCTCTCTCGCCCCTCAGAGACACGACGGGGACCTTCTTGGGAGGGGGGCAGAAAGGGGTCTCTCTCTCTCCCCCCCCTCACAACCCCATTGCAGCGGGGGGAGGGGCTCCTCCTCTCTCGCCCCTCAGAGACACGACGGGGACCCTCTTGGGAGGGGGGCAGAAAGGGGTCTCTCTCTCTCCCCCCCCCTCACAACCCCCTTGCAGCGGGGGGAGGGGCTCCTCCTCTCTCGCCCCTCAGAGACACGACGGGGACCCTCTTGGGAGGGGGGCAGAAAGGGGTCTCTCTCTCCCCCCCTCACAACCCCATTGCAGCGGGGGGAGGGGCTCCTCCTCTCTCACCCCTCAGAGACACGACGGGGACCCTCTTGGGAGGGGAGCAGAAAGGGGTCTCTCTCCCTCCCCCCTCACAACCCCATTGCAGCGGGGGGAGGGGCTCCTCCTCTCTCACCCCTCAGAGACACGACGGGGACCCTCTTGGGAGGGGAGCAGAAAGGGGTCTCTCTCTCCCCCCCTCACAACCCCATTGCAGCGGGGGGAGGGGCTCCTCCTCTCTCGCCCCTCAGAGACACGACGGGGACCCTCTTGGGAGGGGGGCAGAAAGGGGTCTCTCTCTCCCCCCCTCACAACCCCATTGCAGCGGGGGGAGGGGCTCCTTCTCTCTCGCCCCTCAGAGACACGACGGGGACCCTCTTGGGAGGGGGGCAGAAAGGGGTCTCTCTCTCCCCCCCCTCACAACCCCCTTGCAGCGGGGGGAGGGGCTCCTCGTCTCTCGCCCCTCAGAGACACGACGGGGACCCTCTTGGGAGGGGGGCAGAAAAGGGTCTCTCTCTCTCTCCCCCCCTCACAACCCCCTTGCAGCGGGGGGAGGGGCTCCTCCTCTCTCGCCCCTCAGAGACACGACGGGGACCCTCTTGGGAGGGGGGCAGAAAGGGGTCTCTCTCTCCCCCCCTCACAACCCCATTGCAGCGGGGGGAGGGGCTCCTCCTCTCTCACCCCTCAGAGACACGACGGGGACCCTCTTGGGAGGGGAGCAGAAAGGGGTCTCTCTCCCTCCCCCCTCACAACCCCATTGCAGCGGGGGGAGGGGCTCCTCCTCTCTCGCCCCTCAGAGACACGACGGGGACCCTCTTGGGAGGGGGGCAGAAAGGGGTCTCTCTCTCCCCCCCCTCACAACCCCATTGCAGCGGGGGGAGGGGCTCCTCCTCTCTCGCCCCTCAGAGACACGACGGGGACCCTCTTGGGAGGGGGGCAGAAAGGGGTCTCTCTCTCCCCCCCCCTCACAACCCCATTGCAGCGGGGGGAGGGGCTCCTCCTCTCTCGCCCCTCAGAGACATGACGGGGACCCTCTTGGGAGGGGGGCAGAAAGGGGTCTCTCTCTCCCCCCCCCTTCACAACCCCATTGCAGCGGGGGGAGGGGCTCCTCCTCTCTCGCCCCTCAGAGACACGACGGGGACCCTCTTGGGAGGGGGCAGAAAGGGGTCTCTCTCTCCCCCCCCCCTCACAACCCCATTGCACTCCTCTCATGGCGGAAGGGGACCCCACCCTCTCCCTGCCTGGCGAGGGGGCAGCCGGGCCAAGGGGGGAGAGCCTGGGGGGAGGAGGGGGGAGAGGAGAGGAAGCGCCCCTTCTCTCTCTCTCAGGCAGCCCCATGTTTCTCCCCCCCCCCCGAGGCTGGGTCCATCTCTGGGCTTCACAGAGGACCCCCCTGGGCTGGGGGGGGGGAGGGACCCCCCCTCTGGGCTTCCCTGGCTCAGCCCCTCCCCCACTCTCCTGACCCACAGGGGGAGGGGCAGCCCTTCCCTCCTCCTCACTCAGCCCCTCCCCCGCTCTCCTGACCCACAGGGGGAGGGGCAGCCCTTCCCTCCTCCTCACTCAGCCCCTCCCCCGCTCTCCTGACCCACAGGGGGAGGGGCAGCCCTTCCCTCCTCCTCACTCAGCCCCTCCCCCACTCTCCTGACCCACAGGGGGAGGGGCAGCCCTTCCCTCCTTCTCTCCCCGCAAACCCAGGTCCCCCCCAGATATGATGCCCCCCCGCAGCCATCTCGCCCCCTGCTGTGGGAAGGAGGGAGGGAGGGGGGCCAGGCCCCCATGGAGCCCCCGAGGCAGCGCCGTCCCGTCCTCTTCCCATCCCGACACAGGGGGGGGCTGCTCTATGGTCGTAGCTCTAGGGGCAAGCGCATCCCAAAAGGAACCGGAAGTGACGCTACTGAATGCGCCGGAAGTTGCCAGACAGGGAAAGGAGGAGGGGCGTCACTGAAGAGCCCCCCCCCGCCGCCCTTTCTCTTGCAGAGAAGGAGAGCGGACTAATCCGGAGCCAGGGAGGCGGAGGACCAAGAGGTAAAGGGGGGGGGGAGAGAAGGGGGGGAATAGAGGGGGGAGGAGGAGGAAGAGACCCCCCCGCAAGGAGAGCGCCCTCCCTGGGGCCCGTCGACAGGGGCCCCGATCCAGGCCCCGACCCAGGGGGGGGGAAGGGGGGACCCAAGACCTGCAAGGTCTCCTGGGCAGCAGCAGCAGCAGCCCCGCCAGACTCCCCTTTCTCCTTCCTGGGGGGCCGAGAGAGGCTCAGCTGCCCTGGCGGGAAGGGGAAGGAGGACCCCGAGCAGGGCTGGGGGTGGGGCTGAGGCCCCCCATTCTCCCTGGGGGCGCCTGGCTGGGGAAAGGGAGAGAGGGAGTCCAGGGAAGGGTTAATGGAAAAGGGGGAGGAGCCTCGACAGAGACCCCGCCCCTTCCAGCACATCTTATTCCCCAGTCTCCCTGGGGTCGTGGGGCGCCTGGCTGGGTCCCAAGAGACCAGCTGAGCTTGTTCTGGGGATGAGCTTTCGTTTGCATGCACATTTCTTCAGATTGGACAATTTTCTACCTGAAATTTGGGAAACAATTTCTCTTTCCTCGCCATAATATCTCTTTCAAACTGTGAACTTTCAGTCCAAAGACCTCTCCCTTTATCTTGTCCAAACAAGATGATTGGATGGTATTGAAACCAATCCGCCACCACACCTCCCACCTCATCCTGTTTATTCAGTTTTATTTCTTCTTCCGAAAAGTCCAAAAGATCTCTGTAAGTCGCCCATTGCTTCTTCCATATTGCATTTTTTAAAAAGCTGTTGCTTTTGTGGGTGGAAGCCAAAGAGGTGTTTTTCTTTCCATCTGATTATTATATTTATCCCATACTGTAAAAAGGATTTTTTGAATAACCTGATTCATAGAGCTCTTGTGTGTTTTAGTTTTATCCTGCCATAAATAAGCGTGCCAACCAAACATAGTCTTACGACCTTTGTTGTAAGGAAAAACCTGCTCCTTTCCCCTTATGGGGTATTCAAGAGCCCATATAGTCCTTAAGTGGGTTCCTTATAGGTAGGAGAAGATAACAGAGGCCAAGCAGAGAATATGTAGAAGCAATGCGGCTAGTAAGCCTGGTCTTTATTACCCTGTTGCAACAGTGTCCCCCCCCTCACCACAACCAGGAGGGAGGTGTGCAAGGCCTTATATAGTCTTTTGAAATTGCCCACCCAAGACCACCACCCCCCAATATCATACAGAAGGAGTCTCTCTACAGCAGGAATAGATCACAGGAGATGGTCTACAGCAGAAAACCTGTCCTCAAGGATACCTGTTAATGGTCACTAACTGCATTACCTGGGCAGCCTGGTCATTCTTTTGTGATGGTAAATTTCCTGAATCCAGGTCACAGGCCCACCCTGTTCATCCCTCCTTAACACAGTATTCGTAAGCACAAAGATAATGGGAAGGCTTCCATTTGCCTCCTTTACTGCAGAGGAATATTTGAGTACGTTTCTGAGCACAATTGAAAGTGTTGGTGCTGACCTTTCAAGCCCTAAACGGCCTCAGTCCTGTATACCTGAAGGAGCGTCTCCACCCTCATTGTTCTGCCTGGACGCTGAAGTCCAGCGCCAAGGGCCTTCTGGTGGTTCCCTCATTGCAAGAAGTGAGGTTACAGGGAACCAGACAGAGGGCCTTCTGGGTAGTGGCACTTGCCCTGTGGAATGCCCTCCCATCAGATGTCAAGAAATTAAGCAGCTATCTTATTTTTAAAAGACATCTGAAGGCAGCCCTGTTTAGGGAGTTTTTAATATTTCATGCTTTACTGTTTTTAACACTCGATTGGGAGCCGCCCAGAGTGGTTGGGGAAACTCAGCCAGATGGGCAGGGTATAAATAATACTTATTATTATTATTATTATTATTATTATTATTATTATTATTAGTCTGTGGTGCTCAATGTTTAGGTATAGTAAATATTAGGACTTAATTAGAACTTGTGTGTTATAGCGGGGATATGTTATAAAATAGTCTCAGTGTATTTTAGAATGGGAGTTATGTGAAGGGTTTTTTGTGTTTGATCCGTGTTTCTGTGTAAATACTGTGTGTCAGACTGAGAATGTCATCAGGAAGGTCTAGGAAAGGGTCACCTGCTTCTGAGCATCAGAAATGAGCATGGAAAGAGTTAATATCATAAACCTACCGGGATTGTAACAAGCAGCTGTAGTTCTTGCTGCCAAGGAGTGTGGTGGAGTCTCCTTCTTTGGAGGTCTTTAAGCAGATGCTTGACAACCATATGTCAGGAGTGCTCTGATGGTGTTTCCTGCTTGGCAGGGGGTTGGACTCGATGGACCTTGTGGTCTCTTCGAACTCTATGATTCTATGATTCTAAGATAGTCTCAGTGTATTTTAGAAAGGGAGTTATGTAAAGGGTTTTTTCTGTTTGATCCGTGTTTCTGTGTAAATACTGTGTGTCAGACTGAGAATGTCATCAGGAAGGTCTAGGAAAGGGTCACCTGCTTCTGAGCATCAGAAATGAGCATGGAAAGAGTTAATATCATAAACCTACCGGAATCTGCCCCCTCCCTTTGTAACTGTTGAATGGTTTCTTTAAATGTAAAGGTTCACTAGCTCTCCCATTACCCTGGGGGATGGGTTGGTGGTTGGGTCATGTTTGTTTGTTAATCTGCCCCCTCCCTTTGTAACAAGCAGCTGTAGTTCTTTTGGGATTTAATATCAGCTCATGAAAAGTTGGGCACATGACCCGGAAAGCTGCCTGGCTCCCTCTGTCTGAAGGCGGAGATATGCAGCACACGCCATAGTCGAATTCGGCTGGACTTGCCATGGGAACGCAGAAGGGGCAAGCAAGGAAGGGGGAGACGGCCAAAGAAACCTGCTCTCCCACAAGTGCCCCCCCTGCCAATTCCGTAACCTTAGCAAAGCCCAAGTTCAAACACCAGCCCCTATTAAAAGAGGCCCCCGTAATGACGACACTGGACTGCCCTTTACGGTTGCCGTAAGTTACTCTTCCAAGTCCCAAAAGCGCGCAGCAACTCTGGTCTGTTTTGCAGGGCTGTTGTTGGCCGGCTAACTGGCGGCCAGCGCAGTCGCAACTGTTCTACTCACACATGTATAGGTACATTTGGGTGATGTCGCGACACGAATATCATTTCTCGATATTGAAATATTGTTGGGGTGTCAATGTCCCCCTTGTGACAATGTGCCCCACCTCCCCCATTCCGCATTTTCAGGGGAGGGGGAAGAAGGGGAAAGTGTCCCCCCCCAGATAAGACTCCCATCCTCCCTGGCCATGGGCCATCCCTACTTGGGCAGGTGGTCCTTTGAGTCCAACCACATCTGGAGGGCCAGAGAGGCCTCAACTCAGCATAGAAGGTTCCTCTAGGGCTCAGTGTTACGTGGGAGTTGGTGGAACAGGATCTTAAGGGTTCTTGAGACATTTCTGAGGGATAGTGATTGGTATCCAGACCCTAACACTATAAATCCAAGGTGTCCACACTGAGCAGTTTATCAACCCTGCTGGCCGCTGAGGAAGACCTTCTGAAGGAAATTGTTTCCCCCAAATTGCTTCCTTCCTTCCTCCGCTGCTGCTGCTGCCCACACTAAAGGAATGTTTGGATGAAATCCCAGGGATGTCTGGCTCCTATTACAAAGAGATCCAGTTGATATTCTAGAAAAAAGTGTGGCTAAGATTCTGAGTCACAATCATGGCTGAGAAATACAGCCAGGGAATATGAAACTGATTTGAAGATTGTTTTCTTCTTTACACTTTATTATTATTATTATTATTATTATTATTATTATTATTATTATTATTATTATTATTATTATTATTATTATTGTTATATTACCTTCAGGAGGACACACCACAGGTTTCATCTTCTTTCTTTTCTTTCCAACAATCAGTGTTATTCACCTTTAATACTATTTCAGTGTCACACATATTTTTATGTTGTGATCTTCATATGAAGAGAGGTATACAAATTTAATAAATAATTCCCAGTTGGAACAGAGCTAGAATATCCAGAAGCCCTTGGCCACCCACGGCAAAGGAGGAAGAACAGTGAGAGAGGCCTGGACAGGGAATCTCCACTAAGATAAGCCAGTGTCAGGAGGCAGGTGTGAGACCCGGCGGCATATAATTATTATAAATCATAATGGGGGTGGGTGTCTCAATCTGGCCTTCCCAGCAGTCAGGCTCCAGCTGCTTTCCTTCTGCATCTCCAGCTCTCTCCATTCAAGAATGCAAGGCTGAGAGATGGAGGTCCAGCCCAAAGAACATTCTCCAACTGAGCACTCCTTCAACCGACCATAAGCACCAAGCCTTGCCACTAGACTTATATATGGGTCTCCCAAAATGGTCAGTATGGACCTCCTGAGGCCAAAGGGACTGTGCAGCTGATGAATAAAGATCTAGAGGTCGAAGGGGACAAAATGTGGCCCAAGGGGTGGAGGATTATAGTGCAGCAGATGAAGAACTTCATGATGAATTTAGGACCCTGATGAATATTGGCCAGGTTCATGGAACATAGAGCAGCTCCCGTTCCTGTGAGAAACCACTTTTTATAAAACGTAAACCCCACAGTTCAACCGTATTCTAGGATAATGCTGCTTCATTAATGCTTAATTAAGGGTTAGGAAAGGCTGATGATGCATGACCATTATTTAACATTATTTCATCTGTCTTTCCTAAAAACTTGGAACATATGGAGGACAGGAAAGAATGTACGAGACGTTAAAATAAGAGCAGGTGCTAATTGATGTGTGTAATATTCCTTTGTTCTCTTCCTAGAAAACAAATAGGATTTTCTCCCCACCCCATTGAAAGAAGACAATGGAGAAGGCAGTCAGAATTCTGGTGGGCCATGTCCAATGGGACTAACGAAGAAACCATTTAAATACATGGAGTGTGAAAAGAGAGAACATAAACAATTTGAAATTATGGAGTGTGGAAGGAGCTTCACTGACAGTGGAAAACTTAAAAAACATCAATGGACTCACACGGGGGAGAAACCATTTGAATGCATGGAGTGTGGAAAGAGCTTCACTGAGCGTGGAAAACTTAGAATTCATCTACGGACTCACACTGGGGAGAAACCTTTTAAATGCATGGAGTGTGGAAAGAGCTTCAGTCGGAGTGGAGACCTTAGAATTCATCAACGGACTCACACGGGGGAAAAACCATTTAAATGCATGGAGTGTGGAAAGAGCTTCAGTCAGAGTGGAAACCTTAGAATTCATCAATGGACTCACACAGGGGAGAAACCATTTAAATGCATGGAGTGTGGAAAGAGCTTCAGTCAGAGTGGAGACCTTAGAATTCATCAACGGACTCACACAGGGGAGAAACCATTTAAATGCATGGAGTGTGGAAAGAGCTTCAGTCAGAGTGGAGACCTTAGAATTCATCAACGGAGTCACACGGGGGAGAAATCATTTAAATGCATGGAGTGTGGAAAGAGCTTCAGTCAGAGTGGAAACCTTAGAATTCATCAACGGACTCACACAGGGGAGAAACCATTTAATTGCATGGAGTGTGGAAAGAGCTTCAGTCAGAGTGGAGACCTTAGAATTCATCAACGGAGTCACACGGGGGAGAAACCTTTTAAATGTATGGAGTGTGGAAAGAGCTTCAGTGGGAGTGGAAACCTTAGAATTCATCAACGGAGTCACACTGGGGAGAAAGCTTTTAAATGTATAGAGTGTGGAAAGAGCTTCAGTAGGAGTGGACACCTTAGAATTCATCAACGGACTCACACAGGGGAGAAACCATTTAAATGCATGGAGTGTGGAAAGAGCTTCAGTCAGAGTGGAGACCTTAGAAAACATCAACGAACTCACACAGGGGAGACACCATTTAAATGCATGGAGTGTGGAAAGAGCTTCAGTCAGAGTGGAAACCTTAGAATTCATCAACGGACTCACACGGGGGAGAAACCATTTAATTGCATGGAGTGTGGAAAGAGCTTCAGTCAGAGTGGAGACCTTAGAATTCATCAACGGAGTCACACGGGGGAGAAACCTTTTAAATGTATGGAGTGTGGAAAGACCTTCAGTGGGAGTGGAAACCTTAGAATTCATCAACAGACTCACACAGGGGAGAAACCATTTAAATGCATGGAGTGTGGAAAGAGCTTCAGTCAGAGTGGAGACCTTAGAAAACATCAACGAACTCACACAGGGGAGACACCATTTAAATGCATGGAGTGTGGAAAGTCCTTCAGTCAGAGTGGACACCTTAGAATTCATCAACGGTGTCACACTGGGGAGAAACCATTTAAATGTATGGAGTGTGGAAAGAGCTTCAGTGCAAGTGGAGTTCTTACAAAACATCAACAAACTCATACAGGGGAGAAACCATATAAGTCCCAGGGAAGTGGACAGAGGTTCAGTTGTAGTGGAAGTCTTACAAACCAGGGGTAAGAGCTGTAAGAGTGGAAACACCTCCAGGCCATGAATTAAAGAAGAGAAAGGGTTTAACTAGAAGGAGTGTGGATCCTGCTTTGGTTATTATGCAACGCTTTTTAGAGAGTAGAACCTTTTTCTCTCCGAGTCGACACTTTCTTTCACATCAATAACAGGAAATCAGTCTTAATTCCATGCAGCGTATGTTAGCTTCTGTTGTTTGTAACGTGGTCTAGACATTTATTTAAAGTAATGAAGGTCACATTTCACATTAGTAAGCCTAATCTAATATTTAATGCGAATCTGTAGTGTTGCTGCTGAATGAGGGTGGACTGAGAGTGAGCTGGTGTTGGTGTTTGGTGGAGGGAGTTGGAAATGTTTGTATCTGGGAATGGAGAGTTTCTCAAAGTGGAGCTGAGACTGGTGGTCTTGCATGAGGAGGGAAGGGGGCACAGGGAAGAAGGGGCCGTACCAGAGCATCTCAAAGCAATGTGCTGGGGGGCGGGAGCCATGGTGACACAAGTGTGTGTAGAATGCTATCCCCAAAATGAAACCGTAAGGATGAGTATAATGGGGAAGGAGGTTCAGGCAGGTCCCCAACCCAGAGTGCTAAGGGTCAGCTTCCTCCAAATCCACCAGCTGCCCCAAGGCAGGAGCCACCTCTGGGCCTGAGGGTGGAAAGCCTCCGTCCACCTTTGCGACTGGACATGATCCGAGGGCAGTGATGGCAAACCTTTTCCAGACTGAGTACCCAAACTGCAACACAAAACCCACTTATTCCTCACAAAGTTCCAACTACTGCAGTGCACTCTGTGTGGGGCTACCTTTGAAGGTGACCCGGAAACTACAACTAATCCAGAATGCGGCAGCTGGACTGGTGACTGGGAGCAGCCGCCGAGACCACAGAACACTGGTCTAGAAAGGCCTATATTGGCTCCCAGTACGTTTCCAAGCACAATTCAAAGCGTTGGTGCTGACCTTTAAAGCCCTAAACGGCCTCGGTCCAGTATACCTGAAGGAGCATCTCCACCCCCATCATTCTGCCCAGACGCTGAGGTCCAGTGCCGAGGGCCTTCTGGCGGTTGTCTCCCTGCGAGAAGCCAAGTTATAGGGAACCAGGCAGAGGGCCTTCTTGGTGTTGGCACCTGCCCTGTGGAACGCCCTCCCACCAGATGTCAAAGACAACAACTACCACCAGACTTTTAGAAGACATCTGAAGGCAGCCCTGTTTAGGGAAGCTTTTATTGTTTGATGCATTATTGTAATTCAATATTTTGTTGGAAGCCGCCCAGAGTGGCCCAGCCAGATGGGCGGGGTATAAATAATAAATTATTATTATTATTACTATAACGTGGCTATTCTACCTGTATATTTAATTTTTTTCTGTTTCACATTTCTTCTTTATGACTACTGTTGTAATAAATAATCCTTCATAAAAGTTATTTCCTTACGTTCTTCATTAAATTGTCTTTCCATTGATCTGTAATGTTACGGTATAACTCAGTGCTTTTTTTCCTTAAAAAAAATGCTTACGGGGTACTTGTTCCGTTCGCAAAGTAAAGGAAGGATGGAACTCTGATTAATAAGAATACACACAGAGGCTTGAACCAGCAAGACTCTGGGAAGGGTGCGTATAATCGTCTCTCTGTGCTTGTCCGATTCCCACAGCCCCCGGCCCAGGCCGTTTTATTCACACAAGAACTTTTTACAGAGTGTTCGTAAGAACTAATCAGATTTCTTCTGAGCATTTCCACAAACCCACTGGGGAGAAAGTTAAACTACTAAAACTAATTAAGCACAAATATTTCTGGGGTAAACAAAGAAGAGCATTTAGCAACCCCAGAGGTCATAAACAAGCAATACACATGATAAGGAGGATGACCAGGAGGACAGCGGATCATTATCCCCTTCATGTGAGATCTGTTTCCTGGCCCTAAGATTAACATCCTAAGATTATCATATAGAAACCTACTTCAAAGAAACTTGCCCACTATTTTTATGGCCCAGGATGCCTGCCTGGCGAAGCAAGAAGCAACTGGGCTGTGTGCGTGACAGGAGAAATGGGCAACAGGGAAAAGGGCATGAAAAGGGCACGAATGTAGAATCTTATGGGATTTAATCAGAAATTATCGTCAATATATCAAACCCAGTCAACACAATGTCTTCATTGTGGACACAATGGCTTGATGTATATTTTATAATTCCTCATGGTAATCCCATCTGATCCCTACAGTACTCTCATTTTGACTCAAGAAAATCACAACCGGGGGAGGGGATAAATACAGTTGTAATTGGGGAAAATAAATACAGTGGTACCTCAGTTTTCAAACAGCTTAGTTCTCAAACTACTTGCAACCTGAACTCTTCAAACCCAGAAACGAGTGTTCCAGTTTTGGAACTTTTTTTGGAAGCCGAACATGCTCTGTTCTGAGTATAACTTCTGTTTTGAGTGCCATACTTCTGTTTTCCTTGTGAGGGAAGGTGGGCTGCGTAGCAACCCACCCTCAAGCGCTGGGTTCCTTCACCCGCCACAACAGCAACCACCCCCTCCTCCAGCTCTGGTGGCCCAACACTGAGTGAGGGAAGGCTGGGCTGGGCGGCAAGTAGGAATGGGATGGGGCTGCTCCGCTAGGCAGCGTTGCTGCTTGCACGGGAAGAGGAGCTGGATGGGGGCTGCTGAGTTGGGGAGGGACAGTCTCCGTCACCCTTTCCGTTGAGGGCTTTGAGGCTGCACTCCCCTCAAGGGAGAATTTTAAAGAACCCCCCACCTCCGCCTCAGATCCCCTGCAACCCTGTGAAGGCAGCCAGGCTGAATAGTTGCTGGGGTTGGGGAAGGTGGAGGCAGCCCGGAAGCTGCACCTGAGAGCCCCTGCACCACCTGAAGGCAGCCAGCCGCTCCTCAGCGGAGCTTCCCACTCCCGCTCCTACTTGTGTGCAAGGAGGAGTGGAGGCAGGGATCTCTCAGCGCAAAGCCTCCACTTCTGAGAGATCTCCGCCCTGCTCCAGAACAGGGCTGCCTTCACGGGGTTGCAGGGGATCTGAGGTCTTCCAAAAGTTATGTAGTTCTTTCTCTCTTTGACATCTGATATTGGGGGGGGGTGTTCCACAGAGAGGGTGCCACTACCTAGAAGGCCCTCTGCCTGGTACCCTGTAAATGTGAGGGAACTGCCAGAAGACCCTCGCAAGTGGACCTCCGTGATGATGGGGGGATATTTTCTTTTCCTTGTTGGCTATTGGGACAACTGGGACAGGTAAAGCCAAACATCTTCAGGCCTATTTGCAGACAGGCCAAAATCGCTCATTTCACCCAAAAATATAGTCCGGCCCCCAACAAGGTCTGAGGGACAGTGGACTGGCCCCCTGCTGAAAAAGTCTGCTGACCCCTGATCTAGTAGATCCATTGTTGTAACCATATCAACAAAGTATTTGGTATTTTGCCTTCTTCTGAGACACTTTCCCTTAGTGTTTAGTCATAGTCCAGTGATCCTACTCCATTAAATTCACCCGTAATAATTATATTTCTGTCATAAACCTCAGACATACTTTCCTCCAGTAGTTGGAAGAAATCTCATGCGAAGAGGGGCTCTGAATCTGAAAGTCCCAGCCCCAAATCTTAATCCTGCCACCCTAAGATATTATAAGCAAGCCCCACATTCCTCTTTCCACCTGCAATAGGGAGGTTAGAACAACACTTAATACCCTGCAGGGATCACAAGAGCCACAGTTGCTTTGCATTCACAAACGCTGTGTGAAATATCACTAGTGAACGGAATAATTCAAACAAGGAAACCAACAACAGTATTAAAAGAGAGAAAAATGTTGGAGCTGGAACTTAACGAGTTAAGTTTTTCCCATGATGCTACACCATTCTGACGTCACTTTTAGAAGCTCGGGAGGAGCTTAGGCAAAGTTTGCCAGTCCCACTATGTGAACTTTGTGGGGAAAAGACACGGTCTTGGCATGGCTGCTAATAGCCCTGGAAATTCCTGAGAATATTGGAATAAAATGCTATAAATAGACAAACGGGACTCTGTGTGTTTGTCTGAAAGCTGAATCCAGCAGGTGACAGTTTTACACCGCTGTGCGAAGCTCTGCTGAACCGTGACGGAGAGGAGCCGGAGTGGAAGCGTGCCGGGCAGCAATAAACCGCTAATCGAGGTTCGTAAATCAATTAGCGGGGGTCACGGATAACAAAACAGCACAGGTTATGGGCCCATAAATTATCGCTTGTAAAACTGTCGCGGCAGAAGGAGCAGGCAGAAGCAAACAAGCAAGCGGCAAGCTGCAAGACGCAGAGAAGTGCCTGTGTTGCTGTGAACTGCCAAGAGCTGAGAGCAGCAGGGAATCGTTTCTCCACGCCAAGGGAGCTGGAAATCTTGTGAGTACAGCTTGGGGCGCCTTTGGAGAACGGGAGGCCGGAGTCTGAGGCAAGCAGGCAAGCAAGCTGAAGCCGCTGTGCTGAAAGACGCTGCAGAGAGCTTGGGGCTGTGCCTAACGTCAAAGGCAAGCTGACGACGATGCTGATGCCAGCTTGGAGTTCTGCCTGGAGTGGTGAGAGGCAGGAGAGCTGATCTGCTACACCGGGAGCGAAAGAGCGGCTGTTTGTTTACGTGAGTACGCTGAGCCCCGGGCAGTGTTTTTCCACTGGAGTTCGTCGTTGCTACGTGTGTATTGCAGCGGGACATCTGCGGCGAGATTGCCCCCACCAGAGCAGAGAGAAAAGGCAGGATGTTGCCAAGGTCAAACTGTTGAACTCTCATGGGAACCAGTCGGGTTACCATGGCAACCGGTCTGGAAAAACAACCAGGCGTGAGACTGAGGCTGGTGTACGTGCCAGGTGCCAGGAAGAGACAAGGACAGAGCAAAGTTTTGTTATTGGCTCTGCTGCTAATTGCAATTTGATTCCAGAGACATCTGCTGGGAAGCTGCGGAAATGCAGGGCTATGGCTAACGTGTTTTTCTCTCCTTCACAGGAGGAGCGAGAGGTCTACGTTGTGCCGGGACTGAAGTGTTGTCTTTTATCTGTATCAGCTCTAATGAAGCAGGGATACAATGCTCGTTTTGAAAATGACACCTGTTCCATTTTCAGAGGAGGGAGACAACGGGTCAACGTGCAGAGGGAGAACAATGTCTTTGTTCTGGAGTCACCTCTGGAGGGTTGTGGGAATGCTGGAAAAGCACAGGTGCAGTGTGCTAAGGTTCCCAGTCATGTGCAAAAGTTGCACAGGTGCACGAAAGGGTGTAAAATCACACAATGTGGTGGGAGGTCCCAAGGGTGCAGGGCATGCA
This sequence comes from Podarcis bocagei, assembly GCF_964188305.1. Classification (NCBI taxonomy): domain Eukaryota; kingdom Metazoa; phylum Chordata; class Lepidosauria; order Squamata; family Lacertidae; genus Podarcis; species Podarcis bocagei. Next base: position 922,777 of record NC_138126.1, read on the forward strand.
AAGGTGCAAAGGTGCTTGGTTTTCCCGGGTTTGGGAGGGTAACCAAAGAGCCCTTTGAGCTTGTTCACACAGATCTGTCAGGACCCAAGAGGTCTGAGAGTCTGGGTGGGGTCAGGTATGTGCTGTCGCTGACAGGTGACCACAGCCAGGTTGGCTGGTGTTTCTCTCTCAAATCACAGGGGGAGGTGACGCAACTGATCCAGGATTGGGTTGCGGGGGTGGAACGAAGTTTCTCCACCAGGATGCAAGGGTTCAAGAGCGACCGAGGGTCACAGTTTACTGGGTCTGCTCTGGAGAAATCTTTCAAGGAAAAGGGAATACGTCACCAGGTGACGGGTGCAAAGTCTCCTCAAAGGGAGGAGAGGAAGGAAGTGGCTGATCCCGGTGACGGGGACCAGGTCCAGAATCAGGGTTCAGATCCCGGTGATGGGGACCAGGTCCAGGGTCAGGGGTCAGGGCAGGTTTGGGCATCTCCAAGGGTTGTGAAAGGAATGTCCAGGTGTGAGGCTTCATCTCCGGTAAGCGTAATGGAGAAAGCTCACGGACGGGTTGTCAAGTCAGAGGGGGAAAGGTCTGACGGAGAAGACACAACTGCTGGCCCAAGTGGGTCAGGGGGGTTTCAGGTCACGGGTGCGTGGAAAAGTGTCGCACAGTGTGATTCTGGGAGTGTTGAAGGGGTTCAACAGGTGCCTGGGAAAGATGCTGGGAAGGAGCACAAGGCAAAGGGGAAGGTGTTGAACTCAAAAGGGTCTTGTCAGAAGGTGCAGCAAGGGGGGGTGTTGGAGCTGGAACTTAACGAGTTAAGTTTTTCCCATGATGCTACACCATTCTGACGTCACTTTTAGAAGCTCGGGAGGAGCTTAGGCAAAGTTTGCCAGTCCCACTATGTGAACTTTGTGGGGAAAAGACACGGTCTTGGCATGGCTGCTAATAGCCCTGGAAATTCCTGAGAATATTGGAATAAAATGCTATAAATAGACAAACGGGACTCTGTGTGTTTGTCTGAAAGCTGAATCAAGTTGGTGACAGTTTTACACCGCTGTGCGAAGCTCTGCTGAACCGTGACGGAGAGGAGCCGGAGTGGAAGCGTGCCGGGCAGCAATAAACAGCTAATCGAGGTTCGTAAATCAATTAGCGGGGGTCACGGATAACAAAACAGCACAAAAAACTGGATTTGAAATGACCCAACCACAAGATGAGAAGTCTCCCTCCTAAATGAGGGAAGGGGGAGGCATGGGGGGGGGCTTTTGAAGTCTCCCTGCTGGCGAGGGAATTCCAGAGCAAGGGAATCCCTCACTGCCTCATCTCCAGCAGGAAGGGGGGGTTTCCAGACTGGGACCCTTCCCTCTTAGGGGGGGGAGGTGCTGGGGCCTGGGCAGCTGGATGGATGGACATCAGCCTGCAGAAATGCTCCCCCCTTCCTTTCACAGGACTGTCGTGGTCTTGCATGGGAGTGACAAGGCCACACTCAAGGACACCTCTCAATCCAGGGGGGGGGCTGGTGTTTGAAGCTGGGCTGGGCTGTCAGGGGGCGAAGCCCTTGCTCTGCCTGCAGAAGGACCCCGGCTGAGGGCTTGGCCTGCAGAAGGAGGCCCAGAAGGAGACCCTCCCCCCCCGGCCTCCACTGGCCCAGTTGGGGGGGCGGGGGGGCCGGGTCCCCATGGAGCCCCCAGAGCAGGAGCCCCCAGGCAGCGCCGCCCCCTCGCCTTCCCCTCCGGACACAGGGAGGGGGGGCTGCTCTTGCAGACGTGGCTCTAGGGACACGCGCGTCGGGAAAGGCGCCGGAAGTGGCGCTGCCAAACGCGCCGGAAGTGGCCAGAGAGGGAAAGGAGGAGGAGGGGCGTCGCTGAAGAGCCCCCCCTCCCCCCGCCGCCCCCCCCCCCGCCGCCCTTTCTCTTGCAGACAAGGAGAGCGGACTAATCCGGAGCCAGGGAGGCGGAGGACCAAGAGGTAAAGGGGGGGGAGAGAAGGGGGGGACAAGGGGGGAGGAGGAGGAAGAGACCCCCCCGCAAGGAGAGCGCCCTCCCTGGGGCCCGTCGACAGGGGCCCCGATCCAGGCCCCGACCCAGGGGGGGGGGAAGGGGGGACCCCAGACCTGCAAGGTCTCCTGGGCAGCAGCAGCAGCAGCCCCGCCAGACTCCCCTTCCTCCTTCCTGGGGGGCCGAGAGAGGGAAGGGGAAGGAGGAGCCCAGGCAGGGCTGGGGGTGGGGCTGAGGCCCCCCATTCTCCCTGGGGTCGCCTGGCTGGGGAAAGGGAGAGAGGGAGCCCAGGGAAGGGTTAATGGAAAAGGGGGAGGAGCCTCGACAGAGACCCCGCCCCTTCCAGCACCTCTTATTCCCCATTCTCCCTGGGGTCGTGGGGCGCCTGGCTGGGTCCCCAAGAGACCAGCTGAGCTTGTTCTGGGGATGAGCTTTCGTTTGCATGCACACTTCTTCAGATTGGACAGTTTTCTACCTGAAATTTGGGAAACACTTTCTCTTTCCTCGCAATAATATCTCTTTCAAACTGTGAACTTTCAGTCCAAAAACCTCTCCCTTTATCTTGTCCAAACAAGATGATTTGATGGTATTGAAACCAATCTGCCATCACACCTCCCACCTCATCCTGTTTATTCAGTTTTATTTCTTCTTCCGAAAAGTCCAAAAGATCTCTGTAAGTTGCCCATTGCTTCTTCCGTATTGCATTTTTTAAAAAGCTGTTGCTTTTGTGGGTGGAAGCCAAAGAGGTGTTTTTCTTTCCAGCGGATTATTATATTTATCCCATACTGTAAAAAGGATTTTCTGAATAACCTGATTCATAGAGCTCTTGTGTGTTTTAGTTTTATCCTGCCATAAATAAGCGTGCCAACCAAACATAGTCTTACAACCTTTGTTATAAGAAAAACCTGCTCCTTTCCCCTTATGGGGTATCCAAGAGCCCATATAGTCCTTAAGTGGGTTCCATATAGGTAGGAGAAAATAACAGAGACCAAGCAGAGAATACGGAGAAGCAAAGCGGCTAGTAAGCCTGATCTTTATTACGCTATTGCAACAATGTCCCCCCCTCACCACAACCAGGAGGGAGGTGTGCAAGGCCTTATATAGTCTTTTCAGATTGCCCCCCCAAGACCCCCCCCCCCAATATCATACAGAAGGAGACTGTCTACATCAGGAATACCTCACAGGAGACGGTCTACAGCAGTAAACCTGTCCCCAAGGATACCTGTTAATGGTCACTAACTGCATTACCTGGGCAGCCTGGCCATTCTTTTGTGATGGTAAATACTTTAGTTCCTGAATCCAGGTCACAGGCTCACCCTGTTCATCCCTCCTTAAGACGGTATTTGTAAGCACAAAGACAATGGGAAGGCTTCCATTTGCCTCCTTTACTGCAGAGGAATATTTGAGTACGTTTCCGGGCACAATTCAAAGTGTTGGTGCTGACCTTTCAAGCCCTAAACGGCCTCAGTCCTGTATACCTGAAGGAGCGTCTCCACCCCCATTGTTCTGCCTGGACACTGAGATCCAGCGCCGAGGGCCTTCTGGCGGTTCCCTCATTGCAAGAAGTGAAGTTACAGGGAACCAGACAGAGGGCCTTCTGAGTAGTGGCGCTTGCCCTGTGGAATGCCCTCCCATCAAATGTCAAGAAATTAAGCAGCTATCTTATTTTTAAAAGACATCTGAAGGCAGCCCTGTTTAGGGAGTTTTTAATATTTCGTGCTTTACTGTTTTTAACACTCGATTGGGAGCCGCCCAGAGTGGTTGGGGAAACTCAGCCAGCTGGGCAGGGTAAAAATAATAAATTTTATTATTATTATTATTATTATTATTATTATTATTATTATTATTATTGGTCTGTGGTGCTCAATGTTTAGGTATAGTAAATATTAGGACTTAATTAGAACTTGTGTGTTATAGCGGGGATGTGTTATAAAATAGTCTCAGTGTATTTTAGAATGGGAGTTATGTGAAGGGTTTTTTGTGTTTGATCCGTGTTTCTGTGTAAATACTGTGTGTTAGACTGAGAATGTCATCAGGAAGGTCTAGGAAAGGGTCACCTGCTTCTGAGCATCAGAAATGAGCATGGAAAGAGTTAATATCATAAACCTACCGGAATCTGCCCCCTCCCTTTGTTACAAGCAGCTGTAGGTCTTTTGGGATTTAATATCAGCTCATGAAAAGTTGGGCACACGACCCGGAAAGCTGCCTGGCTCCCTCTGTCTGAAGGCAGAGATATGTACCACAAGCCATAGTCGAATTCGGCTGGACTTGCCGTGGGAACGCAGAAGGGGCAAGCAAGGAAGGGGGAGACGGCCAAAGAAACCTGCTCTCACACAAGTGCCCCCCCTGCCAATTCCGTAACATTAGCAAAGCCCAAGTTCAAACACCAGCCCCTATTTAAAAGAGGCCCCTGTAATGACGACACTGGACTGCCCTTTACCGTTGCCGTAAGTTACTCTTCCAAGTCCCAAAAGCGCGTAGCAACTCTGGTCTATTTTGCTGGGCTGTTGTTGGCCGGCTAACTGGTGGCGAGCGCAGTCGCAACTGTTCTACTCACACATGTATAGGCACATTTGGGTGATGTCGCAACACGAATATCATTTCTCGATATTGAAATATTGTTGGGGTGTCAATGTCCCCCTTGCGTCAATGTGCCCCACCTCCCCCATTCCGCACTTTCAGAGGAGGGGGAAGAAGGGGAAAGTTTGTTCCCCCAGATAAGACTCCCATCCTCCCTGGCCATGGGCCATCCCTACTTGGGCAGGTGGTACTTTGAGTCCAACCACATCTGGAGGGCCAGAGAGGCCTCCTCTCAGCATAGAAGGTTCCTCTAGGGCTCAGTGTTACTTGGGAGTTGGTGGAACTGGATCTTAAGGGTTCTTGAGACATTTCTGAGGGATTGTGATTGGTATCCAGACCCTAACACTATAAATCCAAGGTGTCCACACTGAGCAGTTTATCAACCCTGCTGGCCGCTGGGGAAGACCTTCTGAAGGAAATCGTTTCCCCCAAAGTTGCTTCCTTCCTTTCTTCCTTCCTTCCTCCGCTGCTGCTGCCCACACTAATGGAATATCTGGATGAAATCCCAGGGATGTCTGGCTCCTATTACAAAGAGATACAGTTGATATTCTAGAAAAAAGTGTGGCTAAGATTCTGAGTCACAATCATGGCTAAGAAATACAGCCAGGGAATATGAAACTGATTTGAAGATTGGTTTCTTCTTTACACTTTATTATTATTATTATTATTATTATTATTATTATTATTATTATTATTATTATTATTATTATTATTACTACTATTATTATTATTATTATTATATTACATTCAGGAGGACACACCACGGGTTTCATTTTTCTTTCTTTTCTTTCCAACAATCAGTGTTATTCACCTTTAATACTATTTCAGTGTCACACATATTTTTATGTTGTGATCTTCATATGAAGAGAGATATAACAATTTAATAAATAATTCCCAGTTGGAACAGAGCTAGAATATCCAGAAGCCCCTGGCCACCCACGGCAAAGGAGGATTAACAGTGAGAGAGGCCTGGACAGGGAATCTCCGCTAAGATAAGCCAGTGTCAGGAGGCGGGTGCGAGACCTGGCGGCATATAATTATTATAAATCATAATTGGGGTGGGTGTCTCAATCTGGCCTTCCCAGCAGTCAGGCTCCAGCTGCTTTCCTTCTGCATCTCGAGCTCTCTCCATTCAAGAATGCAAGGCTGAGAGATGGAGGTCCAACCCCAAGAACATTCTCCAACTGAGCACTCCTTCAACCGACCACAAGCACCAAGCCTTGTCACTAGACTTATATATGGGTCTCCCGAAATGGTCAGTATGGACCTCCTGAGGCCAAAGGGACTCTGCAGGTGATTAATAAAGATCTAGAGGTCGAAGGGAACAAAATGTGGCCCAAGGGGTGGAGGATTATAGTGCAGAGGATGAAGAACTTCATGATGAACTTTGGACCCTGATGAATTTTGGCCAGGTTCATGGAACATAGAGCAGCTCCCGTTCCTGTGAGAAACCACTTTTTATAAAACGTAAAGTCCACAGTTCAACCGTATTCTAAGATAATGCTGCTTCATTAACAATAATTAAGGGTTATAAAAGGCTGGTGATGCGTTACCATTATTTTAAATTATTTCATTTGCCTTTCCTAAAAATTTGGAACATATGGAGGACAGGAGAGATTGTACAAGACGTTAAAATAAGAGCAGGTGCTAACTGTAATAGTACTTTGTTCTCTTCCTAGAAAACAAATAGGATTTTCTCCCCACCACATCGAAAGAAGACAATGGAGAAGGCAGTCAGAATTTTGGTGGGCCATGTCCAATGGAACTAACGAAGAAACCATTTAAATACATGGAGTGTGAAAAGAGAGAACATAAACCATTTAAATGCATGGAGTGTGGAAAGAGCTTCACTACTAGCAGAAGCCTTAGAATTCATCTACGGACTCACACTGGGGAGAAACCTTTTAAATGTATGGAGTGTGGAAAGAGCTTCAGTGGGAGTGGACACCTTAATATTCATCAACGGAGTCACACTGGGGAGAAACCATTTGAATGCATGGAGTGTGGAAAGAGCTTCACTACTAGCAGAAGCCTTAGAATTCATCTACGGACTCACACTGGGGAGAAACCTTTTAAATGTATGGAGTGTGGAAAGAGCTTCAGTCAGAGTGGAGACCTTAGAATTCATCAACGGACTCACACAGGGGAGAAACCATTTAATTGCATGGAGTGTGGAAAGAGCTTCAGTCAGAGTGGAGACCTTAGAATTCATCAACGGACTCACACAGGGGAGAAACCATTTAAATGCATGGAGTGTGGAAAGAGCTTCATTCAGAGTGGAGACCTTAGAATTCATCAACAGAGTCACACGGGGGAGAAATCATTTAAATGCATGGAGTGTGGAAAGAGCTTCACTACTAGTGGAAACCTTAGGATTCATCAACGGACTCACACAGGGGAGAAACCATTTAATTGCATGGAGTGTGGAAAGAGCTTCAGTCAGAGTGGAGACCTTAGAATTCATCAACGGAGTCACACGGGGGAGAAACCTTTTAAATGTATGGAGTGTGGAAAGAGCTTCAGTGGGAGTGGAAACCTTAGAATTCATCAACGGAGTCACACTGGGGAAAAAGCTTTTAAATGTATAGAGTGTGGAAAGAGCTTCAGTAGGAGTGGACACCTTAGAATTCATCAACGGACTCACACTGGGGAGAAACCTTTTAAATGTATGGAATGTGGAAAGAGCTTCAGTGGGAGTGGACACCTTAGAATTCATCAACGGAGTCACACTGGGGATAAACCATTTGAATGCATGGAGTGTGGAAAGAGCTTCACTACTAGCGGAAGCCTTAGAATTCATCAACGGACTCACACAGGGGAGAAATCATTTAAATGCATGGAGTGTGGAAAGAGCTTCAGTCAGAGTGGACAGCTTAGAATTCATCAACGGACTCACACTGGGGAGAAACCATTTAAATGTATGGAGTGTGGAAAGAGCTTCAGTGCAAGTGGAGTTCTTACAAAACATCAACAAACTCATACAGGGGAGAAACCATATAAGTCCTAGGGAAGTGGACAGAGCTGTTGTATTGGAAGTCTTACAAACCATCAAAAGACTCCCAGGGGAAAGAGCTGTAAGAGTGGAAACACCTACAGGCCATGAATTAAAGAAGAGAAAGGGTTTAACTAGCAGGAGTGTGGATCCTGCTTTGGTTATTATGCAACGCTTTTTAGAAAGTAGAACCTTTTTCTCTCCAAGTCGACACTTTCTTTCACATCAATAACAGGAAATCAGTCTTAATTCCATGCAGCGTATGTTAGCTTCTGTTGTTTGTAACGTGGTCTAGACATTTATTTAAAGTAATGAAGCTCACATTTCACAAGAGTAAGCATAATATAATATTTAATGTGAATGAATCGTGTTGCTGCTGAATGAGGGTGGGCTGGGAGTGAGCTGGTGTTGGTGTTTGGTGGAGGGAGCTGGAAATGTTTGTATCTGGGAATAGAGAGTTGCTCAAAGTGGAGCTGAGACTGGTGGTCTTTCATGAGGAGGGAAGGGGGCACAGGGAAGAAGGGGCCGTACCAGAGCATCTCAAAGCAATGTGCTGGGGGGCGGAAGCCCTGGTGACACAAGTGTGTGTAGAATGCTATTCCCAAAATTAAACCGTAAGGATGAGTATAATGGGGAAGGAGGTTCAGGCAGGTCCCCAACCCAGAGTGCTAAGGGTCAGCTTCCTCCAAATCCACCAGCTGCCCCAAGGCAGGAGCCACCTCTGGGCCCTGAGGGTGGAAAGCCTCCGTTCACCTTTGCAACTGGACATGATCCGAGGGCAGTGATGGCAAACCTTTTCCAGACTGAGTACCCAAACTGCAACACAAAACCCACTTATTCACCACAAAGTTCCAACTACTGCAGTGCACTCTGTGGGGCTACCTTTGAAGGTGACCTGGAAACTACAACTAATCCAGAATGCGGCAGCTGGACTGGTGACTGGGAGCAGCCGTCAAGACCACAGAACACCGGTCTAGAAAGGCCTATATTGGCTCCCAGTACGTTTCCGAGCACAATTCAAAGCGTTGGTGCTGACCTTGAAAGCCCTAAACGGCCTCGGTCCAGTATACTTGAAGGAGCGTCTCCACCCCCATCATTCTGCCCAGACGCTGAGGTCCAGTGCCGAGGGCCTCCTGCCGGTTGTCTCCCTGCAAGAAGCCAAGTTACAGGGAAACAGGCAGAGGGCTTTCTTGGTGGTGGCACCTGCCCTGTGGAATGCCCTCCCACCAGATGTCAAAGAGAACAACTACCACCAGACTTTTAGAAGACATCTGAAGGCAGCCCTGTTTAGGGAAGCTTTTATTGTTTGATGCATTATTGTAATTCAATATTTTGTTGGAAGCCGCCCAGAGTGGCCCAGCCAGATGGGTGGGGTATAAATAAGAAATTATTATTATTACTATAACATGGCAATTCTACCTGTATATTTAATTTTTTTCTGTTTGTTTCACATTTCTTCTTTATGACTACTGCTGTAATAAATAATCCTTCATAAAAGTTATTTCCTTACGTTCTTCATTAAATTGTCTTTCCATTGATCTGTAATGTTATGGTATAACTGAGTGCTTTTTTTCCTAAAAAAAAATGCTTAGGGGGTACTTGTTCCGTTCGCAAAGTAAAGGAAGGATGGAACTCTGATTAATAAGAATACACACAGAGGCTTGAACCAGCAAGACTCTGGTATAATCGTCTCTCTGTGCTTGTCCGATTCCCACAGGCCGTTTTATTCACACAAGAACTTTTTACAGAGTGTTCGTAAGAACTAATCAGATTTCTTCTGAGCATTTCCACAAACCCACTGGGGAGAAAGTTAAACTACTAAAACTAATTAAGCACAAATATTTCTGGGGTAAACAAAGAAGAGCATTTAGCAACCCCGGAGGTCATAAACAAGCAATACACATGATAAGGAGGACAGGGGCGCCGACTTATAAAAAATATTGGGGGGGGGGCCATACCGGGGTCCTGCCGCTGGTTCGCTCGGGTAGCCGGGAGAACGCAGTTCGAGGTGGCGGTGTTGTGGAGAGACCCTCGCTCAGGGTACCACTAGACTTGGTGGCCGGCGGCCTATCTGGGGGGTTTTGGAGCGTATTTCGGTGGAGCGATTGGGGAGGAGGGAGCTTGTTGCCGGATTCTTCAGCTGAGCCGGAGATCCGCTGCTGGGGGTCCCTGGGCCGAGTTGTGAGCACGGCCTGCTGAAGGGAGATCCAGCCGATTGCGCGACGGGGACGGCCGGGGCTCTCCGGCTAGGGCGCGCGGCTGGCTGGCTGGCGAGGGAGCAGGTGGGGAGGAGGCAGGGGTCCTCACTCTCTTAGGAAACGCACCCGCGCGCCTGATTGCCACGAAGTCCGAAGGGTGCGTGTGTGGAATTAAAAAGCAAAAACGAGATACGGGCAGGGCAGGCAAAGAGTTTTCTGCAAGAGGATGGAGGGCAGGTTGAAGAGAAAATCACTCAGGATGAGACAGTCAAATCAGCCATGATAAAATGGGCTCAGGATATTGGGTATAACATCATGTTTGAGGACTGGGAAAGGTTATGGACCACCGGAATGAAATTCACGGCATGTAATGCCTTGAAGGAAAATATTATGAAAATGATTTATAGGTGGTACATGACCCCAGTCAAGCTTGCAAAAATATATCACCTGTCTGATAATAAATGTTGGAAATGTAAGGAGGCTGAAGGGACATTCTTTCACCTCTGGTGGACTTGTCCAAAAGTGAAGGCCTTCTGGGAAATGATCTATAATGAGTTAAAAAAGGTATTTAAGTATACCTTTCCCAAGAAACCAGAGGCCTTCCTCTTGGGCATTGTTGGCCAGAAAGTGTTAAAGAAGGATAGAACTTTCTTTATGTATGCAACTACAGCAGCAAGAATACTTATCGCAAAATATTGGAAGACACAAGATTTGCCCACACTGGAAGAGTGGCAGACGCAATTGATGGACTACATGGAACTTGCTGAAATGACTGGCAGAATCCGAGATTTGGGAGAAGAAACAACAGAAGAGGACTGGAAAAAATTTAAGGACTATTTACAAAAACAATATAAGTTGTATGAATGTTAAAAATTTACACGATTCGGAAACTATAGCTTCAGCAATTAGATTTGGGAAACAGGAAATTATATTTTAAGTAAGAAAAGGTCAAAATCTAAGGTAATACTATGTTTAAGATATATGTAACTGATGAAAAGTATGTTAAATTTAGAGGTATAGTATTTGAAAAGTACAAAATAAGGTACGAAACAAGGTAATAATTTGCTGATATCTTTATTATAAAGAATGCAGGGTAAGGGAGATGCGAGGAAGTCCAGTTATATAAAAAATGTGTTGAATGGTTGGTTTTCTTTTCTTCTTTTTCTTTTTTTCTTTTTCTTGTTCTTTTACTTTTTTCTTCAGTGTATGTTTCTAACTTTGTATTTGAAAACTTAATAAAATATTTATAAAAAAAGAAGAAGAGAAAATCCTTTCGCTTTTCTGGGGCTCAGGGAAGTCTCAGAGCCGGAGGTTGGGGAAGGGACCCCCTTTGCTCTGCCCTCTTCTCCCGTCTTAGATTTGCATGGGGGTCCCTGCCTGAGCTTGCCTGGCCACCGGGCCACACAAGGGCCGCGCTCTACGTGGCGCGCCTTGCTAGCCGCGCAGCTGTCCTCCACGGCTGCGGAGCGGCCCTGCACTGGTGCCTAGCCCCTCTGGGCGCCCGCTGCGCTGCCAATGACAAGCGGGCGACGTCGCGGGCGGGGAAGGCGTCGCTTTCTTTCCCGATCCTGCATCCTCCCAGTCTTCCAGCCCTTTTTTGGGTTGGAAGCTCGTCTCGTTCGCCCTTCTCCTTTCTTCACCCTGCGCGCAATTTTCCTCCCTCGTATCCCTCCCCATTTCTCCTTCCTGACTGACTGACTGACTGACGGGCTTGGGCTTGGGCTCCGGGTTGGGCTCGGGCTCGGGCTCCGGGTCGGGCTCAGGCTCGGGCTCGGGCAGCCACAGGGTCGGCAGTGTTGGGGATCGGCGGCGCGGGGGGTGGCCCTCCCGGGGGAGCCAGCGCTGCTCAATGGGGTTGCCAAGGAGACAGGCCGGCCGCCCCCCTCCCCCGGCCCGGCGCCCCCCGCCGCGCTGGTGCCCGTTATCGAGCTGGTGCGCGCCGGGCGCCCTATAAAAGCCGCGGACGCGCCCACCGCCGCCCGAGATTATTGGGGGGGCTGAGCCCCTCCAAACGAATTTTTGAGGGGGCTCGGGCCCCCTCAAGCCCCATGGAGTCGGCGCCTATGAAGGAGGATGACCAGGAGGACAGCGGATCATTATCACCTTCATGTGAGATCTGTTTCCTGGCTCTAAGATTAACATCCTAAGATTACCATATAGAACCCTACTTCAAAGAAACTTGCCCACTATCTCTATGGCCCAGGATGCCTGCCTGGCGAAGCAAGAAGCAACTGGGCTGTGTGCGTGACAGGAGAAATGGGCAACAGGGAAAATGGCATGAAAAGGACACGAATGTAGAATCTTATGGGATTTAATCAGAAATTATCGTCAATATATCAAACCCAGTCAACACAATGTCTTCATGGTGGACACGATGGCTTGATGTATATTTTATAATTCCTCATGGTAATCCCATCTGATCCCTACAGTACTCTCATTTTGACTCAAGAAAATCACAACCGGGGGAGGGGATAAATACAGTTGTAATTGGGGAAAATAAATACAGTAGTACCTCAGTTTTCAAACAGCTTAGTTCTCAAACTGCTTGCAACCTGAACTCTTCAAACCCAGAAACGAGTGTTCCAGTTTTGGAACTTTTTTTGGAAGCCGAACATGCTCTGTTCTGAGTATAACTTCCGTTTTGAGCGCCAGACTTCTGTTTTCCTTGTGAGGGAAGGTGGGCCGGGTGGCAAGTAGGAATGGGATGGGGCTGCTCCGCTAGGCAGCGTTGCTGCTTGCACGGGAAGAGGAGCTGGATGGGGGCTGCTGAGTTGGGGAGGGACAGTCTCCGTCACCCTTTCCGTTGAGGGCTTTGAGGCTGCACTCCCCTCAAGGGAGGATTTGAAAGGAGCCCCCCCTCCGCCTCAGAGCCCCTGCAACCCCGTGAAGGCAGCCAGGCTGAATAGTTGCTGGGGTTGGGGAAGGTGGAGGCAGCCCGGAAGCTGCATCTGAGAGCCTCTGCACCACCTGAAGGCAGGCAGACCGCTCCTCAGTGGAGCTTCCCGCTGCTGCTCCTACTTGTGTGCAAGGAGGAGTGGAGGCAGGGATCTCTCAGCGCAAAGCCTCCACTTCTGAGACATCTCCGCCCTGCTCTTGAACAGGGGTGCCTTCAGAGGTCTTCCAAAAGGTATGGAATTCTCTCTTTGACATCTGATATGGGGGGGGGGTGTTCCACAGAGAGGGTGCCACTACCGAGAAGGCCCTCTGCCTGGTACCCTGTAAATGTGAGGGAACTGCCAGAAGACCCTCGGAAGTGGACCTCCGTGATGATGGGGGGATATTTTCTTTTCCTTGTGTTAGATGGATGTTGAAACAAGGTGTGATTGACATGGGCATGTCTGGATCACAGGGCTAGATTCCCAGCATCCGCAGGGCTAGACTCCAGCAAAGTTGGAAAGCTCCGCCAGGGATGCTGCTTCTGTCTTCTCCGGCCAACACAGCCTCCTGCCCTGCCCTGGCACCTGGCTGGAGAAGCCCAACTGGGGCTATTGGGACGACAACTGGGACAGGTAAAGCCAAACATCTTCAGGCCTCTTTGCAGGCGGGCCAAAATCACTCATTTCCCCCCAAAATATAGTCCGGCCCCCAACAAGGTCTGAGGGACAGTGGACTGGCCCCCTGCTGAAAAAGTCTGCTGACCCCTGATCTAGAAGATCTAGTAGATCCATTGTTGTAACCATATCAAAAAAGTATTTGGTATTTTGCCTTCTTTTGAGATACTTTCCCTTAGTTTTCTGTCATAGTCCAGTGATACTACTCCATTACATTCACCCGTAATAATTATATTTCTGTCATAAACCTCAGACATACTTTCCTCCAATAGTTGGAAGAAATCTCATGCGAAGAGGGGCTCTGAATCTGAAAGTCCCAGTCCCAAATCTTAATCCTGCCACCCTAAGATATTATAAGCAAGCCCCACATTCCTCTTTCCACCTGCAATAGGGAGGTTAGAACAACACTTAATACCCTGCAGGGATCATAAGAGCCACAGTTGCTTTTCATTCACAAACGCTGTGTGAAATATCACTAGTGAACAGAATAATTTAAACAAATAAACCAACAACAGTATTAAAATTGCAGGGAGAGAGAGAAAAACTGGGTTTGAAATGACCCAACCACAAGATGAGAAGTCTCCCTCCTAAAGGAGGGAAGGGGGAGGCATTGGGGGGGGGCTTTTGAAGTCTCCCTGCTGGCGAGGGAATCCCAGAGCAAGGGAATCCCTCCCTGCCTCATCTCCAGCAGGAAGGGGGGATTTCCAGACTGGGACCCTTCACTCTTAGGGGGAGGTGCTGGGGCCTGGGCAGCTGGATGGATGGATGGACATCAGCCTGCAGAAATGCTCCCCCCCCTTCCTCTCCCAGGACTGTGGTGGTCTTGCATGTGAGTGACAAGGCCGCACTCAAGGACACCTCTCCATCCAGGGGGGGGGGGCTGGTGTTTGCAGCTGGGCTGGGCTGTCAGGGGGCGAAGCCCTTGCTCTGCCTGCAGAAGGACCCCGGCGGAGGGCTTGGCCTGCAGAAGGAGGCCCAGAAGGAGACCCTCCCCCCCCGGCCTCCACTGGCCCAGTTGGGGGGGGCGGGGGCCGGGTCCCCATGGAGCCCCCAGAGCAGGAGGCCAGAGGCAGCGCCGCCCCCTCGCCTTCCCCTCCGGACACAGGGAGGGGCTGCTCTGCGGACGTAGCTCTAGGGACACGCGCGTCGGGAAAGGCGCCGGAAGTGGCGCTGGGAAACGCGCCGGAAGTGGCCAGACAGGGAAAGGAGGAGGAGGGGCGTCGCTGAAGAGCCCCCCTCCCCCCGCCGCCCCCCCCCCCGCCGCCCTTTCTCTTGCAGAGAAGGAGAGCGGACTAATCCGGAGCCAGGGAGGCGGAGGACCAAGAGGTAAAGGGGGGGGGAGAGAAGGGGGGGAATAGAGGGGGGGATAAGGGGGGAGGAGGACGAAGAGACCCCCCCGAAGGAGAGCGCCCTCCCTCCCTGGGGCCCGTCGACAGGGGCCCCGATCCAGGCCCCGACCCAGGGGGGGGGAAGGGGGGACCCCAGACCTGCAAGGTCTCCTGGGCAGCAGCAGCAGCAGCCCCGCCAGACTCCCCTTCCTCCTTCCTGGGGGGCCGAGAGAGGCTCAGCTGCCCTGGCGGGAAGGGGAAGGAGGACCCCGAGCAGGGCTGGGGGCGGGGCTGAGGCCCCCCATTCTCCCTGGGGGCGCCTGGCTGGGGAAAGGGAGAGAGGGAGTCCAGGGAAGGGTTAAAGGAAGGGGAGGAGCCTCGACAGAGACCCCGCCCCTTCCAGCACCCCTGACCCCCCTTCTCCCCCCCTTCCCAAATGACACTACCAGGTTATCTGCATTCACTAGGACTCATCTCCATACTTTGGATTGTCCTGAATACCACCAATTATAGCCTAGCCCAAACCCAAAAGTCCTGCTAGGATGCATCTTGGCTTCCCTGCAGATGAAACTGAGTGTGTGAGGATGGATAATATTTTCATTTATCCGTTTCAGACCCCTAAGTAGTAGCAGCTGGCAGGACATTCTCCTGTTCGCCTCTGTATAGTTCCAGCCTTATTTCAGACGTCGTGGTAGATTGCAATCAGGGTGGGTTTGATATAAATCAAATAGATTTCAATCACAATTTACAATAAATCACTAGTCAGTATGATTCTATTTAAATCCAAAATTTCTGATTTGGTTACACTATTAGAAATACATAGACAGATAATTATGAAATCATTCTGAGGTTTAATAAGTTAACTGTCTATATTTGGACAACATTTCTGCTGTAATTTATTGGAAGGAGAAAAATAATCATTTTCTTAATTACAACTTAAACAATTTATTTAACTAAAACAATAATATTATAGCATGTTGGTAAAAATATTTTTTTATATCAAAAACAACAACCAAGCAGACTGAGTTTTAGCACACATGAAAAACTCGGAACTTAAGCATTTCACCACCTCCACTACCAGCCACCCCTTTGGATTGGCTTCTGCATTCAGGTGCCTATTCTGTACAGTTAAGTGTTAGTGCGGTTGTTGGAACCCAGTGGGATTGGGAAGAGGTTGCCAGCCCTGAAGAGCCTTCAGCGCTTGCCTCAAGTCTGACTTGCACAATTATTACACAAAGACCCCAAGATGTGTGGAGTATTCTGCTCACAAGGTTGCACTTTCATTTTTACTGCTTCACACTTAGCTACTTTTGCAGATCTCTTCCACTGCAAACCATCTGTTCATTGAACCTCTTCGAACTTAGAATTTTAAGGGGTTGATTCTGTAGAATCGTAGAGTTGGAAGAGACCACAAGGGCCATCAAGTCCAACCCCCTGCCAAGCAGGAAACACCATCAGAGCACTCCTGACATATGGTTGTCAAGCCTCTGCTTAAAGACCTCCAAAGGAGACTCCACCACACTCCTTGGCAGCAAATTCCACTGTCAAACAGCTCTTACTGTCAGGAATTTCTTCCTAATGTTTAGGTGGAATCTTCTTTCTTGTAGTTTGGATCCATTGCTCCGTGTCCGCTTCTCTGGAGCAGCAGAAAACAACCTTTCTCCCTCCTCTATGTGACATCCTTTTATATATTTGAACATGGCTATCATATCACCCCTTAACCTCCTCTTCTCCAGGCTAAACATGCCCAGCTCCCTTAGCCGTTCCTCATAAGGCATCGTTTCCAGGCCTTTGACCATTTTGGTTGCCCTCCTCTGGACACGTTCCAGTTTGTCAGTGTCCTTCTTGAATTGTGGTGCCCAGAACTGGACACAGTACTCCAGGTGAGGTCTGACCAGAGCAGAATACAGTGGCACTATTACTTCCCTTGATCTAGATGCTATACTCCTATTGATGCAGCCCAGAATTGCATTGGCTTTTTTAGCTGCCGCGTCACACTGTTGGCTCATGTCAAGTTTGTGGTCAACCAAGACTCCTAGATCCTTTTCACATGTACTGCTCTCAAGCCAAAACCTAGGTCTCCCCCAACAAACGTTTGAGACTAGCTCCCCTAAATCTAAAAGATGGATTAAACTGCGCGCGCCTCTGGGCGCGTGCCGCTGCCCTGCTAGCTCTGATAAGCTCCTCCCACAGCTAATCCCCTGCCTCAACAGAAACCCTGCCTCCTCTGACCTTTGAACAGGGAGAGAAGCTAATCAGCCACAAAGAAACACACAAGAAAACCCTTTTGCTCCTCCTTCAGCTGCTGCCCTGCAAGCTGTGTATATAAATTTGCAAAGGAACAATGGGATTAAGGTTTCCCCTCAACTCTGTATGTTTATTTTATAACATTTTTCCTGTGAAGAAAAGGCATGCAATCTCTGCAGACACAAATTCACACTTTTGAGAATGGCAAAAACAAGCATCTGTGACAATATCTCCTCATTAGAAAAACCTCCCCAAATTATCTTACAGAATTCCCCCACCTCCCGCAGAAGCCGCGCGCTCCTTAAAGGGTGTGCAGCTCCTGTGGGCTTTTGCGGGAGGTGGGGAATACTCCCAGAGCTTGTCGGGGCTGGCGGGGGAAGCCCGGGATGAAGGCTCCTCCAGTTGCTGGACTTTGTCTTTTAAAAGGGCAATCAACATGCAATTGCTGCAGGTAAAGCTGCCTGCAACCTTTGGCAAGATGGCAAACATTGCGCAGGAATCGCAGGCGACTGCAGCTGTTCCCTCCCCTTCCATCTTGAGATCGTGTCGTTGGGGGTGGCTACAGAGGTCCTCCATCATAAAAAGCTTGAAGACAGGACAAATAACTTCCCCCCCACACACAAAAAAACCTAGGTCTCCCCCAACAAACGTTTGAGACTAGCTCCCCTAAATCTAAAAGATGGGTATAACTGCGCGCGCCGCTAGGCGTGCGCCGCTGCCCTACAAACTCTGATAAGCTCCTCCCACAGCTAATCCCCTGCCTCAACAGAAACCCTGCCCCCTCTGACCTTTACACAGGGAAAACAGCTAATCAGCCACAAAGAAACACACACACACAAGAAAACCCTTTTTGCTCCTTCTTCAACTGCTGCCCTACAAACTCTGATAAGCTCCTCCCACAGCTAATCCCCTGCCTCAACAGAAACCCTGCCCCCTCTGACCTTTACACAGGGAAAACAGCTAATCAGCCACAAAGAAACACACACACACACAAGAAAACCCTTTTTGCTCCTTCTTCAACTGCTGCCCTACAAACTCTGATAAGCTCCTCCCACAGCTAATCCCCTGCCTCAACAGAAACCCTGCCCCCTCTGACCTTTACACAGGGAAAACAGCTAATCAGCCACAAAGAAACACACACACACAAGAAAACCCTTTTTGCTCCTTCTTCAACTGCTGCCCTACAAACTCTCTAAATCTGGAGGTCCCCACAACTCCAATCTCCTCCTGACCCAAGTCCAGGTCCCAGAGGTCAATAAATCCCTGCATGAAGGGATCTATCCAACTTTCCTTCTCCAGTCCAAGCGGGGCTCCAATCCTCAAAATCTGACTTTCCCTAAATTCAATCATAAAAGGCATCAACTTATAGTCATCAAATTACATCTGTAAGGCTGGGGCTCTCTCCCTGTCCACTTGTGCTATTTTAGGTTCAACAACGACAACTTTCTCCCCCGCCTTCTCTACAATTTGCCATGTCAAAGTAGATCCCTGTATCGATTCCTGAATAGTTTCTGTATTAATGTTCGCTTTTTGTCCAAAATTAGTCACTTTTTGTCCCAAGTTATCAATTTTTATAGTCATCACTTCCGTCTTCTTATGGAGCTGTTCCAGTGAGTCATTTATCTTACATAATGCAACCACTAAGGCTTCTTCTGTCAACATTCTTAACAATCCAAGGTCAGTCCCAGATTCTCACAGTTTTTTATCTTGCAGCTGGAGATCCCCCCAGCTCAACTCATGTAACAATTTCAAAAGCTTCTTCTAGAGGGAAACAATTTCGATTTGTATCAATCCTTTTAAGCACAGTTCAAACAATAAAGATAGTTTCAATTTTCAGTTACTTTTACTCCTTTTTAAACGCAGAGGGAGACAATGGAAACAATGTATTTCTCTTATTTAACTAGCTGTCAACGAACGATCTATTCAGATTCAATGGGCAATTCCAAAACGTCGGTCTTACTAGCAGACCGTTTCCAGGTTCAGAGCGGTGGTAATTTGACTTTCTTCACTCTCTCCTGCAGGCTTACACGATCCAAAATTTCCCCCCTCTTCTCCTGCTTCCAAGGGGGGTTTAGTGATTTTAACCGATGGAAGTTTAATCCTTTACGGAAGGCTTTCCAAGACTTGCAGCCTCTATGCTTCAGTCTATTTACAAAAAGGGGAGGCGGACTTCCTTTTTGAAACCTCCCCGTTTCGGTGCCAAATTAAGACGTTTAAAGATCCAATTTTTCGTTCTACTCACGGGTAATTGTTTTAGAATCAAATTGTCCACAGGAAAAAGTCAGCGCTCTCCAGCAATAGCAATGCGGCTTCACTCCGTGAAAGAAGCAGTCAATTTGAAGCACCGCGCCACTCACCCGTCGCTCCAGATCCCCGAAAACAGGTTTCCCCGTGAGTAGAGGAGGTGCAAAAGGTGCCAGCCGAATCCCACGTTCACAGGCTTCTCCCGCCTGTGATATTTAGTGGGTCTCCGCCTTCGCTGTGGCGGCCAGACCCAGATTTCCACAAAGCAAGTTCCTCCCGATCAGAGGAATTCAGCCATTACTGGAGGCGCTAACCCTTAGTGTATCAAAGTGCGCCAACGGACATTTTCAAAAATCTAACAATTGTTAATAAAGCCACTGAACTTATTTGAAAATCACCTGTAATCCTGATTACTGAGTGGAATAACTTACCTTTGGTATTTTTAAATCTTAACTAAATGACGTAAAAAAGTGTTGGAACACTTTTACATTTCACATAATTTTTAGATGGTCGTGCTAAAAACACACCTACTCTCTTCAAACGCCAACGGCTAACTGGCGGCCAGCGCAGTCGCAACTCTTCTACTCACACATGCATAGGCACATTTGGGTGATGTCGCGACACGAATATCATCTCTTGATATTGAAATATTATTGGTGTGTCAATGTCCCCCTTGCGTCAATGTGCCCCACCTCCCCCATTCCGCATTTTCAGAGGAGGGGGGGGAAAGGGGAAAGTGTGTCCCCCCAGATAAGACTCCCATCCTCCCTGGCCATGGGCCATCCTTGCTTGGGCAGGTGGTACTTTGAGTCCAACCACAACTGGAGGACCAGAGATTTGCGGAAATAAATCTTTGGGTCCAGGCAGCGCTTCCTCGGCGTAGGCTCTGCTGACCTGGCCAAAGAAATGCAGAGTAGCAGCGGTCCTGCTTCCGTGTGAGATAAAGGGATAAATCAAGTCCAGAGACAGTCCTTTCTTATCTCCAGTAGCTTTATTTACAGAATAATAAATCCATCAGACACCATCGGAAACTTCGGCCATTTCTCTCTGCTTTCCAAAAGCACACTCACAGCAGCTTCTAAGCTGAGCTGCTTCTCTGTCCGTTGCAGAGACAGATCTGAAGAGCGTCAGAACAACATCCTGTGACGCACTTCTCTGCATCGAGCTCCTCCCAGCTCCTCCCAGATCCAGATACAGGACACCACGGAGTTTTAACCTTGTCAGTTCCAAACTCCACACCCCCTCTTGTCCTGCATCTGGAGACAATAGCCAACAATGCTTTCCCCATACACAGACCCTCACAGAACTCCTCATGCTTCTGGAAGGTTAAGGTTTTGTGAAACCATCAGCGAGGTTCTTGGTTGAGGGACAGTATTTCAGAGCAACTAGCCCCTCACGAACGCTCTGACATACATTCCGGAAACGTATGTCCAAATGTTTGGTCCTCGCCTTGAATTGCCCCGTCTCAGCCAATTTGAGGCAAGGTTGATTGTCTTCATGCACCACAACGGGCAGACAATTCTCTCCACAGATTTCTTCGACCAAACACACATAGAACTCCAGCTCTCTGCAAACCTCTGATAGCGCACTGAACTCAGCTTCAGTAGATGAAAGCGCTATGAGACTTTGCTTCCGGGACCTCCACCCCACTATTGAGACCCCAAACTTCACCACTAAGCCTGACACTGATTTGCGGTCCTCAAGATTAGCCCAATCCGAATCCACAAAGCAAGTCAGTTTGACTTCTCCTTGTGCTGGCAACCTAAGACAGAAGTCTTTGGTTTCCTGCAAATACCTCAGAACTCTCTTGATGCCATTCCAGGCTTGTATGCTAGGACTTGAAGCCTCTCTACTGAGCAGATTGACAGCAAATGCTATGTCTGGTCTGCTCCACTGAGACAAGTACAACAAACTCCCTAGGGCTGACTGAAACACTTCAGTATTTTCGAACTCAGCGCGTTCTACTTGCTGGCTGTTCTTCACAAAACTAGTCTCCATAGGACTTCTCACTCCTGCACAATCACTCATCCTGAACTTCTCAAGCAACTGTTCAATCTTACCTTTCTGGCAAAGCAAGAAGCTTCCATCCTCAGTCCTCGCTATCTGGACGCCTAGGTAAGACTTGACATCTCCAAGCTGCTTCGGCTTGAACCGTTTTCTAAGCTCTTTAGCAAACTTCTCCACCTGTTCACCTGTTTGTGCCACGATCAACAAATCATCAACAAACACCTGCACCACTTGCTGTTTCAAGCCTGAATCTCTAATGCAAAGACAACTGTCTGCAAGAGATCTCTTAAAACCTAGCTTTTCTAAGGCTTCATGTAGACACATCTTCCAATTCCTGGCAGATTGGCGTAATCCATAGATGGATTTGTGCAACCGCCACACGACGCCTGGCTCACTGACTTCAAACCCTGGAGGAGGAAGCATGTACAACTCCTCCTGGTGACCTGAGTTCAGGTAGGCGACATCTATATCAAAATGGTTCACCTTCCAACCTCTCTGTGCTGCTATCGCTAAAAGCGTTCTCAGAGTCTCTGCTCTCCAGGTCGGCGAATAGACCTCTGTGAAGTGGACACCCTTTTTCTGTGTGAATCCTCGGGCCACTAATCTCGCTTTATACTGTGGTTCTCCCGCTTCTGTGGGTTTAAGTCAGTAAACCCATCTGCAGCTAACAGCTCGCTGGTTAGCCGGTATCTGTGTGAGTGAGAAAAACACCAAGAGACTCCATTGAGTTCATCTCCTTCTGCATCACCTCATGCCATTTGCTAGCTTCTTCCTGAGGCAACTTCTGAACATCCTCAAAGGATTCAGGTTCACACCTAGCCACACCAACCCAAACACTAGTGGCTTCATACCTTTCAGGTGGCTTACCCTTGGTTGACCTTGCTGACCTCAGCGTGAACTCTGGAACTGCGCCTGATTCACCTGGATCAGCCCTACTATCCCCTGTGTCAGAAACCTCCTCCTCTGACCTGCTGCGCCATTTCGGGCGTACAGCTGGTTCTGCTGGTGAGGATGGCTCACTCCTTGGCTCAGACTTGACAGAAACCTGTGGAGGGGTCCTGGGACTCCCTTTTGGAGAGATACGGAGCCTCTCCCTTGGAGAACCCGACTCTGGACTCTGTGGCTGTGGACCATGCACCTCAGCAACAGGTTCAGCCTCGTCCTCCTCCTCCTCATCTGAGTCTGACAGAACATCCGGGTTCCCGTGAAGACGTTTCCACCCACTCTGCTCGCAAAACTCAGCACTGCCACTAATGAGCAGCTTAGACTGGTTGCCAGTAGGGTATGCGAAACGCCACGCCTTTGAACCCGGCTCATAGCCTACAAAGATCATCTTCCTAGACCTTGGCTCACCCTTTCTGCGCATGGCCTTTGGAATGAGAACCCAAGCCTGACATCCAAAAACGTGGAAGTAGTGCACCTTCGGCTTCTTCTGATGCAACAAGAAAAACGGTGTGTTGCCTACACTGGAATTGTACACCCGATTCTGCAGAAAGCATGCTGTCTTATAACTTTCAGCCCAAAAGCGCTGTGGCAACCCTGAATCTGCCAGCATTGCGTTTGCAGATTCCTGTAGTGTGCGAAATTTTCTCTCTGCAACCCCATTCTGTTGCGGAGAGCAGGGGGCCGTCAATCGATGACTGATACCTTTCTGCCTGAAAAACGATTGCAGCGCAGAACCTGTGAACTCCCCCCCCCCGCGATCAGATTGAAAGGAAATCACCCTGGTAGAGAACCGGAGCTCTACCGCTGTGATCCAATCTCTGATCAGTGCAGCTGCTTCTGACTTCTGTCTCAGTGAGAAAAACCAAGTATGTCTAGAAAAATCGTCAATCAGAACCAGAATCCATTTAGACCCAGCTAAAGAAGGTGTTGGCATGGGACCTGATAAATCTGCATGCACCAACTCAAAGGGTTTGCTGGTTCTCCTCTCTGACCTGGGGTAGGT
Organism: Podarcis bocagei; assembly: GCF_964188305.1. NCBI lineage: Eukaryota > Metazoa > Chordata > Lepidosauria > Squamata > Lacertidae > Podarcis > Podarcis bocagei. The sequence continues at coordinate 945,851 of NC_138126.1, forward strand.
GCATGTTGTGACCTTCGATTGCTTACAGGCTTGACAATCTAGGTATCTGCCTGCCACATGCCTTGAACCTACACCCAACTGTGTTCTCTGCGGCTTTTCTCACAAGCGACCACCCCGCGTGTCCAAATTTCCTGTGCCACATGTGAATACAATCATTGTGTGGTGGGATGTTTGCACACTGCACTTGTGCATCTTCAATGGACTCTCCACTAGCCCCATTTTCCACCAGTCCCATTTTTCCACCAACCCCATTTTCAATAGGCATCTCCACCAGAAAGAGCCTGTCTTTCCTCTCAACACTGTAGATCTTCTTCCCATCCCTGTAAAAGGAACACAAATTGTTAGAGAACAAAACATCGAATCCAATAGCCATTAATGCTGACACACTCAAAAGAGAGTGGGCAAGCTCTGGAACAAAAAAAGCTTGCACCTCACTGTCAGAGCTGCTCCCCGATCCTAGCTCACAGAGGATCACGCTAGCCAGCGATCATTAAGTAAAAGTCTTTATTGAGTTACAGTTTCCATTCTCAAGCTGCTGTGTGCAACTCTACGTCTTATGGTTAGATCGGCGAAGCTCCGTCTGAGTCTCCGCCCCTTGTGCACCAACTTAATATCCTAGCCCTGCTCCACCTTTTCCGCCTGACTGTTCTCCTCTGGGTCCCTCTGCCCCCCGGGGTCTCTTCCCTCCGGGATTCCTCTGACGCCGACCCCCCGGACCCTCCTGTCTCCTTGCGCCGGGCTTTAGGACCTGGCTCCCTCTCCGGGCTACCTACTGCGTCACTTTCCTGTGCATTTGAACTTGGCGCGCGCGCCCAACCTTCCACTTTCCGTCTGACCGTTTCTTCGCTCCCCGATGGAGGTGTGGCCACTCCTGACTCGTGCCCTCCCTCCTGTTGTGAGCTGCCAGCGCTTGATCCCTGGCGCCCTTCCTCTTCCCTGCTCTCTGGCGGTGACGCTGGTCCCGATTTCCAACTGCTCCCCTCTGAGTCCCCTCTGGCTCTATCTTCCTGGGGTGTCCCCCTAGGCTCCCCCCTTGCCCTGGCCACTGGTGCTCCTTTCTGTGAATCTTCTGATTCACTGGAAAGACTCGGAGATCTCGGGTCGTCGTCATCACTCATCTTTTCTTCTGCCTCCTCCCCCTCGCTCTCTGTTTCCTCCCTTGCCCTTGCCTCTGCTCCTGAACCCCTGACACTCACAATCTAGAAAAGAACAATATAAAGACCCAGATTCAGTCAGTGGTCTCCGAGACCCATCCGCTAAGTGAACATAACGTTCAGTTTTAACTGTCTTGCAGTTTCTCAGGAGCTCCCGTGAATTCACGAGATTGTGAGTAGCACCTGAGTCCACCACGAAAGATAAAGTGCCTCTCTGGCTGTCTTCCAAAGTTGCCATGGGGCTGCTCGCACCCACACCGGGGCTTCTGCAAGTGTCCTTCCTGGTTGCCATGGTTGCAGCCTCCCCTCGACTGAGACTTTTGTCTTTTCCCAGAGACACCATCGCAGCTGTGAGGTGAAAAGACGCCTTGTCTTTGTTTTTCTCCTGGCCTGCAGCTTTCCCACGTCTGGCTCTGGGAACTTGCTTTGTTGACGTTCCACGCCGGCCGGTGTCCTTGGCACCATCCTGCGCCTCTAGTGGACAATTGCGGACCAAGTGTGTGTTGCTGCCACACCGATAGCATCTCTTGGAAACAAAGGCTCTCACACAGTCCTCACCACTCCTGGCTGCTGCCCCCCCACTCCTTCTTGGGGTGCAGCCTGCGCCCTCTTTCACAGCCCTCTGCCGCTTTGATTCTACGTCAATCAAGTGTCCGCTAATATATTCGATCGTAAGATCCTGCGATGGCATCGTTTCCATCGTTAGAACCAAGTTCTCATAACTCCTGTCCAAAGAGCTTAAAAGCGTATAAGCTTTAAGTTCATCTGGGAAGGGCACATTGAGCTGACGCAGCTTACTGAAGATAGTCATCATCTGAGCAATGCGATCCCTTATCGGTTCCCCTTGGGACAGCCTCTTCTCAAACACAGAACGTATCACTTGGATCTTTGCCCCAGCTGTGGTCCTCTGATGTATTCTAGTCAGAGCAGACCAAATCTGATGACAGGTACGTAAGCCATCAATTATGAGGGAGCTGCGACGCTTCAATCGCCATCACCACATGGGACATGGCCTTCTTATCTTTCTTTGCCGCCGCTGCAGCCCTCCACATCTGCAGCTGCTGCATTGGGCCCGGCCACGACTGGATCGGCCTGCGTGCATTCCCACATCTGCTTTCCTTCCAGCCAATAATACATGTGTTTGGACCAGTCTTCCCAATTGGCTCCATTTAATCTTTCAAAGGGGATATTGAAGCTCTCATGGCCCTGCTGTGCCTGAGCAGCAGCCATCTCCTCCCCCCGGGGCTTCAAACGTACTCACTCTGCCAGCGAGCTGGTCCTCCGAAGCAGCCGTCTCTCTTGGCTCTTGGCTCCGATCACCAGCATTCCTCACTTCCCTTCCTGGCAGGAGATCACAGCAACTCAAAGCTGGCAGTCTTCCTCCCTTCTCACACTTGTCAGGAAACACGGAACTTCCATAACCTTTGCGGAAATAAATCTTTGGGTCCAGGCAGCGCTTCCTCGGCGTAGGCTCTGCTGACCTGGCCAAAGAAATGCAGAGTAGCAGCGGTCCTGCTTCCGTGTGAGATAAAGGGATAAATCAAGTCCAAAGACAGTCCGTTCTTATCTCCAGTAGCTTTATTTACAGAGTAATAAATCCATCAGACACCATCGGAAACTTCGGCCGTTTCTCTGTGCTTTCCAAAAGCACACTCACAGCAGCTTCTAAGCTGAGCTGCTTCTCTGTCCGTTGCAGAGACAGATCTGAAGAGCGTCAGAACAACATCCTGTGATGCACTTCTCTGCATCCAGCTCCTCCCAGATCCAGATACAGGACACCACGGAGTTTTAACCTTGTCAGTTCCAAACTCCACAAGAGATGCCTCAACTCAGCACAGAAGGTTCCTCTAGGGCGCAGTGTTACTTGGGAGTTGGTGGAACTGGATCTTAAGGGTTCTTGAGACATTTCCAAGGGATTATGATTGGTATCCAGACCCTAACACTATAAAGCCAAGGTGTCCACACTGAGCAGTTTATCAACCCTGCTGGCCGCTGGGGAAGACCTTCTGAAGGAAGTGGTTTGCCCCCAATGTTAATTCCTTCCTTCCTCCGCTGCTGCTGCCCACACTAAAGGAATGTCTGGATGAAATCCCAGGGATGTCTGGCTCCTATTACAAAGAGATCCAGTTGATATTCTAGAATAAAGTGTGGCTAAGATTCTGAGTCACAATCATGGCTGAGAAATACAGCCAGGGAATATGAAACTGATTTGAAGATTGGTTTCTTCTTTACACATTATTATTATTATTATTATTATTATTATTATTATTATTATTATTATTATTATTATTATTATTATTATATTACATTCAGGAGGACACACCACGGGTTTCCTTCTTCTTTCTTTTCTTTCCAACAATCATAATTATAATTATAATTATAATTTATTATTTATACCCCGCCCATCTGGCTGGGCCTCCCCAGCCACTCTGGGTGGCTTCCATAGAAACCAAAAATACAGTAAAATATCACACGTTAAAAACTTCCCTGAACAGGGCTGCCTTAAGATGTCTTCTGAATGTCAGGTAGATGTTTATCGCTTTGACATCTGCTGGAAGGGCGTTCCACAGGGCGGGCGCCACTACCGAGAAGGCCCTCTGCCTGGTTCCCTGTAGCTTTGCTTCTCGCAATGAGGGAACCGCCAGAAGGCCCTCGGCGCTGGACCTCAGCGTCCGGGCAGAATGATGGGGGTGGAGACGTTCCTTCAGGTATACTGGACCGAGGCCGTTTAGGGCTTTAAAGGTCAGCACCAACACTTTGAATTGTGCTCGGAAACGTACTGGGAGCCAATGTAGGTCTTTCAAGACCGGTGTTATATGGTATTGGCGGCCGCTGCCAGTCACCAGTCTAGCTGCCGCATTCTGGATTAGTTGTAGTTTCCGAGTCACCTTCAAAGGTAGCCCCACGTAGAGCGCATTGCAGTAGTCCAAGCGGGAGATAACCAGAGCATGCACCACTCTGGCCAGTGTTATTCACCTTTAATACTCACCTATTTCAGTGTAACACATATTTTTATCTTGTGATATTCAGATGAAGAGAGGTATAACAATTTAATAAATAATTCCCAGTTGGAGCAGAGCTAGAATATCCGGAAGCCCTTGGCCACCCAGGGCAAAGGAGGAAGAACAGTGAGAGAGGCCTGGACAGGGAATCTCTGCTAAGACAAGCCAGTGTCAGGAGGCGGGTGCGAGACTCGGTGGCATATAATTATTATAAATCATAATTGGGGTGGGTGTCTCAATCTGGCCTTCCCAGCAGTCAGGCTCCAGCTGCTTTCCTTCTGCATCTCGAGCTCTCTCCATTCAAGAATGCAAGGCTGAGAGATGGAGGTCCCACCCCAAGAACATTCTCCAACTGAGCACTCCTTCAACCGACCACAAGCACCAAGCCTTGTCACTAGACTTATATATGGGTCTCCCAAAATGGTCAGTATGGACCTCCTGAGGCCAAAGGGACTGTGCAGGTGATGAATAAAGATCTAGAGGTCGAAGGGGACAAAATGTGGCCCAAGGGGTGGAGGATTATAGTGCAGCGGATGAAGAACTTCATGATGAACTTAGGACCCTGATGAATATTGGCCAGGTTCATGGAACATAGAGCAGCTCCCTTTCCTGTGATAAACCATTTTTTATCAAACGTAAAGCCCACAGTTAAACTGTATAATGCTGCTTCATTAATGCTTAATTAAAGGTTAGGAAAGGCTGATGATGCATTACCATTATTTAACATTATTTCATCTGTCTTTCCGAAAAATTTCATATGGAGGACAGGAAAGAATGTACGAGATGTCAAAATAAGAGCAGGTGCTAATTGATGTGTGTAATATTCCTTTGTTCTCTTCCTAGGTTTCCTTTCCCCCCGCTCCTCCCTGTTGAAAGAAGACAATGGAGAAGGCAGTCAAAATTCTGGAGGGCCATGTCCAATGGGAATAACAAAGAAACCATATAAATTCATGGATTGTGAAAAGAGAGAGGAGAAACAATTTGAAAGTATGGAGTGTGGGAAGAGTTTCACTGACAGTGGAACACTTGGAAAACATCAATGGACTCACACAGGGGAGAAACCATTTAAATGCATGGAGTGTGGAAAGAGCTTCAGTCAGAGTGGACACCTTAGAATTCATCAACGGAGTCACACGGGGGAGAAACCATTTAAATGCATGGAGTGTGGAAAGAGCTTCAGTCAGAGTGGAGACCTTAGAATTCATCAACGGAGTCACACTGGGGAGAAACCATTTCAATGCATGGAATGTGGAAAGAGCTTCACTGAGAATGGAAAACTTAGAATTCATCAACGGACTCACACGGGGGAGAAACCATTTGAATGCATGGAATGTGGAAAGAGTTTCACTCAGAGTGGATACCTTAGAATTCATCAACGGACTCACACGGGGGAGAAACCATTTAAATGCATGGAGTGTGGAAAGAGCTTCACTGAGTGTGGAAAACTTAGAATTCATCAACGGAGTCACACGGGGGAGAAACCATTTGAATGCATGGAGTGTGGAAAGAGCTTCAGTCAGAGTGGACACCTTAGAATTCATCAACGGAGTCACACAGGGGAGAAACCATTTGAATGCATGGAGTGTGGAAAGAGCTTCAGTCAGAGTGGACACCTTAGAATTCATCAACGGAGTCACACTGGGGAGAAACCATTTAAATGCATGGAGTGTGGGAAGAGCTTCAGTGAGAGTGGACACCTTAGAATTCATCAACGGAGTCACACAGGGGAGAAACGATTTAAATGCATGGAGTGTGGAAAGAGCTTCAGTGGGAGTGGACACCTTAGAATTCATCAACGGAGTCACACAGGGGAGAAACCATTTAAATGCATGGAGTGTGGAAAGAGCTTCAGTCGGAGTGGAGACCTTAGAATTCATCAACGGAGTCACACAGGGGAGAAATCATTTAAATGCATGGAGTGTGGAAAGAGCTTCAGTCAGAGTGGAAACCTTAGAATTCATCAACGGAGTCACACAGGGGAGAAATCATTTAAATGCATGGAGTGTGGAAAGAGCTTCAGTCAGAGTGGAAACCTTAGAATTCATCAACGGAGTCACACAGGGGAGAAACCATTTGAATGCATGGAATGTGGAAAGAGTTTCACTCAGAGTGGATACCTTAGAATTCATCAACGGACTCACACGGGGGAGAAGCCATTTAAATGCATGGAGTGTGGAAAGAGCTTCACTGAGAGTGGAAATCTTAGAATTCATCAACGGAGTCACACGGGGGACAAACCATTTGAATGCATGGAGTGTGGAAAGAGCTTCAGTCAGAGTGGACACCTTAGAATTCATCAACGGAGTCACACAGGGGAGAAACCATTTGAATGCATGGAGTGTGGAAAGAGCTTCAGTCAGAGTGGACACCTTAGAATTCATCAACGGAGTCACACAGGGGAGAAACCATTTAAATGCATGGAATGTGTAAAGAGCTTCACTACTAGTGGAAAGCTTAGAATTCATCAACGCACTCACAGGTGAGAAACCATTTAAATGCATGGAGTGTGGAAAGAGCTTCACTGAGAGTGGAACGCTTAGAAAGCATCAACGGACTCACACAGGGGAGAAACCATTTAAATGCATGGAGTTTGGAAAGAGCTTCAATAGAAGTGGACACCTTAGCAAACACCATTGAACTCACAGAGCGAAAACCACTTATATGGAGTGTAGATAGCTCTTCAATCCTTATGTTCTTACAAAACATCAATGAACTCACAAGGAGGAGAAGCTTTAAGAGTTGAAACCCAACAATCTACCAACAAACTGAAAAAGCAGAAATGATTTGAATGGAAGGAGTGTGGGAAGTTCTTCTATTACCTTATATGTATATAATTTTATATGCAATTTGTTTTTATATGGAATTTATTTACAAATTGCTACATACTTTCCAGATACACATTTATTTCATACTTGACTTCCTCTCCATGGTTTCACCATAGAATTTTTAAATTGCTGCATATTTCAGATATTTACACCTTACCTTTTCCACACTCTTCTCCAGCAAGTTTTCAACTATTGTTTTCCATTCAGCTCCTACTTGTGTTTGTACATGTTTACAAAAATTCTTTAAATATTCAACAAAAGGTTTCTACTCCTCCTTAATGTCTGTCTTGATCTCTTATTTTCATAGTTCAATTTGCCAATTTGACATATTCCATCACTTTTAACTGCCGCTCTCTTGATCAAGTGTAGCTATCTCTTGATTTTGCCATTTTTGTGCATAAAGTACTTTTGCTGCTGTCGTTCATCTGTCTTCATGGAACATTTAACCCAGTTATCCCTAAAAGAAATGGTTTCTTCAGGAGCATCACCCTAAGTAAAGTAATTTTCTCCCTAGTTATAATTCATCTGGTTGGCTGAAAGCCACAAAGATGTTTTCTTTTCCAACAAATCCTTATACATTTTCCAAACTCTCTATAAATTCTTCCTAATTACATAATTAATTACAAAAAAAAAATTGGTATTTTGCCTTCTTTTGAGATACCTTTCTACAGTGTTCTGTCTTAGTCCAGTGATACTACTCCATTAAAATCGCCCATAATAATTATATTTCCATCATAAACCTGAGACATACTTTCATCCAATCTTTCTTTTTCCTCATTAGGTGCGTCAGCTCCTACCAATAATATTTTTTTCTCCTTGCACCATCACTTTCACTGCAATAATTTTTCACCTCTAAAGATCTGTTTAGAGTCCAGTTTGGAATTCATATATATATATATATAGTACCACCCCTCTTTTCTTTGTTTTATATGAATTCCTGTCCTAGTCCTTTATTTACCAAGAATCATTTTTTGTTGTTGTTTCCTTGTGAAAATATGTGTAATTTTATATCATTTGGTTTTGTTGTTCAAACCATTCACATTCAATGAAAACAATTTTAAATCCATCATTGAATCCTTTAAACAGTTTTAAGTCCCCTTTCCCCTTATCAGCTATCTCCCTCCTCCAGCTCGTCTAGTTTGGATTTGATACCCCGCCTTTCACTCCCTTTAAGGAGTCTCAAAGCGGCTAACATTCTCCTTTCCCTTCCTCCCCCACAAGAAAAAAAAATTCCTTCCAGTAGCACCTTAAAGACCAACTAAGTTAGTTCGTGTGCATGCACACTTCTTCAGATACCTCAGAGATATCTGAAGAAGTGTGCATGCACACGAAAGCTCATACCAAGAACTAACTTAGTTGGTCTTTAAGGTGCTACTGGAAGGAATTTTTTTTGTTTTGACTATGGCAGACCAACACGGCTACCTATTTGTAACTCCCCCACAAGAAACCCTCTGTGAGGTGAGTGGGGCTGAGAGACTTCAGAGAAGTGTGACTGGCCCAAGGTCACCCAGCAGCTGCATGTGGAGGAGCGGAGACGCGAACCCGGTTCCCCAGATTACGAGACTCCCGTGCTTAACCACTACACCACACTGGCTCTCTGATGCATCCATCTCCCAGCTCTTTTTTAAAATATATTTTCTCTAGAATGCCTCTGCTTTTATTGGCCCTTGCCATCTTTGTTTCTTCCCTATGTACATAAAAAAATTCCCTTCCAGGAATTCGCAACTAAAGGGAATTGAATTCTTCTTGAGCGTATCAGCCAGAAACTTATAGCTGGTTCTTTTCTTCAGCAATTTTGAGCATTGTAATCAGTTTTTCTGGTAGTGTGTTTGGAGTTCTTCATCTTGAGTTTCATAAAATCAATCAAACTCCTGGTAGTTTATTTGCTTTTGCATAAGCTGATTTCACTCTGAAAGCAAGAATCTCCATCAAGTCATTTTTTTCTTTCTTTCTCCTCTTGTTTCTCCTTCTCTACTTTGGTTGAGGGTGTCTTCCTCGTCTGGCCCATAGTCAAGTTCTTGTTAACACCCAACATTTTTATAGCTTTCCACTTTAGGCAGAGTGCTCCGGTAACCCCAGAGCCTTGGGGGGGGGGGCTATACCCACACTCTCTCTCCCACCCCCATGGCACCTGTAGTAAAGTTAGTACTTTGGTCAAGCGGAGAGTGAGGCCTTGTGGGAAACCAGCAAGAATTATGGGAACTAGGTCCTGTTGCTTTAACCCATAGACCCGTTGGCTCCAAGGGCGTGAAAGGTTTACTATGGGAGAGGAATTCTCTGGATAATGTGAAGGGTTGACACCTGTGAGGGAAGTTATGTATATCCAGCCGGTGATGTTATCTCCCTGTTTTTTGCCCAAAGGAGGTGCATCTGCATAAGCTCCAAGAAAGGGAGGAAACAACTTTGATCTAGGCTCTGGAGCCTTAATTGGCCCAGCTGTCAGAAGTTAAAATTATTAGCCCACAAGCTGGTCATTGGAGAATTCAAATGTAACCAAGAGTGGTGATTGGGCCTGGGGGATCTGATTCCACATGCAAATTAGGGATAAAAGATCTTGAGAATGGCTGGAAGGCGCGCTCTGCAATCCGCAAAATCACCCGGCTGCTGATGTTCCACCTAAGCAGCCGTTCTTTTGTGATGAAGGTTTTCTAAGACCTCTGAATGCAGATCTCTGAAGGACTCTGAACTCTCCTATCTTTGCCTTAGAGTGTAGAAGTGAGTATTAGCTAGCTATATTTTGCAACGTTTTTCTTTTCTCTTTACTTGTAATCTACCAAAAGATGTGCCTGCTTTTTAGCATGTTCTTTATGTTTTAAAATAAATTTTAAGCAAGAAACTTTCTCTTGTATTGTGCGTGCCTATCCGGGGGAATAGCTAAATCCAACGCCTAGCTTCTTGGTTGCGCCTTACTAAAGAATTTCCGCCTGCAAGCTTGTGGAAGCAACTTGTAGTTTGGGGTTAACCAGTAACAAAGAAGCACAGCAGTCTCCCTTGAGCTGTGGCTTAAGGTAACCCTGGGACAAGGGAGCCTTACCAGTTCTGTTTCGTCCTGTTTCTGAAAAGGAAAAAGGGTCTGCCAGTGATACGGAAGGGGGGGCATGTCTTCTTTACCTTCTTCGCTACAATATATCCATTTATTCCCAATTGTCAATGTCAAAAGAGACTAAAATCTATAAAATTCATAGAAACTCAACGTGCTAATTTGCTCAATTTCTCTAGGACCCCATGACACCTCCCCTGTCCTCCATCATCCCTCAAGCAAGGTGTCAAGACCCTAATCCTGTCAAATCACTCTGCCAAATCTTTCCTCCGGGCAATGCCAGTACATGGATCATTGTCTTCTCATCACTGGTACTCAGGATGTGCTTATCTGCGCATATCTCCAGCTCTGCATATCCCCCCTCCCTCCTCCATATGTTAATCCATGTAACCCAACCTCTTCTTAAAGGATTCATGATATAATCTGTGTAACCCAACCTCTTCTTAATGTATTCATGATGTAACTGGGATGTATTTTGCACTGTATTCTGGGACATGGAGGGAAATCTCAAAAGTTCATGTCACCCCTTTCTCGCTGTTCAATCTCGCCTTGAACCTGTTGCGCAATAAACTTGGATCTTCTGCAGCTTGCTCCTGTCTCCGGCTGAGCTCATTTTCCTCCGAAGGGACCCGCGGACTTAGTCCGACGAGCTGGGTGGCAGAGCAGCCTCGCACCCAGATTTTGCCGTAACATCCAGCCTTGCTCCAGAAACCTGGTCTGGCCGGAGAGCAAAGACAGGTGAGGGAGGGGCTAATGTTTGGGGACCAGTTTACCACAGGACCTGATCTGCTGCGGAGGGTGCATGGCAGGCGACTGAACTCTGATGCGACAACCTGGAAGTCCCAGAGCGGTGCATCAGTTAGAATGGGATGCTTAAGAAACCTCTACAGATTCTCAAAGGGGAGAAGAAAGCATTTAGATGTATGGAGTGCTTGACGTATTTCTCTCAGAGTTCACTTTCCTTCCCATCAATGAACTCAGATAATGGGAAATCAGTCTTAAATGCATGGAGTGCATGTGAAGTTCTGGTATTTGTATATAAAGTTGTATAGACAGGTCTTTAAAGAAATGAAGGTCATGTCTCACAAGTATAATAGCAGATGTAATATAATGTTAGATAGGGAGGGGGAGAATCTGGAGTGCTGGGGTGAGTGATGATGGGCTGAGAGCCAGCTGATTTTGGGGCCTTGGTGGAGAGAGTTGGAAATGTTGGTGTTAGGAGTTGTGGTGGTAGTTTGGGAGCAGGGTTGGTGGGATTAGCATTATAGGAACAGCATCATAACTCCCATTGATGGAACAACAAAGACACCAAAAGACGAAAAGCATCTTGTACATTTTGATGCTATGGCCTGTCGGCTACACAAATAAAGTCTATTCATTCATTCATCTTATACATAGACTGAAAGGGCTTAAGCTCAGTGAGAAAGAGGAGGACTGGTTTGAGAAGATACTGAATTATTTGGGTAGGTTTGAACAATTTGAGGCAATTAAAATGTTTAAAGTTAAATAAACCTTGTGGAGGGAGGAGCGTTAAGGTACAGTGGTGCCCCGCAAGACGAATGCCTCGCAAGACGGAAAACTCGCTAGACGAATTTCCTATGGGCTTGCTTTGCAAGACGAAAATGTATTGCGAGTTCCTGCGGGGTTTTTTTCCTCCCCCCCCTTTTCTAAGCCGCTAAGCCGCTTATCCGCTAAGCCGCTAAAAGCTGCTAAGTCGCTAATAGCGCTAATCCGCTAAGCCGTCAATGGGCTTGCTTCGCAAGACGAAAAAACCGCAAGACGGAGAGAATCACAGAACAGATTCTTTTCGTCTTGCGAGGCACCACTGTATATAGAATTGTACATATGTTATTATTGAATATTATTGAATATGTATATTATTGAATATTGTATAGGTAAAGGTAAAGGTACCCCTGCCCGTACAGGCCAGTCTTGACAGACTCTGGGGTTGTGCGCCCATCTCACTTAAGAGGCCAGGGGCCAGCGCTGTCCGGAGACACTTCCGGGTCACGTGGCCAGCGTGACATTGCTGCTCTGGCGAGCCAGAGCCGCACACGGAAACGCCATTTACCTTCCTGCTAGTAAGCGGTCCCTATTTATCTACTTGCACTCGAAGGTGCTTTCGAACTGCTAGGTTGGCAGGCGCTGGGACCGAGCAACGGGAGCGCACCCCGCCGCGGGGATTCGAACCGCCGACCTTTCGATCGGCAAGCCCTAGGCGCTGAGGCTTTTACCCACAGCGCCACCCACGTCCCAAATATTGTATACCCAATGTATTTTTTATTAATCTTGGCAGCCACTTTATCTTGGCAGCCACTGATGTAGCGACTTCGTATTTAGCTATTCCATCTCTTTCCATTTGCCAGAGGGGTTTATATCTTGTAACTTTCTGTGTGGAATATCTTTTAAGGTTGGTATTTCCCTTCCTGTTGTAATCTATTATTTCCGGTATTCCCCACCCCAACCCCACTCCGATAACTTGATTCTTGCTGTGCAATCGACTCTCCCATCTTTCATTGGCATTTTGCCCTTTCCCAGTAGTGATGTATGGAAGTGAGAGGTGGACTGTAAAGAAGGCTGATTGCTGAAGAATTGATGCTTTTGAATTATGGTGCTGGAGGAAACTCCAGCACCATAATTGGACAATGTTCTCGAAGCTACCAGCATGAGTTTGACTAAAGTGCGGGAGGCAGTGGAAGACGGGAGTGCCTGGCGTGCTCTGGTCCAGGGGGTCACGAAGAGGCGGACACGACTAAACGACTAAACCACAACAACAAGGGCTGACTTCCAGCTTTCCATTACTAATTACCATCCATTAATAATTATTTTCCATTAGGAATTATTTTTCTTGAGTGAAGGATTGCCACATCATAAAACAATGTAGTGCATGTATAGAGAAAGAACAAAGGCTGTTAGGATTTCATGCTCCCCAGTGCTGATTTTATGTTTGTTATATATTTCACACGCCTGTCTGAGTGGAGCGTGAGAAAGGAAGACTGTCTTATCTCCCTTCCGGTGTGAGACTGTGAAACTACTTTCACTTTTATGTCGTTCTGTTTTGTTGTTGGAGCTGATGAGAATGGATGCCATTATGCATATGTATGTAAATGTTATGTAAATAAATAGTAGTTTAGAACTAGGGTGCTTCTTTCTTCTGCTGTGTTAAGCCAGAAGGCTAGTGTGCACAAATCAAGATGGTTTATGTCGCTGGAGAAGGGGATGCCTTTTCCAGAGCTATGCTCACCGGAGGACGCTCGCTCGGAGGGAGATCCGGAAGGGGGGCTGCAGGTAGGCCAGAGCGTTTCCCAACAAAGGCTTCCCTTCACTCACCTTCCAATCCGGCCAGACAGGAAGGACTGGCCTCCTAGCTGCGAATCTTGCATGAAGGGGGAAGGTGGCAGAGCAGAGAGTGGGCAGTGCCAGAGGGAGAGGCCCAAAGTCTCTGCCTCCTCCACATCTCCCAGGGGTTTAGCCTGTATCTGGACAGCACCACTTCAGCCTGCAAGGAAGACCCTCTTTTCTGGGACACATGGATTCCACCACTTGGGGAAGCAGACCAAGTCAGGGGGGAGGAGATGTCCAGCCAGGACCCTCCTCCCTTGGGAGAAGGAGGGCAATGGGGAGCAGTCCATCCTGCCAGCTGCCTCCCCTGCAGTCTGAGGCGGGGCAGATCCTGCCCAGCCATAGATCCACCACTCGGGAGGAGTGCAACTTGCGCTATTGATGCTCCCCTGAGATTTCCTGTAACAGGAATAGCAGCTCCGCTGGGTCACGTCCTTGCATAACAGAATGAGTAACAGAATGAACTTCAACAGGGACAAATGTCAGGTCCTGCACTTAGGCAGGAAGACCCACCTGCACAAATAGAGGATGGGGGACACCTGCCTGACTAGCAGTACATGTGAGAAGGATCCCGGGGTCTTGGTGGACCACTAGCTGAACCTGAGTCCGCAGGGTGATGCAGCAACAAAGAAAGATTATTCTAGGCTGTAGGGTAGGACTCGAACCCAGGGCCTCAAGCTGCAAGAAAGGCGATTCTGACGAAACCTTTGCCAGCAAGAGCTTTTTGGCAGGGGAAGAGACTCCCAGGAGAGGGGCTGATGCTCTGGCTCTGTCTTCCAAGGGGGAGAGGAAGGGGGAGCCCTGGATCTGGAGAGGAGGGGCGGCGGAAGAGCGCTCCTAAGTTACTGCTCCGAGTCACAAAAGGGCGCAGCAACTCCGGTCTACTTTGCGGGGCTGTTGTAACGGGGACCCCCTGCGCCCCGGCCCTGCCTCCCCCCCCGTCGGGAAATGGGGGTGAGACTGACCGGACCCCCCCGGCAAGGGATTAAAAGGGGGGGGATATCACCTTCCTGCCCCGGAGGGCTTTTTCCCAGTGGGGGGGGGTCTCCTTCCCTGCCGCCTCCGGGGATCGAACCCGGGACTTTCTCAGGAGAGAATCAGGAAAACGGAGCTGGTTTGGGAGGAGGAGGATTGGTGTCTTCGGGGAGGGAGGGGCCACTCATTCCTCCCCCCCCCGTCAGTGAACTCCGCTTCCAGGGAGGGGGGGCAAGGGGGAGGGGAGGGGCCTGATCCACCTTCCCGGAAGAGGAGCAGCTCTGCGGAGGAGGGGAAAGAGGTGCGAAATATATCTATATATTGGGGGGGGGGGAGAGAAGGAAGCGCTTTTCCTCCCCCTGAATCTGCAAACAGGGCAGCTGGGAAGGGGGGGGCAGGATTTGGGGGGGATGAAAGGAAAGTGGGGGATTCCTCCCCCTCCCCCCCTTCTGGGGATCCGGCGAGCGGGGGAGGGGCTGGTTTAGGAGAAAGGAGCCCCTCCCCCCGAGGGGGCGCCTCCTTGGAGACCCCCAGCCCTTAGTCTTGCGGGGAAGGAAATGGGAATAGCAGAGCGAGCAGGGGAGGGGGGAGAGGAGATGCTCTGCCGCCTCCCGGGAAGGAAAAGGGAGCCCCCCCCCCGGGCTGGGACTTGAACCCAGGCCCCAGTTCTGGCTTCCCCCTGGCAGGTATCTCTGGGGCGCCGCCATCCTGGCTTGGTGGGTCCCCTTTGGGGGGAGAAGCGTTAATGGGGGCGAGAGAGGCCTGGATGGAGACCCCCGTCTCCCTCCTGGGATGGGGAGAGATTTGGCAGGAAGGCTGAGCCGGCCAGGGGGGCCTCTGGGGAAAGGGGACCCTGGGGGGGGTGGAGGGAGGAAGGGAAGCATCCCTGGGGGAGGGATCAAAGCCATCTTGGAGAAAGAGAGAGGGGCTGGGGGGGGGGCGCCTGCCTTGACTTCTCCCTCCTGCCCAGGAATCTGCCATGACTCCGCGTAGACCAGGGAGAGATCCCTGAGCAGGAGCCCCGATCCAGCCACCTCTCCTCCCCTGAAGCTCAGTCCTTGCCCTGCCTCAAGTCCCAGATCAGGAGCTGCAGGGGGCGCTGGGGGCTGTTAGAGCGAGTCCACGCATGGGGGGGGGAGAGGAAAGGGAGGAAGCCCCCTTTATTATTCCCCCCCCCCTTGAGGCTTCTCTCTGGGCAACTCCAGTCTCTCCCACATGCCTGGGTTTCTGTGCAGAAGCATCTAAAGGGCTCCCCCCCCCCCCCCAGAGACACCTGCGCCCAACTCCTTCTCACCTGGTTTCCAGTATTCCCACTATATCAGATCTCTTAACTCTGTGGGATTTAAGGGATGGGGAAGATTGCTATGGAAATGGGTGGGTTCCCGTGCTCCCCCCTCAAGAGGCTGCCTTATTATTATTATTACAGTGGTACCTCAGGTTAAATACGCTTCAGGTTACAGACTCCGCTAACCCAGGATGAGAACAGAAATTGTGGTCCAGCGGCGCGGCAGCAGCAGGAGGCCCCATTATGTTAAGAACACTTTCTTAACCACCGGAACGAATTGAGTTCTTAACCCGAGGTACCACTGTACTGCAGTTTCAGTTATTGTTCTTTGTTTATTTAATCTATTAGTCTCTTTCTCTTGCCCAGGGCAGCCCAAAGGGACTAACAACCAGTTGTTGTTGTTGTTGTTGTTGTTGTTGTTGTTGTTGTTTGAAGTTGAATCCTGACAGGACAGAAGTACTGTTTTGGGGGGACAGGAGGTGGGCAGGTGTGGAGGATTCCCTGGTCCTGAATGGGGTAACTGTGCCCCTGAAGGACCAGGTGCGCAGCCTGGGAGTCATTTTGGACTCACAGCTGTCCATGGAGGCACAGGTCAAATCTGTGTCCAGGGCAGCTGTTTACCAGCTCCATCTGGTACGCAGGCTAAGACCCTATCTGCCTGCAGACTGTCTCACCAGAGTGGTGCATGCTCTAGTTATCTCCCGCTTGGATTACTGCAATGCGCTCTACGTGGGGCTACCTTTGAAGGTGACTCAGAAACTACAGCTAATCCAGAATGCGGCAGCTAGACTGGTGACTGGGGGCGGCTGCCGAGACCACATAACACCGGTCTTGAAAGACCTACATTGGCTCCCAGGACGTTTCCGAGCACAATTCAAAGTGTTGGTGCTGACCTTTAAAGCCCTAAACGGCCTCGGTCCAGTATATCTGAAGGAGTGTCTCCACCCCCATCGTTCAGCCCGGACATTGAGGTCCAGCACCGAGGGCCTTCTGGCGGTTCCCTCATTGAGAGAAGCAAAGCTACGGGGCAGAGGGCCTTTTCGGTCGTGGCACCCGCCCTGTGGAAAGCCCTCCCATCGGATGTCAAGGTGATGGACAACTACCTGACATTCAGAAGACATCTTAAGGCGTCCCTATTCAGGGAAGCTTTTAATGTATGATATTTTAGTGTTTTTTGGTTTCTGTGGAAGCCGCCCAGAGTGGCTGGGGAAACCCAGCCAGATGGGCGGGGTACAAATAATAAATTATTGTTGTTGTTGTTGTTGTTATGTTCCATGGTGACACTCCTACGCCTTCTTTGTCGTGTTTCCTGTATTTTGGGGGAAGAGAGAAGGCTGTTCTCGGGGCCTGCTCCCCCACTAGGGAAACTGAGGCAGCCCCCTCAGGCAGGAGATGCAGGGAGGGGCAAGGAGGGGACGGAGCGGAGTCCCATTTGGCCAGCCCTGATTTAACCCTCTATCCTCTCATCCAGTGGAAGGTGCTGTCCCATTGCCAGTGTCCCAGACACAATGCAGCCGCCTTGGGAAGTCAGTGGTGCCGGATGATTTGGGAATGTGAGCAGTTGGTTGGACTGTATCAGGAAGATGTTGGAGATCATGGAGAAAGGAGAAATGAAAGCGTTTTCAGAGGAGGGGGAAGATGGAGAAAGTGTGTCCCCCCAGATAAGACTCCCATCCTCCCTGGCCATGGGCCATCCTTGCTTGGGCAGGTGGTCCTTTGAGTCCAACCACATCTGGAGGGCCAGAGATGCCTCAACTCAGCATAGAAGGTTCCTCTAGGGCTCAGTGTTACTTGGGAGTTGGTGGAACTGGATCTTAAGGGTTCTTGAGACATTTCCAAGGGATTGTGATTGGTATCCAGACCCTAACACTATAAATCCAAGGTGTCCCCACTGAGCAGTTTATCAACCCTGCTGGCCGCTGGGGAAGACCTTCTGAAGGAAATTATTTTCCCCAAAGTTGCTTCCTTCCTTTGTCCGCTGCTGCTGCTGCCCACACTAAAGGAATGTCTGGATGAAATCCCAGGGCTGTCTGGCTCCTATGTCCAGTTGATATTCTAGAAAAAAGTGTGGCTAAGATTCTGAGTCACAATCGTGGCTGAGAAATACAGCCAGGGAATATGAAACTGATTTGAAAATTGGTTTCTTCTTTACACATTGTTGTTGTTGTTGTATTACATTCAGGTGGACACACCACTGGTTCCATCTTCTTTCTATTCTTTCCCACAATCAGTGTTATTCACCTTTAATACTCATCTTTCTCAGTGTCACACATATTTTTATCTTGTGATCTTCATATGAAGAGAGGTATAACAATTTAATAAATAATTCCCAGTTGGAGCAGAGCTAGAATATCCAGAAGCCCTTGGCCACCCAATAATAATATTTATTACTTTTCCAACAATTTAAACACTACAAAAACAATACAATACAAAAACACTACATAACATTGACACATTAAACTAGCAAAACAAAACAAAAACAATCTAATAAATCAAACAATTTCATTATCCCATCTTTCATTCACTTATTTCCACGACCTCCTCACACCTCCCTTTTTGTATTCCACTTCTGTTAATTGTTTCAGCAATTCCTTTCCATCTTCCTCTGTTTTCTATCCTATCATTATCTTAACACATTCTAACCTTATTTTTTCCTTTAATATTCTATTAATCTATTTATACTTAATTCCTTATAACATTTCTACTAAAGCCATATAATGTGATGGCCTGGGATTCCGATTCGGAGGATGAAACAGAGGAATCCCAGCCTGCACAGGAGTCCCCGCCTCCAGGGCCGGCTGAACTGGGGCAAGGCCTAGATGCTGAAGAGCCTGCACCTGTGGCAGTGCATCAGGAGCTGGCCCCAGGTGAAGCCCTTCTGGCCCCAGAGGGGCTTGATGACTCAGTGGCCACAGGTGAGCCTCCTCCAGGGCCCAGTAACCCTTCGGCCTCTCCTGATCTGCAGAGGCTTAGGGCAGAGAGGCGAAGGGAACTGGTTGCCCCCAGGAGGAGTGCTCGCCTTAAGGCCAGAGGAGGCGGGGCTCCTGGGGGCCGGGACCGCCCCTGGCCTTAGAGGAGGATAAAAGCCCAGTCAACCCGGCCCCAGGTTGCGGGAGCAACGTCGTTGTTGGCTTCGGACCTTCCTGTGTTCTTGATCCCTGCTCGGCCTCCTGTTCCTGACTATCCGGTACTCCTGTTCCCTGCTCGGCCTCCCGTTCCCGACCATCCGGTGTTCCTGTTACCTGCTCAGCCTTCTGTTCCAGCGTTCCTGTTCCCCGCCCGGCTCTCTGCATCGGACCTCGCCCCTCTTCGTGTGGACTCTGCTACACTCACGGTACCTTACCCCCGGGACCAGCACAGTTTGCTCCCGCCACACCCGCACTCCCCCTTCGTAGGGGTGCGTTCGGGAAGAGCCAGAGGCCATGGCTGACCAGGCGGCTGCACTGGTGACTTTGGCCCAGGAGAACCAGGCCTTGACTCACACCGTGCAGCAGCTCAGTGACGCGGTTGTGGCACTTCAGCAACGCTTGGAAGCCCTACCGGCTCCTGGGGCCGACGCCCCGGCTCCGGGCAAGTACCCAGTGGCTTTGCCTGAGAAATTTGATGGAGCCCCGGCCAGCTTTCCCATGTTCCTGGCCCAGGCCAAGCTGTATATTCAGGGGCGAGCCCGGAACTTTCCTGACGACCGCACCAAGGTGCACTTTTTGATTAGTTTGTTAAAGGACCAGGCGGCCAAGTGGGCGTTGCCGCTACTCAGGCAAGACTCCCCCTTGCTGGCAGACTATACGGGGTTTTGCAATCGTTTGGAGGCCGCGTTCGGCAACCCCCAGAAAGGGAGTCAAGCCAACCGGGCGATTCGGCGTTTGAAACAGGACAAGTCCACGGTGGCCGCATACACCACGGAGTTTCGGCTGTTGGCACAGGACTTGACCTGGAATGATTCGGCACTGCGGGACCAGTATCTCGAAGGGCTTTCGGACGAGGTACTGGACCAGTTGGCCACAATGGAACGCCCCACCACGCTAGACACTCTCATTCAACGGAGTCTACAAATAGACGACTGGTTGGAGGATCGTTGTCAGGCCCGGGGTCGCCGACACTTCCAGTTCACGGCACCAGCTTTTTCCGGCAGCCCCACGGTCACAACTGATTTAACGGAGGAGCCTATGCAGCTCGGGGCAGTGCGGCCACGCCTTTCCCCCGCAGAGAAGGCGCGGCGTCGGGAGGGAAATCTCTGTCTCTACTGTGGCGGAAGTGGACACTTCGCTCGGTCTTGCCCTGAGAAACGCCAGCCGCAGGGAAACCGCCAACCCCGGTAGCTGATGGCCCTAGCTACCGGGGGTCCCAAACCGCGCAGAATGGGCCTGCACCAATGGACTTGCAACATCTTATGGTTTCGGTACGTTTATACCCTCCAGGTGGGCCCTGGATCCACACCCATGCTTTGGTAGATTCAGGGGCAACCCGCTCCTATATGGACGCTGCTTTTGCCGCCCATCATCAGGTGCCACTTTGGAACAAGCCAGTACCGGTCCAGGTGGAAGCGATTGACAGACGACCACCCATCTGGTCAGTCGTGAGTTTTGGTGGCCCCGCCTGAAGGCTGACGTGGCTCGCTACGTTGCTGGTTGTGATGTCTGCCGGCGCGCCAAGGGACCTACCGGGCGACCCCCCGGCCTACTTCAGCCATTGCCAGTTCCACCGCGCCCTTGGCACACGGTTTCGTTGGACTTTGTAGTGGACTTACCCTCGTCTCGTGGCTGTACCTGCCTTCTGGTTTTCTCCGACCATTTCACCAAGATGGTGCACTGCGCTCCCTGTCCATCTGTACCCACAGCCAAGGAAACTGCTCAGCTGTACCTTCAGCATGTCTTCCGCCTGCATGGACTACCTGAGCGCGTGGTGTCCGACCAGGGCGTTCAGTTCACATCCCGGTTCTGGCGAGCATTACACCAGACCCTCGGGACAGAGGTCTGCCTCTCGTCAGCCTACCACCCACAGACCGATGGCCAGACGGAACGGGCGAACGCGGTGCTGGAGCAGTACCTCCGGTGTTACTGCAGCTACCAGCAGGATGACTGGGTCGACCACCTGGCATTGGCGGAGTTCGCCTATAACAACGCGGTGAACGCGTCCACCCAGCAGACCCCATTCCAGGCCAGTTATGGTTATCATCCACGGCTGTTTCCAGAGGTGCTGCCGGCATCCGCGGTCCCGGCGGTGACGGAGTGGCTTCAAGAGCTCCAGTCCCAGCAACAGCTTTTGGTGGAGCAACTGCACCAGGCCAAGGAAGCATACAAAGCCCAGGCCGACCGCCACCGCCAGGTGGGGCCGGAACTTCGCGTCGGTGACCTGGTTTGGCTCTCCACTCGCCACCTCCACCCCTCTCGACCTTCGCGGAAGTTGGACGCCCGCTTCACCGGCCCGTTCCCTATCGTAGACCAAGTCTCTCCTGTGGCATTCCGTCTCCGGTTACCCGCAACCCTGAAGGTTCACCCGGTCTTCCACAGGTCCCTTTTGAGTCCGGTGGCCCCACCCGACGAGTTCC
Source organism: Podarcis bocagei (assembly GCF_964188305.1). Lineage (NCBI taxonomy): Eukaryota > Metazoa > Chordata > Lepidosauria > Squamata > Lacertidae > Podarcis > Podarcis bocagei. Next base: position 967,022 of record NC_138126.1, read on the forward strand.
ACCCGAACCGTCCCCAACCGCAGCCAGTGTTGGTTCGGGGAGAGCCTGAGTACGAGGTGGAACGCATCCTGGACTCCCGATACCGCAGGGGAAAGCTGCAGTATCTCATTGACTGGAAGGGGTACGGACCGGAGGACCGTTCCTGGGAACCAGCGGCCAACGTCCACGCACCTGCCTGCCTCCGAGAGTTCCATGCGACGTACCCCGGCAAGCCGGGTCCGGACCCTCGGTTGAGGGGGGGGCCTGGGAGGGGGGATGGTGTGATGGCCTGGGATTCCGATTCGGAGGATGAAACAGAGGAATCCCAGCCTGCACAGGAGTCCCCGCCTCCAGGGCCGGCTGAACTGGGGCAAGGCCTAGATGCTGAAGAGCCTGCACCTGTGGCAGTGCATCAGGAGCTGGCCCCAGGTGAAGCCCTTCTGGCCCCAGAGGGGCTTGATGACTCAGTGGCCACAGGTGAGCCTCCTCCAGGGCCCAGTAACCCTTCGGCCTCTCCTGATCTGCAGAGGCTTAGGGCAGAGAGGCGAAGGGAACTGGTTGCCCCCAGGAGGAGTGCTCGCCTTAAGGCCAGAGGAGGCGGGGCTCCTGGGGGCCGGGACCGCCCCTGGCCTTAGAGGAGGATAAAAGCCCAGTCAACCCGGCCCCAGGTTGCGGGAGCAACGTCGTTGTTGGCTTCGGACCTTCCTGTGTTCTTGATCCCTGCTCGGCCTCCTGTTCCTGACTATCCGGTACTCCTGTTCCCTGCTCGGCTTCCTGTTCCTGACTATCCAGTACTCCTGTTCCCTGCTCGGCCTCCTGTTCCCGACCATCCGGTGTTCCTGTTACCTGCTCAGCCTTCTGTTCGAGAGTTCATGTTCCCCGCCCGGCTCTCTGCATCGGACCTCGCCCCTCTTCGTGTGGACTCTGTTACACTCACGGTACCTTACCCCCGGGACCAGCACATATAACTTCATTCCAACATTTTTCTAACATTCATTAATTTTACAGTATTTCTGTAAATAATCTTTAAACTTTTTCCAATCTTCTTCCACCGACTCTTCTCCCTGGTCTTGGATTCTGCCAGTCATTTCCGCCAGTTCCATATAGTCCCATCAACTTCATCTGCCATCCTTCCCAGGTGGGTAAATCTTGTGTCTTCCAATATTTCGCGATAAGTATTCTTGCTGCTGTTGTTGCATACATAAAAAATGTTCTATCCTTCTTTGGCACCAATTGGCCGACCGTGCCCAGGAGAAAGGCCTCTGGTTTCTTCAGGAAGGTATATTTGAATACCTTTTTCATTTCATTATAAATTATCTCCCAGAATGTCTTAATCCTTGGGCACGTCCACCAAAGGTGAAAGAATGTACCTTCAGTCTCATTACATTTCCAACTTTATTGTTGGGCAAATGATAAATTTTTGCAAGCTTGAGTGGTGTCATGTACCACCTATAAATCATTTTCATTAAATTTTCTCTTAGGGCATTACATGCCGTGAATTTCATACCTGTGGTCCATAACTGTTCCCAGTCAGCCATCATTATGTTATGTCCAACATCTTGTGCCCATTTAATCATAGCTGATTTCACCGTTTCATCCTTAGTGTTCCATTTCAACAGCAAGTTATACATTCTTGACAACTTCTTAATTTTTGGATCTAACAATTCTGTTTCCAATTTTGATTTTTCCACCTGGAAACCAACTTTTTTGTCCAAATTGTATGCCTCCATTATTTGATAATAATGGAGCCAATCTCGCACTTTATTTTTCAATTTTTCAAAGCTCTGCAATTTTATTCTGTCTCCATCTTGTTCCAGAATTTCCCAATATTTCGGCCATTTGGCCTCCATATTGAGTTTTTGCTGTGCCTTCGCTTCCATTGGTGACAACCATCTTGGGGTTTTCTTTTCTAGCGAATAATTATATCTTGTCCAAACATTAAACAATGCTTTTCTAACAATATGATTTTTAAACGCTTTATGTACTTTTACCTTATCGTACCACAAATATGCATGCCAACCAAATGCATTATTGAAACCTAGATCCAACACGTCAGTGTTTTCAAGAAGCAGCCATTCTCTCAGCCAGCAAAAAGCAGCTGATTCATAATAAAGTTTAAGGTCTGGCAGGGCAAATCCACCTCTTTCTTTAGCATCAGTTAATATCTTAAATTTTATTCGAGGCTTCTTGCCCTGCCAAACAAATCTGGAAATATCTTTCTGCTACTTCTTGAAACAATCCATCTTATCCAAATTTTGTAATGTTTGAAACAAAAACAACATCCTTGGCAGCACATTCATTTTTATCACAGAAATTCGGCCTAACAATGATAACTTCAAATTTGTCCATATTTCTAAATCCTTTTTCACTTCAATCCAACATTTTTAATAATTATCCTTAAATAAATTCACATTTTTGGCAGTCATGTTAACCCCTAAATATTTCACTTTCTTAACCAGTGTTAGTCCTGTCTCCTCCTGAAACTTCTCTCTCTCATTCACAGTTAAGTTTTTCTCTAAAAGCTTGGTTTTTGTCTTATTCAGCTTAAAACCTGCTACCTGTCCAAATTCTTGAATCAGTTCCAATACACTTTTAGTACTAGATTCTGGCTCCTGTAAGGTCAATACTAAATCATCAGCAAATGCTTTAAGTTTGTACTGTTTAGCTCCCACTTGTATACCTTTAACCTCTTGGACCTTTCTTATCATGTTTAACAAAACCTCAAGGACCGATATAAAGAGCAATGGAGAAATTGGGCAGCCTTGCCGTGTCCCTTTCTCAATCTTAAACTCTTCTGTCACTACATTGTTCACAATTAATTTTGCCTTTTGTTCTGAATAAATTGCACCTATACCATTTTCAAACCCTTGACCTACCCCCATCCCCTGTAAATTCTTCTTCATAAAACTCCAAGAAATATTCTCAAAGCTACAATATCTAGAAGCCCTTGGCTACCCAGGGCAAAGGAGGAAGAACAGTGAGAGAGGCCTGGACAGGGAATGTCCGCTAAGATAGGCCAGTGTCAGGAGGCGGATGCGAGACCTGGCAGCATATAATTATTATAAATCATAATAGGGGTGGGTGTCTCAATCTGGCCTTCCCAGCAGTCCGGCTCCAGCTGCTTTCCTTCTGCATCTCCAGCTCTCTCCATTCAAGAATGCAAGGCTGAGAGATGGAGGTCCAACCCCAAGAACATTCTCCAACTGAGCACTCCTTCAACCGACCACAAGCACCAAGCCTTGTCACTAGACTTACGTATGGGTCTCCCAAAATGGTCAGTATGGACCTCCTGAGGCCAAAGGGACTGTGCAGGTGATGAATAAAGATCTAGAGGTCGAAGGGGATGAAATGTGGCCCAAGGGGGGGGCGGAGGATAATACTGCAGAGGATGAAGAACTTCATGATGATCTTTGGACCCTGATGAATATTGGCCAGGTTCATGGAACATAGAGCAGCTCCCTTTCCTGTGAGAAACCACTTTTTATAAAACGTAAACCCCACAGTTCAACCGTATTCTAAGATAATGCTGCTTCATTAATGCTTAATTAAGGGTTAGGAAAGGCTGGTGATGCATTACCATTATTTAACATTATTTCATCTGTCTTTCCTAAACATTTGGAACATATGGAGGACGAAAGAATGTACGAGACGTCAAAATAAGAGCAGGTGCTAATTGATGTGTGTAATATTCCTTTGTTCTCTTCCTAGGTTTCCTTCCCCCTGCTCCTCCCTGTTGAAAGAAGACAATGGAGAAGGCAGTCAAAATTCTGGAGGGCCATGTCCAATGGGAATAACAAAGAAACCATATAAATTCATGGAATGTGAAAAGAGAGAGGAGAAACAATTTGAAAGTATGGAATGTGGGAAGAGTTTCACTCCCAGTGGAACACTTGGAAAACATCAACGGACTCACACAGGAGAGAAACCATTTAAATGCATGGAGTGTGGAAAAAGCTTTGGTTGGAGTTCAAACCTTCGTATACATAAACACACGCACACGGGGGAGAAACCATATAAATGTAAGGAGTGTGGAAAGAGCTTCAGTCAGATTGGACACCTTAAAAACCATCAACGAATCCACACAGGAGAAAAACCATATAAATGTATGGAGTGTGGAAAGAGCTTCACCGATAGTGGAACATTTAGAAAACATCAACAGACACACACGGGCGAGAAACCATTCAAATGCATGGAATGTGGAAAGAGCTTCAGTCATAGTGGATACCTTAGAATCCATCAACGGATTCACACAGGGGAGAAACCATTTGAATGTTTGGAGTGTGGAAAGAGTTTCAGTACAAATAGAGGACTGAATATTCATCATAAAACTCACACTGGGGAAAAACCATTTGAATGTATGCTGTGTGATAAGAGCTTCACTGAGAGTAGAAAACTTAGAATCCATCATCGAACTCACACAGGGGAAAAACCATATAAATGTATGGATTGTGGAAAGAGATTCAGTCACAGTGAAACACTGAGAAAACATAAACGGACTCACACAGGGGAGAAACCATTTAAATGCATGGAATGTGGAAATAGCTTTATTGATGGTAAAGAACTTAATATCCATAATCAAACTCACACAGGGGAAAAATCATTTGAATGTATGGATTGTGGAAAGAGATTCACTTCTAGTGGAACACTTAGAATCCATCAACGGACTCACACAGGGGAGAAACCATTTAAATGTAAAGAGTGTGGAAAGGGCTTCACTTCTAGTGGAGCAGTAAGAAGACATCAATGGACTCACTCAGGGGAAAAACCATTTAAATGCATGGAATGTGGAAAGAGTTTTATTGAGAGGAGAGACCTGAGAACCCATTGTCAAACTCACACTGGGGAGAAACCATTTAAATGTATGCTGTGTGATAAGAGCTTCACTGAGAGTAGAAAACTTAGAATCCATCATCGAACTCACACAGGGGAAACACCATATAAATGTATGGATTGTGGAAAGAGATTCAGTCACAGTGAAACACTAAGAAAACATCAATGGACTCACACAGGGGAGAAACCATTTAAATGCATGGAATGTGGAAAGAGCTTTATTGATGGTACAGCACTTAGTATCCATCATCAAACTCACACAGGGGAGAAACCATATAAATGTATGGATTGTGGAAAGAGATTCAGACACAGTGAAACACTAAGAAAACATCAACAGACTCACACAGGGGAAAAACCATTTAAATGCATGGAATGTGGAAAGAGCTTTATTGATGGTACAGCACTTAGTATCCATCATCAAACTCACACAGGGGAGAAACCATTTGAATGTATGGAGTGTGGAAAGAGCTTCACTTCTAGTGGAACATTTAGAATCCATCAACGGACTCACTCAGGTGAAAAACCATTTAAATGCATGGAATGTGGAAAGAGTTTCATTGAGAGGAGAGAGCTGAGAACCCATTATCAAACTCACACTGGGGAGAAACCATTTAAATGCACCGAGCGCGGCAAGAGCTTCAATCGCAGTGGAACACTTAGAAAACATCAATGGACTCACACAGGGGAGAAACCATTTAAATGTAAGGAGTGTGGAAAGGGCTTCACCAATGTTGGAAATGTTAGAAGACATCAACGGACTCACACGGGAGAAACCATTTAAATGTATGGAGAGTTGAAAGAGTTTCAGAGTGGAAACCTAATTTCACACACAGGAAACTTAGACGACATCAACAGACTCACTCGGGGACAAGCAAATAAATGTATGGAGTGTGGAAAGAGCGTCAATAGAAGTGGAAACCTTAGCAAACATCAGCGAACTCAAAAAGGGAAAACCACTTACGTATATGGAGCGTACATAGAGGTTCAGTCCTGATGTTCTTAGAAACCATCAATGGGCTCGCAAGGAGGAAAAGCTTTAAGAGTTGAAACCCTACAATCCACAAACTGAAAAATCTTAAATGGTTTGAATGGAAGGAGTGTGGTGCTGGGATGGATGCTGGGATGTTTTTGCCTCTACGCATGGGTCTGGGAATGTTCTGATCAGTTCACATTGAGTTCAGTACCCTGACCTGTTCTTGACGCATTGTTGACCACATCTACGGAACGCGATTGTTATGTTCTTTCATGTCATGCAAAATCAATCATTAGTAATAGTTTAAGTCTTGATACTCAATCACTAGTTAATAGTTTAATAAGGAGGTTTCACGCCTGTCCAATTCTGTGTTCCCTTTCCCACCCTTTAATCTATTGATGATTAATACCTATCTTCAACCCTTGCATTGTATTCATGTTAACCAATCGGCAACAAGCACATATGTAATGCTGTAATATTCAATAAAAGGGACCCTCTGAGACTTGCTCGAGAGATGCCTCCCGTATGACAGCTTGCCATTTGTCTCTCGCTTATTTCAACCCAACAGTGTGGGAAGTGTTTCAATTGCTTTATATATAGATAATTTTATTAATACAGTGGTACCTCGGGTTACATACGCTTCAGGTTACAGACTCTGCTAACCCAGAAATAGTGCTTCAGGTTAAGAACTTTGCTTCAGGATGAGAACAGAAACCGTGCTCCAGCGGCGGAGCAGCAGGAGGAGGCCCCATTAGCTAAAGTGGTGCTTCAGGTTAAGAACGGACCTCCGGAACGAATTAAGTACTTAACCTGAGGCACCACTGTATATAATTTTATTTACAAATTGCGTTCAAAAATGGAAGCATTCACCTCTGGGTTCTTGGCGTTTGAAAGCCCCAAACGTTCAACTTCTGAAGCGTTCTACAACCGAGATTCCACTGAGAATCCAGCAATAGTGTGTTGTCCAACGATATCCATTCTTTTAACCAACACGAAGAGGCTGCCTCGTAGTAGAAAATCTAGCAGTGCGAAGCCACCTCTATTTTTAGTATCTATCGAAATTTTATAGTTTATTCTTGGTGTTTTCCCCCTGCCAGAGTAATCATGAAATATCTCTTTGCCATTCGTTAAAGAAGCTTGTATTATTTATTATTGGTATCATTTAGAATAAAAACAGTATCTTAGGTAAAACATTTCTCTTTATGGTTGAAATCCTTCGTAAAAGTGAAAGTTTCATCCTCCCCTATATTTCCAAATGTTTTTAACATTTTTTGATACTCTAACGTAATTGGAATATGTTTTAATTCAGTGTTTTTCAAATAAACCCTTATTTAGTCTCCATCTATACAATGAACTATTTTCACCCCTCATTATCATCCATTTTCAGTTTTGATCTGATATAGTTCTTGGCTGGATCTCTACAGTCTTTAATCCTGTAGGCAGTTCCTTCAATATCCACATCATGTTTCTTCTTCCCGCAGAATCCTTTGAATCAGAAGAACATGTTTACTCTTGTTCTAATGGGTGTCTGAATCTCCAAGCATCTGGGTTGGCAAACTAAGGCCTGTGGGCCGGATCAGGCGCAATTGCCTTCTAGATCTAGAAAGGCAATTCTAGATCTAGAAAGGCAATTCTAGAAAGGGAGTTCATGATGGCTGGGAGTTTGTTAAGAGGGAGATAGTCAAAGCACAACGTCAGGCAATACCAATGAGACGGAAACATGGAAGGTGCCTAAAGAAGCCAGCGTGGCTATCTAAAGAACTTTTAACTGAGTTAAGATTAAAAAAGGATGTGTACAAAAAATGGAAAAGGGGGGAAACCACCAAAGAGGAATTCAAACAAATAGCCAGCACGTGTAGACACAAAGTCAGAAAAGCTAAAGCACAGAATGAACTCAGGCTTGCTAGAGAGGTTAAAAGCAACAAAAAAGGCTTTTATGGGTATGTTCGTAGCAAAAGGAAGAACAAAGAAACAGTGGGGGTCACTCAGAGGAGAAGATGGTGAAATGCAAACAGGGGACACAGAAAGGGCTGAACTCCTCAATGCCTTCTTTGCCTCAGTCTTCTCCGATAAAGAAAACAATGCCCGACCTGAAGAATTTGGAGCAAATGATTCAGCAAAGGAAACACAGCCCAGAATAACTAAGGAGATAGTACAAGAATATTTGGCTAGTTTAGATGTATTCAAGTCTCCAGGGCCAGATGAACTGCATCCAAGAGTATTAAAAGAACTGGCAGATGTGATCTCAGAACCACTGGCAGTCATCTTTGAGAATTCCTGGAGAACAGGCGAAGTCCCGGCAGACTGGAGGAGGGCAAATGTTGTCCCTATTTTCAAAAAGGGGAAAAGAGAGGACCCAAATAATTACCGCCCAGTCAGTCTGACATCAATAGCAGGGAAGATTCTGGAGCAGATCATTAAGCAAACAGTTTGTGAGCACCTAGAAAGGAATGCTGTGATCACCAATAGTCAGCATGGATTTCTGAAAAATAAGTCATGTCAGACTAACCTGATCTCGTTTTTTGCCAGAATTACAAGCCTGGTAGATGAAGGGAACGCAGTGGATATAGCCTACCTTGATTTCAGCAAGGCATTTGACAAGGTGCCCCATGATATTCTTGTAAAGAAGCTGGTAAAATGCGGTCTTGACTATGCTACCACTCAGTGGATTTGTAACTGGCTGACTGACCGAACCCAAAGGGTGCTCATCAATGGTTCCTCTTCATCCTGGAGAAGAGTGACTAGTGGGGTGCCACAGGGTTCTGTCTTGGGCCCGGTCTTATTCAACATCTTTATCAACGACTTGGATGATGGACTCAAGGGCATCCTGATCAAATTTGCAGATGACACCAAACTGGGAGGGGTGGCTAACACCCCAGAGGACAGGATCACACTTCAAAACGACCTTGACAAATTAGAGAACTGGGCAAAAACAAACAAGATGAATTTTAACAGGGAGAAATGTAAAGTATTGCACTTGGGCAAAAAAAATGAGAGGCACAAATACAAGATGGGTGACACCTGGCTTGAGAGCAGTACATGTGAAAAGGATCTAGGAGTCTTGGTTGACCACAAACTTGACATGAGCCAACAGTGTGACGCGGCAGCTAAAAAAGCCAATGCAATTCTGGGCTGCATCAATAGGAGTATAGCATCTAGATCAAGGGAAGTAATAGTGCCACTGTATTCTGCTCTGGTCAGGCCTCACCTGGAGTACTGTGTCCAGTTCTGGGCACCACAGTTCAAGAAGGACACTGACAAACTGGAACGTGTCCAGAGGAGGGCAACCAAAATGGTCAAAGGCCTGGAAACGATGCCTTATGAGGACCGGCTAAGGGAGCTGGGCATGTTTAGCCTGGAGAAGAGGAGGTTAAGGGGTGATATGATAGCCATGTTCAAATATACAAAAGGATGTCACATAGAGGAGGGAGAAAGGTTGTTTTCTGCTGCTCCAGAGAAGCGGACACGGAGCAATGGATCCAAACTACAAGAAAGAAGATTCCACCTAAACATTAGGAAGAACTTCCTGACAGTGAGAGCTGTTCGACAGTGGAATTTGCTGCCAAGGAGTGTGGTGGAGTCTCCTACTTTGGAGGTCTTTAAGCAGAGGCTTGACAACCATCTGTCAGGAGTGCTCTGATGGTGTTTCCTGCTTGGCAGGGGGTTGGACTTGATGGCCCTTGTGGTCTCTTCCAACTCTATGATTCTATGATTCTATGATTCTATGATCTGGCCTGCGGACGGTCCGGGAATCGTCGCATGGATTGCCAGAATGCACGTTCTTTCCCTCTCCCTCACACGGCGGCGCTTTTCTCCTCAGGGACGAGCAATCTTGTCCCACACCGGGTGCCATCAACGGGGGGAGTCGGCTCACCCGCCTGCCTGCCTCAGCAGGGTGGCGCTGGGATGGGGGTGTGACGCTGGCTGCCGGCTGCTGCTGCGTTTTCCTCTTGCTCCTCCTCCCTCCCTCAGTCCGCCCTTCCTTTTCTGTGCCCCTACTCTGTGCCGCTTCCTCATGCGCTTTCTTCGTCACCCCCTCCCTCCTTCATTCCTCCCATGGCGTTCAGGCGGTTTGTTGCAGCGGCCGCAACTGCCACTTGCGGGTTGGGAAGCAGTAGCAGTTGGTGGGTAAAAGCTCCAGCAACGCCTCCGTTCCCCTGCCTCCGTCCGCGGCTCCGCCGGGGCTGCTGCTTCTGTCTTCTCCGGCCAACACAGCCTCCTGCCCTGCCCTGGCACCTGGCTGGAGAAGCCCAACTGGGGCTATTGGGACGACAACTGGGACAGGTAAAGCCAAACATCTTCAGGCCTCTTTGCGGACAGGCCAAAATCGCTCATTTCCCCCCGAAATATAGTCCGGCCCCCAACAAGGTCTGAGGGACAGTGGACCGGCCTCCTGCTGAAAAAGTCTGCTGACCCCTGATCTAGTAGATCCATTGTTGTAACCATATCAACAAAGTATTTGGTATTTTGCCTTCTTCTGAGACACTTTCCCTTAGTGTTTAGTCATAGTCCAGTGATCCTACTCCATTAAATTCACCCGTAATAATTTATTTCTGTCATAAACCTCAGACATACTTTCCTCCAATAGTTGGAAGAAATCTCATGCGAAGAGGGGCTCTGAATCGGAAAGTCCCAGTCCCAAATCTTAATCCTGCCACCCTAAGATATTATAAGCAGGCCCCACATACCTCTTTCCACCTGCAATAGGGAGGTTAGAACAACACTTAATACCCTGCAGGGATTATAAGAGCCACAATTGCTTTGCATTCACAAACGCTGTGTGAAATATCACTAGTGAACAGAATAATTCAAACAAGGAAACCAACAACAGTATTAAGAGAGAGAAAAACTGGATTTGAAATGACCCAACCACAAGATGAGAAGTCTCCCTCCTAAATGAGGGAAGGGGGAGGCATGGGGGGGGGGCTTTTGAAGTCTCCCTGCTGGCAAGGGAATTCCAGAGCAAGGGAATCCCTCCCTGCCTCATCTCCAGCAGGAAGGGGGGATTTCCAGACTGGGACCCTTCCCTCTTAGGGGGGGGAGGGGCTGGGGCCTGGGCAGCTGGATGGATGGATGGACATCAGCCTGCAGAAATGCTCCCCCCCTTCCTCTCCCAGGACTGTTGTGGTCTTGCATGGGAGTGACAAGGCCACACTCAAGGACACCTCTCCATCCAGGGGGGGGAGGGGCTGGTGTTTGAAGCTGGGCTGGGCTGTCCGGGGGCGAAGCCCTTGCTCTGCCTGCAGAAGGACCCCGGCTGAGGGCTTGGCCTGCAGAAGGAGGCCCAGAAGGAGACCCTCCCCCCCCCGGCCTCCACTGGCCCAGTTGGGGGGGGCGGGGGCCGGGTCCCCATGGAGCCCCCAGAGCAGGAGGCCAGAGGCAGCGCCGCCCCCTCGCCTTCCCCTCCGGACACAGGGAGGGGGGGCTGCTCTTGCAGACGTGGCTCTAGGGACACGCGCGTCGGGAAAGGCGCCGGAAGTGGCGTCGGGAAAGGCGCCGGAAGTGGCCAGAGAGGGAAAGGAGGAGGAGGAGGAGGGGCGTCGCTGAAGAGCCCCCCCGCCCCCCCCCCCGCCGCCCTTTCTCTTGCAGAGAAGGAGAGCGGACTAATCCGGAGCCAGGGAGGCGGAGGACCAAGAGGTAAAGGGGGGGGAGAGAAGGGGGGGGAATAGAGGGGGGGACAAGGGGGGAGGAGGAGGAGGAAGAGACCCCCCCCCGCAAGGAGAGCGCCCTCCCTGGGGCCCGTCGACAGGGGCCCCGATCCAGGCCCCGACCCAGGGGGGGGAAGGGGGGACCCAAGACCTGCAAGGTCTCCTGGGCAGCAGCAGCAGCAGCCCCGCCAGACTCCCCTTCCTCCTTCCTGGGGGGCCGAGAGAGGCTCAGCTGCCCTGGCGGGAAGGGGAAGGAGGACCCCAAGCAGGGCTGGGGGTGGGGCTGAGGCCCCCCATTCTCCCGGCTTCCCCCTGGCAGAAATCCCTGGGGTCGTGGGGCGCCTGGCTGGGGAAAGGGAGAGAGGGAGTCCAGGGAAGGGTTAATGGAAGGGGGAGGAGCCTCGACAGAGACCCCTCCCCTTCCATCACATCTTATTCCCCAGTCTCCCTGCTGGCAGTCCCAGATCATCATTGCCATACAGGATTGTCCTGAATACCACCATTTGCTAGCCAAGCCCAAACCCAAAAGTCCCGCTGAGATGATGATTGATAATATTGTCATTTATCCGTTTTAGACCCCTAAGTAGTAGCAATTGCAAGGACATTGTGCTGCTCTCCTCTGCACAGTTCCACCCCTATTTCAGGCCTTGTGGCTGATTTAAATGTTTATCTGCTGATAACATGGCAATATTTAGCAGGTGATATTGGAGGTTTAGCTGGTGATAAACCACAAGTGATATTGTGAGGTTTGGTAATGATAACATTACAATCTTTATCTGCTGATAACATGACAACGTTTAGCAGGTGATATTGTGAGGTTTAGCTGCTACTAACATTACAGCGTTTAGCTGGTAAGTTATCGCAATGTTGAAAAGCAGGTGTTGCCTAGTCCTTGCAGACATTGTGATTCGTAATATATTGCCAGCTCAGTATTAGGAAACAGTTATCACGATGTAAACTTCAAGCCAGTCTTGGGCAATATACCAATTTATCGCCCAGCTCTAATCATGACCTATATTTCTGACCCAGTGTAGCATTGCTGATTTTAGCAGTTTGTCCCCAGGAATCCCTGGGGTTGTGGGGCGCCTGGCTGGGTCCCTTTTGGCTGGGGAAACGGAGAGAGGGAGTCCATGGAAGGGTTAAAGGAAGGGGAGGAGCCTCAACAGAGACCCCTCCCCTTCCAGCACCCCTGACCTCCCCATCACCCAGCCTCCCTGCTGAGGGTGTTGGCTTTCCCAGATCATCTGCATTCACTAGGACTCATCTCCATACTTTGGATTGTCCTGAATACCACCAATTATAGCCTAGCCCAAACCCAAAAGTCCTGCTAGGATGCATCTTGGCTTCCCTGCTGATGAAACTGAGTGTGTGATGATTGAGAATATTTTCATTTATCCGTTTCAGACACCTAAGTAGTAGCAGCTGCCAGGACATTGTCCTGTTCGCCTCTGTATAGTTCCATCCTTATTTCAGACATTGTGGTAGATTGCAATCAGGGTGAATTTGATATAAATCAAATTGATTTCAATCACAATTTACGGTAAATCACTAGTCAGTATGATTCTATTTAAATCAAAAATTTCTGATTTGGTTATACTATTAGAAATACACAGACAGATAATTATGAAATCATTCTGAGGTTTAATAAGTTAACTGTCTATATTTGGACAACGGTTCTGCTGTAATTTATTGGAAGGAGAAAAATAATCATTTCCTTAATAACAACTTAAACGATTTATTTAACTAAAACAATAATATTATAGCATGTTGGTAAAAATATTTTTTTATATCAAAAACAACAACCAAGCAGACTGAGTTTTAGCACACATGAAAAACTCGGAACTTAAGCATTTCACCACCTCCACTACCAGCCACCCCTTTGGATTGGCTTCTGCATCCAGGTGCCTATTCTGTACAGTTAAGTGTTAGTGAAGTTGTTGGAACCCAGTGGGATTGGGAAGAGGTTGCCAGCCCTGAAGAGCCTTCAGCACTTGCCTCAAGTCTGACATGCACAATTATTACACAAAGACCCCAAGATGTGTGGAGTATTCTGCTCACAAGGTTGCACTTTCATTTTTACTGCTTCACACTTAGCTACTTGTGCAGATCTCTTCCACTGCAAACCATCTGTTCATTGAACCTCTTGGAACTTAGAATTTAAGGGGTTGATTCTGTGTATATAATTCTGCATTGGAACAATGGGATTAAGGTTTTCCGTCAACTCTGTATGTTTATTTTATAACATTTTTCCTGTGAAGAAAAGGCATGTTATCTCTGCAGATACACAAATTCACACTTTTGAGAATGGCAAAAACAAGCATCTGTGACAATATCGTCTCTTTAGAAAAACTTCCCCAAATAATCTTACAGAATTCCCCCACCTCCCGCAGAAGCCGCACACCCTTTAAAAAGCACGCCGCTCTTGGGGGCTTTTCCCTGAGGAGGGAGAAGGGACTGACTGGCTGCGTCAGTCCCTTCTCCCACCTCGTAAAAAAGCTCGCAGGAGCCGCACGCTCCTTAAAGGGTCACAGCTCCTGTGGGCTTTTGCGGGAGGTGGGGAATACTCCCAGAGCTTGTCAGGGCTGGCGGGGGAAGCCCGGGATGAAGGCTTGCTGCTGCCCTGCGGAGGCTTCGCAGGCTACCTCAGAAGCCAGAACAGCTAGAGAGAGCGCTGCGCAGCACTCCCTCTAGCTGTTTTAGCTTCTGCCTTAGTGGCGCAACGCCTCCGCAGGGCACCGGGGAGCTCTGCTCAGCGCTCCCTTTAAATAATATTTTTCTTCTTGAATTCCCCCTCTAGAAACTAGGTGCGCCTTATGATCAGGTGTGCCTTATGGCGCGAAAAATACGGTAGGTAGGAGAAAATAACAGAGGCCAACCAGTGTATATGGCGAAGCAAAGCGGCTAGTAAGCCTGATCTTTATTGCAACAGTGTCCCCCCCCCCTCACCACAACCAGGAGGGAGGTGTGCAAGGCCTTAAATAGTCTTTTGAAATTGCCCACCCAAGACCACCCCCCCCCCAAATATCATACAGAAGGAGACTGTCTACAGCAGGAATACATCACAGGAGGCGGTCTACAGCAGAAAACCTGTCCCCAAGGATACCTGTTAATGGTCACTAACTGCATTACCTGGGCAGCCTGGCCATTCTTTTGTGATGGTAAATACTTTAGTTCCTGAATCCAGGTCACAGGCCCACCCTGTTCATCCCTCCTTAACACAGTATTCGTAAGCACAAAGACAATGAGAAGGCTTCCATTTGCCTCCTTTACTGCAGAGGAATATTTGAGTACGTTTCCGGGCACAATTCAAAGTGTTGGTGCTGACCTTTCAAGCCCTGATCGGCCTCAGTCCTGTATACCTGAAGGAGCGTCTCCACCTCCATCGTTCAACCTGGACACTGAGATCCAGCCTCGAGGGCCTTCTGGCGGTTCCCTCATTGCAAGAAGTGAGGTTACAGGGGACCAGACAGAGGGCCTTCTGGGTAGTGGCGCTTGCCCTGTGGAATGCCCTCCCATCCGATGTCAAGGAATTAAGCAGCTATCCTATTTTTAAAAGACATCTGAAGGCAGCCCTGTTTAGGGAAGTTGTTAATATTTAATGCTGTATTGTTTTTAACCCTCAATTGGGAGCCACCCAGAGTGGCTGGGGAAACTCAGCCAGATGCGCTGGGAATAAATAATAAATTATTATTACTATTATTATTATTATTATTATTATTATTATTATTATTATTAGTCTGTGGTGCTCAATGTTTAGATATAGTAAATATTAGGATTTAATTAGAACTTGTGTGTTATAGCGGGGATATGTTATAAGATGGTCTCCTTGAATTTTAGAAAGGGAGTTATGTAAAGGGTTTTTCATGTTTTATCTGTGTTTCTGTGTAAATACTGTGTGTCAGACTGAGAATGTCATCAGGAAGGTCTAGGAAAGGGTGCACCTGCTTCTGAGCATCAGAAATGAGCACGGAAAGAGTTAATATCATTAACCTACCGGAATCGGCCCCCACCCTTTGTAACAAGCAGCTGTAGTTGGGATTTAATATCAGCTCATGAAAAGTTGGGCACATGACCTGGAAAGCTGCCTGGCTCCCTCCGTCTGAAGGCGGAGATATGCACCACACGCCATAGTCGAATTCGGCTGGACTTGCCGTGGGAACGCAGAAGGGGCAAGCAAGGAAGGGGGAGACGGCCAAAGAAACCTGCTCTCCCACAAGTGCCCCCCCCTGCCAATTCCGTAACATTAGCAAAGCCCAAGTTCAAACACCAGCCCCTATTTAAAAGAGGCCCCCGTAATTTCGACACTGGACTGCCCTTTAGGGTTGCCGTAAGTTACTCTTCCAAGTCCCAAAAGCGCGCAGCAACTCCGGTCTATTTTGCAGGGCTGTTGTAATGGGGACACCCTACGCCACCGCCCAGGGCAGCCCAAAGTGACGTATAACCAATTGTTGTTGTTGTTGTTGTTTTCCACAGTGAGACTCCAAGGTCTTCTGTGTCATGTTTCCTGTGCAGTGGACGCTTAGGTTGCAAATGTGATCTGTGCAGGAGGCACATTCACAACCCGCAGCGTCGCGTCTGTGCATTTGTGGGTTGCAATTTGGTGCTTCTGCACATGTGCAAAGAGTGAATTAGTGGTTCTGCACACGCGCGAAACCTGGAAGTAACCTGTTCTAGTACTTCCGCGTTTGGCGCGGTGCACAAAACCGAAAACACACATCTCGAAGCGTCTGTAACCCGAGGTATGATTGTATTTTGGAAGGCAGCGGGAAGGCTTTTCTCAGGGCCTGCTCCATCGTTAGGGAAACTGAGGCAGCCCCCTCAGGCAGCAGATGCAGGGAGGGGCAAGGAGGGGATGGAGCTGAGTCCCATTTGGCCAGCCCTGATTTAACCCTCTATCCCAGGCATAGGCACCTTAAGGCCCATGGGCCAGAAGTTTGGAAAAACTTTAAAAAGTATAGGAACTCACATTAGGTAGTCAAAAATTAGTAATTTAAACAAAATGCTTATAAAAATAAGATAATTACTTAACATTTAGCTTCTGTTACACATTATATCCACATAAGTCAATAGAAAAAGTATCAAGAGATGATGTTCAAGATGTGCCCTTTGGGAAATTTGGTTTTGGCAAACGCAAAACAACATCCTTGAAATCAACACTTGCAATAGGGAAGACAAACATACAAGATTCTGGTTTTTTCCTGAGATATGACACTTGTTTAGAGATTATTGTACACTAAGTGGGACACTTTTATACATATCAATGCGTCCCATGTCTTAGTGTATCAAAGTGCCCCAACAGACATTTTCAATGTCAACTAGCAATTGTTAATAAAACCACTGAACTTATTTGAAAATCACGTGTAATCCTGATTACTAAATGGAATAACTTACCTTTGGTATTTTTAAATGTTAACTAAATGACGTAAAAAAGTGTTGGAACACTTTTACATTTCACATAATTTTTTAGTTGGCCGTGCTAAAAACACACCTACTCTTTTCAAACGCCAACGGCTAAACTGGCGGGCAGCACAGTCGCAACTGTTCTACTCACACATGTATAGACACATTTTGGTGATGTCGCAACACGAATACCATTTCTCGATATTGAAATATTGCTGGTGTGTCAATGTGCCCCGCCTCTCCCATTCCGCATTTTCAGAGGAGGGGGAAGAAGGGGAAAGTGTGTCCCACCAGATAATACTCCCATCCTCCCTGGCCATGGGCCATCCTTACTTGGGCAGGTGGTACTTTGAGTCCAACCACATCTGGAGAGCCAGAGATGCCTGAACTCAGCATAGAAGGTTCCTCTAGGGTTCAGTGTTACCGGGAATTGGTGAACCTGGATCTTAAGGGTTTTTGACAAATTTCCTAGGGATTATGATTGGTATCCAGACCCTAACATGCTAAAGCCAAGGTGTCCACACTGAGCAGCTTATTAACCCTGCTGGCCGCTGGGGAAGACCTTCTGAAGGAAATAATTTCCCCCAAAGTTAATTCCTTCCTTCTTCCGCTGCTGCTGCTGCTGCCCACACTAAAGGAATGTCTGGATGAAATCCCAGGGATGTCTGCCTCCTATTACAAAGAGATACAGTTGATATTCTAGAATAAATTGTGGCTGAGAAATAGTGACTGAGAAATACAGCCAGGGAATATGAAACTGATTTGAAGATTGGTTTGTTCTTTACGCATTATTATTATTATTATTATTATTATTATTATTATTATTATTATTATTATATTATATTCAGGTGGACACACCACGGGTTTCATCTTCTTTCTTTTCTTTCCCACAATCAGTGTTATTCACCTTTAACACTCACCTTTTTCAGTGTCACACATATTTTTATCTTGTGATCTTCAAATGAAGAGAGGTATAACAATTTACTAAGTAATTCCCAGTTGGAGCAGAGCTAGAATATCCAGAAGCCCTTGGCCACCCACGGCAAAGGAGGAAGAACAGTGAGAGAGGCCTGGACAGGGAATCTCCGCTAAGATAAGCCAGTGTCAGGAGGCGGGTGCGAGACCCGGCGGCATGTAATTATTATAAATCATAATTGGGGTGGGTGTCTCAATCTGGCCTTCCCAGCAGTCAGGCTCCAGCTGCTTTCCTTCTGCATCTCCAGCTCTCTCCATTCAATAATGCAAGGCTGAGGGATGGAGGTCCAACCCCAAGAACATGCTCCAACTGAGCACTCCTTCAACCGACCACAAGCACCAAGCCTTGTCACTAGACTTATATATGGGTTTCCCAAAATGGTCACTATGCACCTCCTGAGGCCAAAGGGACGTTAAAATAAGAGCAGGTGTTAATTATAATAGTACTTTGTTCTCTTCCTAGAAAACAAATAGGATTTTCTCCCCACCCCATCGAAAGAAGACAATGGAGAAGGCAGTCAGAATTCTGGTGGGCCACGTCCAATGGAATTAACGAAGAAACCATTTAAATAAATGGAGTGTGAAAAGAGAGAACATAAACAATTTGAAAGTATGGAGTGTGGAAAGAGCTTCACTGGCAGTGCAAAACTTAGAAAACATCAATGGACTCACACAGGGGAGAAACCATTTAAATGCTTGGAGTGTGGAAAGAGCTTCACTGAGAGTGGACACCTTAGAATTCATCAACGGAGTCACACAGGGGAGAAACCATTTAAATGCATGGAGTGTGGAAAGAGCTTCAGTCAGAGTGGACACCTTAGAATTCATCAACGGAGTCACACGGGGGAGAAACCATTTAAATGCATGGAGTGTGGAAAGAGCTTCACTGAGAGTGGACACCTTAGAATTCATCAACGGAGTCACACGGGGGAGAAACCATTTAAATGCATGGAGTGTGGAAAGAGCTTCAGTCAGAGTGGACACCTTAGAATTCATCAACGGAGTCACACGGGGGAGAAACCTTTTAAATGTATGGAGTGTGGAAAGAGGTTCAGTCGGAGTGGACACCTTAGAATTCATCAACGGAGTCACACGGGGGAGAAACCATTTAAATGCATGGAGTGTGGAAAGAGCTTCAGTCGGAGTGGAGACCTTAGAATTCATGAACAGAGTCACACAGGGGAGAAACCATTTAAATGCATGGAGTGTGGAAAGAGCTTCAGTGGGAGTGGACCCCTTAGAATTCATCAACGGAGGCACACTGGGGAGAAGCCATTTAAATGCATGGACTGTGGAAAGAGCTTCAGTCAGAGTGGAGACCTTAGAATTCATCAACGGAGTCACACTGGGGAGAAACCATTTAAATGCATGGAGTGTGGAAAGAGCTTCAGTGGGAGTGGACCCCTTAGAATTCATCAACGGAGTCACACAGGGGAGAAACCATTTAAATGCATGGAATGTGGAAAGAGCTTCAGTGGGAGTGGACACCTTAGAATTCATCAACGGAGTCACACAGGGGAGAAACCATTTAAATGCATGGAGTGTGGAAAGAGCTTCAGTGCGAGTGGATACCTTAGAATTCATCAACGGAGTCACACAGGGGAGAAACCATTTAAATGCATGGAGTGTGGAAAGAGCTTCAGTGGGAGTGGACACCTTAGAATTCATCAACGGAGTCACACAGGGGAGAAATCATTTAAATGCATGGACTGTGGAAAGAGCTTCAGTCGAAGTGCACACCTTAGAATTCATCAACGGAGTCACACAGGGGAGAAATCATTTAAATGTATGGAGTGTGGAAAGAGCTTCAGTCACGGTGGACACCTTAGAATTCATCAACGGAGTCACACAGGGGAGACACCATTTAAATGCATGGAATGTGGAAAGAGCTTCAGTCAGAGTGGAAACCTTAGAATTCATCAACGGAGTCACACAGGGGAGAAACCATTTAAATGCATGGAGTGTGGAAAGAGCTTCAGTCAGAGTGGACACCTTAGAATTCATCAACGGAGTCATAGTGGGGAGAAACCATTTAAATGCATGGAGTGTGGAAAGAGCTTCAGTCAGAGTGGACACCTTAGAATTCATCAACGGAGTCACAGTGGGGAGAAACCATTTAAATGCATGGAGTGTGGAAAGAGCTTCAGTCAGAGTGGACACCTTAGAATTCATCAACGGAGTCACACAGGGGAGAAACCATGTAAATGCATGGAGTGTGGAAAGAGCTTCAGTGGGAGTGGGCACCTTAGAATTCATCAACGGAGTCACACAGGGGAGAAACCATTTCTTCTGCTCCAAAGAAGCAGACACGGAGCAGTGGATCCAAACTACAAGAAAGAAAATTCCACCTAAACATTAGGAAGAACTTCCTGACAGTAAGAGCTGTTCGACAGTGGAATTTGCTGCCAAGGAGTGTGGTGGAGTCTCCTTCTTTGGAGGTCTTTAGGCAGAGGCTTGACAACCATATGTCAGGAGTGCTCTGATGGTGTTTCCTGCTTGGCAGGGGGTTGGACTCGATGGCCCTTGTGGTCTCTTCCAACTCTATGATTCCATGATTCAAATGCATGGAGTGTGGAAAGAGCTTCAGTCAGAGTGGAGACCTTAGAATTCATCAATGGAGTCACACAGGTGAGAAACCATTTATGTGCATGGAATGTGGAAAGAGCTTCACTACTACTGGAAACCTTAGAATTCATCAACGGAGTCACACAGGGGAGAAACCATTTAAATGCATGGAATGTGGAAAGAGCTTCAGTCAGAGTGGAAACCGTAGAATTCATCAACGGAGTCACACTGGTGAGAAACCATTTAAATGCATGGCATTCCCTGGCATAACCAGGAAAGGCTCTGTTCCCAGCTGCACGTCTTGCATGAGGAGGGAAGGGGGCACAGGGAAGAAGGGGCCATACCAGAGCATCTCAGAGCAATGTTGGGAGGGGGCACATGGTGATACAAGTGTGTGTAGAATGCTATCCCCAAAATAACGCAGGCGAGAAACAATATGGATGAGTATAATGTGGAAGGAGGTTCAGGCAGGTCCCAAACCCAGAGTGCTAAGCGTCAGCTTCCTCCAATTCCACCAGCTGCCCCAAGGCACGACCCCCCCTCTGGGCCCTGAGGGTGGAAAGCCTCCTTGCACTTTTGCAACTGGACATGATCCGAGGGAGTCCTCCTGCCAGCAGAGCACAATGCATACTATTGATGTAATTATCTTATTGTTGCTGTTGCCATCAAAGACTGGCTGGATGCAGAGAAGGGGGGGGGAGACCCTTCTTTTCGCTCTCCTAAATCTTCCACCATTCCTGCTTCATGCTTCACTGGATTCCATGAGTTTTAGTTTTATTGGGGGGGGGGGCTTTTCTCTATCCTCTTTCTCCATTCTATCTGACATGTCCTTCCTTCCTCGTCTTCTCTCCAAACTGAAAGGTCCCATACTGAACTGTGCACAGTACTCCAAATGTGTTCACACCATAGATCTCCATAAATAATTTCCATTCATCCTTAAGGAGCAGCCATGAGATTGGTACGTGTCTGTTTACATTCCAGCACAGTATGCTGGGAACTTCTGTTGTGCGTATAGCTTTTGCTTTTCTCTGTCTCTCTGAGAATACAAAGAGAGAGACAGAATGTTTCTTTGTCCTGATTTATGATTAATAAATCTGTAGTTGTAGTATGCTTCCACAAGCCTCACGCCTTCGCTCTGCTTATATAGTGTGCCCTGGCTTCGAAGCTTGGGTCGCTGATTTACATCGGAGCAGAGGCTGATGGGTCTTCGCAGCGGGACGGCTGGAAGGAGATGACCCACCTGGGACTAGCCAGCTGGCCTTGCGACCCTCTGCATGCCAACAAGATCTGCACTACAACCATTAGGAGAGTGGCAGGTGTATTTTCAATCGGTTCCCTAAACATCCCCAGCGTGAGATTTGCAGTTTCCCGAGCCAGTGCACACAGGGTCAACAATTTCCCAGAGTTACCTAGCATGACCCCAAGGTCTCACTCCTGGTCCCTCACCTCCTCCTCATCAGCCCAACGTGCATCTGTTTAATCTTGTTGACCATGAACTGGAACCCTGCCAGAACCAATGGATGGATGGTGCCAGCTTGGTTCTATGACAAAGGAACATGTAAAATGTCAAAAATAAAGAATTCCCCTGAAGGCCTTCATAGGTCTTCCAAAAGTTACTTTCTCTCTTTGACATCTGATGATGATGATGATAAATTATTATGGGGGTGTGTGTTCCACAGGGAGGGCGCCACTACCAAGAAGGCCCTCTGCCTGGTTCCCTGTAATTATGAGGGAACTGCCAGAAGACCCTCGGAAGTGGACCTCAGTGTCCGGGCTAAATGATGGGGGGATTTTCTTTCCTTGTGTTAGATGGATGTTGAAACAAGGTGTGATTGACTAGGCCATGTCTGGATCACAGATTTATAACCAAGAGCCACAATTGCTTTGAAGTCTCCCTGCTGGCAAGGGAATTCCAGAGCAAGGGCCCCAAACTAGACCCCAAGCAGCTATTTAAGGGCAGTGAGGGAAGAATTATGAGTTTGGAAGCCAGGAAGGAAGAACAGTCCTGGAGGAAGAATTATACACATCAAATGGGAAGAAATCAGACATTTACATACTGTATGGGATGCAGCAGGTGGTGAGGGGGGTTTTATACAGCCTTCTTTCTAAAGAAGCAGAGAGAAGCTCCAAAAGCCAGATATATGAGCAGAAATCAGGGCGAATGAGAAGAAATCCACTCAGAAAGCAGGGAGCCCGGGGAATCTGCCTCCTCGGCGCCTGAAACTGAGGCGAGGCTGAGATCCCGAAGGGCGGGAAGTTGGGAAAAGGCGGGAAAAGTCGTTGAGGGGAAGCAGCAGCGGGGGGAGGGGCTCCTCCTCTCTCGCCCCTCAGAGACACGACAGGGACCCTCTTGGGAGGGGGGCAGAAAGGGGTCTCTCTCTCCCCCCCTCACAACCCCATTGCAGCGGGGGGAGGGGCTCCTCCTCTCTCGCCCCTCAGAGACACGACGGGGACCCTCTTGGGAGGGGGGCAGAAAGGGGTCTCTCTCTCTCTCCCCCCTCACAACCCCATTGCAGCGGGGGGAGGGGCTCCTCCTCTCTCGCCCCTCAGAGACACGACGGGGACCCTCTTGGGAGGGGGGCAGAAAGGGGTCTCTCTCCCCCCCTCACAACCCCATTGCAGCGGGGGAAGGGCTCCTCCTCTCTCGCCCCTCAGAGACACGACGGGGACCCTCTTGGGGGGGGCAGAAAGGGGTCTCTCTCCCCCCCCTCACAACCCCATTGCAGCGGGGGGAGGGGCTCCTCCTCTCTCGCCCCTCAGAGACACGACGGGGACCCTCTTGGGAGGGGGGCAGAAAGGGGTCTCTCTCTCTCCCCCTCCCTCACAACCCCCTTGCAGCGGGGGGAGGGGCTCCTCCTCTCTCGCCCCTCAGAGACACGACGGGGACCCTCTTGGGAGGGGGGCAGAAAGGGGTCTCTCTCCCCCCCCTCACAACCCCATTGCAGCGGGGGGAGGGGCTCCTCCTCTCTCGCCCCTCAGAGACACGACGGGGACCCTCTTGGGGGGGAGCAGAAAGGGGTCTCTCTCTCCCCCCTCACAACCCCACTGCAGCGGGGGGAGGGGCTCCTCCTCTCTCGCCCCTCAGAGACACGACGGGGACCCTCTTGGGAGGGGGGCAGAAAGGGGTCTCTCTCCCCCCCCCTCACAACCCCACTGCAGCGGGGGGAGGGGCTCCTCCTCTCTCGCCCCTCAGAGACACGACGGGGACCCTCTTGGGAGGGGGGCAGAAAGGGGTCTCTCTCTCCCCCCCTCACAACCCCCTTGCAGCGGGGGGAGGGGCTCCTCCTCTCTCGCCCCTCAGAGACACGACGGGGACCCTCTTGGGAGGGGGGCAGAAAGGGGTCTCTCTCCCCCCCTTACAACCCCATTGCAGCGGGGGGAGGGGCTCCTCCTCTCTCGCCCCTCAGAGACACGACGGGGACCCTCTTGGGAGGGGGGCAGAAAGGGGTCTCCCCCCCCACAACCCCCTGGCACTCCTCTCATGGCGGAAGGGGAGCCCACCCTCTCCCTGCCGGGCCAAGGGGGTCTCTGGGCGCAGGAGAGCCTGGGGGGAGGAGGGGGGAGAGGAGAGGAAGCGCCCCTTCTCTCTCTCTCAGGCAGCCCCATGTCTCTCCCCCCCCCCGAGGCTGGGTCCATCTCTGGGCTTCACAGAGGACCCCCCTGGGCTGGGGGGGGAGGGACCCCCCCTGGCTTCCCCGGCTCAGCCCCTCCCCCGCTCTCCTGACCCACAGGGGGAGGGGCAGCCCTTCCCTCCTTCTCTCCCCGCAAACCCAGGTCACCCCCAGATATTCATGGAACTTTGGAGTGTCAGGCATAGCCCTACTGGCTTTAGCCCAAACGTAGCAGAGTTTTCCTGCACAGCGAAGAAGCTAGTTGCGGCAGTAATGACTAGTCAGCTAGACTCAGAAGAACTATTTACAGGATTTATTAAAAGGAGAAAATAAAACCAGCAGAGTTTCTGCATACAAATAAAAGCAAAATAAATCCTATCTTTCTTTCTCTCTCTCTCTCATAACCATACACAGCACTTCTAACTCCTAACACACCTCACATCAAACTGTGCTAGCAATCCCTAGATAACAGAGTTGAGTGCTGCTCGTTAACCAATCAGAGTGAGTAGTTTCTAGGTCAAGCAGACCTGGGCTTTCTGCCAAGAGTAAATTGACACCAGCTTGAGTTAATTGGTGAAGCTAGAATCTGCAAGTTTCCCACGAGAACCAATTAACAGAAACTGAAACAGAAACTGAACACCCCCTCACAGATTCTGCTGAACAATTAACACCAAATACACCTATGTAGGAGATTATTTTTCCAGCAAACCTAAACCCTTGCACATTCGCTTGTTCTTTACCTTTGCCAATGGTTTAGTTAACACATCTGCTACATTTTCTTCACTTGACACATAAGTACAGGTGATTACATTGTCTTGTACACAGCAACGTACATTTTGGTATTTTACAGAGATATGTTTGGAACGCGATTTGAAACCCTCTGTTTTACTTAATGTTATACAAGCTTGATTATCAATGTAAACTTGTACTGGTTCTCCACAATTTACATTTAAATCTGCCAACAAATGCTTGAAATAAATCACCTCGTTGCACAATTCACTCAATGCAGCATACTCTGATTCTGTTGATGACACACTTACAACGTCTTGCTTGCGAGACCGCCAGCTGATTAAAGCTCCACCGACCCTTATGACTAGTCCTGTGACAGATTTTCTATCTGGCAAATTTCCCCAGTCACTATCGCAGTAGCAACTCAACATTTCATCCTCTGAAGAATTTAATTGTAACATATAGCCAATTGTCTGTTTGAGATATCTCAGAACTTGTTTTACCCCTTTCCAGGCATTTAGTGTGGGTTTTGAGACCAATCTACTTAATATGCCTACTGCATAGCTAATATCAGGTCTGGACCACTGTGCTATATACAATAAACTTCCAATTACAGAGTGATATACATCAGGATGTTCAAATTCAGGACTCTCATCTATGTGAAGTGTTTTTATGAAACCTGGATCCATAGGCACCGCTGCCCCTTTGCAATCCTGCATCCTGTATGTAGTCAGTAGTTGTTTAACTTTGTTCTGCTGACTAATTAGGCAGCTGCCATCTTGGGCCCAGCACACTTCCAACCCTAGATATGTCCTAACCGGGCCTAAGTCCTTCACTTTGAACTTACTGGACAATTGCTTGGCAAATCTTTTAGTTTGTTTATCTGTTTTGCAGGCATACAAAACATCATCTACATAAATCAGACAAAACTCTTGATCACTGCCTGTACCACGTACATAAACACAATTGTCAGCTATACTCTGCTTGAAACCAAATGACACTAAGGCCTCATGGAAACATTTGTTCCAAGATCTTGCAGCCTGTTTGAGACCGTATAGAGCTTTGTTTAATTTCAACACTCTATTGGAACCTGTCTCATAACCAGGCGGTTCGGCTAGATACAGGTCTTCTGATATTGATGCATGTAAATATGCAGTCTGAATATCAAAATGGTTTAACAGGAGTTTTCTCTTTGCTCCAAGCGTTAGAATCAGCCTTACACTGTCCCCCTTAGCAGTAGGGGAAAAAGTCTCGTCATAATCTTTTCCAGGCCTCTGAGAGTATCCTTGAGCCACTAAACGAGCTTTGTATTTGTACTCTCCTGTCACCAGAGGTTTAAGTTTGTACACCCACCTGCAGCCTACAATCTTTGCCCCCTCAGGCGCTGCTACTGGTGTAAAAACCTTGTGCTCATTCAGAGAGGACATCTCTTCCTCCATTGCCTGTTTCCAGCGCTCTGCCTCCTCTTTTGGTAACTTTAACACCTCCTGAAAACTCTTGGGTTCTGCACTTACACTAAACACATTTGCAGTATCAGGAGAAAAACGCACCGGAGGCACTCCTTTGTTTTGTCTTTTAGATCTTCTGGGAGAAAATTTTTCTTCTGACCCACTTTCCTCCTCAGAACTATGACCTCTCTTTTGTTGCTTAGCAACTGGTCTCTGGCTAACTCCACTTTCTTGAGAGCTCTTATCTGAACTTTCCTCCCCCTCAGACTCTGACTCTCTGTGTCTACCTTCAGAGTCATGAAGCTCCTGGGAAGGTTCAAACCAAACCTCAGTATTGGCATGTAGTCTCTCCCAGCCACTATGTTCACAAAAACTGGCATTCCTGGAGATCACAATGCCATTTGTCCCTTCAGCAAAGCGGAAACCTTTTCCCAGCTCCTGGTAACCCACAAACACTAGCTGTTTGGTCTTAGGATCTCCCTTCTTTCTCATTTGTTTCGGAATTAATACCCAGGCTTTTGATCCAAACACATGCAAATGGTCAATTTTAGGTTTTTTCTGAAACAATTTAAAGTATGGGGTTGTACCTATTGTTTGGTGAAAGAGCCTATTTTGGAGATAACACGCGGTGAGCATGCTCTCCCCCCAATAAGACATGGGCAAATCAGCATCATCAAGCATGGCAAACATCATATCTTGTAAAGATCTGTTTTTCCTCTCTGCAACGCCATTCTCCTCTGGGGAAAAAACGTTCGTTTTTCTATGCCCAATGCCACGCTTTTGTAACCAATCTTTAAAGGCATTTGACATAAATTCGCCACCTCTGTCCGTCTGAATCCTTCTGAGTTTAATGGACAGAAATCTTTCCACAGATGCCACCCAGCCTTTAAACTTAGTGAACACATCACCCTTATTCTTCATGGGAAAAACCCAAGAATAACGCGTGGCGTCATCCACAATTGTTAGTGAAAAGCGCGATCCACCCCTGCTTACAGCAAATGGACCAATTACGTCCATGTGAACCAGCTGTAGCGGTGATTCACTAACTCTGTCGCTTCTGGGGTAAGAGACTCTGTGGGTTTTAACCATTTTACAGACATTACAATCAAGGTACTTGTTACAACTCTTTAAATTACCCCCATCAGCCAATTCAGACATTTTTAGTACACTTTTCCAGCAAGCATGCCCCATTTTCCTATGCAATAAGTGCACACAGTTGTCATGTATAGCTTTGTTATTCACTGCAGGCTGAGATTTACTGACTACTGCTGCAACTTGAGATCCTGCTTTAAGCCAAAACAAGCCTCCCTCTGACTTAGCAGTGCCTAAAATCTCACCAGCCTTCTTAATAATGCAACTGTCTCCTTCAAAATACACTTTAAACCCAGCTTTTAGCAAACAATCTACAGACATCAGATTGCTCCTTAATGACGGCACACAAAGTACATTTTGCAGGCATTCACGAAGACAAGGAACAAAAACTGCACCCCCCGAAATCACTTCGGAAGTACTTCCGTCTGCTAGAGCCACCTGGCTGCGCTGTGCTGAGTTCTTGGAAACAAACAATTCATCTGAATTCACGATGTGGCGAGACGCTCCCGAATCGACCACCCAGACCGCTTGTTTCTCATCAGCAATCTTGACCTCGCCGGTCACCAGCTGAGCCGACTGTTTTTGTTTGAAGAATTTCCTTTTACGCTGCTGCTGCTGCTGATCTCGTCTCTGCTCCTGCACCGGCAACTGAGACTTGACCAACTCCGGACATTGTCGTTTTAGATGCGCTGAAGACCCACATCGGAAACAACGCCTAACAGCAAACGCTGACTCCTCACCGGTACGCTGCTTTTGCTCCACCTCTGGCACGGCATGAGAACTCCTTCCAAACCGCCCACCAGTAGAAGTCTCTGCAGCCAACGCCCTTTCTTGCCTCTTCTGCCAATCTTCAATCAAACGCCCAGTAACGTAACTGACTGATAAATCATGCTCCTGCATGCCTTCTAGAGACAAAACTAAATTATCCCAGCTTTCCGGGAGAGAACTCAAAATAATAGCCACCTTCTCCTGCTGGTCTAAGGCACAGTCTCTTTCCTGTAGCGCAGCAAACTTTAACTGTAAACTGTGTAGGTGTTCCTGCATTGTAACCCCAGGCTGTAACATTGCCTTGTACAATGCCTTGCGAATGAACAGCTTGGAAACCGCTGTCTCACGCACATGGAGTTCTTTAAGTGCTTGCCACACACCTCTAGCTGTCTTGATTCCCCTCACATACGGCAACTGGGAATCTTCCAGCCCCAAGACAATTGTGGCCCTTGCTCTTTGGTCTTTATCGAGGTCTTCATCATCAGGCTTCATAGGAAACTTACTCACCACTTGCCAGAGACGATCCCTCTGCAGCACTGCCTGCATGCGTTCCGACCACAGCAAGTAATTGGAGTCATTCAGACGCTCAAAAGCCATCTGAACTGGTTGTGAGGTCATCTTGAGAGCGATGTCCCTGGAACCCGGAACCAGCTACTCACGACCACTGAGAGAGAAAACAGAAACCACAGCACCCAGCACTCGCACGCTGCAGCTGTTGTCCTTCTGTCCGCTGCGTCACCAGCTCACCACGGTCAGGAACCAGCCAGAAAACAACAACTTCTGGAACTACTGGAACCAACGCCGTTGATGCTGACACCACCACAACTCAGGCTGGCAGCACAATGCCCATAACCTCATGGAACTTTGGAGTGTCAGGCATAGCCCTACTGGCTTTAGCCCAAACGTAGCAGAGTTTTCCTGCACAGCGAAGAAGCTAGTTGCGGCAGTAATGACTAGTCAGCTAGACTCAGAAGAACTATTTACAGGATTTATTAAAAGGAGAAAATAAAACCAGCAGAGTTTCTGCATACAAATAAAAGCAAAATAAATCCTATCTTTCTTTCTCTCTCTCTCTCATAACCATACACAGCACTTCTAACTCCTAACACACCTCACATCAAACTGTGCTAGCAATCCCTAGATAACAGAGTTGAGTGCTGCTCGTTAACCAATCAGAGTGAGTAGTTTCTAGGTCAAGCAGACCTGGGCTTTCTGCCAAGAGTAAATTGACACCAGCTTGAGTTAATTGGTGAAGCTAGAATCTGCAAGTTTCCCACGAGAACCAATTAACAGAAACTGAAACAGAAACTGAACAGATATGATGCCCCCCCCTGGCCGCCATCTCGCCCCCTGCTGTGGGGAGGAGGAAGGAGGGGGGCCAGGTCCCCATGGAGCCCCCGAGGCAGCGCCGTCCCGTCCTCTTCCCATCCCAACACAGGGAGGGGCTGCTCTGCGGATGTAGCTCTAGGGGCAAGCACGTCCCAAAAAGAACCGGAAGTGTCGTCGCGAAATGCGCCGGAAGTGGCCAGACAGGGAAAGGGGAGGAGGGGCGTCAGTGGAGAACCCCCCCCCCGCCCTTTCTATTGCCGACAAGGAGAGCGGACTAATCCGGAGCCAGGGAGGCGGAGGACCAAGAGGTAAAGGGGGAGGGAGAGAAGGGGGGGGAATAGAGGGGGGGATAAGGGGGGAGGAGGATGAAGAGACCCCCCCGCAAGGAGAGCGCCCTCCCTGGGGCCCGTCGACAGGGGCCCCGATCCAGGCCCCGACCCAGGGGGGAAGGGGGGACCCAAGACCTGCAAGATCTCCTGGGCGGCAGCAGCTCCGCCAGACTCCCCTTTCTCTTTCCTGGGGGGCCGAGAGATGCTCAGCTGCCCTGGCGGGAAGGGGAAGGAGGACCCCAAGCAGGGCTGGGGGTGGGGCTGAGGCCCCCCATTCTCCCTGGGGTCGTGGGGCGCCTGGCTGGGGAAAGGGAGAGAGGGAGTCCAGGGAAGGGTTAATGGAAAAGGGGGAGGAGCCTCGACAGAGACCCCGCCCCTTCCATCACCTCTTATTCCCCAGTCTCCCTGCTGGCAGTCCCAGATCATCATTGCCATACAGGATTGTCCTGAATACCACCATTTGCTAGCCAAGCCCAAACCCAAAAGTCCCGCTGAGATGATGATTGATAATATTGTCATTTATCCATTTTAGACCCCTAAGTAGTAGCAATTGCAAGGACATTGTGCTGCTCTCCTCTGCACAGTTCCACCCCTATTTCAGGCCTTGTGGCTGATTTAAATGTTTAGCTGCTGATAACATGGCAACGTTTAGCAGGTGATATTGTGAGGTTTAGCTGGTAATAAACCACAAGTGATAT
Source organism: Podarcis bocagei (assembly GCF_964188305.1). Classification (NCBI taxonomy): domain Eukaryota; kingdom Metazoa; phylum Chordata; class Lepidosauria; order Squamata; family Lacertidae; genus Podarcis; species Podarcis bocagei. Next base: position 997,396 of record NC_138126.1, read on the forward strand.
TGTGAGTTTTGGTAATGATAACATTACGATCTTTATCTGCTAATAGCACTGCAATGTTTAGCAGGTGATATTGTGAGGTTTAGCTGGTAATAAACCACAAGTGATATTGTGAGGTTTGGTAATGATAACATTACAATCTTTATCTGCTAATAGCCCTGCAATATTTAGCAGGTGATATTGTGAGGTTTAGCTGCTACTAACATTACAGCGTTTAGCTGGCAAGTTATCGCAATGTTGAAAAGCAGGTGTTGCCTAGCCCTTGCACACATTGTGATTTGTAATATATTGCCAGCTCAGTATTAGGAAACAGTTATCACGATGTAAACTTCAAGCCAGTCTTGGACAATATACCAATATATCGCTCAGCTCTAATTATGACCTATATTTCTGACCCAGTGTAGCATTGCTGATTTTACCAGTTTGTCCCCAGGAATCCCTGGGGTCGTGGGGCGCCTGGCTGGGTCCCTTTTGGCTGGGGAAACGGAGAGAGGGAGTCCATGGAAGGGTTAAAGGAAGGGAGAGGAGCCTCATCAGAGACCCCTCCCCTTCCAGCACCCCTGACCCCCCCCATCACCCAGCCTCCCTGCTGAGGGTGTTGGCATTGCCAGATCATCTGCATTCACTACGACTTATCTCCATACTTTGGATTGTCCTGAATACCACCAATTATAGCCTAGCGCAAACCCAAAAGTCCTGCTAGGGTGCATCTTGGCTTGCCTGCTGATGAAACTGAGTGTGTGATGATTGATGATATTTTCATTTATCCATTTTAGAACCCTAAATAGTAGCAGCTGCCAGGACATTGTCCTGTTCGCCTCTGTATACTTCCAGCCTTATTTCAGACGTCGTGGTAGATTGCAATCAGGGTGGGTTTGATATAAATCAAATTGCTTTCAATCACAATTTACAATAAATCACTAGTCAGTATGATTCTATTTAAATCAAAAATTTCTGATTTGGTTACACTATTAGAAATACACAGACAGATAATTATGAAATCATTCTGAGGTTTAATAAGTTAACTGTCTATATTTGGACAACAGTTCTGTTGGGAGCCAGTGTGGTGTAGTGGTTAAGAGCGGTAGTCACGTAATCTGGGGAACCGGGTTCGCTTCCCTGCTCCTCCACCTGCAGCTGCTGGGTGACCTTGGGCCAGTCACACTTCTCTGAAGTCTCTCAGCCCCACTCACCTCACAGAGTGTTTGTTGTGGGGGGAGGAAGGGAAAGGAGAATGTTAGCCGCTTTGAGACTCCTGAAGGGGAGTGAAAGGCGGGATATCAAATCCAAACTCTTCTTCTTCTTCTTCTTCTTCTTCTTCTTCTTGTAATTTATTGGAAGGAGAAAAATAATCATTTCCTTAATAACAACTTAAATCATTTCCTTAATAACAACTTAAACCCCTTTGGATTGGCTTCTGCATCCAGGTGCCTATTCTGTACAGTTAAGTGTTAGTGCGGCTGTTGGAACCCAGTGGGATTGGGAAGAGGTTGCCAGCCCTGAAGAGCCTTCAGCGCTTGCCTCAAGTCTGACTTGCACAATTATTACACAAAGACCCCAAGATGTGTGGAGTATTCTGCTCACAAGGTTGCACTTTTATTTTTACTGCTTCACACTTAGCTACTTGTGCAGATCTCTTCCACTGCAAACCATCTGTTCATTGAACCTCTTGGAACTTAGAATTTAAGGGGTTGATTCTGTATATATGAATTTGTAAAGGAACAATGGGATTAAGGTTTCCTCTCAACTCTGTATGTTTATTTTATAACATTTCTCCTGTGAAGAAAAGGCATGTTATCTCTGCAGACAAAATTCACACTTTTGAGTCTGTGACAATATCTTCTCATTAGAAAAACCTCCCCAAATTATCTTACAGAATTCCCCCACCTCCCGCAGAAGCCGCGCGCTCTTTAAAGAGCACGCCGCTCTTGGGGGCTTTTCCCTGAGGAGAGAGAAGGGACTGACTGGCTGCGTCAGTCCCTTCTCCCACCTCGTAAAAAAGCTCGCAGGATCCGCACGCTCCTTAAAGGGTGCGCAGCTCCTGTGGGCTTTTGCGGGAGGTGGGGAATACTCCCAGAGCTTGTCGGGGCTGGCGGGGGAAGCCCGGGATGAAGGCTCGCTGCTGCCCTGCGGAGGCTTCGCGGGCTACCCCAGAAGCCAGAACAGCTAGAGAGAGTGCTGCACAGTGCTCCCTCTAGCTGTTTTAGCGTCTGCCTTAGTGGCGCAACGCCTCCGCAGGGCACTGGGGAGCTCTGCTTAGCGCTCCCTTTAAATAATATTTTCCCCCTTGAATTCCCCCTCTAGAAACTAGGTGCGCCTTATGATCAGGTGCGCCTTATGGAGCGAAAAATACGGTAGGTAGGAGAAAATAACAGAGGCCAACCAGAGTATATGGAGAAGCAAAGCGGCTAGTAATCCTGATTTTTATTGCAACAGTGTCCCCCCCCCCTCACCACAACCAGGAGGGAGGTGTGCAAGGCCTTATATAGTCTTTTGAAATTGCCCACCCAAGACCCCCCCCCTCCCAAATATCATACAGAAAGAGACTGTCTACAGCAGGAATACATCACAGGAGGCGGTCTACAGCAGAAAACCTGTCCCCAAGGATACCTGTTAATGGTCACTGACTGCATTACCTAGGCAGCCTGGCCATTCTTTTGTGATGGTAAATACTTTAGTTCCTTAATCCAGGTCACAGGCCCACCCTGTTCACACCTCCTTAAGACAGTATTTGTAAGCACAAAGACAATGGGAAGGCTTCCATTTGCCTCCTTTACTGCAGAGGAATATTTGAGTACGTTTCTGAGCACAATTCAAAGTGTTGGTGCTGGCCTTTAAAGCCCTAATGGCCTCAGTCCTGTATACCTGAAGGAGCGTCTCCACCTCCATCGTTCAACCTGGACACTGAGGTCCAGCACCGAGGGCCTTCTGGCGGCTCCCTCCCTGTGAGAAGTGAGGTTACAGGGGACCAGACAGACGGCCTTCTGGGTAGTGGCACTTGCCCTGTGGAATGCCCTCCCATCAGATGTCAAGGAATTAAGCAGCTATCTTATTTTTAAAAGACATCTGAAGGCAGCTCTGTTTAGAGAAGTTCTTAATATTTAGTGCTGTATTGTTTTTAACACTCGGTTGGGAGCCGCCCAGAGTGGCCGGGGAAACTCAGCTATATGGGCAGGGTATAATTAATATTTATTATTATTATTATTATTATTATTATTATTATTATTAGTCTGTGGTGCTCAATGTTTAGGCATAGTAAATATTAGGATGTAATTAGAACTTGTGTGTTATAGCGGGGATATGTTATAAGATGGTCTCAGTGTATTTTAGAAAGGGAGTTATGTAAAGGGTTTTTTGTGTTTCTTTGTAAATACTGTGTGTCAGACTGAGAATGTCATTAGGAAGGTCTAGGAAAGGGTCACCTGCTTCTGAACATCAGAAATGAGCATGGAAAGAGTTAATATCATTAACCTACCGGAATCGGCCCTCTCCCTTTGTAACAAGCAGCTGTAGTTCTTTTGGGATTTAATATCAGCTCATGAAAAGTTGGGCACACGACCCGGAAAGCTGCCTGGCTCCCTCCGTCTGAAGGCGGAGATACGCAGCACACGCCATAGTCGAATTCGGCTGGACTTGCCATGGGAACGCAGAAGGGGCAAGCAAGGAAGGGGGAGACGGCCAAAGAAACCTGCTCTCCCACAAGTGCCCCCCCCCGCCAATTCCGTAACCTTAGCAAAGCCCAAGTTCAAACATCAGCCCCTATTTAAAAGAGGCCCCCGTAATGATGACACTGGACTGCCCTTTACGGTTGCCGTAAGTTACTCTTCCAAGTCCCAAAAGCGCGCAGCAACTCCGGTCTATTTTGCAGGGCTGTTGTAACGGGGACCCCCTACGCCACCGCCCAGGGCAGCCCAAAGTGACGTATAACCAATCGTCGTCGTTGTGTTCCACGGTGAGACTCCAAGGTCTTCTGTGTCATCTTTCCTGTGCAGTGGATGCTCAGGTTGTGAACGTGATCGGTGTGGGAGGCACATTCACAACCTACAGCGCTGCGTCTGCGCATGTGTGGGTTGCGATTTGGTGATTCGGCACACGCACAAAGCGTGATTTAGTGGCTCTGCACATGTGTGAGCGCTGAAACCCGGAAATAACCCGCAACCCGAAAACGCACAACTCGAAGCATCTGTAACCCGAGGTATGACTATTTTGGAAGGCAGCGAGAAGGCTGTTCTCAGGGCCTGCTCCACCGTGAGGGAAACTGAGGCAGCCCCCTCAGGCAGCAGATGCAGGGAGGGGACGGAGCTGAGTCCCATTTGGCCTGCCCTGATTTAACCCTCTATCCCAGGCATAGGCACCCTAAGGCCCATGGGCCGGAAGTTTGAAAAAACTTTAAAAAGTATAAGAACTCACATTAGGTAGTCAAAAAATAGTAATTGAAAGAAAATGCTTATAAAAAATAAGATAATTAACATTTAGCTCCTGTTACACATTAGCTCCTGTTACACAAAAGTCAATAGAAAAAGCATAAAGAGATGATGTTCAAGATGTGCACTTTGGGAAATTATAAATCCTATTATTGTTATTGTTGTTGTTGTTGTTGTTATTATTATTATTATTATTATTATTATTATTATTATTATCATTACATTCAGGTGGACACACCACTGATTTAATCTCCTTTCTTTTCTTTCCCACAATCAGTGTTATTCACCTTTAATACTCACCTTTTTCAGTGTCACACATATTTTTATCTTGTGATCTTCAGTTGAAGAGAGGTATACAAATTTAATAATTCCCAGTTGGAGCAGAGCTACAATATCCAGAAGCCCTTGGCTTTTTATCTTGTGATCTTCATATGAAGAGACGTATACAAATTTAATAAATAAGTCCCAGTTATTCCCAAAATGGTCACTATGCAGCTCCTGAGGCCAAAGGGAATGTGCAGGGGATGAATAAAAAACTAGAGGTCGAAGGGGACAAAATGTGGCCCAAGGGGTAGAGGATTATAGTGCAGCAGATGAAGAACTTCATAATGAACTTAGGACCCTGAGGAATATTGGCCAGGTTCATGGAACATAGAGCAGCTCCCGTTCCTGTGAGAAACCACTTTTTATAAAACGTAAACCCCACAGTTCAACCGTATTCTAAGATAATGCTGCTTCATTAGCAATAATTAAGGGTTATAAAAGGCTGATGATGCATGACCATTATTTTAAATTATTTCATTTGCCTTTCCTAAACATTTGGAACATATGGAAGACAGGAGAGATTGTACAAGACGTTAAAATAAGAGCAGGTGTTAATTGATGTGTGTAATATTCCTTTGTTTTCTTCCTAGAAAACAAATAGGATTTTCTCCCCACCCCATTGAAAGAAGACAATGGAGAAGGCAGTCTGAATTCTGTTGGGCCATGTCCAATGGGAATAACAAAGAAAGCATTTAAATACATGGAGTGTGAAAACAGAGAACATAAACAATTTGAAAGTATGGAGTGTGGAAGGAGCTTCACTGACAGTGGAAACCTTAGAAAACATCAGTGGTCTCACTCCGGGGAGAAACCATTTAAATGCATGGAGTGTGGAAAGAGCTTCACTACTAGCGGAAGCCTTAGAATTCATCTACGGACTCACACGGGGGAGAAACCATTTAATTGCATGGAGTGTGGAAAGAGCTTCACTACTAGCAAAAGCCTTAGAATTCATCTACGGACTCACACGGGGGAGAAACCATTTAAATGCATGGAGTGTGGAAAGAGCTTCAGTCAAAGTGGAGACCGTAGAGTTCATCAACGGACTCACACGGGGGAGAAACCACTTAAATGCATGGAATGTGGAAAGAGCTTCACTACTAGCGGAAGCCTTAGAATTCATCTACGGACTCACACGGGGGAGAAACCATTTAATTGCATGGACTGTGGAAAGAGCTTGACTACTAGCAAAAGCTTTAGAATTCATCTACGGACTCACACGGGGGAGAAACCATTTAAATGTATGGAGTGTGGAAAGAGCTTCAGTCAAAGTGGAGACCTTAGAGTTCATCAACGGACTCACACGGGCGAGAAACCATTTAAATGCATGGAATGTGGAAAGAGCTTCACTACTAGCGGAAACCTTAGAATTCATCAACGGACTCACACAGGGGAGACACCATTTAAATGTATGGAGTGTGGAAAGAGCTACAGTCAGAGTGGAAACCTTAGAATTCATCTACGGACTCACACAGGGGAGAAATCATTTAATTTCATGGAGTGTGGAAAGAGCTTCACTACTAGCGGAAGCCTTAGAATTCATCTACGGACTCACACGGGGGAGAAACCATTTAATTGCATGGAGTGTGGAAAGAGCTTCACTACTAGCGAAAGCCTTAGAATTCATCAATGGAGTCACACAGGGGAGAAACCATTTAATTGCACGGAGTGTGGAAAGAGCTTCACTACTAGCAGAAGCCTTCGAAATCATCTACGGACTCACAAGGGGGAGAAACCATTTAAATGTATGGAGTGTGGAAAGAGCTTTACTACTAGCGAAAGCCTTAGAATTCATCAATGGAGTCACACAGGGGAGAAACCATTTAATTGCATGGAGTGTGGAAAGAGCTTCACTACTAGCAAAAGCCTTAGAATTCATCTACGGACCCACATGGGGGAGAAACCATTTAAATGCATGGAGTGTGGAAAGAGCTTCAGTCAGAGTGGACACCTTAAAATTCATCAACGGACTCACACAGGGGAGAAACCATTTAAATGCATGGAGTGTGGAAAGAGCTTCAGTCAGAGTGGAGACCTTAGAATTCATCAACGGACTCACACGGGGGAGAAACCATTTAAATGCATGGAGTGTGGAAAAAGCTTCATTCAGAGTGGAGGCCTTAGAAGACATCAACGGACTCACACAGGCGAGAAACCATTTAAATGCATGGAGTGTGGAAAGATCTTCACCGACAGTGGAAGACTAACACTACATCAACCGGCTCACATTTAAATGCATGGAATGTGGAAAGAGCTTCAGTCAGAGTGGAGACCTTAGAAGACATCAACGGACGCACACAGGGGAGAAATCATTTAAATGTATGGAGTGTGGAAAGAGCTTCACTGATAGTGGACACCTTAGGAGACATCAACGGACTCACAGGGGAGAAACCATTTAAATGTATGGAGTGTGGAAAGAGGTTCAGTTGTAGTGGAAGTCTTACAAGGAGTCATTTTGGACTCACAGCTGTCCATGGAGGCACAGGTTAACTCTGTGTCCAGGGCAGCTGTCTACCAGCTCCATCTGGTACGCAGGCTAAGACCCTACCTGCCCGTGAACTGTCTCGCCAGAGTGGTGCATGCTCTAGTTATCTCACGCTTGGACTACTGCAATGCGCTCTACGTGGGGCTACCTTTGAAGATGACCCGGAAACTGCAATTAATCCAGAATGCGGCAGCTAGACTGGTGACTGGGAGTGGCCGCCGGGACCACATAACACCGGTTCTGAGAGATCTGCATTGGCTCCCAGTACGTTTCCAAGCACGATTCAAAGTGTTGTTGCTGACCTTTAAAGCCCTAAACGGCCTCGGTCCTGTATACCTGAAGGAGCGTCTCCACCCCCATCGTTCAGCCCAGACACTGAGATCCAGCGCCGAGGGCCTTCTGGCGGTTCCCTCATTGCGAGAAGTGAGGCTACAGGGAACCAGACAGAGGGCCTTCTCGGTAGTGGCGCCCGCCCTGTGGAACGCCCTCCCATCAGATGTCAAAGAGAAATAATTACCTGACATTCAGAAGACATCTTAAGGCAGCCCTGTTCAGGGAAGTTTTTAATATGTAATGCTGTACTGTTTTTAACACTTGATTGGGAGCCGCCCAGAGTGGCTGGGGAAACTCAGCCAGATGGGCGGGGTATAAATAAATTATTATTATTATTATTATTATTATTATTATTATTATTATTATTATTATTATTACAAGCCATCAAAAGACTCCGAGGGGTAAGAGCTGTAATAGTGGAAACACCTTCAGGCCATCAATTAACTCAAGAGAAGGATTTAGACAGAAGGAGTGTTCATCCTGCTTTGGTTATTATGCAACACTTTTTAGAGTGTAGGACCTGTTTTTCTCTAAGTTGACACTTTCTTTTTTATAGGTTTTATTTTGCTTAAACAGGTAAAAATAAATATAAACAGCCAAAAATTACAAAGGAAAATTTCTTAAGAGTAATGAAAAAAAAGTACAAAAAGTATTGAAGTACATGACACAGAACATAAGCAACTGTAGGAAAGATAAAAGAAAAGAAAAAATGCAGGGGAAATGTGTGTGTGTCCTATGGGGTGAATACAGGCTTTTTTTTTGCGCACCGACCCCTCTTGCTCTCCAGCCTTCGCGGACCTCCCCGCAAGCAGCGGGAGCCAGCGCTGGGCTCCCACGGCTTGCAGAGAGCTGCCTGTTTGGGGGCTGGGGTCGGGGGAAGCTTGGGCCTCCCCCGACCCAGCCCCACGCCTGGGGGGGAAATAATTTTTTCGCCTTTATTTCCCCCCCAAAAAACTAGGTGCGCCTTATGGGACGGTGCGTCCTATAGGGCGAAAAATACGGTAAATAGCCCAGTTTTGTTTTTGGGAATAGTATCTGAAACCATTCCTAGTAAAAATTCTTCCGGTTTCTTGCTAAACGTAGTTATTATCAATCTCTTTATCTCTTCATAAATCATGTTCCAAAATCTTTGTATCTCTAGACAGGACCACCACATATGGTAGTATGTTCCTATCTGTTCCTTACATCACCAGCACTTATTATTATTTGATTTATTTATTTTTGCAAGTTTTACAGGGGTCACGTACCACCTATAGTACGTTTTCATAAGATTTTCCCTTATAAGGAGACAAGCTGTGAATTTTATATTTTTAGTCCATAATTCGTTCCCAATATTGGGTTTGATCGTATGTCCCAGGTCCCTCTCCCATTTTACTGTAATTTCTTTGATATCTTCCTCCTTTTTTGCCAATTCAAAAGTAGTTTGTACATTTTAGAAAGTGTCTTTTGATTATTATATAAAATATCCTTCTCTAGATAGGATATTTTTTTGTCAAATCCTTTGGTTCTTTTATCCTTTTCAAGGGCGGCTTTTAATTGATAATACTCCAGCCAGGATATTCCCTTCTGTTTCAATTCGCCTAGGTCCTTTATTTTTGGATCACTACTTGTTTCCTCTACTAAATCCTTATATGTTAGCCAATCGCTGTTCATATTCAGTCTGTGGACCGACATAGATTCCATTGGTGACAGCCACCATGGTGTTTTGGTTACTACTGATTTTTTACTCCTCTCCCATACTTCATATAATGCCCTTCTCACCATATGATTTAAAAATCCTTTGTGAGATTTAACCTTGTTATAGCCTATGTAGCCATGCCACCCATACACAATATCCCATCCCTCCAGATCTAGGACTTCCATGTTTTTAATTAATATCCATTCCTTAATCCATGTCCAGCACACTGCCTCAAAGTACAGTTTAAGGTCAGGGACCGCGAAGCCTCCTTTTTCCTTCAACTCTGTTAGTAGCTTAAATTTTATGTGTGGCTTTTTTCCCTTGCCAAATAAACTTGGCAAGGTCTTTCTGGCAATCCTTAAAACACTTTACGCCTCTAATTATAGGTATTGTTTGGAACATAAAAATCATCTTTGGCAATACCATCATTTTAACTGTGGATATTCTCCCCCACAGGGACAAATTCAATTTTCCCCAAGTCTCTAATTCTTTTTTTATTTCCTTCCACTTCTTCTCATAAGTGTCCTTATATAAGTTTATATACTTTCGTTCACATCAATAACAGGAAATCAATCTTAAACGCATGCAGCGTATGTGAGCTTTTGTTGTTTGCATGTAATGTTGTCTAGACATGTATTTAAATAATCTATAAAGATGAATGTATTGCCAAGAATGCTGTTTTTGTTCCAATCGTTACAAATTTTAGATAAAACGGACTGTTTCAAGAAGTGGCAGAGAGACATTTCTAAATTCGTCTGGCAAGGCAAGAAGCCCAGAATAAAATTTAAAATACTAACGGATGCAAAAGAAAGAGGGGGATTTGCCCTGCCAGACCTTAAACTTTATTATGAATCAGCAGCTTTCTGCTGGTTGAAGGACTGGCTGCTTCTTGAGAACACAGACATTTTGGACTTAGAAGGTTTCAACAATGTTTCTGGGTGGCATGCATATTTGTGGTACGACAAGGTTAAAGCACATAAGGCATTTAAAAACCATATTGTCAGGAAAGCACTGTTTAATGTCTGGATACGATATAAAGACTTACTTGAAAATAAAACCCTAAGGTGGTTGTCACCGATGGAGGCAAAAGCTCAGAAAAGGCTCAGTATGGAGGCCAAGTGGCCAAAATATTGGGAGATCTTGGAGCAAGAAGGACATAAATTGAAATTGCAGAGTTTTGAGAAATTAAAAGTGTGAGATTGGCTTCATTATTATCTAATAAGAGAGGTATATAATTTGGACAAAAAAATGGGCTTCCAGGTGGAAAAATCAAAGTTGGAAACAGAATTGCTAGATCCCAATACAAAGATACTTTCAAGAATGTATAACTTGCTGTTAAAATGGAACACTCAGGATTAAACGGTCAAATCCGCTATGATTAAATGGGCACAGGATGTTGGACATAACATTATGTTTGCTGACTGGGAACAGTTGTGGACCACAGGTATGAAATTTACGGCATGTAATGCCTTAAGAGAGAATATTATGAAAATGATATATAGGTGGTACATGACACCAGTCAAGCTTGCAAAAATCTATCATTTGCCCGATAATAAATGCTGGAAATGTAAAGAAACTGAAGGTACATTCTTTCACCTTTGGTGAACGTGCCCAAAGATTAAGGCTTTCTGGGAGATGATCTATAATGAAATGAAAAAGGTATTTAAATATACCTTTCTGAAGAAACCAGAGGCCTTCCTCCTGGGCATAGTTGGCTAATTGGTGCCAAAGAAGGATAGAACCTTTTTTATGTATGCAACAACAGCAGCAAGAACACTGATTGTAAAGTATTGGAAGACACAGGATTTACCCACACTGGAAGAATGGCAGATGAAAGTGATGGACTATGGAATTGGCAGAAATGACTGGCAGAATCCGTGACCAGGGAGAAGAGTCGGTGGAAGAAGACTGGAAGAAATTTAAAGACTACTTGCAGAAATACTGTAAAATTAAGGAATGTTAAAATGATATCGGATGGAAAATAAGTGGTATTGGTAAAAAGATTATTAAGAATATGTAAATATGGATTGATAATGGTTATAAACACATGGTTATAATAGGTTAAGATACTGGGTAAAGATAAATGACAGAGGGTAAGGATTTGCTGAAAGGACTTTTAAACGGGAATACAAAAGTGGAGGTGTGAGGAGGTCAAAGAACTAAGGAAAGGAGTTGAAAGGTTATTGAAAGATGTTTGTGTTCTCTTTTTGCTGTTTTGCTGTCTTATTGTATTGTTTTTTGTTCTTTTTTTTTTTTTGCTTTTCTTGATGTATTGTATGATTTATTTTTTTATTGTTCTTTTTATTTTTCTGTATTTTCCAAACCCTTAATAAATATCATTTTTTTAAAAAATAGACATGTATTTAAATAATGAAGGTAACATTTCACAATAGTAAGTAGAATATAATATTTAACGTGAATCTGTAGTGTTGCTTCTGAATGAGGATGGACTGAGAGTGAGCTGGTTTGGGTGTTTGGTGGAGGGAGCTGGAAATGTTTGTATCTGGGAATGGAGAGTTGCTCAAAGGGGAGCTGAGACTGGTAGTGTTGCTTTGGAAGCAGAGTTAGACTAATATAGGAACAGCAGCCTAAGTCCCATTGTTATAATTGCAATAGTGGAACCATGAGGACACAGAAAGATTGAAAGCACCTACTTATATGCCGGAGGTAATCTTGAAACCCTGATCTATTCTTTTGATTTATAGATACATTGTGTCAGATATAATGTGTATAGATATATTTGATGGCAGGAGAAATAAAAGGGGCATTCCCTGGCATAACCAGGAAAGGCTCTGTTCCCAGCTGCACGTCTTGCATGAGGAGGGAAGGGGGCACAGGGAAGAAGGGGCCGTACCAGAGCATCTCAAAGCAATGTTGGGAGGGGGGCACACGGTGATACAAGTGTGTGTAGAATGCTATCCCCAAAATGACGCAGGCGAGAAACAATATGAATGAGTATAATGTGGAAGGAGTTTCAGGTAGGTCCCAAACCCAGAGTGCTAAGGGTCAGCTTCCTCCAATTCCACCAGCTGCCCCAAGACAGGATCCCCCTCTGGGCCCTGAGGGTGGAAAGCCTCCTTGCACCTTTACAACTGGACATGATCCGAGGGAGTCCTCCTGCCAGCAGAGCACAATGCATACTATTGATGTAATTATCTTATTGTTGCTGTTGCCATCATGGACTGGCTGGATGCAGAGAAGGGGGGGGGAGGCCCTTCTTTTCGCTCTCCTAGATCTTCCACCATTCCTGCTTCATGCTTCACTGGATTCCATGAGTTTTAGTTTTATTGGGGGGGGGCTTTTCTCTATCCTCTTTCTCCATTCTATCTGACATGTCCTTCCTTCCTTGTCTTCTCTCCAAACTGAAAGGTCCCAGATACTGAACTGTGCACAGTACTCCAAATGTGTTCACACCATAGATCTCCATAAATAATTTCCATTCCTCCTTAAGGAGCAGATATGGGTTTGTTATGTGTCACATGTCAGTTTACATTCCAGCACAGTATGCTGGGAACTTCCGTTGTGTGTATAGGTTTTGCTTTTCTCTGTCTCTCTGAGAATACAAAGAGAGAGACGAAATGTTTCTTTGTCCTGATTTATGATTAATAAATCCGTAGTTGTAGTATGCTTCCACAAGCCTCACACCTATTCTGTGTCCGCAGTTCGCTCTGCTGATATAGTGTGCCCTGGCTTTGAAGCTTGGGTCGCTGATTTACATCGGAGCAGAGGCTGATGGGTCGTTGCAGCGGGACGGCTGGAGGGAGATGACCCACCTGGGACTAGCCAGCTGGCCTTGCCACCCTCTGCATGCCAACAAGATCTGCACTACAACCATTAGGAGAGTGGCAGGTGTATTTTCAATCGGTTCCCTAAACATCCCCAGCGTGAGATTTGCAGTTTCCTGAGCCAGTGCACATAGGGTCAACAATTTCCCAGAGTTACCTAACATGACCCCAAGGTCTCACTCCTGGTCCCTCACCTCCACCTCATCAGCCCAACGTGCATCTGTTTAATCTTGTTGACCATGAACTGGAACCCTGCCAGAACCAAAGGATGGATGGGGCCAGCTTCGTTCTATGACAAGGGAACATGTAAAATGTCAAAAATAAAGAATTTCCCTGAAGGCCTTCATAGGTCTTCCAAAAGTTACTTTCTCTCTTTGACATCTGATGATGATAATGATGATAATGATAATAATAATAATAATAATAATAATAATAATAATAATAATAATGATAATAATAATAATAATAAAATTATTATGGGGGCGTGTGTTCCACAGGGAGGGCGCCACTACCAAGAAGGCCCTCTGCCTGGTTCCCTGTAATTATGAGGGAACTGCCAGAAGACCCTCGGAAGTGGACCTCAGTGTCCGGGCTAAATGATGGGGGGATTTTCTTTTCCTTGTGTTAGATGGATGTTGAAACAAGGTGTGATTGACTAGGCCATGTCTGGATCACAGATTTCTACACAGGAGCCACAACTGCTTTGCATTCACAAACGCTATGTGAAATATCACGAGTAAATAGAATAATTTAAACAAGGAAACCAACAACAGTATTAAAATTGCAGGGAGAGAGAGAAAAACTGGATTTGAAATGACCCAACCACAAGATGAGAAGTCTCCCTACTGAATGAGGGAAGGGGGGCATGGGGGGGGGGCTTTTGAAGTCTCCCTGCTGGCGAGGGAATTGCAGAGCAAGACGGCCTCTGTCTGTCTGGATCCCTCACTGCCTCATCTCCAGCAGGAAGGGGGGATTTCCAGACTGGGACCCTTCACTATTAGGGGGAGGTGCTGGGGCCTGGGCAGCTGGATGAATGGACGTCAGCCTGCAGAAATGCTCCCCCTTCCTTTCACAGGACTGTTGTGGTGTTGCGTGTGTGTGACAAGGCCACACTCAAGAACAGTTCCCACCAACCAACATTACATCATTCCTCCACTGCCCACAAGAGGGCGATCTTTCCTCTACACATGGTAGAATCCTAGAATTGCAGAGTTGGAAGGGGCCACGAGGGTCATCTAGTCCAGCCCCCTGCAATGCAGGAATATTTTGCCCAAAGTGGGGCTCAAACCCCCGACCCATAGATTCAGAGTCTCATGCCCTACCGGCTGTGCTCTAAAAGGGAGTTTCAGTTCAAGCAGAGCCCAGAATAATTAGGGTTGCCATATTTCAAAAAGTAAAAACCAGGACAAGCCCAAAATTGCAGTGCTTTTTTTTTTTTTTTAGACAAGGCCCCAAATAAATGCCAAAAAAGCCCATGATTTTTTGATTGACTTGTCTTAAATTCAGGACAAAGTGCCATCTTTTGGAAATTCCGCCTTTGAAATCTTTTGCAAGTCCTTCTTTTGAATGGGGTGGGGGGTTTCAATCTGGCCAGTCCCCATACAAAAGAATAAATGGAAATGTATCAAAAAGGGCAGCATTTGGAAACCACCCTGGTTGCAAACCACTCCGGGTCCTTTGGCCTCCTGCTAGCAGAACTGCCTGAACTGCTGGCTCAGCACATGGGAGCAGAGTAGGACTTACTTCCGAGTAAGCAGGCATCGGATGGAAAATTGTGTATCAATATGGCTTTTGGCCGTGAATTTATACCTGTAGCAGGAACCCCCCCCACCCCAATCATTCTGTTTCCACAAACTTCACTCACACTCACACACTACATACGCCACATTTCTGTTATAAATTCATAGAAAATCAACCATACATCGGATTTGCACTGTTCCATTTTTTACTCCATGTGACAAGGACTATCAAAGGGGGGTGCTTGGTTTCTGGTCAGCCATAATCCCTTCACCATCCCAGCACATCCACAGGAGCCCTGCCCAGTTGCTATGTCAACCCTGATAATCCCAGACAGAAGACAATCAAAATCACAAAGAACAGTGGATTCACCACAGGCTGAAACAAAGGACAATGATCAGATCTTCCCTCTGGGGGCAGGAAACTGCAAACTCCCCATTGTCACCTGGAAAGTACTCATGGGGAGGGGGAAAGGAGGAACCAGCTGGGTGACTGGACACTCAGGTTACCACCACAACTCCTCCCTCAACCCCTCCTTTCTGTAATGTATGCATGATGTCAACCCCTCCTTTCTGTAATGTATGCATGATGTTTCTGGGGGTGGGCTTGACCTAGAGGAGGGGAATTTCAAAAGTTTTTATAAGGTCTTGCAGCCCATTGTTCTGGGTCTTTCCTCTCTCCTGCGAGTGAGGGGAATACCCTGTTGCAACAGTTCAATAAAGGCCAAGCCTACAGGCTGCTGTTTTGCTCCAAGTTATCCTGGTTGGTGTCTTTACTTTTTGTCCAAGAGAGCCCTCGGATTTTTTCCTTTAACAACCTACAGCTAAAAGGAAAAATGAAGAAAGACAGTCAGTTAGGATTACCCCCAAAACCCTAAAAACTATTTGTGACCCCCCCCCAGCCAGGCCTCAAAGCCTCGCCTCAAGCATCTGCCCTCAAGTGGTGCAGGGGCTCTCAGATGCAGCTTCCGGGCTGCCTCCACCTTCCCCAACCCCAGCAACTATTCAGCCTGGCTGCCTTCACGGGGTTGCAGGGGATCTGAGGCGGAGGGGGGGGGCTCCTTTAAAATTCTCCCTTGAGGGGAGTGCAGCCTCAAACCCCTCAACGGAAAGGGTGACGGAGCCTGTCCCTCCCCAGCTCAGCAGCCCCCATCCAGCTCCTCTTCCCGTGCAAGCAGCAAACTGATGGATTCTGCAGTCCAGGAATTCCCCCTTTCAAAGGATATCTCAGCCGCGCCCCCCCCCCCAGTAAAAAGTCCTCTGGGGCACGAAGGGGGCAGAGTGTCATATTCCCCGCAAGACCTACATTGGATCCCAGTACGTTTCTGAGCACAATTCAAAGTGTTGGTGCTGACCTTGAAAGCCCTAAACGGTCCAGTATACCTGAAGGAGCATCTCCACCCCCATCGTTCTGCCCAGACCCTGAGGTCCAGCTCCAAGGGCCTTCTGGCGGTTCCCTCCCTGCGAGAAGCCAAGCTACAGGGAACCAGGCACAGGGCCTTCTCGGTGGTGGCGCCCGCCCTGTGGAACACCCTCCCAGCAGATGTCAAAGAGAACAACAACTTCCAGACTTTCAGAATACATCTGAAGGCAGCCCTGTTCAGGGAAGTTTAAATAGGTTATTGTATTTTAATATTCTGTTGGAAGCCACCCAGAGTGGCTGGGGAAACCCAGCCATATGGGCAGGGCATAAATATTATTATTATTATTATTATTATTATTATTATTATTATTATTATTATTATTATTATTATCATCATTATTATTGGTTGGAAGGTCTGTCAATACTGCACTCATTTTACCGGGGGAATCCAGGGGGTGGTGTTTTCAACGGGGGGGGGGGAGAGGGGCTGGTGTTTGAAGCTGGGCTGGGCTGTCAGGGGGCGAAGCCCTTGCTCTGCCTGCAGAAGGACCCCGGCTGAGGGCTTGGCCTGCAGAAGGAGGCCCAGAAGGAGACCCTCCCCCCCCGGCCTCCACTGGCCCAGTTGGGGGGGGCGGGGGCCGGGTCCCCATGGAGCCCCCAGAGCAGGAGCCCCCAGGCAGCGCCGCCCCCTCGCCTTCCCCTCCGGACACAGGGAGGGGGGGCTGCTCTTGCAAATGTAGCTCTAGGGGCGAGCGCGCCGGAAAAGGAGCCGGAAGTGGCGCTGCCAAACGCGCCGGAAGTGGCCAGCCGGAAGAGGAGGAGGGGCGTCGCTGAAGAGCCCCCCCCCCGTCGCCGCCGCCCTTTCTATTGCAGACAAGGGAAGCGGACTAATCTGGAGCCAGGGAGGCGGAGGACCAAGAGGTAAAGGGGGAGAGAAGGGGGGGAATAGAGGGGGGAGGAGGAGGAAGAGACCCCCCCCAAGGAAAGCGCCGTCCCTGGGGTCGCCCGTCGACAGGGGCCCCGATCCAGGGGGGGGAAGGGGGGACCCCAGACCTGCAAGGTCTCCTGGGCAGCAGCAGCAGCAGCAGCCCCGCCAGACTCCCCTTCCTCCTTCCTGGGGGGCCGAGAGAGGGAAGGGGAAGGAGGAGCCCAAGCCGGGCTGGGGGTGGGGCTGAGGCCCCCCATTCTCCCTGGGGTCGCCTGGCTGGGGAAAGGGAGAGAGGGAGTCCAGGGAAGGGTTAATGGAAAAGGGGGAGGAGCCTCGACGGAGACCCCGCCCCTTCCAGCACCTCTTATTCCCCAGTCTCCCTGCTGGCAGTCCCAGATCATCTGCATTCACTAGGACTCATCTCCATACTTTGGATTGTCCTGAATTCCACCATTTGGTAGCCAAGCCCAAACCCAAAAGTCCTGCTAGGATGCATCTTGGCTTCCCTGCAGATGAAACTGAGTGTGTGAGGATGGATAATATTGTCATTTATCCCTTTCAGACCCCTAAGTGGCAGCAGTTGCCAGGACATTGTCCTGTTCGCCTCTGTATAGTTCCAGCCTTAGTTCAGATGTTGTGGTAGATTGCAATCAGGGTGGATTTGATATAAGTCAAATTGATTTGTCCAGTATACCTGAAGGAGCGTCTCCACCCCCATCGTTCTGCCCGGACGCAGAGGTCTAGCGCCGAGGGCCTTCTGGCGGTTCCCTCATTGCGAGAAGCAAAGCTACAGGGAACCAGGCAGAGGGCCTTCTCGGTAGTGGAACGCCCTTCCAGCAGATGTCAAAGCGATAAACAACTACCTGACATTCAGAAGACATCTTAAGGCAGCCCTGTTCAGGGAAGTTTTTAACGTGTGATTTTACTGTATTTTTGGTTTTACGGAAGCCGCCCAGAGTGGCTGGGGAGGCCCAGCCAGATGGGCGGGGTATAAATAAATTATTATTATTATTATTATTATTATTATTAATTTCAATCACAATTTACAATAAATCACTAGTCAGTATGATTCTATTTAAATCAAAAATTTCTGATTTGGTTACACTATTAGAAATACACAGACAGATAATTATGAAATCATTCTGAGGTTTAATAAGTTTACTGTCTATATTTGGACAACATTTCTGCTGTAATTTATTGGAAAGAGAAAAATAATCATTTCCTTAGTAACAACTTAAACAATTTATTTAACTAAAACAATATTATAGCATGTTGGTAAAAAGATTTTTTTTATATATAAAAAACAACAACCAAGCAGACTTGAGTTTTAGCGAACATGAAAAACTCGGAACTTACGCCTTTCACCTCCTCCACTACCAGCCACCCCTTTGGATTGGCTTCTGTATTCAGGTGCCTATTCTGTACAGTTAAGTGTTAGTGCGGTTGTGGGAACCCAGTGGGATTGGGAAGAGGTTGCCAGCCCTGAAGAGCCTTCAGCGCTTGCCTCAAGTCTGACTTGCACAATTATTACACAAAGACCCCAAGATGTGTGGAGTATTCTGCTCACAAGGTTGCACTTTCATTTTTACGGCTTCACACTTAGCTACTTGTGCAGATCTCTTCCACTGCAAACCATCTGTTCATTGAACCTCTTGGAACTTAAGGGGTTGATTCTGTGTATATAATTCTGCATTGGAACAATGGGATTAAGGTTTTCCGTCAACTCTGTATGTTTATTTTATAACATTTTTCCTGTGAAGAAAAGGCATGTTATCTCTGCAGATACATAAATTCACACTTTTGAGAATGGCAAAAACAAGCATCTGTGACAATATCGTCTCTTTAGAAAAACTTCCCCAAATAATCTTACAAAAACCTCTGGAAGAGCATGACATTGTGAATGGATTAATGGAATTCATTTACCCAAAAAATTAAATATTCCATATAAAGCCTCATGCTAGATAATTAAAAAGAAATCCTTATTTCCTGATGAATAGCCTTTGGACTATAATGTAATTAAATATAAAACTATCTTTAGATAGACTTTTTCCTCTAAAAGCATTTTATTTTTTTTTAAATTCTGATTTAAAAAATCTGATTTAAATAAAAAAATCCGATTTTAATTTTTTTAAAAAAATCATTGATTGTATCCACCCTGATTGCAATCTTTAGCTGCTGATAACATGGCAACGTTTAGCAGCTCATATTGTGAGGTTTAGCTGGTGAGAACATTGCAACTGTTAGCTGACGAGTTATCACGATATTGAAAATCAGATATTTCCTAGTCCTTATGCACATTGGATCTGCGATATAATGTCAGCTCAAATATTAGGAAACAGTTAGCACATTAACATCAAGCCCAGCTCTAATTATGACCTAAATTTCTGGCCAAGTGTATCATTGCAGATTTTACCAGTTTTATTTTGCTTCCCATTCTAATAGTATCTCATACATTTTGGAAAGTTTTTTTAAAAAATTGTTCAGTAGTACCTAAGAGACCAACTAAGTTTGTTCTGGGGATGAGCTTTCGTTTGCATGCACACTTCTTCAGATTGGACAATTTTCTACCTGAAATTTGGGAAACACTTTTTCTTTCCTCGCCATAATATCTCTTTCAAACTGTGAACTTTCAGTCCAAAAACCTCTCCCTTTATCTTGTCCAAACAAGATGATTTGATGGTATTGAAACCAATCTGCCATCACACCTCCCACCTCATCCTGTTTATTCAGTTTTATTTCTTCTTCCGAAAAGTCCAAAAGATCTCTGTAAGTTGCCCATTGCTTCTTCCGTATTGCATTTTTTAAAAAGCTGTTGCTTTTGTGGGTGGAAGCCAAAGAGGTGTTTTTCTTTCCAGCGGGTTATTATATTTATCCCATACTGTAAAAAGGATTTTCTGAATAACCTGATTCATAGAGCTCTTGTGTGTTTTAGTTTTATCCTGCCATAAATAAGCGTGCCAACCAAACATATTCTTGTTTGATGTTTAGTCGTGTCCGACTCTTTGTGACCCCATGGACTAGAGCAGCCAGGCACCCCTGTCCTCCACTGCCTCCCGCAGTTTGGCCAGACCCATGTCTGTAGCTTCGAAGACACTGTCCAACCATCTCGTCCTCTGTCGTCCCCTTCTCCTTGTGCCCTCCATCTTTCCCAACATCAGGGTCTTTTCTAGGGAGTCTTCTCTTCTCATGAGGTGGCCAAAGTCTTGGAGCCTCAGCTTCACGATCTGTCCTTCCAGTGAGCACTCAGGGCTGATCTCCTTCACAATGGATCGGTTGGATCTTCTTGCAGTCCATGGGACTCTCAAGAGTCTCCTCCAGCACCATAATTCAAAAGCATCAATTCTTTGGCGATCTGCCTTCTTTATGGTCCAGCTCTCACTTCCATACATCACTACTGGGAAAACCATAGCTTTTACTATACGGACCTTTGTTGGCAAGGTGATGTCTCTACTTTTTAAGATGCTGTCTAGGCATCTTAAAATATTTTCTTACGACCTTTGTTGTAAGAAAAAACCTGCTCCTTTCCCCTTATGGGGTATTCAAGAGCCCATATAGTCCTTAAGTGGGTTCCATATTGGTAGGAGAAAATAACAGAGGCCAAGCAGAGTATATGGAGAAGCAAAGTGGCTAGTAAGCCTGATCTTTATTGCAACAGTGTCCCCCCCTCACCACAACCAGGAGGGAGGTGTGCACGGCCTTATACAGTCTTTTGAAATTGCCCACCCAAGACCACCCCCCAAAATATCATACAGAAGGAGAATGTCTACAGCAGGAATACATCACAGGAGGTGGTCTACAGCAGAAAACCTGTCCCCAAGGATACCTGTTAATGGTCACTAACTGCATTACCTGGGCAGCCTGGGCATTCTTTTGTGATGGTAAATACTTTAGTTCCTGAATCCAGATCACAGGCCCACCCTGTTCACACCTCCTTAACACAGTATTCGTAAACACAAAGACGATGGGAAGGCTTCCATTTGCCTCCTTTACTGCAGAGGAATATTTGAGTACTTTTCTGAGCACAATTCAAAGTGTTGGTGCTGACCTTTCAAGCCCTGAACGGCCTCAGTCCTGTATACCTGAAGGAGCGTCTCCACCTCCATCGTTCAACCTGGACACTGAGATCCAGTGCCGAGGGCCTTCTGGCGGTTCCCTCATTGCAAAAAGTGAGGTTACAGGGGACCAGACAGAGGGCCTTCTGGGTAGTGGCGCTTGCCCTGTGGAATGCCCTCCCATCAGATGTCAAGGAAATAAGCAGCTATCTTATTTTTAAAAGACATCTGAAGGCAGCCCAGTTTAGGGAAGTTGTTAATATTTAATGCTTTACTGTTTTTAACACTCGATTAAACTCAGGGGAAACTCAGCCAGATGGGCAGGGTATAAATAATAAATTATTATTATTATTAGTAGTAGTAGTAGTCTGTGGTGCTCAATGTTTAGGTATAGTAAATACTAGGATTTAATTAGAACTTGTGTGTTATAGCGGGGATATGCCCAGGCTTCAGCATACAGGCAACTCTCTGCAAGCCGTGGGAGCCCAGCGCGGGTTCCTCCTACGTCTTGCGGAGATCTGCGTGACGCCTGGAGAGCGAGAGCGACCCTTCTCGCTCTCCAGGCTTCAGCGAAAGCCTGCATTCGCCCCATAGGACGCACACACATTTCCCCTTCATTTTTGGAAAAGTGCGTCCTTGTCAGTGTTTGTAAAAAGCAAAAAAAAAAAAAAAAAAAAAAAGGAAAGGGTTCTGACCTCCCTTTGTCTCCTCAGTCTCCTTGATATTCTAGAATAAAGTGTGGCTAAGATTCTGAGTCACAATCATGGCTGAGAAATACAGCCAGGGAATATGAAACTGATTTGAAGATTGGTTTCTTCTTTACACATTATTATTATTATTATTATTATTATTATTATTATTATTATTATTATTATTCATTCAGGAGGACACACCACGGGTTTCCTTCTTCTTTCTTTTCTTTCCAACAATCATAATAATAATAATAATAATTATAATAATTATAATTTATTATTTATACCCTGCCCATCTGGCTGGGCCTCCCCAGCCACTCTGGGTGGCTTCCATAGAAACCAAAAATACAGTAAAATATCACACGTTAAAAACTTCCCTGAACAGGGCTGCCTTAAGATGTCTTCTGAATGTCAGGTAGTTGTTTATCGCTTTGACATCTGCTGGAAGGGCGTTCCACAGGGCGGGCGCCACTACCGAGAAGGCCCTCTGCCTGGTTCCCTGTAGCTTTGCTTCTCGCAATGAGGGAACCGCCAGAAGGCCCTCGGCGCGGGACCTCAGCGTCCGGGCAGAATGATGGGGGTGGAGACGCTCCTTCAGGTATACTGGACTGAGGCCGTTTAGGGCTTTAAAGGTCAGCACCAACACTTTGAATTGTGCTCGGAAACGTACTGGGAGCCAATGTAGGTCTTTCAAGTTATATGGTATTGGCGGCCGCTGCCAGTCACCAGTCTAGCTGCCGCATTCTGGATTAGTTGTAGTTTCCGAGTCACCTTCAAAGGTAGCCCCACGTAGAGCGCATTGCAGTAGTCCAAGCGGGAGATAACCAGAGCATGCACCACTCTGGCCAGTGTTATTCACCTTTAATACTCACCTTTTTCAGTGTAACACATATTTTTATCTTGTGATATTCAGATGAAGAGAGGTATAACAATTTAATAAATAATTCCCAGTTGGAGCAGAGCTAGAATATCCGGAAGCCCTTGGCCACCCAGGGCAAAGGAGGAAGAACAGTGAGAGAGGCCTGGAGAGGGAATCTCCGCTAAGATAAGCCAGTGTCAGGAGGCGGGTGCGAGACCTGGTGGCATATAATTATTATAAATCATAATTGGGGAGGGTGTCTCAATCTGGCCTTCCCAGCAGTCAGGCTCCAGCTGCTTTCCTTCTGCATCTTGAGCTCTCTCCATTCAAGAATGCAAGGCTGAGAGATGGAGGTCCAACCCCAAGAACATTGTCCCACTGAGCACTCCTTCAACCGGCCACAAGCACCAAGCCTTGTCACTAGACTTATATATGGGTCTCCCAAAATGGTCAGTATGGACCTCCTGAGGCCAAAGGGACTCTGCAGGTGATGAATAAACATCTAGAGGTCGAAGGGGACAAAATGTGGCCCAAGGGGTGGAGGATTATAGTGCAGCAGATGAAGAACTTCATGATGAACTTAGGACCCTGATGAATATTGGCTTCATGGAACATAGAGCAGCTCCCTTTCCTGTGATAAACCATTTTTTATCAAACGTAAAGCCCACAGTTAAACTGTATTCTAAGATAATGCTGCTTCATTAATGCTTAATTAAAGGTTAGGAAAGGCTGATGATGCATTACCATTATTTAACATTATTTCATCTGTCTTTCCGAAAAATTTCATATGGAGGACAGGAAAGAATGTACGAGATGTCAAAATAAGAGCAGGTGCTAATTGATGTGTGTAATATTCCTTTGTTCTCTTCCTAGGTTTCCTTTCCCCCCCGCTCCTCCCTGTTGAAAGAAGACAATGGAGAAGGCAGTCA
Organism: Podarcis bocagei; assembly: GCF_964188305.1. Taxonomy (NCBI): domain Eukaryota; kingdom Metazoa; phylum Chordata; class Lepidosauria; order Squamata; family Lacertidae; genus Podarcis; species Podarcis bocagei. The sequence goes on from NC_138126.1 coordinate 1,020,981, forward strand.
AAATTCTGGAGGGCCATGTCCAATGGGAATAACAAAGAAACCATATAAATTCATGGAATGTGAAAAGAGAGAGGAGAAACAATTTGAAAGTATGGAGTGTGGAAGGAGTTTCACTGACAGTGGAACACTTGGAAAACATCAATGGACTCACACAGGGGAGAAACCATTTAAATGCATGGAGTGTGGAAAGAGTTTCACTCAGACTGGATACCTTAGAATTCATCAACGGACTCACACGGGGGAGAAACCATTTAAATGCATGGAGTGTGGAAAGAGCTTCACTGAGCGTGGAAAACTTAGAATTCATCAACGGAGTCACACGGGGGAGAAACCATTTGAATGCATGGAGTGTGGAAAGAGCTTCAGTCAGAGTGGACACCTTAGAATTCATCAACGGAGTCACACAGGGGAGAAACCATTTGAATGCATGGAATGTGGAAAGAGCTTCAGTCAGAGTGGACACCTTAGAATTCATCAACGGAGTCACACTGGGGAGAAACCATTTAAATGCATGGAGTGTGGGAAGAGCTTCAGTGAGAGTGGACACCTTAGAATTCATCAACGGAGTCACACTGGGGAGAAACCATTTAAATGCATGGAGTGTGGAAAGAGCTTCAGTGGGAGTGAACACCTTAGAATTCATCAACGGAGTCACACGGGGGAGAAACCATTTAAATGCATGGAGTGTGGAAAGAGCTTCAGTCAGAGTGGACAGCTTAGAATTCATCAACGGAGTCACACGGGGGAGAAACCATTTGAATGCATGGAGTGTGGAAAGAGCTTCAGTCAGAGTGGAGACCTTAGAATTCATCAACGGAGTCACACGGGGGAGAAACCATTTGAATGCATCGAGTGTGGAAAGAGCTTCAGTCAGAGTGGAGACCTTAGAATTCATCAACGGAGTCACACTGGGGAGAAACCATTTAAATGCATGGAGTGTGGGAAGAGCTTCAGTGAGAGTGGACACCTTAGAATTCATCAACGGAGTCTCACAGGGGAGAAACCATTTAAATGCATGGAGTGTGGAAAGAGCTTCAGTGGGAGTGGAAACCTTAGAATTCATCAACGGAGTCACACAGGGGAGAAACCATTTGAATGCATGGAATGTGGAAAGAGTTTCACTCAGAGTGGATACCTTAGAATTCATCAACGGACTCACACAGGGGAGAAGCCATTTGAATGCATGGAGTGTGGAAAGAGTTTCACTCAGAGTGGATACCTTAGAATTCATCAACGGACTCACACAGGGGAGAAGCCATTTGAATGCATGGAGTGTGGAAAGAGCTTCAGTCAGAGTGGAGACCTTAGAATTCATCAACGGAGTCACACAGGGGAGAAACCATTTAAATGCATGGAGTGTGGAAAGAGCTTCAGTCAGAGTGGAGACCTTAGAATTCATCAACGGAGTCACACAGGGGAGAAACCATTTAAGTGCATGGAGTGTGGAAAGTGCTTCAGTCAGAGTGGAGACCTTAGAATTCATCAACGGAGTCACACAGGGGAGAAACCATTTGAATGCATGGAATGTGGAAAGAGTTTCACTCAGAGTGGATACCTTAGAATTCATCAACGGAGTCACACGGGGGAGAAGCCATTTAAATGCATGGAGTGTGGAAAGAGCTTCAGTCAGAGTGGAGACCTTAGAATTCATCAACGGACTCACACGGGGGAGAAACCATTTGAATGCATGGAATGTGGAAATAGTTTCACTCAGAGTGGATACCTTAGAATTCATCAACGGAGTCACACGGGGGGGAAACCATTTAAATGCATGGAGTGTGGAAAGAGCTTCAGTCAGAGTGGACACCTTAGAATTCATCAACGGAGTCACACTGGGGAGAAACCATTTAAATGCATGGAGTGTGGGAAGAGCTTCAGTGAGAGTGGACACCTTAGAATTTATCAACGGAGTCTCACAGGGGAGAAACCATTTAAATGCATGGAGTGTGGAAAGAGCTTCAGTGGGAGTGGAAACCTTAGAATTCATCAACGGAGTCACACAGGGGAGAAACCATTTGAATGCATGGAATGTGGAAAGAGTTTCACTCAGAGTGGATACCTTAGAATTCATCAACGGAGTCACACTGGGGAGAAGCCATTTAAATGCATGGAGTGTGGAAAGAGCTTCACTGAGAGTGGAAATCTTAGAATTCATCAACGGAGTCACACGGGGGACAAACCATTTGAATGCATGGAGTGTGGAAAGAGCTTCACAGAGTCGACACCTTAGAATTCATCAACGGAGTCACACAGGGGAGAAACCATTTAAATGCATGGAGTGTGGAAAGAGCTTCAGTCAGAGTGGAGACCTTAGAATTCATCAACGGAGTCACACAGGGGAGAAACCATTTAAGTGCATGGAGTGTGGAAAGTGCTTCAGTCAGAGTGGAGACCTTAGAATTCATCAACGGAGTCACACAGGGGAGAAACCATTTCTGCTGCTCCAGAGAAGCAGACACGGAGCAATGGATCCAAACTACAAGAAAGAAGATTCCACCCAAACATTAGGAAGAACTTCCTGACAATAAGAGCTGTTTGACAGTGGAATTTGCTGCCAAGGAGTGTGGTGGAGTCTCCTTCCTTGGAGGTCTTTAAGCAGAGGCTTGACAACCATATGTCAGGAGTGCTCTGATGGTGTTTCCTGCTTGGCAGGGGGTTGGACTCGATGGCCCTTGTGGTCTCTTCCAACACTATGATTCTATGATTCTAAATGCATGTAGTGTGGAAAGCTTCAGTCAGAGTGGACACCTTAGAATTCATCAACGGAGTCACACAGGGGAGAAACCATTTAAATGCATGGAATGTGGAAAGAGCTTCACTACTAGTGGAAACCTTAGAATTCATCAACGCACTCACAGGTGAGAAACCATTTAAATGCATGGAGTGTGGAAAGAGCTTCACTGAGAGTGTAGATAGCTCTTCAATCCTGATGTTCTTACAAAACATCAATGGACTCACAAGGAGGAGAAGCTTTAAGAGTTGAAACCCAACAATCTACCAACAAACTGAAAAAGCAGAAATGATTTGAATGGAAGGAGTGTGGGAAGTTCTTCTATTACCTTATATGTATATAATTTTATATGCAATTTGTTTTTATATGGAATTTATTTACAAATTGCTACATACTTTCCAGATACACATTTATTTCATACTTGACTTCCTCTCCATGGTTTCCCCATAGAATTTTTAAATTGCTGCATATTTCAGATATTTACACCTTACCTTTTCCACACTCTTCTCCAGCAAGTTTTCAACTGTTGTTTTCCATTCAGCTCCTACTTGTGTTTGTACATGTTTACAAAAATTCTTTAAATATTCAACAAAAGGTTTCTACTCCTCCTTAATGTCTGTCTTGATCTCTTATTTTCATAGTTAAATTTGCCAATTTGACATATTCCATCACTTTTAACTGCCGCTCTCTTGATCAAGTGTAGCTATCTCTTGATTTTGCCATTTTTGTGCATAAAGTACTTTTGCTGCTGTCGTTCATCTGTCTTCATGGAACATTTAACCCAGTTATCCCTAAAAGAAATGGTTTCTTCAGGAGCATCACCCTAAGTAAAGTAATTTTCTCCCTAGTTATAATTCATCTGGTTGGCTGAAAGCCACAAAGATGTTTTCTTTTCCAACAAATCCTTATACATTTCCCAAGCTCTTTATAAATTCTTCCTAATTACATAATTAATTACAAAAAAAGTATTTGGTATTTTGCCTTCTTTTGAGATACCTTTCTGCAGTGTTCTGTCTTAGTCCAGTGATACTACTCCATTAAAATCGCCCATAATAATTATATTTCCAACATAAACCCCAGACATACTTTCATCCAATAGTTGGAAGAAATCTTTCTTTTTCCTCATTAGGTGCGTCAGCTCCCACCAATAATATTTTTTTCTCCTTCACCATCACTTTCACTGCAATAAATCTTCACCTCTAAAGATCTGTTTAGAGTCCAGTTTGGAATTCATATATAGTAAAAGGTAAAGGTACCCCTGCCCGAACGGGCCAGTCTTGACAGACTCTGGGGTTTGTGCGCCCATCTCACATCTAGAGGCCGGGGGCCAGCGCTGTCCGGAGAGACTTCCGGGTCACGTGGCCAGCGTGACAAAGCTGCTCTGGCGAGCCAGAGCCGCACACGGAACGCCTCATATATAGTACCACCCCTCTTTTCTTTGTTTTATATGAATTCCTGTCCTAGTCCTTTATTTACCAATCATCATTTTTGTTGTTGTTTCCTTGTGAAAATATGTGTAATTTTATTTCATTTGGTTTTGTTGTTCAAACCATTCACATTCAATGAAAACAATTTTAAATCCATCATTGAATCCTTTAAACAGTTTTAAGTCCCCTTTCCCCTTATCAGCTATCTCCCTCCTCCAGCTCGTCTCCCAGCTCTTTTTTAAAATATATTTCCTCTAGAATGCTTCTGTTTTTATTGGCCCTTGCCATCTTTGTTTCTTCCCTATGTACATAAAAAAATTCCCTTCCAGGAATTCTCAACTAAAGGGAATTGAATTCTTCTTGAGCGCATCAGCCAGAAACTTATAGCTGTCAGGAGTGCTCTGATGGTGTTTCCTGCTTGGCAGGGGGTTGGACTCGATGGCCCTTGTGGTCTCTTCCAACTCTATGATTCTATGATTCTATGGTTCTTTTCTTCAGCAATTTTGAGCATTGTAATCAGTTTTTCTGGTAGTGTGTTTGGAGTTCTTGATCTTGAGTTTCATAAAATCAATCAAACTCCTGGTAGTTTATTTGCTTTTGCATAAGCTGGTTTCACTCTGAAAGCAAGAATCTCCATCAAGTCGGTTTTTTCTTTCTTTCTCCTCTTGTTTCTCCTGCTCTACTTTGGTTGAGGGTGTCTTCCTCGTCTGGCCCATAGTCAAGTTCTTGTTAACACCCAACATTTTTATAGCTTTCCACTTTAGGCAGAGTGCTCCGATGTTCCAGTAACCCCAGAGCCTTATGGGGGGGGCTATACCCACACTCTCTCTCCCACCCCCATGGCACCTGTAGTAAAGTTAGTACTTTGGCCAAGCGGAGAGTGAGGCCTTGTGGGAAACCAGCAAGAATTATGGGAACTAGGTCCTGTTGCTTTAACCCGTAGACCCGTTGGCTCCAAGGGCGTGAAAGGTTTACTATGGGAGAGGAATTCTCTGGATAATGTGAAGGGTTGACACCTGTGAGGGAAGTTATGTATATCCAGCCGGTGATGTTATCTCCCTGTTAATTGCCCAAAGGAGGTGCATTTGCATAAGCTCCAAGAAAGGGAGGAAACAACTTTGATCTAGGCTCTGGAGTCTTAATTGGCCCAGCTGTCAGAAGTTAAAATTATTAGCCCACAAGCTGGTCATTGGAGAATTCAAATGTAACCAAGAGTGGTGATTGGGCCTGGGGGATCTGATTCCACGTGCAAATTAGGGATAAAAGATCTTGAGAATGGCTGGGAAGGCGCGCTCTGCAATCCACAAAATCGCCCGGCTGCTGATGTTCCACCTAAGCACCGGTCTTTTGTGATGAAGATTTCCTAAGACCTCTGAATGCGGATTTCTGAAGGACTCTGAACTCTCCTATCTTTGCCTTAGAGTGTAGAAGTGAGTATTAGCTAGCTATGTTTTGCAACGTTTTTCTTTTCTCTTTACTTGTAATCTACCAAAAGATGTGCCTGCTTTTTAGCATGTTCTTTATGTTTTAAAATAAATTTTAAGCAAGAAACTTTCTCTTGTATTGTGCGTGCCTATCCGGGGGAATAGCTAAATCCAACGCCTAGCTTCTTGGTTGCGCCTTACTAAAGAATTTCTGCCTGCAAGCTTGTGGAAGCAACTTGTAGTTTGGGGTTAACCAGTAACAAAGAAGCACGGCCGTCTCCCTTGAGCTGTGGCTTAAGGTAACCCTGGGACAAGGGAGCCTTACCAGTTCTGTTTCGTCCTGTTTCTGAAAAGGAAAAAGGGTCTGCCAGTGATACGGAAGGGGGGGCATGTCTTCTTTACCTTCTTCGCTACAATATATCCATTTATTCCCAATTGTCAATGTCAAAAGAGACTAAAATCTATGAAATTCATAGAAACTCAACGTGCCAATTTGCTCAATTTCTCTAGGACCCCATGACACCTCCCCTGTCCTCCATAATCCCTCAAGCAAGGTGTCAAGACCCTAATCCTGTCAAATCACTCTGCCAAATATTTCCTCCGGGCAATGCCAGTACATGGATCATTGTCTTCTCATCACTGGTACTCAGGATGTGCTTATCTGCACATATCTCCAGCTCTGCATATCCCCCCTCCCTCCTCCATATGTTAATCCATGTAACCCAACCTCTTCTTAATGTATTCATGATGTAACTGGGATGTATTTTGCACTGTATTCTGGGACATGGAGGGAAATCTCAAAAGTTCATGTCACCCCTTTCTCGCTGTTCAATCTCGCCTTGAACCTGTTGCGCAATAAACTTGGATCTTCTGCAGCTTGCTCCTGTCTCCGGCTGAGCTCATTTTCCTCCGCAGGGACCCGCGGACTTAGTCCGACAAGCTGGGTGGCAGAGCAGCCTTGCACCCAGATTTTGTTGTAACATCCAGCCTTGCTCCAGAAACCTGGTCTGGCCGGAGAGCAAAGACAGGTGAGGGAGGGGCTAATGGTTGGGGACCATTTTACCACAGGACCTGATCTGCTGCGGAGGGTGCATGGCAGGCGACTGAACTCTGATGCGACAACCTGGAAGTCCCAGAGCGGTGCATCAGTTAGAATGGGGTGCTTAAGAAACCTCTACAGATTCTCAAAGGGGAGAAGAAAACATTTAGATGTATGGAGTGTTTGACGTATTTCTCTCAGAGTCCACTTTCCTTTCCATCAATGAACTCAGATAATGGGAAAGCAGTCTTAAATGCATGGAGTGCATGTGAAGTTCTGGTATTTGTATATAAAGTTGTATAGACAGGTCTTTAAAGAAATGAAGGTCATGTCTCACAAGTATAATAGCAGATATAATATAATGTTAGATAGGGAGGGGGAGAATCTGGAGTGCTGGGGTGAGTGATGATGGGCTGAGAGCCAGCTGATTTTGGGGCCTTGGTGGAGAGAGTTGGAAATGTTGGTGTTAGGAGTTGTGGTGGTAGTTTGGGAGCAGGGTTGGTGGGATTAGCATTATAGGAACAGCACCATAACTCCCATTGATGGAACAACAAAGACACAAAAAGACGAAAAGCATCTTGTACATTTTGATGCTATGGCCTGTTGGCTACACAAATAAAGTCTATTCATTCATTCATCTTATACATAGACTGAAAGGGCTTAAGCTCAGTGAGAAAGAGGAGGATTGGTTTGAGAAGACACTGAATTATTTGGGTAGGTTTGAACAATTTGGGGCAATTAAAATGTTTAAAGTTAAATAAACCTTGTGGAGGGAGGAGCGTTAAGGTACAGTGGTGCCCCGCAAGATGAATGCCTCGCAAGACGGAAAACTCGCTAGACGAATTTCCTATGGGCTTGCTTTGCAAGACGAAAATGTATTGCGAGTTCCTGCGGGGGTTTTTTCCTCCCCCCTTTTTCTAAGCCGCTAAGCCGCTTATCCGCTAAGCCGCTAAAAGCCGCTAAAAGCTGCTAAGTCGCTAATAGCGCTAATCCGCTAAGCCGTCAATGGGCTTGCTTCGCAAGACGAAAAAACCGCAAGACGAAGAGACTCGCGGAACAGATTCTTTTCGTCTTGCGAGGCACCACTGTATATAGAATTGTACATATGTTATTATTGAATATTATTGAATATGTATATTATTGAATATTATATAGGTAAAGGTAAAGGTACCCCTGCCCATACGGGCCAGTCTTGACAGACTCTGGGGTTGTGCGCCCATCTCACTTAAGAGGCCAGGGGCCAGCGCTGTCCAGAGACACTTCTGGGTCACGTGGCCAGCGTGACATTGCTGCTCTGGCGAGCCAGAGCCGCACACGGAAACGCCGTTTACCTTCCCGCTAGTAAGCGGTCCCTATTTATCTACTTGCACTCGAAGGTGCTTTCGAACTGCTAGGTTGGCAGGCGCTGGGACCGAGCAACGGGAGCGCACCCCGCTGCGGGGATTTGAACCGCCGACCTTTCAATCGGCAAGCCCTAGGCGCTGAGGCTTTTACCCACAGCGCCACCCGCGTCCCGAATATTGTATACCCAATGTATTTTTTATTAATCTTGGCAGCCACTTTATCTTGGCAGCCACTGATGTAGCGACTTGCTTCATATTTAGCTATTCCATCTCTTTCCATTTGCCAGAGGGGTTTATATCTTGGAACTTTCTGTGTGGAATATATTTTAAGGTTGGTGTTTCCCTTCCTGTTGTAATCTATTATTTCCTGTATTCCCCACCCCAACCCCACTCCGAGAACTTGATTCTTGCTGTGCCATCGACTCTCCCATCTTTCATTGGCATTTTGCCTTTTCCCAGTAGTGATGTATGGAAGTGAGAGGTGGACTGTAAAGAAGGTTGATTGCTGAAGAATTGATGCTTTTGAATTATGGTGCTGGAGGAAACTCCAGCACCATAATTGGACAATGTTCTCGAAGCTACCAGCATGAGTTTGACTAAAGTGCGGGAGGCAGTGGAAGACAGGAGTGCCTGGCGTGCTCTGGTCCAGGGGGTCACGAAGAGGTGGACACGACTAAACGACTAAACCACAACAACAAGGGCTGACTTCCAGCTTTCCATTACTAATTACCATCCATTAATAATTATTTTCCATTAGGAATTATTTTTCTTGAGTGAAGGATTGCCACAACATAAAACAATGTAGTACATGTATACAGAAAGAACAAAGGCTGTTAGGATTTCAGGCTCCCCAATGCTGATTTTATGTTTGATATATTTCACACGCCTGCCTGAGTGGAGCGTGAGAAAGGAAGACTGTCTTATCTCCCTTCCGGTGTGAGACTGTGAAACTACTTTCACTTTTATGTCGTTCTGTTTTGTTGTTGGAGCTGAGGAGAATGGATGCCATTATGCATATGTATGTAAATGTTATGTAAATAAATAGTAGTTTAGAACTACGATGCTTCTTTCTTCTGCTGTGTTAAGCCAGAAGGCTAGTGTGCACAAATCAAGATGGTTTATGTCGCTGGAGAAGGGGATGCCTTTTCCAGAGCTATGCTCACCGGAGGACGCTCGGAGGGAGATCCGGAAGGGGGGCTGCAGGTAGGCCAGAGCGTTTTCCAACAAAGGCTTCCCTTCACTCACCTTCCAATCCGGCCAGACAGGAAGGACTGGCCTCCTAGCTGCGAATCTTGCATGAAGGGGGAAGGTGGCAGAGCAGAGAGTGGGCAGTGCCAGAGAGACCTCGATGCAATGGGGAGGTGGCCTAAGTGTGTGTTAAATGCTTCACTGGAAGCTCCTATCACATTATCCCCAAGATAACACACCTAGGGGAGAAATCCTGTGGATGTCTATAGTGTGCAGGTCCCAGACTTAAGGGTCAACTTTCTACAAATCCACAAGCTGCCTGGAGGCAGGAGCCACCTCTGAGCATTGAGGCAGCCACGAGGAAGCCTCCTTTGAAGGTCATAGGGGCACGTGGACCTGGCGTGGCCAGTTTTCAGGGCTCTTTCCAGGAATGGCTGAACCCATCCTTCACAAGGGAGGCCTGGTGTGCTCTCAAAGGGGTGGGGAAGGGAGGAAGAGGCCCAAAGTCTCTGCCTCCTCCACACCCCCTGGGGTTTAGCCTGTATCTGGACTGCACCACTTCAGCCTGCAAGGAAGACCCTCTTTTCTGGGACACATCACATTGATTCCACCACTTGGGGAAGCAGACCAAGTCAGGGGGGAGGAGATGTCCAGCCAGGACCCTCCTCCCTTGGGAGAAGGAGGGCACTGGGGAGCAGCCCATCCTGCCAGCTGCCTCCCCTGCAGTCTGAGGCGGGACAGATCCTGCCCAGCCATAGATCCACCACTCGGGAGGAGTGCAACTTGCGCTATTGATGCTCCCCTGAGATTTCCTGTAACAGGAATAGCAGCTCTGCTGGGTCACGTCCTTGCATAACAGAATGAGTAACAAAATGAACTTCAACAGGGACAAATGTCAGGTCCTGCACTTAGGCAGGAAGACCCACCTGCACAAATAGAGGATGGGGGACACCTGCCTGACTAGCAGTACATGTGAGAAGGATCCCGGGGTCTTGGTGGACCACTAGCTTAACCTGAGTCCGCAGGGTGATGCAGCAACAAAGAAAGATTATTCTAGGCTGTAGGGTAGGACTCGAACCCATGGCCTCAAGCTGCAAGAAAGGCAATTCTGACTAAACCTTTGCCAGCAAGAGCTGTTTGGCAGGGGAAGAGACTCCCAGGAGAGGGGGCGATGCTCTGGCTCTCTCTTCAAAGGGGGAGAGGAAGGGGGGAGCCCTGGATCTGGAGAGGAGGGGCGGCGGAAGAGCGCTTTGCTACGAAGGGGGAAAACCTTGGCATTTCCATCTTGCCTTTGAACCAAAGCTGTCCTGCCAGCAGCTCACACAAAATCAGCGGAGATATATATATATATATATATATGCTTTCGTAGATTTTCACGGGTACAGGAATGTAGGTTTTGGTGTCTTCGGGTGTCTTCCCGTGTAAGAGTTGGGGTGTCTAGGCGACGTTTCGACGAGGTCTCACTCGTCATCTTCAGGCTGGTGCTTTCGGCTTCTTGTTACTAGAACAGAGCAGGATCTCAGTGTTTGAGTTCCTATAAATACTGTTGAGGGGGTGTGGTGTATAGCCTCCAACGTTCTGGGCAGATAGGAAGTTCCTAGGTTAATGTGCCTTTTCTTCTTTTGTTCATTAATTACTTGAGGGATATCTTGAGTGATTACTTGAGTGATATTCTGAGTACCACTTAGGAGGGTCATTAGGTGTGGATTAGTTGCTAAAGCTTTCGTGTCTTGACCTCTTGACCTTGTGAAGAGTTTTTCTGAGAAGATGGCTGTACTGCACTTAGTTGTGCTCTGGCTTGGCTTCGTGTATAGGGGCGAGCTGTGGTTTTGTGCCCTGTGCCAGCCAGATCTGTGTAGGGATTGCAGGGGGGTGCAGCATCCGGAGGTGCCACTATGGTTTGGCTACTGGATGGTGTCTGTAATTTATCTGTGGAGAGGGTCTGGGTTTGGGTCTGGAAATTAGCCCTCCCCACAAAAACCGACACCAGAACCAGAGGCACACAGAACGCCATCTCCAATCAACCACACCAGACCCAAACCCAGACCCTCTCCACAGATAAATTACAGACACCATCCAGTAGCCAAACCATAGTGGCACCTCCGGATGCTGCACCCCCCTGCAATCCCTACACAGATCTGGCTGGCACAGGGCACAAAACCACAGCTCGCCCCTATACACGAAGCCAAGCCAGAGCACAACTAAGTGCAGTACAGCCATCTTCTCAGAAAAACTCTTCACAAGGTCAAGAGGTCAAGACACGAAAGCTTTAGCAACTAATCCACACCTAATGACCCTCCTAAGTGGTACTCAGAATATCACTCAAGTAATCACTCAAGATATCCCTCAAGTAATTAATGAACAAAAGAAGAAAAGGCACATTAACCTAGGAACTTCCTATCTGCCCAGAACGTTGGAGGCTATACACCACACCCCCTCAACAGTATTTATAGGAACTCAAACACTGAGATCCTGCTCTGTTCCAGTAACAAGAAGCCGAAAGCACCAGCCTGAAGATGACGAGTGAGACCTCGTCGAAACGTCGCCCAGACACCCCAACTCTTACACGGGAAGACACCCGAAGACACCAAAACCTACATTCCTGTACCCGTGAAAATTACGAAAGCAAATATATATATATATATATATATATATATATATATATATATATATATATATATATATATATAATGGCGAGGGAGGGCAGCATTTAGGGTGGTCGTAAGTTACTGCTCCGAGTCCCCAAAGGGCGCAGCAACTCCGGTCTACTTTGCAGGGCTGTTGTAACGGGGACCCCCTGCGCCCCGGCCCTGCCTCCCCCCCGTCGGGAAATGGGGGTGAGACTGACCGGACCCCCCCCCCGGCAAGGGATTAAAAGGGGGGGATATCACCTTCCTGCCCCGGAGGACTTTTTCCCAGTGGGGGGGGTCTCCTTCCCTGCCGCCTCCGGGGATCGAACTCGGGACTTTCTCAGTGTTACGGAAAAATCTGGGTGCGGGGTTACACCCAGCTCATCGGACTAAGTCCGTGGGTCCCTGCGGAAGAAAAATGAGCTCAGCCAGACGCAGGAGCAAACTGCAGAAGATCCAAGTTTATTGCGCAACAGGTTCAAGGCGAGATTGAACAGAGAGAAAGGGGTGACATGAACTTTTGAAATTTCCCTCCATATCCCAGAATACAGTGCAAAATACATCCCAGTTACATCATGAATACATTAAGAGGTTGGGTTACACAGATTAACATATGGAGGAGGGAGGGGTGAATATGCAGAGAGCTGGATGGAGGAGGGAGGGGGGAATATGCAGAGAGCTGGATGGAGGAGGGAGGGGGGAATATGCAGAGAGCTGGAGATATGCGCAGATAAGCACATCCTGAGAAGACAATGGTCCATGTTTGCATAGTCTGTCACCTGGCATCGCCCGGAGGAAGGGCTTGGCAGATGGAAATAAATGGATATATTGTAGCGAAGAACAAGGTGAAGAAGACATGCCCCCCCTTCCGTATCAGTCCCCCATTCGGAGATAGATTTGCATTAAAGTTCTGTAAGAACTTGCAAATCTTTTCTCCGCACCCTAAATCTCGGTGAATGGGATGTGTGGCTTTATGCAAACCTGAAAGGGACTTGCAAGCCATGCCTCTTACGGTCCTTTGCAAGTATAGCAGTGCAGGTAGCTGCATATAGGGTATTATATAAAGAACACCTCTTGTATTTTGTTGCTAAATTACTTGTGGCATTCTAACACTTTGGGAGAGACCATTTACTCAATAGTGTTCTATGCTTTACACCTAGCAGGAAGGTCCACTAATGACTGAAAAATGCAGTTGGTGTTTTGTCCTTCGCCATTTTTGTGTGTTTCTCAGGTGTCAAGCTAGCTCTTCTGTGGTCTCACACTGACATAGTGCTACAGCAACACATCCTGTCTGTTGAATCCCCTCGGGGCTTTCATTTAACCATGTTGCCTGGCATTCACCATAGCTGGCACAGGTTTGGACATCTTGTGAGGGAGATGTCTTCGCCTTGCATCCCCTCATTATCATTTGTGCTGTGGGAGAAAAGAAAGGACTGTTAAAAGGTAAAATTATTTCATGTGAGAGGTCTGTCAGGAAATGCTGTTCCTAAAATGTATAGGCACACACACACACACACACACACACACACACAACAACAACAACAACTTATAAAATTTAAATTCCATTGGGAGGCGAACATTAAGGGTGATTTCCCTCAATGGTTCCAAGTTTTACATAAGGAAATTTGTATAGGATTCACAATCTCCAAACCTTCTCTCCCCCCTCCTCCTTTCTCTCGCTCTCTCTTTTTTGTAAGCTGATCTAGCCTCTGTGCATGTGCAGAGTTCATGTCTCAGCAAACCTTTTATACCATTGAAAATGTTGCATCTTTTGGCTCAATTAGAATAAGGAAGGGAAAGGTAAGGGGTAGATTTTAAAAATAGGGTTAGATTTTAAAACAAAAAAGAGAAACTCAGCAATTTAAGTATTCACCAAAGCTAGCAATTTCAGCCCAAGCAAAAGGAGTGCTTCCTTTATGGACAGGAAAGGGCTATCATTATTGGTCATTTTATCTGGTCATTCGTGGAACAATCAACCGCTCTCTTATTTATGAGTAAAAATGGCCAGAGAGTTAGAATTCATAGGATTTTTTTTTAACATTCTCAGTCATTTCAGCTTTACCATTTGCAGACAAATTTTACTGCCCTTTATTTACAGGATTGGTCAAGGCTAATTCTACTTGACTATATGAATTTTTATGTGCTTAAACTTTTAATAGACTTTTAAGTTTGATTTTTTTAAATAATAGACAAAACGATAAACACTGTAATCATTTAAATGCCTGATATCACCAGTTCTGCTTCAAACATCATGGCTTCACCTCACACCTTTTAAAAAACAAAGAGCAAATCTGGGCTGAATTTCAACTCATCAGCCACAAATTGGGAAAGTTGAAAGGGACCTGGGGTCATCTAGTCCAACCCTAAAATACAGGGTTCATAGCAAGATTTGTACTACCAGAAACACACACATACTTATGTACACAGATACACAGATACAACTGGAGAAGAGATCACAAGCCATGCGCCTATCATGTACTAAGGAATAGGAAAATAAAAGTACCCAATTCTATTTGTTGTTTAGTCGTTTAGTCGTGTCCGACTCTTCGTGACCCCATGGACCAGAGCACGCCAGGCACTTCTGTCCTCCACTGCCTCCCGCAGTTTGATCAAACTCATGCTGGTAGCTTCAAGAACACCATCCAACCATCTCATTCTCTGTCGTCCCCTTCTCCTTGTGCCCTCCATCTTTCCCAACATCAGGGTCTTTTCCAGGGAGTCTTCTCTTCTCATGAGGTGGCCAAAGTATTGGAGCCTCAGCTTCACGATCTGTCCTTCCAGTGAGCACTCAGGGCTGATTTCCTTCAGAATGGAGAGGTTTGATCTTCTTGCAGTCCATGGGACTCTCAAGAGTCTCCTCCAGCACCATAATTCAAAAGCATCAATTCTTCGGCGATCAGCCTTCTTTATGGTCCAGCTCTCACTTCCATACATCACTACTGGGAAAACCATGGCTTTTACTATACGGACCTTTGTTGGCAAGGTGATGTCTCTGCTTTTTAAGATGTTGTCTAGGTTTGCCATCGCCTTTCTCCCAAGGAGCAGGCGTCTTTTAATTTCGTGACTGCTGTCACCATCTGCACTGATCATGGAGCCCAAGAAGGTAAAATCTCTCACTGCCTCCATTTCTTCCCCTTCTATTTGCCAGGAGGTGATGGGCCCAGTGGCCATGATCTTCGTTTTTTTGATGTTGAGCTTCAGACCATATTTTGCGCTCTCCTCTTTCACCCTCATTAAAAGGTTCTTTAATTCCTCTTCACTTTCTGCCATCAAGGTTGTGTCATCTGCATATCTGAGGTTGTTGATATTTCTTCCGGCAATCTTAATTCCGGCTTGGGATTCATCCAGCCCAGCCTTTCGCATGATGAATTCTGCATATAAGTTAAATAAACAGGGAGACAATATACAGCCTTGCCGTACTCCTTTCCCAATTTGGAACCAATCAGTTGTTCCATATCCAGTTCTAACTGTAGCTTCTTGTCCCACATAGAGATTTCTCAGGAGACAGGTGAGGTGATCAAGCACTCCCATTTCTTTAAGAACTTGCCATAGTTTGCTGTGGTCAACACAGTCAAAGGCTTTCGCATAGTCAATGAAGCAGAAGTAGATGTTTTTCTGGAACTCTCTAGCTTTCTCCATAATCCAGCGCATGTTTGCAATTTGGTCTCTGGTTCCTCTGCCTCTTCTAAATCCAGCTTGCACTTCTGGGAGTTCTCGGTCCACATACTGCTTGAGCCTTCCTTGTAGAATTTTAAGCATAACCTTGCTAGCGTGTGAAATGAGTGCAATTGTGCGGTAGTTGGAGCATTCTTTGGCACTGCCTTTCTTTGGGATTGGGATGTAGACTGATCTTCTCCAATCCTCTGGCCACTGCTGAGATTTCCAAACTTACTGGCATATTGAGTGTAGCACCTTAACAGCATCATCTTTTAAAATTTTAAACAGTTCACTGAACAAACAAAAAACTAAGGTACTGGGGAAAAACTTGACATCTTCAGAAACAGATGAGTTTCAGAGGGAAACAGAATTAAATGTGGTTAAAAAAGTGAAATACCTGGGGGTCAACTTGTCTTCCAAGAATTTGAATTTATTTAAAGATAATTATGAAAAATGTTGGTCTGAAGTTAAAAAAGATCTAGAAATTTGGTCAAGACTGAAACTTTCCTTGTTGGGCCGAATAGCAGCTATAAAAATGAATGTTTTGCCAAAAATGTTGTTTTTGTTCCAAACCTTACAGATCGTGGACAGAGTGGAATGTTTTGGAAAGTGGCAGAAGGATATATCAAAGTTTGTTTGGCAGGGCAAAAAGCCCTGAATAAAGTTTAAAATACTAACTGATGCAAAAGAAAGAGGGGGTTTGCCCTGCCAGACTTAAGGTTATACTATGAAGCTGCAGCCTTCTGCTGGATGAAAGATTGGTTGATGTTAAAGAACACTGATGTCCTAGATCTGGAAGGGTTCAATAATTCGCTGGGATGGCATGCGTATTTGTGGTACGACAAGGTAAAAACACATAAAATGTTCAAAAACCATATTGTCAGAAAAGCAATATTTATAGTCTGGACAAAATATAAAGACCTATTAGAAAGTAAAACTCCGAGGTGGCTATCACCAGTGGAGGCCAAGGCTCGGAAAAAAACCCAATATGGAGGCCGGCTGGCCGACATATGGGGAGATAACAGAAAAAATTGGTGACACTTGGAGGTTACAGAGTTATGAAAGACTAAAGGATAAGGTGCAAGATTGGTTTCACTATGCCCAAATTCAGGAGATGTTTAAGATGGACAAAAAAGCAGGCTTCCAGGTGGAAAAATCGAAACTAGAGACAGAATTGTTAGAACCAAAGACTAAGCTATTATCAAGAATGTATAATTTGCTGCTTAAATGGAATACTCAGGATGAGATAGTCAAATCAGCCATGATAAAATGGGCACAAGACATTGGGTACAACATTATGTTTGAAGACTGGGAAAAGTTATGGACCACCGGTATGAAATTTACGGCATGTAATGCCTTGAAAGAAAATATTATGAAAATGATATACAGGTGGTACATGACCCCAGTCAAGCTGGCAAAAATATATCATTTGACTGACAATAGATGTTGGAAATGTAAGGAGGCTGAAGGGACATTCTTTCACCTATGGTGGACGTGCCCTAAAGTGAAGGCCTTCTGGGAAATGATTTATAATGAGTTAAAAAAGGTGTTTAAATACACCTTTCCCAAGAAACCAGAGGCCTTCCTTCTGGGCATAGTCGGCCAAAAGGTGTTAAAGAAAGATAGAATATTTTTTATGTATGCAACTATAGCAGCAAGAATCCTTATTGCAAAACACTGGAAGACTCAAGATTTGCCCACACTGGAAGAGTGGCAAACGCAGCTGATGGACTATATGGAACTGGCCGAGATGACTGTCAGGATCCAAGATTTGGGAGAAGAAGCAATGGAAGAGGATTGGAAAAAGTTTAAGGACTATTTGCAAAAGTTCTACAAATTACATGAACTATAAGAACTCGCACGACTTGGAGAAAATAGCTCCAGCAATGAGAGTGGAGGACATTGAAATTAAACAACAAATTATGGAAAGGACCAATGTTTAAATGGTTAAAAATGTTATTATATTGGCTTTTTAAAGTAAATGGATAATAAGTAATTTAAACTAAAAGGTAAGATTTAAAGTAAAAAAGAAACGCATGTGTCAGAGCTGCTTCCAGATCCTAGCTCACAGAGGATCACGCTAGCCAGCGGTCATTAAGTAAAAGTCTTTATTGAATTACAGTTTCCATTCTCACGCTGCTGTCTGCAACTCTACGTCTACTAGCTAGATCGGCGAGGCTCCGTCTGAGTCTCCGCCCCGTGCGCACCAACTTAATATCCTAGCCTTGCTCCACCTTTTCCTCCTGACTGTCCTCCTCTGGGTCCCTCTACCCCCCGGGGCTTCTTCCTTCCGGGATTCTTCTGACGCTGACCCGGACCCTTCTGCCTCCTTGCGCCGGGCTTTAGGACCTGGTTCCCTTTCGGGGCTGCTCACTGCGCCGCCTTCCTCTGCATTTGAACTTGGCGCGCGCGCCCAACCTTCCACTTTCCTCTTAACCGTTTCTTCGCTCCCTGATGGAGGTGTGGCCACTCCTGACTCCTGCCCTCCCTCCTGTGGTGAGCTGCCAGCGCTTCCCCCCTGGCTCCTTTCCTCTTCCCTGCTTCCTGGCGGTGACGCTGGTCCCGATTTCCAGCTGCTCCCCCCTGAGTCTCCTCTGGCTCTATCTTCCTGGGGTGCCTCCCTAGACTCCCCCCTTGCCCTGGCCACTGGTGCTCCTTTCTGTGAATCCTCTGATTCACTGGAAAGACTGGGAGATCTCGGGTCGTCGTCATCACTCATCCTTTCCTCTGTCTCCTCCCCTTCGCTCTCTGTTTCCTCCCTTGCCCGTGCCTCTGCACCTAAACCCCTGACATCCATCCCCCCCTCGAAGCCCCCCAGTCCCCCCTCCCCTCCTTCCGGTGCTGGAGCTGGGGGCTGCTGTTGCAAAGGGACGAACGTCGGATATCGGTCGCTTCCCGTGGCAGGCCTCCATCGGAACTCTTCCGGGTCTTCCTCTCTGCTCTCGTTGACGACAGTCACCTCCTCTTCCATCTCTGTGCCGCCGTGCTCGAAACCCGGGTCGTCCCCGAAAATGTCCATGTCCGTCTCTCCCGCACTTCCTCCAGGCGGCGTTGCTCGGCCGGAACAGTCCAGCCACTTCCTGCGGAACTGCTCCTCCGGCCTATCGTCCCACCAATACGAGGGTTCTGAGACAGATCCCGAGGGTGACCCCTCCGGGGAACGGACGTCTCGTGTTGGTTCCTCGTCCGAGTCGAACCCCCTGAACGTGCTGTCCGAAAGCGTGGGCGTGAAAAGCCAGTCGTCGAAAAAGTCTGCTGGCATAGGTCTATGTGGGAAGAGGGCATGAAACTCGTCTTTGAGCAGAGGTTCGTCCAAAGCGTAGCCCGGCACCCAGCTGTTCGCACTGGCCGGGGTGCCCTCCCTGGCGAGAAAGTATTCTACTCCCTCTTCCCCCCATCTGGAGTCCAAAATCTCCGTGACTTCGTTGATGCGCTCCTCCTGTGCCACTCCCGCGTGCCCCGTTCCTTCTCTGAGCGGACTCGGCGCCGTTCCGGGTTCCTGGAACCTGTGCGGTGCCTTGTAGGGAGTGAGCACCGATCTGTGGAACACCGGATGCATTCTGGAACCCTCCGGAAGCGCCAGCCTGAAAGCCACCGGGTTGACCTGCTCTTCGACTTGGTATGGCCCCAGTTGTTTATGCCCTAGTTTCTTCTTGGCCAACGACCTGGCCGGCACTGCGTGTGCTGCTAACCAGACCCAGTCTCCCACGTGGAGCTCTTCGCCAACCCTTCTGTGTTTGTCCGCTTGTACCTTGTATGCGTGTTTAGCCAGCTCCAGGTGGCGCCGCAGCTGATCGTGGACTTCCTGCAGGTCCGACGCGAACGCATCTGCTGACTGCGGCTCCCCTTCTCCCCTGCATTCCAGTCCCGGGAAGGTTCTAGGGTGCCGCCCGTTGTTGGCGAAGAACGGCGTGACGCCCGTGGATACGTGCTTCGTGTTGTTGTAGGCAAACTCTGCAAGCGGCAGGTAATCCACCCACGTCGCAGGCTGTTGGTTTGCATAACATCTCAGGTACTGCTGCATGATGGCATTGGCTCGCTCCGCTTGCCCGTTGGTCTGCGGGTGTCTCGCCGACGCCAGATTGATCTTGACGTTTAGGAAGCCCATCAGCTTCTGCCAGAAGTTCGAGATGAACTGCCGCCCGCGGTCGGACAGAATAGACCGTGGCAGACCGTGAACCTTGAACACGTGGTCTATGAACAGTTTGGCGGTTTGCTCTGCCGTGGCCACCTTAGCACACGGAATGAAATGCGCCATCTTGGAGAACAGGTCCACAACCACCAACACTGCCGTCTTGCCCCTTGAGCTGGGCAGATCCGTGACAAAGTCCAGAGCCACCCTTTCCCAAGGTTCGACCGGAGTTTGCAGCGGCTCCAACAGTCCAGCCGGCGGTTTGTGCACCGGCTTTGCCCTCTGGCAGGTGTCACACCTCGCCACGTAGTCTGCGACCTCCCCTCTCATTCCAGGCCACCAGAAATCCCTGGCTACTAATTCCACCGTCTTCTCCTTGCCAAAGTGCCCGGCCGTGGGTGCGTCGTGCAGCTGCTGTAGCACCTTGGCTCGAAGTTCGTCACCCGGCACGTAGATGGCCCCTTTACGGATGAGCAATCCATCTCGTAGCTGGAAACCGTCGGCCGCTGCCTTGCCCCTTTGCACCTCTGCCATCTTTGCTCGTGCGAAGGAGTCCCCCTGCAACGCTCGCCGCACCGCCTCTAGGTCCACGGTCGCCGCGGCGCACGCCCACACTGTCGGTGCAAAGATGTGCATGGCGGCCGCTGGTGTTGCGTCCTCCAGATACTGTGGCTTGCGGGAGAGAGCGTCTGCCATGATGTTGGTGTCCCCCGGGACATACTCAATGCGGAAGTCGAAGTCCGCAAAGAACTCAGCCCAACGTATCTGCCTCTGGTTCAGGAACTGTGCCGTGCGCCAGTGTTCCAGATTCTTGTGGTCCGTGCAAACCTGCACCGTGTGCTTGGCGCCGATCAGAAAGTGCCTCCACGCCTTGAACGCTGCATGAATGGCCAGCAACTCCCTGTCCCATATGGTGTAGTTCTGCTCGGACTTGCTGAGCTTCCTGGAGTAAAACGCTCCCGGCCGCCACACGCCCTGCGGGTCCTTCTGCAGCAGGACCGCCCCCACTGCTCTGTCCGAAGCGTCTGTCTCCACCCTCATCGGCATGCTGGGGTTGACATGAAGCAACTGCTCTTCCGACGCGAAGAGACGCTTGAGGGCCTGAAAGGACTGCTCCGCCTGCTCTGTCCAGATGAACTTCTTCTTCTTGGAGCTAAGGGTGTCAGTGATGGCCGCCGTCTGCATCGCGAAGCCCTTGATAAACTTGCGATAGAAGTTCGCAAAGCCGACAAACCGTTGGACCTCCTTCCGGTTGCGTGGGCTCTTCCAATCCAACACTGCTCGAACCTTGGCGCTGTCCATGGCGAGCCCCTTGTCAGACAGCTTGTAGCCCAGAAAATCCACCTCCGGCACGTCAAATTGGCACTTCTCCAGCTTGGCGTAGAGCCTGTGTTGCTTTAGCCTGCCCAGCACTTCCTTGACGTGCTTGTCATGTTCTTGCTGCGACTCCGAAAAGATCAGGATGTCATCCAAGAAACAGACGCACGTCTTGTAGAGAAGTCCCGCCAACACGTGATGCATAAATGCTTGAAAAACGTGAGCGCCATTTTGCAGTCCAAAAGGCATAACTCTGTATTCGTAGGTACCCAGTGGCGTGAACATGGCTGTCTTCCACTCATCACCCTCCCGCATGCGAATGAGGTTGTACGCCCCCCGCAGGTCCAACTTGGTGAACACCTTTCCCTTCCGTACCTTCGCCAGGAGGTCGTCGATGCGGGGCATGGGGAAGTCCGACGGCTTGGTCACACTGTTCAAAATCCTGTAATCCACTACGAGTCTTTTTTGGGGCGTGTCTCGCTTCTTAACAAAGAATACAGGACTGCCCCCCGCTGCCTTAGACTCCCGGATGAAACCGCGCTCCAAATTATGATCGATGAAGTCTTTGAGTTCCTGCAGTTCGTCCTCAGACATGGAATACAGCTTCCCTTTAGGCAGCGCCGCCCCCGGCAGCAGGTCAATTTTGCAGTCATATGGTCTGTGAGGGGGTAGCCTGTCCGCCTCCTTCTCGCAGAAAACTTCCAGAAATTCTGCGTACTTGTGGGGAATCGCTTGCAGCGTGCCTAGCAGCAGCTGTGACTCCTCTTCGTCTCCTTCCTGCCTGGGTACGATGCAGTGTTCAGCACAAAAGGAAGAGCCGAAGACCAGCTGCCTCTGGAACCAAGCCATCGTTGGGCTGTGCTTGTCCAGCCAACTCATGCCCAATACAATGGGCGTGTCAGACAGTTGAGTGACGTTGAAGCTGATGACTTCCCTGTGATTCCCAAGTCGCATCACCATTGGTGGCGTCTGCTTCACCACTTGCCCCCCTAGCAGCTCCCTGCCATCCACCGTGACAACCTGCAGGGGCAGTGTGGCCGGCAGCAACTGCACAGCGTGCCTGTCGACAAATTCCTGCCCTATAAAGTCCGCGTTGCTGCCGGAGTCGATGGTGATTGGCACGTCCATGGTGATTCCATTGGGCAGCTGGAGAGATGCTGTGAGCCTCACTACTGGTTTGGGCGGGAGGGGGTTCACTGGCTGTAAAATTTCTGGGGACTGCGTCACTAACACGTCTGGCTGGGCCCCAGTGCCTCTTCCTCCAGCCAGACATCGTCGTTTCCCTGCTGTGGTCCTCCCTGCTGCGTTGCTGCATTCACCATTGCTGAGGCTGCAGTAAGCTTGTGGGGCCTCTGGGGACACTCTTTCGCCATATGCCCTGGCAGCTCACAGACGTAACACTTCCTGGTCCCTCTAGGAGGCTTCGCCTTCACTGCTGCCGGTGCTAGGGCTCTGGTTGCTGACTGAGCCCTTGCACCTCCAACCTCCATAGGTTCGGCTCCTCCTCCTGGCGGAGGCGTGGATTGCGCCCGCGCTGCTTCTCTGGGAAAGAAGGAGGGGCCCCCGGCTGGTTCGCGCCCTCCACGTCCTTCGTCCTTGCTCCACGGACGTCCTTCCAGCCTCACCCCCACTGTCAGTGCCCTCTGAACGACCTCCTGGGTGGTTCGGGGTCTCTCCCCCCTCGCTATCTCATCTTTAATCGAGTTGTGCAGTCCCTCCCAAAAGAGGTCTCTTACAGGAGCCGAATCTCTGTCCCATTCCAGGGCGCTGACCAAGGCGAAAAAGCGGGCATGATACTGTCTGACGCTGGCCCTCCCTTGTCTCAGCCCATGCACCTCCTTCCGTGCAAGATCAATGTCAATACTTGATAAGAAACACCCATCCATCGCTTTAATAAAGGCATCCGCATTCTGGAGCGCCGGATCGTTATCTCTCCATAAATTGCGCAACCATGCTTTCGCCTCCCCATGCAGATGGGACATGATGAACCCCACTCTCTCCTGTTCATCTCTAAAGTCTTTATGTAACAGTTGCAGTGCGCACAGTACGTCGGCTCTAAAGTTGGGATACTGTTGCAGGTTCCCATCGAAGTGAGAGAGCAGCCCGCCTGTCCGTCTCGCCAACCCAATTCCCTCCTGCCGGGGTGTTTGCTTTGCCAGTACGTCTAACCTGACCTGGAGATCCCTGCAGGCGGCAGCTGCCTCGTCCTCTCTCTTCCTGGATGCAAGAACCTCGGCGTTCAGTTGTGCCACTGCTTTTCTGAGGTCCTCTATCTGCTGCTCAGCCGTCATGTCTCCTGCCGTTCGTGAGCTCGCTAGTGGGCGCCTGTTTCTCTCCCCTCCTCGAGGCTGCAGATGCCCACAATGTCGAGACGGAGCCTACTGTCAGAGCTGCTTCCAGATCCTAGCTCACAGAGGATCACGCTAGCCAGCGGTCATTAAGTAAAAGTCTTTATTGAATTACAGTTTCCATTCTCACGCTGCTGTCTGCAACTCTACGTCTACTAGCTAGATCGGCGAGGCTCCGTCTGAGTCTCCGCCCCGTGCGCACCAACTTAATATCCTAGCCTTGCTCCACCTTTTCCTCCTGACTGTCCTCCTCTGGGTCCCTCTACCCCCCGGGGCTTCTTCCTTCCGGGATTCTTCTGACGCTGACCCGGACCCTTCTGCCTCCTTGCGCCGGGCTTTAGGACCTGGTTCCCTTTCGGGGCTGCTCACTGCGCCGCCTTCCTCTGCATTTGAACTTGGCGCGCGCGCCCAACCTTCCACTTTCCTCTTAACCGTTTCTTCGCTCCCTGATGGAGGTGTGGCCACTCCTGACTCCTGCCCTCCCTCCTGTGGTGAGCTGCCAGCGCTTCCCCCCTGGCTCCTTTCCTCTTCCCTGCTTCCTGGCGGTGACGCTGGTCCCGATTTCCAGCTGCTCCCCCCTGAGTCTCCTCTGGCTCTATCTTCCTGGGGTGCCTCCCTAGACTCCCCCCTTGCCCTGGCCACTGGTGCTCCTTTCTGTGAATCCTCTGATTCACTGGAAAGACTGGGAGATCTCGGGTCGTCGTCATCACTCATCCTTTCCTCTGTCTCCTCCCCTTCGCTCTCTGTTTCCTCCCTTGCCCGTGCCTCTGCACCTAAACCCCTGACAGCATGAAACAAGGATATAATTTGCTGATGTTTTTATGGTAAAGAATGCATTGTGGGGAGATGTGGGGAAGTCCGATGATTGACTGAAATGAGTTTCGAAATGGTTATTTCTTCTCTCTTCTTTCTTTTCTCTTTTTATAATTGATGTTTTTCTGTGTAAATGACTGAAGATCTTTATCTGTAAAAAATGCAATAAAAATAATTTTTAAAAAATAAAATAAAATTTTAAACAGTTCAGCTGGAATACCATCACTTCCACTGGCCTTGTTATTAGCAGTGCTTTCTAAGGCCCATTTGACTTCACTCTCCAGGATGTCTGGCTCAAGGTCAGCAACCGCACTACCTGGGGTGTACGAGACATCCATATCTTTCTGGTATAATTCCTCTGTGTATTCTTGCCACCTCTTCTTGATGTCTTCTGCTTCAGTTAGGTCTTTACCACTTTTGTCCTTTATTATGGTAATCTTTGTACGAAATGTTCCTTTCATATTTCCGATTTTCTTGAACAGATCTCTGGTTCTTCCCATTCTGTTGCTTTCCTCTATTTCTTTGCATTGCTCGTTTAAGAAGGCCTTCTTGTCTCTCCTTGCTATTCTTTGGAAGTCTGCATTCAATTTCTTGTATCTTTCATTATCTCCCTCGCATTTTGCTTGCCTTCTCTCCTCCGCTATTTGTAAGGCCTCGTTGGACAGCCACTTTGCTTTCTTGCATTTCTTTTTCATTGGGATGGTTTTAGTTGCTGCCTCCTGTATAATGTTGCGAGCCTCCATCCATAGTTCTTCAGGCACTCTGTCCAGCAAATCTAAATCCTTAAACCTGTTCCTCACTTCCACTGTGTATTCATAAGGGATTTGGTTTAGATTGTATCTTACCGGCCCAGTGGTTTTTCCTACTTTCTTCAGTTTAAGCTTGAATTTTGCTATAAGAAGCTGATGATCTGAGCCACAGTCAGCTCCAGGTCTTGTTTTTGCTGACTGTATAGAGCTTCTCCATCTTTGGCTGCAGAGAATATAATCAATCTGATTTCGATGTTGCCCATCTGGGGATGTCCATGTGTAGAGTCGTCTCTTGTGTTGTTGGAAAAGCGTGTTTGTGATGACCAGCTTGTTCTCTTGGCAGAACTCTATTAGCCTTTGCCCTGCTTCGTTTTGATCTCCAAGGCCAAACTTGCCAGTTGTTCCTTTTATCTCTTGAGTCCCTACTTTAGCATTGCAATCCCTTATAATGAGAAGAACATCCTTCTTTGGTGTCACTTCTATAAGGTCTTGTAAGTCTTCATAGAATTGGTCAATTTCAGTTTCTTCAGCACCAGTAGTTGGTGCATAGACTTGGATTACTGTGATGTTAAAAGGTCTGCCTTGGATTCGTATCGAGATCATTCTATCATTTTTGAGACTGCATCCCAGTACAGCTTTCGCCACTCTTTTGTTGACTATGAGGGCCACTCCATTTCTTTTACGGGTTTCTTGCCCACAGTAGTAGATATGATGGTCATCCGAACTGAATTCGCCCATTCCCCTCCATTTTAGCTCACTGATGCCCAGGATGTCAATATTTATTCTCGCCATCTCATTTTTGACCACATCCAACTTACCCAGGTTCACGGTTCTTACATTCCAGGTTCCTATGCAATATTTTTCTTTACAGCATTGGACTTTCCTTTCGCTTCCATGCATATCCGCAACTGAGCGTCCTTTCGGCTTTGGCCCAGCCGCTTCATCAGCTCTGGATCTACTTGTACTTGTCCTCCGCTCTATACAGAATTCTATACAGAACCCTTTTAGCAGATCTTGAAGCTAGTTTGAGTGGGAGTTTACTTCCTTAGACTAAAGAGTGAAAGTTCCTAGATAAATTATCTTTAAAGACTGAAGTGAACATTTTTCCTAAGATAGGGAGAGGATCTCTTATAAAGCATAGTTAAAACAGCCATAGATTTGATTTAAAAGGAATACAAAAGTGACAATTTTCCTGAACTTGCAGAGGAATAGTAAGCCTAATCTATGCCCCCCCCTTGCAGTTTCCTTTAAAGGAAGCTTACTCGGGAGTAAATTTACCTGGCACAGAAGAAGAAGGAGAAGGGGGGGGAAACCCTGAAAGAGACAGAATGAAACAAGGGGGGGGCATTTTCTAAGAAAAGAGGCCAGGACGTCTTATAGAGACTGATATCAGGAGCCTTACAATAACTCTTCTGTCCAACCAAATCAAAGTTAAAACTGGACTCACATAATTTTCTTAGAAGGAACACCATACTTTCATAGGCATATGCTCAATGAAGTACATACACTGCATTTTAGCTTGAGAGAGCAGTTGGCTCAACTAGGCTTTTGCAGCAGAAACATTAGGTTATCAGCACCTTCCAAAATAAGACTGTAGACTCACAATCTCAAAAGTTGGGGCAAAGCAAGAGGTGGGGTAAACATTTGCACACTTCATTCTCATTTTCTCTTATTTAGGACTGCTAAGTTCCAGCATGGCTTCTTTAGATTTAAATTTTGAAGCAAGCTTGCAGTTTAAACTATGCACACTTAAGAAAGGCAGTCTGCCAGAGACAGAAGGAACAGACAACACACATAACAGACAACATGTAAACATACATATTCTCATATATGTATTAACAGACAACACACATAACAGACAACATGTAAACATACATATTCTCATATATGTATTAACAGACAACACACATAACAGACAACATGTAAACATATATATTCTCATCCTTTAGTTGGTTATTGCAAGGAGTTGGGCCACTACCTTTGGCTTCATTAAAACACACCACCAGTTAATCAAACTGGTAGGGCTCACAACGCTTGGTTGACTGGGTACCCCTTTATAGATGCATGCGTTGCTGTTGTTGCTTTTTTTGCTTTTTCCTTTTTTTGGGGTGTGTGTGTCTGGGATAGGGAAGGGGGAAAGAGAGGGGTTGATTAGGATTGGTATGTCTAGGGGTTTGGTATGCTTAGTACAGGGACGTATAGTAAAGAAGAGAAGGGGCTTCTAGTTGCCTGGCAACTTCCTTAGTGGGTTTTAGAGAGCTCTAGCTATCCGGTTCCTTGCGTTCCCTTTTCCTATTTCCTTATTTCCTTATTTCCTATAACCTGGGGTCTCTTTCCACTCTGCCGGTCCTGCCCAGTTCCTCATGGGCTATCCCTCCTGGCAACCTCCTACCTATCGTCACATCTCAGGAAAAGGGGCCCTACTGGACGCCCGCGCCATGCGGTGCCAGATCGGGTGATCCCTGGATAGAATTTTGAATCGAAAACCCCCCTTGCTTTCGGAAGCGGGCTTACGATACACGTGGTACGTAGCTCCGACCGGTGCGGCTGGGATTGATACAGAAAGCCAGACCACTTCCTGCCCCCTAGCAAGGACACTCGGGAAGTTCGGAAAGAGAGCTCCAACCCCTTGCTTTCAACTGGGATGCCCGTTGCGGGGAGTCGGCAATCTTTCAAGTCGGGTCTCTCCGTCTTACTTTCGGGCTCCCAATTGGTGCGGCTGGCTGGAGATTTTAAGGAAAAGAGATAGAGCTCAGAACCCCCCTTTCGGGTTGAGCAGCGGTCCACGGTCTCTCTCACTAACCGGACCAAGAGAAAGGCAAGAAGGAGCGATAGAGAGGAGGGCAGAGAATTCAGTTGCCAGGAGATTCCACCGCCTTCCCACCAGTGCACTGGATTTTCCTTTTTCCTTATACTCACGCGTCTTCTATGATGATCCCGGGATCGATGAATAAGCCGGCTGGATCCCTCTTTTGCTCCCCGGCTGAACTCCTAGGGCTTTCGATTACCGCCCGGAAGATGGCTGGGGGTCCAAAAGGATCTTCCCAGGCAAAATGGCCCGGAGCCGGCTGAAGATTTCGGGGCCCCCAGTCAGCAGCTCGGGAGAACCGCAAGCCCCACGTTGGGCAGCCAACTGTTACGGAAAAATCTGGGTGCGGGGTTACTCTGCCACCCAGCTCATCGGGCTAAATCCGTGGGTCCCTGCAGAAGAAAAATGAGCTCAGCCGGACGCAGGAGTAAACTGCAGAAGATCCAAGTTTATTGCGCAACAATAAGGCGAGATTGAACAGCGAGAAAGGGGTGACATGAACTTTTGAAACTCCCTCCATGTCCCAGAATACAGTGCAAAATACATCCCAGTTACATCATGAATACATTAAGGAGAGGTTGGGTTACACAGATTAACATATGGAGGAGGGAGGGGGGAATATGCAGAGGGCTGGAGATATGGAGGAGGGAGGGGGGAATATGCAGAGCTGGAGATATGCGCAGATAAGCACATCCTGAGAAGACGTAGTCTGTCACCTGGCATTGCCCGGAGGAAAGGTTTGGCAGAGTGATTTTGACTGGATTACTTGAGAGATTATGGAGGACAGGGGAGAGGTGAAGGAGTCCTAGAGAAATTGAGCAAATATATTGTAGTGAAGAAGACATGCCCCCCCCTTCCGTAACACCTTCCATCACATTTTATACCCCAGTCTCCCTGCTGGCAGTCTGGCAGTCCCAGATTATCTGTATTCACTAGGACTCATCTCCATACTTTGGATTGTCCTGAATACCACCAATTATAGCCTAGCGCAAACCCAAAAGTCCTGCTTGGATGCATCTTGGCTTCCCTGCTGATGAAACTGAGTGTGTGAGGATTGATAATATTTTCATTTATCCCTTTCAGACCCCTAAGTAGTAGCCGTTGCCAGGACATTCTCCTGTTTGCCTCTGTATAGTGCCATTCTTATTTCAGACATTGTGGTAGATTGCAATCAGGGTGGGTTTGATATAAAGCAAATTGATTTCAATCACAATTTACGGTAAATCACTAGTATGATTCTGTTTAAATCAAAAATTTCTGATTTGGTTACACTGTTAGAAATGCATAGACAGATAATTATGAAATCATTCTGAGGTTTAATAAGTTAACTGTCTATATTTGGACAACAGTTCTGGTGTAATTTATTGGAAGGAGAAAAATAACCATTTCCTTAATTACCACTTAAACAATTTATTTAACTAAAACAATAATATTATAGCATGTTGGTTTTTATTTTTATAAAAAAACAGCCAAGCAGACTGAGTTTTAGCTCACATGAAAAACTCGGAACTTACGCCTTTCACCACCTCCACTACCAGCCACCCCTTTATATTGGCTTCTGCATTCAGGTGCCTATTCTGTACAGTTAAGTTTTAGTGCGGTTGTTGGAACCCAGTGGGATTGGGAAGAGGTTGCCAGCCCTGAAGAGCCTTCAGCGTTTGCCTCAAGTCTGACTTGCACAATTATTACACAAAGACCCCAAGATGTGTGGAGTATTCTTCTCACAAGGTTGCACTTTCATTTTTACTGCTTCACACTTAGCTACTTGTGCAGATCTCTTCCACTGCAAACCATCTGTTCATTGAACCTCTTAGAACTTAGAATTCTAAGGGGTTGATTCTGTAGAATCATAGAGTTGGAAGAGACCACAAGGGCCATCCAGTCCAACCCCCTGCCAAGCAGGAAACACCATCAGAGCACTCCTGACATATGGTTGTCAAGCCTCTGCTTAAAGACCTCCAAAGTAGGAGACTCCACCACACTCCTTGGCAGCAAATTCCACTGTCGAACAGCTCTTACTGTCAGGAAGTTCTTCCTAATGTTTAGGTGGAATCTTCTTTCTTGTAGTTTGGATCCATTGCTCCGTGTCCGCTTCTCTGGAGCAGCAGAAAACAACCTTTCTCCCTCCTCCATGTGACATCCTTTTATATATTTGAACATGGCTATCATATCACCCTTTAACCTCTTCTCCAGGCTAAACATGCCCAGCTCCCTTAGCTGTTCCTCATAAGGCATCGTTTCCAGGCCTTTGACCATTTTGGTTGCCCTCCTCTGGACACGTTCCAGTTTGTCAGTGTCCTTCTTGAACTATGGTGCCCAGAACTGGACACAGTACTCCAGGTGAGGTCTGACCAGAGCAGAATACAGTGGCACTATTACTTCCCTTGATCTAGATGCTATACTCCTATTGATGCAGCCCAGAATTGCATTGGCTTTTTTAGCTGCTGCGTCACACTGTTGGCTCATGTCGAGTTTGTGGTCAACCAAGACTCATAGATCCTTTTCACATGTACTGCTCTCAAGCCAGGTGTCCCCCATCTTGTATTTGTGCCTCTCATTTTTTTTGCCCAAGTGCAATGCTTTACATTTTTCCCTGTTAAAGTTCATCTTGTTTCTTTTGGCCCAGTTCTCCGGGCCCAAGACAGAACCCTGTGGCACCCCACTAGTCACTCTTCTCCAGGATGAAGAGGAACCATTGATGAGCACCCTTTGGGTTTGGTCAGTCAGCCAGTTACAAATCCACTGAGTGGTAGCATAGTCAAGACCGCATTTTACCAGCTTTACAAGAATATCATGGGGCACCTTGTCAAATGCCTTGCTGAAATCAAGGTAGGCTACATCCACTGCGTTCCCTTCATCTACCAGGCTTGTAATTCTGTCAAAAAACGAGATCAGGTTAGTCTGACGTGACTTATTTTTCAGAAATCCATGCTGACTATTGGTGATCACAGCATTCCTTTCTAGGTGCTCACAGACTGTTTGCTTAATGATCTGCTCCAGAA
The DNA here is from genome assembly GCF_964188305.1 of Podarcis bocagei. NCBI lineage: Eukaryota > Metazoa > Chordata > Lepidosauria > Squamata > Lacertidae > Podarcis > Podarcis bocagei. The sequence continues at coordinate 1,051,590 of NC_138126.1, forward strand.
TCTTCCCTGGTATTGATGTCAGACTGACTGGGCTGTAATTCTTTGGGTCCTCTCTTTTCCCCTTTTTGGAAATAGGGACAACATTTGCCCTCCTCCAGTCTGTTCTCCAGGAATTCTCAAAGATGACTCCCATTGGTTATCAGATCACATCTGCCAGTTCTTTTAATACTCTTGGATGCAGTTCATCTGGCCCTGGAGACTTGAATACATCTAAGCTAGCCAAGTATTCTTGTACTGTCTCCTTAGTTATTCTGGGCTGTGTTTCCTTTGCTGAATCATTTGCTCCAAATTCTTCAGGTTGGGCATTGTTTTCTTTATCGGAGAAGACTGAGGCAAAGAAGGCATTGAGGAGTTCAGCCCTTTCTGTGTCCCCTGTTTACATTTCACCATCTTCTCCTCTGAGTGACCCCACTATTTCTTTGTTCTTCCTTTTGCTATGAACATACCCATAAAAGCCTTTTTTGTTGCTTTTAACCTCTCTAGCAAGCCTGAGTTCATTCTGTGCTTTAGCTTTTCTGACTTTGTGTCTACACGTGCTGGCTATTTGTTTGAATTCCTCTTTGGTGGTTTCCCCCCTTTTCCATTTTTTTGTACACATCCTTTTTAAATCTTAATTCAGTTAAAAGTTCTTTAGATAGCCACCCTGGCTTCTTTAGGCACCTTCCATGTTTACGTCTCATTGGTATTGCCTGAAGTTTTGCTTTTACTATCTCCCTCTTAACAAACTCCCAGTCATCATGAACTCCCTTTCCTTTTAGTATTACTGTCCATGGGATCTCACCCAGCACTTCCCTAAGTTTTATGAAGTCGTCTTTCTTAAAGTCAAGAAATTGAGTCCTAGTATGCTTGGCTGCTCCTTTCCGCTGTATAGTAAACTTCAGAAGAGCATGATAACTCGCGCCTAATGATCCTTCCACTTCTACCCCACTAACCAGGTCATCAACATTGGTTAGGAGCAGATCTAAAATGGCTGTTCCTCTTGTTGCTCCTCCCACTTTCTGGACAATGAAGTTGTCTGCAAGGCCAGTGAGGAATCTGTTTGACCTTATGCTCTTGGCTGAGTTTGACATCCAACAAATATCCGGGTAACTGAAGTCCCCCATTACTACTATCTCCCTTCTTTTTGCATGCTTGGCCATCTGTTCCAGGAAGGCATCATCTATGTCCTCCGTTTGGCTTGAGGATCTATAGTAAACTCCCACAATGAGGTCACTGTTATTCTTCTCTCCCTTAATTTTGACCCAAATGCTCTTCACTTTGGCTTTGAGGTTCTAAATCTTGGATCTCTTCACAAGTATACACATCCCTGACATATAACGCCACTCCTCCTCCTTTCTTGTCTGGTCTGTTTCTCTGAAATAGATTGTATCCCCCCATTATTACATTCCAATCGTGGGACTTATCCCACCAGGTTTCAGTGATGCCTATTATGTCATATTTAGTTTGCTGTACCAAGAGCTCAAGCTCATCTTGTTTATTTCCCATGCTTTGCGCATTAGTGTACAGACATTGAAGTCCATTAATCATTCCCCCGTGTCTCTCATTTAAGGATTTTTTCCTCCCACCACTAGGTCTGCGTGCTTGACATGGGCATGTCTGGATCACAGATTTCTGCCCAACACCACTCCTCTTCCGGGACATACCTGTGATGTTTTGATGACACTGTGAGAATGTGTTGTGGGAACTATTAAAAACTCATGTCATCTTTGTTCTGGACATATTATTTTTTGCTCTTCTTAGAGATTGAGACCTTTGTTGCAACAAATAAACGATCAGTCCTTCTGGCCACTGATTTCCTTCCTCATTGCTTGCCTCCCATCTCACGTTTTCTGATCAATCCAGCATCCGCAGGGCTAGACTCCAGCAAAGTTGGAAAGCTCCGCCGGGGCTGCTGCTTCTGTCTTCTCCGGCCAACGCAGCCTCCTGCCCTGCCCTGGCACCTGGCTGGAGAAGCCCAACTGGGGCTATTGGGACGACAACTGGGACAGGTAAACCCAAACATCTTCAGGCCTCTTTGTGGGCAGGCCAAAATCGCTCATTTCCCCCCGAAATATAGTCCGGCCCCCAACAAGGTCTGAGGGACAGTGGACTGGCCCCCTGCTGAAAAAGTCTGCTGACCCTGATCTAGTAGATCCATTGTTGTAACCATATCAAAAAAGTATTTGGTATTTTACCTTCTTTTGAGACACAATCCCTCAGTGTTCTGTCATAGTCCAGTGATACTACTCCCTTAAATTCGCCCGTAATAATTATATTTCTACCATAAACCTCAGACATACTTTCCTCCAATAGTTGGAAGAAATCTCATGTGAAAAGAGGACTTCCGGGGTGGCGCCACCGGCAATGGCGGACTCCCTCTGAACTGGAGGGACTGGCTCCGCGGTAAACAGGGTCTTCTCCGCTATGGCGAAGCGGGGACCCTTTTAAAATCACATGCGGATGAAGCCTGTGACCATGGGACTCGGCGGGCACCTCTAGCGCCCCCCCAATCAGCTAAGGAGCCCACTAACGGGCTCCGAAGTGAGGAGGGGGAAGCGGCGTCGTGCTGTGTCAATCGCTATTTCCATGGAGCGAAGCCGCATAGCTGTTGCCGGAGAGCGCTGCCTTTTTCCTGGGACAATTTGGACTCTAAAATAAGCACCTGTGAGTACCGAGAGTTTGAACAATTGGATATCAAACAAAGATTTGTGAGTAGGGCAGAATCGGACTTTAAAAAACTTAACTTGAATTTGGTACGGAACGGAAAGGGCTAAACAGGAAGTCACTCTTCCGTTCTTTTGTAAACAGAACAAAGCAAAGGCAATTTAAACTAGAGCTTAGAAAATCGTTTTTAAAAGATTGGATTTCAACATTTTAAATTGTGAACCTTTTTTGGGGGGGGACTGTTTGAAGTGATTTTAATTTTCCTCCGTCCTGACCCTGGAGCGGGGTGTCAGGACTGACGTGGAAGTTCATTGACCAAAGACAACTGCTTTTTGACAGATAGTTAAAAGAAGAGAAATTTTGCGATTCCACTGCTCCCTTTTGCATTTTAAAGGAATATATATGGACAAAGTATCTCAAAAAAGGAAATTCTGTAGCAAGAATAAACATAAGTCTTCCCCCTAGGGGAAGCTTGTGAAATTGTAACTAACTCCAAGGAAGCGACATCTGTTACAGAATAACCGTGGGAACAAGTACGTGACCTTGTAGGACAATGCATTCAGAAGCCTTGTTGTGTGCTTTTTACAAAACAAATGCTCTGCTGGAAGAATTACATGAAAAGGTGAACTGGATGGTGACTTCGACTAGAAATCTTTCAACAGGCAGTGGAACATTTTGACCAGACAGTGGGAAAACATGTGGAGCCCACTCAGGATTTAAACCAGGAGTGTGTTTTGACAGAACAGGAGGTTGTGGCATTAAATCAGGAGTGTGTTTTGACAGAACAGACCCAACAGGAGTATGATCTTTTGGATTGTACAAATGAATTTGAAAAGCCAGATCTGGAAAGGAAAAACTTGGTGTGGTTTGGAAATGGGGGGCTGGATTGACCCCCCTATGTTGGGATGTCTGGACTTTATAAATATGGTAATGGGCTGCGAAATGTTCAGGATTACGGAGGCTCTCAATTTTGGAGGGCCCTTGAAACATGCTTTTAAATTCTACATGGAATGCAGCGACGATTACGGAAAAGGGTCTGATCTGTCGAGAAGGGTTAAAAACATTGTCAAGTGGGAGCTACCACGAGCAAGAGACATTGTCAAGCTGGAGTTACCACGAGCAGGAGATAAAGGGAAATTACAGCTATAAATATGAAGAAGAGCCGCGGAAGGGCCATGGAAGTGACTTGAGGGCCTCGGACATAAGGATACCAGGTTAATGGGCTAGTCTGATGAGAATAAGGACTGACAAAACCCGGAACCAGGAGGAAGGGACGTTGGAAAAAAATTGGATTTGTTTGTACCTTTCTTTTTTTTATTACTAGAATGTTTTATAAAGTTGATGAATGATAGAAAAAATGTTGGAAGAAATTACCTGGCTTTAGCAAAGATGCTTAAAGAATTATGAAAGAATATTATGATTATAAGAAGCTGGTAAGGTTAAAACTTAAGTTTTAAATTTTAAGGTTTATTCTATTATAGAAAGATAGGATCAAAATAGTCTAGGGTAATGTAATGACAAAATTTTATGAAACATGGAATGGAAAGGATTTGCTGGGATAATTAATAACTAGGATACAAAGGAAGGGAGGAGGAGGAAGTCTAAGAAAGAAGGCTATGACAGTTAAGGGTCTGAAAACAATGAATTTGTTTTAAAATATTTTTAAAGGTTAGGGTTTTTTGTATTTTTGCCACTTTTTTGTTTTCTTTTTATTGATTTTTTTCTTCTTTTTTCTTCCTTTTTCTACAGTGGGAAGGGGTTTGCTTTTTTCTTTTTACTCTGTTAATTATTTTTATTTTCTGTATTTCCTTTTGATTCTACTTTGTTTGTTTTTTCTTTTGTAATATATTGAAAACTTTAATAAATATCTCATTAAAAAAAAAAGAAATCTCATGTGAAAAGTGGCTCTGAATCTGAAAGTCCCAGTCCCAAATCTTAATCCTGCCACCCTAAGATATTATAAGCAGGCCCCACATACCTCTTTCCACCTGCAATAGGGAGGTTAGAACAACACTTAATACCCTGCAGGGATCACAAGAGCCAGAATTGCTTTGCATTCACAAATGCTATGTGAAATATCACTAGTGAACAGAATAATTCAAACAAGGAAACCAACAACAGTATTAAGAGAGAGAGAAACTGGATTTGAAATGACCCAACCACAAGATGAGAAGTCTCCCTCCTAAATGAGGGAAGGGGGAGGCATGGGGGGGGGGCTTTTGAAGTCTCCCTGCTGGCAAGGGAATCCCAGAGCAAGGGCGCCTCTGTCTGTCTGGAGTCCCTCACTGCCTCATCTCCAGCAGGAAGGGAGGATTTCCAGACTGGGACCCTTCACTCTTAGGGGGAGGTGCTGGGGCCTGGGCAGCTGGATGGATGGATGGACATCAGCCTGCAGAAATGCTCCCCCCCCTTCCTCTCCCAGGACTGTTGTGGTCTTGCATGGGAGTGACAAGGCCACACTCAAGGACACCTCTCCATCCAGGGGGGGGAGGGGCTGGTGTTTGAAGCTGGGCTGGGCTGTCAGGGGGCGAAGCCCTTGCTCTGCCTGCAGAAGGACCCCGGCGGAGGGCTTGGCCTGCAGAAGGAGGCCCAGAAGGAGACCCTCCCCCCCCGGCCTCCACTGGCCCAGTTGGGGGGGGCGGGGGCCGGGTCCCCATGGAGCCCCCAGAGCAGGAGCCCCCAGGCAGCGCCGCCCCCTCGCCTTCCCCTCCGGACACAGGGAGGGGGGGCTGCTCTTGAAGACGTGGCTCTAGGGACACGCGCGTCGGGAAAGGCGCCGGAAGTGGCGCTGGGAAACGCGCCGGAAGTGGCCAGAGAGGGAGAGGAGGAGGAGGAGGGGCGTCGCTGAAGAGCCCCCCCTCCCCCCGCCGCCCCCCCCGCCGCCCTTTCTCTTGCAGACAAGGAGAGCGGACTAATCCGGAGCCAGGGAGGCGGAGGACCAAGAGGTAAAGGGGGAAGGAGAGAAGGAGGGAGGAGGAGGAAGAGACCCCCCCGCAAGGAGAGCGCCCTCCCTGGGGCCCGTCGACAGGGGCCCCGATCCAGGCCCCGACCCAGGGGGGGGGAAGGGGGGACCCCAGACCTGCAAGGTCTCCTGGGCAGCAGCAGCAGCAACAGCCCCGCCAGACTCCCCTTCCTCCTTCCTGGGGGGCCGAGAGAGGGAAGGGGAAGGAGGAGCCCAGGCAGGGCTGGGGGTGGGGCTGAGGCCCCCCATTCTCCCTGGGGGCGCCTGGCTGGGGAAAGGGAGAGAGGGAGTCCAGGGAAGGGTTAATGGAAAAGGGGGAGGAGCCTCGACACAGACCCCGCCCCTTCCAGCACCTCATTCTCCCTGGGGTCGTGGGGGGCCTGGCTGGGTCCCCAAGAGACCAGCTGAGCTTGTTCTGGGGATGAGCTTTCGTTTGCATGCACACTTCTTCAGATTGGACAATTTTCTACCTGAAATTTGGGAAACACTTTCTCTTTCCTCGCCATAATATCTCTTTCAAACTGTGAACTTTCAGTCCAAAAACCTCTCCCTTTATCTTGTCCAAACAAGATGATTTGATGGTATTGAAACCAATCTGCCACCACACCTCCCACCTCATCCTGTTTATTCAGTTTTATTTCTTCTTCCGAAAAGTCCAAAAGATCTCTGTAAGTTGCCCATTGCTTCTTCCCTATTCCATTTTTTAAAAAGCTGTTGCTTTTGTGGGTGGAAGCCAAAGAGGTGTTTTTCATTCCAGCAGATTATTATATTTATCCCATACTGTAAAAAGGATTTTCTGAATAACCTGATTCATAGAGCTCTTGTGTCTTTTAGTTTTATCATGCTATAAATAAGCGTGCCAAACAAACATATTCTTACGACCTTTGTTATAAGAAAAAACCTGCTCCTTTCCCCTTATGGGGTATCCAAGAGCCCATATGGTCCTTAAGTGGGTTCCATATTGGTAGGAGAAAATAACAGAGGCCAACCAGAGTATACTGAGAAGCAAAGGGGCTAGTAAGCCTGATCTTTATTACCCTGTTGCAACAGTGTCCCCCCCCCCCCTCACCACAACCAGGAGGGAGGTGTGCAAGGCCTTATGTAGTCTTTAAGGTGCTACTGGAAGGAATTTTTTTTGTTTTGACTATGGCAGACCAACACGGCTACCTATCTGTAACTCCACCTCCATCGTTCAACCTGGACACTGAGATCCAGCGCCGAGGGCCTTCTGGCGGTTCCCTCATTGTGAGAAGTGAGGTTACAGGAACCAGACAGAGGGCCTTCTGGGTAGTGGCGCTTGCCCTGTGGAATGCCCTCCCATCAGAGGTCAAGGAAATAAGCAGCTATCTTATTTTTATTTTTAAAAGACATCTGAAGGCAGCCTTGTTTAGGGAAGTTTTTAATATTTAATGCTGTATTGTTTTTAACACTCGATTGGGAGCCGCCCAGAGTGGCTGGGGAAACTCAGCCTGATGGGCAGGGTATAAATAATAAAATATTATTACTATTACTATTATTATTAGTTTGTGGTGCTCAATGTTTAGGTATAGTAAATATTAGGATTTAAATAGAACTTGTGTGTTATAGCGGGGATATGTTATAAGATGGTCTCAGTGTATTTTAGAAAGTCTAGGAAGGTCTAGGAAAGGGTCACCTGCTTCTGAGCATCATAAATGAGCGTGGAAAGAGTTAATATCATAAACCTACTGGAATCGGCCCCCACCCTCTGTAACAAGCAGCTGTAGTGCTCATGAAAAGTTGGGCACACGACCCAGAAAGCTGCCTGGCTCCATCCGTCTGAAGGCGGAGATATGTACCACACGCCATAGGCAAATTCGGCTGGACTCACCATGGGAAAGTAGAAGGGGCAACCAAGGAAGGGGGAGACGGCCAAAGAAACCTGCTCTCACACAAGTGCCCCCCCCTGCCAATTCCGTAACATTAGCAAAGCCCAAGTTCAAACACCAGCCCCTATTTAAAAGAGGCCCCCGTAATTTTGACACTGGACTGCCCTTTAGGGTTGCCGTAAGTTACTCTCCAGGGACGCGGGTGGCACTGCGGGTTAAACCTCAGAGCCTAGGCCTTGCTGATTAGAAGGTTTTAATCCCCGTGACGGGGTGAGCTTCCATTGCTTGGTCCCTGCTCCTGCCAACCTAGCTGTTCAAAAGCAGGTCAAAGTGCAAGTAGATAATTAGGTACCACTCCAGCGGGAAGGGAAACGGCGTTTCTGTGCGCTGCTCTGGTTTGCCAGAAGCGGCTTAGTCCTGGCCACATGACCCGGAAGCTGTACGCCGGCTTCCTTGGCCAATAAAGCAAGATGAGCGCCGCAACCCCAGAGTCGGCCATGACTGGACCTAATGGTCAGGGGTCCCATTAGCTTTAAGTTACTCTCTAAGTCCCAAAAGTGTGTAGCAACTCCAGCCTACTTTGCAGGGCTATTGTAACAAGGACATCCTACACCTCGGCCCTGCCTCCCCCCCCCCCCGTCGGGAAATGGGTGTGAAACTGACAGGACCCCCCCCTCCCAGCAAGTGATTAAAAGAGATGAAGGGGGAATGTCACCTTCCTGCCCCGGAGGACTTTTTCGGAGGTGGGGGTGGGTCTCTTTCCATGCTGTCTCCGGGGATCGAACCCGGGACCCTCTCAGGAAAGAATCAAGAAAATGGAGCTTGTTTGGAAGGAGAATTTGTCTGTCCTGGGAGGGAGGGGCCACTCATTCCTCCCCCCCCCCCGGTCAGTGAGCTCCGCTTCCTAGAGAGGCAGGGAGGTTTGGAGGGGGCAAGGGGGAGGGGAGGAGCCTGATCCACATTCCTGGAAGAGGAGCAGCTCTGCAGAGGAGGAGGGAAAAGAGGTGCAAAATATATCTATATATTGGGGGGGGGAGAGAGACTGGGGAGTCCATGGAAGGGTTAATGGGGGCGAGAGAGGCCGGGATGGAGACCTCCCCCCCCCCCAGTCTCCCTCCTGGGATGAGGAGAGATTTGGGAGGAAGGCTGAGCTGGCCAGGGGGTCCTCTGGGGAAAGGGGACCCTTGGAGGTGGAGGGAGGAAGGGGAAAAAGTGTACATTCAGGTAGACACACCACTGGTTTCATCTTCTTTATTTTCTTCCCCACAATGGATGTTTGTTGTTGTTTAGTTGTTTCGTCGTGTCTGCCTCTTCGTGACCCCATGGACCAGAGCATGCCAGGCACTCCTGTCTTCCACTGCCTCCCACAGTTTGGTCAAACTCATGCTGGTAGCTTCGAGAACACTGTCCAACCATCTCGTCCTCTGTCGTCCCCTTCTCCTTCTGCCCTCCATCTTTCCCAACATCAGGGTCTTTTCCAGGGAGTCTTCTCTTCTCATGAGGTGGCCAAAGTACTAGAGCCTCAGCTTCAGGATATGTCCTTCCAGTGAGCACTCAGGGCTGATTTCCTTCAGAATGGAGAGGTTTGATCTTCTTGCAGTCCCATGGACTCTCAAGAGTCTTCTCCAGCACCAGAATTCAAAAGCATCCATTCTTCGGCGATCAGCCTTCTTTATGGTCCAGCTGTCACTTCCATACATCACTACTGGGAAAACCATAGCTTTAACTATACGGACCTTTGTTGGGAAGGTGATGTCTCTGCTTTTTAAGATGCTGTCTAGGTTTGCCATCGCCTTTCTCCCAAGAAGCAGGCATCTTTTAATTTCGTGGCTGCTGTCACCATCTGCAGTGATCATGGAGCCCAAGAAAGTAAAATCTCTCACTGCCTCCATTTCTTCCCCTTCTATTTGCCAGGAGGTGATGGGCCCAGTGGCCATGATCTTCGTTTTTTTGATGTTGAGCTTCAGACCATATTTTGCACTCTCCTCTTTCACCCTCAATAAAAGGTTCTTTAATTCCTCCTCACTTTCTGCCATCAAGGTTGTGTCATCTGCATATCTGAGATTGTTGATATTTCTTCCGGCAATCTTAATTCCGGCTAGGGATTCATCCAGCCCAGCTTTTCGCATGATGAATTCTGCATATAAGTTAAATAAGCAGGGAGACAATATACAGCCTTGCCGTACTCCTTTCCCAATTTTGAACCAATCAGTTGTTCCATATCCAGTTCTAACTGTAGCTTCTTGTCCCACGTAGAGATTTCTCAGGAGACAGATGAAGTGATCAGGCACTCCCATTTTTTTAAGAACTTGCCATAGTTTGCTGTGGTCGACACAGTCAAAGCCTTCTGAATAGTCAATGAAGCAGAAGTAGATGTCTTTCTGGAACTCTCTAGCTTTCTCCATAATCCAGCGCATGTTTGCAATTTGGTCTCTGATTCCTCTGCCTCTTCTAAATCCAGCTTGCACTTCTGGGAATTCTCGGTCCACATACTGCTTAAACCTGCCTTGTAGAATTTTAAGCATAGCCTTGCTAGCGTGTGAAATGAGTGTAATTGTGTGGTAGTTGGAGCATTCTTTGGCACTGCCTTTCTTTGGGATTGGGATGTAGACTGATCTTCTCCAATCCTCTGGCCACTGCTGAGTTTTCCAAACTTGCTGCCATATTGAGTGTAGCACCTTAACAGCATCATCTTTTAAAATTTTAAACAGTTCAGCTGGAATACCATCACTTCCACTGGCCTTGTTATTTGCAGTGCTTTCTAAGGCCCATTTGACTTCACTCTCCAGGATGTCTGGCTCAAGGTCAGCACTGGGGTGTACGAGACATCCATACCTTTCTGGTATAATTCCTCTGTGTATTCTTGCCCCCTCTTGATGTCTTCTGCTTCTGTTAGGTCCTTACCACTTTTGTCCTTTATTATGGTAATCTTTGTACAAAATGTTCCTTTCATATCTCCAATTTTCTTGAACAGATCTCTGGTTTTCCCCATTCTATTGTTTTCCTCTATTTCTTTGCATTGCTTGTTTAAGAAGGCCTTCTTGTCTCTCCTTGCTATTTTTTGGAAATCTGCATTCAATTTCCTGTATCTTTCACTATCTCCCTCGCATTTTGCTTGCCTTCTCTCCCCCGCTATTTGTAAGGCCTCGTTGGACAGCCACTTTACTTTCTTGCATTTCCTTTTCATTGGGATGGTTTTCGTTGCTGCCTCCTGTATAATGTTACGAGCCTCCATCCATAGTTCTTCAGGCACTCTGTCCACCAAATCTAAATCCTTAAACCTGTTCCTGTTTCCTGCTTGGCAGGGGGTTGGACTCGATGGCCCTTGTGGTCTCTTCCAACTCTATGATTCTATGATTCTATGATTCCTCACTTCCACTGTGTATTCATAAGGGATTTGACTTAGATTGTATCTTACCGGCCCAGTGGTTTTTCCTACTTTCTTCAGTTTAAGCTTGAATTTTGCTATAAGAAGCTGATGATCTGAGCCACAGTCAGCTCCAGGTCTTGTTTTTGCTGACTGTATAGAGCTTCTCCATCTTTGGCTGCAGAGAATATAATCAATCTGATTTCGATGCTGCCCATCTGGTGATGTCCATGTGTAGAGTCGTCTCTTGTGTTGTTGGAAAAGCGTGTTTGTGATGACCAGCTTGTTCTCTTGACAGAACTCTATTAGCCTTTGCCATGCTTCGTTTTGATCTCCAAGGCCAAACTTGCCAGTTGTTCCTTTTATCTCTTGATTCCCTACTTTAGCATTGCAATCCCTTATGATGAGAAGAACATCCTTCTTTGGTGTCACTTCTATAAGGTGTTGTAAGTCTTCATAGAATTGGTCGATTTCAGTTTCTTCAGCACCCGTACTTGGTGCATAAACTTGGATTACTGTGATGTTAAAAGTTCTGCCTTGGAATCATATCGAGATCATTCTGTCATTTTTGAGATTGCATCCCAGTACAGCTTTCGCCACTCTTTTGTTGACTTATGAAGGCCACTCCATGTCTTTCTTGCCCACAGTAGTAGATATGGTGGTCATCCGAACTGAATTCGCCCATTGCCGTCCATTTTAGTTCACTGATGCCCAGGATGTCAATATTTATTCTTGCCATCTCATTTTTGACCACATCCAACTTACCCAGGTCCATGGTTCTTACATTCCAGGGTACTATGCAATATTTTTCTTTACAGCATTGGACTTTGCTTTCACTTCCAGGCATATCCGCAACTGAGCGTCCTTTTGGCTTTGGCCCAGCTGCTTCATCAGCTCAGAATCTGCTTGTACTTGACCTCCGCTCTTCCTCAGTAGCATGTTGGACGCCTTCCGACCTGAGGGGCTCATCTTCCAGCATCATAACTTTTATATTCCTGTTGTCTTTGTCCATGGAGTTTTCTTGGCAGGGATACTGGAGTGGCTTGCCGGGTCCTGCTCCAGGTGGATCACGTTTGGTCAAAACTCTCCACCATGACCTGTCCATCTTGGGTGCCCTGCACGGCATAGTTCATAGCTTCTCTGAGTTATTTAAGCCCCTTTGCCATGGCAAGGCAGTGATCCATGAAGGGGACAATGGGTATTATTCACCTTTAATACTCACCTTTTTCAGTGTCACACATATTTTTATCTTGTGATCTTCAGATAAGAGAGGTATACAAATGTAATAAATAATTCCCAGTTGGAGCAGAGCTAGAATATCCAGAAGCCCTAGGTCACCCACGGCAAAGGAGGAAGAACAGTGAGAGAGGCCTGGACAGGGAATCTCCGCTAAGATAAGCCAGTGTCAGGAGGCAGGTGCAAGACCTGGTGGCATATAATTATTATAAATCATAATTGGGGTGGGTGTCTCAATCTGGCCTTCCCAGCAGTCAGGCTCCAGCTGCTTTCCTTCTGCATCTCCAGCTCTCTCCATTCAAGAATGCAAGGCTGAGAGATGGAGGTCCAACCCCAAGAACATTCTCCAACTGAGCACTCCTTCAACCGACCACAAGCACCAAGCCTTGTCACTAGACATATATGGGTCTCCCAAAATGGTCAATATGGACATCCTGAGGCCAAAGGGACTGTGCAGGTGATGAATAAAGATCTAGAGGTCGAAGGGGACAAAATGTGGCCCAAGGGGTGGAGGATTATAGTGCAGAAGATGAAGAACTTCATGATGAATTTAGGACCCTGATAAATAGTGGGCAGGTTCATGGAACATAGAGCAGCTCCCTTTCCTGTGAGAAACCATTTTTTATAAAACATAAACCCCCACAGTTCAACCGTTTTGTAAGATAATGCTGCTTCATTAACAATAATTAAGGGCTATAAAAGGCTGATGATGCATGACCATTATTTTACATTATTTCATTTGCCTTTCCTAAACATTTGGAACATATGGAGGACAGGAGAGATTGTACAAGACGTTAAAATAAGAGCAGGTGTTAATTGAGGTGTGTAATATTCCTTTGTTCTCTTCCTAGAAAACAAATAGGATTTTCTCCCCACCCCATTGAAAGAAGACAATGGAGAAGGCAGTCAGAATTCTGGTGGGCCATGTCCAATGGGAATAACAAAGAAACCATTTAAATACATGGAGTGTGAAAACAGAGAACATAAACTATTTGAAAGTATGGAGTGTGGAAGGAGCTTCACTGACAATGGAAACCTTAGAAAACATCAGTGGTCTCACTCAGGGGAGAAACCATTTAATTGCATGGAGTGTGGAAAGAACTTCACTACTAGCGGAAGCCTTAGAATTCATCTACGGACTCACACAGGGGAGAAACCATTTAAATGCATGGAGTGTGGAAAGAGCTACAGTCAGAGTGGAAAACTTAGAATTCATCAACGAACTCACACAGGGGAGAAACCATTTAAATGCATGGAGTGTGGAAAGAGCTTCACTGAGAGTGGAAAACTTAGACTTCATCAACGGACTCAGACAGGGGAGAAACCATTTAAATGCTTGGAGTGTGGAAAGAGCTTCAGTCATAGTGGACACCTTAGAATTCATCAATGGAGTCACACGGGGGAGAAACCATTTAAATGCATGGAGTGTGGAAAGAGCTTCACTACTAGCGGAAGCCTTAGAATTCATCAACGGACTCACACAGGGGAGAAATCATTTAAATGCATAGAGTGTGGAAAGAGCTACAGTCAGAGTGGATCACTTAGAAACCATCAACGGACTCACACAGGGGAGAAATCATTTAAATGTATGGAGTGTGGAAAGAGCTACAGTCAGAGTGGATCACTTAGAAACCATCAACGGACTCACACAGGGGAGAAATCATTTAAATGCATGGAGTGTGGAAAGAGCTTCAGTCAAAGTGGACAACTTAGAATTCATCAACGAACTCACACAGGGGAGAAACCGTTTCAATGCATGGAGTGCGGAAGGAGCTTCAGTAAGAGTGGACAACTTAGAATTCATCAACGGACTCACACAGGGGAGAAACCATTTAAATGCATGGAATGTGGAAAGAACTTCACTGAGAGTGGATCACTTAGAAACCATCAACGGACTCACACAGGGGAGAAACCGTTTCAATGCATGGAATGTGGAAAGAACTTCACTGAGAGTGGATCACTTAGAAACCATCAACGGACTCACACAGGGGAGAAACCGTTTCAATGCATGGAGTGTGGAAAGAGCTTCACTGAGAGTGGAAAACTTAGACTTCATCAACGGACTCACACAGGGGAGAAACCATTTAAATGCATGGAATGTGGAAAGAACTTCACTGAGAGTGGATCACTTAGAAACCATCAACGGACTCACACAGGGGAGAAACCGTTTCAATGCATGGAGTGCGGAAGGAGCTTCAGTAAGAGTGGACAACTTAGAATTCATCAACGGACTCACACAGGGGAGAAACCATTTAAATGCATGGAGTGTGGAAAGAGCTTCACTGAGAGTGGAAAACTTAGACTTCATCAACGGACTCACACAGGGGAGAAATCATTTAAATGCATAGAGTATGGAAGGAACTTCAGTCAGAGTGGACACCTTAGAAGACATCAACGGACTCACACAGGGGAGAAACCATTTAAATGCATGGAATGTGGAATGAGCTTCACTGAGAGTGGATCACTTAGAAACCATCAACGGACTCACACAGGGGAGAAACCGTTTCAATGCATGGAGTGCGGAAGGAGCTTCAGTAAGTGTGGACAACTTAGAATTCATCAACGGACTCACACAGGGGAGAAACCATTTAAATGCATGGAGTGTGGAAAGACGTTCAGTCAGAGTGGACACCTTAGAAGACATCAACGGACTCACACAGGGGAGAAACCATTTAAATGCATGGAATGTGGAAAGAACTTCACTGAGAGTGGAAAACTTAGACTTCATCAACGGAGTCACATAGGGGAGAAATCATTTAAATGCATGGAGTGTGGAAAGAGTTTCAGTACAAGTGGAGCTCTTACAAAACATCAACAAACTCATACAGGGGAGCAACAATATATATTCTAGGGAAGTGGACCGAGGTTCAGTTGTAGTGGAAGTCTTACAAACCATCAAAAGACTTCGAGGGGTAAGAACCGTAATAGTGGAAACACCTTCAGGCCATCAATTAACTTGAAGAAGAGAAAGGATTTAGACAGAAGGAGTGTTCATCCTGCTTTGGTTATTATGCAACACTTTTTAGAGTGTAGGACCTGTTTCTCTCCAAGTTGACACTTTTTTTTAATAGCTTTTATTTTGCTTAAACAGGTACATATAAATATAAACAGTCAAAAATTACAAAGGAAAATTCTTTGATAGTAATGAAGAAAAAAACCTGCAAAAACACAAAAAATATTGAAGTACATGACACAGAACATAAGCAACTATGGGAAAGATAAAAGAAAAGAAAAAAGAAAAATAGGAGAAAAAGAAAAAGGAAGATGAGCCAAGGCAGGAAAGCTCATCTATTGTACACTTCCGTCAAACTCAAGAGATCATTATTCTTACCAATTAACTCTTATCTGCATTCCAAAGGAATCCCTCATCTTGGTATCAGGGAGCATTTCTCTATGCGGTATCATTCTAAACATAGCCAGGTCTTTCTTGCTGAGCCCTTGTCCCCTAAATAATTATTTAAACATTCCCATTCTTCTTTCACCAATTTTTTAGGTTTATCTCTTATTGCATCCGTCAGGTTTGCGAGCTCCAAGTACTCGCACAATTTGACTACCCATTCCTCTTTAGTGGGTATATTTTTATCTTTCCAGTGTTTTGCCACTATAACCCTTGCTGCTGACTTTGCATACATAAATAGCCTAGTTTTGTTTTAGGGAATATTATCTGAAACCATCCCTAGTAAAAATTCTTCCGGTTTCTTGCTAAATGTAGTTTTTATCAATCCCTTTATCTCTTCATAAATCATGTTCCAAAATCTTTGTATCTAGACAGGACCACCACATATGGTAGTATGTTCCTATCTGTTCCTTACATTGCCAGCACTTGTTATTGTTTGATTTATTTATTTTTGCAAGTTTTACAGGGGTCAGGTACCACCTATAGTACATTTTCATAAGATTTTTCCCTGATAAGGAAACAAGCCGTGAATTTTATATTTTTAGTCCATAATTCGTTCCAAATATTGGGTTTGATCGTATGTCCCAGGTCCCTCTCCCATTTCACTGTAATTTCTTTGATATCTTCCTCCTTTCTTTGCCAATTCAAAAGTAGTTTGTACATTTTAGAAAGTGTCTTTTGATTATTATATAAAATACCCTTCTCTAGATAGGATATTTTTTTGTCAAATCCTTTGGTTCTTTTATCCTTTTCAAGGGCGGCTTTTAATTGATAATACTCCAGCCAGGTTATTCCCTTCTGTTTCAATTCGCCTAGGTCCTTTATTTTCGGATCACTACTTGTTTCCTCTACTAAATCCTTATATGTTAGCCAATCGCTGTTCATATTCAGCCTGTGGACCGACATAGATTCCATTGGTGGCAGCCACCATGGTGTTTTGGTTACTACTGATTTTTTACTCCTCTCCCATACTTCATATAATGCCCTTCTCACAATATGATTTAAAAATCCTTTGTGAGATTTAACCTTGTTATAGCCTATGTAGCCATGCCACCCGTACACAATATCCCATCCCTCCAGATCTAGGACTTCCGTGTTTTTAATTAATATCCATTCCTTAATCCATGTCCAGCACGCTGCCTCAAAGTACAGTTTAAGCTCAGGGACCGCGAAGCCTCCTTTTTCCTTCAACTCTGTTAGTAGCTTAAATTTTATGCGTGGTCTTTTCCCCTTGCCAAATAAACTTGGCAAGGTCTTTCTGCCAATCCTTAAAACACTTTACGCCTCTAATTATAGGTATTGTTTGGAACATAAAAATCATCTTTGGCAATACCATCATTTTAACTGTGGATATTCTCCCCCACAGGGACAAATTCAATTTTCCCCAAGTCTCTAATTCTTTTTTTATTTCCTTCCACTTCTTCTCATAAGTGTCCTTATATAAGTTTATATACTTTCGTTCACATCAATAACAGGAAATCAATCTTAAACGCATGCAGCGTATGTGAGCTTTTGTTGTTTGCATGTAATGTTGTCTAGACATGTATTTAAATAATCTATAAAGATGAATGTATTGCCAAGAATGCTGTTTTTGTTCCAATCGTTACAAATTTTAGATAAAATGGACTGTTTCAAGAAGTGGCAGAGAGACATTTCTAAATTCATCTGGCAGGGCAAGAAGCCCAGAATAAAATTTAAAATACTAACGGATGCAAAAGAAAGAGGGGGATTTGCCCTGCCAGACCTTAAACTTTATTATGAATCAGCAGCTTTCTGCTGGTTGAAGGACTGGCTGCTTCTTGAGAACACAGACATTTTGGACTTAGAAGGTTTCAACAATGTTTTTGGGTGGCATGCATATTTGTGGTACGACAAGGTTAAAGCACATAAGGCATTTAAAAACCATATTGTCAGGAAAGCACTGTTTAATGTCTGGATACGATATAAAGACTTACTTGAAAATAAAACCCCAAGGTGGTTGTCACCGATGGAGGCAAAAGCTCAGAAAAGGCTCAATATGGAGGTCAAGTGGCCAAAATATTGGGAGATCTTGGAGCAAGAAGGAGATAAATTGAAATTGCAGAGTTTTGAGAAATTAAAAAGTAGAGTGCGAGATTGGCTTCATTATTATCTAATAAGAGAGGTATATAATTTGGACAAAAAAAGGCTTCCAGGTGGAAAATCAAAGTCAACATTATGTTTGCTGACTGGGAACCGTTGTGGACCACAGGTATGAAATTTATGGCATGTAATGCCTTAAGAGAGAATATTATGAAAATGATATATAGGTGGTATATGACACCAGTCAAGCTTACAAAAATCTATCATTTGCCCGATAATAAATGCTGGAAATGTAAAGAAACTGAAGGTACATTCTTTCACCTTTGGTGAACGTGCCCAAAGATTAAGGCTTTCTGGGAGATGATCTATAATGAAATGAAAAAGGTATTTAAATATACCTTTCTGAAGAAACCAGAGGCCTTCTTCCTGGGCATGGTCGGCTAATTGGTGCCAAAGAAGGATAGAACCTTTTTTATGTATGCAACAACAGCAGCAAGAATACTGATTGCAAAGTATTGGAAGACACAGGATTTACCCACACTGGAAGAATGGCAGATGAAAGTGATGGACTACATGGAATTGGCTGAAATGACTGGCAGAATCCGAGACCAGGGAGAAGAGTCGGTGGAAGAAGACTGGAAGAAATTTAAAGACTACTTGCAGAAATACTGTAAAATTAAGGAATGTTAAAATGATATCGGATGGAAAATAAGTGGTATTGGTAAAAAGATTATTAAGAATATGTAAATATGGATTGATAATGGTTATAAACACATGGTTATAATAGGTTAAGATACTGAGTAAAGATAAATGACAGAGGCTAAGGATTTGCTGAAAGGACTTTTAAACGGGAATACAAAAGGGGAGGTGTGAGGAGGTCAAAGAACTAAGGAAATGAGTTGAAAGGTTATTAAATTTTTGAATTTTTGTATTCTGTTCCTATATAAACTAATAAAAATTATGCATGAAAAAAAGAAAGGTTATTGAAAGATGTTTGTGTTCTCTTTTTGCTGTTTTGCTGTCTTATTGTATTGTTTTTTGTTCTTTTTAGTTTTTTTGCTTTTATTGATGTATTGTAAGGTATTGTTTGATTTGTTTATTTTTTATTGTTCTTTTCCTTTTTCTGTATTTTCCAAACCCTTAATAAATATCATTTTAAAAAAATAGACATGTATTTAAATAATGAAGGTAACATTTCACAATAGTAAGTAGAATATAATATTTAACGTGAATCTGTAGTGTTGCTTCTGAATGAGGATGGACTGAGACTGAGCTGGTTTTGGTGTTTGGTGGAGGGAGCTGGAAATGTTTGTATCTGGGAATGGAGAGTTGCTCAAAGTGGAGCTGAGACGTGGTGTTGCTTTGGAAGCAGAGTTAGACTAAGATTATTGGAACAGCAGCATAAGTCCCATTGTTATAATTGCAATAGTGGAACCATGAAGACACAGAAAGATTGAAAGCACCTATTATATGCCAAAGATAATCTTGAAACCCTGATCTATTATTTTGATTTATAGATACATTATGTCAGATATAATGTGTATAGATATATTTTGTGGCAGGAGAAATAAAAGGGGCATTCCCTGGCAGAACCAGGAAGGGCTCTGTTCCCAGCTGCACGTCTTGCATGAGGAGGGAAGGGGGCACAGGGAAGAAGGGGCCGTACCAGAGCATCTCAGAGCAATGTTGGGAGGGGGGCACATGGTGACATAAGTGTGTGTAGAATGCTATCCCCAAAATGACGCAGGCGAGAAACAATATGGATGAGTATAATGTGGAAGGAGGTTCCGGTAGGTCCCAAACCCAGAGTGCTAAGGGTCAGCTTCCTCCAATTCCACCAGCTGCCCCAAGACAGGATCCCCCTCTGGGCCCTGAGGGTGGAAAGCCTCCTTGCACTTTTGCAACTGGACATGATCCGAGGGAGTCCTCCTGCCAGCAGAACAATGCATACTATTGATGTACCGGTAATTATCTTATTGTTGCTGTTGCCAACCGCTCTGGGTCCTTTGGCCTCCTGCTAGCAGAACTGCCTGAACTGCTGGCTCCGCACATGGGAGCAGAGTAGGACTTACTTCCGAGTAAGCAGGCATCGGATGGAAAATTGTGTATCAATAAGGCTTTTGGCCGTGAATTTATACCTACAGCTAAAATGAGAAAATGCAGGCCTCAAACTAGACCCCAAGCAGCCTGTGCAGAAGCTATTTCCATCGCCGCGGACATGCACAAACGCGTTTTCCAGCATCGCACTGCATTGGTCAGGCCCAGGGACAATCTCTGCAGGAGTGATAATGGCCCATGGCCATTATCTGGCAACATTCACCAAGTGATCTTGTGAGGTTTAGATGGTGATAACATTGCAATGTTTAGCTGGTGAGACCACGATGTTGGAAGCCAGATATCGCCTAGTCCTTACACCCATTGTGTTTCGCAATATATTGTCGGCTCAAATATTAGGAAACAGTTACCACAATGTTAACTTCAAGGCAGTCTTGGACGATATATCGCCCAGCTCTAATTATGACTTATATTTCTGGCCTAGTGTATCACTGCTGATTTTACCAGTTTGTCTTTTATTTCCCATTCCAATAGTATCTCTTACATTTTGGAAATCACTTTCTCTTTACTCTCAATGATATCTCTTTCAGTGTGCAAACTTTGAGTCACAAAACCTCTCCTTTTATCTTGTATAAAAAAGATAATTTAATGGCATTGTAACCAATCCACTGCTGTACCTCCCACCTCACCCTGTTTATTCAGTTTTATTTTTTCTTCCGGAAAGTCCAAAAGATCTTTGTAAGTTGCCCGTTGTTATTCCATATTGCATCCTTTAAAATCTATTGCTTCTGTGGGTGAAAACCCAAAAGGTGTATTTCATTCCAGCAGATACTTATATTTATCCCATACTCTAAATTTGTTTTTCCTAATAACATGATTCACAAAGCTCTTGTGTGTTTTAGTTTTTTGATACCATGAATAAACATGCCAACCAAAGGTGTTCTCATGACCTTCTAAATCCAGTAGCTTAGTGTCTTTCACTATCACACACTTCTTAAGCCGGCAGAGGCCTCATAGTACAAACATAAATCTGGCAGTCAGAATCCACCTCTCTCCTAAGTATCCATTATAATTTTATATTTAATTCTTGGTTTCTTTCCTCCCAGATAAACCTAAAATGTGTTCTGGAGCTTTCAAAAACTATCAGTTGGTTCTGGAAAGAATGAACACTCACTCAGCCCAACAATGTTGACAGATTGAGATCTCGATCCAAGAACATTTTCCTATCTGAGCACTCCTTCAGCTGACCGCATGCACCAAGCCTTAGAAAACATCAAGGAACTGACATGGGAGAATCCTTTTTAATGTACAAGGCAGAATACAGAGCTTGATATGCATCAAGGGACCCACACAGGAGAGCAACCGTTTAAATGGATGGCGTGTGGAAAGAACTTCAGTAGAAGTGGAAACCAGAGGAGACGTCAACAAGCTCAGACATAGGAGAAGTCATGTAAATGTCAAGAATATAGATGGAGTTTCAGTCAAAGTTTAAATCTTTCATGTATAGACATGAAGGTAGGATCTCACAATAGTAAGCATAATGTAAGATATAATCAAAACAAAATAAAAAAGAATTCCTTCCAGTAGCCCCTTATAGACCAACTAAGTTTGTTATTGGTATGAGCTTTCGTGTGCAGCCACACTTCAGTCCCCAGAGGGGGCGCGTCCTTGGAGAGCCCCCAGCTCTTTGTATTGCAGGAAAGGAAATCGGAATAGAATAGCAAAGCGATGGCAGTGGAGGGCCAGAGAGGACAACAAGGCAGAGCTGTAGGGTGGGGAAGGGGGCAATAGGTGGGGGGAGAAAGGGGCAGAGACCCCCAACAGCAACTCGCTTCCTGGGTGCTATATATTTTTCCTTTTTTTAAATTGGTTTCTCCCCCCATGTTTATTTCCATGCTTATTACATACCAAAAAACAAAACAAAAACCCAATACCGAAAAACGTTACAACTTAAGAGGGGAGGGAAAAGAAAAGAAAATTAACACAATCTGTTAATAAGATAAAAATTATGGCATAAATTAGTGATTGCAATTTCATGTTACAATAAAAATAAAAATCTCATTATCTTTTATACCCGACCTCCCATTTATTCCTTAATTCTTTTTACATGAATTTACTGCCATATCAAAATACTATTTTTTCTATTAATATTTTCACAATCTATAAATATTTATATTTATATAAGCAATTATTAAAAACTGCTGGGATCACTCAAAAGCTGCTGCAGATTTTAACATGGTATAATTTTGTTTAAGATATGTTCTGAAGGCCTCCCATTTTGATACAAATTCAAATCTCGCTTTATTTTTTTTCAGATAGGCTATCTAATTCAGCATATTCAGTCAATTTTTGTATCCACTCTTGTCTAGAAGGAATTATATCACTCTTCCACCTTGTAGCTATAAGAACTCTTGCTGCCACTGTTGCATACAAAAAAGATCTTTACATTTTTTAGGAATATCTGAACCAGTAATGCCCAACAGATATGCCTCTGGTTTCCTAATAAATGAGATTCTTAACTTTTTCTCTAGTTCAAGGTGGATTTCCTCCCAAACTTTCTTTATTTTGCTACATTGCCACCATATATGGTACACTACTCCATTAAATACACCCATAATAATTAGTATTTGGTATTTTGCCTTCTTCTGAGACACTTTCCCTCAGTGATCTGTCATAGACCAGTGATCCTACTCCATTAAATTCACCCGTAATAATTATATTTCTGTCATAAACCTCAGACATACTTTCCTCCAGTAGTTGGAAGAAATCTCATGCGAAAAGTGGCTCTGAATCTGAAAGTCCCAGTCCCAAATCTTAATCCTGCCACCCTAAGATATTATAAGCAAGCCCCACATTCCTCTTTCCACCTGCAATAGGGAGGTTAGAACAACACTTAATACCCTGCAGGGATCACAAGAGCCAGAATTGCTTTGCATTCACAAACGCTGTGTGAAATATCACCAGTGAACAGAATAATTCAAACAAGGAAACCAACAACAGTATTAAGAGAGAGAAAAACTGGATTTGAAATGACCCAACCACAAGATGAAAAGTCTCCCTCCTAAATGAGGGAAGGGGGAGGCATGGGGGGGGGGGGCTTTTGAAGTCTCTCTGCTGGGGAGGGAATTCCAGAGCAAGGGCGCCTCTCTCTGTCTGGAGTCCCTCACTGCCTCATCTCCAGCAGGAAGGGGGGATTTCCAGACTGGGACCCTTCCCTCTTAGGGGGAGGTGCTGGGGCCTGGGCAGCTGGATGGATGGATGGACCTCAGCCTGCAGAAATGCTCCCCCCCCTTCCTCTCCCAGGACTGTGGTGGTCTTGCATGGGAGGGACAAGGCCACACTCAAGGACACCTCTCCATCCAGGGGGGGGAGGGGCTGGTGTTTGCAGCTGGGCTGGGCTGTCAGGGGGCGAAGCCCTTGCTCTGCCTGCAGAAGGACCCCGGCTGAGGGCTTGGCCTGCAGAAGGAGGCCCAGAAGGAGACCCTCCCCCCCCGGCCTCCACTGGCCCAGTTGGGGGGGGCGGGGGCCGGGTCCCCATGGAGCCCCCAGAGCAGGAGCCCCCAGGCAGCGCCGCCCCCTCGCCTTCCCCTCCGGACACAGGGAGGGGCTGCTCTGCGGACGTAGCTCTAGGGACACGCGCGTCGGGAAAGGCGCCGGAAGTGGCGCTGCCAAACGCGCCGGAAGTGGCCAGACAGGGAAAGAAGGAGGGGCGTCGCTGAAGAGCCCCCCCTCCCCCCGTCGCCGCCGCCCTTTCTCTTGCAGACAAGGAGAGCGGACTAATCCGGAGCCAGGGAGGCGGAGGACCAAGAGGTAAAGGGGGAGGGAGAGAAGGGGGGGGATAGAGGGGGGAGGAGGAGGAAGAGACCCCCCCGCAAGGAGAGCGCCCTCCCTGGGGCCCGTCGACAGGGGCCCCGATCCAGGCCCCGACCCAGGGGGGGGGAGGGGGGACCCCAGACCTGCAAGGTCTCCTGGGCAGCAGCAGCAGCAGCAGCCCCGCCAGACTCCCCTTCCTCCTTCCTGGGGGGCCGAGAGAGGGAAGGGGAAGGAGGAGCCCAAGCCGGGCTGGGGGTGGGGCTGAGGCCCCCCATTCTCCCTGGGGGCGCCTGGCTGGGGAAAGGGAGAGAGGGCGTCCAGGGAAGGGTTAAAGGAAAAGGGGGAGGAGCCTCGACACAGACCCCGCCCCTTCCATCACCTCTTATTCCCCAGTCTCCCTGGGGTCGTGGGGCGCCTGGCTGGGTCCCCAAGAGACCAGCTGAGCTTGTTCTGGGGATGAGCTTTCGTGTGCATGCACATTTCTTCAGATTGGACAGTTTTCTACCTGAAATTTGGGAAACACTTTCTCTTTCCTCGCTATAATATCTCTTTCAAACTGTGAGCCTCTCCCTTTATCTTGTCCAAAGAAGATGATTGGATGGTATTGAAACCAATCCGCCACCACACCTCCCACCTCATCCTGTTTATTCAGTTTTATTTCTTCTTCCGAAAAGTCCAAAAGATCTCTGTAAGTTGCCCATTGCTTCTTCCGTATTGCGTTTTTTAAAAAGCTGTTGCTTTTGTGGGTGGAAGCCAAAGAGGTGTTTTTCTTTCCAGCGGATTATTATATTTATCCCATACTGTAAAAAGGATTTTCTGAATAACCTGATTCATAGAGCTCTTGTGTGTTTTAGTTTTATCCTGCCATAAATAAGCGTGCCAACCAAACATAGTCTTACGACCTTTGTTCTAAGAAAAAACCTGTTCCTTTCCCCTTATGGGGTATCCAAGAGCCCATATAGTCCTTAAGTGGGTTCCATATAGGTAGGAGAAAATAACAGAGGCCAAGCAGAGAATATGGAGAAGCAAAGCGGCTAGTAAGCCTGATCTTTATTGCAACAGTGTCCCCCCCCCTCACCACAACCAGGAGGGAGGTGTGCAAGGCCTTATATAGTCTTTTGAAATTGCCCACCCAAGACCACCACCCCCCCCCCCAATATCATACAGAAGGAGAATGTCTACAGCAGGAATAGATCACAGGAGGCGGTCTACAGCAGAAAACCTGTCCCCAAGGATACCTGTTAATGGTCACTAACTGCATTACCTGGGCAGCCTGGGCATTCTTTTGTGATGGTAAATACTTTAGTTCCTGAATCCAGGTCACAGGCCCACCCTGTTCATCCCTCCTTAAGGCAGTATTCGTAAACACAAAGACAATGGGAAGGCTTCCATTTGCCTTCTTTACTGCAGAGGAATATTTGAGTACATTTCTGAGCACAATTCAAAGTGTTGGTGCTCCCTTGGACAAAACAAAGACACCAACCAGTTATAACTTGGAGCAAAACAGCAGCCTGTAGGCTTGGCCTTTATTGAACTGTTGCAACAGGGTGTTCCCCTCACTTGCAAGAGAGAGGAAAGACAAAGAAAAATGGTGTGCAAAGTCTTATAAAAACTTTTGAAATTCCCCTCCTCTAGGTCAAGCCCACCCCCAGAAACATCATGCATACATCACAGAAAGGAGGGGTTGAGGGAGGAGTTGTGGTGGTAACCTGAGTGTCCTGTCACCTGGCTGGTTCTTCCTTTCCCCCTGCCCATGAGTCACTTCCAGGAGACAAAGGGGAGTTGGCAGTTTCCTGCCCCCAGAGGGAAGATCTGATCATTGTCCTTTGTTTCAGTCGGTGCTGAATCCACTACCATATGCAAGTTCTTTGTGATCTTGATTGTCTTCTGTCTAGGACCATCAGGGTTGGCATAGCAGCTGGGCAGGACTCCTGTGGATGTGCTGAGAAGGTGAAGGGATTATGGCTGACCAGAACCAAGCCACCCCCCTTTGATAGTCCTTGTCATATGGAGTAAAATAAAATGGAGCAGTGCAAATCCGATGTATGGTTGATTTTTCTATGAATTTATAACAGAAGTGTGGCGTATGTAGTGTGTGAGTGTGAGTGTGTGTGAAGTTTGTACAAACTGAATGATTGGGGTGGGGGGTTCCTGCTACAGTGCTGACCTTTCAAGCCCTAAACGGCCTCAGTCCTGTATACCTGAAGGAGCGTCTCCACCTCCATCGTTCAACCTGGACACTGAGATCCAGCGCCGAGGGCCTTCTGGCGGTTCCCTCATTGCGAGAAGTGAGGTTACAGGGAACCAGACAGAGCGCCTTCTGGGTGGTGGCGCTTGCCCTGTGGAATGCCCACCCATCAGATGTCAAGGAAATAAGCAGCTATCTTATTTTTAAAAGACATCTGAAGGCAGCCCTGTTTAGGGAAGTTGTTAATATTTAATGCTGTATTGTTTTTAACACTTGGTTGGGAGCCGCCCAGAGTGGCTGGGGAAACTCAGCCTGATGGGCAGGGTATAAATAATAAAATATTATTATTATTATTATTATTTTATTTATTAGGCAGCCAGGCTGAATAGTTGCTGGGGTTGGGGAAGGTGGAGGCAGCCCGGAAGCTGCATCTGAGAGCCCCTGCACCACCTGAAGGCAGCCAGCCGCTCCTCAGCGGATCTCTCAGCGCAAAGCCTCCACTTCGGAGAGATCTCCACCCTGCTCCAGAACAGGGCTGCCTTCAGAGGTCTTCCAAAAGGTATTGTCAGGGTTGCTTCCAGATCCTAGCTCACAGAGGATCACGCTAGCCAGCGATCGTTAAATAAAAGTCTTTATTGAGTTACAGTCTCCATTCTCGAGCTGCTGCGTGCAACCCTACGTCTTATGCTTAGATCGGCGAAGCTCCGTCTGAGTCTCCGCCCCTTGCGCACCAACTTAATATCCTAGCCCTGCTCCACCTTTTCCGCCTGACAGTTCTCCTCTGGGTCCCTCTGCCCCCCTGGGTCTCTTCCTTCCGGGATTCTTCTGACGCTGACCCCCCTGACTCTCCTGTCTCCTTGCGCCGGGCTTTAGGACCTGGCTCCCTTTCCGGGCTGCCTACTGCGCCACCTTCCTGTGCATTTGAACTTGGCGCGCGCGCCCAACCTTCCACTTTCCGTCTAACCGTCACTTCGCTCCCCGATGAAGGTGTGGCCACTCCTGACTCGTGCCCTCCCTCCTGTTGCGAGCTGCCAGCGCTTGATCCCTGGCGCTCTTCCTCTTTCCTACTCTCTGGCGGTGACGCTGGTCCCGATCTCCAACTGCTCCCCTCTGAGTCCCCTCTGGCTCTATCTTCCTGGGGTGTCCCCCTAGTCTCCCCCCTTGCCCTGGCCACTGGTGCTCCTTTTTGTGAATCTTCTGATTCACTGGAAAGACTCGGAGATCTCGGGTCGTCGTCATCACTCATCCTTTCTTCTGCCTCCTCCCCCTCGCTCTCTGTTTCCTCCCTTGCCCTCGCCTCTGCTCCTGAACCCCTGACATCCATCCCCCCCTCGAAGCCCCCTCTCCCCCCCTCCCCTCCTTCCGGTGCGGGAGCTGGGTGCTGCCGTGTCAAGGGGACGAATGTCGGGTACAGTTCGCTTTCCGTGGCGGGCCTCCATCTGAAGTCTTCCGGTTCTTCCTCCCTGCTCTCGTCGACGACGGTCACCTCTGCTTCCATCTCTGTGCCGCCGTGCTCGAAACCCTGGTCGTCCCCGAAAACGTCCATGTCCGTTTCTCCCTCGCTTCCTTCTGGAGGCGTTGCTCGTGCTGGACCCTCCAGCCACTTTCTGCGCCACTGCTCCTCTGGTCGATCATCCCACCAATACGAGGGTTCTGAAGCAGATCCCGAGGGTGACCCCTCCGGGGAACGGGCGTCTCGTGTCGGTTCCTCATCCGAGTCGAACCCCCGGAACGTGCTGGCTGAAAGCGTGGGCGTGAAAAGCCAGTCGTCGAAAAAGTCCGCTGGCATTGGCCTATGGGGGAAGAGGGCATGAAACTCTTCCTTGAGCAGAGGTTCATCTAAAGCGTAGCCCGGCACCCAGCTGTTGGCACTGGCCGGGGTGCCCTCCTTAGCGAGAAGGTATTCTACCCCCTCTTCCCCCCATCTGGAGTCCAAAATCTCCGTGACTTCGTTGAGGCGCACCTCCTGTGCCACTCCCCGTTGCCTGGTTCCCTCTCGGAGCGGACTCGGCGCTGTTCCGGGTTCCTGAAACCTGTGCGGTGCCTTGTAGGGAGTGAGCACCGATCTGTGGAACACCGGATGCATTCTGGAACCCTCCGGAAGCGCCAGCCTGAAAGCCACCGGGTTGACCTGCTCTTCGACTTGGTAGGGCCCCAGTTGCTTATGCCCTAATTTCTTCTTGGCCAACGACCTGGCCGGCACTGCGTGGGCTGCTAACCAGACCCAGTCTCCCACATGGATCTCTTCGCCAACCCTTCTGTGTTTGTCTGCCTGCACCTTGTATGCGTGTTTGGCCAGCTCCAGGTGCCGCCGCAGCTGATCGTGGACTTCCTGCAACTCCGACGCGAACGCATCTGCTGTATGCGGCTCCCCCTCCACCAGTCTTTCCAGTCCCGGGAAGGTTCTGGGGTGCCTCCCGTTGTTGGCGAAGAACGGCGTGACCCCCGTGGACACGTGCTTCGTGTTGTTGTAGGCGAACTCGGCGAGCGGCAGGTAATCCACCCACGTCGCCGGCTGTTGATTCGCATAGCATCTCAGGTACTGCTGCATGATGGCATTGACCCGCTCCGCTTGCCCGTTGGTCTGCGGGTGTCTCGCCGACGCCAGGTTGATCTTGACGTTTAGGAAGCCCATCAGCTTCTGCCAGAAATTCGAGATGAACTGCCGCCCGCAGTCGGACAGAATAGACCGTGGCAACCCGTGAACCTTGAACACGTGGTCTATGAACAGTTTGGCGGTTTGTTCCACCGTGGCCACCTTCGCACACGGGATGAAATGTGCCATCTTGGAGAACAAGTCCACCACCACCAGCACGGCCGTCTTGCCCCTCGAGCTGGGCAGATCCGTGACAAAGTCCAGGGCCACTCTCTCCCATGGCTCGACCGGAGTTTGCAGCGGTTCCAACAGTCCGGCCGGCAGTCTGTGCACTGGTTTGGCCCTCTGGCAGGTGTCGCACCTCGCCACGTAGTCCGCGACCTCCCCTCTCATTCCGGGCCACCAGAAATCCCTGGCGACTAATTCCACCGTCTTCTCCTTGCCAAAGTGCCCGGCAGTGGGCGCGTCGTGCAGCTGATGCAGTACCTTGGCGCGAAGTTCGTCTCCCGGCACGTAGATGGCCCCTTTGCGGATGAGCAATCCATCTCTCAGCTGGAACCCGTCGGTCGCTGCCGTGCCCCTTTGCATCTCTGCCATCTTTGCTTGCGCGAAGGAGTCATTCTGCAACGCTCGTCGCACCGCCTCCAGGTCCACTGTCGCCGCAGCGCACGCCCACACTGTTGGTGCGAAGATGTGCATGGCGGCCGCTGGCGTGGCGTCCTCCAGATACTGTGGCTTACGGGAGAGCGCGTCCGCCATGATGTTGGTGTCCCCCGGGACATACTCTATTCGGAAATCGAAGTTCGCAAAGAACTCAGCCCAACGTATCTGCCTCTGGTTCAGGAACTGTGCCGTGCGCCAGTGCTCCAGATTCTTGTGGTCCGTGCAGACCTGCACCGTGTGCTTGGCTCCAATCAGGAAGTGCCTCCATGCTTTGAACGCTGCATGAATAGCCAGCAACTCCCTGTCCCAGATGGTGTAGTTCTGTTCGGACTTGCTGAGCTTCCTGGAGTAAAACGCTCCCGGCCTCCAAACCCCCTGCGGGTCCTTCTGCAGCAGGACTGCTCCGACGGCTCTGTCCGAGGCGTCTGTTTCAACTCTCATCGGCCTGCTGGGGTCGACATGAAGTAGCTGTTCTTCCGACGCGAAAAGACGCTTGAGTGCCTGAAAGGACTGCTCCGCCTGTGCTGTCCAGATGAACTTCTTTTTCTTGGAACTGAGCGTGTCCGTGATGGCCGCTGTCTGCATAGCGAAGCCTTTGATGAACTTGCGATAGAAGTTCGCGAAGCCGACAAACCGTTGGACCTCCTTCCGGTTGCGTGGGCTTTTCCAATCCAACACCGCTCGAACCTTGGCGCTGTCCATGGCGAGCCCCTTGTCAGACAACTTGTAGCCCAGGAAATCCACCTCCGTCACGTCGAACTGGCACTTCTCCAGCTTGGCGTAAAGCCTATGCTGCTGTAGCCTGCTCAGCACTTCCCTGACGTGTCTGTCATGCTCCTGCTGCGATTCCGAAAAGATCAGGATGTCATCCAAGAAACAGACGCACGTTTTGTAGAGGAGCCCCGCCAACACGTGATGCATGAAAGCTTGAAAAACGTGGGAGCCATTTTGCAATCCAAAAGGCATAACCCTATATTCGTAGGTGCCCAGGGGCGTGAACATGGCTGTCTTCCACTCATCTCCTTCCCGCATGCGAATGAGGTTGTACGCCCCTCGCAGGTCCAACTTGGTGAACACGCTGCCTTTGCGTACTTTTGCGAGGAGGTCGTCGATTCGGGGCATGGGGAAGTCCGATGGCTTGGTCACACTGTTCAAAATGCGGTAGTCCACTACGAGCCTTTTTTGGGGCGTGTCTCGCTTCTTCACAAAGAATACAGGACTGCCCCCCGCCGCCTGGGACTCTCGGATGAAACCGCGCTCCAAATTATGATCTATGAACTCTTTGAGTTCCTGCAGTTCGTCTTCAGACATGGAATACAACTTCCCTTTGGGCAGCGCCGCCCCCGGCAGCAGGTCAATTTTGCAGTCATATGGTCTGTGGGGGGGTAGCTTGTCTGCCTCCTTCTCGCAGAAAACCTCCAAAAATTCTGCGTACTTGTGGGGAATCGCTTGCAGCGTGCCGAGCAGCAGTTGTGACTCCTCTTGCTCCCCTTCCTGCTGGGGCATGATACAGTGTTCAGCACAAAAGGAAGAGCCGAAGGTCAGCTGCCTCTGGTAGCAAGCCAGCGTCGGGCTGTGCTTGTCCAGCCAACTCATGCCCAATACAATGGGCGTGTCCGACAGTTGAGTGACGTTGAAGCTGATGATTTCCCTGTGATTTCCAAGCCGCAGCACCATAGGTGGCGTCTGCTTCACCACTTGCCCCCCTAACAGCTCCCTGCCATCCACCGTGACAACCTGCAGGGGCAGCGTGGCAGGCAGCAACTGTATAGCGTGCCGGTCGACAAAGTCCTGCCCTATGAAGTCTGCATTGCTTCCCGAGTCGACGGTGATTGGTACATCCATGGTGATTCCATTGGGTAGCTGGAGCGATGCGGTGAGCCTCACTACTGGCTTGGGCGGGAGGGGGTCCATGGGCGGTAAAATCTCTGGGGACTGCTTCACTGACACGTCTGGCTGGGCCCCAGTGCCTCTTCCTCCAGCCAGACATCGTCGTTTCCCTGCTGTGGTTCTCCGTGCTGCGTTGCTGCAGTCACCATTGCTGAGGCTGCAGTGTGCTTGTGGAGCCTCCGGGGACACTCTTTCGCCATATGCCCTGGATCCTCGCAGATATAACACTTCCTGTTCCCTCTAGGAGGCTTCGCTTTCACTGCTGCCGGTGCTAGGGCTCTGGCTGCTGACTGAGCCCTTGCACTCCCAACCTCCATCGGTTCCACCCCTCCCCCTGTTGGAGGCGTGGATTGCGCACGCGCTGCTTCTCTGGGAAGGAAGGAGGAGCCCCTGGCTGGTTCGCGCCCGCTGCGCCCTTCGTCCCTGCTCCACGGACGTTCTTCCAGCCGCACCCCCACCGCCAGCGCCCTCTGAACGATCTCCTGCGTGGTCCGGGGTCTCTCCCCCCTCGCAATCTCATCTTTAACCGAGTTGTGCAAGCCCTCCCAAAAAAGGTCTCTGACAGGAGCCGAATCTCTGTCCCATTCCAGGGCACTGACCAAAGCGAAAAAGCGGGCATGATACTGCCTTACGCTGGCCCTCCCTTGCCTTAGTCCATGCACCTCCTTTCTGGCAAGATCCACGTCAATGCTTGATAAAAAACAGCCATCCATCGCTTTAATAAAGGCGTCCGCATTTTGGAGCGCAGGATCCTTATCTCTCCACAAATTGCGCAGCCATGCTTTTGCGTCTCCATGCAAATGGGACATGATGAACCCCACTTTCTCTTGTTCATCTCTAAAGTCTTTGTGCAGTAGTTGCAGTGCACACATTACGTCTGCTCTAAAGTTGGGGTACTGTTGCAAATTCCCATCGAAGTGAGAGACCAGACCGCCTGTGCGTCTCCCCAACCCAATCCCCTCTGATTTGGGTGTCTGTTGCCCTTGCTTCGTAAGCACGTCCAACCTGACCTGGAGATCCCTGTAGGCGGCAGCTGCTTCCTCCTCTCTCTTCCTGGACGCCAGCGCCTCGGCATTCAGTCGTGAAACTGCTTCTCTGAGTTCCGTTATTTGCTGTTCGGCCGTCATATTGTCTGCCGTTCGTGAGCTCTCTTGTAGGCACCCGCTTTCTCTCCTCTCCGCGAGGCCGTGGATGCCCACAATTTGATGGGACGGAGCTTACTGTCAGGGTTGCTTCCAGATCCTAGCTCACAGAGGATCACGCTAGCCAGCGATCGTTAAATAAAAGTCTTTATTGAGTTACAGTCTCCATTCTCGAGCTGCTGCGTGCAACCCTACGTCTTATGCTTAGATCGGCGAAGCTCCGTCTGAGTCTCCGCCCCTTGCGCACCAACTTAATATCCTAGCCCTGCTCCACCTTTTCTGCCTGACAGTTCTCCTCTGGGTCCCTCTGCCCCCCTGGGTCTCTTCCTTCCGGGATTCTTCTGACGCTGACCCCCCTGACTCTCCTGTCTCCTTGCGCCGGGCTTTAGGACCTGGCTCCCTTTCCGGGCTGCCTACTGCGCCACCTTCCTGTGCATTTGAACTTGGCGCGCGCGCCCAACCTTCCACTTTCCGTCTAACCGTCACTTCGCTCCCCGATGAAGGTGTGGCCACTCCTGACTCGTGCCCTCCCTCCTGTTGCGAGCTGCCAGCGCTTGATCCCTGGCGCTCTTCCTCTTTCCTACTCTCTGGCGGTGACGCTGGTCCCGATCTCCAACTGCTCCCCTCTGAGTCCCCTCTGGCTCTATCTTCCTGGGGTGTCCCCCTAGTCTCCCCCCTTGCCCTGGCCACTGGTGCTCCTTTTTGTGAATCTTCTGATTCACTGGAAAGACTCGGGGATCTCGGGTCGTCGTCATCACTCATCCTTTCTTCTGCCTCCTCCCCCTCGCTCTCTGTTTCCTCCCTTGCCCTCGCCTCTGCTCCTGAACCCCTGACAGGTATGTAGTTCTTTCTCTCTTTGACATCTGATATTGGGGGGCGTGTGTTCCACAGGGAGGGTGCCACTACCGAGAAGGCCCTCTGTCTGGTACCCTGTAAATGTGAGGGAACTGCCAGAAGACCCTCAGAAGTGGACCTCAGTGATGATATTTTCTTTTCCTTGTGTTAGATGCATGTTGAAACAAGGTGTGATTGACATGGGCATGTCTGGATCACAGATTTCTGCCCAACACCACTCCTCTTCCGGGACATACCTGTGATGTTTTGATGACACTATGAGAAATGTGTTGTGGGAACTATTAAAAATTCATGTAATCTTTGTCCTGGACATTTTCTTTTTTGCTCTCCTTAGAGATTGAGACCTTTGTTGCAACAAATAAAGGATCAGGCCTTCTGGCCACAGATTTGCTTCCTCATTGCTTGCCTGCCGCCTCGCGTTTTCTGATCAATCCAGCATCCGCAGGGCTAGACTCCAGCAAAGTTGGAAAGCACTTTAAGGTAGGGCACCCCAAGAATTGTTATTTTCACCTGGAAGGAGTTGGGGAGCTGTCAAAACCAAACCCCAGTTTTCCCCATGTGGCAAGACCACCTGGAATAATTTTACCCTTATGATTTCTATATAATCATATATATCCGTATGTATCCATATATCCATGTATCTAACTGATTTTTAATAGCTAAGGCTTCAAGGCTTCAGCAGAACTAAAATGCTTAGATTTTAGAAATCCAAAGCTGACCTCTGTCCCATTTCTCCCCCAGTGTCTTGCTAACATTTGAAGGAAATAATAAATCTGATGTGCTGGCACTTTCCTCCCTTGGAGACAGCTCCTCAGCGGCTGAGTCGGGGGAACTGGAAAAAATAGTTAACCGCAATGTTCTAGCCAGTAGCGGGGGCGGGGGGTTGTCCATGCTTTCAAAATAAGTTTCTTTTCCTCTTTCTTACTGTAAATTGGGGAAAAGGGCAGGCTGACGTACCATCTGAGAAAAAAGCAGAAGCAAGGGCATTCTTTACATGGTCAGGGGAAAAGCTTGTGTGCGCGCTCATTGGTTTGATTTTTGCTGCCATATACGATTATGTCAGGTTGCGGCTGTTTGTGCTGCAGTATAAAACCCCACTCCATAAGGATTTTGCTGCCCAGGCTCTGGAAATTATTCCACTGGGTCATTATTGCTCAGCAATAAAATATAACCTTCTTTTTCTCCACTGCTGTGTCTGTCAATTCTTGGACACAACTTGAGTGGGCCACAGGTATTCTAGATCAGTGTTTCCCAACCTTTTTTGGGCAAAGGCACACTTGTTTCATGAAAAAAATCTTGAGGCACACCACCATGCCAGATGGGGAAAGGTCACTTTTTACTTATGTAAAAAAAAATAAAAAAATAGTAACAGCATAGAAGGTAATGGTTAGGCTAGCATCCCTCTTCCAAATATGCTAGGTTTTTATTTGCAGGGACTGTTGTACATGGGAAGGGGAAAGGAAAGTTAATAGAAGGAAAGGCGGGTGGGAGAGAAAGAGAAAGAAAGAGGGAAGGAAGGGGGGAAGAGAAGTGGAAAGGAGGGAGACCGAGGCGGGGGAGAAGCGTCTGGAGAGTTGCTCTGAAGTTTGGGGGGCCGCGGGGGTGGGCGCGCGTCCCAGGAGGCGGAGGCCAGCCCGGGCTGGGAGCCGCGCCGCGGCCCAGGGGCGGAAGGCGGACCGCGGCTCCTAGGATGTGAAAAGGGGACGGCGGCGCAGGGGGAGGAGACCCGCACGGCTAGGGCAGCGCGCAGGGGGAGGGGAGTGGGCCAGAGGCGGGCGAGGGGGGCCGCGATCCCGCGCGCCGTGAACATGGCCTCCTTCCCCGCGGGCCCCGCCGAGCCCCCCGGCCTGGGAGGGCGGCGCGCCCCCGCCGCCGGAGGAGAGCAGAGGCAGGAGGAGGAGGACGAAGGCGCTGCCGAGGAGGCGCGCCAACTTCTGCCAACTTCGGCACCCGCCCCGTCACCGCAGGCTCCTCCTGGCCGAGAGCCAGAGGACGGCGGCGGAGCAGGAGGAGGAGGATCGGGTTTGGCGACGGCTGCTGCGTCCTCTCCAAGCGCAGGGCTGGCCTCCGCCGCACTCGCCGCGCTTCTCGGCGGAGCAGGTCTCGTGCGTGTGCGAGGTGCTGCTGCAGGCTGGCGACCCCGGCCGGCTGGGCCTCTTCCTGGGCTCGCTGCCGCCCGACGCCGAGGCGCCGTGCCTGGAGGCGCAGGCGGGCGAGAGCCTGGCCAAGGCGCGCGCGCTGCTGGCCTTCCAGCGCGGCGACTTCGCCGAGCTCTACCGCCTGGTGCAGAGCCGGCGATGGGATGTGGGAGGTAGCTCGCTCGCCGCCCCGCGTGTGCCTATGTGGGGCACGTTACAGCCCTGTGACGTCAGCGCCACGCAGGCAGGCAGACGGCGAGAGCCCCGCACTGGGCGGCCTCTCCTCGCTGCCGCCGCCCTGCCTCTCGCCGCCCGACTCGCCCGCCTCCCTCCCATGGCACACCAGGCAACGTCTAGTGTGCCGCGGAACACCGGTTGGGAAACACTGTTCTAGATATCCTTGCCACACCCATGACACAGAAGTTGCAGAGTCCGGCCTGCTGCTGGATGTGTCCCAATCCATAAAACAGTGTTGGAGAGGCTGCGTCTAAGACCACGTCTTTCCTTTTTGGTGGGGAGAAGATAGTGTTCCCCAGGTGACTGCTCAGTGTCCCAGTGGGGCTGCTTTTTTGGGGGGGAGCACTCTTCTCTGCCCCCCCTCCCTCAAGGCTGGCTCCATCTCTGCCCTTCAAAAAGGATCTTGCAATGCAAACATTGGGGGGAGCCCCCCAGCCCTTCTCCCACCCTTCTGATCCACGGGGAGGGGAGCCCTTCTCTATCTTCCTCTCCCTCCCCAAACCTCCCAATCACGTGGCCCCTCTTCCTCCTCCTCTCCAGGCCTCTTCTCTTCCGAAAATGAGGGAGGAGACCCTTCCCCTCTAACCTGCCTCTCTCTTAAACAACTTCTTTCCTCTCTGGGAAGTGGAGCTCAGTGACCAAGGGAGAGGAATGTGGGGCAAAAAGGGATTCTTCCCCGTCCCAGGAAACATCATTTCCCTTCCCTCCAAACAAGCTCTTTCAGTTCTTTCCTGAAAAGGTCTCAGGATCCATCCCCGGCAGCGGCACCCCCCCCCAATCCCTGAAAAGACTCCTCCTGGGGGCAGGAAGGGGGCACAGCCTGACCCCCTCCTGCCCCCTCTCCACTCCCCGCTATGGGGTGCAGAACTTGCCCCAGGACCCCGCAGGGCAAGTCAGGCCCACATCTCCTCCTCCAGCGACGCCCCCACTCGACTGGCAGCCACCCAGAGTGGCTGGGGAAACTCAGCCAGATGGGCAGGATATAAATAATAAATTACTATTACTATTATTATCACTAGTATTATTATTATTATTGGTCTGTGGTGCTCAATGTTTAGGTATAGTAAATATTAGGATTTAATTAGAACTTGTGTGTTATAGCGGGGATATGTTATAAGATAGTCTCAGTGTATTTTAGAAGGTATAGGAAGGTCTAGGACAGGGTCACCTGCTTCTGAGCATCAGAAATAAGCATGGAAAGAGTTAATATCATTAACCTACCGGAATCGGCCCCCACCCTTTGTAACAAGCAGCTGTAGTTGGGATTTAATATCAGCTCATGAAAAGTTGGGCACACGACCCGGAAAGCTGCCTGGCTCCCTCCGTCTGAAGGCGGAGATATGTACCACACGCCACAGTCGAATTCGGCTGGACTCGCCATGGGAACGCAGAAGGGGCAAGCAAGGAAGGGGGAGACGGCCAAAGAAACCTGCTCTCACACAAGTGTCCCCCCCCCGCCAATTCCGTAACATTAGCAAAGCCCAAGTTCAAACACCAGCCCCTATTTAAAAGAGGCCCCCGTAATGACCACACTGGACTGCCCTTTACGGTTGCCATAAGTTACTCTCCAGGGACGCGGGTGGAACTGTGGGTTAAACAACAGAGCCTAGGGCTTGCTGATCGGAAGGTTTTAATCCCCGCGACGGGCTGAGCTCCTGTTACTCGGTCCCTGCTCCTGCCAACCTAGCTGTTCGAAAGCAGGTCAAAGTGCAAGTAGATAAATAGGTACCACTCCAGCGGGAAGGTAAACAGCGTTTCCGTGCGCTGCTCTGGTTTGCCAGAAGCGGCTTAGTCCTGCTGGCCACATGACCCGGAAGCTGTACGCCGGCTTCCTCGGCCAATAAACCAAGATGAGCGCCGCAACCCCAGAGTCGGCCATGACTGGACCTAATGGTCAGGGGTCCCATTAGCTTTAAGTTACTCTCTAAGTCCCAAAAGTGTGTAGCAACTCCGGTCTACTTTGCAGGGCTGTTGTAACAGGGACATCCTACGCCTCGGCCCTGCCT
The DNA here is from genome assembly GCF_964188305.1 of Podarcis bocagei. NCBI lineage: Eukaryota > Metazoa > Chordata > Lepidosauria > Squamata > Lacertidae > Podarcis > Podarcis bocagei. The sequence continues at coordinate 1,088,686 of NC_138126.1, forward strand.
CCCCCCCCCCATCGGGAAATGGGTGTGAAACCGACCAGACCCCCCCTCTCCCTGCAAGGGATTAAAAGAGATGAAGGGGGGTGTCACCTTCCTGCCCTGGAGGACTTTTTTGGAGGTGGGGGTAAGTCTCTTTCCCTGCTGTCTCCGGGGATCCTCTCAGGAAAGAATTGAGAAAATAGAGCTTGTTTGGAAGGAGAATTTGTCCTGGGAGGGAGGGGCCACTCATTCCTCACCCCCCCCCAGGTCAGTGAGCTCCACGTCCTAGAGAGGCAGGGAGGTTTGGAGGGGGCAAGGGGGAGGGGAGGAGCCTGATCCACATTCCCGGAAGAGGAGCAGCTCTGCTGAGGAGGAGGGAAAAGAGGTGCGAAATATATCTATATATTGGGGGGGGAGAGACTGGGGAGTCCATGGAAGGGTTAATGGGGGCGAGAGAGGCTGGGATGGAAACCTCTCCCTCCCCCCCCCCCCGTCTTCCTTCTGGGATGGGGAGAGATTTGGCAGGAAGGCTGAGCCGGCCAGGGGGGGCCCTGGTGAAAGGGGACCCTTGGGGGTGGAGGGAGGAAGGGGAAAAAGTGTGTGTCCCCAGATAAGACTCCCATCATCCCTGGCCATGGAATATGAAGCTGATTTGAAGATTGGTTTCTTCTTTACATATTATTATTATTATTATTATTATTATTATTATTATTATTATTATTATTATTATTATTATTATTATTATTATTATATTCAGGTAGACACACCACTGGTTTCATCTTCTTTCTTTTCTTTCCCACAATGGATGGATGTTGTTGTTTAGTCGTTTCGTTGTGTCCGCCTCTTCGTGACCCCATGAACCAGAGCACGCCAGGCACTCCTGTCTTCCACTGCCTCCCGCACTTTGGTCAAACTCATGCTGGTAGCTTCGAGAACACTGTCCAACCATCTCGTCCTCTGTCATCCCCTTCTCCTTGTGCCCTCCATCTTTCCCAACATCAGGGTCTTTTCCAGGGAGTCTTCTCTTCTCATGAGGTGGCCAAAGTACTGCAGCCTCAGCTTCAGGATCTGTCCTTCCAGTGAGCACTCAGGGCTGATTTCCCTAAGAATGGAGAGGTTTGATCTTCTTGCAGTCCATGGGACTCTCAAGAGTCTCCTCCAGCACCAGAATTCTAAAGCATCCATTCTTTGGCGATCAGCCTTCTTGATGGTCCAGCTCTAACTTCCATACATCACTACTGGGAAAACCGTAGCTTTAACTATACGGACCTTTGTTGGCAAGGTGATGTCTCTGCTTTTTAAGATGCTGTCTAGGTTTGCCATCGCCTTTCTCCCAAGGAACAGGCATCTTTTAATTCCGTGGCTGCTGTCACCATCTGCAGTGATCATGGAGCCCAAGAAAGTAAAATCTCTCACTGCCTCCATTTCTTTCCCTTCTATTTGCCAGGAGGTGATGGAACCAGTGGCCATGATCTTCGTTTTTTTGATGTTGAGCTTCAGACCATATTTTGTGCTCTCCTCTTTCACCCTCAATAAAAGGTTCTTTAATTCCTCCTCACTTTCTGCCATCAAGGTTGTGTCATCTGCATATCTGAGGTTGTTGATATTTCTTCCGGCAGTCTTAATTCCGGCTTGGGATTCATCCAGCCCAGCCTTTCGCCTGATGAATTCTGCATATAAGTTAAATAAGCAGGGAGACAATATACAGCCTTGCCGTACTCCTTTCCCAATTTTGAACCAATCAGTTGTTCCATATCCAGTTCTAACTGTAGCTTCTTGTCCCACGTAGAGATTTCTCAGGAGACAGATGAGGTGATCAGGCACTCCCATTTCTTTAAGAACGTGCCATAGTTTGCTGTGGTCGACACAGTCAAAGGCTTTTGCATAGTCAATGAAGCAGAAGTAGATGTCTTTCTGGAACTCTCTAGCTTTCTCCATAATCCAGCGCATGTTTGCAAGTGGGTCTCTGGTTCCTCTGCCTCTTCTAAATCCAGCTTGCACTTCTGGGAGTTCTCGGTCCACATACTGCTTAAGCCTGCCTTGTAGAATTTTAAGCATAACCTTGCTAGCGTGTGAAATGAGTGCAATTGTGCGGTAGTTGGAGCATTCTTTGGCACTGCCCTTCTTTGGGATTGGGATGTAGACTGATCTCCAATCCTCTGGCCACTGCTGAGTTTTCCAAACTTGCTGCCATATTGAGTGTAGCACCTTAACAGCATCATCTTTAATATTTTAAATAGTTCAGCTGGAATATCATCACTTCCACTGGCCTTGTTATTAGCGGTGCTTTCTAAGGCCCATTTGACTTCACTCTCCAGGATGTCTGGCTCAAGGTCAGCAACCACACTACCTGGGATGTACGAGCCATCCATATCTTTCTGGTATAATTCCTCTGTGTATTCTTGCTACCTCTTCTTGATGTCTTCTGCTTCTGTTAGGTCCTTACCACTTTTCTCCTTTATTATGGTAATCTTTGTACAAAATATTCCTTTCATATCTCCTATTTTCTTGAAGAGATCTCTGGTTCTTCCCATTCTGTTGTTTTCCTCTATTTCTTTGCATTGCTCGTTTAAGAAGGCCTTCTTGCCTCTCCTTGCTATTTTTTGGAAATCTGCATTCAATTTCCTGTATCTTTGGCTTTAGCTTCTCCATCTTTGGCTGCAGAGAATATAATCAATCTGATTTCGATGCTGCCCACCTGGTGATGTCCATGTGTAGAGTCGTCTCTTGTGTTGTTGGAAAAGCGTGTTTGTGATGACCAGCTTGTTCTCTTGACAGAACTCTATTAGCCTTTGCCCTGCTTCGTTTTGATCTCCAAGGCCAAACTTGCCAGTTGTTCCTTTTATCTCTTGATTCCCTACTTTAGCATTCCAATCCCCTATAATGAGAAGAACATCCTTCTTTGGTGTCACTTCTATAAGGTGTTGTAAGTCTTCATAGAATTGGTCGATTTCAGTTTCTTCAGCACCCATACTTGGTGCATAAACCTGGATTACTGTGATGTTAAAAGTTCTGCCTTGGATTCGTATCGAGATCATTCTACAGTGGTGCCTCGCAAGACGAAAATAATCCATTCCGCGAGTCTTTTCGTCTAGTGGTTTTTTCGTCTTGCGAAGCAACCCGATTAGCGGATTAGCGCTATTAGCGGATTAGCAGCTATTAAAGGCTTAGCGGCTTAGCGGCTAAAAGGCTATTAGCGGCTTAGAAAAAGGGGGGGGGAGAAAGCGAAAAAAAATCGGAACACTCGCAAGACGTTTTCGTCTTGCGAAGCAAGCCCATAGGGAAATTCGTCTTGTGAAGCAGCTCAAAAACGGAAAACCCTTTCGTCTAGCGGGTTTTCCATCTTGCGAGGCATTCTTCTTGCGGGGCACCACTGTATCATTTTTGAGATTGCATCCCAGTACAAACTTGACATCTTCAGAAACAGATGGGTTTCAGAGGGAAACGGAGTTAAACGTGGTCAAAAAAGTGAAATACCTGGGGGTTAACTTGTCTTCCAAAAATTTGAATTTATTCAAAGACAACTATGAAAAATGTTGGTCTGAAGTTAAAAAAGATCTAGAAATTTGGTCAAGACTGAAACTTTCCTTGTTGGGCCGAATAGCAGCTATAAAAATGAACGTTTTGCCAGAGATGTTGTTCTTGTTTCAAACCTTACAGATCGTGGACAGAGTGGAATGTTTTGGAAAGTGGCAGAAGGATATCTCAAAGTTTGTTTGGCAGGGCAAAAAGCCCCGAATAAAGTTTAAAATACTAACTGACGCAAAAGAAAGAGGGGGGTTTGCCCTGCCAGACTTAAGGTTATATTATGAAGCTGCAGCCTTCTGCTGGATGAAAGATTGGTTGTTGCTAAAGAACACTGACGTCCTAGATCTGGAAGGGTTTAACAATTCCCTAGGATGGCATGCGTATTTGTGGTACGACAAGGTAAAGACACATAAAATGTTTAAAAACCATATTGTCAGAAAAGCAATATTTATAGTCTGGATAAAATATAAGGATTTGTTAGAAAATAAGACCCCGAGGTGGTTATCACCAGTGGAGGCCAAGGCTCGGAAAAGACCCAATATGGAGGTCGGCTGGCCGACATATGGGGAAATAATAGAAAAAAATGGAGATAATTGGAGGTTACAGAGTTATGAAAGACTAAAGGATAAGGTGCAAGATTGGTTTCATTATGCCCAAATTCAGGAGGTGTTTAAGATGGATAAAAAAAAAACAGGCTTCCAGGTGGAAAAATCGAAACTAGAGACAGAATTGTTAGAACCAAAAACTAAGTTATTATCAAGAATGACTTCCGGGGTTGGCACGATCTGGAAATGGCGGATCCCCTCTGAGCTCCGGAGGGAATCGGCTCAGCGGAGGATGGGTCTTTGCCGTGCCGGCGACACGGGGACCCTTAAAAACCGCAGGCGCGGAAGCCTGCGGACTGAAGACTCGGTGGGTGCCTTAAACGCCCCCCCGATTCACGAAGAGCCTTTTTAAAGGCTGCGGAGGGGATACGGGGGGCGGCGCGGCGCTGAGAGTCGATCGCTACCTCCGCCGAGTGAAGCCGCGAGCCATGACTGGAGAGCGCTGACTTCCTTCCTTGAAATTCGGACTGAAAAATAACCCGTGAGTAAAACGGAATTGGACTTTTAGAAACTTTTCCTGTGAATTTGAGACGACCGGGGTGTGTGCTAAAAGGAAGTCCGCACCCCCCCCCTTTGCAGACGATTTAGAGCAACGACATAAGAACTAAGCTGGAGAGTCCACCCTATAAGGGGTGAGTTAAAAAAGACAGTAACTTCCAAGATTTCGTAAAAAAGTAATTTTGAGCAGGAGAGTGGAGTTTCGGAAGTCTCTTTTTTTGTTGTAAACAACCCCCCCTCCCGGGCCCGGGAGCGCCCTGTTTCGGAGCTTGTGTAAGAGGAGCAGAGTTTGACAGCTGTCAAAGCTGTCAAACGGGCAATTTAAAGTGGAAAAACTTTTATTTAAGATCCCTTTGGATTAAAATGAGTTACAATTGAATAAAATTGTTGGAAATAAAGTAACAACAATAAGTTTGAGGATTGTTGGAGAAAAGAACACTAAGTATCCAGATTCCCTCTAGGGGGAATTCTGTGAAACTACAATGGCTGTGGATGGAAAAATACTAGGGGAAATCGAAAGAATGTTTCAGCTGGTGGGAATCCTACAAGAGCAGACTTCAGCTATGAGTAAACAACTTATGACCTTGACTCCTGGAACAAGCAGTTTTGCTGAATGTAGTGAGGACCTGAATGAGAAAGAATCCACAGCTGAATCTGAAATGATATCTAAAGAAGTGCAAGAGACTAAACAAGAAAAAGAGAAAGTAAAGTTGGAAAGTACCAACCAGGAACTGACACCTGTGGAATATAAGCAAGGAGACTTTTGGATTAAGTTTACTACAAATCTACGAAAGATGCAAAAGACGAAAGTGGAGGCCCCGGGAATTTATGGAATGCAGGACTTTAAAATAAAGAAATATAATTGGGGCCTCCACGCTCACGCTGACTCTGACTTTGACTACGATTTTGAAGATCCAGGCCTTGTGGAAATTCTTCAGCAGCTGTTTCCAAAAATGCGTATGGGAAGAGATTATGGGTTGATTCTGACAGAACTTTTTCGAGACTTGATGACCGACATAAAAGACTACCAACAAGACCGGCGGAGAGGGACTGAAAGAGACTTGAGAGCCTCGGACGTGTGGGACCCAGGCTAAGAACTGACATTTTGGACATGTATTGGGAAGGGACGCAAATCGGGGATGGGAGGGAGGGAAGGATGTATTTAACAACACTCAAAATTATGTGGTTTAGTTAATATGACTTTTATCTAAGATAATTCGGGAAATCGACGGAAGAGAACTGGGGTCCAACTTAGAAAAATTTATTTTGCTTTTTTTTTTAATATATATATAAGGACTAATATGATGCATAAGAGGAGAACTGCCAATTTGCTGATATAATTTTGGGAATAGGGATGCAAGGGAGGGGGTGGGGGGAAGTCAAGGAGTAAGGTTAGGAAAATAAGACTTTCTGAAATTATACATGTTTTTTGTGTTTTTTATTTGTCTGTTTTTGTGTTTGTATTTGTCTGTATAAAATGTGAAAAACCAATAAAAAATTTTTTAAAAAAAAGAATGTATAACTTGCTGCTTAAATGGAACACCCAGGATGAGACAGTTAAATCGGCCATGATAAAGTGGGCTCAAGACATTGGGTACAACATCATGTTTGAAGATTGGGAAAGGTTATTGTCAGGGAACTGCCATCGGAGCATCAGGTGGTGGAGGGGCTCAGGGAGGAAGAAAGAGACTCAACAGCTGAAGCAGGCACCAGCAGGGGGAGGAGTGGAGCTCTGAGGGAATGCGAGCAGGAGGGAGGGCTCAGGGATGCTTCCAGCGAGAACAGTGGGGAAGTATCTGAGTCTCCCATAGGGAGACCCACACCTCGCCGGAAACTGTCACGCCGTGAGTCCAGGAGACGCGTTTCCGTTAAGGAGCTCCTTTGCTGGAAACGCTTCCGCAGGCAGCCACTGTCGGACTCTACTAGTGACTAGAGCAGACATGTCTGAGGAGCTCCGTCACACACTGAGGTTTGTGGGGTCGCACAAACTCTGAGGGAGCACGTTTTCACGCACAAGCAGCTAATCAATCCCTAACAGCAGTCCGACAGTCTTTGTACGCTGCCTGTGCAAGAGAAAGCATCATGAGCGAACCAACCGGAACCGGAGGAGCGGGGGTTGGAGCTGGTCCAAGCTTGGAAGATAGATACCGAGCGTTGGAGGTCCAACTGGCGCTGCAGACGGCGAGGCTGGAGGAGAGAAGGGCTCAGGATGCAGACAAGAAGGGGAGAGCCACTCAGTTCCCCAGAAAGGTACCAGGATTGGTGCAGAAATTTGGGGGGGACCCCAAGGATTACCATGCCTTTAGGACAGAGATGCAATATGCCCTTAATGTGCAGTTTGATGAGTTCCCTGATGAGGAATCGCGAGTTGCTTTCGTAATTGGGCATCTTGAGAAAGGGGCGAGGGACTGGGTTCGACCCCTAATGGCAACGCACAATGACGTACTAAAGGACACGATGAAGTTCTTTCGTGCAATGGATATCATGTTTGCCAGCGATATTGAGGAAGGGGTGGTGCGCAGACAGCTAATGGCTTGCAAGCAGGGAAGCCGATCTGTCCGTGAATACTGGACTGAGTTTACCATGCTGATTCACAGACTGGGTTGGGATTTATCGGCGGCACCCATTCAGATGCTATTTGAAGAAGGTCTTTCTTCGGCTGTGAAAGACGAGCTGTCACGGAGCCCCAGGGCGGAGTCTATGGATCAGCTGACCAAATCTGCGCTGACCATAGGAGCGCGCCAGGAGGCAAGAGCCTTGGAGAGGCGGGAAGGGAGAGGGGAACGTTGGAAGGAGTTCCGCATTCCAGACATTCCTGAGCCAGCTTTCCCGCCGGCAGAGCCGATGGAAATCGGGACAGCGCGCGCGCGCGCATTTTCAAAACCCAGCGAGGGGGCTAAGAAGGAGGGAAAGGGCGCCCGGAAATGCTATCTCTGCCAACAGCCAGGCCACTTTGCCAGAGTCTGCCCCCAGAGGAAGGAATGGCAAGGGATGGTGGGAGCTGTTGAGGGGGGAGAGCAGGGGGGAACGGAGCAGGTAAAAGCCAACGCCTGGTTGCCACAATCGGGGCACTGCAGCCAGGCCAAAGAGCAGTGAAAGTGCCCGTGCCAGAAGCTCCTCAACCTGCTCTAGTGATTGAAGTGTCGCTAGAGCTGCAAAATGGACACCCCCTAAAAATAAAGGCGCTATTGGACTCAGGCAGCTCCTGCAATTTTATGAGCAAGGAGTTTGCTGCTGAACACCAGATACAGACTATCCCTTTAAGCAACCCCCTGCAGGTGACCACGATTGATGGCAGGGAGTTGTTGGGAGGAGGAGTCAGCTTGCAGACTGTCCCAATGATAATGAGGGTGGCAAGGCACACAGAACTGATAGCGTTTAATGTGGCCACCTTGGGAGGCGCTCCCATTATTTTAGGAATGAGCTGGCTAGCTCTACATGATCCGCTGGTTGGCTGGCATCAAAGAGTGGTGTCCTTTGGTTCAGCACATTGCTTAGAACACTGCAAAGGGGAAAAGGGTTCAGCAGGGGCCCAAGCCACCCTAGCAGGGACTGAAGTAATGGAGAAGGTGAAGGTACCACCACAGTATGCAGATCTCAGCGACGTGTTCAGCGAGAAGGAAGCTGACCAACTACCCCCCCATAGGCCCTTTGATTGCCAGATCAATTTACTCCCTGGAGCACAGCTTCCTGTGGGCAAGTTGTATGCCATGTCTGACAGAGAAATGCAGGAGTTGCGAGAGTTTATTGACAAGAACCTGAAGAGAGGCTTCATCAGAGAGTCCAAAGCTGCGGGGGGTAGCCCAGTGTTTTTTGTGGATAAAAAACACACGAACAAACCGAGACTTGTATGTGATTTTAGGAGGTTAAATGCAGTGACTGAACCAGTGGCTTTCCCTATGCCCAGGATTGATGATATTTTGACCAGGGTGAGGAAGGGAAAGATTTTTACAAAGCTGGACCTAAGGGGAGCGTACAACCTGATACGTATAAGGAAAGGGGATGAATGGAAAACCACCATGTTTACCCCTTTGGGGGCATTTGAATATCTCGTTATGCCATTTGGATTACAAGCAGGCTCAGCGTGCTTTCAATCTTTTATGAACCATGTACTGGGCCCTTTGCTCTACAAGAATTGCGTTGCTTTCCTAGATGATGTGTTGGTGTATTCGGAGAATGAGGAACAACATGTGAGAGACGTCAGAGAAGTGTTGAGCAGACTGCAAGCCAACAGGCTGTGGGTGAAACTGGAGAAGTGTCAGTTCCATACCAAGGAGGTGGAATTCCTGGGGTACCGCCTGTCAGACAAGGGATTAGCCATGGATCCCGGCAAGGTACAGGCAGTGCTGGACTGGAAAACACCCAAAACCAAGAAGGATGTGCAGAGGTTCCTAGGGTTTGGAAACTTTTATCGTAAGTTCATCCGCAACTTCGCCCATCTGACGGCGCCCATTACTGACTGTCTCAGCAGTAAAAGGAAGTTTGTATGGACGGCGGAGGCGGAGCGAGCGTTTGAGGAGCTGAAAAGGGCCTTCGCCTCTGAAGAACAACTTCTGCATGTGGATTTACAAAAGAAGCTAAGGGTCGAAACAGACGCATCTGACAGAGCCATAGGGGCGGTGCTTCTTCTGCAGCCGGGGAAGGAGGAGTCAGAGTGGCGACCGTGTGCCTTCTTTTCGCGAAAGCTGAACAAATCCGAGAGGAACTACACGGTGTACGACCGAGAACTTCTTGCTATTTATGAGGCGTTCAGGAGATGGAGGCATCTGCTAATTGGTGCACAACATAAGGTGCAAGTGTGCACGGACCATAAAAATTTAGAGTATTGGAGAACTGCGCGAGTGCTCAACCAAAGGCAGTTGAGATGGGCCCAGGAGTTCTCCAAATTTAACTTTGAGATTTGTTACGTACCAGGCCCAGAGAATGTTAGGGCGGACGCTCTCTCACGCAAACCTGAATATTTGGAGGGGGAGGGAGCACCCGAAGAAACCCATATCATTCCAGAGGACCGCTGGGTGTGTGGGGCGACTTTGGTCGGGCAAAGGGAATTGGTAGAGGGTACGGTGCATGATGCATACGCCCAGGACAAACTCAGGGGTCTCAGGAGGGAGGAAGACAAACCCGGTGGTTTTGAGGAGAGAAACGGGGCATTGTATTACAAGGGAGCGTTATATATACCCGAAGGGGAATTGAGGGAGAAGGTACTCAAGCAGCTGCACGATAGCCCCACAGCAGGGCATTTTGGGCAACACAAGACCATGTGGCTGGTTACCAGGGAATTTTGGTGGCCCAAAGTCAGGGAAGATGTGCGGGAGTATGTGAGAGGGTGTGAACAATGCCAAAGAGCCAAGGGGGAGAGGCGGGCGCCGGCTGGTTTATTAGAACCACTGCCCACACCTGAAAGACCGTGGGAAGCAGTGGCAATAGATTTCATGACTGATCTGCCAAGGTCTAGAGGGAAAACAGCCATCATGGTTGTGGTAGACCTGTTAACTAAAATGGCCCACTTTATAGCCTGCTCACATGCGGTCACAGCAGAAGAAACAGCCAAATTGTTTGTAGAGAATGTGTTTCGGTTGCATGGCGCCCCCTTGAGGGTGGTTTCAGACCGGGGGAAACAATTTACTTCCAGGTTCTGGAGGAAGCTCATGAGCTTACTGCATGTAGAGGTTAATTTCTCAACGGCCCGTCATCCAGAAACCAACGGGCAGGCGGAAAGAGCAAATGGGGTTCTCCAGCAATATTTGAGGTGTTATGTTAATGACAGAGAGAATGATTGGGTGGAGAAGCTGGCGTTGGCAGAATTTGCCTACAACAATGCAGAGAACGTGTCCACGGGGATGAGCCCCTTTTTGGCTAATCACGGGTGCCATCCTAGAGCCTTCCCAGGGGGGGAAGGGGAGAACTGGAGCGTTCCAGCTGCAGAACAGTTCGTTGAAGAAATGGAAGCGATTCATCGCCAGCTCCAACTCAACTTAAACAGGGCTAAGGAGGAATATAAGAGGCAGGCAGACAAAAACAGAAGGGAAGGTGAAAGCATTAGGGTGGGGGACCAGGTGTGGCTGTCAACCCAAGGGTTGCCATTCAAAGGAGGTTGTAAGAAGTTAAGACCCAAAAGGCTGGGTCCGTTTGAAGTCATGCAGCAGGTCAACCCAGTGGCTTTCAGACTCCGGTTACCGAACCACATGAAGCTGCACCCAGTTTTTCACAGGTCGTTGCTGTCACCGTATAGAGGAGACAGTGAAGGGAGGGTCACTAGGGGACCAGCAATGGAGGAGAAGGAACACAGCTACCATGTAGCGGAGATCCTCGATTCCAGGTGGAAGGGAGATCAAGTAGAGTATTTGGTAATGTGGGAAGGGGAACCGGAGTCGGAAAACACCTGGGTTAGGGCAGAGGATGTCAATGACGAAGTTTTAATAGAGACTTTTCATCAGAGGTTCCCACGTAAACCTCAGCCTGTAGCGAGGTTCCGAAGGGAATACTTTGCCACCACCGATGAGGAAGAGGAGTTGGAGGGGTTCCCAGATTCTGAGGAGGAAGAGGATTCAGCGAGCCAGGACGACGATCGATGGAGGGAGTTGTTCGAGACGTCTGAAGATGAGGAAGATTCTTTTCGGGGTTTTAGTCCTTCACCTCCCAGGGGGGAGGAAATGGGAGGGGTGAGGGGGGCCCTGGAGGGGAGGTGGATGTCAGGGAACTGCCATCGGAGCATCAGGTGGTGGAGGGGCTCAGGGAGGAAGAAAGAGACTCAACAGCTGAAGCAGGCACCAGCAGGGGGAGGAGTGGAGCTCTGAGGGAATGCGAGCAGGAGGGAGGGCTCAGGGATGCTTCCAGCGAGAACAGTGGGGAAGTATCTGAGTCTCCCATAGGGAGACCCACACCTCGCCGGAAACTGTCACGCCGTGAGTCCAGGAGACGCGTTTCCGTTAAGGAGCTCCTTTGCTGGAAACGCTTCCGCAGGCAGCCACTGTCGGACTCTACTAGTGACTAGAGCAGACATGTCTGAGGAGCTCCGTCACACACTGAGGTTTGTGGGGTCGCACAAACTCTGAGGGAGCACGATTTTACGCACAAGCAGCTAATCAATCCCTAACAGTTATGCACCACTGGTATGAAATTTACGGCATGTAATGCCTTGAAAGAAAACATTATGAAAATGATATACAGGTGGTACATGACCCCAGTCAAGCTTGCAAAGATATATTATTTGACTGACAATAGATGTTGGAAGTGTAAAGAGGCTGAAGGGACATTCTTTCACCTATGGTGGACGTGCCCTAAAGTGAAGGCCTTCTGGGAAATGATATATAATGAGTTAAAAAAGGTGTTTAAGTACACCTTCCCTAAGAAACCAGAGGCCTTCCTCTTGGGCATTGTCGGCCAAAAGGTGTTAAAGAAGGATAGAACGTTTTTTATGTACGCAACTACAGCAGCAAGGATTCTCATCGCAAAACATTGGAAGACTCAAGATCTGCCCACACTGGAAGAGTGGCAAACGCAGCTGATAGACTATATGGAATTGGCTGAGATGACCGCCAGGATCCGAGATTTGGGAGAAGAAGCAATGGAGGAGGACTGGAAAAAATTTAAGGACTATCTGCAAAAGTTCTATAAATTATTTGAATTATAAGAATTCGTACGACTTGGAAAGAATAGCTCCAGCAAAGAGGGTAGAAGATATTGAAATTAAATAATAAATTAATGAAAGGATTAAATGTTTAAAGGTTGGAAATGTTATTATATTGGTTGACTAAAGTAAATTGACAATAAGTAATTTAAACTAAAACGTAAGCTTTGAAGGTACAAAAGAAACGTATGAAACAAGGTTATAATTTGCTGATATTTTTATTGTTAAGAATGCATTGCGGGGGAGATGTGGGGAAGTCCGATAATAGACTGGAACAAGCTTGAAATAATCAATTTTTCTGTCTTTTTTCTTCTTTCTTCTTTCTGTAATTGATACTTTTTCTGTGTAAATTGATGAATATATTCTATCTGGAAAAAAGCAATAAAAATATATTTTTTTAAAAAAATCGGAACACTCGCAAGACGTTTTCGTCTTGCGAAGCAAGCCCATAGGGAAATTCGTCTTGTGAAGCAGCTCAAAAACGGAAAACTCTTTCGTCTAGCGGGTTTTCCATCTTGCGAGGCATTCTTCTTGCGGGGCACCACTGTATCATTTTTGAGATTGCATCCCAGTACAGCTTTCGCCACTCTTTTGTTGACTATGAGGGCCACTCCATTTCTTTTACGGGTTTCTTGCCCACAGTAGTAGTTATGATGGTCATCTGAACTGAATTTGCCCATCCCTGTCCATTTTAGTTCACTGATGCCCAGGATGTCAATATTTATTCTTGCCATCTCATTTTTGACCACATCCAGCTTACCAAGGTTCATGGTTCTTACATTCCAGGTTCCTATGCAATATTTTTCTTTACAGCATTGGACTTTCCCTTCGCTTCCAGGCATATCTGCAACTGAGCGTCCTTTGGGCTTTGGCCCAGCTGCTTCATCAGCTCTGGATCTACTTGTCCTTGTCCTCCACTCTTCCTCAGTAGCATGTTGGACGCCTTCCGACCTGAGGGGCTCATCTTCCAGCGCCATAACTTTTATATGCTTGTTGTCTTTGTCCATGGAGTTTTCTTGGCAGGGATACTGGAGTGGCTTGCCGGTTCCTGCTCCAGGTGGATCACGTTTGGTCAAAACTCTCCACCATGACCTGTCCATCTTGGGTGGCACTGCACGGCATAGCTCATAGCTTCTCTGAGTTATTCAAGCCCCTTTGCCACGGCAAGGCAGTGATCCATGAAGGGGACAATGGGTATTATTCACCTTTAATACTCACCTTTTTCAGTGTCACACATATTTTTATCTTGTGGTCTTCAGGTAAGAGAGGTATACAAATGTACCGTATTTTTCGCCCTATAAGATGCACCGTCCCATAAGGCGCACCTAGTTTTTTTGGGGGGGAAATAAAGGGGGAAAAATTAATTCCCCCCCAGGCGCGGGGCTGGGTCGGGGGAAGCCCGAGTTTCCCCCGACCCCAGCCCCCAAACAGGCAGCTCTCTGCAAGCCGTGGGAGCCCAGCGCTGGCTCCCGCTGCTTGCGGAGAGGTCCACGAAGCCTGGACGTGCTGAGCACAACGCGTGCAGGCTTCAGCATACAGGCAACAGCATGCAGGATGCGCACCGACCCCCCTCGCTCTCCAGGCTTCAGCGAAAGCTTGCATTGGCCCATAGGACGCACACACTTTTCCCCATCATTTTTCGAGGGGGAAAAGTGCGTCCTATAGGGCGAAAAATACGGTAATAAATAATTCCCAGTTGGAGCAGAGCTAGAATATCCAGAAGCCCTAGGTCACCCACGGCAAAGGAGAAAGAACAGTGAGAGAGGCCTGGACAGGGAATCTCTACTAAGATAAGCCAGTGTCAGGAGGCAGGTGCGAGACCCGGTGGCATATAATTATTATAAATAATAATTGGGGTGGGTGTCTCAATCTGGCCTTCCCAGCGGTCAGGCTCCAGCTGCTTTCCTTCTGCATCTCCAGCTCTCTCCATTCAAGAATGCAAGGCTGAGAGATGGAGGTCCAACCCCAAGAACATTCTCCAACTGAGCACTCCTTCAACTGACCACAAGCACCAAGCCTTGTCACTAGACTTATATATGGGTCTCCAGAAATGGTCAGTATGCACCACCTGAGGCCAAAGGGACTGTACAGGTGATGAATAAAGATCTAGAGGCCAAAGGGGACAAAATGTGTCCCAAGGGGTGCAGGATTATAGTGCAGAGGATGAAGAACTTCATGATGAACTTAGGACCCTGAGGAATATTGGAACATACAGCAGCTCCCTTTCCTGTGAGAAACCACTTTTTATAAAACGTAAAGCCCACAGTTCAACCGTATTCTAAGATAATGCTGCTTCATTAACAATAATTAAGGGTTATAAAAGGCTGGTGGTGCATGACCATTATTTTACATTATTTCATTTGCCTTTCCTAAAAATTTGGAACATATGGAGGACTGGAGAGATTGTACAAGACATTAAAATAAGAGCAGGTGCTAATTGATGTGTGTAATAGTCCTTTGTTCTCTTCCTAGAAAACAAAAAGGATTTTCTCCCCACCCCATCGAAAGAAGACAATGGAGAAGGCAATCAGAATTCTGGAGGGCCATGTCTAATGGGAATAATGAAGAAAACATTTAAATACATGGAGTGTGAAAATAGAACATAAACAATTTGAAAGTATGGAGTGTGGAAGGAGCTTCACCGACAGCGGAAACCTTAGAAAACACCAATGGAGTCACACAGGGGAGAAATCATTTAAATGTATGGAGTGTGGAAAGAGCTTCAGTAGGAGTGGACACCTTAGAATTCATCTACGGACTCACACGGGGGAGAAACCATTTAAATGCATGGAGTGTGGAAAGAGCTTCACTGATAGTGGACACCTTAGAATTCATCTACGGACTCACATGGGGAAGAAACCATTTAAATGCATGGAGTGTGGAAAGAGCTTCACTAATAGTGGACACCTTAGAATTCATCTACGGACTCACACGGGGGAGAAACCTTTTAAATGTATGGAGTGTGGAAAGAGCTTCAGTACTAGTGGAAACCTTAGAATTCATCAACGGATTCACACAGGGGAGAAACCATTTAATTGCATGGAGTGTGGAAAGAGCTTCAGTGGGAGTGGAGACCTTAGAAAACATCAACGGATTCACACAGGGGAGAAACCATTTAAATGCATGGAGTGTGGAAAGAGCTTCAGTCAGAGTGGACAGCTTAGAATTCATCTACGTGCTCACATGGGGGAGAAACCATTTAAATGCATGGAGTGTGGAAAGAGCTTCACTGGTAGTGGAAACCTTAGAATTCATCAACGGACTCACACAGGGGAGAAGCCATTTCAGTGCATGGAGTGTGGAAAGAGCTTCACTAATAGTGGACACCTTAGAATTCATCAACGGACTCACACTGGGGAGAAACCATTTGAATGCCTGGAGTGTGCAAGGAGCTTCACTGATAGTGGAAACCTTAGAATTCATCAACGGACTCACACTGGGGAGAAACCATTTGAATGCATGGAGTGTGGAAGGAGCTTCACTAATAGTGGACACCTTAGAATTCATCAACGGACTCACACTGGGGAGAAACCATTTGAATGCATGGAGTGTGGAAAGAGCTTCAGTGGGAGTGGACACCTTAGAATTCATCAACGGACTCACACAGGGGAGAAACCATTTAATTGCATGGAGTGTGGAAAGAGCTTCAGTCGGAGTGGAGACCTTAGAATTCATCAACGGAGTCACACTGGGGAGAAACCATTTGAATGCATGGAGTGTGGAAAGAGCTTCACTAATAGTGGACACCTTAGAATTCATCAACGGACTCACACTGGGGAGAAACCATTTAATTGCATGGAGTGTGGAAAGAGCTTCAGTGGGAGTGGAGACCTTAGAAAACATCAACGGACTCACACTGGGGAGAAACCATTTAAATGCATGGAGTGTGGAAAGAGCTTCACTAATAGTGGACACCTTAGAATTCATCAACGGACTCACACTGGGGAGAAACCATTTGAATGCATGGAGTGTGGAAAGAGCTTCAGTGGGAGTGGACACCTTAGAATTCATCAACGGACTCACACAGGGGAGAAACCATTTAAATGTATGGAGTGTGGAAAGAGCTTCAGTCAAAGTGGAGACCTTAGAGTTCATCAACGGACTCACACGGGGGAGAAACCATTTAAATGCATAGAATGTGGAAAGAGCTTCACTACTAGTGGAAACCTTAGAAACCATCAACGGACTCACACAGGGGAGAAACCATTTCAATGCATGGAATATGGAAGGAGCTTCAGTACAAGTGGAGTTCTTACAAAGCATCAACAAACTCATACAGGGGAGTAACAATATAAGTCCTAGGGAAATGGACAGAGATTCAGTTGTAGTGGAAGTCTTACAAACGATCAAAAGACTCCGAGGGGTAAGAGTTGTAATAGTGGTGACACCCACAGGCCATCAATTAACTCAAAGAAGAGAAAGCGTTTAACTAGAAGGAGTATGGATCCTGCTTTGGTTATTATGCAACGCTTTTTAGAGAGTTGAACCTTTTTCTCTCCAAGTTGACACTTTCTTTCACATCAATAGTAGGAAATCAGTCTTAATTGCAGGCAGCGTGTGTGAGCTTCTGTTGTTTGTAACGTGGTCTAGACATTTATTTAAAGTAATGAAGGTAACATTTCACAATAGTAAGCCTAATTAATATTTAATGTGAATCTGTAGTGTTGCTTCTGAAAGAGGGTGGACTTGGAGTGAGCTGGTGTTGGTGTTTGGTGGAGGGAGCTGGAAATGTTTGTATCTGGGAATAGAGAGTTTCTCAAAGTGGAGCTGAGACTGGTGGTCTTGCATGAGGAGGGAAGGGGGCACAGGGAAGAAGGGGCCATAGCAGAGCATCTCAAAGCAATGTGCTGGGGGGCGGGAGCCATGGTGACACAAGTGTGTGTAGAATGCTATTCCCATAATGACGCAGGCGAGAAACCGTAAGGATGAGTATAATGGGGAAGGAGGTTCAGGAAGGTCCCCAACCCAGAGTGCTAAGGGTCAGCTTCCTCCAAATCCACCAGCTGCCCCAAGGCAGGAGCCACCTCTGGGCCTGAGGGTGGAAAGCCTCCCTCCACCTTTGCAACTGGACATGATCCGAGGGCAGTGATGGCAAACCTTTTAGAGATGGAGTACCCAAACTGCAACACAAAACCCACTTATTTATCACAAAGTGCCAACTACTGCAATGCGCTCTTTGTGGGGCTACCTTTGAAGGTGACCCGGAAACTACAACTAATGCAGAATGTGGCAGCTGCACTGGTGACTGGGAGCGGCCGCCGAGACCACAGAACACCGGTCTTGAAAGGCCTAAATTGGCTCCCAGTACGTTTCCAAGCACAATTCAAAGCGTTGGTGCTGACCTTGAAAGCCCTAAATGGCCTCGGTCCAGTATACCTGAAGGAGCATCTCCACCCTCATCGTTCTGTCCAGACACTGAGGTCCAGCGCCAAGGGTCTTCTGGCAGTTGTCTCCCTGCGAGAAGCCCAGTTACAGGGAACCAGGCAGAGGGCCTTCTTGGTGGTGGCACCCGCCCTGTGGAACACCCTCACACCAGATGTCAAAGAGAACAACTACCACCAGACTTTTAGAAGACATCTGAAAGCAGCCCTGTTTAGGGAAGCTTTTAATGTTTGATGCATTATTGTAATTTAATATTTTGTTGGAAGCCGCCCAAAGTGGCCCAGCCAGATGGGCAGGGTATAAATAATAAATTATTATTATTACTATAACGCGGCAATTCTACCTGTATATTTAATTTTTTTCTGTTTGTTTCACATTTCTTCTCTATGACTACTGTTGTAATAAATAATCCTTCATAAAAGTTATTTCCTTACATTCTTCATTAAATTGTCTTTCCATTGATCTGTAATGTTATGGTATAACTGAGTGCTTTTTTTCCTAAAAAAAAATGCTTAGGGGGTACTTGTTCCGTTCGCAAAGTAAAGGAAGGATGGAACTCTGATTAATAAGAATACACACAGAGGCTTGAACCAGCAAGACTCTGGGAAGGGTGCGTATAATCGTCTCTCTGTGCTTGTCCGATTCCCACAGCCCCCGCCCCAGGCCGGTTTATTCACAAAAGAACTTTTTACAGTGTGTTCGTAAGAACTAATCAGATTTCTTCTGAGCATTTCCACAAACCCACGTGGGGAGAAAGTTAAACTACTAAAACTAATTAAGCACAAATATTTCTGGGGTAAACAAAGAAGAGCATTTAGCAACCCCGGAGGTCATAAACAAGCAATACACATGATAAGGAGGATGACCAGGAGGACAAAGGATCATTATCTCCTTCATGTGAGATCTGTTTCCTGGCCCTAAGATTAAGATCCTAAGATTACCATATAGAAACCTACTTCAAAGAAACTTGCCCACTATCTCTATGGCCCAGGATGCCTGCCTGGCGAAGCAAGAAGCAACTGGGCTGTGTACGTGACAGGAGAAATGGGCAACAGGGAAAATGGCATGAAAAGGACACGAATGTAGAATCTTATGGGATTTAATCAGAAATTATCGTCAGTATATCAAACCCAGTCAACACAATGTCTTCATTGTGGACACAATGGCTTGATGTACATTTTATAATTCCTCATGGTAATCCCAGCTGATCCCTACAGTACTCTCATTTTGACTCAAGAAAATCACCACCGGGGGAGGGAATAAATACAGTTGTAATTGGGGAAAATAAATACAGTGGTACCTCAGTTTTCAAACAGCTTAGTTCTCAAACTGCTTGCAACCTGAACTCTTCAAACCCAGAAACGAGTGTTCCAGTTTTGGAACTTTTTTTGGAAGCCGAACATGCTCTGTTCTGAGTATAACTTCCGTTTTGAGTGCCATACTTCTGTTTTCCTTGTGAGGGAAGGCGGGCCGGGCGGCAAGTAGGAATGGGATGGGGCTGCTCCGCTAGGCAGCGTTGCTGCTTGCACGGGAAGAGGAGCTGGATCGGGGCTGCTGAGCTGGGGAGGGACAGGCTCCGTCACCCTTTCCGTTGAGGGGTTTGAGGCTGCACTCCCCTCAAGGGAGAATTTTAAAGGAGCCCCCCCCTCTGCCTCAGATCCCCTGCAACCCCGTGAAGGCAGCCAGGCTGAATAGTTGCTGGGGTTGGGGAAGGTGGAGGCAGCCCGGAAGCTGCATCTGAGAGCCCCTGCACCACCTGAAGGCAGCCAGCCGCTCCTCAGTGGAGCTTCCCGCTGCTGCTCCTACTTGTGTGCAAGGAGGAGTGGAGGCAGGGATCTCTCATCGCAAAGCCTCCACTTCTGAGAGATCTCCGTCCTGCTCCAGAACAGGGCTGCCTTCAGAGGTCTTCCAAAAGGTCTTCTGTTCAGTCGTGAACAGAATAATTTAAACAAGGAAACCAACAACGGTATTAAAAGAGAGAAAAACTGGATTTGAAATAACGAAACCACAAGATGAAAAGTCTCCGTACTGAATGAGGGAAGGGGGAGGCATGGGGGGGGGGCTTTTGAAGTCTCCCTGCTGGCAAGGGAATTCCAGAGCAAGGGAATCCCTCACTGCCTCATCTCCAGCAGGAAGGGGGGATTTCCAGACTGGGACCCTTCACTCTTAGGGGGAGGTGCTGGGGCCTGGGCAGCTGGATGAATGGACGTCAGCCTGCAGAAATGCTCCCCCTTCCTTTCACAGGACTGTTGTGGTGTTGCGTGTGTGTGACAAGGCCACACTCAAGAACAGTTCCCACCAACCAACATTACATCATTCCTCCACTGCCCACAAGAGGGCGATCTTTCCTCTACACATGGTAGAATCCTAGAATTGCAGAGTTGGAAGGGGCCACGAGGGTCATCTAGTCCAGCCCCCTGCAATGCAGGAATATTTTGCCCAAAGTGGGGCTCAAACCCCCGACCCATAGATTCAGAGTCTCATGCCCTACCGGCTGTGCTCTAAAAGGGAGTTTCAGTTCAAGCAGAGCCCAGAATAATTAGGGTTGCCATATTTCAAAAAGTAAAAACCAGGACAAGCCCAAAATTGCAGTGCTTTTTTTTTTTTTTTAGACAAGGCCCCAAATAAATGCCAAAAAAGCCCATGATTTTTTGATTGACTTGTCTTAAATTCAGGACAAAGTGCCATCTTTTGGAAATTCCGCCTTTGAAATCTTTTGCAAGTCCTTCTTTTGAATGGGGTGGGGGGTTTCAATCTGGCCAGTCCCCATACAAAAGAATAAATGGAAATGTATCAAAAAGGGCAGCATTTGGAAACCACCCTGGTTGCAAACCACTCCGGGTCCTTTGGCCTCCTGCTAGCAGAACTGCCTGAACTGCTGGCTCAGCACATGGGAGCAGAGTAGGACTTACTTCCGAGTAAGCAGGCATCGGATGGAAAATTGTGTATCAATATGGCTTTTGGCCGTGAATTTATACCTGTAGCAGGAACCCCCCCCACCCCAATCATTCTGTTTCCACAAACTTCACTCACACTCACACACTACATACGCCACATTTCTGTTATAAATTCATAGAAAATCAACCATACATCGGATTTGCACTGTTCCATTTTTTACTCCATGTGACAAGGACTATCAAAGGGGGGTGCTTGGTTTCTGGTCAGCCATAATCCCTTCACCATCCCAGCACATCCACAGGAGCCCTGCCCAGTTGCTATGTCAACCCTGATATTTTTTTTTTTATATAGATTTTTTATTGCGTTTCTTTTCACAGGTTAACAAATTTGTTTACATGGCAACATACAAGAAACATTTTTTATATATATGTATATGAAGAAAAATAAACAAAGAAAAAATATTAAGAAACTTTCCTTAACGTCCTTCAACAGTCCTTCAACTTTTGGACCTCCTCACATCCTCTCAGCATTGCATTCATTGTTCTAGCCAGTTCAGCAATTTGTTATCTTGTTTCTCATCTTATTATACCTTTAAATATATTATGTTACCAATTTCAAAAATTTGTAATTTAATTTTAAGACTCTTAATAAACATAATATTTTGTTTCAAATATGTCTCGTTTTTCCATCAATGCTTACTTTATCATTTGCTTAAAATAAAATGCAGAAGCATAATGTTTCTTAATCGTGCGCTATCTTAACATTCAAACAACTTATAATGTTTTTGCAAATAGTCCTTAAATTTTTTCCAGTCCTCCTCCATTGTTTCTTCGCTCAGATCTCGGATTCTGCCAGTCATTTCTGCCACCTCCATGTAGTCCATCAACTGCGTCTGCCAGTCCTCCAGTGTGGGTAAATCTGGTGTTTTCCAAAACTTAGC
Organism: Podarcis bocagei; assembly: GCF_964188305.1. NCBI lineage: Eukaryota > Metazoa > Chordata > Lepidosauria > Squamata > Lacertidae > Podarcis > Podarcis bocagei. The sequence continues at coordinate 1,110,143 of NC_138126.1, forward strand.
GATGAGAATCCTAGCTGCTGTGGTTGCATACATAAACAAGGTTCTATCCTTCTTTGGCACCTTCCGGTCCACCATGCCCAGGAGAAAGGCCTCTGGTTTCTTAGAAAAGGTATATTTAAATACCTTTTTCAGCTCATTATGTATCATTTCCCAAAAGGCCTTTACTTTCGGGCAGGTCCACCAGAGGTGAAAGAATGTCCCTTCTGCCTCCTTGCATTTCCAACACTTATTATCAGAAAGATGATATATTTTAGCCAACTTGACTGGGGTCATGTACCACCGGTATACCATTTTCATAATGTTCTCTTTCAAGGCACTACATGCCGTGAATTTCATACCGGTGTTCCATAACCTTTCCCAGTCCTCAGACATAATGTTGTGTCCTACATCCTGTGCCCATTTAATCATAGCAGATTTAACTGTCTCATCCTGTGTGTTCCATTTAAGCAGCAAGTCATACATTCTTGAAAGTACCTTAGTCCTTGGTTCTAGTAACTCCGTCTCCAGTTTCGATTTCTCCAACTGGAAACCCACTTTTTTATCCATTTTGAATACCTCTTGAATTTGAGCATAATGTAACCAATCTCGCACCTTACCTTTTAGTTTATCCTGGCTTTGGAGCTTCCAATTATCTCCAACTCTTTCAATCAATTCCCAATATTTTGGCCAATAGGCCTCCATATTGGGCCTTTTTTTAGAAATCTTAGCTTCCACAGGTGATAACCACCTCGGGGTCTTACTTTCTAATAAATCCTTATACTTCATCCAGACGGCAAAAATTGATTTTCTGACAATATGGTTTTTAAACAGTTTGTGAATCTTCGCCTTGTCATACCACAAATATGCATGCCAACCATACACATTGTCAAACCCTTCCAGATCTAGGACATCGGTGTTTTCCAACAGAAACCAATCCTTCAACCAGCAGAAGGCTGCAGCTTCGTAGTACAACCTTAAGTCCGGCAGGGCAAATCCCCCTCTGTCTTTTGAGTCGGTTAGTATTTTAAATTTTATTCGGGGCTTTTTGCCCTGCCAGACAAACTTAGAGATATCCTTCTGCCATTTTCCAAAGCATTCCATTCTGTCCACGACCTGAAGGGTTTGAAATAAAAATAACATTTTTGGCAAAACACACATCTTTATAGCTGCGATTCGGCCTGACAAGGTAAGTTTCAATCTTGACCATATATCCAAGTCTTTTTTGATTTCCAACCAACATTTTTCATAGTTATCTTTGAAAAGATTTAAATTTTTAGTGGACAAGGATACTCCCAGGTATTTCACTTTTTTAACCACACTTAACTCTGTCTCTTTCTGATACCCCTCTATCTCTGTAGGTGTCAGATTTTTAACCAAAACCTTAGTTTTTTGTTTGTTTAACTTAAATCCCGCCACCCGACCAAACTCCAGGATAAGTTCCAAAACTCTTTTTGTGCTAGATTCTGGCTCCTGTAATGTCAAGACTAAGTCATCTGCGAAAGCTTTCAGTTTGTATTGTTTCGCTCCGACCACTATACCTTGCACCAACTGGTCCTCCCTAATCATATTCAGCAATACCTCCAGAACAGAAATAAATAACAGAGGGGATAAAGGGCACCCCTGTCGTGTCCCTTTTTCAATTCGAAGTTCCTCCGATACCACATTGTTCACTATCAGTTTAGCTTTTTGTTCTGCATAAATTGCTTCTAATCCATTTTCAAACCCCCGTCCCACTCCCATCCCTTTCAAGTTCTTCTTCATAAACATCCAAGAAATGTTGTCAAATGCTTTCTCCGCATCAATAAAGATTAAAGCAGCCCTTGTGTTTCTAATTCGCAACAGCTCCAATATATCAATAATGTTCCTGGTATTGTCCGACATGTGTCTACCAGGGAGAAAGCCTGCTTGGTCCTTGTGAATTACTTCATTTAATACATTTTTAAGTCTACTTGCTAAAATGTCTGCAAATATTTTGTAATCCACATTCAGGAGTGAGATGGGACGGTAGTTCTTAAGCTGAGTCTTTTCCCTTTCTGACTTGGGAATCAATGTGATGAATGCTTCTTTCCACGTTTCCGGTGCCTTTCTCCCCTCCATGATCTGGTTACAAACCTCCAACAACGGTTGTATCAAGAAATCCTTCAAAGTTTTATAATATTTGGAGGTGAGTCCGTCCGGGCCTGGAGATTTGCCCAGCTGCATGTTTTGGATGGCACCTTCAATTTCCTGTTGAGTTATTTTGCTGTTAAGGATTGATCTTTTATCTTGGCTTATTTTAGGTAGTCCATTTGTTTCCAGGAATTGGTCCATTTCCGATTCTTTCTGAGGCCCTTGTGCGTAGAGCTCTTTGAAATATCTATGGAAACACTTTCTTATTTCTTCTGGTTTCTGAACTATTTTTCCTTGAATCTCCAAATTTGTAACCGTGTTTAACTTTTGTCTTTTTTTCAATTGCCAAGCCAGCAACTTTCCACATTTATTTGCTGATTCAAACGATCTCTGCTTCATTTGTTTGATTTTCCACTCAATCTCTTGATTGATCAGTTTCGAATATTGTGCTTGATGAAATTTGATCTCTCTTAGCACCTCTTTTGACTTTGGTTTAATTCTCAGCTTTTTCTCTCCTTCACTTATTTTCTCTAAAATTTTTTCTTTTTTTCCATTCCAATATTTTCTTTTTATCGAATTCTGTTGAATCAGAAACCCTCTCATTACAGCTTTACTTGCGTCCCAGATTGTTCTTTTCTCCACCGTAGTGTTCAAATTTATTTCAAAGTAGTCCTTTAATGTTTTTTGGGCCTTCTTCACAATCTCTTGATCTCTTAACAAGGTGTCATTCATTCTCCATCTGAAGGATCCAGTTGGAAAAAGTCTCAGTTCCATTTTTAAGGCATTATGGTCGGAGCAGGTTTTTGGGCAGATTTCCACTTTTCTCGTTTTCGGAGCCAGCCCTCTAGATATCCAAATTTGGTCGATTCGTGTCCATGACAAGTGGGCCTCAGAATAGAAGGTTCCTTCTTTACCCAAGGGGTTCCTTGTCCTCCAGATGTCAATCAAGTCCATATTGTCTGTCATTTCAAAAAAGGTTTTAGGGAGTCTGCCGTCTGTTGTCAAGTTTTGATTTTGGGATTTGTCCATATTTGTAGACACCACCCCATTCATATCTCCCATCACAATGATATTAGCATAGTCCAAATAGTCCATCATTGTCTCATGCAGCTTCTTGTAGAATTCTGATTTTCCATCATTTGGCGCATAAATTCCTAATATCAAAATCTTCTCTCCTTGTGTTTGAATTTCAATTGCGAGAATTCTTCCATGATCATCTTTGAATAAAAATTTTGGCGACAGGTTCTCCTTTGCATAAATTACAACACCTCTTTTTTTAACTTTGTCTGATGAGATAAATTCTTGACCAAGTCTTTTATTGATTAATACTTTCCTGTGGAGCCTAGTCACATGTGTTTCTTGCAAACATATTACATCCAATTGTTCTTTTTTTAGGATATGAAATATCCTTCTCCTTTTTTCCGGAGAATTCCCGCCATTTATGTTCCAACTAAGTAGCTGCAGAGACATCCTGTTTTATTTAAAATGTTCTTAAGATGGGGTGTCTTCCTTTTTCTCAGATCCCGAGGGTGTAGGCGTTGGCCCACTTCCGGGCAGTATTGGTGCTGGTAAACCTGGAAGCCAATCTGCTCCTTTTTGGAGATCTTCTCCGTGGTCGTGAAGGAACTTTTGGTTATCTTCAGGTGTTCTTATTTTAACCTTCCTTTCTTTGTAGGTGAAGGATAATCCCTGTGGAAACTCCCACCTATAGGGAATTGCGTTGTGTCTCAGCAATTTTGCTAATTCTGTGTAGGTGGCTCTAAGGTCCAGCAGTTGCCTCGGGATATCTCTGTAAATTTCCACCCTTTTGTCTTGTATTTCAATTGCTTTTTTGAAATGAAGGCCTAGGATCTTGTCTCTCTCTTCCTTTGTTCTTAAAATTATCAAACAGTCTCTGGATCTGTCTTTCCTTACCAGTCTTCCCAGTCTGTATGCCGAGACTATCCTGAAATCTGTATCTTCCTTTAAACCCCAGAACTTCGAGAATTCCTGTGTTAAGTATCCAATCAAGTCTCCTTGCTCGAGTTCCGGGATGCCTCTCAATTTGATGTTGCTCTCGCGGTTTTTCAGTTCCACCATTGACAGATAGACTTGTTGTTCACCCACCTGTTTGTGCAGGGGCCTAACTTCTCCTTTTATTTCTTCAACCTCTTTTTGTAGAACTCCCACTTTCTGGATTGCTTCTCCAGCTAATTCCCGATTTTCCGCTGTTGCTCCTTGCAATTTCTCTATGGCTTGCGTGTGCTGGGAAACTTGGTCAGTCAATTTTTGAATCGAGGAAGTTGCTTTATCTATCTTCACAGACTGGTCGTCCACCTTCTGGTTTAGACTTGATAATTGCTCCAATATTTGTTTTAATAGTGTATCTGACCCACCTGCTGCCATATCTTCCTCAGTGGACTTCTCAGTTGTTTCCCCTTGTTCTCTATGGGTCACCAGTACAGCTGGAACCGACGAACGGCGTCCTTGGGTCAACGTTGTTTGTACAAATTGTCTTCTTTCCTTTTCTTTTTCCTTAGCCTCTTTAGTTTCCTTTGCTTTAGATGCTCTTGTTCTCCCTGCACCACTCATTACACATCTGTCAATGTTCAAGGTCAAATTGTCTGTTGTTCCATGGGAAAGGCAAATTCAGAAGTAAACAACCAGTGAGATGGAATTCAAAACAAAAGTCAGTTCCCAGGATTTTATAATCCGAAAGCCCTGTAGGGGGAGTACCACCAGGTTTCAAAGACAAAGAAGGAAGTAATCCGCCATTAAAGTTCCAAATTGTTTCAAAACAGTAGATTCATTAGTCCAAAAGTCCCTTCATAAACTCAAAGTTTCCCAAAGCACCTTTTATAGATCAACAAAGTTTCATGAAAGGTGCTTGTAACAGTATCCCATTCAGTCTTTTCTGCTCAAATATAACAGTTACGTTTCAGCAAAGTTTTGCAACTGTTTCCGCAGTTTGACACAGTCTCTCTCTCTGGCAGCCCGACAATCTGGCTCTTTAAAAAAGACAGCCCAAAGGAGAAAAAAGATAGGAGGAAAGTCACCATTTACTACTTCTTTTAGTCTATGTCCATTTCCACCTTCAGCTCAGTAAAATAAGCAGATCTTATAGCACGAAAAAGTTTAAGCTTCCCACAGTCCCGTTTCAAACGCTTCCATTTTTAAAAGCTTTGCTTTGATCTTGTCAGCAATGTCGGAAGACGGACTTCCCTTTTCTCGTCTCCCGCTTTCAGCCAAATTTACCGAATTTCTTCTGTCAAATTTAAAACCCCTTTACTCACGGGTATGTTGCTTGCAGTTTAGCGTTGATTTTAGGAAGAAGGATCAGCGCTCATCTGTAACAGCCGCGCGGCTTCGCTTCCGCGGAAAGAGCGATGAACTCACAGCACCGCTACCCCTCCTTCACTCCGGGTCTCCTTACGGGGTCCCTTCTGTGTTTTCGGAGCAGCTTCTGGTGCCCGCCGAGTCCCACGGCCACGGGCTCCCTCTACCCGTGGTTTATCTTGATGGGTCGTCGCTATGCCGCAGCGAACGACCCTTTTCCGCGGAGCCCCTCTTCAGAACTCGAAGAGGACCGCCATTACAGTTTCGCGCCGCCCCCGGAAGTCCCCGCTATGTCAACCCTGATAATCCCAGACAGAAGACAATCAAAATCACAAAGAACAGTGGATTCACCACAGGCTGAAACAAAGGACAATGATCAGATCTTCCCTCTGGGGGCAGGAAACTGCAAACTCCCCATTGTCACCTGGAAAGTACTCATGGGGAGGGGGAAAGGAGGAACCAGCTGGGTGACTGGACACTCAGGTTACCACCACAACTCCTCCCTCAACCCCTCCTTTCTGTAATGTATGCATGATGTCAACCCCTCCTTTCTGTAATGTATGCATGATGTTTCTGGGGGTGGGCTTGACCTAGAGGAGGGGAATTTCAAAAGTTTTTATAAGGTCTTGCAGCCCATTGTTCTGGGTCTTTCCTCTCTCCTGCGAGTGAGGGGAATACCCTGTTGCAACAGTTCAATAAAGGCCAAGCCTACAGGCTGCTGTTTTGCTCCAAGTTATCCTGGTTGGTGTCTTTACTTTTTGTCCAAGAGAGCCCTCGGATTTTTTCCTTTAACAACCTACAGCTAAAAGGAAAAATGAAGAAAGACAGTCAGTTAGGATTACCCCCAAAACCCTAAAAACTATTTGTGACCCCCCCCCCCAGCCAGGCCTCAAAGCCTCGCCTCAAGCATCTGCCCTCAAGTGGTGCAGGGGCTCTCAGATGCAGCTTCCGGGCTGCCTCCACCTTCCCCAACCCCAGCAACTATTCAGCCTGGCTGCCTTCACGGGGTTGCAGGGGATCTGAGGCGGAGGGGGGGGGCTCCTTTAAAATTCTCCCTTGAGGGGAGTGCAGCCTCAAACCCCTCAACGGAAAGGGTGACGGAGCCTGTCCCTCCCCAGCTCAGCAGCCCCCATCCAGCTCCTCTTCCCGTGCAAGCAGCAAACTGATGGATTCTGCAGTCCAGGAATTCCCCCTTTCAAAGGATATCTCAGCCGCCCCCCCCCCCAGCAAAAAGTCCTCTGGGGCACGAAGGGGGCAGAGTGTCATATTCCCCGCAAGACCTACATTGGATCCCAGTACGTTTCTGAGCACAATTCAAAGTGTTGGTGCTGACCTTGAAAGCCCTAAACGGTCCAGTATACCTGAAGGAGCATCTCCACCCCCATCGTTCTGCCCAGACCCTGAGGTCCAGCTCCAAGGGCCTTCTGGCGGTTCCCTCCCTGCGAGAAGCCAAGCTACAGGGAACCAGGCACAGGGCCTTCTCGGTGGTGGCGCCCGCCCTGTGGAACACCCTCCCAGCAGATGTCAAAGAGAACAACAACTTCCAGACTTTCAGAATACATCTGAAGGCAGCCCTGTTCAGGGAAGTTTAAATAGGTTATTGTATTTTAATATTCTGTTGGAAGCCACCCAGAGTGGCTGGGGAAACCCAGCCATATGGGCAGGGCATAAATATTATTATTATTATTATTATTATTATTATTATTATTATTATTATTATTATTATCATCATTATTATTGGTTGGAAGGTCTGTCAATACTGCACTCATTTTACCGGGGGAATCCAGGGGGTGGTGTTTTCAACGGGGGGGGGGAGAGGGGCTGGTGTTTGAAGCTGGGCTGGGCTGTCCGGGGGTGAAGCCCTTGCTCTGCCTGCAGAAGGACCCCGGCGGAGGGCTTGGCCTGCAGAAGGAGGCCCAGAAGGAGACCCTCCCCCCCCGGCCTCCACTGGCCCAGTTGGGGGGGGCGGGGGCCGGGTCCCCATGGAGCCCCCAGAGCAGGAGGCCAGAGGCAGCGCCGCCCCCTCGCCTTCCCCTCCGGACACAGGGAGGGGGGCTGCTCTTGCAGACGTGGCTCTAGGGACACGCGCGTCGGAAAAGGCGCCGGAAGTGGCGCTGGGAAACGCGCCGGAAGTGGCCAGAGAGGGAAAGGAGGAGGAGGAGGGGCGTCGCTGAAGAGCCCCCCCTCCCCCCGCCGCCCCCCCCGCCGCCCTTTCTCTTGCAGACAAGGAGAGCGGACTAATCCGGAGCCCGGGAGGCGGAGGACCAAGAGGTAAAGGGGGGGGATAGAGGGGGGGGAATAGAGGGGGGGAAATAGAGGGGGGAGGAGGAGGAGGAAGAGACCCCCCCGCAAGGAAAGCGCCCTCCCTGGGGCCCGTCGACAGGGGCCCCGATCCAGGGGGGAAGGGGGGACCCCAGACCTGCAAGGTCTCCTGGGCAGCAGCAGCAGCAGCCCCGCCAGACTCCCCTTCCTCCTTCCTGGGGGGCCGAGAGAGGGAAGGGGAAGGAGGAGCCCAAGCCGGGCTGGGGGCGGGGCTGAGGCCCCCCATTCTCCCTGGGGTCGCCTGGCTGGGAAAACAGAGAGAGGGAGTCCAGGGAAGGGTTAATGGAAAAGGGGGAGGAGCCTCGACAGAGACCCCGCCCCTTCCAGCACCTCTTATTCCCCAGTCTCCCTGCTGGCAGTCTGGCAGTCCCAGATCATCTGTATTCACTCGGACTCATCTCCATACTTTGGATTGTCCTGAATACCACCAATTATAGCCTAGCCCAAACCCAAAAGTCCTGCTAGGATGCATCTTGGCTTCCCTGCTGATGAAACTGAGTGTGTGAGGATGGATAATATTGTAATTTATCCGTTTCAGATCCCTAAGTGGCAGCAGTTGCCAGGACATTGTCCTGTTCGCCTCTGTATAGTTCCAGCCTTAGTTCAGATGTTGTGGTAGATTGCAATCAGGGTGGATTTGATATAAGTCAAATTGATTTGTCCAGTATACCTGAAGGAGCGTCTCCACCCCCATCGTTCTGCCCGGACGCTGAGGTCTAGCGCCGAGGGCCTTCTGGCGGTTCCCTCATTGCGAGAAGCAAAGCTACAGGGAACCAGGCAGAGGGCCTTCTCGGTAGTGGAACGCCCTTCCAGCAGATGTCAAAGCGATAAACAACTACCTGACATTCAGAAGACATCTTAAGGCAGCCCTGTTCAGGGAAGTTTTTAACGTGTGATTTTACTGTATTTTTGGTTTTACGGAAGCCGCCCAGAGTGGCTGGGGAGGCCCAGCCAGATGGGCGGGGTATAAATAAATTATTATTATTATTATTATTATTATTATTATTGATTTCAATCACAATTTACAATAAATCACTAGTCAGTATGATTCTATTTAAATCAAAAATTTCTGATTTGGTTACACTATTAGAAATACACAGACAGATAATTATGAAATCATTCTGAGGTTTAATAAGTTTACTGTCTATATTTGGACAACATTTCTGCTGTAATTTATTGGAAAGAGAAAAATAATCATTTCCTTAGTAACAACTTAAACAATTTATTTAACTAAAACAATATTATAGCATGTTGGTAAAAAGATTTTTTTTATATATAAAAAACAACAACCAAGCAGACTTGAGTTTTAGCGAACATGAAAAACTCGGAACTTACGCCTTTCACCTCCTCCACTACCAGCCACCCCTTTGGATTGGCTTCTGTATTCAGGTGCCTATTCTGTACAGTTAAGTGTTAGTGCGGTTGTGGGAACCCAGTGGGATTGGGAAGAGGTTGCCAGCCCTGAAGAGCCTTCAGCGCTTGCCTCAAGTCTGACTTGCACAATTATTACACAAAGACCCCAAGATGTGTGGAGTATTCTGCTCACAAGGTTGCACTTTCATTTTTACGGCTTCACACTTAGCTACTTGTGCAGATCTCTTCCACTGCAAACCATCTGTTCATTGAACCTCTTGGAACTTAAGGGGTTGATTCTGTGTATATAATTCTGCATTGGAACAATGGGATTAAGGTTTTCCGTCAACTCTGTATGTTTATTTTATAACATTTTTCCTGTGAAGAAAAGGCATGTTATCTCTGCAGATACATAAATTCACACTTTTGAGAATGGCAAAAACAAGCATCTGTGACAATATCGTCTCTTTAGAAAAACTTCCCCAAATAATCTTACAAAAACCTCTGGAAGAGCATGACATTGTGAATGGATTAATGGAATTCATTTACCCAAAAAATTAAATATTCCATATAAAGCCTCATGCTAGATAATTAAAAAGAAATCCTTATTTCCTGATGAATAGCCTTTGGACTATAATGTAATTAAATATAAAACTATCTTTAGATAGACTTTTTCCTCTAAAAGCATTTTATTTTTTTTTAAATTCTGATTTAAAAAATCTGATTTAAATAAAAAAATCCGATTTTAATTTTTTTAAAAAAATCATTGATTGTATCCACCCTGATTGCAATCTTTAGCTGCTGATAACATGGCAACGTTTAGCAGCTCATATTGTGAGGTTTAGCTGGTGAGAACATTGCAACTGTTAGCTGACGAGTTATCACGATATTGAAAATCAGATATTTCCTAGTCCTTATGCACATTGGATCTGCGATATAATGTCAGCTCAAATATTAGGAAACAGTTAGCACATTAACATCAAGCCCAGCTCTAATTATGACCTAAATTTCTGGCCAAGTGTATCATTGCAGATTTTACCAGTTTTATTTTGCTTCCCATTCTAATAGTATCTCATACATTTTGGAAAGTTTTTTTAAAAAATTGTTCAGTAGTACCTAAGAGACCAACTAAGTTTGTTCTGGGGATGAGCTTTCGTTTGCATGCACACTTCTTCAGATTGGACAATTTTCTACCTGAAATTTGGGAAACACTTTTTCTTTCCTCGCCATAATATCTCTTTCAAACTGTGAACTTTCAGTCCAAAAACCTCTCCCTTTATCTTGTCCAAACAAGATGATTTGATGGTATTGAAACCAATCTGCCATCACACCTCCCACCTCATCCTGTTTATTCAGTTTTATTTCTTCTTCCGAAAAGTCCAAAAGATCTCTGTAAGTTGCCCATTGCTTCTTCCGTATTGCATTTTTTAAAAAGCTGTTGCTTTTGTGGGTGGAAGCCAAAGAGGTGTTTTTCTTTCCAGCGGGTTATTATATTTATCCCATACTGTAAAAAGGATTTTCTGAATAACCTGATTCATAGAGCTCTTGTGTGTTTTAGTTTTATCCTGCCATAAATAAGCGTGCCAACCAAACATATTCTTGTTTGATGTTTAGTCGTGTCCGACTCTTTGTGACCCCATGGACTAGAGCAGCCAGGCACCCCTGTCCTCCACTGCCTCCCGCAGTTTGGCCAGACCCATGTCTGTAGCTTCGAAGACACTGTCCAACCATCTCGTCCTCTGTCGTCCCCTTCTCCTTGTGCCCTCCATCTTTCCCAACATCAGGGTCTTTTCTAGGGAGTCTTCTCTTCTCATGAGGTGGCCAAAGTCTTGGAGCCTCAGCTTCACGATCTGTCCTTCCAGTGAGCACTCAGGGCTGATCTCCTTCACAATGGATCGGTTGGATCTTCTTGCAGTCCATGGGACTCTCAAGAGTCTTCTCCAGCACCAGAATTCAAAAGCATCAATTCTTTGGCGATCTGCCTTCTTTATGGTCCAGCTCTCACTTCCATACATCACTACTGGGAAAACCATAGCTTTTACTATACGGACCTTTGTTGGCAAGGTGATGTCTCTACTTTTTAAGATGCTGTCTAGGCATCTTAAAATATTTTCTTACGACCTTTGTTGTAAGAAAAAACCTGCTCCTTTCCCCTTATGGGGTATTCAAGAGCCCATATAGTCCTTAAGTGGGTTCCATATTGGTAGGAGAAAATAACAGAGGCCAAGCAGAGTATATGGAGAAGCAAAGTGGCTAGTAAGCCTGATCTTTATTGCAACAGTGTCCCCCCCTCACCACAACCAGGAGGGAGGTGTGCACGGCCTTATACAGTCTTTTGAAATTGCCCACCCAAGACCACCCCCCAAAATATCATACAGAAGGAGAATGTCTACAGCAGGAATACATCACAGGAGGCGGTCTACAGCAGAAAACCTGTCCCCAAGGATACCTGTTAATGGTCACTAACTGCATTACCTGGGCAGCCTGGGCATTCTTTTGTGATGGTAAATACTTTAGTTCCTGAATCCAGGTCACAGGCTCACCCTGTTCACACCTCCTTAACACAGTATTCGTAAACACAAAGACGATGGGAAGGCTTCCATTTGCCTCCTTTACTGCAGAGGAATATTTGAGTACTTTTCTGAGCACAATTCAAAGTGTTGGTGCTGACCTTTCAAGCCCTGAACGGCCTCAGTCCTGTATACCTGAAGGAGCGTCTCCACCTCCATCGTTCAACCTGGACACTGAGATCCAGTGCCGAGGGCCTTCTGGCGGTTCCCTCATTGCAAAAAGTGAGGTTACAGGGAACCAGACAGAGGGCCTTCTGGGTAGTGGCGCTTGCCCTGTGGAATGCCCTCCCATCAGATGTCAAGGAAATAAGCAGCTATCTTATTTTTAAAAGACATCTGAAGGCAGCCCAGTTTAGGGAAGTTGTTAATATTTAATGCTTTACTGTTTTTAACACTCGATTAAACTCAGGGGAAACTCAGCCAGATGGGCAGGGTATAAATAATAAATTATTATTATTATTAGTAGTAGTAGTAGTCTGTGGTGCTCAATGTTTAGGTATAGTAAATACTAGGATTTAATTAGAACTTGTGTGTTATAGCGGGGATATGCCCAGGCTTCAGCATACAGGCAACTCTCTGCAAGCCGTGGGAGCCCAGCGCGGGTTCCTCCTACGTCTTGCGGAGATCTGCGTGACGCCTGGAGAGCGAGAGCGACCCTTCTCGCTCTCCAGGCTTCAGCGAAAGCCTGCATTCGCCCCATAGGACGCACACACATTTCCCCTTCATTTTTGGAAAAGTGCGTCCTTGTCAGTGTTTGTAAAAAGCAAAAAAAAAAAAAAAAAAAAAAGGAAAGGGTTCTGACCTCCCTTTGTCTCCTCAGTCTCCTTGATATTCTAGAATAAAGTGTGGCTAAGATTCTGAGTCACAATCATGGCTGAGAAATACAGCCAGGGAATATGAAACTGATTTGAAGATTGGTTTCTTCTTTACACATTATTATTATTATTATTATTATTATTATTATTATTATTCATTCAGGAGGACACACCACGGGTTTCCTTCTTCTTTCTTTTCTTTCCAACAATCATAATAATAATAATAATAATAATTATAATAATTATAATTTATTATTTATACCCTGCCCATCTGGCTGGGCCTCCCCAGCCACTCTGGGTGGCTTCCATAGAAACCAAAAATACAGTAAAATATCACACGTTAAAAACTTCCCTGAACAGGGCTGCCTTAAGATGTCTTCTGAATGTCAGGTAGTTGTTTATCGCTTTGACATCTGCTGGAAGGGCGTTCCACAGGGCGGGCGCCACTACCGAGAAGGCCCTCTGCCTGGTTCCCTGTAGCTTTGCTTCTCGCAATGAGGGAACCGCCAGAAGGCCCTCGGCGCGGGACCTCAGCGTCCGGGCAGAATGATGGGGGTGGAGACGCTCCTTCAGGTATACTGGACCGAGGCCGTTTAGGGCTTTAAAGGTCAGCACCAACACTTTGAATTGTGCTCGGAAACGTACTGGGAGCCAATGTAGGTCTTTCAAGTTATATGGTATTGGCGGCCGCTGCCAGTCACCAGTCTAGCTGCCGCATTCTGGATTAGTTGTAGTTTCCGAGTCACCTTCAAAGGTAGCCCCACGTAGAGCGCATTGCAGTAGTCCAAGCGGGAGATAACCAGAGCATGCACCACTCTGGCCAGTGTTATTCACCTTTAATACTCACCTTTTTCAGTGTAACACATATTTTTATCTTGTGATATTCAGATGAAGAGAGGTATAACAATTTAATAAATAATTCCCAGTTGGAGCAGAGCTAGAATATCCGGAAGCCCTTGGCCACCCAGGGCAAAGGAGGAAGAACAGTGAGAGAGGCCTGGAGAGGGAATCTCCGCTAAGATAAGCCAGTGTCAGGAGGCGGGTGCGAGACCTGGTGGCATATAATTATTATAAATCATAATTGGGGAGGGTGTCTCAATCTGGCCTTCCCAGCAGTCAGGCTCCAGCTGCTTTCCTTCTGCATCTTGAGCTCTCTCCATTCAAGAATGCAAGGCTGAGAGATGGAGGTCCAACCCCAAGAACATTGTCCCACTGAGCACTCCTTCAACCGGCCACAAGCACCAAGCCTTGTCACTAGACTTATATATGGGTCTCCCAAAATGGTCAGTATGGACCTCCTGAGGCCAAAGGGACTCTGCAGGTGATGAATAAACATCTAGAGGTCGAAGGGGACAAAATGTGGCCCAAGGGGTGGAGGATTATAGTGCAGCAGATGAAGAACTTCATGATGAACTTAGGACCCTGATGAATATTGGCTTCATGGAACATAGAGCAGCTCCCTTTCCTGTGATAAACCATTTTTTATCAAACGTAAAGCCCACAGTTAAACTGTATTCTAAGATAATGCTGCTTCATTAATGCTTAATTAAAGGTTAGGAAAGGCTGATGATGCATTACCATTATTTAACATTATTTCATCTGTCTTTCCGAAAAATTTCATATGGAGGACAGGAAAGAATGTACGAGATGTCAAAATAAGAGCAGGTGCTAATTGATGTGTGTAATATTCCTTTGTTCTCTTCCTAGGTTTCCTTTCCCCCCCGCTCCTCCCTGTTGAAAGAAGACAATGGAGAAGGCAGTCAAAATTCTGGAGGGCCATGTCCAATGGGAATAACAAAGAAACCATATAAATTCATGGAATGTGAAAAGAGAGAGGAGAAACAATTTGAAAGTATGGAGTGTGGAAGGAGTTTCACTGACAGTGGAACACTTGGAAAACATCAATGGACTCACACAGGGGAGAAACCATTTAAATGCATGGAGTGTGGAAAGAGTTTCACTCAGACTGGATACCTTAGAATTCATCAACGGACTCACACGGGGGAGAAACCATTTAAATGCATGGAGTGTGGAAAGAGCTTCACTGAGCGTGGAAAACTTAGAATTCATCAACGGAGTCACACGGGGGAGAAACCATTTGAATGCATGGAGTGTGGAAAGAGCTTCAGTCAGAGTGGACACCTTAGAATTCATCAACGGAGTCACACAGGGGAGAAACCATTTGAATGCATGGAATGTGGAAAGAGCTTCAGTCAGAGTGGACACCTTAGAATTCATCAACGGAGTCACACTGGGGAGAAACCATTTAAATGCATGGAGTGTGGAAAGAGCTTCAGTGGGAGTGAACACCTTAGAATTCATCAACGGAGTCACACTGGGGAGAAACCATTTAAGTGCATGGAGTGTGGAAAGAGCTTCAGTCAGAGTGGAAACCTTAGAATTCATCAACGGAGTCACACGGGGGAGAAACCATTTAAATGCATGGAGTGTGGAAAGAGCTTCAGTCAGAGTGGAGACCTTAGAATTCATCAACAGAGTCACACGGGGGAGAAACCATTTAAATGCATGGAGTGTGGAAAGAGCTTCAGTAAGAGTGGAGACCTTAGAATTCATCAACGGACTCACACAGGGGAGAAACCATTTAAATGCTTGGAATGTGGAAAGAGCTTCACTGTGAGTGGAAAACTTAGAAGACATCAATGGACGCACACAGGGGAGAAACCATTTAAATGTATGGAGTGTGGAAAGAGCTTCAGTCAGAGTGGACACCTTAGAATTCATCAACGGAGTCACACTGGGGAGAAACCATTTAAATGCATGGAGTGTGGGAAGAGCTTCAGTGGGAGTGAACACCTTAGAATTCATCAACGGAGTCACACAGGGGAGAAACCATTTAAGTGCATGGAATGTGGAAAGAGCTTCAGTCAGAGTGGAGACCTTAGAATTCATCAACGGAGTCACACTGGGGAGAAACCATTTAAATGCATGGAGCTTCAGTCAGAGTGGAGACCTTAGAATTCATCAACGGAGTCACACGGGGGAGAAACCATTTAAATGCATGGAGTGTGGAAAGAGCTTCAGTCAGAGTGGAGACCTTAGAATTCATCAACGGAGTCACACGGGGGAGAAACCATTTAAATGCATGGAGTGTGGAAAGAGCTTCAGTCAGAGTGGACAGCTTAGAATTCATCAACGGAGTCACACGGGGGAGAAACCATTTGAATGCATGGAGTGTGGAAAGAGCTTCAGTCAGAGTGGAGACCTTAGAATTCATCAACGGAGTCACACGGGGGAGAAACCATTTGAATGCATGGAGTGTGGAAAGAGCTTCAGTCAGAGTGGAGACCTTAGAATTCATCAACGGAGTCACACTGGGGAGAAACCATTTAAATGCATGGAGTGTGGGAAGAGCTTCAGTGAGAGTGGACACCTTAGAATTCATCAACGGAGTCTCACAGGGGAGAAACCATTTAAATGCATGGAGTGTGGAAAGAGCTTCAGTGGGAGTGGAAACCTTAGAATTCATCAACGGAGTCACACAGGGGAGAAACCATTTGAATGCATGGAATGTGGAAAGAGTTTCACTCAGAGTGGATACCTTAGAATTCATCAACGGACTCACACAGGGGAGAAGCCATTTGAATGCATGGAGTGTGGAAAGAGTTTCACTCAGAGTGGATACCTTAGAATTCATCAACGGACTCACACAGGGGAGAAGCCATTTGAATGCATGGAGTGTGGAAAGAGCTTCAGTCAGAGTGGAGACCTTAGAATTCATCAACGGAGTCACACAGGGGAGAAACCATTTAAATGCATGGAGTGTGGAAAGAGCTTCAGTCAGAGTGGAGACCTTAGAATTCATCAACGGAGTCACACAGGGGAGAAACCATTTAAGTGCATGGAGTGTGGAAAGTGCTTCAGTCAGAGTGGAGACCTTAGAATTCATCAACGGAGTCACACAGGGGAGAAACCATTTGAATGCATGGAATGTGGAAAGAGTTTCACTCAGAGTGGATACCTTAGAATTCATCAACGGAGTCACACGGGGGAGAAGCCATTTAAATGCATGGAGTGTGGAAAGAGCTTCAGTCAGAGTGGAGACCTTAGAATTCATCAACGGACTCACACGGGGGAGAAACCATTTGAATGCATGGAATGTGGAAATAGTTTCACTCAGAGTGGATACCTTAGAATTCATCAACGGAGTCACACGGGGGAGAAACCATTTAAATGCATGGAGTGTGGAAAGAGCTTCAGTCAGAGTGGACACCTTAGAATTCATCAACGGAGTCACACTGGGGAGAAACCATTTAAATGCATGGAGTGTGGGAAGAGCTTCAGTGAGAGTGGACACCTTAGAATTTATCAACGGAGTCTCACAGGGGAGAAACCATTTAAATGCATGGAGTGTGGAAAGAGCTTCAGTGGGAGTGGAAACCTTAGAATTCATCAACGGAGTCACACAGGGGAGAAACCATTTGAATGCATGGAATGTGGAAAGAGTTTCACTCAGAGTGGATACCTTAGAATTCATCAACGGACTCACACAGGGGAGAAGCCATTTAAGTGCATGGAGTGTGGAAAGTGCTTCAGTCAGAGTGGAGACCTTAGAATTCATCAACGGAGTCACACAGGGGAGAAACCATTTCTGCTGCTCCAGAGAAGCAGACACGGAGCAATGGATCCAAACTACAAGAAAGAAGATTCCACCCAAACATTAGGAAGAACTTCCTGACAATAAGAGCTGTTTGACAGTGGAATTTGCTGCCAAGGAGTGTGGTGGAGTCTCCTTCCTTGGAGGTCTTTAAGCAGAGGCTTGACAACCATATGTCAGGAGTGCTCTGATGGTGTTTCCTGCTTGGCAGGGGGTTGGACTCGATGGCCCTTGTGGTCTCTTCCAACACTATGATTCTATGATTCTAAATGCATGTAGTGTGGAAAGCTTCAGTCAGAGTGGACACCTTAGAATTCATCAACGGAGTCACACAGGGGAGAAACCATTTAAATGCATGGAATGTGGAAAGAGCTTCACTACTAGTGGAAACCTTAGAATTCATCAACGCACTCACAGGTGAGAAACCATTTAAATGCATGGAGTGTGGAAAGAGCTTCACTGAGAGTGTAGATAGCTCTTCAATCCTGATGTTCTTACAAAACATCAATGGACTCACAAGGAGGAGAAGCTTTAAGAGTTGAAACCCAACAATCTACCAACAAACTGAAAAAGCAGAAATGATTTGAATGGAAGGAGTGTGGGAAGTTCTTCTATTACCTTATATGTATATAATTTTATATGCAATTTGTTTTTATATGGAATTTATTTACAAATTGCTACATACTTTCCAGATACACATTTATTTCATACTTGACTTCCTCTCCATGGTTTCCCCATAGAATTTTTAAATTGCTGCATATTTCAGATATTTACACCTTACCTTTTCCACACTCTTCTCCAGCAAGTTTTCAACTGTTGTTTTCCATTCAGCTCCTACTTGTGTTTGTACATGTTTACAAAAATTCTTTAAATATTCAACAAAAGGTTTCTACTCCTCCTTAATGTCTGTCTTGATCTCTTATTTTCATAGTTAAATTTGCCAATTTGACATATTCCATCACTTTTAACTGCCGCTCTCTTGATCAAGTGTAGCTATCTCTTGATTTTGCCATTTTTGTGCATAAAGTACTTTTGCTGCTGTCGTTCATCTGTCTTCATGGAACATTTAACCCAGTTATCCCTAAAAGAAATGGTTTCTTCAGGAGCATCACCCTAAGTAAAGTAATTTTCTCCCTAGTTATAATTCATCTGGTTGGCTGAAAGCCACAAAGATGTTTTCTTTTCCAACAAATCCTTATACATTTCCCAAGCTCTTTATAAATTCTTCCTAATTACATAATTAATTACAAAAAAAGTATTTGGTATTTTGCCTTCTTTTGAGATACCTTTCTGCAGTGTTCTGTCTTAGTCCAGTGATACTACTCCATTAAAATCGCCCATAATAATTATATTTCCAACATAAACCCCAGACATACTTTCATCCAATAGTTGGAAGAAATCTTTCTTTTTCCTCATTAGGTGCGTCAGCTCCCACCAATAATATTTTTTTCTCCTTCACCATCACTTTCACTGCAATAAATCTTCACCTCTAAAGATCTGTTTAGAGTCCAGTTTGGAATTCATATATAGTAAAAGGTAAAGGTACCCCTGCCCGAACGGGCCAGTCTTGACAGACTCTGGGGTTTGTGCGCCCATCTCACATCTAGAGGCCGGGGGCCAGCGCTGTCCGGAGAGACTTCCGGGTCACGTGGCCAGCGTGACAAAGCTGCTCTGGCGAGCCAGAGCCGCACACGGAACGCCTCATATATAGTACCACCCCTCTTTTCTTTGTTTTATATGAATTCCTGTCCTAGTCCTTTATTTACCAATCATCATTTTTGTTGTTGTTTCCTTGTGAAAATATGTGTAATTTTATTTCATTTGGTTTTGTTGTTCAAACCATTCACATTCAATGAAAACAATTTTAAATCCATCATTGAATCCTTTAAACAGTTTTAAGTCCCCTTTCCCCTTATCAGCTATCTCCCTCCTCCAGCTCGTCTCCCAGCTCTTTTTTAAAATATATTTCCTCTAGAATGCTTCTGTTTTTATTGGCCCTTGCCATCTTTGTTTCTTCCCTATGTACATAAAAAAATTCCCTTCCAGGAATTCTCAACTAAAGGGAATTGAATTCTTCTTGAGCGCATCAGCCAGAAACTTATAGCTGTCAGGAGTGCTCTGATGGTGTTTCCTGCTTGGCAGGGGGTTGGACTCGATGGCCCTTGTGGTCTCTTCCAACTCTATGATTCTATGATTCTATGGTTCTTTTCTTCAGCAATTTTGAGCATTGTAATCAGTTTTTCTGGTAGTGTGTTTGGAGTTCTTGATCTTGAGTTTCATAAAATCAATCAAACTCCTGGTAGTTTATTTGCTTTTGCATAAGCTGGTTTCACTCTGAAAGCAAGAATCTCCATCAAGTCGGTTTTTTCTTTCTTTCTCCTCTTGTTTCTCCTGCTCTACTTTGGTTGAGGGTGTCTTCCTCGTCTGGCCCATAGTCAAGTTCTTGTTAACACCCAACATTTTTATAGCTTTCCACTTTAGGCAGAGTGCTCCGATGTTCCAGTAACCCCAGAGCCTTATGGGGGGGGCTATACCCACACTCTCTCTCCCACCCCCATGGCACCTGTAGTAAAGTTAGTACTTTGGCCAAGCGGAGAGTGAGGCCTTGTGGGAAACCAGCAAGAATTATGGGAACTAGGTCCTGTTGCTTTAACCCGTAGACCCGTTGGCTCCAAGGGCGTGAAAGGTTTACTATGGGAGAGGAATTCTCTGGATAATGTGAAGGGTTGACACCTGTGAGGGAAGTTATGTATATCCAGCCGGTGATGTTATCTCCCTGTTAATTGCCCAAAGGAGGTGCATTTGCATAAGCTCCAAGAAAGGGAGGAAACAACTTTGATCTAGGCTCTGGAGTCTTAATTGGCCCAGCTGTCAGAAGTTAAAATTATTAGCCCACAAGCTGGTCATTGGAGAATTCAAATGTAACCAAGAGTGGTGATTGGGCCTGGGGGATCTGATTCCACGTGCAAATTAGGGATAAAAGATCTTGAGAATGGCTGGGAAGGCGCGCTCTGCAATCCACAAAATCGCCCGGCTGCTGATGTTCCACCTAAGCACCGGTCTTTTGTGATGAAGATTTCCTAAGACCTCTGAATGCGGATTTCTGAAGGACTCTGAACTCTCCTATCTTTGCCTTAGAGTGTAGAAGTGAGTATTAGCTAGCTATGTTTTGCAACGTTTTTCTTTTCTCTTTACTTGTAATCTACCAAAAGATGTGCCTGCTTTTTAGCATGTTCTTTATGTTTTAAAATAAATTTTAAGCAAGAAACTTTCTCTTGTATTGTGCGTGCCTATCCGGGGGAATAGCTAAATCCAACGCCTAGCTTCTTGGTTGCGCCTTACTAAAGAATTTCTGCCTGCAAGCTTGTGGAAGCAACTTGTAGTTTGGGGTTAACCAGTAACAAAGAAGCACGGCCGTCTCCCTTGAGCTGTGGCTTAAGGTAACCCTGGGACAAGGGAGCCTTACCAGTTCTGTTTCGTCCTGTTTCTGAAAAGGAAAAAGGGTCTGCCAGTGATACGGAAGGGGGGGCATGTCTTCTTTACCTTCTTCGCTACAATATATCCATTTATTCCCAATTGTCAATGTCAAAAGAGACTAAAATCTATGAAATTCATAGAAACTCAACGTGCCAATTTGCTCAATTTCTCTAGGACCCCATGACACCTCCCCTGTCCTCCATAATCCCTCAAGCAAGGTGTCAAGACCCTAATCCTGTCAAATCACTCTGCCAAATATTTCCTCCGGGCAATGCCAGTACATGGATCATTGTCTTCTCATCACTGGTACTCAGGATGTGCTTATCTGCACATATCTCCAGCTCTGCATATCCCCCCTCCCTCCTCCATATGTTAATCCATGTAACCCAACCTCTTCTTAATGTATTCATGATGTAACTGGGATGTATTTTGCACTGTATTCTGGGACATGGAGGGAAATCTCAAAAGTTCATGTCACCCCTTTCTCGCTGTTCAATCTCGCCTTGAACCTGTTGCGCAATAAACTTGGATCTTCTGCAGCTTGCTCCTGTCTCCGGCTGAGCTCATTTTCCTCCGCAGGGACCCGCGGACTTAGTCCGACAAGCTGGGTGGCAGAGCAGCCTTGCACCCAGATTTTGTTGTAACATCCAGCCTTGCTCCAGAAACCTGGTCTGGCCGGAGAGCAAAGACAGGTGAGGGAGGGGCTAATGGTTGGGGACCATTTTACCACAGGACCTGATCTGCTGCGGAGGGTGCATGGCAGGCGACTGAACTCTGATGCGACAACCTGGAAGTCCCAGAGCGGTGCATCAGTTAGAATGGGATGCTTAAGAAACCTCTACAGATTCTCAAAGGGGAGAAGAAAACATTTAGATGTATGGAGTGTTTGACGTATTTCTCTCAGAGTCCACTTTCCTTTCCATCAATGAACTCAGATAATGGGAAAGCAGTCTTAAATGCATGGAGTGCATGTGAAGTTCTGGTATTTGTATATAAAGTTGTATAGACAGGTCTTTAAAGAAATGAAGGTCATGTCTCACAAGTATAATAGCAGATATAATATAATGTTAGATAGGGAGGGGGAGAATCTGGAGTGCTGGGGTGAGTGATGATGGGCTGAGAGCCAGCTGATTTTGGGGCCTTGGTGGAGAGAGTTGGAAATGTTGGTGTTAGGAGTTGTGGTGGTAGTTTGGGAGCAGGGTTGGTGGGATTAGCATTATAGGAACAGCACCATAACTCCCATTGATGGAACAACAAAGACACAAAAAGACGAAAAGCATCTTGTACATTTTGATGCTATGGCCTGTTGGCTACACAAATAAAGTCTATTCATTCATTCATCTTATACATAGACTGAAAGGGCTTAAGCTCAGTGAGAAAGAGGAGGATTGGTTTGAGAAGACACTGAATTATTTGGGTAGGTTTGAACAATTTGGGGCAATTAAAATGTTTAAAGTTAAATAAACCTTGTGGAGGGAGGAGCGTTAAGGTACAGTGGTGCCCCGCAAGATGAATGCCTCGCAAGACGGAAAACTCGCTAGACGAATTTCCTATGGGCTTGCTTTGCAAGACGAAAATGTATTGCGAGTTCCTGCGGGGGTTTTTTCCTCCCCCCTTTTTCTAAGCCGCTAAGCCGCTTATCCGCTAAGCCGCTAAAAGCCGCTAAAAGCTGCTAAGTCGCTAATAGCGCTAATCCGCTAAGCCGTCAATGGGCTTGCTTCGCAAGACGAAAAAACCGCAAGACGAAGAGACTCGCGGAACAGATTCTTTTCGTCTTGCGAGGCACCACTGTATATAGAATTGTACATATGTTATTATTGAATATTATTGAATATGTATATTATTGAATATTATATAGGTAAAGGTAAAGGTACCCCTGCCCATACGGGCCAGTCTTGACAGACTCTGGGGTTGTGCGCCCATCTCACTTAAGAGGCCAGGGGCCAGCGCTGTCCAGAGACACTTCTGGGTCACGTGGCCAGCGTGACATCGCTGCTCTGGCGAGCCAGAGCCGCACACGGAAACGCCGTTTACCTTCCCGCTAGTAAGCGGTCCCTATTTATCTACTTGCACTCGAAGGTGCTTTCGAACTGCTAGGTTGGCAGGCGCTGGGACCGAGCAACGGGAGCGCACCCCGCTGCGGGGATTTGAACCGCCGACCTTTCAATCGGCAAGCCCTAGGCGCTGAGGCTTTTACCCACAGCGCCACCCGCGTCCCGAATATTGTATACCCAATGTATTTTTTATTAATCTTGGCAGCCACTTTATCTTGGCAGCCACTGATGTAGCGACTTGCTTCGTATTTAGCTATTCCATCTCTTTCCATTTGCCAGAGGGGTTTATATCTTGGAACTTTCTGTGTGGAATATATTTTAAGGTTGGTGTTTCCCTTCCTGTTGTAATCTATTATTTCCTGTATTCCCCACCCCAACCCCACTCCGAGAACTTGATTCTTGCTGTGCCATCGACTCTCCCATCTTTCATTGGCATTTTGCCTTTTCCCAGTAGTGATGTATGGAAGTGAGAGGTGGACTGTAAAGAAGGTTGATTGCTGAAGAATTGATGCTTTTGAATTATGGTGCTGGAGGAAACTCCAGCACCATAATTGGACAATGTTCTCGAAGCTACCAGCATGAGTTTGACTAAAGTGCGGGAGGCAGTGGAAGACGGGAGTGCCTGGCGTGCTCTGGTCCAGGGGGTCACGAAGAGGTGGACACGACTAAACGACTAAACCACAACAACAAGGGCTGACTTCCAGCTTTCCATTACTAATTACCATCCATTAATAATTATTTTCCATTAGGAATTATTTTTCTTGAGTGAAGGATTGCCACAACATAAAACAATGTAGTACATGTATACAGAAAGAACAAAGGCTGTTAGGATTTCAGGCTCCCCAATGCTGATTTTATGTTTGATATATTTCACACGCCTGCCTGAGTGGAGCGTGAGAAAGGAAGACTGTCTTATCTCCCTTCCGGTGTGAGACTGTGAAACTACTTTCACTTTTATGTCGTTCTGTTTTGTTGTTGGAGCTGAGGAGAATGGATGCCATTATGCATATGTATGTAAATGTTATGTAAATAAATAGTAGTTTAGAACTACGATGCTTCTTTCTTCTGCTGTGTTAAGCCAGAAGGCTAGTGTGCACAAATCAAGATGGTTTATGTCGCTGGAGAAGGGGATGCCTTTTCCAGAGCTATGCTCACCGGAGGACGCTCGGAGGGAGATCCGGAAGGGGGGCTGCAGGTAGGCCAGAGCGTTTTCCAACAAAGGCTTCCCTTCACTCACCTTCCAATCCGGCCAGACAGGAAGGACTGGCCTCCTAGCTGCGAATCTTGCATGAAGGGGGAAGGTGGCAGAGCAGAGAGTGGGCAGTGCCAGAGAGACCTCGATGCAATGGGGAGGTGGCCTAAGTGTGTGTTAAATGCTTCACTGGAAGCTCCTATCACATTATCCCCAAGATAACACACCTAGGGGAGAAATCCTGTGGATGTCTATAGTGTGCAGGTCCCAGACTTAAGGGTCAACTTTCTACAAATCCACAAGCTGCCTGGAGGCAGGAGCCACCTCTGAGCATTGAGGCAGCCACGAGGAAGCCTCCTTTGAAGGTCATAGGGGCACGTGGACCTGGCGTGGCCAGTTTTCAGGGCTCTTTCCAGGAATGGCTGAACCCATCCTTCACAAGGGAGGCCTGGTGTGCTCTCAAAGGGGTGGGGAAGGGAGGAAGAGGCCCAAAGTCTCTGCCTCCTCCACACCCCCTGGGGTTTAGCCTGTATCTGGACTGCACCACTTCAGCCTGCAAGGAAGACCCTCTTTTCTGGGACACATCACATTGATTCCACCACTTGGGGAAGCAGACCAAGTCAGGGGGGAGGAGATGTCCAGCCAGGACCCTCCTCCCTTGGGAGAAGGAGGGCACTGGGGAGCAGCCCATCCTGCCAGCTGCCTCCCCTGCAGTCTGAGGCGGGACAGATCCTGCCCAGCCATAGATCCACCACTCGGGAGGAGTGCAACTTGCGCTATTGATGCTCCCCTGAGATTTCCTGTAACAGGAATAGCAGCTCTGCTGGGTCACGTCCTTGCATAACAGAATGAGTAACAAAATGAACTTCAACAGGGACAAATGTCAGGTCCTGCACTTAGGCAGGAAGACCCACCTGCACAAATAGAGGATGGGGGACACCTGGCTGACTAGCAGTACATGTGAGAAGGATCCAGGGGTCTCGGTGGACCACTAGCTGAACCTGAGTCCGCAGGGTGATGCAGCAACAAAGAAAGATTATTCTAGGCTGTAGGGTAGGACTCGAACCCAGGGCCTCAAGCTGCAAGAAAGGCAATTCTGACTAAACCTTTGCCAGCAAGAGCTGTTTGGCAGGGGAAGAGACTCCCAGGAGAGGGGGCGATGCTCTGGCTCTCTCTTCAAAGGGGGAGAGGAAGGGGGGAGCCCTGGATCTGGAGAGGAGGGGCGGCGGAAGAGCGCTTTGCTACGAAGGGGGAAAACCTTGGCATTTCCATCTTGCCTTTGAACCAAAGCTGTCCTGCCAGCAGCTCACACAAAATCAGCGGGGATATATATATATATATATATATATATATATATATATATATATATATATATATTTGCTTTCGTAGATTTTCACGGGTACAGGAATGCAGGTTTTTTTGTCTTCGGGTGTCTTCCCGTGTAAGAGTTGGGGTGTCTAGGCGACGTTTCGACGAGGTCTCACTCGTCATCTTCAGGCTGGTGCTTTCGGCTTCTTGTTACTTGCCAGCCTCTTTCACTTGGCTGCTTTTCCGAACACTGGCCGCACTGTTGATGGATTTTCTCCTGCCACGGCAGGTCACCGCTTCTTCCCCTTGTTTTTGCCAAAGCCGCTCTCCAATTTTGCTCTATTCTCCGGTGAATATGCGGTTCCGCAGCAGACAGGTGGTGTGGGCACAGACTGGGGGTTTTCGTAGATCTTGCAGCATCCAGAGGAGGCAGATGTAGTCTCGTCCCTCTGCACTAGAACATCTCTGTTGAATTTTGATGTATTCGTGCAAAGGCGATGAGAGCTGCCGGGAAGCAGCAGCGGCGGCGGCGGCGCCAGCAGCCTCTCCGGACACGAATACATCAAAATTCAACAGAGATGTTCTAGTGCAGAGGGACGAGACTACATCTGCCTCCTCTGGATGCTGCAAGATCTACGAAAACCCCCAGTCTGTGCCCACACCACCTGTCTGCTGCGGAACCGCATATTCACCGGAGAATAGAGCAAAATTGGAGAGCGGCTTTGGCAAAAACAAGGGGAAGAAGCGGTGACCTGCCGTGGCAGGAGAAAATCCATCAACAGTGCGGCCAGTGTTCGGAAAAGCAGCCAAGTGAAAGAGGCTGGCAAGTAACAAGAAGCCGAAAGCACCAGCCTGAAGATGACGAGTGAGACCTCGTCGAAACGTCGCCTAGACACCCCAACTCTTACACGGGAAGACACCCGAAGACAAAAAAACCTGCATATATATATATATATATATATATATATATATATATATATATATATATATATATGTAGGTTTTGGTGTCTTCGGGTGTCTTCCCGTGTAAGAGTTGGGGTGTCTGGGCGACGTTTCGACGAGGTCTCACTCGTCATCTTCAGGCTGGTGCTTTCAGCTTCTTGTTACTGGAACAGAGCTCTGTTCCAGTAACAAGAAGCCGAAAGCACCAGCCTGAAGATGACGAGTGAGACCTCGTCGAAACGTCGCCCAGACACCCCAACTCTTACACGGGAAGACACCCGAAGACACCAAAACCTACATTCCTGTACCCGTGAAAATTACGAAAGCAAATATATATATATATATATATATATATATATATATATATATATATATAATGGCGAGGGAGGGCAGCATTTAGGGTGGTCGTAAGTTACTGCTCCGAGTCCCCAAAGGGCGCAGCAACTCCGGTCTACTTTGCAGGGCTGTTGTAACGGGGACCCCCTGCGCCCCGGCCCTGCCTCCCCCCCGTCGGGAAATGGGGGTGAGACTGACCGGACCCCCCCCCGGCAAGGGATTAAAAGGGGGGGATATCACCTTCCTGCCCCGGAGGACTTTTTCCCAGTGGGGGGGGTCTCCTTCCCTGCCGCCTCCGGGGATCGAACTCGGGACTTTCTCAGTGTTACGGAAAAATCTGGGTGCGGGGTTACACCCAGCTCATCGGACTAAGTCCGTGGGTCCCTGCGGAAGAAAAATGAGCTCAGCCAGACGCAGGAGCAAACTGCAGAAGATCCAAGTTTATTGCGCAACAGGTTCAAGGCGAGATTGAACAGAGAGAAAGGGGTGACATGAACTTTTGAAATTTCCCTCCATATCCCAGAATACAGTGCAAAATACATCCCAGTTACATCATGAATACATTAAGAGGTTGGGTTACACAGATTAACATATGGAGGAGGGAGGGGTGAATATGCAGAGAGCTGGATGGAGGAGGGAGGGGGGAATATGCAGAGAGCTGGATGGAGGAGGGAGGGGGGAATATGCAGAGAGCTGGAGATATGCGCAGATAAGCACATCCTGAGAAGACAATGGTCCATGTTTGCATAGTCTGTCACCTGGCATCGCCCGGAGGAAGGGCTTGGCAGATGGAAATAAATGGATATATTGTAGCGAAGAACAAGGTGAAGAAGACATGCCCCCCCTTCCGTATCAGTCCCCCATTCGGAGATAGATTTGCATTAAAGTTCTGTAAGAACTTGCAAATCTTTTCTCCGCACCCTAAATCTCGGTGAATGGGATGTGTGGCTTTATGCAAACCTGAAAGGGACTTGCAAGCCATGCCTCTTACGGTCCTTTGCAAGTATAGCAGTGCAGGTAGCTGCATATAGGGTATTATATAAAGAACACCTCTTGTATTTTGTTGCTAAATTACTTGTGGCATTCTAACACTTTGGGAGAGACCATTTACTCAATAGTGTTCTATGCTTTACACCTAGCAGGAAGGTCCACTAATGACTGAAAAATGCAGTTGGTGTTTTGTCCTTCGCCATTTTTGTGTGTTTCTCAGGTGTCAAGCTAGCTCTTCTGTGGTCTCACACTGACATAGTGCTACAGCAACACATCCTGTCTGTTGAATCCCCTCGGGGCTTTCATTTAACCATGTTGCCTGGCATTCACCATAGCTGGCACAGGTTTGGACATCTTGTGAGGGAGATGTCTTCGCCTTGCATCCC
The DNA here is from genome assembly GCF_964188305.1 of Podarcis bocagei. Lineage (NCBI taxonomy): Eukaryota > Metazoa > Chordata > Lepidosauria > Squamata > Lacertidae > Podarcis > Podarcis bocagei. Next base: position 1,137,906 of record NC_138126.1, read on the forward strand.
CTCATTATCATTTGTGCTGTGGGAGAAAAGAAAGGACTGTTAAAAGGTAAAATTATTTCATGTGAGAGGTCTGTCAGGAAATGCTGTTCCTAAAATGTATAGGCACACACACACACACACACACACACAACAACAACAACAACTTATAAAATTTAAATTCCATTGGGAGGCGAACATTAAGGGTGATTTCCCTCAATGGTTCCAAGTTTTACATAAGGAAATTTGTATAGGATTCACAATCTCCAAACCTTCTCTCCCCCCTCCTCCTTTCTCTCGCTCTCTCTTTTTTGTAAGCTGATCTAGCCTCTGTGCATGTGCAGAGTTCATGTCTCAGCAAACCTTTTATACCATTGAAAATGTTGCATCTTTTGGCTCAATTAGAATAAGGAAGGGAAAGGTAAGGGGTAGATTTTAAAAATAGGGTTAGATTTTAAAACAAAAAAGAGAAACTCAGCAATTTAAGTATTCACCAAAGCTAGCAATTTCAGCCCAAGCAAAAGGAGTGCTTCCTTTATGGACAGGAAAGGGCTATCATTATTGGTCATTTTATCTGGTCATTCGTGGAACAATCAACCGCTCTCTTATTTATGAGTAAAAATGGCCAGAGAGTTAGAATTCATAGGATTTTTTTTTAACATTCTCAGTCATTTCAGCTTTACCATTTGCAGACAAATTTTACTGCCCTTTATTTACAGGATTGGTCAAGGCTAATTCTACTTGACTATATGAATTTTTATGTGCTTAAACTTTTAATAGACTTTTAAGTTTGATTTTTTTAAATAATAGACAAAACGATAAACACTGTAATCATTTAAATGCCTGATATCACCAGTTCTGCTTCAAACATCATGGCTTCACCTCACACCTTTTAAAAAACAAAGAGCAAATCTGGGCTGAATTTCAACTCATCAGCCACAAATTGGGAAAGTTGAAAGGGACCTGGGGTCATCTAGTCCAACCCTAAAATACAGGGTTCATAGCAAGATTTGTACTACCAGAAACACACACATACTTATGTACACAGATACACAGATACAACTGGAGAAGAGATCACAAGCCATGCGCCTATCATGTACTAAGGAAGAGGAAAATAAAAGTACCCAATTCTATTTGTTGTTTAGTCGTTTAGTCGTGTCCGACTCTTCGTGACCCCATGGACCAGAGCACGCCAGGCACTTCTGTCCTCCACTGCCTCCCGCAGTTTGATCAAACTCATGCTGGTAGCTTCAAGAACACCATCCAACCATCTCATTCTCTGTCGTCCCCTTCTCCTTGTGCCCTCCATCTTTCCCAACATCAGGGTCTTTTCCAGGGAGTCTTCTCTTCTCATGAGGTGGCCAAAGTATTGGAGCCTCAGCTTCACGATCTGTCCTTCCAGTGAGCACTCAGGGCTGATTTCCTTCAGAATGGAGAGGTTTGATCTTCTTGCAGTCCATGGGACTCTCAAGAGTCTCCTCCAGCACCATAATTCAAAAGCATCAATTCTTCGGCGATCAGCCTTCTTTATGGTCCAGCTCTCACTTCCATACATCACTACTGGGAAAACCATGGCTTTTACTATACGGACCTTTGTTGGCAAGGTGATGTCTCTGCTTTTTAAGATGTTGTCTAGGTTTGCCATCGCCTTTCTCCCAAGGAGCAGGCGTCTTTTAATTTCGTGACTGCTGTCACCATCTGCACTGATCATGGAGCCCAAGAAGGTAAAATCTCTCACTGCCTCCATTTCTTCCCCTTCTATTTGCCAGGAGGTGATGGGCCCAGTGGCCATGATCTTCGTTTTTTTGATGTTGAGCTTCAGACCATATTTTGCGCTCTCCTCTTTCACCCTCATTAAAAGGTTCTTTAATTCCTCTTCACTTTCTGCCATCAAGGTTGTGTCATCTGCATATCTGAGGTTGTTGATATTTCTTCCGGCAATCTTAATTCCGGCTTGGGATTCATCCAGCCCAGCCTTTCGCATGATGAATTCTGCATATAAGTTAAATAAACAGGGAGACAATATACAGCCTTGCCGTACTCCTTTCCCAATTTGGAACCAATCAGTTGTTCCATATCCAGTTCTAACTGTAGCTTCTTGTCCCACATAGAGATTTCTCAGGAGACAGGTGAGGTGATCAAGCACTCCCATTTCTTTAAGAACTTGCCATAGTTTGCTGTGGTCAACACAGTCAAAGGCTTTCGCATAGTCAATGAAGCAGAAGTAGATGTTTTTCTGGAACTCTCTAGCTTTCTCCATAATCCAGCGCATGTTTGCAATTTGGTCTCTGGTTCCTCTGCCTCTTCTAAATCCAGCTTGCACTTCTGGGAGTTCTCGGTCCACATACTGCTTGAGCCTTCCTTGTAGAATTTTAAGCATAACCTTGCTAGCGTGTGAAATGAGTGCAATTGTGCGGTAGTTGGAGCATTCTTTGGCACTGCCTTTCTTTGGGATTGGGATGTAGACTGATCTTCTCCAATCCTCTGGCCACTGCTGAGATTTCCAAACTTACTGGCATATTGAGTGTAGCACCTTAACAGCATCATCTTTTAAAATTTTAAACAGTTCACTGAACAAACAAAAAACTAAGGTACTGGGGAAAAACTTGACATCTTCAGAAACAGATGAGTTTCAGAGGGAAACAGAATTAAATGTGGTTAAAAAAGTGAAATACCTGGGGGTCAACTTGTCTTCCAAGAATTTGAATTTATTTAAAGATAATTATGAAAAATGTTGGTCTGAAGTTAAAAAAGATCTAGAAATTTGGTCAAGACTGAAACTTTCCTTGTTGGGCCGAATAGCAGCTATAAAAATGAATGTTTTGCCAAAAATGTTGTTTTTGTTCCAAACCTTACAGATCGTGGACAGAGTGGAATGTTTTGGAAAGTGGCAGAAGGATATATCAAAGTTTGTTTGGCAGGGCAAAAAGCCCTGAATAAAGTTTAAAATACTAACTGATGCAAAAGAAAGAGGGGGGTTTGCCCTGCCAGACTTAAGGTTATACTATGAAGCTGCAGCCTTCTGCTGGATGAAAGATTGGTTGATGTTAAAGAACACTGATGTCCTAGATCTGGAAGGGTTCAATAATTCGCTGGGATGGCATGCGTATTTGTGGTACGACAAGGTAAAAACACATAAAATGTTCAAAAACCATATTGTCAGAAAAGCAATATTTATAGTCTGGACAAAATATAAAGACCTATTAGAAAGTAAAACTCCGAGGTGGCTATCACCAGTGGAGGCCAAGGCTCGGAAAAAAACCCAATATGGAGGCCGGCTGGCCGACATATGGGGAGATAACAGAAAAAATTGGTGACACTTGGAGGTTACAGAGTTATGAAAGACTAAAGGATAAGGTGCAAGATTGGTTTCACTATGCCCAAATTCAGGAGATGTTTAAGATGGACAAAAAAGCAGGCTTCCAGGTGGAAAAATCGAAACTAGAGACAGAATTGTTAGAACCAAAGACTAAGCTATTATCAAGAATGTATAATTTGCTGCTTAAATGGAATACTCAGGATGAGATAGTCAAATCAGCCATGATAAAATGGGCACAAGACATTGGGTACAACATTATGTTTGAAGACTGGGAAAAGTTATGGACCACCGGTATGAAATTTACGGCATGTAATGCCTTGAAAGAAAATATTATGAAAATGATATACAGGTGGTACATGACCCCAGTCAAGCTGGCAAAAATATATCATTTGACTGACAATAGATGTTGGAAATGTAAGGAGGCTGAAGGGACATTCTTTCACCTATGGTGGACGTGCCCTAAAGTGAAGGCCTTCTGGGAAATGATTTATAATGAGTTAAAAAAGGTGTTTAAATACACCTTTCCCAAGAAACCAGAGGCCTTCCTTCTGGGCATAGTCGGCCAAAAGGTGTTAAAGAAAGATAGAATATTTTTTATGTATGCAACTACAGCAGCAAGAATCCTTATTGCAAAACACTGGAAGACTCAAGATTTGCCCACACTGGAAGAGTGGCAAACGCAGCTGATGGACTATATGGAACTGGCCGAGATGACTGTCAGGATCCAAGATTTGGGAGAAGAAGCAATGGAAGAGGATTGGAAAAAGTTTAAGGACTATTTGCAAAAGTTCTACAAATTACATGAACTATAAGAACTCGCACGACTTGGAGAAAATAGCTCCAGCAATGAGAGTGGAGGACATTGAAATTAAACAACAAATTATGGAAAGGACCAATGTTTAAATGGTTAAAAATGTTATTATATTGGCTTTTTAAAGTAAATGGATAATAAGTAATTTAAACTAAAAGGTAAGATTTAAAGTAAAAAAGAAACGCATGAAACAAGGATATAATTTGCTGATGTTTTTATGGTAAAGAATGCATTGTGGGGAGATGTGGGGAAGTCCGATGATTGACTGAAATGAGTTTCGAAATGGTTATTTCTTCTCTCTTCTTTCTTTTCTCTTTTTATAATTGATGTTTTTCTGTGTAAATGACTGAAGATCTTTATCTGTAAAAAATGCAATAAAAATAATTTTTAAAAAATAAAATAAAATTTTAAACAGTTCAGCTGGAATACCATCACTTCCACTGGCCTTGTTATTAGCAGTGCTTTCTAAGGCCCATTTGACTTCACTCTCCAGGATGTCTGGCTCAAGGTCAGCAACCGCACTACCTGGGGTGTACGAGACATCCATATCTTTCTGGTATAATTCCTCTGTGTATTCTTGCCACCTCTTCTTGATGTCTTCTGCTTCAGTTAGGTCTTTACCACTTTTGTCCTTTATTATGGTAATCTTTGTACGAAATGTTCCTTTCATATTTCCGATTTTCTTGAACAGATCTCTGGTTCTTCCCATTCTGTTGCTTTCCTCTATTTCTTTGCATTGCTCGTTTAAGAAGGCCTTCTTGTCTCTCCTTGCTATTCTTTGGAAGTCTGCATTCAATTTCTTGTATCTTTCATTATCTCCCTCGCATTTTGCTTGCCTTCTCTCCTCCGCTATTTGTAAGGCCTCGTTGGACAGCCACTTTGCTTTCTTGCATTTCTTTTTCATTGGGATGGTTTTAGTTGCTGCCTCCTGTATAATGTTGCGAGCCTCCATCCATAGTTCTTCAGGCACTCTGTCCAGCAAATCTAAATCCTTAAACCTGTTCCTCACTTCCACTGTGTATTCATAAGGGATTTGGTTTAGATTGTATCTTACCGGCCCAGTGGTTTTTCCTACTTTCTTCAGTTTAAGCTTGAATTTTGCTATAAGAAGCTGATGATCTGAGCCACAGTCAGCTCCAGGTCTTGTTTTTGCTGACTGTATAGAGCTTCTCCATCTTTGGCTGCAGAGAATATAATCAATCTGATTTCGATGTTGCCCATCTGGGGATGTCCATGTGTAGAGTCGTCTCTTGTGTTGTTGGAAAAGCGTGTTTGTGATGACCAGCTTGTTCTCTTGGCAGAACTCTATTAGCCTTTGCCCTGCTTCGTTTTGATCTCCAAGGCCAAACTTGCCAGTTGTTCCTTTTATCTCTTGAGTCCCTACTTTAGCATTGCAATCCCTTATAATGAGAAGAACATCCTTCTTTGGTGTCACTTCTATAAGGTCTTGTAAGTCTTCATAGAATTGGTCAATTTCAGTTTCTTCAGCACCAGTAGTTGGTGCATAGACTTGGATTACTGTGATGTTAAAAGGTCTGCCTTGGATTCGTATCGAGATCATTCTATCATTTTTGAGACTGCATCCCAGTACAGCTTTCGCCACTCTTTTGTTGACTATGAGGGCCACTCCATTTCTTTTACGGGTTTCTTGCCCACAGTAGTAGATATGATGGTCATCCGAACTGAATTCGCCCATTCCCCTCCATTTTAGCTCACTGATGCCCAGGATGTCAATATTTATTCTCGCCATCTCATTTTTGACCACATCCAACTTACCCAGGTTCACGGTTCTTACATTCCAGGTTCCTATGCAATATTTTTCTTTACAGCATTGGACTTTCCTTTCGCTTCCATGCATATCCGCAACTGAGCGTCCTTTCGGCTTTGGCCCAGCCGCTTCATCAGCTCTGGATCTACTTGTACTTGTCCTCCGCTCTATACAGAATTCTATACAGAACCCTTTTAGCAGATCTTGAAGCTAGTTTGAGTGGGAGTTTACTTCCTTAGACTAAAGAGTGAAAGTTCCTAGATAAATTATCTTTAAAGACTGAAGTGAACATTTTTCCTAAGATAGGGAGAGGATCTCTTATAAAGCATAGTTAAAACAGCCATAGATTTGATTTAAAAGGAATACAAAAGTGACAATTTTCCTGAACTTGCAGAGGAATAGTAAGCCTAATCTATGCCCCCCCTTGCAGTTTCCTTTAAAGGAAGCTTACTCGGGAGTAAATTTACCTGGCACAGAAGAAGAAGGAGAAGGGGGGGGAAACCCTGAAAGAGACAGAATGAAACAAGGGGGGGGGCATTTTCTAAGAAAAGAGGCCAGGACGTCTTATAGAGACTGATATCAGGAGCCTTACAATAACTCTTCTGTCCAACCAAATCAAAGTTAAAACTGGACTCACATAATTTTCTTAGAAGGAACACCATACTTTCATAGGCATATGCTCAATGAAGTACATACACTGCATTTTAGCTTGAGAGAGCAGTTGGCTCAACTAGGCTTTTGCAGCAGAAACATTAGGTTATCAGCACCTTCCAAAATAAGACTGTAGACTCACAATCTCAAAAGTTGGGGCAAAGCAAGAGGTGGGGTAAACATTTGCACACTTCATTCTCATTTTCTCTTATTTAGGACTGCTAAGTTCCAGCATGGCTTCTTTAGATTTAAATTTTGAAGCAAGCTTGCAGTTTAAACTATGCACACTTAAGAAAGGCAGTCTGCCAGAGACAGAAGGAACAGACAACACACATAACAGACAACATGTAAACATACATATTCTCATATATGTATTAACAGACAACACACATAACAGACAACATGTAAACATACATATTCTCATATATGTATTAACAGACAACACACATAACAGACAACATGTAAACATATATATTCTCATCCTTTAGTTGGTTATTGCAAGGAGTTGGGCCACTACCTTTGGCTTCATTAAAACACACCACCAGTTAATCAAACTGGTAGGGCTCACAACGCTTGGTTGACTGGGTACCCCTTTATAGATGCATGCGTTGCTGTTGTTGCTTTTTTTGCTTTTTCCTTTTTTTGGGGTGTGTGTGTCTGGGATAGGGAAGGGGGAAAGAGAGGGGTTGATTAGGATTGGTATGTCTAGGGGTTTGGTATGCTTAGTACAGGGACGTATAGTAAAGAAGAGAAGGGGCTTCTAGTTGCCTGGCAACTTCCTTAGTGGGTTTTAGAGAGCTCTAGCTATCCGGTTCCTTGCGTTCCCTTTTCCTATTTCCTTATTTCCTTATTTCCTATAACCTGGGGTCTCTTTCCACTCTGCCGGTCCTGCCCAGTTCCTCATGGGCTATCCCTCCTGGCAACCTCCTACCTATCGTCACATCTCAGGAAAAGGGGCCCTACTGGACGCCCGCGCCATGCGGTGCCAGATCGGGTGATCCCTGGATAGAATTTTGAATCGAAAACCCCCCTTGCTTTCGGAAGCGGGCTTACGATACACGTGGTACGTAGCTCCGACCGGTGCGGCTGGGATTGATACAGAAAGCCAGACCACTTCCTGCCCCCTAGCAAGGACACTCGGGAAGTTCGGAAAGAGAGCTCCAACCCCTTGCTTTCAACTGGGATGCCCGTTGCGGGGAGTCGGCAATCTTTCAAGTCGGGTCTCTCCGTCTTACTTTCGGGCTCCCAATTGGTGCGGCTGGCTGGAGATTTTAAGGAAAAGAGATAGAGCTCAGAACCCCCCTTTCGGGTTGAGCAGCGGTCCACGGTCTCTCTCACTAACCGGACCAAGAGAAAGGCAAGAAGGAGCGATAGAGAGGAGGGCAGAGAATTCAGTTGCCAGGAGATTCCACCGCCTTCCCACCAGTGCACTGGATTTTCCTTTTTCCTTATACTCACGCGTCTTCTATGATGATCCCGGGATCGATGAATAAGCCGGCTGGATCCCTCTTTTGCTCCCCGGCTGAACTCCTAGGGCTTTCGATTACCGCCCGGAAGATGGCTGGGGGTCCAAAAGGATCTTCCCAGGCAAAATGGCCCGGAGCCGGCTGAAGATTTCGGGGCCCCCAGTCAGCAGCTCGGGAGAACCGCAAGCCCCACGTTGGGCAGCCAACTGTTACGGAAAAATCTGGGTGCGGGGTTACTCTGCCACCCAGCTCATCGGACTAAATCCGTGGGTCCCTGCAGAAGAAAAATGAGCTCAGCCGGACGCAGGAGTAAACTGCAGAAGATCCAAGTTTATTGCGCAACAATAAGGCGAGATTGAACAGCGAGAAAGGGGTGACATGAACTTTTGAAACTCCCTCCATGTCCCAGAATACAGTGCAAAATACATCCCAGTTACATCATGAATACATTAAGGAGAGGTTGGGTTACACAGATTAACATATGGAGGAGGGAGGGGGGAATATGCAGAGGGCTGGAGATATGGAGGAGGGAGGGGGGAATATGCAGAGCTGGAGATATGCGCAGATAAGCACATCCTGAGAAGACGTAGTCTGTCACCTGGCATTGCCCGGAGGAAAGGTTTGGCAGAGTGATTTTGACTGGATTACTTGAGAGATTATGGAGGACAGGGGAGAGGTGAAGGAGTCCTAGAGAAATTGAGCAAATATATTGTAGTGAAGAAGACATGCCCCCCCCTTCCGTAACACCTTCCATCACATTTTATACCCCAGTCTCCCTGCTGGCAGTCTGGCAGTCCCAGATTATCTGTATTCACTAGGACTCATCTCCATACTTTGGATTGTCCTGAATACCACCAATTATAGCCTAGCGCAAACCCAAAAGTCCTGCTTGGATGCATCTTGGCTTCCCTGCTGATGAAACTGAGTGTGTGAGGATTGATAATATTTTCATTTATCCCTTTCAGACCCCTAAGTAGTAGCCGTTGCCAGGACATTCTCCTGTTTGCCTCTGTATAGTGCCATTCTTATTTCAGACATTGTGGTAGATTGCAATCAGGGTGGGTTTGATATAAAGCAAATTGATTTCAATCACAATTTACGGTAAATCACTAGTATGATTCTGTTTAAATCAAAAATTTCTGATTTGGTTACACTGTTAGAAATGCATAGACAGATAATTATGAAATCATTCTGAGGTTTAATAAGTTAACTGTCTATATTTGGACAACAGTTCTGGTGTAATTTATTGGAAGGAGAAAAATAACCATTTCCTTAATTACCACTTAAACAATTTATTTAACTAAAACAATAATATTATAGCATGTTGGTTTTTATTTTTATAAAAAAACAGCCAAGCAGACTGAGTTTTAGCTCACATGAAAAACTCGGAACTTACGCCTTTCACCACCTCCACTACCAGCCACCCCTTTATATTGGCTTCTGCATTCAGGTGCCTATTCTGTACAGTTAAGTTTTAGTGCGGTTGTTGGAACCCAGTGGGATTGGGAAGAGGTTGCCAGCCCTGAAGAGCCTTCAGCGTTTGCCTCAAGTCTGACTTGCACAATTATTACACAAAGACCCCAAGATGTGTGGAGTATTCTTCTCACAAGGTTGCACTTTCATTTTTACTGCTTCACACTTAGCTACTTGTGCAGATCTCTTCCACTGCAAACCATCTGTTCATTGAACCTCTTCGAACTTAGAATTCTAAGGGGTTGATTCTGTAGAATCATAGAGTTGGAAGAGACCACAAGGGCCATCGAGTCCAACCCCCTGCCAAGCAGGAAACACCATCAGAGCACTCCTGACATATGGTTGTCAAGCCTCTGCTTAAAGACCTCCAAAGTAGGAGACTCCACCACACTCCTTGGCAGCAAATTCCACTGTCGAACAGCTCTTACTGTCAGGAAGTTCTTCCTAATGTTTAGGTGGAATCTTCTTTCTTGTAGTTTGGATCCATTGCTCCGTGTCCGCTTCTCTGGAGCAGCAGAAAACAACCTTTCTCCCTCCTCCATGTGACATCCTTTTATATATTTGAACATGGCTATCATATCACCCTTTAACCTCTTCTCCAGGCTAAACATGCCCAGCTCCCTTAGCCGTTCCTCATAAGGCATCGTTTCCAGGCCTTTGACCATTTTGGTTGCCCTCCTCTGGACACGTTCCAGTTTGTCAGTGTCCTTCTTGAACTGTGGTGCCCAGAACTGGACACAGTACTCCAGGTGTGGTCTGACCAGAGCAGAATACAGTGGCACTATTACTTCCCTTGATCTAGATGCTATACTCCTATTGATGCAGCCCAGAATTGCATTGGCTTTTTTAGCTGCTGCGTCACACTGTTGGCTCATGTCGAGTTTGTGGTCAACCAAGACTCATAGATCCTTTTCACATGTACTGCTCTCAAGCCAGGTGTCCCCCATCTTGTATTTGTGCCTCTCATTTTTTTTGCCCAAGTGCAATGCTTTACATTTTTCCCTGTTAAAGTTCATCTTGTTTGTTTTGGCCCAGTTCTCCGGGCCCAAGACAGAACCCTGTGGCACCCCACTAGTCACTCTTCTCCAGGATGAAGAGGAACCATTGATGAGCACCCTTTGGGTTTGGTCAGTCAGCCAGTTACAAATCCACTGAGTGGTAGCATAGTCAAGACCGCATTTTACCAGCTTTACAAGAATATCATGGGGCACCTTGTCAAATGCCTTGCTGAAATCAAGGTAGGCTACATCCACTGCGTTCCCTTCATCTACCAGGCTTGTAATTCTGTCAAAAAACGAGATCAGGTTAGTCTGACGTGACTTATTTTTCAGAAATCCATGCTGACTATTGGTGATCACAGCATTCCTTTCTAGGTGCTCACAGACTGTTTGCTTAATGATCTGCTCCAGAATCTTCCCTGGTATTGATGTCAGACTGACTGGGCTGTAATTCTTTGGGTCCTCTCTTTTCCCCTTTTTGGAAATAGGGACAACATTTGCCCTCCTCCAGTCTGTTCTCCAGGAATTCTCAAAGATGACTCCCATTGGTTATCAGATCACATCTGCCAGTTCTTTTAATACTCTTGGATGCAGTTCATCTGGCCCTGGAGACTTGAATACATCTAAGCTAGCCAAGTATTCTTGTACTGTCTCCTTAGTTATTCTGGGCTGTGTTTCCTCTGCTGAATCATTTGCTCCAAATTCTTCAGGCCGGGCATTGTTTTCTTTATCAGAGAAGACTGAGGCAAAGAAGGCATTGAGGAGTTCAGCCCTTTCTGTGTCCCCTGTTTACATTTCACCATCTTCTCCTCTGAGTGACCCCACTATTTCTTTGTTCTTCCTTTTGCTATGAACATACCCATAAAAGCCTTTTTTGTTGCTTTTAACCTCTCTAGCAAGCCTGAGTTCATTCTGTGCTTTAGCTTTTCTGACTTTGTGTCTACACGTGCTGGCTATTTGTTTGAATTCCTCTTTGGTGGTTTCCCCCCTTTTCCATTTTTTTGTACACATCCTTTTTAAATCTTAATTCAGTTAAAAGTTCTTTAGATAGCCACCCTGGCTTCTTTAGGCACCTTCCATGTTTACGTCTCATTGGTATTGCCTGAAGTTTTGCTTTTACTATCTCCCTCTTAACAAACTCCCAGTCATCATGAACTCCCTTTCCTTTTAGTATTACTGTCCATGGGATCTCACCCAGCACTTCCCTAAGTTTTATGAAGTCGTCTTTCTTAAAGTCAAGAAATTGAGTCCTAGTATGCTTGGCTGCTCCTTTCCGCTGTATAGTAAACTTCAGAAGAGCATGATCACTCGCGCCTAATGATCCTTCCACTTCTACCCCACTAACCAGGTCATCAACATTGGTTAGGAGCAGATCTAAAATGGCTGTTCCTCTTGTTGCTCCTCCCACTTTCTGGACAATGAAGTTGTCTGCAAGGCCAGTGAGGAATCTGTTTGACCTTATGCTCTTGGCTGAGTTTGACATCCAACAAATATCCGGGTAACTGAAGTCCCCCATTACTACTATCTCCCTTCTTTTTGCATGCTTGGCCATCTGTTCCAGGAAGGCATCATCTATGTCCTCCGTTTGGCTTGAGGATCTATAGTAAACTCCCACAATGAGGTCACTGTTATTCTTCTCTCCCTTAATTTTGACCCAAATGCTCTTCACTTTGGCTTTGAGGTTCTAAATCTTGGATCTCTTCACAAGTATACACATCCCTGACATATAACGCCACTCCTCCTCCTTTCTTGTCTGGTCTGTTTCTCTGAAATAGATTGTATCCCCCCATTATTACATTCCAATCGTGGGACTTATCCCACCAGGTTTCAGTGATGCCTATTATGTCATATTTAGTTTGCTGTACCAAGAGCTCAAGCTCATCTTGTTTATTTCCCATGCTTTGCGCATTAGTGTACAGACATTGAAGTCCATTAATCATTCCCCCGTGTCTCTCATTTAAGGATTTTTTCCTCCCACCACTAGGTCTGCGTGCTTGACATGGGCATGTCTGGATCACAGATTTCTGCCCAACACCACTCCTCTTCCGGGACATACCTGTGATGTTTTGATGACACTGTGAGAATGTGTTGTGGGAACTATTAAAAACTCATGTCATCTTTGTTCTGGACATATTATTTTTTGCTCTTCTTAGAGACTGAGACCTTTGTTGCAACAAATAAACGATCAGTCCTTCTGGCCACTGATTTCCTTCCTCATTGCTTGCCTCCCATCTCACGTTTTCTGATCAATCCAGCATCCGCAGGGCTAGACTCCAGCAAAGTTGGAAAGCTCCGCCGGGGCTGCTGCTTCTGTCTTCTCCGGCCAACGCAGCCTCCTGCCCTGCCCTGGCACCTGGCTGGAGAAGCCCAACTGGGGCTATTGGGACGACAACTGGGACAGGTAAACCCAAACATCTTCAGGCCTCTTTGTGGGCAGGCCAAAATCGCTCATTTCCCCCCGAAATATAGTCCGGCCCCCAACAAGGTCTGAGGGACAGTGGACTGGCCCCCTGCTGAAAAAGTCTGCTGACCCTGATCTAGTAGATCCATTGTTGTAACCATATCAAAAAAGTATTTGGTATTTTACCTTCTTTTGAGACACAATCCCTCAGTGTTCTGTCATAGTCCAGTGATACTACTCCATTAAATTCGCCCGTAATAATTATATTTCTACCATAAACCTCAGACATACTTTCCTCCAATAGTTGGAAGAAATCTCATGTGAAAAGAGGACTTCCGGGGTGGCGCCACCGGCAATGGCGGACTCCCTCTGAACTGGAGGGACTGGCTCCGCGGTAAACAGGGTCTTCTCCGCTATGGCGAAGCGGGGACCCTTTTAAAATCACATGCGGATGAAGCCTGTGACCATGGGACTCGGCGGGCACCTCTAGCGCCCCCCCAATCAGCTAAGGAGCCCACTAACGGGCTCCGAAGTGAGGAGGGGGAAGCGGCGTCGTGCTGTGTCAATCGCTATTTCCATGGAGCGAAGCCGCATAGCTGTTGCCGGAGAGCGCTGCCTTTTTCCTGGGACAATTTGGACTCTAAAATAAGCACCTGTGAGTACCGAGAGTTTGAACAATTGGATATCAAACAAAGATTTGTGAGTAGGGCAGAATCGGACTTTAAAAAACTTAACTTGAATTTGGTACGGAACGGAAAGGGCTAAACAGGAAGTCACTCTTCCGTTCTTTTGTAAACAGAACAAAGCAAAGGCAATTTAAACTAGAGCTTAGAAAATCGTTTTTAAAAGATTGGATTTCAACATTTTAAATTGTGAACCTTTTTTGGGGGGGGACTGTTTGAAGTGATTTTAATTTTCCTCCGTCCTGACCCTGGAGCGGGGTGTCAGGACTGACGTGGAAGTTCATTGACCAAAGACAACTGCTTTTTGACAGATAGTTAAAAGAAGAGAAATTTTGCGATTCCACTGCTCCCTTTTGCATTTTAAAGGAATATATATGGACAAAGTATCTCAAAAAAGGAAATTCTGTAGCAAGAATAAACATAAGTCTTCCCCCTAGGGGAAGCTTGTGAAATTGTAACTAACTCCAAGGAAGCGACATCTGTTACAGAATAACCGTGGGAACAAGTACGTGACCTTGTAGGACAATGCATTCAGAAGCCTTGTTGTGTGCTTTTTACAAAACAAATGCTCTGCTGGAAGAATTACATGAAAAGGTGAACTGGATGGTGACTTCGACTAGAAATCTTTCAACAGGCAGTGGAACATTTTGACCAGACAGTGGGAAAACATGTGGAGCCCACTCAGGATTTAAACCAGGAGTGTGTTTTGACAGAACAGGAGGTTGTGGCATTAAATCAGGAGTGTGTTTTGACAGAACAGACCCAACAGGAGTATGATCTTTTGGATTGTACAAATGAATTTGAAAAGCCAGATCTGGAAAGGAAAAACTTGGTGTGGTTTGGAAATGGGGGGCTGGATTGACCCCCCTATGTTGGGATGTCTGGACTTTATAAATATGGTAATGGGCTGCGAAATGTTCAGGATTACGGAGGCTCTCAATTTTGGAGGGCCCTTGAAACATGCTTTTAAATTCTACATGGAATGCAGCGACGATTACGGAAAAGGGTCTGATCTGTCGAGAAGGGTTAAAAACATTGTCAAGTGGGAGCTACCACGAGCAAGAGACATTGTCAAGCTGGAGTTACCACGAGCAGGAGATAAAGGGAAATTACAGCTATAAATATGAAGAAGAGCCGCGGAAGGGCCATGGAAGTGACTTGAGGGCCTCGGACATAAGGATACCAGGTTAATGGGCTAGTCTGATGAGAATAAGGACTGACAAAACCCGGAACCAGGAGGAAGGGACGTTGGAAAAAAATTGGATTTGTTTGTACCTTTCTTTTTTTTATTACTAGAATGTTTTATAAAGTTGATGAATGATAGAAAAAATGTTGGAAGAAATTACCTGGCTTTAGCAAAGATGCTTAAAGAATTATGAAAGAATATTATGATTATAAGAAGCTGGTAAGGTTAAAACTTAAGTTTTAAATTTTAAGGTTTATTCTATTATAGAAAGATAGGATCAAAATAGTCTAGGGTAATGTAATGACAAAATTTTATGAAACATGGAATGGAAAGGATTTGCTGGGATAATTAATAACTAGGATACAAAGGAAGGGAGGAGGAGGAAGTCTAAGAAAGAAGGCTATGACAGTTAAGGGTCTGAAAACAATGAATTTGTTTTAAAATATTTTTAAAGGTTAGGGTTTTTTGTATTTTTGCCACTTTTTTGTTTTCTTTTTATTGATTTTTTTCTTCTTTTTTCTTCCTTTTTCTACAGTGGGAAGGGGTTTGCTTTTTTCTTTTTACTCTGTTAATTATTTTTATTTTCTGTATTTCCTTTTGATTCTACTTTGTTTGTTTTTTCTTTTGTAATATATTGAAAACTTTAATAAATATCTCATTAAAAAAAAAAGAAATCTCATGTGAAAAGTGGCTCTGAATCTGAAAGGCCCAGTCCAAAATCTTAATCCTGCCACCCTAAGATATTATAAGCAAGTCCCACATTCCTCTTTCCACCTGCAATAGGGAGGTTAGAACAACAATTAATACCCTGCAGGGATCATAAGAGCCAGAATTGCTTTGCATTCACAAACGCTGTGTGAAATATCACCAGTGAACAGAATAATTTAAAGAAGGAAACCAACAACAGTATTAAGAGAGAGAGAAACTGGATTTGAAATGACCCAGCCACAAGATGAAAAGTCTCCCTCCTAAATGAGGGAAGGGGGAGACATGGGGGGGGGGCTTTTGAAGTCTCCCTGCTGGCAAGGGAATTCCAGAGCAAGGGCGCCTCTCTCTGTCTGGAATCCCTCCCTGCCTCATCTCCAGCAGGAAGGGGGGATTTCCAGACTGGGACCCTTCACTCTCGGGGGGGGGGAGGTGCTGGGGCCTGGGCAGCTGGATGGATGGATGGACATCAGCCTGCAGAAATGCTCCCCCCCCCTTCCTCTCCCAGGACTGTTCTGGCCTTGCATGGGAGTGACAAGGCCACACTCAAGAACACCTCTCCATCCAGGGGGGGGAGGGGCTGGTGTTTGAAGCTGGGCTGGGCTGTCAGGGGGCGAAGCCCTTGCTCTGCCTGCAGAAGGACCCCGGCGGAGGGCTTGGCCTGCAGAAGGAGGCCCAGAAGGAGACCCTCCCCCCCCGGCCTCCACTGGCCCAGTTGGGGGGGGCGGGGGCCGGGTCCCCATGGAGCCCCCAGAGCAGGAGCCCCCAGGCAGCGCCGCCCCCTCGCCTTCCCCTCCGGACACAGGGAGGGGGGGCTGCTCTTGCAGATGTAGCTCTAGGGACACGCGCGTCGGAAAAGGCGCCGGAAGTGGCGCTGGGAAACGCGCCGGAAGTGGCCAGACCGGGAAAGGAGGAGGAGGAGGGGCGTCGCTGAAGAGCCCCCCCTCCCCCCGCCGCCCCCGCCGCCCTTTCTCTTGCAGACAAGGAGAGCGGACTAATCCGGAGCCAGGGAGGCGGAGGACCAAGAGGTAAAGGGGGAAGGAGAGAAGGAGGGAGGAGGAGGAAGAGACCCCCCCGCAAGGAGAGCGCCCTCCCTGGGGCCCGTCGACAGGGGCCCCGATCCAGGCCCCGACCCAGGGGGGGGGAAGGGGGGACCCCAGACCTGCAAGGTCTCCTGGGCAGCAGCAGCAGCAACAGCCCCGCCAGACTCCCCTTCCTCCTTCCTGGGGGGCCGAGAGAGGGAAGGGGAAGGAGGAGCCCAGGCAGGGCTGGGGGTGGGGCTGAGGCCCCCCATTCTCCCTGGGGGCGCCTGGCTGGGGAAAGGGAGAGAGGGAGTCCAGGGAAGGGTTAATGGAAAAGGGGGAGGAGCCTCGACACAGACCCCGCCCCTTCCAGCACCTCATTCTCCCTGGGGTCGTGGGGCGCCTGGCTGGGTCCCCAAGAGACCAGCTGAGCTTGTTCTGGGGATGAGCTTTCGTTTGCATGCACACTTCTTCAGATTGGACAATTTTCTACCTGAAATTTGGGAAACACTTTCTCTTTCCTCGCCATAATATCTCTTTCAAACTGTGAAATTTCAGTCCAAAAACCTCTCCCTTTATCTTGTCCAAACAAGATGATTTGATGGTATTGAAACCAATCTGCCACCACACCTCCCACCTCATCCTGTTTATTCAGTTTTATTTCTTCTTCCGAAAAGTCCAAAAGATCTCTGTAAGTTGCCCATTGCTTCTTCCCTATTCCATTTTTTAAAAAGCTGTTGCTTTTGTGGGTGGAAGCCAAAGAGGTGTTTTTCATTCCAGCAGATTATTATATTTATCCCATACTGTAAAAAGGATTTTCTGAATAACCTGATTCATAGAGCTCTTGTGTCTTTTAGTTTTATCATGCTATAAATAAGCGTGCCAAACAAACATATTCTTACGACCTTTGTTATAAGAAAAAACCTGCTCCTTTCCCCTTATGGGGTATCCAAGAGCCCATATGGTCCTTAAGTGGGTTCCATATTGGTAGGAGAAAATAACAGAGGCCAACCAGAGTATACTGAGAAGCAAAGGGGCTAGTAAGCCTGATCTTTATTACCCTGTTGCAACAGTGTCCCCCCCCCCCTCACCACAACCAGGAGGGAGGTGTGCAAGGCCTTATGTAGTCTTTAAGGTGCTACTGGAAGGAATTTTTTTTGTTTTGACTATGGCAGACCAACACGGCTACCTATCTGTAACTCCACCTCCATCGTTCAACCTGGACACTGAGATCCAGCGCCGAGGGCCTTCTGGCGGTTCCCTCATTGTGAGAAGTGAGGTTACAGGAACCAGACAGAGGGCCTTCTGGGTAGTGGCGCTTGCCCTGTGGAATGCCCTCCCATCAGAGGTCAAGGAAATAAGCAGCTATCTTATTTTTATTTTTAAAAGACATCTGAAGGCAGCCTTGTTTAGGGAAGTTTTTAATATTTAATGCTGTATTGTTTTTAACACTCGATTGGGAGCCGCCCAGAGTGGCTGGGGAAACTCAGCCTGATGGGCAGGGTATAAATAATAAAATATTATTACTATTACTATTATTATTAGTTTGTGGTGCTCAATGTTTAGGTATAGTAAATATTAGGATTTAAATAGAACTTGTGTGTTATAGCGGGGATATGTTATAAGATGGTCTCAGTGTATTTTAGAAAGTCTAGGAAGGTCTAGGAAAGGGTCACCTGCTTCTGAGCATCATAAATGAGCGTGGAAAGAGTTAATATCATAAACCTACTGGAATCGGCCCCCACCCTCTGTAACAAGCAGCTGTAGTGCTCATGAAAAGTTGGGCACACGACCCAGAAAGCTGCCTGGCTCCATCCGTCTGAAGGCGGAGATATGTACCACACGCCATAGGCAAATTCGGCTGGACTCACCATGGGAAAGCAGAAGGGGCAACCAAGGAAGGGGGAGACGGCCAAAGAAACCTGCTCTCACACAAGTGCCCCCCCCCTGCCAATTCCGTAACATTAGCAAAGCCCAAGTTCAAACACCAGCCCCTATTTAAAAGAGGCCCCCGTAATTTTGACACTGGACTGCCCTTTAGGGTTGCCGTAAGTTACTCTCCAGGGACGCGGGTGGCACTGCGGGTTAAACCTCAGAGCCTAGGCCTTGCTGATTAGAAGGTTTTAATCCCCGTGACGGGGTGAGCTTCCATTGCTTGGTCCCTGCTCCTGCCAACCTAGCTGTTCAAAAGCAGGTCAAAGTGCAAGTAGATAATTAGGTACCACTCCAGCGGGAAGGGAAACGGCGTTTCTGTGCGCTGCTCTGGTTTGCCAGAAGCGGCTTAGTCCTGGCCACATGACCCGGAAGCTGTACGCCGGCTTCCTTGGCCAATAAAGCAAGATGAGCGCCGCAACCCCAGAGTCGGCCATGACTGGACCTAATGGTCAGGGGTCCCATTAGCTTTAAGTTACTCTCTAAGTCCCAAAAGTGTGTAGCAACTCCAGCCTACTTTGCAGGGCTATTGTAACAAGGACATCCTACACCTCGGCCCTGCCTCCCCCCCCCCGTCGGGAAATGGGTGTGAAACTGACAGGACCCCCCCTCCCAGCAAGTGATTAAAAGAGATGAAGGGGGAATGTCACCTTCCTGCCCCGGAGGACTTTTTCGGAGGTGGGGGTGGGTCTCTTTCCATGCTGTCTCCGGGGATCGAACCCGGGACCCTCTCAGGAAAGAATCAAGAAAATGGAGCTTGTTTGGAAGGAGAATTTGTCTGTCCTGGGAGGGAGGGGCCACTCATTCCTCCCCCCCCCCCCGGTCAGTGAGCTCCGCTTCCTAGAGAGGCAGGGAGGTTTGGAGGGGGCAAGGGGGAGGGGAGGAGCCTGATCCACATTCCTGGAAGAGGAGCAGCTCTGCAGAGGAGGAGGGAAAAGAGGTGCAAAATATATCTATATATTGGGGGGGGGAGAGAGACTGGGGAGTCCATGGAAGGGTTAATGGGGGCGAGAGAGGCCGGGATGGAGACCTCCCCCCCCCCCAGTCTCCCTCCTGGGATGAGGAGAGATTTGGGAGGAAGGCTGAGCTGGCCAGGGGGTCCTCTGGGGAAAGGGGACCCTTGGAGGTGGAGGGAGGAAGGGGAAAAAGTGTACATTCAGGTAGACACACCACTGGTTTCATCTTCTTTATTTTCTTCCCCACAATGGATGTTTGTTGTTGTTTAGTTGTTTCGTCGTGTCTGCCTCTTCGTGACCCCATGGACCAGAGCATGCCAGGCACTCCTGTCTTCCACTGCCTCCCACAGTTTGGTCAAACTCATGCTGGTAGCTTCGAGAACACTGTCCAACCATCTCGTCCTCTGTCGTCCCCTTCTCCTTCTGCCCTCCATCTTTCCCAACATCAGGGTCTTTTCCAGGGAGTCTTCTCTTCTCATGAGGTGGCCAAAGTACTAGAGCCTCAGCTTCAGGATATGTCCTTCCAGTGAGCACTCAGGGCTGATTTCCTTCAGAATGGAGAGGTTTGATCTTCTTGCAGTCCCATGGACTCTCAAGAGTCTTCTCCAGCACCAGAATTCAAAAGCATCCATTCTTCGGCGATCAGCCTTCTTTATGGTCCAGCTGTCACTTCCATACATCACTACTGGGAAAACCATAGCTTTAACTATACGGACCTTTGTTGGGAAGGTGATGTCTCTGCTTTTTAAGATGCTGTCTAGGTTTGCCATCGCCTTTCTCCCAAGAAGCAGGCATCTTTTAATTTCGTGGCTGCTGTCACCATCTGCAGTGATCATGGAGCCCAAGAAAGTAAAATCTCTCACTGCCTCCATTTCTTCCCCTTCTATTTGCCAGGAGGTGATGGGCCCAGTGGCCATGATCTTCGTTTTTTTGATGTTGAGCTTCAGACCATATTTTGCACTCTCCTCTTTCACCCTCAATAAAAGGTTCTTTAATTCCTCCTCACTTTCTGCCATCAAGGTTGTGTCATCTGCATATCTGAGATTGTTGATATTTCTTCCGGCAATCTTAATTCCGGCTAGGGATTCATCCAGCCCAGCTTTTCGCATGATGAATTCTGCATATAAGTTAAATAAGCAGGGAGACAATATACAGCCTTGCCGTACTCCTTTCCCAATTTTGAACCAATCAGTTGTTCCATATCCAGTTCTAACTGTAGCTTCTTGTCCCACGTAGAGATTTCTCAGGAGACAGATGAAGTGATCAGGCACTCCCATTTTTTTAAGAACTTGCCATAGTTTGCTGTGGTCGACACAGTCAAAGCCTTCTGAATAGTCAATGAAGCAGAAGTAGATGTCTTTCTGGAACTCTCTAGCTTTCTCCATAATCCAGCGCATGTTTGCAATTTGGTCTCTGATTCCTCTGCCTCTTCTAAATCCAGCTTGCACTTCTGGGAATTCTCGGTCCACATACTGCTTAAACCTGCCTTGTAGAATTTTAAGCATAGCCTTGCTAGCGTGTGAAATGAGTGTAATTGTGTGGTAGTTGGAGCATTCTTTGGCACTGCCTTTCTTTGGGATTGGGATGTAGACTGATCTTCTCCAATCCTCTGGCCACTGCTGAGTTTTCCAAACTTGCTGGCATATTGAGTGTAGCACCTTAACAGCATCATCTTTTAAAATTTTAAACAGTTCAGCTGGAATACCATCACTTCCACTGGCCTTGTTATTTGCAGTGCTTTCTAAGGCCCATTTGACTTCACTCTCCAGGTTGTCTGGCTCAAGGTCAGCAACCGCACTACCTGGGGTGTACGAGACATCCATACCTTTCTGGTATAATTCCTCTGTGTATTCTTGCCCCCTCTTGATGTCTTCTGCTTCTGTTAGGTCCTTACCACTTTTGTCCTTTATTATGGTAATCTTTGTACAAAATGTTCCTTTCATATCTCCAATTTTCTTGAACAGATCTCTGGTTTTCCCCATTCTATTGTTTTCCTCTATTTCTTTGCATTGCTTGTTTAAGAAGGCCTTCTTGTCTCTCCTTGCTATTTTTTGGAAATCTGCATTCAATTTCCTGTATCTTTCACTATCTCCCTCGCATTTTGCTTGCCTTCTCTCCCCCGCTATTTGTAAGGCCTCGTTGGACAGCCACTTTACTTTCTTGCATTTCCTTTTCATTGGGATGGTTTTCGTTGCTGCCTCCTGTATAATGTTACGAGCCTCCATCCATAGTTCTTCAGGCACTCTGTCCACCAAATCTAAATCCTTAAACCTGTTCCTGTTTCCTGCTTGGCAGGGGGTTGGACTCGATGGCCCTTGTGGTCTCTTCCAACTCTATGATTCTATGATTCTATGATTCCTCACTTCCACTGTGTATTCATAAGGGATTTGACTTAGATTGTATCTTACCGGCCCAGTGGTTTTTCCTACTTTCTTCAGTTTAAGCTTGAATTTTGCTATAAGAAGCTGATGATCTGAGCCACAGTCAGCTCCAGGTCTTGTTTTTGCTGACTGTATAGAGCTTCTCCATCTTTGGCTGCAGAGAATATAATCAATCTGATTTCGATGCTGCCCATCTGGTGATGTCCATGTGTAGAGTCGTCTCTTGTGTTGTTGGAAAAGCGTGTTTGTGATGACCAGCTTGTTCTCTTGACAGAACTCTATTAGCCTTTGCCATGCTTCGTTTTGATCTCCAAGGCCAAACTTGCCAGTTGTTCCTTTTATCTCTTGATTCCCTACTTTAGCATTGCAATCCCTTATGATGAGAAGAACATCCTTCTTTGGTGTCACTTCTATAAGGTGTTGTAAGTCTTCATAGAATTGGTCGATTTCAGTTTCTTCAGCACCCGTACTTGGTGCATAAACTTGGATTACTGTGATGTTAAAAGTTCTGCCTTGGAATCATATCGAGATCATTCTGTCATTTTTGAGATTGCATCCCAGTACAGCTTTCGCCACTCTTTTGTTGACTTATGAAGGCCACTCCATGTCTTTTACGGGATTCTTGCCCACAGTAGTAGATATGGTGGTCATCCGAACTGAATTCGCCCATTGCCGTCCATTTTAGTTCACTGATGCCCAGGATGTCAATATTTATTCTTGCCATCTCATTTTTGACCACATCCAACTTACCCAGGTCCATGGTTCTTACATTCCAGGGTACTATGCAATATTTTTCTTTACAGCATTGGACTTTGCTTTCACTTCCAGGCATATCCGCAACTGAGCGTCCTTTTGGCTTTGGCCCAGCTGCTTCATCAGCTCAGAATCTGCTTGTACTTGACCTCCGCTCTTCCTCAGTAGCATGTTGGACGCCTTCCGACCTGAGGGGCTCATCTTCCAGCATCATAACTTTTATATTCCTGTTGTCTTTGTCCATGGAGTTTTCTTGGCAGGGATACTGGAGTGGCTTGCCGGGTCCTGCTCCAGGTGGATCACGTTTGGTCAAAACTCTCCACCATGACCTGTCCATCTTGGGTGCCCTGCACGGCATAGTTCATAGCTTCTCTGAGTTATTTAAGCCCCTTTGCCAGGGCAAGGCAGTGATCCATGAAGGGGACAATGGGTATTATTCACCTTTAATACTCACCTTTTTCAGTGTCACACATATTTTTATCTTGTGATCTTCAGATAAGAGAGGTATACAAATGTAATAAATAATTCCCAGTTGGAGCAGAGCTAGAATATCCAGAAGCCCTAGGTCACCCACGGCAAAGGAGGAAGAACAGTGAGAGAGGCCTGGACAGGGAATCTCCGCTAAGATAAGCCAGTGTCAGGAGGCAGGTGCAAGACCTGGTGGCATATAATTATTATAAATCATAATTGGGGTGGGTGTCTCAATCTGGCCTTCCCAGCAGTCAGGCTCCAGCTGCTTTCCTTCTGCATCTCCAGCTCTCTCCATTCAAGAATGCAAGGCTGAGAGATGGAGGTCCAACCCCAAGAACATTCTCCAACTGAGCACTCCTTCAACCGACCACAAGCACCAAGCCTTGTCACTAGACATATATGGGTCTCCCAAAATGGTCAATATGGACATCCTGAGGCCAAAGGGACTGTGCAGGTGATGAATAAAGATCTAGAGGTCGAAGGGGACAAAATGTGGCCCAAGGGGTGGAGGATTATAGTGCAGAAGATGAAGAACTTCATGATGAATTTAGGACCCTGATAAATAGTGGGCAGGTTCATGGAACATAGAGCAGCTCCCTTTCCTGTGAGAAACCATTTTTTATAAAACATAAACCCCCACAGTTCAACCGTTTTGTAAGATAATGCTGCTTCATTAACAATAATTAAGGGCTATAAAAGGCTGATGATGCATGACCATTATTTTACATTATTTCATTTGCCTTTCCTAAACATTTGGAACATATGGAGGACAGGAGAGATTGTACAAGACGTTAAAATAAGAGCAGGTGTTAATTGAGGTGTGTAATATTCCTTTGTTCTCTTCCTAGAAAACAAATAGGATTTTCTCCCCACCCCATTGAAAGAAGACAATGGAGAAGGCAGTCAGAATTCTGGTGGGCCATGTCCAATGGGAATAACAAAGAAACCATTTAAATACATGGAGTGTGAAAACAGAGAACATAAACTATTTGAAAGTATGGAGTGTGGAAGGAGCTTCACTGACAATGGAAACCTTAGAAAACATCAGTGGTCTCACTCAGGGGAGAAACCATTTAATTGCATGGAGTGTGGAAAGAACTTCACTACTAGCGGAAGCCTTAGAATTCATCTACGGACTCACACAGGGGAGAAACCATTTAAATGCATGGAGTGTGGAAAGAGCTACAGTCAGAGTGGAAAACTTAGAATTCATCAACGAACTCACACAGGGGAGAAACCATTTAAATGCATGGAGTGTGGAAAGAGCTTCACTGAGAGTGGAAAACTTAGACTTCATCAACGGACTCACACAGGGGAGA
The DNA here is from genome assembly GCF_964188305.1 of Podarcis bocagei. Classification (NCBI taxonomy): domain Eukaryota; kingdom Metazoa; phylum Chordata; class Lepidosauria; order Squamata; family Lacertidae; genus Podarcis; species Podarcis bocagei. The sequence continues at coordinate 1,162,177 of NC_138126.1, forward strand.
AACCATTTAAATGCTTGGAGTGTGGAAAGAGCTTCAGTCATACTGGACACCTTAGAATTCATCAATGGAGTCACACGGGGGAGAAACCATTTAAATGCATGGAGTGTGGAAAGAGCTTCACTACTAGCGGAAGCCTTAGAATTCATCAACGGACTCACACAGGGGAGAAATCATTTAAATGCATAGAGTGTGGAAAGAGCTACAGTCAGAGTGGATCACTTAGAAACCATCAACGGACTCACACAGGGGAGAAATCATTTAAATGTATGGAGTGTGGAAAGAGCTACAGTCAGAGTGGATCACTTAGAAACCATCAACGGACTCACACAGGGGAGAAATCATTTAAATGCATGGAGTGTGGAAAGAGCTTCAGTCAAAGTGGACAACTTAGAATTCATCAACGAACTCACACAGGGGAGAAACCGTTTCAATGCATGGAGTGCGGAAGGAGCTTCAGTAAGAGTGGACAACTTAGAATTCATCAACGGACTCACACAGGGGAGAAACCATTTAAATGCATGGAATGTGGAAAGAACTTCACTGAGAGTGGATCACTTAGAAACCATCAACGGACTCACACAGGGGAGAAACCGTTTCAATGCATGGAATGTGGAAAGAACTTCACTGAGAGTGGATCACTTAGAAACCATCAACGGACTCACACAGGGGAGAAACCGTTTCAATGCATGGAGTGTGGAAAGAGCTTCACTGAGAGTGGAAAACTTAGACTTCATCAACGGACTCACACAGGGGAGAAACCATTTAAATGCATGGAATGTGGAAAGAACTTCACTGAGAGTGGATCACTTAGAAACCATCAACGGACTCACACAGGGGAGAAACCGTTTCAATGCATGGAGTGCGGAAGGAGCTTCAGTAAGAGTGGACAACTTAGAATTCATCAACGGACTCACACAGGGGAGAAACCATTTAAATGCATGGAGTGTGGAAAGAGCTTCACTGAGAGTGGAAAACTTAGACTTCATCAACGGACTCACACAGGGGAGAAATCATTTAAATGCATAGAGTGCGGAAGGAACTTCAGTCAGAGTGGACACCTTAGAAGACATCAACGGACTCACACAGGGGAGAAACCATTTAAATGCATGGAATGTGGAATGAGCTTCACTGAGAGTGGATCACTTAGAAACCATCAACGGACTCACACAGGGGAGAAACCGTTTCAATGCATGGAGTGCGGAAGGAGCTTCAGTAAGTGTGGACAACTTAGAATTCATCAACGGACTCACACAGGGGAGAAACCATTTAAATGCATGGAGTGTGGAAAGACGTTCAGTCAGAGTGGACACCTTAGAAGACATCAACGGACTCACACAGGGGAGAAACCATTTAAATGCATGGAATGTGGAAAGAACTTCACTGAGAGTGGAAAACTTAGACTTCATCAACGGAGTCACATAGGGGAGAAATCATTTAAATGCATGGAGTGTGGAAAGAGTTTCAGTACAAGTGGAGCTCTTACAAAACATCAACAAACTCATACAGGGGAGCAACAATATATATTCTAGGGAAGTGGACCGAGGTTCAGTTGTAGTGGAAGTCTTACAAACCATCAAAAGACTTCGAGGGGTAAGAACCGTAATAGTGGAAACACCTTCAGGCCATCAATTAACTTGAAGAAGAGAAAGGATTTAGACAGAAGGAGTGTTCATCCTGCTTTGGTTATTATGCAACACTTTTTAGAGTGTAGGACCTGTTTCTCTCCAAGTTGACACTTTTTTTTAATAGCTTTTATTTTGCTTAAACAGGTACATATAAATATAAACAGTCAAAAATTACAAAGGAAAATTCTTTGATAGTAATGAAGAAAAAAACCTGCAAAAACACAAAAAATATTGAAGTACATGACACAGAACATAAGCAACTATGGGAAAGATAAAAGAAAAGAAAAAAGAAAAATAGGAGAAAAAGAAAAAGGAAGATGAGCCAAGGCAGGAAAGCTCATCTATTGTACACTTCCGTCAAACTCAAGAGATCATTATTCTTACCAATTAACTCTTATCTGCATTCCAAAGGAATCCCTCATCTTGGTATCAGGGAGCATTTCTCTATGCGGTATCATTCTAAACATAGCCAGGTCTTTCTTGCTGAGCCCTTGTCCCCTAAATAATTATTTAAACATTCCCATTCTTCTTTCACCAATTTTTTAGGTTTATCTCTTATTGCATCCGTCAGGTTTGCGAGCTCCAAGTACTCGCACAATTTGACTACCCATTCCTCTTTAGTGGGTATATTTTTATCTTTCCAGTGTTTTGCCACTATAACCCTTGCTGCTGACTTTGCATACATAAATAGCCTAGTTTTGTTTTAGGGAATATTATCTGAAACCATCCCTAGTAAAAATTCTTCCGGTTTCTTGCTAAATGTAGTTTTTATCAATCCCTTTATCTCTTCATAAATCATGTTCCAAAATCTTTGTATCTAGACAGGACCACCACATATGGTAGTATGTTCCTATCTGTTCCTTACATTGCCAGCACTTGTTATTGTTTGATTTATTTATTTTTGCAAGTTTTACAGGGGTCAGGTACCACCTATAGTACATTTTCATAAGATTTTTCCCTGATAAGGAAACAAGCCGTGAATTTTATATTTTTAGTCCATAATTCGTTCCAAATATTGGGTTTGATCGTATGTCCCAGGTCCCTCTCCCATTTCACTGTAATTTCTTTGATATCTTCCTCCTTTCTTTGCCAATTCAAAAGTAGTTTGTACATTTTAGAAAGTGTCTTTTGATTATTATATAAAATACCCTTCTCTAGATAGGATATTTTTTGTCAAATGCTTTGGTTCTTTTATCCTTTTCAAGGGCGGCTTTTAATTGATAATACTCCAGCCAGGTTATTCCCTTCTGTTTCAATTCGCCTAGGTCCTTTATTTTCGGATCACTACTTGTTTCCTCTACTAAATCCTTATATGTTAGCCAATCGCTGTTCATATTCAGCCTGTGGACCGACATAGATTCCATTGGTGGCAGCCACCATGGTGTTTTGGTTACTACTGATTTTTTACTCCTCTCCCATACTTCATATAATGCCCTTCTCACAATATGATTTAAAAATCCTTTGTGAGATTTAACCTTGTTATAGCCTATGTAGCCATGCCACCCGTACACAATATCCCATCCCTCCAGATCTAGGACTTCCGTGTTTTTAATTAATATCCATTCCTTAATCCATGTCCAGCACACTGCCTCAAAGTACAGTTTAAGGTCAGGGACCGCGAAGCCTCCTTTTTCCTTCAACTCTGTTAGTAGCTTAAATTTTATGCGTGGTCTTTTCCCCTTGCCAAATAAACTTGGCAAGGTCTTTCTGCCAATCCTTAAAACACTTTACGCCTCTAATTATAGGTATTGTTTGGAACATAAAAATCATCTTTGGCAATACCATCATTTTAACTGTGGATATTCTCCCCCACAGGGACAAATTCAATTTTCCCCAAGTCTCTAATTCTTTTTTTATTTCCTTCCACTTCTTCTCATAAGTGTCCTTATATAAGTTTATATACTTTCGTTCACATCAATAACAGGAAATCAATCTTAAACGCATGCAGCGTATGTGAGCTTTTGTTGTTTGCATGTAATGTTGTCTAGACATGTATTTAAATAATCTATAAAGATGAATGTATTGCCAAGAATGCTGTTTTTGTTCCAATCGTTACAAATTTTAGATAAAATGGACTGTTTCAAGAAGTGGCAGAGAGACATTTCTAAATTCATCTGGCAGGGCAAGAAGCCCAGAATAAAATTTAAAATACTAACGGATGCAAAAGAAAGAGGGGGATTTGCCCTGCCAGACCTTAAACTTTATTATGAATCAGCAGCTTTCTGCTGGTTGAAGGACTGGCTGCTTCTTGAGAACACAGACATTTTGGACTTAGAAGGTTTCAACAATGTTTTTGGGTGGCATGCATATTTGTGGTACGACAAGGTTAAAGCACATAAGGCATTTAAAAACCATATTGTCAGGAAAGCACTGTTTAATGTCTGGATACGATATAAAGACTTACTTGAAAATAAAACCCCAAGGTGGTTGTCACCGATGGAGGCAAAAGCTCAGAAAAGGCTCAATATGGAGGTCAAGTGGCCAAAATATTGGGAGATCTTGGAGCAAGAAGGAGATAAATTGAAATTGCAGAGTTTTGAGAAATTAAAAAGTAGAGTGCGAGATTGGCTTCATTATTATCTAATAAGAGAGGTATATAATTTGGACAAAAAAAGGCTTCCAGGTGGAAAATCAAAGTCAACATTATGTTTGCTGACTGGGAACCGTTGTGGACCACAGGTATGAAATTTATGGCATGTAATGCCTTAAGAGAGAATATTATGAAAATGATATATAGGTGGTATATGACACCAGTCAAGCTTACAAAAATCTATCATTTGCCCGATAATAAATGCTGGAAATGTAAAGAAACTGAAGGTACATTCTTTCACCTTTGGTGAACGTGCCCAAAGATTAAGGCTTTCTGGGAGATGATCTATAATGAAATGAAAAAGGTATTTAAATATACCTTTCTGAAGAAACCAGAGGCCTTCTTCCTGGGCATGGTCGGCTAATTGGTGCCAAAGAAGGATAGAACCTTTTTTATGTATGCAACAACAGCAGCAAGAATACTGATTGCAAAGTATTGGAAGACACAGGATTTACCCACACTGGAAGAATGGCAGATGAAAGTGATGGACTACATGGAATTGGCTGAAATGACTGGCAGAATCCGAGACCAGGGAGAAGAGTCGGTGGAAGAAGACTGGAAGAAATTTAAAGACTACTTGCAGAAATACTGTAAAATTAAGGAATGTTAAAATGATATCGGATGGAAAATAAGTGGTATTGGTAAAAAGATTATTAAGAATATGTAAATATGGATTGATAATGGTTATAAACACATGGTTATAATAGGTTAAGATACTGAGTAAAGATAAATGACAGAGGCTAAGGATTTGCTGAAAGGACTTTTAAACGGGAATACAAAAGGGGAGGTGTGAGGAGGTCAAAGAACTAAGGAAATGAGTTGAAAGGTTATTAAATTTTTGAATTTTTGTATTCTGTTCCTATATAAACTAATAAAAATTATGCATGAAAAAAAGAAAGGTTATTGAAAGATGTTTGTGTTCTCTTTTTGCTGTTTTGCTGTCTTATTGTATTGTTTTTTGTTCTTTTTAGTTTTTTTGCTTTTATTGATGTATTGTAAGGTATTGTTTGATTTGTTTATTTTTTATTGTTCTTTTCCTTTTTCTGTATTTTCCAAACCCTTAATAAATATCATTTTAAAAAAATAGACATGTATTTAAATAATGAAGGTAACATTTCACAATAGTAAGTAGAATATAATATTTAACGTGAATCTGTAGTGTTGCTTCTGAATGAGGATGGACTGAGACTGAGCTGGTTTTGGTGTTTGGTGGAGGGAGCTGGAAATGTTTGTATCTGGGAATGGAGAGTTGCTCAAAGTGGAGCTGAGACTGGTGGTGTTGCTTTGGAAGCAGAGTTAGACTAAGATTATTGGAACAGCAGCATAAGTCCCATTGTTATAATTGCAATAGTGGAACCATGAAGACACAGAAAGATTGAAAGCACCTATTATATGCCAAAGATAATCTTGAAACCCTGATCTATTATTTTGATTTATAGATACATTATGTCAGATATAATGTGTATAGATATATTTTGTGGCAGGAGAAATAAAAGGGGCATTCCCTGGCAGAACCAGGAAGGGCTCTGTTCCCAGCTGCACGTCTTGCATGAGGAGGGAAGGGGGCACAGGGAAGAAGGGGCCGTACCAGAGCATCTCAGAGCAATGTTGGGAGGGGGGCACATGGTGACATAAGTGTGTGTAGAATGCTATCCCCAAAATGACGCAGGCGAGAAACAATATGGATGAGTATAATGTGGAAGGAGGTTCCGGTAGGTCCCAAACCCAGAGTGCTAAGGGTCAGCTTCCTCCAATTCCACCAGCTGCCCCAAGACAGGATCCCCCTCTGGGCCCTGAGGGTGGAAAGCCTCCTTGCACTTTTGCAACTGGACATGATCCGAGGGAGTCCTCCTGCCAGCAGAACAATGCATACTATTGATGTACCGGTAATTATCTTATTGTTGCTGTTGCCAACCGCTCTGGGTCCTTTGGCCTCCTGCTAGCAGAACTGCCTGAACTGCTGGCTCCGCACATGGGAGCAGAGTAGGACTTACTTCCGAGTAAGCAGGCATCGGATGGAAAATTGTGTATCAATAAGGCTTTTGGCCGTGAATTTATACCTACAGCTAAAATGAGAAAATGCAGGCCTCAAACTAGACCCCAAGCAGCCTGTGCAGAAGCTATTTCCATCGCCGCGGACATGCACAAACGCGTTTTCCAGCATCGCACTGCATTGGTCAGGCCCAGGGACAATCTCTGCAGGAGTGATAATGGCCCATGGCCATTATCTGGCAACATTCACCAAGTGATCTTGTGAGGTTTAGATGGTGATAACATTGCAATGTTTAGCTGGTGAGACCACGATGTTGGAAGCCAGATATCGCCTAGTCCTTACACCCATTGTGTTTCGCAATATATTGTCGGCTCAAATATTAGGAAACAGTTACCACAATGTTAACTTCAAGGCAGTCTTGGACGATATATCGCCCAGCTCTAATTATGACTTATATTTCTGGCCTAGTGTATCACTGCTGATTTTACCAGTTTGTCTTTTATTTCCCATTCCAATAGTATCTCTTACATTTTGGAAATCACTTTCTCTTTACTCTCAATGATATCTCTTTCAGTGTGCAAACTTTGAGTCACAAAACCTCTCCTTTTATCTTGTATAAAAAAGATAATTTAATGGCATTGTAACCAATCCACTGCTGTACCTCCCACCTCACCCTGTTTATTCAGTTTTATTTTTTCTTCCGGAAAGTCCAAAAGATCTTTGTAAGTTGCCCGTTGTTATTCCATATTGCATCCTTTAAAATCTATTGCTTCTGTGGGTGAAAACCCAAAAGGTGTATTTCATTCCAGCAGATACTTATATTTATCCCATACTCTAAATTTGTTTTTCCTAATAACATGATTCACAAAGCTCTTGTGTGTTTTAGTTTTTTGATACCATGAATAAACATGCCAACCAAAGGTGTTCTCATGACCTTCTAAATCCAGTAGCTTAGTGTCTTTCACTATCACACACTTCTTAAGCCGGCAGAGGCCTCATAGTACAAACATAAATCTGGCAGTCAGAATCCACCTCTCTCCTAAGTATCCATTATAATTTTATATTTAATTCTTGGTTTCTTTCCTCCCAGATAAACCTAAAATGTGTTCTGGAGCTTTCAAAAACTATCAGTTGGTTCTGGAAAGAATGAACACTCACTCAGCCCAACAATGTTGACAGATTGAGATCTCGATTCAAGAACATTTTCCTATCTGAGCACTCCTTCAGCTGACCGCATGCACCAAGCCTTAGAAAACATCAAGGAACTGACATGGGAGAATCCTTTTTAATGTACAAGGCAGAATACAGAGCTTGATATGCATCAAGGGACCCACACAGGAGAGCAACCGTTTAAATGGATGGCGTGTGGAAAGAACTTCAGTAGAAGTGGAAACCAGAGGAGACGTCAACAAGCTCAGACATAGGAGAAGTCATGTAAATGTCAAGAATATAGATGGAGTTTCAGTCAAAGTTTAAATCTTTCATGTATAGACATGAAGGTAGGATCTCACAATAGTAAGCATAATGTAAGATATAATCAAAACAAAATAAAAAAGAATTCCTTCCAGTAGCCCCTTATAGACCAACTAAGTTTGTTATTGGTATGAGCTTTCGTGTGCAGCCACACTTCAGTCCCCAGAGGGGGCGCGTCCTTGGAGAGCCCCCAGCTCTTTGTATTGCAGGAAAGGAAATCGGAATAGAATAGCAAAGCGATGGCAGTGGAGGGCCAGAGAGGACAACAAGGCAGAGCTGTAGGGTGGGGAAGGGGGCAATAGGTGGGGGGAGAAAGGGGCAGAGACCCCCAACAGCAACTCGCTTCCTGGGTGCTATATATTTTTCCTTTTTTTAAATTGGTTTCTCCCCCCATGTTTATTTCCATGCTTATTACATACCAAAAAACAAAACAAAAACCCAATACCGAAAAACGTTACAACTTAAGAGGGGAGGGAAAAGAAAAGAAAATTAACACAATCTGTTAATAAGATAAAAATTATGGCATAAATTAGTGATTGCAATTTCATGTTACAATAAAAATAAAAATCTCATTATCTTTTATACCCGACCTCCCATTTATTCCTTAATTCTTTTTACATGAATTTACTGCCATATCAAAATACTATTTTTTCTATTAATATTTTCACAATCTATAAATATTTATATTTATATAAGCAATTATTAAAAACTGCTGGGATCACTCAAAAGCTGCTGCAGATTTTAACATGGTATAATTTTGTTTAAGATATGTTCTGAAGGCCTCCCATTTTGATACAAATTCAAATCTCGCTTTATTTTTTTTCAGATAGGCTATCTAATTCAGCATATTCAGTCAATTTTTGTATCCACTCTTGTCTAGAAGGAATTATATCACTCTTCCACCTTGTAGCTATAAGAACTCTTGCTGCCACTGTTGCATACAAAAAAGATCTTTACATTTTTTAGGAATATCTGAACCAGTAATGCCCAACAGATATGCCTCTGGTTTCCTAATAAATGAGATTCTTAACTTTTTCTCTAGTTCAAGGTGGATTTCCTCCCAAACTTTCTTTATTTTGCTACATTGCCACCATATATGGTACACTACTCCATTAAATACACCCATAATAATTAGTATTTGGTATTTTGCCTTCTTCTGAGATACTTTCCCTCAGTGTTCTGTCATAGTCCTGTGATCCTACTAAATTCACCCGTAATAATTATATTTTTAGTCATAAACCTCAGACATACTTTCCTCCAATAGTTGGAAGAAATCTCATGCGAAGAGGGGCTCTGAATCTGAAAGTCCCAGTCCCAAATCTTAATCCTGCCACCCTAAGATATTATAAGCAGGCCCCACATTCCTCTTTCCACCTGCAATAGGGAGGTTAGAACAACACTTAATACCCTGCAGGGATCACAAGAGCCAGAATTGCTTTGCATTCACAAACGCTGTGTGAAATATCACCAGTGAACAGAATAATTCAAACAAGGAAACCAACAACAGTATTAAGAGAGAGAAAAACTGGGTTTGAAATGACCCAACCATAAGATGAGAAGTCTCCCTCCTAAATGAGGGAAGGGGGAGGCATGGGGGGGGGCTTTTGAAGTCTCCCTGCTGGCAAAGGAATTCCAGAGCAAGGGCGCCTCTGTCTGTATGGAGTCCCTCCCTGCCTCATCTCCAGCAGGAAGGGGGGATTTCCAGACTGGGACCCTTCACTCTCGGGGGGGGGGGGAGGTGCTGGGGCCTGGGCAGCTGGATGGATGGATGGACCTCAGCCTGCAGAAATGCTCCCCCCCCTTCCTCTCCCAGGACTGATGTGGTCTTGCATGGGAGGGACAAGGCCACACTCAAGAACACCTCTCCATCCAGGGGGGGGGGGAGGGGCTGGTGTTTGCAGCTGGGCTGGGCTGTCAGGGGGCGAAGCCCTTGCTCTGCCTGCAGAAGGACCCCGGCTGAGGGCTTGGCCTGCAGAAGGAGGCCCAGAAGGAGACCCTCCCCCCCGGCCTCCACTGGCCCAGTTGGGGGGGGCGGGGGCCGGGTCCCCATGGAGCCCCCAGAGCAGGAGCCCCCAGGCAGCGCCGCCCCCTCGCCTTCCCCTCCGGACACAGGGAGGGGGGGCTGCTCTTGCAGACGTGGCTCTAGGGACACGCGCGTCGGGAAAGGCGCCGGAAGTGGCGCTGCCAAACGCGCCGGAAGTGGCCAGAGAGGGAAAGGAGGAGGAGGAGGGGCGTCGCTGAAGAGCCCCCCCTCCCCCCGCCGCCCCCCCCCGCCGCCCTTTCTCTTGCAGACAAGGAGAGCGGACTAATCCGGAGCCAGGGAGGCGGAGGACCAAGAGGTAAAGGGGGAGGGAGAGAAGGGGGGGAGGAGGAAGAGACCCCCCGCAAGGAGAGCGCCCTCCCTGGGGCCCGTCGACAGGGGCCCCGATCCAGGCCCCGACCCAGGGGGGGGAAGGGGGGACCCCAGACCTGCAAGGTCTCCTGGGCAGCAGCAGCAGCAGCAGCCCCGCCAGACTCCCCTTCCTCCTTCCTGGGGGGCCGAGAGAGGCTCAGCTGCCCTGGCGGGAAGGGGAAGGAGGAGCCCGAGCAGGGCTGGGGGTGGGGCTGAGGCCCCCCATTCTCCCTGGGGTCGCCTGGCTGGGGAAAGGGAGAGAGGGAGTCCAGGGAAGGGTTAATGGAAAAGGGGGAGGAGCCTCGACAGAGACCCCGCCCCTTCCATCACCTCTTATTCCCCAGTCTCCCTGGGGTCGTGGGGCGCCTGGCTGGGTCCCCAAGAGACCAGCTGAGCTTGTTCTGGGGATGAGCTTTCGTGTGCATGCACATTTCTTCAGATTGGACAGTTTTCTACCTGAAATTTGGGAAACACTTCTCTTTCCTCTCAATAATATCTCTTTCAAACTGTGAGCCTCTCCCTTTATCTTGTCCAAACAAGATGATTTGATGGTATTGAAACCAATCCGCCACCACACCTCCCACCTCATCCTGTTTATTCAGTTTTATTTCTTCTTCCGAAACGTCCAAAAGATCTCTGTAAGTTGCCCATTGCTTCTTCCGTATTGCATTTTTTAAAAAGCTGTTGCTTTTGTGGGTTGGAGGCAAAGAGGTGTTTTTCTTTCCAGCAGATTATTATATTTATCCCATACTGTAAAAAGGATTTTCTGAATAACCTGATACATAGAGCTCTTGTGTGTTTTAGTTTTATCATGCCATAAATAAGCGTGCCAACCAAACATAGTCTTACGACCTTTGTTGTAAGGAAAACCTGCTCCTTTCCCCTTATGGGGTATCCAAGAGCCCATATAGTCCTTAAGTGGGTTCCTTATAGGTAGGAGAAAATAACAGAGGCCACCCAGAGTATATGGAGAAGCAAAGCGGCTAGTAAGCCTGATCTTTATTGCAACAGTGTCCCCCCCTCACCACAACCAGGAGGGAGGTGTGCACGGCCTTATATAGTCTTTTGAAATTGCCCACCCAAGACCACCCCCCCAAAATATCATACAGAAGGAGACTGTCTACAGCAGGAATACATCACAGGAGGCGGTCTACCGCAGAAAACCTGTCCTCAAGGATACCTGTTAATGGTCACTAACTGCATTACCTGGGCAGCCTGGTCATTCTTTTGTGATGGTAAATTTCCTGAATCCAGGTCACAGGCCCACCCTGTTCATCCCTCCTTAACACAGTATTCGTAAGCACAAAGAAAATGGGAAGGCTTCCATTTGCCTCCTTTACTGCAGAGGAATATTTGAGTACGTTTCCGGGCACAATTCAAAGTGTTGGTGCTGACCTTTCAAGCCCTAAACAGCCTCAGTCCTGTATACCTGAAGGAGCGTCTCCACCCTCATTGTTCTGCCTGGACACTGAGGTCCAGCACTGAGGGCCTTCTGGCGGTTCCCTCATTGCAAGAAGTGAGGTTACAGGGAACCAGACAGAGGGCCTTCTGGGTAGTGGCGCTTGCCCAGTGGAATGCCCTCCCATCAGATGTCAAGAAATTAAGCAGCTATCTTATTTTTAAAAGACATCTGAAGGCAGCCCTGTTTAGGGAGTTTTTAATATTTCATGCTTTACTGTTTTTAACACTCGATTGGGAGCCACCCAGAGTGGCTGGGGAAACTCAGCCAGATGGGCAGGGTATAAATAATAAATTATTATTACTATTATTAGTAGTCGTCTGTGGTGCTCAATGTTTAGGTATAGTAAATACTAGGATTTAATTAGAACTTGTGTGTTATAGCGGGGATATGCCCAGGCTTCAGCATACAGGCAACTCTCCGCAAGCCGTGGGAGCCCAGCGCGGGTTCCTCCTACGTCTTGCGGAGATCTGCGTGATGCCTGGAGAGCGAGAGCGACCCTTCTCGCTGTCCAGGCTTCAGCGAAAGCCTGCATTTGCCCCATAGGACGCACACACATTTCCCCTTCATTTTTGGAGGGGGAAAAGTGCGTCCTTGTCAGTGTTTGTAAAAAGCAAAAAAAAAAAAAAAAAAAAAAAAAGAAGAAGAAGAAAGAAAGAAAGAAGGAAAGGGTTCTGACCTCCCTTTGTCTCCTCAGTCTCCTTGTCGGCACAAAAAGAGTCCACGAGAATATTCTTGCAGAGTTTTATTCTTAAAAGTCTTTGTGCAAAACACGACTGAATAACTATACACACCAGCACCAACCAACCAACCAACTAACCCAAACACCAGCCTCAGCAACAAACTAACATTTCATGCTGACCCAGCTTTATTCGCATTAAAGAAACAGCGGCCATTTTAGCCGTGACACCCCTTCTGTTTCTTAAATGCGAAAAACCCCAACAGAAACAATGCATACATACATTATATACATAAATCCAGTTTTGTCAACGTGTGTTCTTCTTCCCTGAAGAGAACCCCTTCTGCTTACGTTTCTGCCTCGATTGCTGTCTCTGCTCCACGTCGTCTCCTGGAAGTCTTGCCCTGCATTGACGTTGGAGATGCCCGGGTTGGTTGCATCTATAGCACCTCCTCACCGCCATGGCCAAGTCCAAACCTTGGCGTTGCTCCATTGGCAGATTCTGCTGCTGACCCCCTCGACTGTAACTCCTCCGCTCTTGGAGTTCAGCCTGTCTATCTGATCTTCTTTCTGCTTCTTCGGTCAATCTGCCAACCACATACTCAAGGGTCAGATCTTGGGGACGCATACTCTCCATGCTGTTAATCGCGGGCAACCAGCTTTCAGGCAAACTTGAAAGGATAATGTAGGTTTGGTCAGTCTCATCATAACGCTTACCTCTCTGCTGTAGTTGAAGAAACAGAGATTTCAGCGTTTGAAGATGAGTTGCCAAACTCACCTTCCTTCATAACAGTCCTGAACAGCCTGGTCAGAGAAATGATAGTTCCGGCAGTTTCTCTGACATGCATTGCCCTTAATAAATTCCAGCACTCAAACGCTGTGCTGGCATTTGCTACATGCAATAACTGAGAGTTGCTCAAACACAGCATAATTTGGGCACGGGCCCTTTCATCCAGCCGTTTTTTCTCAGCAGAGTCCCGTCTCAAAACCTCAGTTTCAACACAGTCCCATAGTCCATCTCTCCTTAACAACTGCTGCATATTAATTGACCAACTCAGCCAGTTGCTTTCTGAGAGAAGTTCAAAAGGGATGCCTCCACCAATATTTACAACTTGGGAAGGCTGGAAATCTGCCATCTCTGCTGGTGCTTGCTGAGCCCCTTCTGTGGGGCCTCCAGCAATCTCTCCTGACTCTCTCTTTAGAGTCCAACTGGATGGTCCTGCCTGGCACTCACCGGCTTCTAGCTGCTGCCTCTGTTGACCCTCAGGTCCCGCCTAGCTCTGCAACTGGTGTAGCCGCTCTGTGAGTCGCCTACTGTGGTCCTCTAGCAGTTCAAACTGTTCCAGTAGCCGACACTGAGTGCTTTCCTGATCCTCAGATCCTAGCCGCTCCAGCGTCGCTGCAGACAGTTACAGCTTGCCACCAACTGCTCCAACGCACAGCCACTGGCTTCGTACACCACCAGGACTCACCAGCTCCCTGCTGAGATGCTGTCAGTCATTTTGCACTCTGCAGATGCTCAGAAACACTGGGCCCATAACCTGTCAGTGTTTGTAAAAAGCAAAAAAAAAGAAGGAAAGGGTTCTGACCTCCCTTTGTCTCCTCAGTCTCCTCGTCGGCACAAAAAGAGTCCACAAGAATATTCTTGCAGAGTTTTATTCTTAAAAGTCTTTGTGCAAAACACGACTGAATAACTATACACACCAGCACCAACCAACCAACCAACTAACCCAAACACCAGCCTCAGCAACAAACGAACATTTCTCACTTATATATACAACTTGGTGCAGACCGCTGAGTCATGCTGACCCAGCTTTATTCGCATTAAAGAAACAGCGGCCATTTTAGCCGTGACAGTCCTATGGGGCGAAAAATACGGTACTTAACACTTAGCTTCTGTTACACATTATATCCACATAAGTCAATAGAAAAAGTATAAAGAGATGATGTTCCCTTTGGGAAATTTGGTTTTGGCAACCGCAAAACAACATCCTTGAAATCATATTATATTTAGAAATGACTTTGGCCACGTAGTAAACAACAGGTTTTTTCTTTTCAAATTTAATGAGTTTAGAGTTTATTGTACACTAAGCGGGGCACTTTTATACATATCAATGCGTCCCAATGTCTTAGTGTATCAAAGTGCCCCAACGGACATTTTCAAAAATCTAACAATTGTTAATAAAGCCACTGAACTTATTTGAAAATCACCTGTAATCCTGATTACTGAGTGGAATAACTTACCTTTGGTATTTTTAAATCTTTTTTTTTAAAATAATATTTATTACTTTTAAACCTTACAAAAAAGAGAGAAGAAAAGAAAAAAAAGAAAAACAAAAGAAAGAAAAAACAAAACAATACAATATATAAACAATACACAACACGACATTAACACATTAAACAAAACAACAACAAAAACAATTCAAAAAGAATACACATCATACCATCTCAATACCCTCTCTTTCATTCCCTTGTTTCATCGACTTCCTCTCACCTCCCATTTCTATAAATTATTTCAGCAAGTCCTTTCCATCTTTCTCTATTTTCTGTCATATAGTTATCTCAACATATTTTAACCTTATTTTCCATTAATACTAAAATACGTATTTATGCTTAATTCCTTATAACATTTCTACTAAAGCCATATAATTTCATTCCAACATTTTCCTAACACTCATTAATTTTACATTACAGTGGTGCCTCGCAAGACGAAAAGAATCCGCTCCGTGAGTCTCTTTGTCTTGCGGTTTTTTCGTCTTGCGAAGCAAGCCCATTGACGGCTTAGCGGATTAGCGCTATTAGTGGTTTAGTGGATAAGTGGCTTAGCGGCTTAGAAAAAGGGGGGGGGAGGAAAAAAACCCCGCAGGAACTCGCAAGACATTTTCGTCTTGCGAAGCAAGCCCGTAGGAAATTCGTTTTGCGAAGCAACTCCAAAATGGAAAACTCTTTTGTCAACTCCAAAATGGAAAACTCAAGTCCAGGTCCCAGAGGTCAATAAATCCCTGCATGAAGGGATCTATCCAACTTTCCTTCTCCAGTCCAAGCGGGGCTCCAATCCTCAAAATCTGACTTTCCCTAAATTCAATCATAAAAGGCATCAACTTATAGTCATCAAATTACATCTGTAAGGCTGGGGCTCTCTCCCTGTCCACTTGTGCTATTTTAGGTTCAACAACAACAACTTTCTCCCCCGCCTTCTCTACAATTTGCCATGTCAAAGTAGATCCCTGTATCGATTCCTGAATAGTTTCTGTATTAATGTTCGCTTTTTGTCCAAAATTAGTCACTTTTTGTCCCAAGTTATCAATTTTTATAGTCATCACATCCGTCTTCTTGTGGAGCTGTTCCAGTGAGTCATTTATCTTACATAATGCAACCACTAAGGCTTCTTCTGTCAACATTCTTAACAATCCAAGGTCAGTCCCAGATTCTCACAGTTTTTTATCTTGCAGCTGGAGATCCCCCCAGCTCAACTCATGTAACAATTTCAAAAGCTTCTTCTAGAGGGAAACAATTTCGATTTGTATCAATCCTTTTAAGCACAGTTCAAACAATAAAGTTAGTTTCAATTTTCAGTTACTTTTACTCCTTTTTAAACGCAGAGGGAGACAATGGAAACAATGTATTTCTCTTATTTAACTAGCTGTCAACGAACGATCTATTCAGATTCAATGGGCAATTCCAAAACGTCGGTCTTACTAGCAGACCGTTTCCAGGTTCAGAGCGGTGGTAATTTGACTTTCTTCACTCTCTCCTGCAGGCTTACACGATCCAAAATTTCCCCCCTCTTCTCCTGCTTCCAAGGGGGGTTTAGTGATTTTAACCGATGGAAGTTTAATCCTTTACGGAAGGCTTTCCAAGACTTGCAGCCTCTATGCTTCAGTCTATTTACAAAAAGGGGAGGCGGACTTCCTTTTTGAAACCTCCCCGTTTCGGTGCCAAATTAAGACGTTTAAAGATCCAATTTTCCGTTCTACTCACGGGTAATTGTTTTAGAATCAAATTGTCCACAGGAAAAAGTCAGCGCTCTCCAGCAATAGCAATGCGGCTTCACTCCGTGAAAGAAGCAGTCAATTCGAAGCACCGCGCCACTCACCCGTCGCTCCAGATCCCCGAAAACAGGTTTCCCCGTGAGTGGAGGAGGCGCAAAAGGTGCCAGCCGAATCCCACGTTCACAGGCTTCTCCCGCCCGTGATTTTTAGTGGGTCTCCGCCTTCGCTGTGGCGGCCAGACCCAGATTTCCACAAAGCAAGTTCCTCCCGATCAGAGGAATTCAGCCATTACTGGAGGCGCTAACCCTTAGTGTATCAAAGTGCGCCAATGGACATTTTCCAAATTCTAACAATTGTTAATAAAGCCACTGAACTTATTTGAAAATCACCTGTAATCCTGATTACTGAGTGGAATAACTTACCTTTGGTATTTTTAAATCTTAACTAAATGACGTAAAAAAGTGTTGGAACACTTTTACATTTCACATAATTTTTAGATGGTCGTGCTAAAAACACACCTACTCTCTTCAAACGCCAATGGCTAACTGGCGGCCAGCGCAGTCGCAACTCTTCTACTCACACCTGCATAGGCACATTTGGGTGATGTCGCGACACAAATATCATCTCTTGATATTGAAATATTATTGGTGTGTCAATGTCCCCCTTGCGTCAATGTGCCCCACCTCCCCCATTCCGCATTTTCAGAGGAGGGGGGGGAAAGGGGAAAGTGTGTCCCCCCAGATAAGACTCCCATCCTCCCTGGCCATGGGCCATCCTTGCTTGGGCAGGTGGTACTTTGAGTCCAACCACAACTGGAGGACCAGAGATTTGCGGAAATAAATCTTTGGGTCCAGGCAGCGCTTCCTCGGCGTAGGCTCTGCTGACCTGGCCAAAGAAATGCAGAGTAGCAGCGGTCCTGCTTCCGTGTGAGATAAAGGGATAAATCAAGTCCAAAGACAGTCCGTTCTTATCTCCAGTAGCTTTATTTACAGAGTAATAAATCCATCAGACACCATCGGAAACTTCGGCCGTTTCTCTGTGCTTTCCAAAAGCACACTCACAGCAGCTTCTAAGCTGAGCTGCTTCTCTGTCCGTTGCAGAGACAGATCTGAAGAGCGTCAGAACAACATCCTGTGACGCACTTCTCTGCATCGAGCTCCTCCCAGCTCCTCCCAGATCCAGATGCAGGACACCACGGAGTTTTAACCTTGTCAGTTCCAAACTCCACACCCCCTCTTGTCCTGCATCTGGAGACAATAGCCAACAATGCTTTCCCCATACACAGACCCTCACAGAACTCCTCGTGCTTCTGGAAGGTTAAGGTTTTGTGAAACCATCAGCGAGGTTCTTGGTTGAGGGACAGTATTTCAGAGCAACTAGCCCCTCACGAACGCTCTGACATACATTCCGGAAACGTATGTCCAAATGTTTGGTCCTCGCCTTGAACTGCCCTGTCTCAGCCAATTTGAGACATGGTTGATTGTCTTCATGCACCACAACGGGCAGACAATTCTCTCCACAGATTTCCTCGACCAAACACACATAGAACTCCAGCTCTGCAAACCTCTGATAGCACACTGAACTCAGCTTCAGTAGATGAAAGCGCTATGAGACTTTGCTTCCGGGACCTCCACCCCACTATTGAGACCCCAAACTTCACCCCTAAGCCTGACACTGATTTGCGGTCCTCAAGATTAGCCCAATCCGAATCCACAAAGCAAGTCAGTTTGACTTCTCCTTGTGCTGGCAACCTAAGACAAAAGTCTTTGGTTTCCTGCAAATACCTCAGAACTCTCTTGATGCCATTCCAGGCTTGTATGCTAGGACTTGAAGCCTCTCTACTGAGCAGATTGACAGCAAATGCTATGTCTGGTCTGCTCCACTGAGACAAGTACAACAAACTCCCTAGGGCTGACTGAAACACTTCAGTATTTTCGAACTCAGCGCGTTCTACTTGCTGGCTGTCCTTCACAAAACTAGTCTCCATAGGACTTCTCACTCCTGCACAATCACTCATCCTGAACTTCTCAAGCAACTGTTCAATCTTACCTTTCTGGCAAAGCAAGAAGCTTCCATCCTCAGTCCTCGCTATCTGGACGCCTAGGTAAGACTTGACATCTCCAAGCTGCTTCAGCTTGAACCGTTTTCTAAGCTCTTTAGCAAACTTCTCCACCTGTTCACCTGTCTGTGCCATGATCAACAAATCATCAACAAACACCTGCACCACTTGCTGTTTCAAGCCTGAATCTCTAATGTAAAGACAACTGTCTGCAAGAGATCTCTTAAAACCTAGCTTTTCTAAGGCTTCATGTAGACACATCTTCCAATTCCTGGCAGATTGGCGTAATCCATAGATGGATTTGTGCAACCGCCACACGACGCCTGGCTCACTGACTTCAAACCCTGGAGGAGGAAGCATGTACAACTCCTCCTGGAGACCTGAGTTCAGGTAGGCGACATCTACATCAAAATGGTTCACCTTCCAACCTCTCTGTGCTGCTATCGCTAAAAGCGTTCTCAGAGTCTCTGCTCTCAAGGTCGGCGAATAGACCTCTGTGAAGTGGACACCCTTTTTCTGTGTGAATCCTCGGGCCACTAATCTCGCTTTATACTGTGGTTCTCCCGCTTCTGTGGGTTTAAGTCAGTAAACCCATCTGCAGCTAACAGCTCGCTGGTTAGCCGGTAGCTGTGTGAGTGAGAACACACCAAGAGACTCCATTGAGTTCATCTCCTTCTGCATCACCTCATGCCATTTGCTAGCTTCTTCCTGAGGCAACTTCTGAACATCCTCAAAGGATTCAGGTTCACACCTAGCCACACCAACCCAAACACTAGTGGCTTCATACCTTTCAGGTGGCTTTCCTTTCATTGATTTTGCTGATCTCCTCAGCATGAACTCTGGAACTGCACCTGATTCACCTGGATCAGCCCTACTATCCCGTGTCAGAAACCTCCTCCTCTGACCTGCTGCGCCATTTCGGGCGTACAGCTGGTTCTGCTGGTGAGGATGGCTCACTCCTTGGCTCAGACTTGACAGAAACCTGTGGAGGGGTCCTGGGACTCCCTTTTGGAGAGATACGGAGCCTCTCCCTTGGAGAACCCGACTCTGGACTCTGTGGCTGTGGACCGTGCACCTCAGCAACAGGTTCAGCCTCGTCCTCCTCCTCATCTGAGTCTGACAGAACATCCGGGTTCCTGTGAAGACGTTTCCACCCACTCTGCTCGCAAAACTCAGCACTGCCACTAATGAGCAGCTTAGACTGGTTGCCAGTAGGGTATGCGAAACGCCACGCCTTTGAACCCGGCTCATAGCCTACAAAGATCATCTTCCTAGACCTTGGCTCACCCTTTCTGTGCATGGCCTTTGGAATGAGAACCCAAGCCTGACATCCAAAAACGTGGAAGTAGTGCACCTTCGGCTTCTTCTGATGCAACAAGAAAAACGGTGTGTTGCCTACACTGGAATTGTACACCCGATTCTGCAGAAAGCATGCTGTCTTATAACTTTCAGCCCAAAAGCGCTGTGGCAACCCTGAATCTGCCAGCATTGCGTTTGCAGATTCCTGTAGTGTGCGAAATTTTCTCTCTGCAACCCCATTCTGTTGCGGAGAGCAGGGGGCCGTCAATCGATGACTGATACCCTTCTGCCTGAAAAACGATTGCAGCGCAGAACCTGTGAACTCCCCCCCGCGATCAGATTGAAAGGAAATCACCCTGGTAGAGAACCAGAGCTCTACCGCTGTGATCCAATCTCTGATCAGTGCAGCTGCTTCTGACTTCTGTCTCAGTGAGAAAAACCAAGTATGTCTAGAAAAATCGTCAATCAGAACCAGAATCCATTTAGACCCAGCTAAAGAAAGTGTTGGCATGGGACCTGATAAATCTGCATGCACCAACTCAAAGGGTTTGCTGGTTCTCCTCTCTGACCTGGGGTATGTGCATGTTGTGACCTTCGATTGCTTACAGGCTTGACAATCTAGGTATCTGCCACATGCCTTGAACCTACACCCAATTGTGTTCTCTGTGGCTTTTCTCACAAGCGACCACCCCGCGTGTCCAAATTTCCTGTGCCACATGTGAATACAATCATTGTGTGGTGGGATGTTTGCACACTGCACTTGTGCATCTTCAATGGACTCTCCACTAGCCCCATTTTCCACCAGTCCCATTTTTCCACCAACCCCATTTTCAATAGGCATCCCCACCAGAAACAGCCTGTCTTTCCTCTCAACACTGTAGATCTTCTTCCCATCCCTGTAAAAGGAACACAAATTGTTAGAGAACAAAACATCGAATCCAATAGCCATTAATGCTGACACACTCAAAAGAGAGTGGGCAAGCTCTGGAACAAAAAAAGCTTGCACCTCACAATCTAGAAAAGAACATTATAAAGACCCAGATTCAGTCAGTGGTCTCCGAGACCCATCCGCTAAGTGAACATAACGTTCAGTTTTAACTGTCTTGCAGTTTCTCAGGAGCTCCCGTGAATTCACGAGATTGTGAGTAGCACCTGAGTCCACCACGAAAGATAAAGTGCCTCTCTGGCTGTCTTCCAAAGTTGCCATGGCGCTGCTCGCACCCACACCGGGGCTTCTGCAAGTGTCCTTCCTGGTTGCCATGGTTGCAGCCTCCCCTCGACTGAGACTTTTGTCTTTTCCCAGAGACACCATCGCAGCTGTGAGGTGAAAAGACGCCTTGTCTTTGTTTTTCTCCCGGCCTGCAGCTTTCCCACGTCTGGCTCTGGGAACTTGCTTTGTTGACGTTCCACGCCGGCCGGTGTCCTTGGCACCATCCTGCGCCTCTAGTGGACAATTGCGGACCAAGTGTGTGTTGCTACCACACCGATAGCATCTCTTGGAAACAAAGGCTCTCACACAGTCCTCACCACTCCTGGCTGCTGCCCCCCCACTCCTTCTTGGGGTGCAGCCTGCGCCCTCTTTCACAGCCCTCTGCCGCTTTGATTCTATGTCAATCAAGTGTCCGCTAATATATTCGATCGTAAGATCCTGCGGCGGCATCGTTTCCATCATTAGAACCAAGTTCTCATAACTCCTGTCCAAAGAGCTTAAAAGCGTATAAGCCTTAAGTTCATCTGGGAAGGGCACATTGAGCTGACGCAGCTTACTGAAGATAGCATCTGAGCAATGTGATGCCTTATCGGCTCCCCTGGGGACAGCCTCTTCTCAAACAGAGAACGTATCACTTGGATCTTTGCCCCAGCTGTGGTCCTCTGATGTATTCTAGTCAGAGCAGACCAAATCTGATGACAGGTAAGTAAGCCATCAATATGAGGGAGCTGCGACGCTTCAATCGCCATCACCACATGGGACATGGCCTTCTTGTCTTTCTTTGCCGCCGCTGCAGCCCTCTCCACATCTGCAGCTGCTGCATTGGGCCCGGCCACGACTGGATCGGCCTGCGTGCATTCCCACAGCTGCTTTCCTTCCAGCCAAATACATCTGTTTGGACCAGTCCTCCCAATTGGCTCCATTGAGCCTTTCAAAGGGGATATTGAAGCTCTCATGGCCCTGCTGTGCCTGAGCAGCAGCCATCTCCTCCCCCCGGGGCTTCAAACGTACTCACTCTGCCAGCCAGCTGGTCCTCCGAAGCAGCCGTCTCTCTTGGCTCTTGGCTCCGATCACCAGCATTCCTCACTGCCCTTCCTGGCAGGAGATCACAGCAACTCAAAGCTGGCAGTCTTCCTTCTCACACTTGTCAGGAAACACGGAACTTCCATAACCTTTGCGGAAATAAATCTTTGGGTCCAGGCAGCGCTTCCTCGGCGTAGGCTCTGCTGACCTGGCCAAAGAAATGCAGAGTAGCAGCGGTCCTGCTTCCGTGTGAGATAAAGGGATAAATCAAGTCCAAAGACAGTCCGTTCTTATCTCCAGTAGCTTTATTTACAGAGTAATAAATCCATCAGACACCATCGGAAACTTCGGCCGTTTCTCTCTGCTTTCCAAAAGCACACTCACAGCAGCTTCTAAGCTGAGCTGCTTCTCTGTCCGTTGCAGAGACAGATCTGAAGAGCGTCAGAACAACATCCTGTGACGCACTTCTCTGCATCGAGCTCCTCCCAGCTCCTCCCAGATCCAGATACAGGACACCATGGAGTTTTAACCTTGTCAGTTCCAAACTCCACAAGAGATGCCTCAACTCAGCACAGAAGGTTCCTCTAGGGCGCAGTGTTACTTGGGAGTTGGTGGAACAGGATCTTAAGGGTTCTTGAGACATTTCCAAGGGATTATGATTGGTATCCAGACCCTAACACTATAAAGCCAAGGTGTCCACACTGAGCAGTTTATCAACCCTGCTGGCCGCTGGGGAAGACCTTCTGAAGGAAGTGGTTTGCCCCCAATGTTAATTCCTTCCTTCCTCTGCTGCTGCTGCCCACACTAAAGGAATGTCTGGATGGAATCCCAGGGATGTCTGGCTCCTATTACAAAGAGATCCAGTTGATATTCTAGAATAAAGTGTGGCTAAGATTCTGAGTCACAATCATGGCTGAGAAATACAGCCAGGGAATATGAAACTGATTTGAAGATTGGTTTCTTCTTTACACATTATTATTATTATTATTATTATTATTATTATTATTATTATTATTATTATTATTATTATTATTTTACATTCAGGAGGACACACCACGGGTTTCCTTCTTCTTTCTTTTCTTTCCAACAATCATAATTATAATTATAATTATAATTTATTATTTATACCCCGCCCATCTGGCTGGGCCTCCCCAGCCACTCTGGGTGGCTTCCATAGAAACCAAAAATACAGTAAAATATCACACGTTAAAAACTTCCCTGAACAGGGCTGCCTTAAGATGTCTTCTGAATGTCAGGTAGTTTATCGCTTTGACATCTGCTGGAAGGGCGTTCCACAGGGCGGGCACCACTACCGAGAAGGCCCTCTGCCTGGTTCCCTGTAGCTTTGCTTCTCGCAATGAGGGAACCGCCAGAAGGCCCTCGGCGCTGGACCTCAGCGTTCGGGCATAATGATGGGGGTGGAGACGCTCCTTCAGGTATACTGGACCAAGGCCGTTTAGGGCTTTAAAGGTCAGCACCAACACTTTGAATTGTGCTCGGAAACGTACTGGGAGCCAATGTAGGTCTTTCAAGACCGGTGTTATATGGTATTGGCGGCCGCTGCCAGTCACCAGTCTAGCTGCCGCATTCTGGATTAGTTGTAGTTTCCGAGTCACCTTCAAAGGTAGCCCCACGTAGAGCGCATTGCAGTAGTCCAAGCGGGAGATGACCAGAGCATGCACCACTCTGGCCAGTGTTATTCACCTTTAATACTCACCTTTTTCAGTGTAACACATATTTTTATCTTGTGATATTCAGATGAAGAGAGGTATAACAATTTAATAAATAATTCCCAGTTGGAGCAGAGCTAGAATATCCAGAAGCCCTTGGCCACCCACGGCAAAGGAGGAAGAACAGTGAGAGAGGCCTGGACAGGGAATCTCCGCTAAGATAAGCCAGTGTCAGGAGGCGGGTGCGAGACCCGGTGGCATATAATTATTATAAATCATAATTGGGGTGGGTGTCTCAATCTGGCCTTCCCAGCAGTCAGGCTCCAGCTGCTTTCCTTCTGCATCTCCAGCTCTCTCCATTCAAGAATGCAAGGCTGAGAGATGGAGGTCCAACCCCAAGAACATTGTCCCACTGAGCACTCCTTCAACCGGCCACAAGCACCAAGCCTTGTCACTAGACTTATATATGGGTCTCCCAAAATGGTCAGTATGGACCTCCTGAGGCCAAAGGGAATGTGCAGGTGAGTAATAAACATCTAGAGGTCGAAGGGGACAAAATGTGGCCCAAGGGGTGGAGGATTATAGTGCAGCGGATGAAGAACTTCATGATGAACTTAGGACCCTGATGAATATTGGCTTCATGGAACATAGAGCAGCTCCCTTTCCTGTGATAAACCATTTTTTATCAAATGTAAAGCCCACAGTTAAACTGTATTCTAAGATAATGCTGCTTCATTAATGCTTAATTAAAGGTTAGGAAAGGCTGATGATGCATTACCATTATTTAACATTATTTCACCTGTCTTTCCGAAAAATTTCATATGGAGGACAGGAAAGAATGTACGAGATGTCAAAATAAGAGCAGGTGCTAATTGATGTGTGTAATATTCCTTTGTTCTCTTCCTAGGTTTCCTTTCCCCCCGCTCCTCCTTGTTGAAAGAAGACAATGGAGAAGGCAGTCAAAATTCTGGAGGGCCATGTCCAATGGGAATAACAAAGAAACCATATAAATTCATGGATTGTGAAAAGAGAGAGGAGAAACACTTTGAAAGTATGGAGTGTGGGAAGAGTTTCACTGACAGTGGAACACTTGGAAAACATCAACGGACTCACACGGGGGAGAAACCATTTGAATGCATGGAATGTGGAAAGAGTTTCACTCAGAGTGGATACCTTAGAATTCATCAACGGACTCACACGGGGGAGAAACCATTTAAATGCATGGAGTGTGGAAAGAGCTTCACTGAGCGTGGAAAACTTAGAATTCATCAATGGAGTCACACGGGGGAGAAACCATTTAAGTGCATGGAATGTGGAAAGAGCTTCAGTCAGAGTGGAAACCTTAGAATTCATCAATGGAGTCACACAGGGGAGAAACCATTTGAATGCATGGAGTGTGGAAAGAGCTTCAGTCAGAGTGGACACCTTAGAATTCATCAATGGAGTCACACAGGGGAGAAACCATTTGAATGCATGGAGTGTGGAAAGAGCTTCAGTCGGAGTGGAGACCTTAGAATTCATCAACGGAGTCACACAGGGGAGAAATCATTTAAATGCATGGAGTGTGGAAAGAGCTTCAGTCAGAGTGGAAACCTTAGAATTCATCAACGGAGTCACACAGGGGAGAAATCATTTAAATGCATGGAATGTGGAAAGAGCTTCAGTCAGAGTGGACACCTTAGAATTCATCAACGGAGTCACACAGGGGAGAAACCATTTGAATGCATGGAATGTGGAAAGAGTTTCACTCAGAGTGGATACCTTAGAATTCATCAACGGAGTCACACGGGGGACAAACCATTTGAATGCATGGAGTGTGGAAAGAGCTTCAGTCGGAGTGGGCACCTTAGAATTCATCAGCGGAGTCACACCGGGGAGAAACCATTTAAGTGCATGGAGTGTGGAAAGAGCTTCAGTCAGAGTGGAGACCTTAGAATTCATCAACGGAGTCACACTGGGGAGAAACCATTTAAATGCATGGAGTGTGGAAAGAGCTTCAGTGGGAGTGGACACCTTAGAATTCATCAACGGAGTCACACAGGGGAGAAACCATTTAAGTGCATGGAATGTGGAAAGAGCTTCAGTCAGAGTGGAAACCTTAGAATTCATCAATGGAGTCACACAGGGGAGAAACCATTTAAATGCATGGAGTGTGGAAAGAGCTTCAGTCGGAGTGGACACCTTAGAATTCATCAACGGACTCACACGGGGGAGAAATCATTTGAATGCATGGAGTGTGGAAAGAGCTTCACTGAGAGTGGAAATCTTAGAATTCATCAACGGACTCACACGGGGGAGAAACCATTTAAGTGCATGGAGTGTGGAAAGAGCTTCAGTGGGAGTGGACACCTTAGAATTCATCAACGGACTCACACGGGGGAGAAACCATTTGAATGCATGGAGTGTGGAAAGAGCTTCAGTCAGAGTGGAGACCTTAGAATTCATCAACGGACTCACACGGGGGAGAAACCATTTGAATGCATGGAGTGTGGAAAGAGCTTCAGTCAGAGTGGAGACCTTAGAATTCATCAACGGAGTCACACTGGGGAGAAACCATTTAAATGCATGGAGTGTGGAAAGAGCTTCAGTGGGAGTGGACACCTTAGAATTCATCAACGGAGTCACACAGGGGAGAAACCATTTAAGTGCATGGAATGTGGAAAGAGCTTCAGTCAGAGTGGAAACCTTAGAATTCATCAACGGACTCACACAGGGGAGAAATCATTTGAATGCATGGAGTGTGGAAAGAGCTTCAGTCAGAGTGGAAACCTTAGAATTCATCAACGGAGTCACACAGGGGAGAAATCATTTAAATGCATGGAATGTGGAAAGAGCTTCACTCAGAGTGGATACCTTAGAATTCATCAACGGAGTCACACGGGGGACAAACCATTTGAATGCATGGAGTGTGGAAAGAGCTTCAGTCGGAGTGGGCACCTTAGAATTCATCAGCGGAGTCACACAGGGGAGAAACCATTTAAGTGCATGGAGTGTGGAAAGAGCTTCAGTCAGAGTGGAGACCTTAGAATTCATTAACGGAGTCACACAGGGGAGAAACCATTTAAATGCATGGAATGTGGAAAGAGCTTCACTACTAGTGGAAACCTTAGAATTCATCAACGCACTCACAGGTGAGAAACCATTTAAATGCATGGAGTGTGGAAAGAGCTTCACTACTAGTGGAAACCTTAGAATTCATCAACGCACTCACAGGTGAGAAACCATTTAAATGCATGGAGTGTGGAAAGAGCTTCACTGAGAGTGGAACGCTTAGAAAGCATCAACGGACTCACACAGGGGAGAAACCATTTAAATGCATGGAGTTTGGAAAGAGCTTCAATAGAAGTGGACACCTTAGCAAACACCATTGAACTCACAGAGCGAAAACCACTTACTTATATGGAGTGTAGATAGCTCTTCAATCCTGATGTTCTTACAAAACATCAATGGACTCACAAGGAGGAGAAGCTTTAAGAGTTGAAACCCAAGAATCTACCAACAAACTGAAAAAGCAGAAATGATTCGAATGGAAGGAGTGTGGGAACTTCTTCTATTACCTTATATGTATATAATTTTATATGCAATTTGTTTTTATATGGAATTTATTTACAAATTGCTACATACTTTCCAGATACACATTTATTTCATACTTGACTTCCTCTCCATGGTTTCCCCATAGAATTTTTAAATTGCTGCATATTTCAGATATTTACACCTTACCTTTTCCACACTCCAGCAAGTTTTCAACTGTTGTTTTCCATTCAGCTCCTACTTGTGTTTGTACATGTTTACAAAAATTCTTTAAATATTCAACAAAAGGTTTCTACTCCTCCTTAATGTCTGTCTTGATCTCTTATTTTCATAGTTAAATTTGCCAATTTGACATATTCCATCACTTTTAACTGACGCTCTCTTGATCAAGTGTAGCTATCTCTTGATTTTGCCATTTTTGTGCATAAAGTACTTTTGCTGCTGTCGTTCATCTGTCTTCATGGAACATTTAACCCAGTTATCCCTAAAAGAAATGGTTTCTTCAGGAGCATCACCCTAAGTAAAGTAATTTTCTCCCTAGTTATAATTCATCTGGTTGGCTGAAAGCCACAAAGATGTTTTCTTTTCCAACAAATCCTTATACATTTACCAAACTCTCTATAAATTCTTCCTAATTACATAATTAATTACAAAAAAAACTATTTGGTATTTTGCCTTCTTTTGAGATACCTTTCTGCAGTGTTCTGTCTTAGTCCAGTGATACTACTCCATTAAAATTGCCCATAATAATTATATTTCCAACATAAACCTCAGACATACTTTCATCCAATAGTTGGAAGAAATTTTTCTTTTTCCTCATTAGGTGCGTCAGCTCCTACCAATAATATTTTTTTCTCCTTCACCATCACTTTCACTGCAATAATTCTTCACCTCTAAAGATCTGTTTAGAGTCCAGTTTGGAATTCATATATAGTACCACCCCTCTTTTCTTTGTTTTATATGAATTCCTGTCCTAGTCCTTTATTTACCAAGAATCATTTTTGTTGTTGTTTCCTTGTGAAAATATGTGTAATTTTATTTCATTTGGTTTTGTTGTTCAAACCATTCACATTCAATGAAAACAATTTTAAATCCATCATTGAATCCTTTAAACAGTTTTAAGTCCCCTTTCCCCTTATCAGCTATCTCCCTCCTCCAGCTCGTCTCCCAGCTCTTTTTTAAAATATATTTCCTCTAGAATGCCTCTGTTTTTATTGGCCCTTGCCATCTTTGTTTCTTCCCTATGTACATAAAAAAATTCCCAACTAAAGGGAATTGAATTCTTCTTGAGCGCATCAGCCAGAAACTTATAGCTGGTTCTTTTCTTCAGCAATTTTGAGCATTGTAATCAGTTTTTCTGGTAGTGTGTTTGGAGTTCTTGATCTTGAGTTTCATAAAATCAATCAAACTCCTGGTAGTTTATTTGCTTTTGCATAAGCTGATTTCACTCTGAAAGCAAGAATCTCCATCAAGTCATTTTTTTCTTTCTTTCTCCTCTTGTTTCTCCTTCTCTACTTTGGTTGAGGGTGTTTTCCTCGTCTGGCCCATAGTCAAGTTCTTGTTAACACCCAACATTTTTATAGCTTTCCACTTTAGGCAGGGTGCTCCAATGTTCCAGTAACCCCAGAGCCTTATGGGGGAGCTATACCCACACTCTCTCTCCCACCCCCATGGCACCTGTAGTAAAGTTAGTACTTTGGTCAAGCGGAGAGTGAGGCCTTGTTGGAAACCAGCAAGAATTATGGGAACTAGGTCCTGTTGCTTTAACCCGTAGACCCGTTGGCTCCAAGGGCGTGAAAGGTTTACTATGGGAGAGGAATTCTCTGGATAATGTGAAGGGTTGACACCTGTGAGGGAAGTTATGTATATCCAGCCGGTGATGTTATCTCCCTGTTAATTGCCCAAAGGAGGTGCATTTGCATAAGCTCCAAGAAAGGGAGGAAACAACTTTGATCTAGGCTCTGGAGTCTTAATTGGCCCAGCTGTCAGAAGTTAAAATTATTAACCCACAAGCTGGTCATTGGAGAATTCAAATGTAACCAAGAGTGGTGATTGTCCTGGGGGATCTGATTCCACGTGCAAATTAGGGATAAAAGATCTTGAGAATGGCTGGGAAGGCGCGCTCTGCAATCCACAAAATCGCCCGGCTGCTGATGTTCCACCTAAGCAGCCGTTCTTTTGTGATGAAGGTTTTCTAAGACCTCTGAATGCGGATTTCTGAAGGACTCTGAACTCTCCTATCTTTGCCTTAGAGTGTAGAAGTGAGTATTAGCTAGCTATATTTTGCAACGTCTTTCTTTTCTCTCTACCAAAAGATGTGCCTGCTTTTTAGCATGTTCTTTATGTTTTAAAATAAATTTTAAGCAAGAAACATTCACTTGTATTGTGTGTGCCTATCCGGGAAAATAGCTAAATCCAATGCCTAGCTTCTTGGTTGTGCCTTACTAAAGAATTTCTGCCTGCAAGCTTGTGGAAGCAACTTGTAGTTTGGGGTTAACCGGTAACGAAGAAACACAGCCGTCTCCCTTGAGCTGTGGCTTAAGGTAACCCTGGGACAAGGGAGTGGTGGCAGCCTTACCAGTTCTGTTTCGTCCTGTTTCTGAAAAGGTAAAAGGGTCTGCCAGCCTTGCTCCAGAAACCTGGTCTGGCCGGAGAGCAAAGACAGGTGAGGGAGGGGCAAATGGTTGGGGACCAGTTGACCACAGGACCTGATCTGCTGCAGAGGGTGCATGGCAGGCGACTGAACTCTGATGCGACCACCTGGAAGTCCCAGAGCGGTGCATCAGTTAGAATGGGATGCTTAAGAAACCTCTACAGATTCTCAAAGGGGAGAAGAAAACATTTAGATGTATGGAGTGTTTGACGTATTTCTCTCAGAGTTCACTTTCCTTCCCATCAATGAACTCAGATAATGGGAAATCAGTCTTAAATGCATGGAGTGCATGTGAAGTTCTGGTATTTGTATATAAAGTTGTATAGACAGGTCTTTAAAGAAATGAAGGTCATGTCTCACAAGTATAATAGCAGATATAATATAATGTTAGATAGGGAGGGGAGAATCTGGAGTGCTGGGGTGAGTGATGATGGGCTGAGAGCCAGCTGATTTTGGGGCCTTGGTGGTGTTACCGGAAAAATCCGAGGGCTCCCTTGGACAAAACAAAGACACCAACCAGGATAACTTGGAGCAAAACAGCAGCCTGTAGGCTTGGCCTTTATTGAGCTGATGCAACAGGGTGTTCCCCTCACTTGCAGGAGAGAGGAAAAGACCCAGAAAAATAGTGTGCTAGGTCTTATAAAAACTTTTGAAATTCCCCTCCTCTAGGTCAAGCCCACCCCCAGAAACATCATGCCTACATTACAGAAAGGAGGGGTTGAGGGAGGAGTTGGTGGTGGTAACCTGAGTGTCCTGTCACCTGGCTGGTTCTTCCTTTCCCCCTGCCCATGAGTCACTTCCAGGAGACAAAGGGGAGTTTGCAGTTTCCTGCCCCCAGAGGGAAGATCTGATCATTGTCCTTTGTTTCAGTCCATGCTGAATCCACTCCCATATGCAAGTTCTTTGTGATCTTGATGGTCTTCTGTCTGGGATCATCAGGGTTGGCATAGCAACTGGGCAGGGCTCCTGTGGATGTGCTGAGATGGTGAAGGGATTATGGCTGACCAGAACCAAGCCACCCCCCCTTTGATAGTTCTTGTCATATGGAGTAAAATAAAAATGGAACAGTGCAATCCGATGTATGGTTGATTTTCTATGAATTTATAACAAATGTGGCGTATGCAGTGTGTGAGTGTGTGTGTGTGTGAAGTTTGTACAAACAGAATGATTGGGGTGGGGGGTTCCTGTTACAGTTCCCCCCTTCGGAGATAAGATTGCAAAGGTGGCTACTTTGCAATCCTTTTCTCCGCACAATTTAAGGTGGTAAATATTAACCTGCTATTCTCCGTCCCAGATGCGTGTGTCCATGGGAACCTGAAAGGGACTTGGATGTCATGCTTCTTAAGGATATTTGCATAGAAATATAATGGTGTAACAGTGCACATAGTTGGACATAGGATATCATGTAAAATTAATATTTTGTTGCTCAGTTACTTGTGGCATTCTAGTACCTTGGAAGAAATGTTTTCTCAATAGTGGCGTATGCTTTACATTTAGCAGGAAGGTCCACTAATGACTGAAAAATGCAATTTGCTTTGTCCCCCGCCATTTTTTGTGTTCTCAGGTGTAAAGGTAGCTCTTCTGTGGTCTCACACCGGCCTGGTGTCACAGGAGTGGCAATCCCTGGTGAATCCACTTAGGGCTTTCATATCAACCATGTTGCCTGGCACTCACCACAGCTGTCACAGGTTTGGGCACTTCATGAGAGAAATGTCTTTGCACCTTCATGTATCTTATCAGCTTCTCCTTGGTAAAGTGAGTTTTAGCACATTTTTAAAAGGGTAGGGAAGTTGGCAGAGTGCCAGGTGGAACAACGAAATGTGGTTATAAATTTATCTAATTCTAAACATTGGACTACATAATAGCCTGGTCTGTTAAAAGGCATAAAATGTATGAGAATCCTCCACTGGGTTGTAAGGAATAAGACATTAAACATAAAACACAGAAAAATAGCCCCAAAAATAGCCCCCCCCCCATTTGTGGAAATAACACACTGTCAGACACATTTCAACATTCCTACGTAATAACACATAATACAAAACAAACTAATTAAATATTAGTTGCATATCTTGAGACAATTGGGATATTTATGTATGCATCTTTTGAATCCTGGAGCACAGTCTTGAGGTTCAAAGTGAGAAGATGTCCTTGCAATTCAACTCCACCCCCCTTTGTCAGCCCCACTTCCCCTTTGAAAGAAATTGCTGTGGCCACTTTGAAAACTTTGGTGTCTGTTGTTGTTGCTGCTGCAGGTAATAGTCTTGTGGTGGCGAAGCTTTTCATCGGATCTGTAGTAACACATCTGTAGAAGTGATATCCTGTAAGGGGCAGGGTTTTGGGGACAGAGTTAGAAAAGGGAAGGGGCGAAAGGCAAAAAAGGATGTCCTTCAGTTTCCGTGGGAAGCTGCAAATAATAAAAATCTTAGCGGAATAAGCATTTTATTCCTTTCAATATTATTATCATGTTTCCATATAATTACTGTTATTATCTGCTTAGTTCGTTTGCTTTCCTTCACTTTGGAGAGAAAGAGAACTGTAAAAAAATACAAGGTTAAAATAATAATGAAACACACACACACACACACACACACACACACGCACAATGACTTATGAGGAACGAAAAATAAATAAATGCTAAGACACACAATTTTAAGAAATCTGAAGTAACAATGAAAATAAAAGAGTGTTTCTTGATGTGACAACATTGGCTTGAATGTTAATAGCAAAATACTGGGAAATGACTTAATACCAAGAAAAAAATGAATGGCAATTTAAAGTTGTGCAAGTACCTTGAACTAGCCAAAATGACAGAATTAATAAGAGATGCTCAGGCCAAAGGTAAACAAGTACCATTCCACAAACAATGTTTGGTTGTGCTTCGATTAACTTCATAGACATCATGGAAAAACGGATTAAATAAATGAAAACAGATTATTTGTAACTTAAAAAGTGTCAAAGCCACAAAGAGATGGAAGTCGCTAATATAGCAGGAATTCAGACTTGTTTCACAGAACAGAAAAAAAGTTGCTGTGGGAGGGGGGGAAAGGGACAAACACTTTGTTATCGGGGTTCACATATCCTGTTAAAAGGGGAAATTATTTAATGTGAGAAGCCTGTCAGGAAATGCTGTTCCTAAAATTCCCATGGGGGGGGGGGAATGCTTTGATATTTACCTGTGAAAAGAATTTGGCATGTTAAGATTTGGAACCTGGAAAGCTCTTGACTTTTGATGGGCTAGGTTTTTTTTAACCCTTTTGTCTTACGTAGCCCCTGGAGCAAAGACACATTAAGGGTGATTTCCCTCAATGGTTCCAAGTTTTTTTACATAAGGAAATTTGGATAAGTTTCTCCCTGCAGGTGAAGCTCTCAAAACCTCCTCTCTCCACCCTACAGTTCCCCCCTTTCCTCTCTCTCTCTTTCTCTCTCTTTTTTTTGACTGATCTAGCCTCTGTGTATGTGCAGAGTTCATGTCTCAGCAAACCTTTTATACTATTGAAAATGTTGCATCCTTTGGCTAAATTACCATTTGAATAAGGGAAGGGTATGGAGTAGATTTTAAAAATAGGGTTAGATTTTTTAAACAAAAAAGAGAAACTGAGCAATTAAAGTATTCAATAAAGTTAGCAATTGTAGCCCAAGCAAAAGGGACTGCTTCCTTTATGTACAGCAAAGGGCTAATATCCCTCTGGCTATTCGCGGAACAATGCCACGCCCTTATATATGGGAAAAAATGGCCAGAGAGTCAGAATTCATAGTTTTAATGATAAACACTGTAATCACTCAAATGCTTGATATTACCAGTTGTGCTTCAAAACATCCCAGCTTCACCTCTCACCTTTTAAAACTAAAGAGCAAAGCTAGGCTGAATTTCAACTCCATCACCACACCAGAATTTAAGAATTACCCTCCAAGGCTTGCAGACACATGTTCCTTCCACACAGCCACAAATTGGGAGAGTTGAAAGAGACCCTGGGGTCATCTAGTCCAATCCTCCAAAATATAGGGTTCACAGCAAGATTTGTACTATCAAAGAGACATACACATTTAAGTACAGATTTACAACTGGGAAAGGAAACATCTATGCTCCTATCATGTACTAAGGAAGAGGAAAATAAAAGTACCCAACTTTACACAGAACCCTTTTAGCAGATCTTGAGGTAGTTTGAGTGAGTTTGCTTCCTTAGACTAAAGAATGCAAGTTCCTAGTGAAATGATATTTAAAGGAAGATTGAAGTGAACAGTTTTTTTCTAAGATAGGGAGAGGATCTTTTATTAAGCATAGTTAAAACAGCTATAGATTTGATTTAAAGGGAACACAAAAGTGAATAGGAAAGTGAGATGCAGGGTACCTTGGGAAAGATTGCTCCCCCCTCTTTGCGGTTTCCTTTAAAGGAAGCTTACTCGGGAGTAAATTTACCTGGCACAGAAGTAAGAAGGGAGAAAAAAACTGAAACAGATAGAATGAAACAAGGGGGGGGGCATTTTCTGAGAAAAGAGGCCAGGAAGTCTTATAGAGACTGATATCAGGAGCCTTACAATAACTCTTCTGTCCAACCAAATCAAAGTTAAAACTGGACTCACATATTTTTCTTAGAAGGAACACCATACTTTCATAGCATATGCTTAATGAAATACATACACTGCATTTTAGCTTGAGAGAGCAATTGTGCTCAACTAGGCTTTTGCAGCAGAAACATTAGGTTAACTTCACATTCCAAAATAGACTGGAACACAGGTGTACTCACAAACTCAAAAGTTACAACAAAACATCATTTACCATTAGACTTAAAATCACCCTCCTCACTTAAACTAGAGGAAGGAGGTGGGGTAATCCTCCTTTCAGAACACAAGTAGCACGTATACAGGATTTTACCACTTGGGAGGAAAACTCTCTTTTAGAGCCTCTCAAATAACAAACATTTGCACACTTCATTCTCCATTTTGTCTTGTTTAAGATTGATAAGGCCCAACATGGCTTCCTTAGATTTAAAATTTTTGAAGCAAGCTTGCAATTTAAAAACTATGTGCATTTAAGAACAGTCTGTGGATGCCGAGGCCAATGTAAATACAAACCCTTGAAATATTTCTAAATCTTTGAGTACATCTCTTATTCATTTTCCTTATTTATTTATTATTCTTTGTTCAGAGAAACTAAGATCTCTAATGCGTGGGCTCTCAGGCTGGGCTGTTATTATATCTACTGCCTTCTGAGCACCATTAAGTTTACGGTTTCATGTTCTAGCTTTAGGTTATAGTTTAACAACACAAATTTGATGTGTTCAGCTCTCCCTAAGGGTTCACACCCTGATTTTGTTGAAGGATCCCTGAGGTGGCCGCTGTGCCCTGGGTTCCAGGTGGTGAGCCTAAGCCACGCACTAAAAGTTACAACGGTCTCGTACTTTGTACTTGAAAGACCATTTTGCCCCTTTATTTTATTTTTTCCCAATTGGAGATGGCAAGGTGGAGGGGCATATTAGAATCCTCTCTGGGGCAAAAAGGCTTCATGGAAGCTTTGTTGCAAGGAGGAGTCCAGCTAGGGTGTTTAGTGAGCTCCCATTCTCTCATATGTTATTATTGAGCCTTTTCCCCCCGTTAACGAAATACGCTAAAGACAGAAAGAGTGGAAACACACACACAAGGGAGGAGGGGCAATGGGAAAGAAAGGGGGGACAGATAAAAGATCCTTTCAGTACTCAAAGTACCATTGACTAACACAATTCCTACTTATCTATAAACCACGAATTAATTTCTGGAAATCTCAAACCTGAACCTGAAACAAACCACGGGTCTCTCTGCCCAGAAACTCAAACCACGGGTCCCTCTGCCCGGAAACTCAAACCACGGGTCTCTCTGCACGGAATTCCTTTACCTCAGCGCTGTTTACAAGACTAATCCTAGTGTGGGGCCCCAATTTCCCCCTCTACCATCCACGACAGCCTCCTGCCTAGCCTTTGAGACTAAGTTTGGAGTCCCCTACTGAACGCCTGCGCAATGCAGTGCCAGATCGAGGTCCGAGAAAACAACCAAGGTTTGAAAGGAAGCAAATGACCTTGCGTTAAAATACTTTTGAAAAGATGCCACCGGACGACTCCGAGGGAAGACGTCAGAGAAACAGTAAAAGAGCCACACTTTCCCGGACTCAATTCCAAGATGGAAAACGGGGGAGAAAAGGAAAAGTTTTAGACGTCCCTAGACGACTCCGAGAGGTAACGTCTGACAGAAAAGTTCCGCGATTTCCTGGCCACTTTCCGAAAGGGAAAATCGGGGGAGAAAAGAGGAGAGTTGAAAACGTTCCCAGCCGACTCCAAAGGGTAACGTCAGAAATGAAAGAAGGAAAGTCTGGCTGTTGTGGGGACGTTACTTTCCCACCCCCCCTCCCAATGTATTTACTTCAAACCATACTCACGTTCGAAGATGTCCCCCGCGGATCCCGGGATCCTTTCCCATTAGCCGGCTTGACCTTGCCTTTGCTCCCCCTGGTTGGGCTTTTGGTGACTGTCAGGGGTTCAGGAGCAGAGGCGAGGGCAAGGGAGGAAACAGAGAGCGAGGGGGAGTCCGAAGGAAAGATGAGCGATGACGACGACCCGAGATCTCCGAGTCTTTCCAGTGAATTGGAAGATTCACAGAAAGGAGCGCCAGTGACAAGAGCAAGGGGGGAGCTTAGGGGGACACCCCAGGAAGAAGGGACAAAAGGGGGTTCAGAGAGCAGCAGTTGGAAATCAGGGCCAACGTCCCCAGCAGAGCGCAGTGGGGAGGAAGGGCGCCAGGCATCGGGATCAGGCAGCTCGCCGCAGGGGGGAGGGCATGAGTCAGGAGTGGCCACACCTCCATCGGAGAGAGAAGAAACGGTCACACGGAAAGTGGAAGGTTGGGCGCGCGCGCCAAGTTCAAATGCACAGGAAGGCGGCACAGTAAGCAGCCCGGAAAGGGAGCCAGGTCCTAAAGCCCGCCGCAAGGAGACAGAAGGGTCCGGGGGGTCAGCGTCAGAAGAGTCCCGGAAGGAAGAGACCACGGGGGGCAGAGGGACCCAGAGAAGAACGGTCAGGCGGAAAAGGTGGAGTAAGGCTAGGGTATTAAGTTGGTGTACAGGAGGCGGGGACTCAGACGGAGCTTCGCCGGTCTAGCTCATAAGAAGTAGAGTTGCGCGCTGCAGCTTGAAAATGGAAACTGTAAATCAATAAAGACTTTTATACAGTGAATGCTGGCTAGCGTGATCCTCTGTGAGCTCGGATCTGGAAGCAGCTCTGACAGTGACGATTGATTACCGCCCGCAAAGAGGAGGCAGGGAGAGGAAGAAGGATCCCTGGGCTAAGGTTGCCCAGTGGCGCCCGATCGCCTCTATCTCCCTCCTCACCTTTGCAGGAGAACCAAGTGTCCCTGAGCATGGTCGCCAAAACTGTTACCGGAAAAATCCGAGGGCTCCCTTGGACAAAACAAAGACACCAACCAGGATAACCTGGAGCAAAACAGCAGCCTGTCGGCTTGGCCTTTATTGAACTGTTGCAACAGGGTGTTCCCCTCACTTGCAGGAGAGAGGAAAAGACCCAGAAAAATAGTGTGCTAGGTCTTATAAAAACTTTTGAAATTCCCCTCCTCTAGGTCAAGCCCACCCCCAGAAACATCATGCATACATTACAGAAAGGAGGGGTTGAGGGAGGAGTTGGTGGTGGTAACCTGAGTGTCCTGTCACCTGGCTGGTTCCTCCTTTCCCCCTGCCCATGAGTCACTTCCAGGAGACAAAGGGGGGTTTGCAGTTTCCTGCCCCCAGAGGGAAGATCTGATCATTGTCCTTTGTCTCAGTCTGTGCTGAATCCACTCCCATATGCAAGTTCTTTGTGATCTTGATTGTCTTCTGTCTGGGATCATCAGGGTTGGCATAGCAACTGGGCAGGGCTCCTCTTGGGAGGGGGGCAGAAAGGGGTCTCTCTCTCCCCCCCCTCACAACCCCCTTGCAGCGGGGGGAGGGGCTCCTCCGCTCTCGCCCCTCAGAGACACGACGGGGACCCTCTTGGGGGGGAGCAGAAAGGGGTCTCTCTCTCTCCCCCCCCTCACAACCCCCTTGCAGCGGGGGGAGGGGCTCCTCCTCTCTCGCCCCTCAGAGACACGACAGGGACCCTCTTGGGAGGGGGGCAGAAAGGGGTCTCTCTCTCCCCCCCCCTCACAACCCCCTTGCAGCGGGGGGAGGGGCTCCTCCTCTCTCGCCCCTCAGAGACACGACGGGGACCCTCTTGGGAGGGGGGCAGAAAGGGGTCTCTCTCTCTCCCCCCCCTCACAACCCCATTGCAGCGGGGGGAGGGGCTCCTCCTCTCTCGCCCCTCAGAGACACGACGGGGACCCTCTTGGGAGGGGGGCAGAAAGGGGTCTCTCTCTCCCCCCCTCACAACCCCATTGCAGCGGGGGAGGGGCTCCTCCTCTCTCGCCCCTCAGAGACACGACGGGGACCCTCTTGGGAGGGGGGCAGAAAGGGGTCTCTCTCTCCCCCCCTCACAACCCCATTGCACTCCTCTCATGGCGGGAGGGGACCCCACCCTCTCCCTGCCGGGCCAAGGGGTCTCTGGGCGCAGGAGAGCCTGGGGGGAGGAGGGGGGAGGGGAGAGGAAGCGCCCCTTCTCTCTCTCTCGGGCAGCCCCATCTCTCTCCCCCCCCCCGAGGCTGGGTCCATCTCTGGGCTTCACAGAGGACCCCCCCCTGGGCTGGGGGGGGAGGGACCCCCTTGGCTTCCCTGGGTCCGCCCCTCCCCCACTCTCCTGACCCACAGGGGGAGGGGCAGCCCTTCCCTCCTTCTCTCCCCGCAAACCCAGGTCCCCCCCAGATATGATGCCCCCCCCTTGGCCGCCATCTCGCCCCCTGCTGTGGGGAGGAGGAGGGAGGGGGGCCAGGCCCCCATGGAGCCCCCGAGGCAGCGCCGTCCCCTCCTCTTCCCATCCCAACACAGGGAGGGGGGGCTGCTCTTGCAGACGTGGCTCTAGGGACACGCGCGTCGGGAAAGGCGCCGGAAGTGGCGCTGGGAAACGCGCCGGAAGTGGCCAGAGAGGGGAAGGAGGAGGAGGGGCGTCGCTGAAGAGCCCCCCCTCCCCCCGCCGCCCCCCCCCGCCGCCCTTTCTCTTGCAGACAAGGAGAGCGGACTAATCCGGAGCCAGGGAGGCGGAGGACCAAGAGGTAAAGGGGGGGATAGAGGGGGGGACAAGGGGGGAGGAGGAGGAAGAGACCCCCCCGCAAGGAAAGCGCCCTCCCTGGGGCCCGTCGACAGGGGCCCCGATCCAGGCCCCGACCCAGGGGGGGGAAGGGGGGACCCCAGACCTGCAAGGTCTCCTGGGCAGCAGCAGCAGCAGCCCCGCCAGACTCCCCTTCCTCCTTCCTGGGGGGCCGAGAGAGGCTCAGCTGCCCTGGCGGGAAGGGGAAGGAGGAGCCCAAGCCGGGCTGGGGGTGGGGCTGAGGCCCCCCATTCTCCCTGGGGTCGTGGGGCGCCTGGCTGGGTCCCCAAGAGACCAGCTGAGCTTGTTCTGGGGATGAGCTTTCGTTTGCATGCACACTTCTTCAGATTGGACAGTTTTCTACCTGAAATTTGGGAAACACTTTCTCTTTCCTCGCCATAATATCTCTTTCAAACTGTGAAATTTCAGTCCAAAAACCTCTCCCTTTATCTTGTCCAAACAAGATGATTTGATGGGATTGAAACCAATCCGCCACCACAACTCCCACCTCATCCTGTTTATTCAGTTTTATTTCTTCTTCCGAAAAGTCCAAAAGATCTCTGTAAGTTGCCCATTGCTTCTTCCGTATTGCATTTTTTAAAAAGCTGTTGCTTTTGTGGGTTGGAGCCAAAGAGGTGTTTTTCCTTCCAGCTGATTATTATATTTATCCCATACTGTAAAAAGGATTTTCTGAATAACCTGATTCATAGAGCTCTTGTGTGTTTTAGTTTTATCCTGCCATAAATAAGCGTGCCAACCAAACATAGTCTTACGACCTTTGTTGTAAGGAAAAACCTGTTCCTTTCCCCTTATGGGGTATTCAAGAGCCCATATAGTCCTTAAGTGGGTTCCTTATAGGTAGGAGAAAATAACAGAGGCCAAGCAGAGAATACGGAGAAGCAAAGCGGCTAGTAAGCCTGGTCTTTATTGCAACAGTGTCCCCCCCCCTCACCACAACCAGGAGGGAGGTGTGCAAGGCCTTATATAGTCTTTTCAAATTGCCCACCCAAGACCACCCCCCCCCCCAATATCATACAGAAGGAGACTGTCTACAGCAGGAATAGATCACAGGAGGTGGTCTACAGCAGAAAACCTGTCCCCAAGGATACCTGTTAATGGTCACTAACTGCATTAC
Source organism: Podarcis bocagei (assembly GCF_964188305.1). NCBI lineage: Eukaryota > Metazoa > Chordata > Lepidosauria > Squamata > Lacertidae > Podarcis > Podarcis bocagei. Next base: position 1,202,154 of record NC_138126.1, read on the forward strand.
CTGGGCACCCTGGGCATTCTTTTGTGATGGCAAATACTTTAGTTCCTGAATCCAGGTCACAGGCTCACCCTGTTTATACCTCTTTAAGACAGTATTCGTAAACACAAAGACAATGGGAAGGCTTCCATTTATATTTGAGGACATTTCTGAGCACAATTCAAAGTGTTGGTGCTGACCTTTCAAGCCCTGAACGGCCTCAGTCCTGTATACCTGAAGGAGCGTCTCCACCTCCATCGTTCAACCTGGACACTGAGATCCAGTGCCGAGGGCCTTCTGGCGGTTCCCTCATTGCAAAAATGAGGTTACAGGGAACCAGACAGACAGCCTTCTGGGTAGTGGCACTTGCCCTGTGGAACGCCCTCCCATCAGATGTCAAGGAATTATGCAGCTATCTTATTTTTAAAAGACATCTGAAGGCAGCCCTGTTTAGGGAGTTTTAAATTTTTAATGGTTTGTTGTTTTTAACACTCGATTGGGAGCCGCCCAGAGTGGTTGGGGAAACTCAGCCAGATGCGCTGGGAATAAATAATAAATTATATTATTATTATTATTACTACTACTACTACTACTACTACTACTACTACTACTACTATTATAGGTCTGTGGTGCTCAATGTTTAGGCATAGTAAATATTAGAATTTAATTAGAACTTGTGTGTCATAATGGAGATATGTTATAAGATAGTAAGAGCTGACAGTAAGCTGTTCAACAGTGGAATTTGCTGCCAAGGAGTGTGGTGGAGTCTCCTTCTTTGGAGGTCTTTAAGCAGATGCTTGACAACCATATGTCAGGAGTGCTCTGATGGTGTTTCCTGCTTGGCAGGGGGTTGGACTCGATGGACCTTGTGGTCTCTTCGAACTCTATGATTCTATGATTCTAAGATAGTCTCAGTGTATTTTAGAAAGGGAGTTATGTAAAGGGTTTTTTCTGTTTGATCCGTGTTTCTGTGTAAATACTGTGTGTCAGACTGAGAATGTCATCAGGAAGGTCTAGGAAAGGGTCACCTGCTTCTGAGCATCAGAAATGAGCATGGAAAGAGTTAATATCATAAACCTACCGGAATCTGCCCCCTCCCTTTGTAACTGTTGAATGGTTTCTTTAAATGTAAAGGTTCACTAGCTCTCCCATTACCCTGGGGGATGGGTTGGTGGTTGGGTCATGTTTGTTTGTTAATCTGCCCCCTCCCTTTGTAACAAGCAGCTGTAGTTCTTTTGGGATTTAATATCAGCTCATGAAAAGTTGGGCACACGACCCAGAAAGCTGCCTGGCTCCCTCCGTCTGAAGGCGGAGATATGCACCACACGCCATAGTCTAATTTGGCTGGACTTGCCATGGGAACGCAGAAGGGGCAAGCAAGGAAGGGGGAGACGGCCAAAGAAACCTGCTCTCCCACAAGTGCCCCCCCTGCCAATTCCGTAACCTTAGCAAAGCCCAAGTTCAAACACCAGCCCCTATTTAAAAGAGGCCCCCGTAATTTCGGCACTGGACTGCCCTTTAGGGTTGCCGTAAGTTACTCTTCCAAGTCCCAAAAGCGCGTAGCAACTCTGGTCTATTTTGCAGGGCTGTTGTTGGCCGGCTAACTGGCGGCCAGCGCAGTCGCAACTGTTCTACTCACACATGTATAGGCACATTTGGGTGATGTCGCGACACGAATATCATTTCTCGATATTGAAATATTGTTGGTGTGTCAATGTCCCCCTTGCGTCAATGTGCCCCACCTCCCCCATTCCGCATTTTCAGGGGAGGGGGAAGAAGGGGAAAGTGTGTCCCACCAGATAAGACTCCCATCCTCCCTGGCCATAGGCCATCTTTGCTTGGGCAGGTGGTACTTTTAGTCCAACCACATCTGGAGGGCCAGAGATGCCTCCTCTCAGCATAGAAGGTTCCTCTAGGGCTCAGTGTTACTTGGGAGTTGGTGGAACTGGATCTTAAGGGTTCTTGAGACATTTCTGAGGGATTGTGATTGGTATCCAGACCCTAACACTATAAATCCAAGGTGTCCCCACTGAGCAGTTTATCAACCCTGCTGGCCGCTGGGGAAGACCTTCTGAAGGAAATCGTTTTCCCCAAATTGCTTCCTTGCTTCCTCCGCTGCTGCTGCCCACACTAATGGAATGTCTGGATGAAATCCCAGGGATGTCTGGCTCCTATTACAAAGAGATACAGTTGATATTCTAGAATAAAGTGTGGCTAAGATTCTGAGTCACAATCATGGCTGAGAAATACAGCCAGGGTATATGAAACTGATTTGAAGATTGGTTTCTTCTTTACACTTTATTATTATTATTATTATTATTATTATTATTATTACATTCAGGAGGACACACCATGGGTTTCATCATTCTTTTCTTTCCAATAATCAGTGTTATTCACGTTTAATACTCACCTATTTCAGTGTCACACATATTTTTATCTTGTGATCTTCATATGAAGAGAGGTATACAAATTTAATAAATAATTCCCAGTTGGAGCAGAGCTAGAATATCCAGAAGCCCTTGGCCACCCACGGCAAAGGAGGAAGAACAGTGAGAGAGGCCTGGACAGGGAATCTCCGCTAAGATAAGCCAGTGTCAGGAGGCGGGTGCGATACCCGGTGGCATATAATTATTATAAATCATAATTGGGGTTGGTGTCTCAATCTGGCCTTCCCAGCAGTCAGGCTCCAGCTGCTCTCCTTCTGCATCTCCAGCTCTCTCCATTCAATAATGCAAGGCTGAGAGATGGAGGTCCCACCCCAAGAACATTCTCCAACTGAGCACTCCTTCAACCGACCACAAGCACCAAGCCTTGTCACTAGACCTATATATGGGTCTCCCAAAATGGTCAGTATGGACCTCCTGAGGCCAAAGGGACAGTGCAGGTGATGAATAAAGATCTAGAGGTCGAAGGGGACAAAATGTGGCCCAAGGGGTGGAGGATTATAGTGCAGAGGATGAAGAACTTCATGATGAACCTTTTTTTTAAATGATATTTATTAAAGTTTCAAAGAAAAGATTACATAAAGAAAAAGAGAAGAAAAAGAGAAAGAAATAAAAAAGAAAAAAATACAAAATACCGAAAAAAGATAAAAAACACTTAAAAAACACATCAGTCTTTCCATGCCTTACATTTCATTTCCTTGCTTCCCTGACCTCATCACACCTCCCTTTTTGTATTCCAGTTCTATTAGTTAATTCAGCAATTCCTTTCCCTCTTTGTTTTTGTCTTAATCCTTTAACTTAATAAATTATAACTTTGGATTTTCACCTGTTAACAATCCATTTTTACATACACCTTTATAACATTGCTGCTAACACCACTTAACTTCATTCTGACATCATTCTAATATTCATTAATTTTGCAGTATTTATGTAAATAGTCTTTAAATTTCTTCCAGTCTTCTTTCACCGACTCTTCTCCCTGGTCTCGGATTCTGCCAGTCATTTCCGCCAGTTCCATATAGACCATCACCTTCATCTGCCATTCTTCCAGAGTGGGTAAATCTTGTGTCTTCCAATACTTTGCAATAAGTATTCTTGCTGCTGTTGTGGCATACATAAAGAAAGTTCTGTCCTCCTTTGGCACCAATTGGCCGACCATGCCCAGGAGAAAGGCCTCTGGTTTCTTCAGGAAGGTATATTTATATACCTTTTTCATTTCATTATAGATCATCTCCCAGAAAGCCTTAATCCTTGGGCATGTCCACCAAAGGTGAAAGAATGTACCTTCAGTTTCTTTACATTTCCAACATTTATTATTGGGCAAATGATAGATTTTTGCAAGCTTGACTGGGGTCATGTACCACTTGTATATCATTTTCATAATATTCTCTCTTAAGGCATTACATGCCGTAAACTTCATACCTGTGGTCCATAACTGTTCCCAATCAGCCATCATTATGTTATGTCCAACATCTTGTGCCCATTTAATCATAACAGATTTCACCGTTTCATCCTGAGTATTCCATTTCAACAGCAAGTTATACATCTTTGACAAAATCTTAGTTTTGGGTTCTAGCAGTTCTGTTTCTAATTTTGATTTTTCCACCTAGAAGCCAATTTTCTTGTCCAAATTGTATGCCTCCATTATCTGATAATAATGAAGCCAGTCTCGCACTTTATTTTTTAGTTTCTCAAAACTCTGCAGTTTCAGTCTATCTCCCTCTTGTTCCAGAATTTCCCAATATTTCGGCCATTTGGCCTCCATATTGAGCTTTTTCTGAGCTTTCGCTTCCATCGGTGACAGCCACCTTGGGATTTTGTTTTCCAGTAGGTCCTTATATCTTATCCAGACATTAAAAAATGCTTTCCTGAGAATATGATTTTTAAATGCTTTATGTGCTTTGACCTTATCATACCACAAATATGCATGCCATCCAAATACATTATTAAAACCTTCTAAATCCAAAATGTCTGTGTTTTCAAGAAGCAGCCATTCTTTCAGCCAGCAAAAAGCTGCTGATTCATAATAAAGTTTAAGGTCTGGCAGGGCAAATCCACCTCTTTCCTTTTCATCCGTTAGTATTTTAAATTTTATTCTAGGCTTTTTGCCCTGCCAGACAAATCTAGAGATATCTCTCTGCCACTTCTTGAAGCAATCCCTTTTGTCCAAAATTTGCAATGAAACAGAAACAACATTCTAGGCAATACATTCATTTTTATCGCAGCAATACGGCCTAGCAGTGAAAGCTTCAAATTTGACCAAATTTCTAAAACTTTTTTCACTTCAGCTCAGCATTTTTCATTATTGTCTTTGAATAGATTCCCATTTTTTGCTGTCATGTTAATCCCCAGGTATTTCACTTTCTTAACCACTGTTAAACCTGTCTCATTCTGAAACCTCTCTCTCTCAATCGCTGTTAATTTTTTCTCTAAGACCTTTGTTTTTAACTTATTCAGTTTAAATCCTGCAACTTGACCAAATTCTTGAATCAGTTCCAAAACCCTTTTAGTACTAGATTCTGGCTCCTGTAATGTCAATACTAAGTCATCTGCAAATGCTCTCAATTTGTACTGTTTAGCTCCGACTTGTACACCTTTAACCAATTGGTCCCTTCTAAACATATTCAGCAGGAACCCCAGGACCAATATGAAAAGCAATGGGGAGATTGGGCAATCTTGTCGTGTCCCTTTTTCTATCTTAAATTCCCCCGTCACCACGTTATTTACAATTAATTTAGCCTTTTTTCTGAATAAATTGCACTTAACCGTTTTCAAAGCCTTGGCCTACCCCCATCCCCTGTAGGTTCTTCTTCATAAAACTCCAAGAAATGTTGTCAAAAGCTTTCTCCGCGTCCACAAATATAAAAACTGCTTTAGTATTTATGTTCACTTGTAATTTTTCTAAAATATTGATTATGTTTATCACATTATCAGACAAATGTCTACCCGGGAGAAAGCCTGATTGATCTTTATGAAGAACTTTATGATGAACTTTAGACCCTGATGAATCTTGGCCAGGTTCATGGAACATAGAACAGCTCCCTTTCCTGTGAGAAACCACTTTTTATAAAACATAAACCCCCACAGTTCAACCGTATTCTAAGATAATACTGCTTCATTAACAATAATTAAGGGTTATAAAAGGCTGATGATGGATGACCATTATTTTACATTCTTTCATTTGCCTTTCCTAAAAATTTGGAACATATGGAGGACAGGAGAGATTGTACAAGACGTTAAAATAAGAGCAGGTGCTAATTGTAATAGTACTTTGTTCTCTTCCTAGAAAACAAATAAGATTTTCTCCCCACCCCATCGAAAGAAGACAATGGAGAAGGCAGTCAGAATTTTGGTGGGCCATGTCCAATGGAACTGACGAAGAAACCATTTAAATACATGGAGTGTGAAAAGAGAGAACATAAACAATTTGAAAGTATGGAGTGTGGAAGGAGCTTCAGTGGGAGTGGACACCTTAGAATTGATCAGCGGACTCACACAGAGGAGAAACCATTTAATTGCATGGAGTGTGGAAAGAGCTTCACTACTAGCAGAAGCCTTAGAATTCATCAGCGGACTCACACAGGGGAGAAATTATTTAAATGCATGGAGTGTGGAAAGAGCTTCAGTCAGAGTGGAAACCTTAGAATTCATCAACGGACTCACACAGAGGAGAAACCATTTAATTGCATGGAGTGTGGAAAGAGCTTCACTACTAGCAGAAGCCTTAGAATTCATCTACGGACTCACACTGTGGAGAAACCTTTTAAATGTATGGAGTGTGGAAAAAGCTTCAGTCAGAGTGGACAGCTTGGAATTCATCAATGGACTCACACAGGGGAGAAACCATTTGAATGTATGGAGTGTGGAAAGAGCTTCACTACTAGCGGAAGCCTTAGAATTCATCAACGGAGTCACACTGGGGAGAAACCTTTTAAATGTATGGAGTGTGGAAAGAGCTTCAGTCAGAGTGGACACCTTAGAGTTCATCAACGGACTCACACGGGGGAGAAACCATTTAAATGCATGGAATGTGGAAAGAGCTTCACTACTAGCGGAAACCTTAGAATTCATCAACGGACTCACACAGGGGAGACACCATTTAAATGTATGGAGTGTGGAAAGAGCTACAGTCAGAGTGGAAACCTTAGAATTCATCAACAGAGTCACACGGGGGAGAAACCATTTAAATGCATGGAGTGTGGAAAGAGCTTCAGTCAGAGTGGACACCTTAGAATTCATCAACTGAGTCACACTGGGGAGAAACCATTTAAATGCATGGAGTGTGGAAAGAGCTTCACTACTAGCGGAAGCCTTAGAATTCATCTACGGACTCACACTGGGGAGAAACCATTTGAATGCATGGAGTGTGGAAAGAGCTTCAGTTGGAGTGGACACCTTAGAATTCATCAACGGAGTCACACTGGGGAGAAACCTTTTAAATGTATAGAGTGTGGAAAGAGCTTCAGTGGGAGTGGACACCTTAGAATTCATCAACGGAGTCACACAGGGGAGAAACCATTTAAATGCATGGAGTGTGGAAAGAGCTTCATTCAGAGTGGAAGCCTTAGAATTCATCAACGGACGCACACAGGGGAGAAACCATTTAAATGCATGGAGTGTGGAAAGACCTTCAGTCAGAGTGGAGACCTTAGAAAACATCAACTAACTCACACATGGGAGACACCATTTAAATGCATGCAATGTGGAAAGACCTTCAGTCAGAGTGGACAACTTAGAATTCATCAACGGTGTCACACTGGGGAGAAACCATTTAAATGTACACAAACCCTAGTAAGGAGAAACAACCTCCTAAAACCCGGCCTGGTCTCCAGAAACAAGAGCTCCAAAAACTAAAAAGGAAAGATGTCCACCTGCAAGACCTGCAACTTCAAGAGAATGAAGATGAGGATATTTTCTCCATGGAAGAAAATACTCTAATTAGGCAATTTTGCCATTTTCCATCTCCAATACAAACAGAAATATTAGAAAGATTGGATATGCTAAGAACTAAGCTGGCTGGGAGAGATATAAACAAGGAAATCTATGTGGACGTTCATACAAAGAACCAGACTTCCTATAATCTGAACCCAATACTAGAACAAAACCCAGCGGCCTGTCGGCCATGTTATCTTCTGACAATGGCTGAGATTAACCTACCCCCAATTAAGGAAGCTTGGCACACTGAAGAGAACACTACACCATCTCCAATAAGGGGAACCATCCCGAAGGTGAACTCACCAGGCTCTTGGGACAAGCTGAGGTACCTAGATGAGGCAGAATTAGGCCACAATCAGGTACCGGAAAAATACCTACAGAAAGAGATAACACACTTCAAAGGCCCGGTGACCACTAATGTCAGTATTCAACAGTCAACAGCTGAAACTATAGAACATTTGGCTAGTTTGCCATGTATGGAGAGCAATGGGCCGGCTCATAAAAAAGTAATCCCTAAAAGCACCTCGGGAAATAATTGACAAAGATCAGACCAGAGACAAACTCCAGCCGGCTCCCTATCTCCGCGGAAATCCGACATCATTAGATATGAACAGACTCAACCCTCACTCACAAATCAAGCAAAAGCAGTTCTTTCCTTAAAAGACGCAGTCAACCCATCCCAGAGCCTTAAAATTGTCTCCTGGAATGTTAACGGCTGGGCGACAAAGCAAATGGATCCTGAAGTAATGAATTTCATCTCTTCCTTCGACATTGTGTGCCTCCAAGAGACCTGGTCCCAACAAAGTATCGCTCTCCCAAATTATTGCTCCTTTAACTCTTGTGCTCGTAAACTAACCAACAGGGGTCGCCCCCAAGTTGGCCTTGCCTGTCTTATTTCAACCACCTTATCTCACACTATTTGCGAGGAAATTAAATCTTCCCCTTACTTTCTCACTATAAAGATCCATCTCCCAAAGACCAAAAACCCATGGTTGATAACTACAGTATATCTGCCCCCAGTAATTAACGATTCCGACCGCAATGAAAGATGGTCTGAACTTTCGTCTTGGCTCCATGATCTTCAAACAACTAACCCAGGACTTCCTCAAATCCTCTTAGGCGACTTTAATGCAAGAATAGGTCCCAATGACGATGATATAGTTTCTCCCGCGGCACTCCTGGACAACCCCCTGCAGCCCCCCTGGGGAAACAGATGCTCTCTTGATCCTATAACAAATGCATCGGGGAGACTGATGGTCCAATTGGCCATGGAAAATGATCTCTGCATCGCGAATGGTAACATTACTCCCTTGTCCTCGCAGCAATTAACGTGTATCACTTCCCAGGGAACCAGTGTTGTCGACTACATTTTATTGACGCCGGAGCTATTCTCAATTTCTACAAAAATGGAAGTGGCTGAATATTTTGGTGGTGACCACCTTCCATTGACTCTATTGTTAAACCTAACAGAGCCACCTTCAGTCCCCTCAAACTACAGAACTATGGTACAAAGCCACCCTGTATACAAAACAAAGAAATGGACAAGCCTCAGCTCCTCTCCTGCCCTGGACATACAAAAATCATTTGATACGCTTGCAGCTCCCTCTGATCCAATCCTGCCTGCTGATCAATACCGGAAATTACTTGATGCTTTCTCAACAATTTACATAACCACCACCTCGCCTACTCACCAATGTCTTTCCTCTGAATCGCCTTGGTTTGACAAGGAATGTAAAGCCTTAAGAAGGCGAATTAGGAAAATGGTCAGAATCATCAAATTTTCCAATGACCCCCAAACCCGCGCAAAGCTCATAGATATTAAAAGAACATACAGAAACATGATTCATCGCAAGAAACAGCAGCACATCCTTGAGGCTTGGTCCATTCTTCGTTCGGCTGTAGAGAGGCATGACTCCCGCTCCTTCTGGTGCTTAGTTAGACCTTCGGCACCATTCAATCCAGCTACCCAGATTTCCGTTGATGAATGGATTGCCTATTATTCAACCAGTTTTGCTTCTCCAAATCTTCTTACAGATCTCCCTCAGTCCCCGTCGGACCTCTGTTCCTGCTCTCTTAGTCCCACTTCCTCAATAAACTTTACCTCAACTCGCATTTTCAACATCATAATGTCAATGCGAAGGAATAAGGCCCCCGGCCCAGACATGGTCCCGTTAGACCTTTTCCTGACTGATCCTCTTTGGTGGAGTGAACACCTGACTCCTGTATTCACCGCTATCTCCTCTGCCCTAGACATCCCCGACTCCTGGAGAGAAGCTATAATAGTTCCGATCTTCAAAGGCGGCCAGCCAAACATCCCTAGGAACTATCGCCCCATCAGTTTATTATCCATCCCGGGGAAAATATTTGCCGCTGTTTTATTGGAGGAACTTCTCTCATGGGTCCAGGGGAGGAACATTCTACCGCTGGAACAGATTGGTTTCCGAAAGTCAGCGTCAACCATGGACCACTGTCTAACTCTCTATCACCTTGCCAGTAAATACACTGCTCCAAGGCAAGGCCACCTATTTGCCACTTTCATGGACCTGGAGGCCGCCTTTGATTCCATTCCTAGGCAGAGATTATGGTCCAAACTTGCCCATCTGGGAATTGATTCGCACCTCCTCTCCCTAATTATTTCCCTTTATTCAAACATCACAGCTCGCGTCCGAAGTGGTCCAAACGGCTCCCTCACTACTCCATTTCCAACGGCCAAGGGCGTCCGACAAGGTTGTCTCTTGGCCCCTTTATTGTTTAATCTCTATCTTCACGATGCAATTTCCACTTTGAAGCTAGCATCTAAGTATCCTCCTCACTTAGCAGGCCACCCCGTTGCTTCCCTTTTCTATGCTGATGATGCCATCATCTTATCCAGAACAGCTGCGGACCTAACAAATGTAGTTAACGCATTTACCGCCTATTGTAAGGCGGAAGCTCTTAGTATTAATTATAAAAAATAGAAAGTCCTCCACTTCACTCGTTCCCGCAAACTCAAATTGGAGCCGCTTAAGACCACAGGTGGCTACTTAGAAAAGGTAAAAGCCTTTAAATATTTAGGCGTAATATTCACTTATAATCTCTCCTGGACCACCCATCTACAATCTGCCTTTCTTGCTGCAACCACGACCTCTAATGCCATTGTCCGATTCTACCACCAGAAGGGCGGCAAACACCTTCCAGCAGCAATTCAAATATTTAATGCCAAAGTTGTCCCTAAATTATTATATGGATGCGAAGTATGGACTACAGCAATATCAGGTAACTTGGATCGCCCACTTCATATGTTTCTGAGATCTCTTTCCAGCGTCCCGAGATGTGTCTCAGGTGCAGCCCTACGACTCGAATTCGCCCAGTCCTCAATTGTTAAACGAGCATGGAGCCGAGCCATTTCCTACAGCTTCCACTTACTAACATCGGATGCTCGAATTAGAGGTGGTTTTTCCAATCTGATCCTAAGAGATATTCATAATTCCCCTTGGAAAACTACAATCAACCTCAAATTCTGCTCTCTTCTCAATTTCAACTGTAAAACTGTCCTTAACTTAGAGTGTATCAGCCCGGCAGCCCTACCTCTAATTAAAAAGAAACTACAGCAACTTGACTTTTCTAACACAGCTTCCTATGCAAGAGGACCGTGTTCAGGCCTAGCCCTAGCTATTCCACCCCCTGAAGGGATCCCTCTATACTGCTTCACAATTTCTTCGGAGGCTAAGCGTAGGGCCTTTACCTGTGCCCGTCTCAACTGTTTTCCTACAGCAGTTCTGTCGGGTCGTTATTCCAGAGTTCCCATTGCAAATAGAACATGCTCTTGTAATGACATGTCCCTGGAGACTATGGAACATGTAATGCTCTTCTGTCCCAACTGGACAGATGAAAGATCTCGGTTTTTAACTCCCCTCGTAAATAAGCTTCATCTCCCAATCCAGCCTTGGATAGTGTCCCTCTTTCTGCAGGATTCTGATTGTTGGATTACCGAGATGACAGCTAACTTCCTGCTTAGTGTGATGAAGAGGAAAGCGGCACCAACTTCTTCTTTAACACCACAGCTGCAGTCGATACGCCGCACAACCGAACGAAGTTCCAAGTAGCCTTATTGTACAAGGACAATCGAGCTAGGACATATCTGATGAGCTGAAGGACCCTTTAACGGTCCTCCTCCAGCCTCAGCAGTTTTCCCCCCCAGTTTTTTTCTCTTTGTTTAAGTAATCGCCCAGGACGATATCTACCTTTACCTCCCCACCCCTATTTTATGTTGTTATCTCAATGTATATCATGCTATGGCCACACGGCTAATGCAATAATTTTAATTAAAATTCAGGAATGTATGAAGTGTGGAAAGAGCGTCGGTGCAAGTGGAGTTCTTACAAAACATCAACAAACTCATACAGGGGAGAAACCATATAAGTCCTAGGGAAGTGGACAGAGGTTCAATTGTAGTGGAAGTCTTACAAACCATCAAAAGACTCCCAGGGGTAAGAGCTGTAAGACTGGAAACACCTACAGGCCATCAATTAAAGAAGAGAAAGGGTTTAACTAGAAGGAGTGTGGATCCTGCTTTGGTTATTATGCAACGCTTTTTAGAGTAGAACCTTTTTCTCTCCAAGTCGACACTTTCTTTCACATCAATAACAGGAAACCAGTCTTAATTCCATGCAGTGTATGTTAGCTTCTGTTGTTTGTAACGTAGTCTAGACATTTATTTAAAGTAATGAAGGTAACATTTCACAATAGTAAGCCTAATCTAATATTTAATGTGAATCTGTAGTGTTGCTGCTGAATGAGGGTGGACTGGGAGTGAGCTGGTGTTGGTGTTTGGTGGAGGGAGTTGGAAATGTTTGTATCTGGGAATGGAGAGTTTCTCAAAGTGGAGCTGAGACTGGTGGTCTTGCATGAGGAGGGAAGGGGGCACAGGGAAGAAGGGGCCGTAGCAGAGCATCTCAAAGCAATGTGCTGGGGGGGCGGGAGCCATGGTGACACAAGTGTGTGTAGAATGCTATTCCCATAATGACGCAGGCGAGAAACCGTAAGGATGAGTATAATGGGGAAGGAGGTTCAGGCAGGTCCCCAACCCAGAGTGCTAAGGGTCAGCTTCCTCCAAATCCACCAGCTGCCCCAAGGCAGGACCCACCTCTTGGCCTGAGGGTGGAAAGCCTCCCTCCACCTTTGCGACTGGACATGATCCGAGGGCAGTGATGGCGAACCTTTTAGAGATGGAGTACCCAAACTGCAACGCAAAACCCACTTATTTATCAGAAAGTGCCAACTACTGCAATGCGCTCTTTGTGGGGCTACCTTTGAAGGTGACCCGGAAACTACAACTAATGCAGAATGCGGCAGCTGCACTGGTGACTGGGAGCGGCCGCCGAGACCACAGAACACCGGTCTTGAAAGGCCTAAATTGGCTCCCAGTACGTTTCCGAGCACAATTCAAAGCGTTGGTGCTGACCTTGAAAGCCCTAAATGGCCTCGGTCCAGTATACCTGAAGGAGCATCTCCACCCTCATCATTCTGTCCAGACACTGAGGTCCAGCGCCAAGGGCCTTCTGGCAGTTGTCTCCCTGCAAGAAGCCAAGTTACAGGGAACCAGGCAGAGGGCCTTCTTGGTGGTGGCACCCGCCCTGTGGAACACCCTCCCACCAGATGTCAAAGAGAACAACTACCACCAGAATTTTAGAAGACATCTGAAAGCAGCCCTGTTTAGGGAAGCTTTTAATGTTTGATGCATTATTGTAATTTAATATTTTGTTGGAAGCCGTCCAAAGTGGCCCAGCCAGATGGGCAGGGTATAAATAATAAATTATCATTATTACTATAACGCGGCAATTCTACCTGTATATTTAATTTTTTTCTGTTTGTTTCACATTTCTTCTTTATGACTACTGTTGTAATAAATAATCCTTCATAAAAGTTATTTCCTTACATTCTTCATTAAATTGTCTTTCCATTGATCTGTAATGTTTGTTGGGAATACTGCCAGGGAGATATAGTCCATCATGGCCCCAAGCCGGCTGCCGGACGTCCATCGATCTCCCGTAGACAGGCAGATCCAGCAGTTAGCGACACGAAGCCTCAGAAATAGATTGCCACATTCTAGGCTTGTGCACACTGTTTATCAGCAGAAAACACAGCCAGAAAGCTTGCACCGCAGAAGAGCATAATTTACAGACTTTATTTAGCGTTGAACAGAACAAAGGAAAACATGACCGTTCTGAGCCAGTGTCTCTGGCCGACTGCAAAATCGAAAGGAACAGCAAAAACTTAAACATCCTGTGAACAGGACATGCGCAGACTCTGTGGCTCACAAAGCCTGCTCCCTTTTAAGGTGGAACGGAAATATCCTAACATCCTCCCCCTTTCCGTGTAACCTGTAGTACCTGTGGTTCAACCCAATTGCAACCTTTGTACATAAACTTTAAGTTGTTCTCTGTTAACAACCTTCGACAACAGATCAGCAGGAATTTCATTTCCTGGCATGTAGGACACCTGAATGAGTCCTTTCTGAATACACTCTCTTGCACGATGTAGCTTAATCTGCAAGTACTTGGTCCTTTGCTTGCAACTCTCTGAGTTCAGCAAAGCCAAACAAGATCTATTGTCTTGATACACTTGTACAGGACATTTCACAGTCACCCTGATGTCCTTAAACAGTTGCATCAACCATTCACAATCCATGAGTGAAAATGACAGAGCATTGAGTTCTGCTTCACAGGAACTTAGGCTCACTGTTGTTTGCTTCCTGCACAACCAGTCAAACAGGCAGTGGTTGTACATGTAGCATACTCCAGAAGTGCTTGTACCATCCGTGGTGTCACTTCCAAAACTAGCATCTGCAAAGATTTCAAGACCTCCAGTCTTCTGACTGGTGAACCTCAGCCTGTAGTGCATAGTCCCTTTCAAATAGCGGGCTATGCGCTTCAGAGCTTTCCAATCCTGAACCGTAGGATTGTTGGCATGTCTGCTAAGCAGATTACAGCTTACAGCTATGTCAGGTCTCGAACATCTGGCAATGAAATTCAGCTTGCCTAGAATGCATCTGTATAGCGTTGTGTCAGAAAACGCTTCAGCAGTACTGTCTACCTGGTAACCTGTCACCATCGGTGTGTCTGCTGGGTTTGCATCAACCAAATTCAACCTGGTTAACACATCAGCAATTTTCTGTGTTTGGTGTACCAGAAAATTACCTGCTTGGTCCTTCTCCACCTGCAGAGAAAGATAGTTGGATACCTCACCAAGATCCTTCATGTCTCCTTCATGTCTCCTTCAGCTGAGCTAGGGTGCTTTGGTAAAAAGCCTGATTCTTCCAAAATATCAGAAGATCATCAACAAAACATAAACAATACAGTTTGTTTTGCCCCTCCTGCTTGACAAACACACATGGATCAGCATTACCCTGAAACATGACCGAGCCAGTGTCTCTGGCCGACTGCAAAATCGAAAGGAACAGCAAAAACTTAAACATCCTGTGAACAGGACATGCGCAGAATCTGTGGCTCACAAAGCCTGCTCCCTTTTAAGGTGAAACGGAAATATCCTAACAATGTTATGGTATAACTCAGTGCTTTTTTTCCTTTTAAAAAAAATGCTTAGGGGGTACTTGTTCCGTTCGCAAAGTAAAGGAAGGATGGAACTCTGATTAATAAGAATACACACAGAGGCTTGAACCAGCAAGACTCTGGGAAGGGTGCGTATAATCGTCTCTCTGTGCTTGTCCGATTCCCACAGCCCCCGGCCCAGGCCGTTTTATTCACAAAAGAACTTTTTACAGAGTGTTCGTAAGAACTAATCAGATTTCTTCTGAGCATTTCCACAAACCCACGTGGGGAGAAAGTTAAACTACTAAAACTAATTAAGCACAAATATTTCTGGGGTAAACAAAGAAGAGCATTTAGCAACCCCGGAGGTCATAAACAAGCAATACACATGATAAGGAGGATGGCCAGGAGGACAGCGGATCATTATCACCTTCACGTGAGATCTGTTTCCTGGCCCTAAGATTAAGATCCTAAGATTACCATATAGAAACCTACTTCAAAGAAACTTGCCCACTATCTTTATGGCCCAGGAGGCCTGCCTGGCGAAGCAAGAAGCAACTGGGCTGTGTACGGGACAGGAGAAATGGGCAACAGGGAAAAGGGCATGAAAAGGACACGAATGTAGAATCTTATGGGATTTAATCAGAAATTATCGTCAATATATCAAACCCAGTCAACACAATGTCTTCATCGTGGACACAATGGCTTGATGTATATTTTATAATTCCTCATGGTAATCCCATATGATCCCTACAGTACTCTCATTTTGACTCAGGAAAATCACCACCGGGGGAGGGGATAAATACAGTTGTAATTGGGGAAAATAAATACAGTGGTACCTCAGTTTTCAAACAGCTTAGTTCTCAAACTGCTTGCAACCTGAACTCTTCAAACCCAGAAACGAGTGTTCCAGGTTTGGAACTTTTTTTGGAAGCCGAACATGCTCTGTTCTGAGTATAACAACTTCCATTTTGAGTGCCAGACTTCTGTTTTCCTTGTGAGGGAAGGTGGGCCGGGTGGCAAGTAGGAATGGGATGGGGCTGCTCCGCTAGGCAGCGTTGCTGCTTGCACGGGAAGAGGAGCTGGATCGGGGCTGCTGAGCTGGGGAGGGGCAGGCTCCATTACCCTTTCCGTTGAGGGGTTTGAGGCTGCACTCCCCTCAAGGGCGAATTTGAAAGGAGCCCCCCCTCCGCTTCAGAGCCCCTGCAACCCCGTGAAGGCAGCCAGGCTGAATAGTTGCTGGGGTTGGGGCAGGTGGAGGCAGCCCGGAGGCTGCATCTGAGAGCCTCTGCACCACTTGAAGGCAGCCAGACCGCTCCTCAGCGGAGCTTCCCACTCCCGCTCCTACTTGTGTGCAAGGAGGAGTGGAGGCAGGGATCTCTCAGCGCAAAGCCTCCACTTCTGAGAGATCTCCGCCCTGCTCTTGGAACAGGGCTGCCTTCAGAGGTCTTCCAAAAGGTATGGAATTCTTTCTCTCTTTGACATCTGATATTGGGGGGGGGGTGTTCCACAGAGAGGGTGCCACTACCGAGAAGGCCCTCTGCCTGGTACCCTGTAAATGTGAGGGAACTGCCAGAAGACCCTCGCAAGTGGACCTCCGTGATGATGGGGGGATATTTTCTTTTCCTTGTGTTAGATGGATGTTAAAACAAGGTGTGATTGACATGGGCATGTCTGGATCACAGATTTCTGCCCAACACCAGACCTCACCTGGAGTACTGCGTCCAGTTCTGGGCACCACAGTTCAAGAAGGACACTGACAAACTGGAACGTGTCCAGAGGAGGGCAACCAAAATGGTCAAAGGCCTGGAAACGATGCCTTATGAGGAACAGCTAAGGGAGCTGGGCATGTTTAGCCTGGAGAAGAGGAGGTTAAGGGGTGATATGATAGCCATGTTCAAATATATAAAAGGATGTCACATAGAGGAGGGAGAAAGGTTGTTTTCTGCTGCTCCAGAGAAGCGGACACGGAGCAATGGATCCAAACTACAAGAAAGAAGATTCCACCTAAACATTAGGAAGAACTTCCTGACAGTAAGAGCTGTTTGACAGTGGAATTTGCTGCCAAGGAGTGTGGTGGAGTCTCCTACTTTGGAGGTCTTTAAGCAGAGGCTTGACAACCATATGTCAGGAGTGCTCTGATGGTGTTTCCTGCTTGGCAGGGGGTTGGACTCGATGGCCCTTGTGGTCACTTCCAACTCTATGATTCTATGAAATCTTTTGCTAGTCTTTCTTTTGAATGGGGTGGGGGGTTTCAATCTGGCCAGTCCCCACACAAAAGAATAAATGGAAACGTATCAAAAAGGGCAGCATCGGGAAACCACCTGGTTGCAAATCACTCTGGGTCCTTTGGCCTCCTGCTAGCAGAACTGCCTGAACTGCTGGCTCCGCACATGGGAGCAGAGTAGGACTTACTCCCGAGTAAGCAGGCATAAGATGGAAAATTGTGTATCAATAAGGCTTTTGGCTATGAATTTATACCTACAGCTAAAAGGAAAAAAGACGAGGTTCTTTATGCAGGCCCCAAACTAGACCCCAAGCAGCTATTTAAGGACAGTGAGGGAAGAATTATTAGTTGGGAAGTCAAAATAAAAAAATTCCTTGCAGTAGCACCTTAAAGACCAACTAAGTTAGTTCTTGGTATGCGCTTTTGTGTGCATGCACACTTCTTCAGATACACTGAAACAGAAGTTGCCAGATCCTTCTATATAGTGAGAAGGTGGGGAGGGGTATTACTCAGAAGGGTGGTGGGAATGGGAGATTGGCAGATAGCTGAGATGAGCCTGTTGACGACTCTTAACGACTGCAATAGGTCTTACAGGAAAAGGCAAGGGGCGAGAAGGTGAAAAATGGCTTAGTCATGTATAATGAGATAACAATCCAATGTCTTTGTTCAGACCACCTTCTCAGTATATAGAAGGATCTGGCAACTTCTGTTTCAGTGTATCTGAAGAAGTGTGCATGCACACGAAAGCTCATACCAAGAACTAACTTAGTTGGTCTTTAAGGTGCTACTGGAAGGAATTTTTTTATTTTGACTATGGCAGACCAACACGGCTACCTATCTGTAGTTGGGAAGTGACACTGGCAGGAAGGAAGAAGAGTCCTGGAGGAAGAATTATACCCAGCAAATGGGAAGAAATCAGACTTTGACATACTGTATGGGATGCGGGCAGTGGTGAGGGGCTTTTTATATAGAAGCAGAGAGAAGCTGCAAAAGCCAGATATATGAGCAGAAATCAGGGCGAATGAGAAGAAATCCACTCAGGAAGCAGGGATCCCGGGGAATCTGCCTCCTCGGCGCCTGAAACTGAGGCGAGGCTGAGATCCCGAAGGGCGGGAAGTTGGGAAAAGGCGGGAAAAGTCGTTGAGGGGAAGAAGCAGCGGGGGGAGGGGCTCCTCCTCTCTCGCCCCTCAGAGACACGACGGGGACCCTCTTGGGAGGGGGGCAGAAAGGGGTCTCTCTCTCTCTCCCTCCTCACAACCCCATTGCAGCGGGGGGAGGGGCTCCTCCTCTCTCGCCCCTCAGTGACACGACGGGGACCCTCTTGGGAGGGGGGCAGAAAGGGGTCTCTCTCTCCCCCCCCCTTCACAACCCCATTGCAGCGGGGGGAGGGGCTCCTCCTCTCTCGCCCCTCAGAGACACGACGGGGACCCTCTTGGGAGGGGGGCAGAAAGGGGTCTCTCTCCCCCCCCCCTCACAACCCCCTTGCAGCGGGGGGAGGGGCTCCTCTTCTCTCGCCCCTCAGAGACACGACGGGGACCCTCTTGGGAGGGGGGCAGAAAGGGGTCTCTCTCTCCCCCCCCCTCACAACCCCCTTGCAGCGGGGGAAGGGGCTCCTCCTCTCTCGCCCCTCAGAGACACGATGGGGACCCTCTTGGGGGGGAGCAGAAAGGGGTCTCTCTCTCCCTCCCCCCCTCACAACCCCCTTGCAGCGGGGGGAGGGGCTCCTCCTCTCTCGCCCCTCAGAGACACGATGGGGACCCTCTTGGGGGGGAGCAGAAAGGGGTCTCTCTCTCCCTCCCCCCCTCACAACCCCCTTGCAGCGGGGGGAGGAGCTCCTCCTCTCTCGCCCCTCAGAGACACGACGGGGACCCTCTTGGGAGGGGGGCAGAAAGGGGTCTCTCTCTCCCCCCCCTCACAACCCCATTGCAGCGGGGGGAGGGGCTCCTCCTCTCTCGCCCCTCAGAGACACGACGGGGACCCTCTTGGGAGGGGGGCAGAAAGGGGTCTCTCTCTCCCCCCCCCTCACAACCCCCTTGCAGCGGGGGGAGGGGCTCCTCCTCTCTCGCCCCTCAGAGACACGACGGGGACCCTCTTGGGAGGGGGGCAGAAAGGGGTCTCTCTCTCCCCCCCCCACAACCCCATTGCGTTCCTCTCATGGCGGAAGGGGACCCCACCCTCTCCCTGCCTGGCGAGGGGGCAGCCGGGCCAAGGGGGGAGAGCCTGGGGGGAGGAGGGGGGAGAAGAAAGGAAGCGCCCCTTCTCTCTCAGGCAGCCCCATGTCTCTTCCCACCCCACCCCCCGAGGCTGGGTCCATCTCTGGGCTTCACAGAGGACCCCCCCCTGGGCTGGGGGGGGGAGGGACCCCCCCTTGGCTTCCCCGGCTCAGCCCCTCCCCCGCTCTCCTGACCCACAGGGGGAGGGGCAGCCCTTCCCTCCTTCTCTCCCCGCAAACCCAGGTCCCCCCCAGATATGATGCCCCCCCCTGGCCGCCATCTCGCCCCCCTGCTGTGGGGAGGAGGAGGGAGGGGGGCCAGGCCCCCATGGAGCCCCCGAGGCAGCGCCGCCCCGTCCTCTTCCCATCCCGACACAGGGAGGGGCTGCTCTTGCAGATGTGGCTCTAGGGGCAAGCGCATCCCAAAAGGAACCGGAAGTGGCGCCGGGAAACGCGCCGGAAGTTTCCAGGAAAGGGGAGGAGCCGGGGCGTCAGTGGAGAACCCCCCCCCAGCCCTTTCTATTGCAGACAAGGAGAGCGGGCTAATCTGGAGCCAGAGAGGCGGAGGACCAAGAGGTAAAGGGGGAGAGAAGGGGGGGAAATAGAGGGGGGCATAAGAGGGGAGGACAGTGAGACCCCCCCGCAAGGAGAGCGCCCTCCCTGGGGCCCGTCGACAGGGACCCCGATCCATGCGACCCAGGGGGGAAGGGGGGACCCAAGACCTGCAGGGCTGGTCTTGCAAGATCTCCTGGGCAGCAGCAGCAGCCCCGCCAGACTCCCCTTTCTCTTTCCTGGGGGGCCGAGAGATGCTCAGCTGCCCTGCCCGCCCCCCCTGGACGCCTTGGCGGGAAGGAGAATGAGGACCCCAAGCAGGGCTGGGGGTGGGGCTGAGGCCCCCCATTCTCCCTGGGGTCGTGGGGGGCCTGGCTGGGTCCCCAAGAGACCAGCTGAGCTTGTTCTGGGGATGAGCTTTCGTTTGCATGCACATTTCTTCAGATTGGACAGTTTTCTACCTGAAATTTGGGAAACACTTTCTCTTTCCTCGCCATAATATCTCTTTCAAACTGTGAGCCTCTCCCTTTATCTTGTCCAAACAAGATGATTTGATGGTATTGAAACCAATCCGCCACCACACCTCCCACCTCATCCTGTTTATTCAGTTTTATTTCTTCTTCCGAAAAGTCCAAAAGATCTCTGTAAGTTGCCCATTGCTTCTTCCGTATTGCATTTTTTTAAAAAGCTGTTGCTTTTGTGGGTTGGAGCCAAAGAGGTGGTTTTCTTTCCAGCGGATTATTATATTTATCCCATACTGTAAAAAGGATTTTCTGAATAACCTGATTCATAGAGCTCTTGTGTGTTTTAGTTTTATCCTGCCATAAATAAGCGTGCCAACCAAACATAGTCTTACGACCTTTGTTATAAGAAAAACCTGCTCCTTTCCCCTTATGGGGTATCCAAGAGCCCATATAGTCCTTAAGTGGGTTCCATATTGGTAGGAGAAAATAACAGAGGCCCTCCAGAGAATATGGAGAAGCAAAGCGGCTAGTAAGCGTGATTTTTATTGCAACACTGTCCCCCCCCCCCCACCACAACCAGGAGGGAGGTGTGCAAGGCCTTATATAGTCTTTTCAAATTGCCCACCCAAGACCACCACCCCCCAATATCATACAGAAGGAGACTTTCTACAGCAGGAATACATCACAGGAGGCGGTCCACAGCAGAAAACCTGTCCCCAAGGATACCTGTTAATGGTCACTAACTGCATTACCTGGGCAGCCTGGGCATTCTTTTGTGATGGCAAATACTTTAGTTCCTGAATCCAGGTCACAGGCCCACCCTGTTTATACCTCTTTAAGACAGTATTCGTAAACATAAAGACAATGGGAAGGCTTCCATTTGCCTCCTTTACTGCAGAGGAATATTTGAGTACATTTCCGGGCACAATTCAAAGTGTTGGTGCTGACCTTTCAAGCCCTAAACGGCCTCAGTCCTGTATACCTGAAGGAGCGTCTCCACCCCCATTGTTCTGCCTGGACACTGAGGTCCAGCGCTGAGGGCCTTCTGGCGGTTTCCTCATTGCAAGAAGTGAGGTTACAGGGAATCAGACAGAGGGCCTTCTGGGTAGTGGCGCTTGCCCTGTGGAATGCCCTCCCATCAGATGTCAAGAAATTAAGCAGCTATCTTATTTTTAAAATACATCTGAAGGCAGCCCTGTTTAGGGAGTTTTTAATATTTCATGCTTTACTGTTTTTAACACTCGATTGGGAGCCGCCCAGAGTGGTTGGGGAAACTCAGCCAGATGGGCAGGGTAAAAATAATAAATTTTATTATTATTATTATTATGATGATGTCTGTGGTGCTCAATGTTTAGGTATAGTAAATATTAGGATTTAATTAGAACTTGTGTGTTATAGCGGGGATATGTTATAAAATAGTCTCAGTGTATTTTAGAATGGGAGTTATGTGAAGGGTTTTTTTGTGTTTGATCCGTGTTTCTGTGTAAATACTGTTTGTCAGACTGAGAATGTCATCAGGAAGGTCTAGGAAAGGGTCACCTGCTTCTGAGCATCAGAAATGAGCATGGAAAGAGTTAATATCATAAACCTACCGGAATCGGCCCCCACCCTTTGTAACAAGCAGCTGTAGGTCTTTTGGGATTTAGTATGGGCTCATGAAAAGTTGGGCACATGACCCAGAAAGCTGCCTGGCTCCCTCCGTCTGAAGGCGGAGATATGCACCACACGCCATAGTCGAATTCGGCTGGACTTGCCATGGGAACGCAGAAGGGGCAAGCAAGGAAGGGGGAGACGGCCAAAGAAGCCTGCTCTCCCACAAGTGCCCCCCCCTGCCAATTCCGTAACCTTAGCAAAGCCCAAGTTCAAACACCAGCCCCTATTTAAAAGAGGCCCCCGTAATTTCGACACTGGACTGCCCTTTAGGGTTGCCGTACGTTACTCTTCCAAGTCCCAAAAGCGCGCAGCAACTCCGGTCTATTTTGCAGGGCTGTTGTTGGCCGGCTAACTGGTGGCCAGCGCAGTCGCAACTGTTCTACTCACACATGTATAGGCACATTTGGGTGATGTCGCGACACGGATATCATTTCTCGATATTGAAATATTGTTGGTGTGTCAATGTGCCCCACCTCCCCCATTCCGCATTTTCAGAGGAGGGGGAAGAAGGGGAAAGTTTGTCCCCCAGATAAGACTCCCATCCTTCCTGGCCATGGGCCATCCTTGCTTGGGCAGGTGGTACTTTGAGTCCAACCACGTCTGTAGGGCCAGAGATGCCTCAACTCAGCATAGAAGGTTCCTCTAGGGCTCAGTGTTACTTGGGAGTTGGTGAAATTGGATCTTAAGGGTTCTTGAGACATTTCTGAGGGATTGTGATTGGTATCCAGACCCTAACACTATAAATCCAAGGTGTCCACACTGAGCAGTTTATCAACCCTGCTGGCTGCTGGGAAGACCTTCCGAAGGAAATCGTTTTCCCCAAATTGCTTCCTTCCTTCCTCCGCTGCTGCTGCCCACACTAATGGAATGTCTGGATGAAATCCCAAGAATGTCTGACTCCCATTTCAAAGAGATCCATTTGATATTCTAGAAAAAAGTGTGGCTAAGATTCTGAGTCACAATCATGGCTGAGAAATACAGCCAGGGAATATGAAACTGATTTGAAGATTGGTTTCTTCTTTACACATTATTATTATTATTATTATTATTATTATTATTATTATTATTATTATTTATTATTATTACATTCAGGAGGACACACCACGGGTTTCATCTTCTTTCTTTTCTTTCCAAAAATCAGTGTTATTCACCTTTAATACTATTTCAGTGTCACACATATTTTTATGTTGTGATCTTCATATGAAGAGAGGTATACAAATTTAATAAATAATTCCCAGTTGGAGCAGAGCTAGAATATCCAGAAGCCCTTGGCCACCCAGGGCAAAGGAGGAAGAACAATGAGAGAGGCCTGGACAGGGAATCTCCGCTAAGATAAGCCAGTGTCAGGAGGCGGGTGCGGGACCCGGTGGCATATAATTATTATAAATCATAATTGGGGTGGGTGTCTCAATCTGGCCTTCCCAGCAGTCAGGCTCCAGCTGCTTTCCTTCTGCATCTCCAGCTCTCTCCATTCAAGATTGCAAGGCTGAGAGATGGAGGTCCAGCCCAAAGAACATTCTCCAACTGAGCACTCCTTCAACCGACCACAAGCACCAAGCCTTGTCACTAGACTTATATTTTTTTATATAAAATATTTATTAAAGGTTTTAAACAATACATCACCAAACACATAAAACACCATCACCAACATAGAAAAAAAGTAAACACAAAGCAAATAACATACAGCATAATTAGATTTCAATAAACCAAATTTCCATAACCTTCCTTTCGGACCTCCTCACATCTCCCTTTCCTGCGTTCCCATTTATAAAGTTATATTCAGCAGTGCTTCACCTTCTTTCAAATCTTATTTTGTAATTTTCAAATATTATGTCTCCAATTTTAAACTTTATTATCAAATATTTAGATATTTAAATTTGACATAATATTAATCAAAATTTCAACCTTGTTCTTATAGTTCGCTTATTTTCATACATCTTTCCACTAAGTTACTAATGCCAGATTATTTCCTATCCTGCATCATCTTAACATTCATACAATTTACAATGCTTTTGCAAGTAGTCCTTGAACTTTTTCCAGTCCTCTTCCACTGTCTCTTCTCCCAGGTCCCGGATTTTGCCAGTCATTTCTGCCAATTCCATATAGTCTATCAGTTGCGTCTGCCATTCTTCCAGCGTGGGCAAATCTTGTGTCTTCCAGTACTTTGCGATGAGTATTCTTGCTGCAGTTGTCGCATACATAAAGAAAGTTCTGTCCTTTTTTAGCACCATTTGGCCGACAATGCCCAAAAGGAAAGCCTCTGGTTTCTTAAGGAAGGTATATTTAAATACCTTTTTTAGTTCATTATAGATCATTTCCCAGAAGGCCTTGACCTTTGGGCACGTCCACCAAAGGTGAAAGAATGTTCCTTCAGTTTCTTTACATTTCCAACACTTATTGTCTGGCAAGTGGTATATTTTTGTAAGCTTGACTGGGGTCATGTACCACCTATATATCATTTTCATAATATTTTCTTTCAAGGCATTACATGCCGTAAATTTAACACCGGTGGTCCACAATCGTTCCCAGTCAGCAAACATAATGTTGTGGCCAATGTCCTGCGCCCATTTTATCATAGCTGATTTAACCGTTTCGTCCTGTGTGCTCCATTTTAACAGCAAGTTATACATTTTTGAAAGTACCTTAGTTTTAGGTTCTGTTTCTAATTTCGATTTTTCCACCTGGAAGCCTGTTTTTTTTATCCAAATTGAAAGCCTCCCTGATCTGAGCATAGTGTAACCAATCTCGCACTTTGTCTTTTAATTTCTCAAAACTATGCAGTCTCCAAGTGTCTCCATCTTTTTCTAATATTTCCCAATATTTCGGCCATTTGACCTCCATATTGAGTCTTTTCTGAGCCTTAGCTTCTATTGGTGACAACCACCTTGGGGTCTTATTTTCTAATAAATCTTTGTATTTTATCCAGACATTAAACACTGCCTTCCTGACAATATGGTTCTTGAAAGCTCTATGAGCTTTTACCTTGTCGTACCACAAATATGCATGCCATCCAAATACATTGTTGAACCCTTCCAAATCCAAGATATCAGTGTTCTCAAGAAGTAGCCAGTCTTTCAACCAGCAGAAAGCTGCTGATTCATAATACAACTTTAAGTCTGGCAGGGCAAACCCTCCTCTTTCCTTAGCATCAGTTAATATTTTAAATTTTATTCTGGGCTTTTTGCCCTGCCAGACAAATTTAGAAATATCTCTCTGCCACCTCCTGAAACACTCCATCTTGTCCACAATCTGTAAGGTCTGAAACAAAAACAGCATTTTTGGCAATACATTCATCTTTATAGCAGCAATTCGACCCAACAAGGAAAGCTTCAATCTTGACCAACTTTCTAGGTCCTTTTTAATTTCTGACCAGCACTTTTCATAGTTATCCTTAAATAAATTCAGATTTTTAGCTGTCATATTTACCCCTAGGTATTTCACCTTTTTAACCACATTTAAGTCTGTCTCTTTCTGAAACCTTTCTGTTTCTAAAGTTGTCAATTTTTTTCCAAAACCTTAGTTCTCTGCTTGTTTAATTTAAATCCCACCACCCGACCAAACTCTTGAATCAGTTATAACACCCTTTTCGTACTAGATTCTGGCTCCTGTAATGTCAAATCCAAGTCATCTGCGAAAGCTTTAAGTTTATACTGTTTGGCTCCGACCTGGATTCCTTCAACCAGTCGGTCCCCTCTGATCATGTTCAAGAGCACCTCCAGAACCGAAATAAATAACATTGTTACTAGACTTATATATGGGTCTCCCAAAATGGTCAGTATGGATGTCCTGAGGCCAAAGGGACTGTGCAGGTGATGAATAAAGATCTAGAGGTCGAAGGGGACAAAATGCGGCCCAAGGGGTGGAGGATTATAGTGCAGAGGATGAAGAACTTCATGATGAGCTTTGAACCCTGATGAATCTTGGCCAGGTTCATGGAACATAGAGCAGCTCCCGTTCCTGTGAGAAACCACTTTTTATAAAACATAAAGCCCACAGTTCAACCGTATTCTAAGATAACGCTGCTTCATTAACAATAATTAAGGGTTATAAAAGGCTGATGATGCATGACCATTATTTTAAATTGTTTCATTTGCCTTTCCTACAAATTTGGAACATATGGAGGACAGGAGAGATTGTACAAGACGTTAAAATAAGAGCAGGTGCTAACTGTAATAGTACTTTGTTCTCTTCCTAGAAAACAAATAGGATTTTCTCCCCACCCCATTGAAAGAAGACAATGGAGAAGGCAGTCAGAATTCTGGTGGGCCATGTCCAATGGGACTAACGAAGAAACCATTTAAATACATGGAGTGTGAAAAGAGAGAACATAAACAATTTGAAATTATGGAGTGTGGAAGGAGCTTCACTGACAGTGGAAAACTTAGAAAACATCAATGGACTCACACAGGGGAGAAACCATTTAAATGCATGGAGTGTGGAAAGAGCTTCGCTGAGAGTGGACACCTTAGAATTCATCAACGGACTCACACAGGGGAGAAACCATTTAATTGCATAGAGTGTGGAAAGAGCTTCAGTCAGAGTGGACACCTTAGAATTCATCAACGGAGTCACACGGGGGAGAAACCATTTAAATGCATGGAGTGTGGAAAGAGCTTCAGTGGGAGTGGACACCTTAATATTCATCAACGGAGTCACACTGGGGAGAAACCATTTAAATGCATGGAGTGTGGAAAGAGCTTCAGTCAGAGTGGACACCTTAGAATTCATCAACGGAGTCACACGGGGGAGAAACCTTTTAAATGTATGGAGTGTGGAAAGAGCTTCAGTGGGAGTGGAAAACTTAGAATTCATCAACGGACTCACACAGGGGAGAAACCATTTAAATGCATGGAGTGTGGAAAGAGCTTCAGACAGAGTGGAGACCTTAGAATTCATCAACGGACTCACACAGGGGAGAAACCATTTAAATGCATGGAGTGTGGAAAGAGCTTCAGTCAGAGTGGACACCGTAGAATTCATCAACGGAGTCACACAGGGGAGAAATCATTTAAATGCATGGAGTGTGGAAAGAGCTTCAGTCAGAGTGGAGACCTTAGAATTCATCAACGGAGTCACACAGGGGAGAAACCATTTAAATGCATGGAGTGTGGAAAGAGCTTCAGTCAGAGTGGACACCTTAGAATTCATCAACGGAGTCACACGGGGGAGAAACCTTTTAAATGTATGGAGTGTGGAAAGAGCTTCAGTGGGAGTGGAAAACTTAGAATTCATCAACGGACTCACACAGGGGAGAAACCATTTAAATGCATGGAGTGTGGAAAGAGCTTCAGACAGAGTGGAGACCTTAGAATTCATCAACGGACTCACACAGGGGAGAAACCATTTAAATGCATGGAGTGTGGAAAGAGCTTCAGTCAGAGTGGACACCGTAGAATTCATCAACGGAGTCACACAGGGGAGAAATCATTTAAATGCATGGAGTGTGGAAAGAGCTTCAGTGGGAGTGGAAAACTTAGAATTCATCAACGGACTCACACAGGGGAGAAACCATTTAAATGCATGGAGTGTGGAAAGAGCTTCAGACAGAGTGGAGACCTTAGAATTCATCAACGGACTCACACAGGGGAGAAACCATTTAAATGCATGGAGTGTGGAAAGAGCTTCAGTCAGAGTGGAGACCTTAGAATTCATCAACAGAGTCACACAGGGGAGAAATCATTTAAATGCATGGAGTGTGGAAAGAGCTTCAGTCAGAGTGGACACCTTAGAATTCATCAACGGAGTCACACGGGGGAGAAACCATTTAAATGCATGGAGTGTGGAAAGAGCTTCAGTCAGAGTGGACACCTTAGAATTCATCAACGGAGTCACACAGGGGAGAAACCTTTTAGATGTATAGAGTGTGGAAAGAGCTTCATTAGGAGTGGACACCTTAGAATTCATCAACGGTGTCACACTGGGGAGAAACCATTTGAATGTATGGAGTGTGGAAAGAGCTTCACTACTAGCGGAAGCCTTAGAATTCATCAACGGACTCACACAGGGGAGAAACCATTTAAATGTATGGAGTGTGGAAAGAGCTTCAGTGCAAGTGGAGTTCTTACAAAACATCAACAAACTCATACAGGGGAGAAACCATATAAGTCCTAGGGAAGTGGACAGAGCTTCAGCTGTAGTGGAAGTCTTACAAACCATCAAAATACTCCCAGGGGTAAGAGCTGTAAGAGTGGAAACACCTACAGGCCATCAATTAAAGAAGAGAAAGGGTTTAACTAGAAGGAGTGTGGATCCTGCTTTGGTTATTATGCAACACTTTTTAGAGAGTAGAACCTTTTTCTCTCCAAGTCGACACTTTCTTTCACCTCAATAACAGGAAATCAGTCTTAATTCCATGCAGCGTATGTTAGCTTCTGTTGTTTGTAACGTGGTCTAGACGTTTATTTAAAGTAATGAAGCTCACATTTCACAAGAGTAAGCATAATATAATATTTAATGTGAATGAATCGTGTTGCTGCTGAATGAGGGTGGACTGAGAGTGAGCTGGTGTTGGTGTTTGGTGGAGGGAGCTGGAAATGTTTGTATCTGGGAATAGAGAGTTGCTCAAAATGGAGCTGAGATTGGTGGTCTTTCATGAGGAGGGAAGGGGGCATAGGGAAGAAGGGGCCGTACCAGAGCATCTGAAAGCAATGTGCTGGGGGGCGGGAACCATGGTGACACAAGTGTGTGTAGAATGCTATCCCCAAAATGAAACCGTAAGGATGAGTATAATGGGGAATGAGGTTCAGGCAGGTCCCCAACCCAGAGTGCTAAGGGTCAGCTTCCTCCAAATCCACCAGCTGCCCCAAGGCAGGAGCCACCTCTGGGCCCTGGGGGTGGAAAGCCTCCGTTCACCTTTGCAACTGGACATGATCCGAGGGCAGTGATGGCAAACCTTTTCCAGACTGAGTACCCAAACTGCAACACAAAACCCACTTATTCCTCACAAAGTTCCAACTACTGCAGTGCACTCTGTGTGGGGCTACCTTTGAAGGTGACCCGGAAACTACAACTAATCTAGAATGCGGCAGCTGGACTGGTGACTGGGAGCAGCCGCCGAGACCACAGAACACCGGTCTAGAAAGGCCTATATTGGCTCCCAGTATGTTTCCGAGCACAATTCAAAGCGTTGGTGCTGACCTTGAAAGCCCTAAACGGCCCCGGTCCAGTATACCTGAAGGAGCGTCTCCTCCCCCATCATTCTGTCAGGAATAAGCAGCAACGCAAGAGCGAGCTGCAGGTGTCTGCAAAGCAAAACAGGATGTTGATGTTTGGGACTGTACCATGGGAACAAAGCGGCAGTCTATTCACTGTACTGAGCACTGGATGTTAGCTCAGAGTGTCATCTGACCTGTACTGGAAGTACAGGGGTGGAGTTTATCTTCTCTACTGTTGGAGTCTGGAGAGTGCAGACGTGTTTCTCTGTACTGCTGCAAAGACAGAAATAAAGACATGTAAATAGATTTTTGTCTGTCTCTTTCCCCTCCCTGAGGGAAGCAGGGAGGAGGGAGGAGAGGTGTGTCCCTCTCACGCTGAGTGGGATTGCCGATAGTGACCTTGCCTGTATCCTGCCGGGAGACGCAGATGGGGAGGTCAACAAGGATCTCAAGCCGAATGCCTGGAGTGTGGCCAGTTACCTCTGACTGCGGCCTGAGAATCCGACACATTCTGCCCGGACGCTGAGGTCCAGTGCCGAGGGCCTTCTGGCGGTTGTCACCCTGCAAGAAGCCAAGTTACAGGGAAACAGGCAGAGGGCCTTCTTTGTGGTGGCACCTGCCCTGTGGAACACCCTCCCACCAGATGTCAAAGAGAACAACTACCACCAGACTTTCAGAAGACATCTGAAGGCAGCCCTGTTTAGGGAAGCTTTTATTGTTTGATGCATTGTAATTCAATATTTTGTTGGAAGCCGCCCAGAGTGGCCCAGCCAGATGGGCGGGGTATAAATAAGAAATTATTATTATTACTATAACATGGCAATTCTACCTGTATATTTAATTTTTTTCTGTTTGTTTCACATTTCTTCTTTATGACTACTGCTGTAATAAATAATCCTTCATAAAAGTTATTTCCTTACGTTCTTCATTAAATTGTCTTTCCATTGATCTGTAATGTTATGGTATAACTGAGTGCTTTTTTTCCTAAAAAATAATGCTTAGGGGGTACTTGTTCCGTTCACAAAGTAAAGGAAGGATGGAACTCTGATTAATAAGAATACACACAGAGGCTTGAACCAGCAAGACTCTGGGAAGGGTGCGTATAATCGTCTCTCGGTGCTTGTCCGATTCCCACAGCCCCCGGCCCAGGCCGTTTTATTCACACAAGAACTTTTTACAGAGCGTTCGTAAGAACTAATCAGATTTCTTCTGAGCATTTCCACAAACCCACGTGGGGAGAAAGTTAAACTACTAAAACTAATTAAGCACAAATATTTCTGGGGTAAACAAAGAAGAGCATTTAGCAACCCCAGAGGTCATAAACAAGCAATACACATGATAAGGAGGATGGCCAGGAGGACAGCGGATCATTATCACTGTCAGGGGTTCAGGAGCAGAGACGCAGAGAAGGGAGGAGACAGAGAGCGAGGGGGAGGAATACGAAGGAAGGATGAGTGGGGATGACGACCCGAGATCACCGAGCCTGTCTAGTGAGTCCGAGGATTCCCAGAAGGGAGCGCCAGCAGTCAGAGCAAGGGGGGAAAGCAGGGGGACACCCCAGGAAGAAGGGTCCAGAGAGGGATCAGAGAGCAGCAGTTGGAGATCGGGACCCACGTGCCCAGCCGGGAGCAGCGGGGAGAAAGGGGACCAGATATCGGGTTCCGGAGGCTTTCAGAAGGAGGGAGGGCATGAGTCAGGAGTAGTCACGCCCACCTCGGGGAGCGATGAAACGATCAAGAGGAAGGTAGAGAGTTGGGCGCGCGCGCCAAGTTCAAATGTAGCGGAAGCTGGCGCAGTAAGCAGCCCAGAGAGTGAGCCAGGTCCCAAAGCCCGCCGCAAGGAGGCGGAAGGGTCAGGGGGGTCCGCGTCAGAAGAGAGTAGGAAGGAAGAGACCCAGGGGGGCAGAAGGACCCAGAGACGGAAGGAAAGGCGCGGGAGGTGGAGCAAGGCTAGGGTATTAAGCTGGTGCGCTAGAGGCGGAGACTCAGACGGGTCTTCGTCGTTCTGACCTAGAAGAAGTAGGGCTGCACATTGCAGTTTGGAAATGGAACCTGTAATCCAATAAAGACTCTTTTAACCTGAACGCTGGCTGACGTGGTCCTATGTGAGCTGGGACTGGGTGGCAGCCTTGACAGTAAGACCCGTCTCTAAAGCTTCTGACACCTGATACCTCGCAGCGGAGACAGAAGCAGCTAGATGAGGAAATCGGTGTTTGGGAGCAAGCTCACGACGGTTGGCAGAGATGACGGAAGCAGAGAAAATTTCAGCGCTGCAACAGGCAGTAACCCAATTGAATGCGGAGGTACTGGCATCCAAGAAAAGGGAGGAGGATGCGGCAGCCGCCTACAGAGATCTCCACGCCAGGTTTGAAGCATTGGTTAAGCACGGGCAGCCAGGACCCAGACCGGAGGGGGTTGGGTTGGCACGGAGAGCAGGAGGGCTTGTGGCTCACTTCGATGGGAATTTACAACAGTACCCCAATTTTAGAGCAGACGTAATGTGCGCACTGCAACTGCTGGCAAAAGACTTTAGAGATGAGGAAGAGAAAGTGGGGTTTATACTATCCCATTTGCATGGGGATGCAAAAGCGTGGCTACGCAATTTGTGGAGGGATAAAGATCCGGCGCTTCAGAGTGCAGATGCCTTTATCAAAGCGATGGATGCGTGCTTTTTATCTACCATTGATGTGGATCTTGCCCGACGGGAGATTCATGGACTGAAACAAGGGAGGGCGAGCGTCCGGCAGTATCACGCCCGCTTTTTTGCGCTGGTCAGTGCCTTGGAATGGGACCGGGATTCGCCCCCAGTCAGGGACCTGTTCTGGGAGGGTCTGAGCTCTGCTGTTAAGGATGAAATTGCGAGGGGGGAGAGGCCCCGGAGCACGCAGGAGGTGGTCCAAAGGGCGCTGACTGTGGGGGTGAGGCTGGAAGAACGTCCATGGTGCAGAGATGAAGGACGTGGAGGGCGCGAAGCAGCGAGAAGTTTCTCTTTCGTTCCAAGGGAAGCAGCGCGTGCGCAATCCACACCTCCGCCAGGAGGGGGAGTGGAACCTATGGAGGTGGGAGGCGCCAGGGCTCAGTCAGCTACCAGAGCCCCTGCACCGGCGGCAGTCAAGACTAAACCTCCTAGAGGGACCAGGAAGTGTTACATATGCGACAGCTCTCAACACTTGGCGAAAGAGTGTCCCCAGAGGAGCTCCAAGCACACTGCAGCCTCCGCAACGGTGAAAGCGGCCACGCAATACAGCGAACCCCAGCAGGGAAACAACGATGTCTGGCTGGAGACAGAGGCACTGGGGCCCAGCCAGACGCATCAGTGAAGCAGTCCCCAGCGATATTGCAACCCACGGACCCCCTCCCACCCAAACCAGTAGTGCAGCTCACAGCATCTCTCCAGCTACCCGATGGCGTCACTATCGAAGTGCCGCTTTCTGTGGATTCTGGAAGCAACGCAGACTTTATAGCGCAGGATTTTGTGGAGCAGCACGCTATACAGCTACTGCCTGCCACTCTGCCCCTGCAAGTCGTCACAGTGGATGGCAGAGAGTTGCTAGGGGGGCAGGTGGTGAAGCAGACGCCACCAATGGTGATGCGACTTGGTAACCACAGGGAAGTCATCAGTTTTAATGTCACCCGACTGTCGGACACGCCCATTGTGTTGGGCATGAGTTGGCTGGACAGGCACAGTCCAACGCTGGCTTGGTACCAGAGACAGCTGATCTTCGGCTCCTCTTACTGCGCAGAACACTGCATCCTGCCCAGACAGGAGGGAGAGGAGGAGGAATCACAACTGCAGTTGGGAACGTTGCAAGCAGTCCCCCACAAGTACGCAGACTTTCTGGAGGTCTTCTGCGAGAAAGAGGCAGACAAGCTACCACCGCACAGGCAATATGACTGCAAGATTGACCTCCTGCCAGGGGCGACGCTACTGAAGGGGAAGCTGTATTCCATGTCTGAGGACGAACTACAGGAACTCAAACAGTTCATAGATCACAATTTGGAGCGCGGTTTCATCCGGGAGTCCAGGGCAGTAGGGGGCAGTCCTGTTTTCTTCGTGAAGAAGAAGGACACGCCCCAAAAAAGACTGGTGGTGGATTTTCGCCTCTTAAACAAGATGACCAAGCCCTCTGATTTCCCCATGCCCAGGATTGACGACCTGCTGGCGACAGTGCGCAAGGGACGCGTGTTCACCAAGTTGGACCTGCGAGGGGCGTACAATCTCATCCGCATGAGGGAGGGCGATGAGTGGAAGACGGCCATGTTCACGCCTCTGGGCACCTACGAATACAGAGTGATGCCGTTTGGATTGCAAAACGGTTCTCACTGTTTTCAAGCTTTCATGCATCATGTGTTGGCGGGACTCCTCTACAAGAAGTGCGTCTGCTTTCTGGATGACATCCTGATATTCTCCGAATCGCAGCAGGCACATGACCAAGACGTTAGGGAGGTGCTGAAGAGGCTGCAGCAGCATAGACTGTACGCCAAACTGGAGAAGTGCCAGTTCGACACGAAGGAGGTGGATTTCTTGGGTTACAAGTTGTCGGACAAGGGGCTAGCCATGGACAGCGCCAAGGTTCGCGCGGTGTTGGATTGGAAGAGCCCGCGCAACCGGAAGGAGGTCCAGCGGTTTGTCGGATTCGCCAACTTCTATCGCAAGTTTATCAAGGGGTTCGCGATGCAGACGGCGGCTATTACGGACACGCTAAGCTCCAAGAAAAAGAAATTCATCTGGACGGAGCAGGCGGAGCAGTCCTTTCAGGCACTCAAGCGTCTCTTCGCATCGGAAGAGCAACTGCTGCATATCGACCCCAGCAGACCGATGCGGGTAGAGACAGACGCGTCCGATAGAGCAGTGGGAGCTGTCCTGCTGCAGAGGGACCAGCAGGGTGTCTGGAGGCCGGGAGCGTTCTACTCCAGAAAGCTGAGCAAGTCGGAGCAGAACTACACCATCTGGGATAGGGAGTTGCTTGCCATTCATGCAGCTTTCAAGGCGTGGAGGCACTTCCTGATCGGCGCCAAGCACACGGTGCAGGTCTGCACGGACCACAAGAATCTGGAGCACTGGCGCACGGCTCAGTTCCTGAACCAGAGGCAGATACGTTGGGCGGAGTTCTTTGCTGACTTCAATTTCCGAATTGAGTACGTCCCAGGCGACACCAACATCATGGCGGATGCACTGTCCCGAAAACCGCAATACCTCGAGGAGGCGACGCCAGCGGCAGCCATGCACATCTTCGCGCCAACAGCGTGGGCGTGCGCTTCAGCCACAGTAGACCTGGATGCGGTGCGGCGGGCGTTGCAGGACGACTCATTCGCGCAGGCGAAGATGGCAGAGGTGCACAAGGGCACGGCGAAGGGCGACGAGTTCCAGATACGAGACGGCTTGCTCTTACGTAAAGGGGCCATCTACGTGCCGGGAGACGAACTTCGCGCCAGGGTACTGCAGCAGCTGCACGACGCACCCACGGCCGGGCACTTTGGCACAGAAAAAATGGTGGAATTAGTCGCAAGGGACTTTTGGTGGCCCAGATTGAGAGGGGAAGTCGCGGACTACGTCGCGAGGTGCGACACCTGTCAGAGGGCCAAGCCGGTGCACAAACCACCGGCGGGACTGCTGGAACCGCTGCAAACGCCGTTTGAACCGTGGGAGAGAGTGGCCCTGGACTTTGTCACGGATCTACCCAGCTCGAGAGGCAAGACAGCTGTACTAGTGGTGGTGGACTTGTTCACCAAGATGGCACATTTCATACCGTGTGCGAAGGTGGCCACGGCAGAACAAACAGCCAAACTGTTCATAGATCACGTGTTCAAAGTGCACGGGCTGCCGCGGTCTATACTGTCCGACCGCGGCCGCCAGTTCATCTCGAATTTCTGGCAGAAGCTGATGGGCTTCCTGAACGTCAAGATCAACCTGACATCAGCGAGACACCCGCAGACCAATGGGCAAGCGGAGAGGGTCAATGCCATCATGCAGCAGTACCTGAGATGCTATGCCAATCAACAGCCTGCGACGTGGGTGGATTACCTGCCGCTCGCCGAATTCGCCTACAACAACACGAAACACGTGTCCACAGGGGTGACGCCGTTCTTCGCCAACAATGGGAGGAATCCCAGAACCTTCCCGGGACTGGACAGGGTGGGGGAAGGGGAACCGCAGACGGCGGACGCTTTCGCATCTGAGTTGCAAGAGGTCCACGATCAACTCAGACGGCAGCTGGAGCTAGCGAAGCACGCATACAAAGTGCAAGCTGACAAGCACAGGCGAGTTGGCGAGGAGATCCGAGTGGGAGACTGGGTCTGGTTGGCAGCCCACGCAGTGCCGACCAGATCGTTAGCCAAGAGGAAGCTGGGGCACAAGCAACTCGGTCCATACCGAGTCGAAGCGCAGATCAACCCGGTGGCTTTCAGGCTGGTGCTACCGGAGGGTTCCAGGATGCATCCGGTGTTCCACAGGTCGGTGCTCACTCCCTACAGGGCACCGCACAGGTTCCAGGAACCAGGAACGGCACCGAGTCAGTATTCGGAGCGGACGGAGGCGGGGAGATTGCCACAGCAGGACCCCATCAACGAAGTCACGGAGATTTTGGACTCCAGATGGGGGGAAGACGGAGTAGAATACCTCCTAGCAAGAGAGGGTACACGGGCCAGCGCTAATAGCTGGGTGCCAGACTACGCTTTGGAGGAACCCCTGCTCAAGGACGAGTTTCATGCCCTTTTCCCACACAGACCCATGCCAGCAGGCTTCTTCGACGACTGGTTGTTCACGCCCACGCTTTCCTCCAGCACGTTCCATGGCTTCGACTCGGACGGGGAGCCCGCACCGCGCACACGTTCCCCAGAGGGGTCACCGGAGGGTTCGGCGTCCGACAACTCGTATTGGTGGGACGATCGGCCAGAGGAGCAGTGGCGCCGGAAGTGGCAGGAGATGCCAGGTCCAGCGACAGACGCAGATACTGACATGGACGTTTGCGGGGAGGATCTTGGTTTCGAGCACGGCGGCACTGAAATGGAGGCGGAGCAGATCACCGTTGACGAACGCGAGGAGGAAGACTCGGAGGTCTTCAGTTGGCGGCCAGCAACGGGGAGCGAACTGTATCCGGCATTCACTCCCGTGATGATGGAGCACCCAGCAACCACCCTTGAAAGCGGGGAGGGGGGAAGGGGGGGGCTTCGAGGGGGGGATGGATGTCAGGGGTTCAGGAGCAGAGACGCAGAGAAGGGAGGAGACAGAGAGCGAGGGGGAGGAATACGAAGGAAGGATGAGTGGGGATGACGACCCGAGATCACCGAGCCTGTCTAGTGAGTCCGAGGATTCCCAGAAGGGAGCGCCAGCAGTCAGAGCAAGGGGGGAAAGCAGGGGGACACCCCAGGAAGAAGGGTCCAGAGAGGGATCAGAGAGCAGCAGTTGGAGATCGGGACCCACGTGCCCAGCCGGGAGCAGCGGGGAGAAAGGGGACCAGATATCGGGTTCCGGAGGCTTTCAGAAGGAGGGAGGGCATGAGTCAGGAGTAGTCACGCCCACCTCGGGGAGCGATGAAACGATCAAGAGGAAGGTAGAGAGTTGGGCGCGCGCGCCAAGTTCAAATGTAGCGGAAGCTGGCGCAGTAAGCAGCCCAGAGAGTGAGCCAGGTCCCAAAGCCCGCCGCAAGGAGGCGGAAGGGTCAGGGGGGTCCGCGTCAGAAGAGAGTAGGAAGGAAGAGACCCAGGGGGGCAGAAGGACCCAGAGACGGAAGGAAAGGCGCAGGAGGTGGAGCAAGGCTAGGGTATTAAGCTGGTGCGCTAGAGGCGGAGACTCAGACGGGTCTTCGTCGTTCTGACCTAGAAGAAGTAGGGCTGCACATTGCAGTTTGGAAATGGAACCTGTAATCCAATAAAGACTCTTTTAACCTGAACGCTGGCTGACGTGGTCCTATGTGAGCTGGGACTGGGTGGCAGCCCTGACCATCACCTTCATGTGAGATCTGTTTCCTGGCCCTAAGATTAACATCCTAAGATTACCATATAGAAACCTACTTCAAAGAAACTTGCCCACTATCTCTATGGCCCAGGATGCCTGCCTGGCGAAGCAAGAAGCAACTGGGCTGTGTACGTGACAGGAGAAATGGGCAACAGGGAAAAGGGCATGAAAAGGACACGAATGTAGAATCTTATGGGATTAAATCAGAAATTATCGTCAATATATCAAACCCAGTCAACACAATGTCTTCATTGTGGACACAATGGCTTGATGTATATTTTATAATTCCTCATGGTAATCCCATCTGATCCCTACAGTACTCTCATTTTGACTCAAGAAAATCACCACCGGGGGGAGGGGATAAATACAGTTGTAATTGGGGGAAATAAATACAGTGGTACCTCAGTTTTCAAACAGCTTAGTTCTCAAACTGCTTGCAACCTGAACTCTTCAAACCCAGAAACGAGTGTTCCAGTTTTGGAACTTTTTTCGGAAGCCGAACATGCTCTGTTCTGAGTATAACTTCCGTTTTGAGTGCCATACTTCTGTTTTCCTTGTGAGGGAAGGCGGGCCGGGTGGCAAGTAGGAATGGGATGGGGCTGCTCCGCTAGGCAGCGTTGCTGCTTGCACGGGAAGAGGAGCTGGATCGGGGCTGCTGAGCTGGGGAGGGGCAGGCTCCATTACCCTTTCCGTTGAGGGGTTTGAGGCTGCACTCCCCTCAAGGGCGAATTTGAAAGGAGCCCCCCCTCCGCTTCAGAGCCCCTGCAACCCCGTGAAGGCAGCCAGGCTGAATAGTTGCTGGGGTTGGGGCAGGTGGAGGCAGCCCGGAGGCTGCATCTGAGAGCCCCTGCACCACTTGAAGGCAGCCAGCCGCTCCTCAGCGGATCTCTCAGCGCAAAGCCTCCACTTCTGAGAGATCTCCGCCCTGCTCCTGAACAGGGCTGCCTTCAGAGGTCTTCCAAAAGGTACGGAATTCTTTCTCTCTTTGACATCTGATATTGGGGGGGGGTGTTCCACAGAGAGGGTGCCACTACCGAGAAGGCCCTCTGCCTGGTACCCTGTAAATGTGAGGGAACTGCCAGAAGACCCTCGCAAGTGGACCTCCGTGATGATGGGGGGATATTTTCTTTTCCTTGTGTTAGATGGATGTTAAAACAAGGTGTGATTGACATGGGCATGTCTGGATCACAGATTTCTGCCCAACTCCAGACCTCACCTGGAGTACTGCGTCCAGTTCTGGGCACCACAGTTCAAGAAGGACACTGACAAACTGGAACGTGTCCAGAGGAGGGCAACCAAAATGGTCAAAGGCCTGGAAACGATGCCTTATGAGGAACAGCTAAGGGAGCTGGGCATGTTTAGCCTGGAGAAGAGGAGGTTAAGGGGTGATATGATAGCCATGTTCAAATATATAAAAGGATGTCACATAGAGGAGGGAGAAAGGTTGTTTTCTGCTGCTCCAGAGAAGCGGACACGGAGCAATGGATCCAAACTACAAGAAAGAAGATTCCACCTAAACATTAGGAAGAACTTCCTGACAGTAAGAGCTGTTTGACAGTGGAATTTGCTGCCAAGGAGTGTGGTGGAGTCTCCTACTTTGGAGGTCTTTAAGCAGAGGCTTGACAACCATATGTCAGGAGTGCTCTGATGGTGTTTCCTGCTTGGCAGGGGGTTGGACTCGATGGCCCTTGTGGTCACTTCCAACTCTATGATTCTATGAAATCTTTTGCTAGTCTTTCTTTTGAATGGGGTGGGGGGTTTCAATCTGGCCAGTCCCCACACAAAAGAATAAATGGAAACGTATCAAAAAGGGCAGCATCGGGAAACCACCCTGCTTGCAAACCACTCTGGGTCCTTTGGCCTCCTGCTAGCAGAACTGCCTGAACTGCTGGCTCCGCACATGGGAGCAGAGTAGGACTTACTCCCGAGTAAGCAGGCATAAGATGGAAAATTGTGTATCAATAAGGCTTTTGGCCATGAATTTATACCTACAGCTAAAAGGAAAAAAGAGACGAGGTTCTTTATGCAGGCCCCAAACTAGACCCCAAGCAGCTATTTAAGGACAGGGAGGGAAGAATTATTAGTTGGGAAGTCAAAATAAAAAAATTCCTTCCAGTAGCACCTTAAAGACCAACTAAGTTAGTTCTTGGTATGAGCTTTCGTGTGCATGCACACTTCTTCAGATACACTGAAACAGAAGTTGCCAGATCCTTCTATATAGTGAGAAGGTGGGGAGGGGTGTTACTCAGAAGGGTGGTGGGAATGGGAGATTGGCAGATAGCTGAGATGAGCCTGTTGACGACTCTTAACGACTGCAATAGGTCTTACAGGAAAAGGCAAGGGGTGAGAAGGTGAAAAATGGCTTAGTCATGTATAATGAGATAACAATCCAATGTCTTTGTTCAGACCACCTTCTCAGTATATAGAAGGATCTGGCAACTTCTGTTTCAGTGTATCTGAAGAAGTGTGCATGCACACGAAAGCTCATACCAAGAACTAACTTAGTTGGTCTTTAAGGTGCTACTGGAAGGAATTTTTTTTATTTTGACTATGGCAGACCAACACGGCTACCTATCTGTAGTTGGGAAGTGACACTGGCAGGAAGGAAGAACAGTCCTGGAGGAAGAATTATACACAGCAAATGGGAAGAAATCAGACTTTTCCATACTGTATGGGATGCAGGAGGTGGTGAGGGGCTTTTTATATAGAAGCAGAGAGAAGCTCCAAAAGCAAGATATATGAGCAGAGATCAGGGCGAATGAGAAGAAATCCACCAAGAGAGCAGGGATCCCGGGGAATCTGCCTCCTCGGCGCCTGAAACTGAGGCGAGGCTCAGATCCCGAAGGGCGGGAAGTTGGGAAAAGGCGGGAAAAGTCGTTGAGGGGAAGAAGCAGCGGGGGGAGGGGCTCCTCCTCTCTCGCCCCTCAGAGACACGACGGGGACCCTCTTGGGAGGGGGGCAGAAAGGGGTCTCTCTCTCTCTCCCTCACAACCCCATTGCAGCGGGGGGAGGGGCTCCTCCTCTCTCGCCCCTCAGAGACACGACGGGGACCCTCTTGGGAGGGGGGCAGAAAGGGGTCTCTCTCCCCCCCCTCACAACCCCCTTGCAGCGGGGGGAGGGGCTCCTCCTCTCTCGCCCCTCAGAGACACGACGGGGACCCTCTTGGGAGGGGGGCAGAAAGGGGTCTCTCTCTCTCCCCCCCCCTCACAACCCCATTGCAGCGGGTGGAGGGGCTCCTCCTCTCTCGCCCCTCAGAGACACGACGGGGACCCTCTTGGGAGGGGGGCAGAAAGGGGTCTCTCTCTCTCCCCCCTCACAACCCCCTTGCAGCGGGGGGAGGGGCTCCTCCTCTCTCGCCCCTCAGAGACACGACAGGGACCCTCTTGGGAGGGGGGCAGAAAGGGGTCTCTCCCAGAAAGGGGTCTCTCCCCCCCCCTCACAACCCCATTGCAGCGGGGGGAGGGGCTCCTCCTCTCTCGCCCCTCAGAGACACGACGGGGACCCTCTTGGGAGGGGAGCAGAAAGGGGTCTCTCTCTCCCCCCCCTCACAACCCCCTTGCAGCGGGGGGAGGGGCTCCTCCTCTCTCGCCCCTCAGAGACACGACGGGGACCCTCTTGGGAGGGGGGCAGAAAGGGGTCTCTCTCCCCCCCCTCACAACCCCCTTGCAGCGGGGGGAGGGGCTCCTCCTCTCTCGCCCCTCAGAGACACGACGGGGACCCTCTTGGGAGGGGGGCAGAAAGGGGTCTCTCTCTCTCCCCCCCCCTCAGAACCCCATTGCAGCGGGTGGAGGGGCTCCTCCTCTCTCGCCCCTCAGAGACACGACGGGGACCCTCTTGGGAGGGGGGCAGAAAGGGGTCTCTCTCTCCCCCCCCCTCACAACCCCCTTGCAGCGGGGGGAGGGGCTCCTCCTCTCTCGCCCCTCAGAGACACGACGGGGACCCTCTTGGGAGGGGGGCAGAAAGGGGTCTCTCCCCCCCCTCACAACCCCCTTGCAGCGGGGGGAGGGGCTCCTCCTCTCTCGCCCCTCAGAGACACGACGGGGACCCTCTTGGGAGGGGGGCAGAAAGGGGTCTCTCTCTCTCTCCCCCCCTCACAACCCCCTTGCAGCGGGGGGAGGGGCTCCTCCTCTCTCGCCCCTCAGAGACACGACGGGGACCCTCTTGGGAGGGGGGCAGAAAGGGGTCTCTCTCTCCCCCCCCTCACAACCCCCTTGCAGCGGGGGGAGGGGCTCCTCCTCTCTCGCCCCTCAGAGACACGACGGGGACCCTCTTGGGAGGGGGGCAGAAAGGGGTCTCTCTCTCCCCCCCCCCCCTCACAACCCCATTGCAGCGGGTGGAGGGGCTCCTCCTCTCTCGCCCCTCAGAGACACGACGGGGACCCTCTTGGGAGGGGGGCAGAAAGGGGTCTCTCTCTCCCCCCCCTCACAACCCCCTTGCAGCGGGGGGAGGGGCTCCTCCTCTCTCGCCCCTCAGAGACACGACGGGGACCCTCTTGGGAGGGGGGCAGAAAGGGGTCTCTCCCCCCCCTCACAACCCCCTTGCAGCGGGGGGAGGGGCTCCTCCTCTCTCGCCCCTCAGAGACACGACGGGGACCCTCTTGGGAGGGGGGCAGAAAGGGGTCTCTCTCTCCCCCC
Source organism: Podarcis bocagei (assembly GCF_964188305.1). Lineage (NCBI taxonomy): Eukaryota > Metazoa > Chordata > Lepidosauria > Squamata > Lacertidae > Podarcis > Podarcis bocagei. The sequence continues at coordinate 1,243,890 of NC_138126.1, forward strand.
CCTCTCAACCCATTGCACTCCTCTCATGGCGGAAGGGGACCCCACCCTCTCCCTGCCGGGCCAAGGGGGTCTCTGGGCGCAGGAGAGCCTGTGGGGAGGAGGGGGGAGAGGAGAGGAAGCGCCCCTTCTCTCTCAGGCAGCCCCATGTCTCTCCCCCCCCCCCTGGGGCTGGGTCCATCTCTGGGCTTCACAGAGGACCCCCCTGGGCTGGGGGGGAGGGACCCCCCCGGGCTTCCCTGGCTCAGCCCCTCCCCCGCTCTCCTGACCCACAGAGGGAGGGGCAGCCCTTCCCTCCTCCTCACTCAGCCCCTCCCCCGCTCTCCTGACCCACAGGGGGAGGGGCAGCCCTTCCCTCCTTCTCTCCCCGCAAACCCAGGTCCCCCCCAGATATGATGCCCCCCCGCAGCCATCTCGCCCCCTGCTGTGGGAAGGAGGGAGGGAGGGGGGCCAGGCCCCCATGGAGACCCCCGAGGCAGCGCCGTCCCGTCCTCTTCCCATCCCAACACAGGGAGAGGCTGCTCTATGGACGTAGCTCTAGGGGCAAGCGCATCCCAAAAGGAATCGGAAGTGTCGCCGCGAAATGCGCCGGAAGTTTCCGGGAAAGGGGAGGAGGGGCGTCAGTGGAGGAAATCCCCCCCCCGCCCTTTCTATTGCAGAGAAGGAGAGCGGACTAATCCGGAGCCAGGGAGGCGGAGGACCAAGAGGTAAAGGGGGAGAGAAGGGGGGGGAATAGAGGGGGGGGATAAGAGGGAAGGACAAAGAGACCCCCCCCAAGGAGAGCGCCCTCCCTGGGGCCCGTCGACAGGGGCCCCAATCCAGGCGACCCAGGGGGGAAGGGGGGACCCAAGACCTGCAGGGCTGGTCTTGCAAGATCTCCTGGGCAGCAGCAGCAGCCCCGCCAGACTCCCCTTTCTCTTTCCTGGGGGGCCGAGAGAGGCTCAGCTGCCCTGCCCCCCCCGGAGGCCTTGGCGGGAAGGGGAATGAGGACCCCAAGCAGGGCTGGGGGTGGGGCTGAGGCCCCCCATTCTCCCTGGGGGCGCCTGGCTGGGGAAAGGGAGAGAGGGAGTCCAGGGAAGGGTTAAAGGAAGGGGAGGAGCCTCGACAGAGACCCCTCCCCTTCCATCACCACTTATTCCCCAGTCTCCCGTCTGGCAGTCCCAGATCATCATTGCCATACAGGATTGTCCTGAATACCACCATTTGCTAGCCAAGCCCAAACCCAAAAGTCCCTCTGAGATGATGATTGATAATATTGTCATTTATCCATTTTAGACCCCTAAGTAGGAGCAATTGCAAGGACATTGTGCTGCTCTCCTCTGTACAGTTCCACCCCTATTTCAGGCCTTGTGGCTGATTTAAATGTTTATCTGCTGATAACATGGCAACGTTTAGCAGGTGATATTGTGAGGTTTAGCTCGTAATAAACCACAAGTGTTATTGTGAGTTTTGGTAATGATAACATTACAATCTTTATCTGCTAATAGCCCTGCAATATTTAGCAGGTGATATTGTGAGGTTTAGCTGCTACTAACATTACAGCGTTTAGCTGGTAAGTTATCGCAATGTTGAAAAGCAGGTGTTGCCTAGCCCTTGCACACATTGTGATTCGTAATATATTGCCAGCTCAGTATTAGGAAACAGTTATCACGATGTAAACTTCAAGCCAGTCTTGGGCAATATACCAATTTATCGCCCAGCTCTAATTATGACCTATATTTCTGACCCAGTGTATCACTGCTGATTTTACCAGTTTGTCCCCAGGAATCCCTGGGGTCGTGGGGCGCCTGGCTGGGTCCCTTTTGGCTGGGGAAACGGAGAGAGGGAGTCCATGGAAGGGTTAAAGGAAGGGGAGGAGCCTCAACAGAGACCCCTCCCCTTCCAGCACCACTGACCCCCACCCCCATCACCCAGCTTCCCTGCTGAGGGTGTTGGCTGTCCCAGATCATCTGTATTCACTACGACTTATCTCCATACTTTGGATTGTCCAGAATACCACCAATTATAGCCTAGCCCAAACCCAAACGTCCTGCTAGGATGCATCTTGGCTTGCCTGCTGATGAAACTGAGTGTGTGACGATTGATGATATTTTCATTTATCCGTTTTAGACCCCTAAGTAGTAGCCGTTGCCAGGACATTCTCCTGTTCGCCTCTGTATAGTTCCAGCCTTATTTCAGACGTTGTGGTAGATTGCAATCAGGGTGAATTTGATATAAATCAAATTGATTTCAATCACAATTTACAATAAATCACTAGTCAGTATGACTCTATATAAATCAAAAAAATCTGATTTGGTTACACTATTAGAAATACATAGACAGATAATTATGAAATCATTCTGAGGTTTAATAAGTTAACTGTCTATATTTGGACAACATTTCTGCTGTAATTTATTGGAAGGAGAAAAATAATCATTTCCTTAATTACAACTTAAACAATTTATTTAACTAAAACAATAATATTATAGCACGTTGGTAAAAATATTTTTTTTATATCAAAAACAACAGCCAAGCATAATGAGTTTTAGCACACATGAAAAACTCGGAACTTGTGGATTTCACCACCTCCACTACCAGCCACCCCTTTGGATTGGCTTCTGCATTCAGGTGCCTATTCTGTACAGTTAAGTGTTAGTGCGGTTGTTGGAACCCAGTGGGATTGGGAAGAGGTTGCCAGCCCTGAAGAGCCTTCAGCGCTTGCCTCAAGTCCGACTTGCACAATTATTACACAAAGACCCCAAGATGTGTGGAGTATTCTGCTCACAAGGTTGCACTTTCGTTTTTACGGCTTCACACTTAGCTACTTGTGCAGATCTCTTCCACTGCAAACCATCTGTTCCTTGAACCTCTTGGAACTTAGAATTTAAGGGGTTGATTCTGTATATATAAATCTGCAAAGGAACAATGGGATTAAGGTTTTCCCTCAACTCTGTATGTTTATTTTATAACATTTTTCATGTGAAGAAAAGGCATGTTATCTCTGCAGATACAGAAATTCACACTTTTGAGAATGGCAAAAACAAGCATCTGTGACAATATCTTTTCATTAGAAAAACTTCCCCAAATAATCTTACAGAATTACCCCACCTCCCGCAGAAGCCACACGCTCCTTAAAGGGTGCGCAGCTCCTGTGGGCTTTTGCGGGAGGTGGGGAATACTCCCAGAGCTTGTCGGGGCTGGCGGGGGAAGCCCGGGATGAAGACTCGCTGCTGCCCTGCGGAGGCTTCGCGGGCTACCCCAGAAGCCAGAACAGCTACAGAGAGTGCTGCGCAGCGCTCCCTCTAGCTGTTTTAGCGTCTGCCTTAGTGGCGCAACGCCTCCGCAGGGCACCAGGGAGCTCTGCTTAGCGCTCCCTTTAAATAATATTTTTCCCCTTGAATTCCCCCTCTAGAAACTAGGTGCGCCTTATGATCAGGTGTGCCTTATGGAGCGAAAAATACGGTAGGTAGGAGAAAATAACAGAGGCCAACCAGTGTATATGGCGAAGCAAAGCGGCTAGTAAGCCTGATCTTTATTGCAACAGTGTCCCCCCCTCACCACAACCAGGAGGGAGGTGTGCAAGGCCTTTTATAGTCTTTTCAAATTGCCCACCCAAGACCACCCCCCCAAATATCATACAGAAGGAGACTGTCTACAGCAGGAATACATCACAGGAGGCGGTCTACAGCAGAAAACCTGTCCCCAAGGATACCTGTTAATGGTCACTAACTGCATTACCTGGGCAGCCTGGCCATTCTTTTGTGATGGTAAATACTTTAGTTCCTGAATCCAGGTCACAGGCTCACCCTGTTCATCCCTCCTTAAGGCAGTATTTGTAAGCACAAAGACAATGGGAAGGCTTCCATTTGCCTCCTTTACTGCAGAGGAATATTTGAGTATATTTCTGAGCACAATTCAAAGTGTCGGTGCTGACCTTTCAAGCCCTAAACGGCCTCAGTCCTGTATACCTGAAGGAGCGTCTCCACCTCCATCGTTCAACCTGGACACTGAGATCCAGCGCCGAGGGCCTTCTGGCGGTTCCCTCCCTGCAAGAAGTGAGGTTACAGGGAACCAGACAGACGGCCTTCTGGGGAGTGGCGCTTGCCCTGTGGAATGCCCTCCCATCAGATGTCAAGGAATTAAGCAGCTATCTTATTTTTAAAAGGCATCTGAAGGCAGCCCTGTTTAGGGAAGTTCTTAATATTTAATGCTTTACTGTTTTTAACACTCGATTGGGAGCCACCCAGAGTGGCTGGGGAAACTCAGCCAGATGGGCAGGGTATAAATAATAAATTATGTGTCTGTGGTGCTCAATGTTTTAGGTATAGTAAATACTAGGATTTAATTAGAACTTGTGTGTTATAGCGGGGATATGCCCAGGCTTCAGCATACAGGCAACTCTCCGCAAGCCGTGGGAGCCCAGCGCGGGTTCCTCCTACGTCTTGCGGAGATCTGCGTGACGCCTGGAGAGCGAGAGCGACCCTTCTCGCTCTCCAGGCTTCAGCGAAAGCCTGCATTCGCCCCATAGGACCCACACACATTTCCCCTTCATTTTTGGAGGGGGAAAAGTGCGTCCTTGTCAGTGTTTGTAAAAAGCAAAAAAAAAAAAGAAGAAGAAGAAGAAGAAGGAAGGGGTTCTGACCTCCCTTTGTCTCCTCAGTCTCCTTGTCGGCACAAAAAGAGTCCTCGAGAATATTCTTGCAGAGTTTTATTCTTAAAAGTCTTTGTGCAAAACACGACTGAATAACTATACACACCAGCACCAACCAACCAACCAACTAACCCAAACACCAGCCTCAGCAACAAACTAACATTTCATGCTGACCCAGCTTTATTCGCATTAAAGAAACAGCGGCCATTTTAGCCGTGACACCCCTTCTGTTTCTTAAATGCGAAAAACCCCAACAGAAACAATGCATACATACATTATATACATAAACCCAGTTTTGTCAACCTGTGTTCTTCTTCCCTGAAGAGAACCCCTTCTGCTTACGTTTCTGCGTCGATTGCTGTCTCTGCTCCATGTCGTCTCCTGGAAGTCTTGCCCTGCATTGACGTTGGAGATGCCCGGGTTGGTTGCATCTATAGCACCTCCTCACCGCCATGGCCAAGTCCAAACCTTGACGTTGCTCCATTGGCAGATTCTGCTGCTGGCCCCCTCGGCTATAACTCCTCCGTTCTTGGAGTTCAGCCTGTCTATCTGACCTGCTTTCTGCTTCTTCGGTCAATCTGCCAACCACATACTCAAGGGTCAGATCTTGGGGACGCATACTCTCCATGCTGTTAATCACGGGCAACCAGCTTTCAGGCAAACTTGAAAGGATAATGTAGGTTTGGTCAGTCTCATCATAACGCTTACCTCTCTGCTGTAGTTGAAGAAACAGAGATTTCAGCGTTTGAAGATGAGTTGCCAAACTCTCACCTTCCTTCATAACAGTCCTGAACAGCCTGGTCAGAGAAATGATAGTTCCGGCAGTTTCTCTGACATGCATTGCCCTTAATAAATTCCAGCACTCAAACGCTGTGCTGGCATTTGCTACATGCAATAACTGAGAGTTGCTCAAACACAGCATAATTTGGGCACGGGCCCTTTCATCTAGCCGTTTTTTCTCAGCAGAGTCCCGTCTCAAAACCTCAGTTTCAACACAGTCCCATAGTCCATCTCTCCTTAACAACTGCTGCATTTTAATTGACCAACTCAGCCAGTTGTTTTCTGAGAGAAGTTCAAAAGGGATGCCTCCCCCAATATTCACAACTTGGGAAGACTGGAAATCTGCCATCTCTGCTGGTGCTTGCTGAGCCCCTTCTGTAGAGCCTCCAGCAATCTCTCCTGACTCTCTCTTTAGAGTCCAACTAGATGGTCCTGGCTGGCACTCACCGGCTTCTAGCTGCTGCCTCCGTTGACCCTCAGGTCCCGCCTGACTCTGCAACTGGTGTAGCCGCTCTGTGAGTCGCCTACTGTGGTCCTCTAGCAGTTCAAACTGTTCCAGTAGCCGACACTGAGTGCTTTGCTGATCCTCAGATCCTAGCCGCTCCAGCGTCACTGCAGACAGTTACAGCTTGCCACCAACTGCTCCAACGCACAGCCACTGGCTTCGTACACCACCAGGACTCACCAGCTCCCTGCTGAGATGCTGTCAGTCGTTTTGCACTCTGCAGATGCTCAGAAACACTGGGCCCATAACCTGTCAGTGTTTGTAAAAAGAAAAAAAAAAAAAAGAAGGAAAGGGTTCTGACCTCCCTTTGTCTCCTCAGTCTCCTTGTCGGCACAAAAAGAGTCCACGAGAATATTCTTGCAGAGTTTTATTCTTAAAAGTCTTTGTGCAAAACACGACTGAATAACTATACACACCAGCACCAACCAACCAACCAACTAACCCAAACACCAGCCTCAGCAACAAACTAACATTTCTCACTTATATATACAACTTGGTGCAGACCGCTGAGTCATGCTGACCCAGCTTTATTCGCATTAAAGAAACAGCGGCCATTTTAGCCGTGACAGTCCTATGGGGCGAAAAATACGGTACTTAATACTTAGCTTCTGTTACACATTATATCCACATAAGTCAATAGAAAAAGTATAAAGAGATGATGTTCCCTTTGGGAAATTTGGTTTTGGCAACCGCAAAACAACATCCTTGAAATCATATTATATTTAGAAATGACTTTGGCACGTAGTAAACAACAGGTTTTTTCTTTTCAAATTTAATGAGTTTAGAGTTTATTGTACACTAAGCGGGGCACTTTTATACATATCAATGCGTCCCAATGTCTTAGTGTATCAAAGTGCCCCAACGGACATTTTCAAAAATCTAACAATTGTTAATAAAGCCACTGAACTTATTTGAAAATCACCTGTAATCCTGATTACTGAGTGGAATAACTTACCTTTGGTATTTTTAAATCTTTTATTTTTAAATAATATTTATTACTTTTAAACCTTACAAAAAAGAGAAAATAAAAGAAAAAAAAGAAAAACAAAAGAAAGAAAAAACAATACAATACAATATATAAACAATACACAACACGACATTAACACATTAAACAAAACAACAACAAAAACAATTCAAAAAGAACACACATCATACCATCTCAATACCCTCTCTTTCATTCCCTTGTTTCATCGACCTCTTCTCACCTCCCATTTCTATAAATTATTTCAGCAAGTCCTTTCCATCTTTCTCTATTTTCTGTCATATAGTTATCTCAACATATTTTAACCTTATTTTCCATTAATACTAAAATACGTATTTCTGCTTAATTCCTTATAACATTTCTACTAAAGGCATATAATTTCATTCCAACATTTTCCTAACACTCATTAATTTTACATTACAGTGGTGCCTCGCAAGACGAAAAGAATCCGTTCCGCGAGTCTCTTCGTCTTGCGGTTTTTTGTCTTGCGAAGCAAGCCCATTGACGGCTTAGCGGATTAGTGCTATTAGTGGCTTAGCGGATAAGTGGCTTAGCGGCTTAGAAAAAGGGGGGAAAGGAAAAAAACCCCGCAGGAACTCGCAAGACATTTTCGTCTTGCGAAGCAAGCCCGTAGGAAATTCGTTTTGCGAAGCAACTCCAAAATGGAAAACTCTTTTGTCTAGCGAGTTTTCCGTCTTGCGAGGCATTCGTCTCGCGGGGCACCACTGTATTTCCATAGATAAACTTTAAACTTTTTCCAATCTTCTCCCACCGTCTCCTCTCCCTGGTCTCGGACCCTGCCAGTCATCTCCGTCAATTCCATATAGTCCATCAACCTGGTGATCTTCTGTCCGAGGCTCTTAACTCTTTTCCAAGTCCCTTCTGCAAGTCTTCTTCATATTTATACATGCACTTTGCTTTGTCTTCTGCTGATCTTGTTCTTATTTTCCCTCCTTTGATGCTGAAGAGTAGATCTCGGGGAAATTCCCACCTAGCAATGTTTTTATTCCTTCTTGACAGCTCAACCAAATCTCCATAGTTAAAACTAAGATCCCAAAGATATTTCAGGACGTATTTCAAAGTTCCTCTAAATCTGGAGGTCCCCACAACTCCAATCTCCTCCTAACCCAAGTCCAGGTCCCAGAGGTCAATAAATCCCTGCATGAAGGGATCTATCCAACTTTCCTTTTTTTATATATATAAAATTTTTATTGGTTTTACAAAAATTTTTAAAGACAAACAAACACCTAAAAAAAAACAACATAAAACATACAAACACGTATAATTTCATAGGATTTTTTCATAAACCTCTTTTCTGGGACTCCCCCATACCCCCCCTTTCTGCATTCCAATGTCCATAATTTTTTAGCAACTTCTAAATATTCCTTTCCAACCTCTGTCATCTTAATCTTTTCTATAGTCTGTTCTTATGTCACTGTATCCCTTTTTTTTTCCTGCAAACCTCAACATTCTAACATTCATCAAGTTTATAATGGTCCTTAAGGTATCTCTTAAATTTTTTCCATTCTTCTTCCGCCGTCTCTTTTCCTTGATCACGGATTCTGCCTGTCATCTCGGCCAATGTCATATAGTCCATCACTTTCATCTGCCATTCTTCCAGAGTAGGTAGATCTTGTGTCTTCCAATACTTTGCGATGAGTATTCTTGCTGCTGTTGTAGCATACATAAAGTTCTATCCCTCTTTGACACCAATTGGCCGACAATGCCCAAGAGAAAGGCCTCTGGTTTTTTAGGGAATGTACATTTAAGTACCTTTTTCATTTCATTATAAATCATTTCCCAGAAAGCCTTAATCTTCGGGCATGTCCACCAAAGGTGGTAGAAGGTACCTTCAGTCTCTTTACATTTCCAACACTTGTTATCGGGCAAATGATAAATTTTTGCCAGCTTGACTGGGGTCATGTACCACCTGTAAACCATTTTCATAATGTTTTCCTTTACGGAATGCTGTGATCACCAATAGTCAGCATGGATTTCTGAAAAATAAGTCATGTCAGACTAACCTGATCTCGTTTTTTGACAGAATTACAATCCTGGTAGATGAAGGGAACGCAGTGGATGTAGCCTACCTTGATTTCAGCATGGCATTTGACAAGGTGCCCCATGATATTCTTGTAAAGAAGCTGGTAAAATGCGGTCTTGACTATGCTACCACTCAGTGGATTTGTAACTGGCTGACTGACCGAACCCAAAGGGTGCTCATCAATGGTTCCTCTTCATCCTGGAGAAGAGTGACTAGTGGGGTGCCACAGGGTTCTGTCTTGGGCCCGGTCTTATTCAACATCTTTATCAACGACTTGGATGATGGACTCAAGGGCATCCTGATCAAATTTGCAGATGACACCAAACTGGGAGGGGTGGCTAACACCCCAGAGGACAGGATCACACTTCAAAACGACCTTGACAGATTAGAGAACTGGGCAAAAATAAACAAGATGAATTTTAACAGGGAGAAATGTAAAGTATTGCACTTGGGCAAAAAAAAATGAGAGGCACAAATACAAGATGGGTGACACCTGGCTTGGGAGCAGTACATGTGAAAAGGATCTAGGAGTCTTGGTTGACCACAAACTTGACATGAGCCAACAGTGTGATGCGGCAGCTAAAAAAGCCAATGCAATTCTGGGCTGCATCAATAGGAGTATAGCATCTAGATCAAGGGAAGTAATAGTGCCACTGTATTCTGCTCTGGTCAGACCACACCTGGAGTACTGTGTCCAGTTCTGGGCACCACAATTCAAGAAGGACACTGACAAACTGGAACGTGTCCAGAGGAGGGCAACCAAAATGGTCAAAGGCCTGGAAACGATGCCTTATGAGGAACGGCTAAGGGAGTCGGGCATGTTTAGCCTGGAGAAGAGGAGGTTAAGGGGTGATATGATAGCCATGTTCAAATATATAAAAGGATGTCACCTAGAGGAGGGAGAAAGGTTGTTTTCTGCTGCTCCAGAGAAGCGGACACAGAGCAATGGATCCAAACTACAAGAAAGAAGATTCCACCTAAACATTAGGAAGAACTTCCTGACAGTAAGAGCTGTTCGACAGTGGAATTTGCTGCCAAGGAGTGTGGTGGAGTCTCCTTTGGAGGTCTTTAAGCAGAGGCTTGACAACCATATGTCAGGAGTGCTCTGATGGTGTTTCCTGCTTGGCAGGGGGTTGGACTCGATGGCCCTTGTGGTCTCTTCCAACTCTATGATTCTATGATTCTACGGCATTACATGCCGTAAATTTAATACCGGTGTTCCATAACCATTCCCAGTCAGCAGACATAATGTTATGACCAATATCCTGTGCCCACTTAATCATAGCCGATTTAACTGTTTCATCCTGTGTATTCCATTTCAGCAGCAAGTTATACATTCTTGATAAATTCTTAGTATTGGGTTCTAACAATTCAGTCTCTAGTTTTGATTTTTCCACCTGGAAGCCAATTTTCCTATCCTGTTTAAAAAACTCCATTATTCTATCCAACTTTCCTTCTCCAGTCCAAGCGGGGCTCCAATCGTCAAAATCTGACTTTCCCTAAATTCAATCATAAAAGGCATCAACTTATAGTCATCAAATTACATCTGTAAGGCTGGGGCTCTCTCCCTGTCCACTTGTGCTATTTTAGGTTCAACAATGACAACTTTCTCCCCCGCCTTCTCTACAATTTGCCATGTCAGAGTAGATCCCTGTATCGATTCCTGAATAGTTTCTGTATTAATGTTCGCTTTTTGTCCAAAATTAGTCACTTTTTGTCCCAAGTTATCAATTTTTATAGTCATCACATCCGTCTTCTTATGGAGCTGTTCCAGTGAGTCATTTATCTTACATTTGAAATCAAACCTTTATTAGGCATTATGCAAATAAAACCATAAAAGAGAAAATAACATGTAAAAGCCTTGAGATATATATAAAAAGGCAGCAGTTTGCTACATACACACACATATATATACATATAGAATCAGTGGTTTTCCTTGTTAACCTGCTCCTTGGAGGGCTGCTACCAAAAACTCAGCTACCCCCGCCGTTACCCTTTGGTCAACGTCGGATAGGCAGAATCCCACACATTCACCTTGCTGGGGTTCCAGACCACCCAAAAGGGGGGACAGCACGCGTTGACGGAGCGTACTGTACAATGGGCAATGGAAGAGAATATGCTCTACAGTGTCCGGGATATTCATAGAGCATCTGCAGAATCTCTTGTTTCTAGGGATATTTTGATATCTTCCCCAGACAAATGCTGAGGGAAAAACATTCAACCGGGCCAGCATAAAAGCCCTACGTTGGGCTGGGATTATTAATTTAGTGACGTAATTGGCTCTGCTATCTAAGATATTTAAGTCATAGAATATGGGGGAGCAAATTTTGTTTACAGCTGCCATAATATTTTGTCTCTCGACATCCTTTAGTCTAGTTAGGATATTACGGAAAATGTATTGCTCATTAGAATTGTACAGGGGCTCCAGCTCGATGCCTAAAGATTCAATCTTTTTTTCGAGGTACTGATACCATCTTGATTTATAGGAGTCTTTGAGCAAATCAGCGAGCAGGCGTGATGGAGAGCAGCGAAAATGGCAGCGTAACCAGTACTTTATTGAGGTGGACCAGGCCCAGTATTCCATTGTGTGTATGCCTATTTCTGCACACATTGTTTCATATTTGATCACAGCTTCTCGGCCTTTTGGCTAAGATCAAGTGTAGTATTTATCTTACATAATGCAACCACTAAGGCTTCTTCTGTCAACATTCTTAACAATCCAAGGTCAGTCCCAGATTCTCACAGTTTTTTATCTTGCAGCTGGAGATCCCCCCAGCTCAACTCATGTAACAATTTCAAAAGCTTCTTCTAGAGGGAAACAATTTCGATTTGCATCAATCCTTTTAAGCACAGTTCAAACAATAAAGTTAGTTTCAATTTTCAGTTACTTTTACTCCTTTTTAAACTCAGATGGAGACAATGGAAACAATGTATTTCTCTTATTTAACTAGCTGTCAACGAACGATCTATTCAGATTCAAAACGTCGGTCTTACTAGCAGACCGTTTCCAGGTTCAGAGCGGTGGTAATTTGACTTTCTTCACTCTCTCCTGCAGGCTTACACGATCCAAAATTTCCCCCCTCTTCTCCTGCTTCCAAGGGGGGTTTAGTGATTTTAACCGATGGAAGTTTAATCCTTTACGGAAGGCTTTCCAAGACTTGCAGCCTCTATGCTTCAGTCTATTTACAAAAAGGGGAGGCGGACTTCCTTTTTGAAACCTCCCCGTTTCGGTGCCAAATTAAGACGTTTAAAGATCCAATTTTCCGTTCTACTCACGGGTAATTGTTTTAGAATCAAATTGTCCACAGGAAAAAGTCAGCGCTCTCCAGCAATAGCAATGCGGCTTCACTCCGTGAAAGAAGCAGTCAATTCGAAGCACCGCGCCACTCACCCGTCGCTCCAGATCCCCGAAAACAGGTTTCCCCGCGAGTAGAGGAGGCGCAAAAGGTGCCAGCCGAATCCCACGTTCACAGGCTTCTCCCGCCTGTGATTTTTAGTGGGTCTCCGCCTTTGCTGTTGCGGCCAGACCCAGATTTCCACAAAGCAAGTTCCTCCCGATCAGAGGAATTCAGCCATTACTGGAGGCGCTAACCCTTAGTGTATCAAAGTGCGCCAACGGACATTTTCAAAAATCTAACAATTGTTAATAAAGCCACTGAACTTATTTGAAAATCACCTGTAATCCTGATTACTGAGTGGAATAACTTACCTTTGGTATTTTTAAATCTTAACTAAATGACGTAAAAAAGTGTTGGAACACTTTTACATTTCACATAATCTTTAGATGGTCGTGCTAAAAACACACCTACTCTCTTCAAACGCCAACGGCTAACTGGCGGCCAGCGCAGTCGCAACTCTTCTACTCACACATGCATAGGCACATTTGGGTGATGTCGCGACACGAATATCATCTCTTGATATTGAAATATTATTGGTGTGTCAATGTCCTCCTTGCGTCAATGTGCCCCACCTCCCCCATTCCGCATTTTCAGAGGAGGGGGGGAAAGGGGAAAGTGTGTCCCCCCAGATAAGACTCCCATCCTCCCTGGCCATGGGCCATCCTTGCTTGGGCAGGTGGTACTTTGAGTCCAACCACAACTGGAGGACCAGAGATTTGCGGAAATAAATCTTTGGGTCCAGGCAGCGCTTCCTCGGCGTAGGCTCTGCTGACCTGGCCAAAGAAATGCAGAGTAGCAGCGGTCCTGCTTCCGTGTGAGATAAAGGGATAAATCAAGTCCAGAGACAGTCCTTTCTTATCTCCAGTAGCTTTATTTACAGAGTAATAAATCCATCAGACACCATCGGAAACTTCGGCCATTTCTCTGTGCTTTCCAAAAGCACACTCACAGGAGCTTCTAAGCTGAGCTGCTTCTCTGTCCGTTGCAGAGACAGATCTGAAGAGCGTCAGAACAACATCCTGTGACGCACTTCTCTGCATCGAGCTCCTCCCAGCTCCTCCCAGATCCAGATACAGGACACCACGGAGTTTTAACCTTGTCAGTTCCAAACTCCACACCCCCTCTTGTCCTGCATCTGGAGACAATAGCCAACAATGCTTTCCCCATACACAGACCCTCACAGAACTCCTCGTGCTTCTGGAAGGTTAAGGTTTTGTGAAACCATCAGCGAGGTTCTTGGTTGAGGGACAGTATTTCAGAGCAACTAGCCCCTCACGAACGCTCTGACATACATTCCGGAAACGTATGTCCAAATGTTTGGTCCTCGCCTTGAACTGCCCTGTCTCAGCCAATTTGAGACATGGTTGATTGTCTTCATGCACCACAACGGGCAGACAATTCTCTCCACAGATTTCCTCGACCAAACACACATAGAACTCCAGCTCTCTGCAAACCTCTGATAGCGCACTGAACTCAGCTTCAGTAGATGAAAGCGCTATGAGACTTTGCTTCCGGGACCTCCACCCCACTATTGAGTCCCCAAACTTCACCACTAAGCCTGACACTGATTTGCGGTCCTCAAGATTAGCCCAATCCGAATCTACAAAGCAAGTCAGTTTGACTTCTCCTTGTGCTGGCAACCTAAGACAAAAGTCTTTGGTTTCCTGCAAATACCTCAGAACTCTCTTGATGCCATTCCAGGCTTGTATGCTAGGACTTGAAGCCTCTCTACTGAGCAGATTGACAGCAAATGCTATGTCTGGTCTGCTCCACTGGGACAAATACAACAAACTCCCTAGAGCTGATTGAAACATTTCAGTATTTTCGAACTCAGCGCGTTCTACTTGCTGGCTGTCCTTCACAAAACTAGTCTCCATAGGACTTCTCACTCCTGCACAATCACTCATCCTGAACTTCTCAAGCAACTGTTCAATCTTACCTTTCTGGCAAAGCAAGAAGCTTCCATCCTCAGTCCTCGCTATCTAGACGCCTAGGTAAGACTTGACATCTCCAAGCTGCTTCAGCTTGAACCGTTTTCTAAGCTCTTTAGCAAACTTCTCCACCTGTTCACCTGTCTGTGCCATGATCAACAAATCATCAACAAACACCTGCACCACTTGCTGTTTCAAGCCTGAATCTCTAATGTAAAGACAACTGTCTGCAAGAGATCTCTTAAAACCTAGCTTTTCTAAGGCTTCATGTAGACACATCTTCCAATTCCTGGCAGATTGGCGTAATCCATAGATGGATTTGTGCAACCGCCACACAACGCCTGGCTCACTGACTTCAAACCCTGGAGGAGGAAGCATGTACAACTCCTCCTGGTGACCTGAGTTCAGGTAGGCGACATCTACATCAAAATGGTTCACCTTCCAACCTCTCTGTGCTGCTATCGCTAAAAGCGTTCTCAGAGTCTCTGCTCTCGAGGTCGGCGAATAGACCTCTGTGAAGTGGACACCCTTTTTCTGTGTGAATCCTTGGGCCACTAATCTCGCTTTATACTGTGGTTCTCCCGCTTCTGTGGGTTTAAGTCAGTAAACCCATCTGCAGCTAACAGCTCGCTGGTTAGCCGGTAGCTGTGTGAGTGAGAACACACCAAGAGACTCCATTGAGTTCATCTCCTTCTGCATCACCTCATGCCATTTGCTAGCTTCTTCCTGAGGCAACTTCTGAACATCCTCAAAGGATTCAGGTTCACACCTAGCCACAACAACCCAAACACTAGTGGCTTCATACCTTTCAGGTGGCTTTCCTTTCGTTGATCTTGCTGATCTCCTCAGCGTGAACTCTGGAACTGCACCTGATTCACCTGGATCAGCCCTACTATCCCCTGTGTCAGAAACCTCCTCCTCTGACCTGCTGCGCCATTTCAGGCGTACAGCTGGTTCTGCTGGTGAGGATGGCTCACTCCTTGGCTCAGACTTGACAGAAACCTGTGGAGGGGTCCTGGGACTCCCTTTTGGAGAGATACGGAGCCTCTCCCTTGGAGAACCCAACTCTGGACTCTGTGGCTGTGGACCGTGCACCTCAGCAACAGGTTCAGCCTCATCCTCCTCCTCCTCATCTGAGTCTGACAGAACATCCGGGTTCCCGTGAAGACGTTTCCACCCACTCTGCTCGCAAAACTCAGCACTGCCGCTAATGAGCAGCTTAGACTGGTTGCCAGTAGGGTATGCGAAACGCCACGCCTTTGAACCCGGCTCATAGCCTACAAAGATCATCTTCCTAGACCTTGGCTCACTCTTTCTGCGCATGGCCTTTGGAATGAGAACCCAAGCCTGACATCCAAAAACGTGGAAGTAGTGCACCTTCGGCTTCTTCTGATGCAACAAGAAAAACGGTGTGTTGCCTACACTGGAATTGTACACCCGATTCTGCAGAAAGCATGCTGTCTTATAACTTTCAGCCCAAAAGCGCTGTGGCAACCCTGAATCTGCCAGCATTGCGTTTGCAGATTCCTGTAGTGTGCGAAATTTTCTCTCTGCAACCCCATTCTGTTGCGGAGAGCAGGGGGCCGTCAATCGATGACTGATACCTTTCTGCCTGAAAAACGATTGCAGCGCAGAACCTGTGAACTCCCCCCCCCCCCGCAATCAGATTGAAAGGAAATCACCCTGGTAGAGAACCGGAGCTCTACCGCTGTGATCCAATCTCTGATCAGTGCAGCTGCTTCTGACTTCTATCTCAGTGAGAAAAACCATGTATGTCTAGAAAAATCGTCAATCAGAACCAGAATCCATTTAGACCCAGCTAAAGAAGGTGTTGGCATGGGACCTGATAAATCTGCATGCACCAACTCAAAGGGTTTGCTGGTTCTCCTCTCTGACCTGGGGTATGTGCATGTTGTGACCTTCGATTGCTTACAGGCTTGACAATCTAGGTATCTGCCACAGGCCTTGAACCTACACCCAATTGTGTTCTCTGCGGCTTTTCTCACAAGCGACCACCCCGCGTGTCCAAATTTCCTGTGCCACATGTGAATACAATCATTGTGTGGTGGGATGTTTGCACACTGCACTTGTGCATCTTCAATGGACTCTCCACTAGCCCCATTTTCCACCAGTCCCATTTTTCCACCAGTCCCATTTTCAATAGGCATCTCCACCAGAAAGAGCCTGTCTTTCCTCTCAACACTGTAGATCTTCTTCCCATCCCTGTAAAAGGAACACAAATTGTTAGAGAACAAAACATCGAATCCAATAGCCATTAATGCTGACGCACTCAAAAGAGAGTGGGCAAGCTCTGGAACAAAAAAAGCTTGCACCTCACAATCTAGAAAAGAACAATATAAAGACCCAGATTCAGTCAGTGGTCTCCGAGACCCATCCGCTAAGTGAACATAACGTTCAGTTTTAACTGTCTTGCAGTTTCTCAGGAGCTCCCGTGAATTCACGAGATTGTGAGTAGCACCTGAGTCCACCACGAAAGATAAAGTGCCTCTCTGGCTGTCTTCCAAAGTTGCCATGGTGCTGCTCGCACCCACACCGGGGCTTCTGCAAGTGTCCTTCCTGGTTGCCATGGTTGCAGCCTCCCCTCGACTGAGACTTTTGTCTTTTCCCAGAGACACCATCGCAGCTGTGAGGTGAAAAGACGCCTTGTCTTTGTTTTTCTCCTGGCCTGCAGCTTTCCCACGTCTGGCTCTGGGAACTTGCTTTCTTGACGTTCCACGCCGGCCGGTGTCCTTGGCACCATCCTGCGCCTCTAGTGGACAATTGCGGACCAAGTGTGTGTTGCTACCACACCGATAGCATCTCTTGAAAACAAAGGCTCTCACACAGTCCTCACCACTCCTGGCTGCTGCCCCCCCACTCCTTCTTGGGGTGCAGCCTGTGTCCTCTTTCACAGCCCTCTGCCGCTTTGATTCTACGTCAATCAAGCGTCCGCTAATATATTCGATCGTAAGATCCTGCGGCGGCATCGTTTCCATCATTAGAACCAAGTTCTCATAACTCCTGTCCAAAGAGCTTAAAAGCGTATAAGCTTTAAGTTCATCTGGGAAGGGCACATTGAGCTGACGCAGCTTACTGAAGAGTCAGCATCTGAGCAATGCGATCCCTTATCGGTTCCCCTTGGGACAGCCTCTTCTCAAACAGAGAACGTATCACTTGGATCTTTGCCCCAGCTGTGGTCCTCTGATGTATTCTAGTCAGAGCAGACCAAATCTGATGACAGGTACGTAAGCCATCAATATGAGGGAGCTGCGACGCTTCAATCGCCATCACCACATGGGACATGGCCTTCTTGTCTTTCTTTGCCGCCGCTGCAGCCCTCTCCACATCTGCAGCTGCTGCATTGGGCCCGGCCACGACTGGATCGGCCTGCGTGCATTCCCACAGCTGCTTTCCGTCCAGCCAATAATACATGTGTTTGGACCAGTCCTCCCAATTGGCTCCATTGAGCCTTTCAAAGGGGATATTGAAGCTCTCATGGCCCTGCTGTGCCTGAGCAGCAGCCATCTCCTCCCCCCGGGGCTTCAAACGTACTCACTCTGCCAGCCAGCTGGTCCTCCGAAGCAGCAGTCTCTCTTGGCTCTTGGCTCCGATCACCAGCATTCCTCACTGCCCTTCCTGGCAGGAGATCACAGCAACTCAAAGCTGGCAGTCTTCCTCCCTTCTCACACTTGTCAGGAAACACAGAACTTCCATAACCTTTGCAGAAATAAATCTTTGGGTGCAGGCAGCGCTTCCTCGGCGTAGGCTCTGCTGACTTGGCCAAAGAAATGCAGAGTAGCAGCGGTCCTGCTTCCGTGTGAGATAAAGGGATAAATCAAGTCCAAAGACAGTCCGTTCTTATCTCCAGTAGCTTTATTTACAGAGTAATAAATCCATCAGACACCATCGGAAACTTCGGCCATTTCTCTCTGCTGTCCAAAAGCACACTCACAGCAGCTTCTAAGCTGAGCTGCTTCTCTGTCCATTGCAGAGACAGATCTGAAGAGCGTCAGAACAACATCCTGTGATGCACTTCTCTGCATCGAGCTCCTCCCAGCTCCTCCCAGATCCAGATACAGGACACCACGGAGTTTTAACCTTGTCAGTTCCAAACTCCACAAGAGATGCCTCAACTCAGCACAGAAGGTTCCTCTAGGGCTCAGTGTTACTTGGGAGTTGGTGGAACTGGATCTTAAGGGTTCTTGAGACATTTCCAAGGGATTATGATTGGTATCCAGACCCTAACACTATAAAGCCAAGGTGTCCACACTGAGCAGTTTATCAACCCTGCTGGCCGCTGGGGAAGACCTTCTGAAGGAAGTGGTTTGCCCCCAATGTTAATTCCTTCCTTCCTTCCTCTGCTGCTGCTGCCCACACTAAAGGAATGTCTGGATGAAATCCCAGGGATGTCTGGCTCCTATTACAAAGAGATCCAGTTGATATTCTAGAATAAAGTGTGGCTAAGATTCTGAGTCACAATCATGGCTGAGAAATACAGCCAGGGAATATGAAACTGATTTGAAGATTGGATTCTTCTTTACACATTATTATTATTATTATTATTATTATTATTATTATTATTATTATTATTATTATTATTATTATTATTATATTACATTCAGGAGGACACACCACGGGTTTCCTTCTTCTTTCTTTTCTTTCCAACAATCATAATTATAATTATAATTATAATTTATTATTTATACCCCGCCCATCTGGCTGGGCCTCCCCAGCCACTCTGGGTGGCTTCCATAGAAACCAAAAATACAGTAAAATATCACACGTTAAAAATTTCCCTGAACAGGGCTGCCTTAAGATGTCTTCTGAATGTCAGGTAGTTGTTTATCGCTTTGACATCTGCTGGAAGGGCGTTCCACAGGGCGGGCACCACTACCGAGAAGGCCCTCTGCCTGGTTCCCTGTAGCTTTGCTTCTCGCAATGAGGGAACCGCCAGAAGGCCCTCGGCGCTGGACCTCAGCGTCCGGGCAGAATGATGGGGGTGGAGACGCTCCTTCAGGTATACTGGACCGAGGCCATTTAGGGCTTTAAAGGTCAGCACCAACACTTTGAATTGTGCTCGGAAATGTACTGGGAGCCAATGTAGGTCTTTCAAGACCGGTGTTATATGGTATTGGCGGCCGCTGCCAGTCACCAGTCTAGCTGCCGCATTCTGGATTAGTTGTAGTTTCCGAGTCACCTTCAAAGGTAGCCCCACGTAGAGCGCATTGCAGTAGTCCAAGCGGGAGATGACCAGAGCATGCACCACTCTGGCCAGTGTTATTCACCTTTAATACTCACCTTTTTCAGTGTAACACATATTTTTATCTTGTGATATTCAGATGAAGAGAGGTATAACAATTTAATAAATAATTCCCAGTTGGAGCAGAGCTAGAATATCCAGAAGCCCTTGGCCACCCAGGGCAAAGGAGGAAGAACAGTGAGAGAGGCCTGGACAGGGAATCTCCGCTAAGATAAGCCAGTGTCAGGAGGCGGGTGTGAGACCCGGTGGCATATAATTATTATAAATCATAATTGGGGTGGGTGTCTCAATCTGGCCTTCCCAGCAGTCAGGCTCCAGCTGCTTTCCTTCTGCATCTCGAGCTCTCTCCATTCAAGAATGCAAGGCTGAGAGATGGAGGTCCAACCCCAAGAACATTGTGCCACTGAGCACTCCTTCAACCGGCCACAAGCACCAAGCCTTGTCACTAGACTTATATATGGGTCTCCCAAAATGGTCAGTATGGACCTCCTGAGGCCAAAGGGACTCTGCAGGTGATTAATAAACATCTAGAGGTCGAAGGGGACAACATGTGGCCCAAGGGGTGGAGGATTATAGTGCAGAGGATGAAGAACCTCATGATGAACTTAGGACCCTGATGAATATTGGCTTCATGGAACATAGAGCAGCTCCCTTTCCTGTGATAAACCATTTTTTATCAAACGTAAAGCCCACAGTTAAACTGTATTCTAAGATAATGCTGCTTCATTAATGCTTAATTAAAGGTTAGGAAAGGCTGGTGATGCATTACCATTATTTAACATTATTTCATCTGTCTTTCCGAAAAATTTGATATGGAGGACAGAAAAGAATCTACGAGATGTCAAAATAAGAGCAGGTGCTAATTGATGTGTGTAATATTCCTTTGTTCTCTTCCTAGGTTTCCTTTCCTCCCGCTCCTCCCTGTTGAAAGAAGACAATGGAGAAGGCAGTCAAAATTATGGAGGGCCAAGTCCAATGGGAATAACAAAGAAACCATATAAATTCATGGATTGTGAAAAGAGAGAGGAGAAACAGTTTGAAAGTATGGAGTGTGGGAAGAGTTTCACTGACAGTGGAACACTTGGAAAACATCAACGGACTCACACGGGGGAGAAACCATTTGAATGCATGGAATGTGGAAAGAGTTTCACTCAGAGTGGATACCTTAGAATTCATCAACGGACTCACACGGGGGAGAAACCATTTAAATGCATGGAGTGTGGAAAGAGCTTCAGTCAGAGTGGACACCTTAGAATTCATCAACGGAGTCACACGGGGGAGAAACCATTTAAATGCATGGAGTGTGGAAAGAGCTTCAGTCAGAGTGGAGACCTTAGAATTCATCAACGGAGTCACACTGGGGAGAAACCATTTAAATGCATGGAATGTGGAAAGAGCTTCACTGAGAATGGAAAACTTAGAATTCATCAACGGACTCACACGGGGGAGAAACCATTTAAATGCATGGAGTGTGGAAAGAGCTTCAGTCAGAGTGGACACCTTAGAATTCATCAACGGAGTCACACTGGGGAGAAACCATTTAAATGCATGGAGTGTGGCAAGAGCTTCAGTCGGAGTGGAGACCTTAGAATTCATCAACGGACTCACACGGGGGAGAAACCATTTAAATGCATGGAGTGTGGAAAGAGCTTCACTGAGAGTGGAAACCTTAGAATTCATCAACGGAGTCACACAGGGGAGAAATCATTTAAATGCATGGAGTGTGGAAAGAGCTTCAGTAAGAGTGGAGACCTTAGAATTCATCAACGGACTCACACGGGGGAGAAACCATTTAAATGCATGGAGTGTGGAAAGAGCTTCACTGAGCGTGGAAAACTTAGAATTCATCAACGGAGTCACACGGGGGAGAAACCATTTGAATGCATGGAGTGTGGAAAGAGCTTCAGTCAGAGTGGACACCTTAGAATTCATCAACGGAGTCACACAGGGGAGAAACCATTTGAATGCATGGAGTGTGGAAAGAGCTTCAGTCAGAGTGGACACCTTAGAATTCATCAACGGAGTCACACTGGGGAGAAGCCATTTAAATGCATGGAGTGTGGGAAGAGCTTCAGTGAGAGTGGACACCTTAGAATTCATCAACGGAGTCACACAGCGGAGAAACCATTTAAATGCATGGAGTGTGGAAAGAGCTTCATTGGGAGTGGACACCTTAGAATTCATCAACGGAGTCACACAGGGGAGAAACCATTTAAGTGCATGGAATGTGGAAAGAGCTTCGGTCAGAGTGGAAACCTTAGAATTCATCAATGGAGTCACACAGGGGAGAAACCATTTAAATGCATGGAGTGTGGAAAGAGCTTCAGTCGGAGTGGAGACCTTAGAATTCATCAACGGAGTCACACAGGGGAGAAATCATTTAAATGCATGGAGTGTGGAAAGAGCTTCAGTCTGAGTGGAAACCTTAGAATTCATCAACGGAGTCACACAGGGGAGAAATCATTTAAATGCATGGAATGTGGAAAGAGCTTCAGTCAGAGTGGACACCTTAGAATTCATCAACGGAATCACACAGGGGAGAAACCATTTGAATGCATGGAATGTGGAAAGCGTTTCACTCAGAGTGTATACCTTAGAATTCATCAACGGACTCACACGGGGGAGAAGCCATTTAAATGCATGGAGTGTGGAAAGAGCTTCACTGAGAGTGGAAATCTTAGAATTCATCAACGGACTCACACGGGGGACAAACCATTTAAATGCATGGAGTGTGGAAAGAGCTTCAGTCAGAGTGGGCACCTTAGAATTCATCAACGGAGTCACACAGGGGAGAAACCATTTAAGTGCATGGAGTGTGGAAAGAGCTTCAGTCAGAGTGGGCACCTTAGAATTCATCAGCGGAGTCACATAGGGGAGAAACCATTTAAATGCATGGAGTGTGGAAAGAGCTTCAGTGGGAGTGGACACCTTAGAATTCATCAACGGAGTCACACAGGGGAGAAACCATTTCTGCTGCTCCAGAGAAGCGGACACGGAGCAATGGATCCAAACTACAAGAAAGAAGATTCCACCTAAACATTAGGAAGAACTTCCTGACAGTAAGAGCTGTTTGACAGTGGAATTTGCTGCCAAGGAGTGTGGTGGAGTCTCCTTCTTTGGAGGTCTTTAAGCAGAGGCTTGACAGCCATATGTCAGGAGTGCTCTGATGGTGTTTCCTGCTTGGCAGGGGGTTGGACTCAATGGCCCTTGTGGTCTCTTCCAACTCTATGATTCTATGATTCTAAATGCATGTAGTGTGGAAAGCTTCAGTCAGAGTGGACACCTTAGAATTCATCAACGGAGTCACACAGGGGAGAAACCATTTAAATGCATGGAGTTTGGAAAGAGCTTCAATAGAAGTGGACACCTTAGCAAACACCATTGAGCTCACAGAGCGAAAACCACTTACTTATATGGAGTGTAGAAAGCTCTTCAATCCTGATGTTCTTACAAAACATCAATGGACTCACAAGGAGGAGAAGCTTTAAGAGTTGAAACCCAACAATCTACCAACAAACTGAAAAAGCAGAAATGATTTGAATGGAAGGAGTGTTGGAAGTTCTTCTATTACCTTATATGTATATAATTTTATATGCAATTTGTTTTTATATGGAATTTATTTACAAATTGCTATATACTTTCCAGATACACATTTATTTCATACTTGACTTCCTCTCCATGGTTTCCCCATATAATTTTTAAATTGCTGCATATTTCAGATATTTACACCTTACCTTTTCCACACTCTTCTCCAGCAAGTTTTCAACTGTTGTTTTCCATTCAGCTCCTACTTGTGTTTGTACATGTTTATAAAAATTCTTTAAATATTCAACAAAAGGTTTCTACTCCTCCTTAATGTCTGTCTTGATCTCTTATTTTCATAGTTAAATTTGCCAATTTGACATATTCCATCACTTTTAACTGCCGCTCTTTTGATCAAGTGTAGCTATCTCTTGATTTTGCCATTTTTGTGCATAAAGTACTTTTGCTGCTGTCGTTCATCTGTCTTCATGGAACATTTAACCCAGTTATCCCTAAAAGAAATGGTTTCCTCAGGAGCATCACCCTAAGTAAAGTAATTTTCTCCCTAGTTATAATTCATCTGGTTGGCTGAAAGCCACAAAGATGTTTTCTTTTCCAACAAATCCTTATACATTTTCCAAACTCTCTATAAATTCTTCCTAATTACATAATTAATTACAAAAAAAGTATTTGGTATTTTGCCTTCTTTTGAGATACCTTTCTGCATGGCGGCATATAATTATTATAAATCATAATTGGGGTGGGTGTCTCAATCTGGCCTTCCCAGCAGTCAGGCTCCAGCTGCTTTCCTTCTGCATCTCCAGCTCTCTCCATTCAAGAATGCAAGGCTGAGAGATGGAGGTCCAACCCCAAGAACATTCTCCAACTGAGCACTCCTTCAACCGACCACAAGCACCAAGCCTTGTCACTGTAGCAGGAACCCCCCACCCCAATCATTCTGTTTGTACAAACTTCACACACACTCACACACTACATACGCCACATTTCTGTTATAAATTCATAGAAAATCAACCATACATCGGATTTGCACTGTTCCATTTTATTTTACTCCATGTGACAAAGCCTATCAAAGGGGGGTGGCTTGGTTCTGGTCAGCCATAATCCCTTCACCATCCCAGCACATCCACAGGAGCCTTGCCCAGTTGCTATGTCAACCCTGATGATCCCAGACAGAAGACAATCAAGATCACAAAGAACTTGCATATGGGAGTGGGTTCAGCATGGACTGAAACAAAGGACAATGATCAGATCTTCCCGGGGGGGGCAGGAAACTGCCAACTCTCCTTTGTCTCCTGGAAGTGACTCATGGGAAGGCGGAAAGGAAGAACCAGCCAGGTGACAGGACACGCAGGTTACCACCACAACTCCTCCCTCAACCCCTCATTTCTGTAATGTATGCATGATGTTTCTGGGGGTGAGCTTGACCTAGAGGATGGGAATTTCAAAAGTTTTTATAAGGTCTTGCACACCATCTTTCTGGGTCTTTTCCTCTCTCCTGCAAGTGAGGGGAACACCCTGTTGCAACAGTTCAATAAAGGCCAAGCCTACAGGCTGCAGTTTTGCTCCAAGTTATCCTGGTTGGGGTCTTTGTTTTTGTCGGATTTTTTCCGGTAACATCACTAGACTTATATATGGGTCTCCCAAAATGGTCAGTATGGACGTCCTGAGGCCAAAGGGAATGTGCAGGTGATTAATAAAGATCTAGAGGTCGAAGGGGACAAAATGTGGCCCAAGGGGTGGAGGATTATAGTGCAGCGGATGAAAAACTTCATGATGAATTTAGCATCCTGATTAATATTGGCCAGGTTCATGGAACATAGAGCAGCTCCCGTTCCTGTGAGAAATCACTTTTTATAAAACGTAAACCCCACAGTTCAACCGTATTCTAAGATAATTCTGCTTCATTAAGAATAATTAAGGGTTAGGAAAGGCTGGTGATGCATTACCATTATTTAACATTATTTCTTTTGCCTATGCTAAAAAATTGGAACATATGGAGGACAGGAGAGAATTTACAAGATGTTAAAATAAGAGCAGGTGCTGATTGATGTGTGTAATATTCCTTTGTTCTCTTCCTAGGTTTCCTTTCCCCCCGCTCCTCCCTGTTGAAAGAAGTCAATGGAGAAGGCAGTCAAAATTCTGGAGGGCCATGTCAAATGGGAATAACGAAGAAACCATATAAATTCATGGAATGTGAAAAGAGAGAGGAGAAACAATTTGAAAGTATGGAGTGTGGGACGAGTTTCACTGACAGTGGAACACTTGGAAAACATCGACAGACTCACACAGGGGAGAAACCATTTAAATGCATGGAGTGTGGCAAAAGCTTTGGTTGGAGTTCAAACCTTCGTATACATAAACACACTCACACGGGGGAGAAACCATATGAATATGAGTGTGGAAAGAGCTTCAGTCAGATTGGACACCTTAGAAACCATCCACGATCCCACACAGGGGAAAAACCTTATAAATGTATGGAGTGTGGAAAGAGCTTCACCGATAGTGGAACATTTAGAAAACATCAACGGACTCACACAGGAGAGAAACCATTCAAATGCATGGAATGTGTAAAGAGCTTCAGTCAGAGTAGAAACCTTAGAATCCATCAACGGATTCACACAGGAGAAAAACCATTTAAATGTTTGGAGTGTGGAAAGAGTTTCAGTACAAAGAGAGGACTGAATATTCATCATAAAACTCACACTGGAGAAAAACCATTTGAATGTATGCTGTGTGATAAGAGCTTCACTGAGAGTAGACAACTTAGAATCCATCATTGAACTCACACAGGGGAAAAACCATATAAATGTAAGGAGTGTGGAAAGAGATTCAGTCAGACTGGACACCTTAGAAACCATCAACGAACCCACACAGGGGAAAAACCTTATGAATGTATGGAGTGTGGAAGGAGCTTTACCGATAGTGGAACATTTAGAAAACATCAACGGACTCACACAGGGGAGAAACCATTTGAATGTATGGAATGTGGAAAGAGCTTTATTGATGGTACAGCACTTAGAATCCATCAACGGACTCACACAGGGGAAAAACCATTTGAATGTATGGAATGTGGAAAGAGCTTCACTTCTAATGGAGCAGTAAAAAGACATCAGTGGACTCACTCAGGGGAAAAACCATTAAAATGCATGGAATGTGGAAAGAGTTTTATTGAGAGGAGAGACCTGAGAACCCATCATCGAACTCACACTGGGGAGAAACCATTTAAATGTAAGGAGTGTGGAAAGAGCTTCAATCGCAGTGGAACACTTAGAAAACATCAATGGACTCACACAGTGGAGAAACCATTTAAATGCATGGAATGTGGAAAGAGCTTTATTGATGGTACAGCACTTAGTATCCATCATCAAACTCACACAGGGGAGAAACCATTTAAATGTAAGGAGTGTGGAAAGGGCTTCACCAATGTTGGAAATGTTAGAAGACATCAACGGACGCACACAGGGGAGAAACCATTTAAATGTAAGGAGTGTGGAAAGTGCTTCACCAATGTTGGAAGTGTTAGAAGACATCAACGGACTCACACGGGAGAAACCATTTAAATGTATGGAGAGTTGAAAGAGTTTCTTTCAGAGTGGAACCCTAATTTCACACACAGGAAACTTAGACGACATCAACAGACTCACTCGGGGATTAGCAAATAAATGTATGGAGTGTGGAAAGAGAGTCAATAAAAGTCGAAACCTTAGCAAACAGTGAACTCAAAAAGGGAAAACCACTTACGTATATGGAGCGTACATAGAGCTTCAGTCCTGATGTTATTAGAAACCATCAATGTACTCGCAAGGAGGAAAAGCTTTAAGAGTTGAAACCCTACAATCCACAAACTCAAAAATCCTAAATGGTTTGAATGGAAGGAGTGTGGGAAGTGTTTCAATTGCTTTATATACAGATAATTTTATTAATACAGTGGTACCTTGCGTTACATACGCTTCAGGTTACAGACTCTGCTAACCCAGAAATAGTGCTTCAGGTTAAGAACTTTGCCTCAGGATGAGAACAGAAACCGTGCTCCGGCGGCGGAGCAGCAGCAGGAGGCCCCATTAGCTAAAGTGGTGCTTCAGGTTAAGAACGGACCTCCGGAACGAATTAAGTACTTAACCTGAGGCACCACTGTATATAATTTTATTTACAAATTGCGTTCAAAAATGGAAGCATTCACCTCTGGGTTCTTGGCGTTTGAAAGCCCCAAACGTTCAACTTCTGAAGCGTTCTACAACCGAGATTCCACTGAGAATCCAGCAATAGTGTGTTGTCCAACAATATCCATTCTTTTAACCAACACGAAGAGGCTGCCTCGTAGTAGAAAATCTAGCAATGCGAAGCCACCTCTATTTTTAGTATCTATCGAAATTTTATAGTTAATTCTTGGTGTTTTTCCCCTGCCAGAGTAATCATGAAATATCTCTTTGCCATTCGTTAAAGAAGCTTGTATTATTTATTATTGGTATCATTTAGAATAAAAACAGTATCTTAGGTAAAACATTTCTGTTTATGGTTGAAATCCTTCGTAAAAGTGAAAGTTTCATCCTCCCCTATCTTTTCAAATGTTTTTAACATTTATGTTGTAATTCAGTGTTTTTCAAATAAACCCTTATTTAGTCTCCATCTATACAATGAACTCTTTTCACCCCTCATTATCATCCATGTTGAGTTTTGATCTGATATAGTTCTTGGCTGGATCTCTCCAGTCTTTAATCCTGTAGGCAGTCCCTTCAATATCCAGATCATGTTTCTTCTTCCCGCAGAATCCTTTGAATCAGAAGAACATGTTTACTCTTGTTCTAATGGGGGTCTGAATCTCCAAGCATCCGGGTTGGCAAACTAAGGCCTGTGGGCCGGATCAGGCGCAGTTGCCTTCTAGATCCGGCCTGCGGACGGTCCGGGAATCGCCACGTGGATTGCCAGCACGCACGTTCTTTCCCTCTCCCTCACCCGGCGGCGCTTTTCTCCTGAGGGACGAGCAATCTTGTCCCACACCGGGTGCCATCAATGGGGGGAGTCAGCTCACCCGCCTGCCTGCCTCAGAAGGGTGGCGCTGGGAAGGGGGTGTGACACTGGCTGCCGGCTGCTGCTGCGTTTTCCTCTTGCTCCTCCTCCCTCTCCCTCAGTCCGCCCTTCCTTCCTTTTCTGTGCCCCTACTCTGTGCCGCTTCCTCACGCGCTTTCTTCGTCACCCCCTCCCTCCATTCCTCCCATGGCATTCAGGCGGTTTGTTGCAGCGGCCGCAGCTGCCGCTTGCGGGTTGGGAAGCAGCAGCAGTTGGTGGGTAAAAGCTCCAGCAATGCCCCGGTTCCCCTGCCTCCGTCCGCGGCTCTGCCAGGGCTGCTGCTTCTGTCTTCTCTGGCCAACGCAGCCTCCTGCCCTGCCCTGGCACCTGGCTGGAGAAGCCCAAATGGGGCTATTGGGACGACAACTGGGACAGGTAAAGCCAAACATCTTCAGGCCTCTTTGCAGACAGGCCAAAATCGCTCATTTCCCCCCAAAATATAGTCCGGCCCTGTTAACGGAAAAATCTGAGGGCTCCCTTGGACAAAAAGTAAAGACACCAACCAGGATAACTTGGAGCAAAACAGCAGCCTGTAGGCTTGGCCTTTATTGAACTGTTGCAACAGGGTATTCCCCTCACTCGCAGGAGAGAGGAAAGACCCAGAACAATGGGCTGCAAGACCTTATAAAAACTTTTGAAATTCCCCTCCTCTAGCTCAAGCCCACCCCCAGAAACATCATGCATACATTTCAGAAAGGAGGGGTTGACATCATGCATACATTACAGAAAGGGTTGACATCATGCATACATTACAGAAAGGAGGGGTTGAGGGAGGAGTTGTGGTGGTAACCTGAGTGTCCTGTCACCTGGCTGGTTCTTCCTTTCCCCCTGCCCATGAGTCACTTCCAGGAGACAAAGGAGAGTTTGCAGTTTCCTGCCCCCAGAGGGAAGATCTGATCATTGTCCTTTGTTTCAGTCTGTTCTGAATCCACTACCATATGCAAGTTCTTTGTCATTATGATTGTCTTCTGTCTGGGGTTATCAGGGCTGACATAGCAACTGGGCAGGGCTCCTGTGGATGTGCTGGTATGCTGAAGAGATTATGGCTGACCAGAAACCAAGCCACCCCCCTTTGATAGTAAAATAAAAATGGAACAGTGCAAATCCGATGTATGGTTGATTTTCTATGAATTCATAAGAGAAATGTGGCGTATGTAGTGTGTGAGTGTGAGTGTGTGAAGTTTGTACAAACAGAATGATTGGGGTGGGGGGGTTCCTGCTACAGTTCCCCCCTTCGGAGATAAGATTGCAAAGGTGGCTACTTTGCTATCCTTTTCTCCGCACAATTTAAGGTGGTAAATAATAACCTGTTATTCTCTGTCCCAGATGTGTGTGTCCATGTGAACCTGAAAGGGACTTGGATATCATGCTGCTTTAAGGATATTTGCATAGAAATATAATGGTGTAACAGTGCACACAGTTAGACATTGGATATCACGTAAATTAATATTTTGTTGCTCAGTTACTTGTATTCTAGCACCTTGGAAGAAATATTTTCTCAATAGTGATCTATGCTTTACATTTAGGCAGGAAGGTCCACTAATGACTGCAAAGTGTAGTTTGCTTCCCCCCCGCCATTTGTGTGTTCTCAGGTGTCAAGGTAGCTCTTCTGTGGTCTCACATCGGCATGGTGTCACAATAGTGGCAATCCCTGGTGAATCCACTTAGGGCTTTCATATTTATCATGTAGCCTGGCACCCACCACAGCTGGCACAGGTTTCGGACACGTCCTGAGAGAAATGTCTTTGCCTTGGCCAAAATCCATGGGATTTCTTATTATTATTACAGGCTCTGGTCTTGTAGTCCTGGGAAGTTGCTCACTTGCACTTTAAGGACCAAAAAGCTAATTGCAGCCTGGATACACTTGCCCAATTCAAACTGAGTCCAATTTGAATTTATGTGCCCATGGTTCTCAACCTTTCAAACCAGTCTGTTAAAGGAAAACCGTTCTTAAAAGGGCACTTTGTCCAAATAAGACAATTTAACTCTATAAGGGATCATTCCTGCTAAACCAAAGCATGCGCACCTTCATGTATCTTATAAGCTTCTCCTTGGTAAAGCAAGTTTTAGCACATTTTAAAATGGATAGGGAAAGTTGGCAGAGTGCCAGGTGGGACAATGAAATGTGGTTATCTAAACATTGGACTACACAATAGTGTGAGCTATCAGAAAGTATAAAATGCATGAGAATTGGTGTGTAAGCAATAAGACATTAAACATAAAAATTACACACAAAAATACCCCCCCTTGTGGAAATAACACACTGTCAGACACATTTCAACATTCCTACGTAATAACACTTAATACAAAACAAACTAATTAAATATCAGTTGCATATCTTGACACAATTGTGATCTTTTACGCATGTATCTTTTGAATCCTGGAGCACAGAGGCTTGAGGTTCAAGTGAAAAGATGTCCTTGCAAGTCAACTCCACCCCCCTTTGTCAGGCCCACTCCCCTGGCAGTCTATATCCTTTGAAAGAGATGGCTGTGGGCACTTGAAAACTCTGGTGTCTTGTGATGACGAAGAACTGAGTTGAGGGGTTGTTGCTGCTTTTCATCAATCTGTAGACGTGATATCCTGTAAGGGGGCAGGGTTTTGGGGACTTAAAAACACAGTTGGACAAGGAAGGGGCAAAAGGCAAAAAGGATGTCCTCCAGTTTCCATGGGAAGCTGCAAATAATAACAATCTTAGCACATTAAGCATTTTATTCATTTCAATATTATTATCACATTTCCACATAATTACTGTTATTATCTGCTAAGTTTGTTTGCTTTCCTTCACTTAGTTTTTGTTGTTGTTGTTCTGTTCATATTATAAAATAAAAATTACTCCACATGTATAGAAAGAGAACTGTAAAAAATACAAAGGTTAAAAAATACAAAAGAAAGCAAAAAATTAGATTACCAGTCAGATGAAAACAAACTTGACACAAAGACATCAGATTTAGAAAAGAATTATTATTAAATATATTATCAAAACCACGGAGATTACTACTAGACTGAAAAAAATGGGAAAACCATAGGGGAAAAACTTTAAAGTCACCATGTGCTATTTGATAAAAGAACTTCATGAAACTGACTTTCAACATGTGATGAACATGTCCCCAAAGTAGAACACACACACAAAATTACCTATGAGGAACCAAAATAAATAAATGCTAAAACACGCAATTAATAAGAAACTTGAAGTAACCTGAAGTAATCTGTTTTGGCATTTTAACATCCCAAATGATGTGACAACATCAGCTGTAATGTTAATAGCAGAATACTGGGAAATGAGTTAATACCAAGAAAAATGAATGGCAATTTAAAGTTGTGCAGGTACCTTGCACTAGCCAAAATGACAGAATTAATAAGAAATGCTCAGGCAAAAAGGTAAACAAATACCATTCCACAAACAATGTTTGGTTGTGCTTCGATTAACTTCATAGACATCATGGAGAAACGGATTAAATAAATGAAAACAGATTATTTGTAACTTTAAAAAAAGTGTCAAAGCCACAAAGAGATGGAAGTCACTAATATAGCAGGGATTCAGACTTGTTTCACAGAACAGAAAGAAAGTTGCTGTGGGAGGAAAAAGGGACAAACACTTTGTTATCGGGGTTCACATATCCTGTTAAAAGGGAAAATTATTTCATGTGAGAAGCTTGTCAGGAAATGCTGTTCCTAAAATTCCCATTGAGGGGGGGAATGCTTTGATATTTACCTGTGAAAAGAATTTGGCATGTTAAGATTTGGAACCTGGAAAACTCTTGACTTTTGATGGGCTAGTTTGTGTGTGTGTGTGTGTGTGTGTGTGTGTGTGTGTGTGTGTTTAGCCTTTTGTCTTACGTAGCCCCTGGAGCAAAGAAACATTTAGGGTGATTTCCCTCAATGGTTCCAAGTTTTTGCATTTGGATAAATTTCTCTCTGCAGTTCTCGAAGAAACCTCCTCTCCCCCCTTACAGTTCCCCCCTTCCTCTCTCTCTCTTCTTTAGCTAATCTAGCCTCTGTGCATGTGCAGAGTTCATGTCTCAGCAAACCTTTTATACTATTGAAAATGTTGCATCCTTTGGCTAAATTACCATTTGAATAAGGGAAGGGAAGGGTAAGGAGTAGATTTTGAAATCAGGGTTTGATTTTAAACAAAAAAGAGAAACTCAGCAATTTAAGTATTCACCAAAGCTAGCAATTTCAGCCCAAGCAAAAGAGACTGCTCCCTTTATGTACAGGAAAGGGCTAATATCCCTCTGGCCATTCGCGGAACAATCAACCGCTCTCTTATTTATGAGTAAAAATGGCCAGAGTTAGAATTCATAGGATTTTTTTAACATTCTCAGTCATTTTAGCCTTACCATTTGCAGACAAATTTTACTGCCCTTTATTTACAGGATGGATGGTCAAGGCGTCTATGTATTGAGTTGACTTTGAAGTCTGATTTTTAAATAGTAGACAAAATGATAAACACTGTAATCACCCAAATGCTTGATGTTACCAGTTGTGCTTCAAAACATCATGGCTTCATCTCGCACCTTTTTAAACTAAAAAGCAAAGCTAGGCTGAATTTCAACTCCATTACCACACCAGAATTTAAGAATTACCCTCCAATGCTTGCAGACACATGGTCTTCCACACAGCCACAAATTGGGAGAGTTGAAAGGGACCCTGGGGTCATCTAGTCCAACCCTCCAAAATATAGGGTTCACAGCAAGATTTCGGAGCAAGGTTTGTACTACCAAAGAGGCATACACATTTAAGTACAGATTTACAGCTGGGAAAGGAAACATCTATATTCCTGAGAGGATCTCTTATAAAGCACAGTTAAAGCAGCCCTAGATTTGAATTTTTTAAAGGGAATACACAAGTGTTGCCCCCTCCCCTCTTTGCAGTTTCCTTTAAAGGAAGCTTACTCGGGAGTAAATTTACCTGGCACAGAAGTAAGAAGGGAGAAAACAACTGAAAGAGGCAGAGTGAAACAAGGGGGAGGGGGGGCATTTTCTAACAAAAGAGGCCATGAAGTCTTATAGAGACTGATATCAGGAGCCTTACAATAACTCTTCTGTCCAACCAAATCAAAGTTAAAACTGGACTCAAATATTTTTTCTTAGAATGAACACCATACTTTTATAGGCATACGCTTAATGAAATACATACACTGCATTTTAGCTTGAGAGAGCAGTTGTGCTCAACTAGGCTTTTGCAGCAGAAACATTAGGTTAACTTCTCCTTCCAAAATAGACTGGAGCAAACTCAAAAGTTACAACAAAACATCATTTACCATTAGACTTAAAATCACCCTCCTCACTTAAAACTAGAAGAAAGAGGTGGGGTAATCCCCCTTTCAGAACACAAGTAGCACGTATACAGGATTTCACCACTTGGGAGGGAAACTCTCTTTTAGAGCCTCTCTCAAATAACAAACATTTGCACACTCCATTCTCCATTTTGTTTTGTTTAAGATCGATAGGCGCAACAGGGCTTCCTTAGATTTAAAATTTTGAAGCAAGCTTGCAATTTAAAAACTATGTGCATTTAAGAACAGTCTGTGGATGCCAAGGCCAATGTAAATACAAACCCTTGAAATATTTCTAAATCTTTGAGTACATCTCCTATTCATTTATTTTTTATTTATTTTTTTATTTATTTTTTAAAGAGAAACTAAGATCTCTAATGCGTGGGCTGTTATTATATCTACTGCCTTCTGAGCACCATTAAGTTTACAGTTTCATGTTCTAGCTCTAGGCTACAGTTTAACAACACAAACTTGACCATTTTTGCCCCTTTATTTTATTTCTATTTTTTCTCTAATTGGAGATGACAAGCTGGAGGGGCATATTAGAATCCTCTCTGGGGCAAATAGGCTTCATGGAAGCTTTGTTGCCAGGAGGAGTCCAGCTAGGGTGTTTAGTGAGCTCTCATTCTCTCATATGTTATTATTGGGCCTCCCCCCCCCCCGTTAACGAAGTACGCTAAAGACAGAAAGAGTGGAAACACACACACAAGGGAGGAAAGGCAATGGGAAAGAAAGGGGGGACAGAAAAAAAAATCCTTTCAGTACTCAAAGTACCCTTGACTAACACAATTCCTACATATCTACAAGCTACAAACTCATTTCAAGAAATCTTATACATGAACTCAAACTCCAGCCACGGGACTCCTTGCCCGAGAAAACTTCAGCCACGGGACTCCTTGCCCGAGAAAACTCCAGCCACGGGACTCCTTGCCCGAGAAAACTTCAGCCACAAAACTAAAATTCCTTTTCCTCAGCGCTGCTTCACAAGACTAATCCTAGTGTGGGGCCCCACTTCGTGAACCGCCCCTTCTACCCTCCACAACAGCCTCCTGCCTAGCCTTTGAGACTAAGTTTGGGCTCCCTACTGGACGCCTGTGCTGTGCAGTGCCAGATTGGGGGTCCAAGAAAACAAAGTTTTGAAAGGGGAGCAAACGACCTTGCGTTCTCACATACCCAGGTCATCCCTAACAAAGGTCGCCAGGCAGGAGGGGAAGGTTCATTTGTATAGTTAGGGTAGGTGGAGAGTAAGAGAATACTTGAAAGACTCCTCTGGACGACTCCGAGAGAGGGATGTCAGAGAAACAGTAAAAGAGCCACGCTTTCCCGGACTCAATTCCAAGACGAAAAACGGGGGAGAAAAGGGATAGAGAGATTAAGACGTTCCTGGACGACCCCGGGGGGGAACGTCGGAAAACAGCAAAAGGTACCACAATTTCCCCGGCCAAGCACCGCGTAAGAATTTGTGGGGAGAGAAAGGGAAAGGTTTTGACGTTCCTAGACGACCCCGAGAGATAACGTCAGACAGAAAAGTTCCGCGATTTCCCTGGCCACCCTCCGAGGGGGAGAATCGGGGGAGAAAAGGAGAGAGAGAGAGAACGTACCCGGCCGACTCCGAAGGGTAACGTCAGAAATGAAAGAAGGAAAGTCTGGCTGTCGTGGGGGCGTTACTTTTCCACCCCCATCCCAATGTATCTACTTCAAACCATACTCACGTTCGAAGATGTCCCCCCGCAGATCCCGGGATCCTTTTCCCTTAGCCGGCTTGACCTCGCCTTTGCTCCCCTGGTTGAGCTTTTGGTGACGATTGATTACCGCCCGCAAAGAGGAGGCAGGGAGAGGAAGAAGGATCTCTGGGCTAAGGTTGCCCAGTGGCGCCCGATCCCTTCTATCTCCCCTCTCACCTTTACAGGAGAACCAAGCGTCCCTTCGTGGTCGCCAACTGTTAACGGAAAAATCTGAGGGCTCCCTTGGACAAAAAGTAAAGACCCCAACCAGGATAACTTGGAGCAAAACAGCAGCCTGTAGGCTTGGCCTTTATTGAACTGTTGCAACAGGGTGTTCCCCTCACTTGCAGGAGAGAGGAAAGACCCAGAACGATGGGCTGCAAGACCTTATAAAAACTTTTGAAATTCCCCTCCTCTAGCTCAAGCCCACCCCCAGAAACATCATGCATACATTTCAGAAAGGAGGGGTTGACATCATGCATACATTACAGAAAGGGTTGACATCATGCATACATTACAGAAAGGAGGGGTTGAGGGAGGAGTTGTGGTGGTAACCTGAGTGTCCAGTCACCTGGCTTTCCCCCTGCCCATGAGTCACTTCCAGGAGACAAAGGAGAGTTTGCAGTTTCCTGCCCCCAGAGGGAAGATCTGATCACTGTCCTTTGTTTCAGTCTGTTCTGAATCCACTACCATATGCAAGTTCTTTGTCATTATGATTGTCTTCTGTCTGGGATTATCAAGGCTGACATAGTAATAATAATAATAATAATTTATTATTTATACCCCGCCCATCTGGCTGGGCCTCCCCAGCCACTCTGGGCGGCTTCCATAAAAACCAAAAATACAGTAAAATATCACACGTTAAAAACTTCCCTGAACAGGGCTGCCTTAAGATGTCTCCTGAATGTCAGGTAGTTGTTTATCGCTTTGACATCTGCTGGAAGGGCGTTCCACAGGGCGGGCGCCACTACCGAGAAGGCCCTCTGCCTGATTCCCTGTAGCTTTGCTTCTCGCAATGAGGGAACCGCCAGAAGGCCCTCGGCGCTGGACCTCAGCGTCCGGGCAGACTGATGGGGGTGGAGACGCTCCTTCAGGTATACTGGACCGAGGCCGTTTAGGGCTTTAAAGGTCAGCACCAACACTTTGAATTGTGCTCGGAAACGTACTGGGAGCCAATGCAGGTCTTTCAAGACCGGTGTTATATGGTCTCGGCGGCCGCTCCCAGTCACCAGTCTAGCTGCCGCATTCTGGATTAGTTGTAGTTTCCGAGTCACCTTCAAAGGTAGCCCCACGTAGAGTGCATTGCAGTAGTCCAAGCGGGAGATAACCAGAGCATGCACCACTCTGGCGAGACAGTCCGCAGGCAGATAGGGTCTCAGCCTACGTACCAGATGGAGCTGGTAAACAGCTGCCCTGGACACAGATTTGACCTGTGCCTCCATGGACAGCTGTGAGTCTAAAATGACTCCCAGGCTGCGCACCTGGTCCTTCAGGGGCACAGTTACCCCATTCAGGACCAGGGAATCCTCCACACCTGCCCGCCTCCTGTCCCCCAAAAACAGTACTTCTGTCTTGTCAGGATTCAACCTCAATCTGTTAGCCGCCATCCATCCTCCAACCGCCTCCAGACACTCACACAGGACCTTCACCGCCTTCACTGGTTCTGATTTAAAAGAGAGGTAGAGCTGGGTGTCATCCGCATACTGATGAACACCCAGCCCAAACCTCCTGATGATCTCTCCCAGCGGCCGCATGTAGATGTTGAAAAGCATGGGGGAGAGGAGAGAACCCTGAGGCACCCCACAAGTGAGAGCCCAGGGGTCTGAACACTCATCCCCCACCACCACTTTCTGAACACGGCCCAGGAGGAAGGAGCAGAACCACTGTATGACAGTGCCCCCAGCTCCCAGCCCCTCAAGACGGTCCAGAAGGATGCTATGGTCGATGGTATCAAACGCCGCTGAGAGATCCAGCAGAACTAGGAAACAGCTCTCACCTTTGTCCCTAGCCCGCCGGAGATCATCAACCAGTGCGACCAAGGCAGTTTCAGTCCCATGATGAGGCCTGAATCCCGACTGGAAGGGATCCAAATGGTCTGCTTCTTCCAGGCGTGCCTGGAGTTGTTCGGCAACCGCTCGCTCAATCACCTTGCCCAGGAATGAAAGATTTGAGACTGGGCGATAGTTGGCCATCGTGGCCGCATCTAAAGATGGTTTTTTAAGAAGCGGTTTAATAACCGCCTCTTTCAGCGGGTCTGGGAAGGCTCCCTCACGGAGGGAAGCATTCACCACCCCACGAAGCCCATCGCCCAGTCCTTCCCGGCTAGCTTTTATAAGCCAGGATGGGCAAGGATCCAGGAGACAGGTGGTTGGTTTCACTCGTCCAAGCAGCCTGTCCACATCCTCGGAGGTAACAGATTGAAATTGATCCCACTCAACTTGACTAGACAGAACTCTAGCACTCTCCCGCCCCGGCCCTGCTCCCACGGTGGAGTCTACTTCTTCCCGAATCTGGGCGATTTTATCTGCAAAAAACTTTGCAAAATCATTGCAGGAGAACATGTGGCCCGTACTGGGCCCCGATGTTGCAGGTGGTTCCGCTAAATTGTGAACCACCTGAAAAAGTCTCCTGCTGCTGTTTTCTGCAGATGCAATAGAGGCGGTGAAGAAATTCTTCTTCGCCGTCGCTATCGCCACTTGGTAGGCTCGACGTTGAGCTCTAACCTGTGTCCGGTCAGATTCGGAATGAGTTATCCGCCACCGGCGCTCTAGCCGTCTCAACGATTGTTTCATTGCCCTCAGATCCGTGGAAAACCACGGGGCTGTCCGGGCTCCATGCAATCGGAGAGGGCGCTTCGGAGCCAAACAGTCAATAGCCCTGGTTAACTCCACATTCCAGCGGGCCACCAGGGAATCAGCTGAAAGGCCATCAACATGGGATAAAGCATCCCCTACCACTCTCTGGAAACCATTTGGATCCATTAAGTGGCGGGGGCGGACCATCCAAATTGGTCCCACCTCCCTGCAGAGGGGATGGGTCGCAGAGAAGTCCAGTTGCACCAGGAAGTGATCTGACCATGGCACTTCTTTCGTTTCGCTTTTACTTAGTGTCAGATCACCAACATCCATAGAGGTAAACACCAGGTCCAAGGCATGTCCACGGCTATGGGTTGGGCCAGACTTATTCAGGGACAGCCCCATGGAGGCCATGCTTTCCACAAAGTCCTGGGCAGCCCCTTGTAAGGTCGTGTCGGCATGGATGTTAAAATCCCCTAGGACAACCAAGCTAGGTGTCTCCAGGAGAACATCCGCCACGACCTGAAGCAGCTCGGGCAGGGAATCCTTGGTGCAGTGGGGAGGTTGGTACACAAAAAGGAATCCTGTACTGCCCCTATTGCCCAACTTCCAGAACATGCACTCAGAAAACTGGGTCTTCCCAATAGGACGCCTGGTGCAAACTAATGACTTCCTAAAAATCACTGCAACCCCCCCTCCCCGCCCACGTGACCTGGGTTGCTGTGCGTAAGAGAAACCTGGTGGACAAGCAGCGGCAAGGACAGGCCCATCTGCTTCATCCAACCAAGTCTCTGTTACACATGCCAGGTCAAATCCTCCATCCATGATCAAGTCATGGATGGCAGTGGTCTTATGAATCATTGACCTGGCATTGCACAGCAGCACCTTCAGGTCATGTGGGTATCCCTTGCTGATTCTAGTATCCATCCGGTCAGGACCAGACCCAGAGGCAGGGATAGTCCTCAGACAACGACTAAACCTGCCTCCTCTGTAATGACATGGTCTGGCCATAGCAACTGGGCAGGGCTCCTGTGGATGTGCTGAGAAGGTGAAGGGATTATGGCTGACCAGAACCAAGCCACCCCCTTTGATAGTCCTTGTCACATGGAGTAAAATAAAATGGAACAGTGCAAATCCGATGTATGGTTGATTTTCTATGAATTCATAAGAGAAATGTGGCGTATGTAGTGTGTGAGTGTGAGTGTGTGTGAAGTTTGTACAAACAGAATGATTGGGGTGGGGGGGTTCCTGCTACAGGCCCCCAACAAGGTCTGAGGGACAGTGGACTGGCCCCCTGCTGAAAAAGTCTGCTGGCCCCTGATCTAGTAGATCCATTGTTGTAACCATATCAAAAAAGTATTTGGTATTTTGCTTTCTTCTTAGACACTTTCCCTCAGTGTTCTGTCATAGTCCTGTGATCCTACTCCATTAAATTCACCCGTAATAATCATATTTCTGTCATAAACCTCAGACATACTTTCCTCCAATAGTTGGAAGAAATCTCATGCAAAAAGTGGCTCTGAATCTGAAAGTCCCAGTCCCAAATCTTAATCCTGCCACCCTAAGATATTATAAGCAGGCCCCACATTCCTCTTTCCACCTGCAATAGGTAGGTTAGAACAACACTTAATACCCTGCAGGGATCATAAGATCCAGAATTGCTTTGCATTCACAAACGCTGTGTGAAATATCACTAGTGAACAGAATAATTCAAACAAGGAAACCAACAACAGTATTAAAATTGCAGGGAGAGAGAGAAAAACTGGATTTGAAAT
Organism: Podarcis bocagei; assembly: GCF_964188305.1. Lineage (NCBI taxonomy): Eukaryota > Metazoa > Chordata > Lepidosauria > Squamata > Lacertidae > Podarcis > Podarcis bocagei. The sequence continues at coordinate 1,283,602 of NC_138126.1, forward strand.
GACCCAACCACAAGATGAGAAGTCTCCCTCCTAAATGAGGGAAGGGGGAGGCATGGGGGGGGGCTTTTGAAGTCTCCCTGCTGGCGAGGGAATTGCAGAGCAAGGGCGCCTCTCTCTGTCTGGAGTCCCTCACTGCCTCATCTCCAGCAGGAAGGGAGGATTTCCAGACTGGGACCCTTCCCTCTTAGGGGGAGGGGCTGGGGCCTGGGCAGCTGGATGGATGGATGGACATCAGCCTGCAGAAATGCTCCCCCCTTCCTTCCTCTCACAGGACTGTTCTGGCCTTGCATGTGAGTGACAAGGCCACACTCAAGGACACCTCTCCATCCAGGGGGTGGTGTTTCAATGGGGGGGGGGGAGAGGGGCTGGTGTTTGAAGCTGGGCTGGGCTGTTGGGGGGCGAAGCTCAGCACTGCAGCCCTTGCTCTGCCTGCAGAAGGACCCCGGCTGAGGGCTTGGCATGCAGAAGGAGGCCCAGAAGGAGACCCTCCCCCCCCGGCCTCCACTTGCCCAGTTGGGGGGGGCGGGGGCCGGGTCCCCATGGAGCCCCCAGAGCAGGAGCCCCCAGGCAGCGCCGCCCCCTCGCCTTCCCCTCCGGACACAGGGAGGGGCTGCTCTGCGGACGTAGCTCTAGGGACACGCGCGTCGGGAAAGGAGCCGGAAGTGGCCAGAGAGGGAAAGGAGGAGGAGGGGGGGCGTCGCTGAAGAGCCTCCCCTCCCCCCGCCGCCCCCCCCGCCCTTTCTCTTGCAGACAAGGAGAGCGGACTAATCCGGAGCCAGGGAGGCGGAGGACCAAGAGGTAAAGGGGGGGGAGAGAAGGGGGGGAATAGAGGGGGGGACAAGGGGGGAGGAGGAGGATGAAGAGACCCCCCCGCAAGGAGAGCGCCCTCCCTGGGGCCCGTCGACAGGGGCCCCGATCCAGGCCCCGACCCAGGGGGGGGAAGGGGGGACCCAAGACCTGCAAGGTCTCCTGGGCAGCAGCAGCAGCAGCACCGCCAGACTCCCCTTCCTCCTTCCTGGGGGGCCGAGAGAGGGAAGGGGAAGGAGGACCCCAAGCAGGGCTGGGGGTGGGGCTGAGGCCCCCCATTCTCCCTGGGGTCGCCTGGCTGGGGAAAGGGAGAGAGGGAGTCCAGGGAAGGGTTAATGGAAAAGGGGGAGGAGCCTCGACAGAGACCCCGCCCCTTCCATCACATCTTATTCCCCAGTCTCCCTGCTGAGGGTGTTGGCAGTCCCAGATCATCTGCATTCACTAGGACTCATCTCCATACTTTGGATTGTCCTGAATACCACCAATTATAGCCAAGCCCAAACCCAAAAGTCCTGCTAGGATGCATCTTGGCTTGCCTGCTGATGAAACTGAGTGTGTGAGGATTGATAATATTGTCATTTATCCATTTTAGACCCCTAAGTAGTAGCCGTTGCCAGGACATTGTCCTGTTCGCCTCTGTATAGTTCCAGCCTTAGTTCAGATGTTGTGGTAGATTGCAATCAGGGTGAATTTGATATAAGTCAAATTGATTTCAATCACAATTTACAATAAATCACTAGTCAGTATGATTCTATTTAAAACAAAAATTTCTGATTTGGTTACACTATTAGAAATACACAGACAGATAATTATGAAATCATTCTGAGGTTTAATAAGTTTACTGTCTATATTTGGACAACATTTCTGCTGTAATTTATTGGAAAGAGAAAAATAATCATTTCCTTAATTACAACTTAAACAATTTATTTAACTAAAACAATATTATAGCATGTTGGTAAAAAGATTTTTTATATATATAAAAAAAAACAACCAAGCAGACTGAGTTTTAGTGCACATGAAAAACTCGGAACTTGTGGATTTCACCACCTCCACTTCCAGCCACCCCTTTGGATTGGCTTCTGCATCCAGGTGCCTATTCTGTACAGTTAAGTGTTAGTGCGGCTGTTGGAACCCAGTGGGATTGGGAAGAGGTTGCCAGCCCTGAAGAGCCTTCAGCGCTTGCCTCAAGTCTGACTTGCACAATTATTACACAAAGACCCCAAGATGTGTGGAGTATTCTGCTCACAAGGTTGCACTTTCATTTTTACTGCTTCACACTTAGCTATTTGTGCAGATCTCTTCCACTGCAAACCATCAGTTCATTGAACCTCTTAGAACTCAGCATTTAAGGGGTTGATTCTGTGTATATAATTCTGCACTGGAACATGGGATTAAGGTTTTCCGTCAACTCTGTATGTTTATTTTATAACATTTTTCCTGTGAAGAAAAGGCATGTTATCTCTGCAGATACACAAATTCACACTTTTGAGAATGGCAAAAACAAGCATCTGTGACAATATCGTCTCTTTAGAAAAACTTCCCCAAATAATCTTACAAAAACCTCTGGAAGAGCATGACATTGTGAATGGATTAATGGAATTCATTTACCCCAAAAATTAAATATTCCATATAAAGCCTCATGCTAGATAATTAAAAAGATATCCTTATTTCCTGATGAATAGCCTTTGGACTATAATGTAATTAAATATAAAACTATCTTTAGATAGACTTTTTCCTCTAAAAGCATTTTATTTTTTTAAAAATTCTGATTAAAAAAAATCTGATTTGAATAAAAAAATCCGATTTTAATTTTTTTTAAAAAATCATTGATTATATCCACCCTGATTGCAATCTTTAGCTGCTGATAACATGGCAACGTTTAGCAGCTCATATTGTGGGGTTTAGCTGGTGAGAACATTGCAACTGTTAGCTGACGAGTTATCACGATATTGAAAATCAGATATTTCCTAGTCCTTATACACATTGGATTTGCGATATGATGTCAGCTCAAATATTAGGAAAGAGTTAGCACATTAACATCAAGCCCAGCTCTAATTATGACCTAAATTTCTGGCCAAGTGTATCATTGCAGATTTTACCAGTTTTATTTTGCTTCCCATTCTAATAGTATCTCATACATTTTGGAAAGTTTTTTTTAAAAATTGTTCAGTAGTACCTAAGAGACCAACTAAGTTTGTTCTGGGGATGAGCTTTCGTTTGCATGCACATTTCTTCAGATTGGACAATTTTCTACCTGAAATTTGGGAAACACTTTTTCTTTCCTCGCCATAATATCTCTTTCAAACTGTGAACTTTCAGTCCAAAAACCTCTCCCTTTATCTTGTCCAAACAAGATGATTTGATGGTATTGAAACCAATCTGCCATCACACCTCCCACCTCATCCTGTTTATTCAGTTTTATTTCTTCTTCCGAAAAGTCCAAAAGATCTCTGTAAGTTGCCCATTGCTTCTTCCGTATTGCATTTTTTAAAAAGCTGTTGCTTTTGTGGGTGGAAGCCAAAGAGGTGTTTTTCTTTCCAGCGGATTATTATATTTATCCCATACAGTAAAAAGGATTTTCTGAATAACCTGATTCATAGAGCTCTTGTGTGTTTTAGTTTTATCCTGCCATAAATAAGCGTGCCAACCAAACATATTCTTGTTTGATGTTTAGTTGTTTAGTCGTGTCCGACTCTTCGTGACCCCATGGACTAGAGCACGCCAGGCACCCCTGTCCTCCACTGCCTCCCGCAGTTTGGCCAGACCCATGTCTGTAGCTTCGAAGACACTATCCAACCATCTCGTCCTCTGTCGTCCCCTTCTCCTTGTGCCCTCCATCTTTCCCAACATCAGGGTCTTTTCTAGGGAGTCTTCTCTTCTCATGAGGTGGCCAAAGTCTTGGAGCCTCAGCTTCAGGATCTGTCCTTCCAGTGAGCACTCAGGGCTGATCTCCTTCAGAATGGATAGGTTTGATCTTCTTGCAGTCCATGGGACTCTCAAGAGTCTCCTCCAGCACCAGAATTCAAAAGCATCCATTCTTTGGCGATCAGCCTTCTTGATGGTCCAGCTCTCACTTCCATACATCACTACTGGGAAAACCATGGCTTTTACTATACGGACCTTTGTTGGCAAGGTGATGTCTCTACTTTTTAAGATGCTGTCTAGGCATCTTAAAATATTTTCTTACGACCTTTGTTGTAAGAAAAAACCTGCTTTCCCCTTATGGGGTATCCAATAGCCCATATAGTCCTTAAGTGGGTTCCATATTGGTAGGAGAAAATAACAGAGGCCAAGCAGAGAATATGGAGAAGCAAAGCGGCTAGTAAGCCTGATCTTTATTGCAACAGTGTCCCCCCCCTCACCACAACCAGGAGGGAGGTGTGCACGGCCTTATATAGTCTTTTGAAATTGCCCACCCAAGACCACCCCCCAAATATCATACAGAAGGAGACTGTCTACAGCAGGAATACATCACAGGAGGCGGTCTACAGCAGAAAACCTGTCCCCAAGGATACCTGTTAATGGTCACTGACTGCATTACCTGGGCAGCCTGGCCATTCTTTTGTGATGGCAAATACTTTAGTTCCTGAATCCAGGTCACAGGCCCACCCTGTTCATCCCTCCTTAACACAGTATTCGTAAGCACAAAGACAATGGGAAGGCTTCCATTTGCCTCCTTTACTGCAGAGGAATATTTGAGTACGTTTCCGGGCACAATTCAAAGTGTTGGTGCTGACCTTTCAAGCCCTAAACGGCCTCAGTCCTGTATACCTGAAGGAGCGTCTCCACCCCCATTGTTCTGCCTGGACACTGAGGTCCAGCGCTGAGGGCCTTCCGGCGGTTCCCTCATTGCAAGAAGTGAGGTTACAGGGAACCAGACAGAGGGCCTTCTGAGTAGTGGCGCTTGCCCTGTGGAATGCCCTCCCATCAGATGTCAAGAAATTAAGCAGCTATCTTATTTTTAAAAGACATCTGAAGGCAGCCCTGTTTAGGGAGTTTTTAATATTTCATGCTTTACTGTTTTTAACACTCGATTGGGAGCCGCCCAGAGTGGTTGGGGAAACTCAGCCAGCTGGGCAGGGTAAAAATAATAAATTTTATTATTATTATTATTATTATTATTATTATTATTATTATTATTAGTCTGTGGTGCTCAATGTTTAGGTATAGTAAATATTAGGACTTAATTAGAACTTGTGTGTTATAGCGGGGATATGTTATAAAATAGTCTCAGTGTATTTTAGAATGGGAGTTATGTGAAGGGTTTTTTGTGTTTGATCCGTGTTTCTGTGTAAATACTGTGTGTCAGACTGAGAATGTCATTAGGAAGGTCTAGGAAAGGGTCACCTGCTTCTGAGCATCAGAAATGAGCATGGAAAGAGTTAATATCATTAACCTACCGGAATCTGCCCCCACCCTCTGTAACAAGCAGCTGTAGGTCTTTTGAGATTTAATATCGGCTCATGAAAAGTTGGGCACATGACCCGGAAAGCTGCCTGGCTCCCTCCGTCTGAAGGCGGAGATATGCAGCACACGCCATAGTCGAATTTGGCTGGACTTGCCATGGGAACGCAGAAGGGGCAAGCAAGGAAGGGGGAGACGGCCAAAGAAACCTGCTCTCCCACAAGTGCCCCCCCTGCCAATTCCGTAACATTAGCAAAGCCCAAGTTCAAACACCAGCCCCTATTAAAAGAGGCCCCCGTAATGACCACACTGGACTGCCCTTTACCGTTGCCGTAAGTTACTCTTCCAAGTCCCAAAAGCGCGTAGCAACTCTGGTCTATTTTGCAGGGCTGTTGTTGGCTGGCTAACTGGCGGCCAGCGCAGTCGCAACTGTTCTACATGTATAGGCACATTTGGGTGATGTCGCGACACGAATATCATTTCTCGATATTGAAATATTGTTGGGGTGTCAGTGTCCCCCTTGCGTCAATGTGCCCCACCTCCCCCATTCCGCATTTTCAGAGGAGGGGGAAGAAGGGGAAAGTTTGTTCCCCCAGATAAGACTCCCATCCTCCCTGGCCATGGGCCATCCCTACTTGGGCAGGTGGTACTTTGAGTCCAACCACATCTGGAGGGCCAGAGAGGCCTCCTCTCAGCATAGAAGGTTCCTCTAGGGCTCAGTGTTACTTGGGAGTTGGTGGAACTGGATCTTAAGGGTTCTTGAGACATTTCTGAGGGATTGTGATTGGTATCCAGACCCTAACACTATAAATCCAAGGTGTCCCCACTGAGCAGTTTATCAACCCTGCTGGCCGCTGGGGAAGACCTTCTGAAGGAAATCGTTTTCCCCAAATTGCTTCCTTCCTTCCTTCCTCCGCTGCTGCTGCCCACACTAATGGAATGTCTGGATGAAATCCCAGGGATGTCTGCCTCCTATTACAAAGAGATACAGTTGATATTCTAGAAAAAAGTGTGGCTAAGATTCTGAGTCACAATCATGGCTAAGAAATACAGCCAGGGAATATGAAACTGATTTGAAGATTGGTTTCTTCTTTACACTTTATTATTATTATTATTATTATTATTATTATTATTATTATTATTATTACTATTATTACTATTATTATTATATTACATTCAGGAGGACACACCACGGGTTTCATCTTCTTTCTTTTCTTTCCAACAATCAGTGTTATTCACCTTTAATACTATTTCAGTGTCACACATATTTTTATGTTGTGATCTTCATATGAAGAGAGGTATAACAATTTAATAAATAATTCCCAGTTGGAACAGAGCTAGAATATCCAGAAGCCCTTGGCCACCCAGGGCAAAGGAGGAAGAACAGTGAGAGAGGCCTGGACAGGGAATCTCCGCTAAGATAAGCCAGTGTCAGGAGGCAGGTGCGAGACCCGGCGACATATAATTATTATAAATCATAATTGGGGTGGGTGTCTCAATCTGGCCTTCCCAGCGGTCAGGCTCCAGCTGCTTTTCTTCTGCATCTCCAGCTCTCTCCATTCCATAATGCAAGGCTGAGAGATAGAGGTCCAACCCCAAGAACATTCTCCAACTGAGCACTCCTTCAACCGACCACAAGCACCAAGCCTTGTCACTAGACTTATATATGGGTCTCCAGAAATGGTCAGTATGGACCTCCTGAGGCCAAAGGGACTGTGCAGGTGATTAATAAACATCTAGAGGTCGAAGGGGACAAAATGTGGCCCAAGGGGTGGAGGATTATAGTGCAGAGGATGAAGAACTTCATGATGAACTTTGGACCCTGATGAATTTTGGCCAGGTTCATGGAACATAGAGCAGCTCCCGTTCCTGTGAGAAACCACTTTTTATAAAACGTAAAGTCCACAGTTCAACCGTATTCTAAGATAATGCTGCTTCATTAACAATAATTAAGGGTTATAAAAGGCTGGTGATGCGTTACCATTATTTAAAATTATTTCATTTGCCTTTCCTAAAAATTTGGAACATATGGAGGACAGGAGAGATTGTACAAGACGTTAAAATAAGAGCAGGTGCTAACTGTAATAGTACTTTGTTCTCTTCCTAGAAAACAAATAGGATTTTCTCCCCACCACATCGAAAGAAGACAATGGAGAAGGCAGTCAAAATTCTGAAGGGCCATGTCCAATGGGAATAACAAAGAAACCATTTAAATACATGGAGTGTGAAAAGAGAGAACATAAACAATTTGAAAGTATGGAGTGTGGAAGGAGCTTCACTGACAATAGAAACCTTAGAAAACATCAGTGGTCTCACTCAGGGGAGAAACCATTTAAATGCATGGAGTGTGGAAAGAGCTTCGCTAAGAGTGGACACCTTAGAATTCATCAACGGACTCACACAGGAGAGAAACCATTTAATTGCATGGAGTGTGGAAAGAGCTTCACTACTAGCAGAAGCCTTAGAATTCATCTACGGACTCACACTGGGGAGAAACCTTTTAAATGTATGGAGTGTGGAAAGAGCTTCAGTGGGAGTGGACACCTTAATATTCATCAACGGAGTCACACTGGGGAGAAACCATTTAATTGCATGGAGTGTGGAAAGAGCTTCAGTCAGAGTGGAGACCTTAGAATTCATCAACGGACTCACACAGGGGAGAAACCATTTAAATGCATGGAGTGTGGAAAGAGCTTCATTCAGAGTGGAGACCTTAGAATTCATCAACAGAGTCACACAGGGGAGAAATCATTTAAATGCATGGAGTGTGGAAAGAGCTTCACTACTAGTGGAAACCTTAGAATTCATCAACGGACTCACACAGGGGAGAAACCATTTAATTGCATGGAGTGTGGAAAGAGCTTCAGTCAGAGTGGAGACCTTAGAATTCATCAACGGAGTCACACGGGGGAGAAACCTTTTAAATGTATGGAGTGTGGAAAGAGCTTCAGTGGGAGTGGAAACCTTAGAATTCATCAACGGAGTCACACTGGGGAAAAAGCTTTTAAATGTATAGAGTGTGGAAAGAGCTTCAGTAGGAGTGGACACCTTAGAATTCATCAACGTAGTCACACTGGGGAGAAACCATTTGAATGCATGGAGTGTGGAAAGAGCTTCACTACTAGCAGAAGCCTTAGAATTCATCTACGGACTCACACTGGGGAGAAACCTTTTAAATGTATGGAGTGTGGAAAGAGCTTCAGTCAGAGTGGAAACCTTAGAAATCATCAACGGACTCACACAGGGGAGAAACCATTTAATTGCATGGAGTGTGGAAAGAGCTTCAGTCAGAGTGGAGACCTTAGAATTCATCAACGGAGTCACACGGGGGAGAAACCTTTTAAATGTATGGAGTGTGGAAAGAGCTTCAGTGGGAGTGGAAACCTTAGAATTCATCAACGGAGTCACACTGGGAAAAAGCTTTTAAATGTATAGAGTGTGGAAAGAGCTTCAGTCAGAGTGGACACCTTAGAATTCATCAACGTAGTCACACTGGGGAGAAACCATTTGAATGCATGGAGTGTGGAAAGAGCTTCACTACTAGTGGAAGCCTTAGAATTCATCAACGGACTCACACAGGGGAGAAACCATTTAAATGTATGGAGTGTGGAAAGAGCTTCAGTGCAAGTGGAGTTCTTACAAAACATCAACAAACTCATACAGGGGAGAAACCATATAAGTCCTAGGGAAGTGGACAGAGGTTCAGTTGTAGCGGAAGTCTTACAAACCATCAAAAGACTCCCAGGGGTAAGAGCTGTAAGAGTGGAAACACCTACAGGCCATCAATTAAAGAAGAGAAAGGGTTTAACTAGAAGGAGTGTGGATCCTGCTTTGCTTATTATGCAACGCTTTTTAGAGTAGAACCTTTTTCTCTCCGAGTCGACACTTTCTTTCACATCAATAACAGGAAATCAGTCTTAATTCCATGCAGCATATGTTAGCTTCTGTTGTTTGTAACGTGGTCTAGACATTTATTTAAAGTAATGAAGGTAACATTTCACAATAGTAAGCCTAATCTAATATTTAATGCGAATCTGTAGTGCTGCTGCTGAATGAGGGTGGACTGGGAGTGAGCTGGTGTTGGTGTTTGGTGGAGGGAGTTGGAAATGTTTGTATCTGGGAATGGAGAGTTTCTCAAAGTGGAGCTGAGACTGGTGGTCTTGCATGAGGAGGGAAGGGGGCACAGGGAAGAAGGGGCCGTACCAGAGCATCTCAAAGCAATGTGCTGGGGGGCGGGAACCATGGTGACACAAGTGTGTGTAGAATGCTATCCCCAAAATGAAACTGTAAGGATGAGTATAATGGGAAATGAGGTTCAGGCAGGTCCCCAACCCAGAGTGCTAAGGGTCAGCTTCCTCCAAATCTACAGCTGCCCCAAGGCAGGAGCCACCTCTGGGCCTGAGGGTGGAAAGCCTCCCTCCACCTTTGCAACTGGACATGATCCGAGGGCAGTGATGGCGAACCTTTTCCAGACCGAGTACCCAAACTGCAACACAAAACCCACTTTTTCATCAAAAAGTTCCAACTACTGCAATGCACTCTGTGTGGGGCTACCTTTGAAGGTGACCCGGAAACTACAACTAATGCAGAATGCGGCAGCTGGACTGGTGACTGGGAGGAGCCGCTGAGACCACAGAACACTGGTCTGTTGTTGTTTAGTCCTTTAGTCGTGTCCGATTTTTCGTGACCCCATGGACCAGAGCACGCCAGGCACTTCTGTCCTCCACTGCCTCCCGCAGTTTGATCAAACTCATGCTGGTAGCTTCAAGAACACCATCCAACCATCTCATTCTCTGTGTCCCCTTCTCCTTGTGCCCTCAATCTTTCCCAACATCAGGGGCTTTTCCAGGGAGTATTCTCTTCTCATGAGGTGGCCAAAGTATTGGAGCCTCAGCTTCAGGATCTGTCCTTCCAGTGAGCACTCAGGGCTGATTTCCTTCAGAATGGAGAGGTTTGATCTTCTTGCAGTCCATGGGACTCTCAAGAGTCTCCTCCAGCACCAGAATTCAAAAGCATCAATTCTTCAGCGATCAGCCTTCTTGATGGTCCAGCTCTCACTTCCATACATCACTACTGGGAAAACCATGGCTTTTACTATACGGACCTTTGTTGGCAAGGTGATGTCTCTGCTTTTTAAGATGTTGTCTAGGTTTGTCATTGCTTTTCTCCCAAGGAGCAGGTGTCTTTTAATTTCGTGACTGCTGTCACCATCTGCAGTGATCATGGAGCCCAAGAAAGTCAAATCTCTCACTGCCTCCATTTCTTCCCCTTCTGTTTCCGAGGAGGTGATGGGCCCAGTGGCCATGATCTTCATTTTTTTGATGCTGAGCTTCAGACCATTTTTTGTGCTCTCCTCTTTCACCCTCAATAAAAGGTTCTTTAATTCCTCTTCACTTTCTGCCATCAAGGTTGTGTCATCTGCATATCTGAGGTTATTGATATTTCTTCCGGCAATCTTAATTCCGGCTTGGGATTCATCCCGCCCAGCCTTTCGCATGATGAATTCTGCATATAAGTTAAATAAGCAGGGAGACAATATACAGCCTTGCCATACTCCTTTCCCAATTTGGAACCAATCAGTTGTTCCATATCCAGTTCTAACTGTAGCTTCTTGTCCCACGTAGAGATTTCTCAGGAGACAGATGAGGTGATCAGGCACTCCCATTTCTTTAAGAACTTGCCATAGTTTGCTGTGGTCGACACAGTCAAAGGCTTTTGCATAGTCAATGAAGCAGAAGTAGATGTCTTTCTGGAACTCTCTAGCTTTCTCCATAATCCAGCGCATGTTTGCAATTTGGTCTCTGGTTCCTCTGCCTCTTCTAAATCCAGCTTGCACTTCTGGGAGTTCTCGGTCCACATACTGCTTGAGCCTTCCTTGTAGAATTTTAAGCATAACCTTGCTAGCATGTGAAATGAGTGCAATTGTGTGGTAGTTGGAGCATTCTTTGGCACTGCCTTTCTTTGGGATTGGGATGTAGACTGATCTTCTCCAATCCTCTGGCCACTGCTGAGTTTTCCAAACTTGCTGGCATATTGAGTGTAGCACCTTAACAGCATCATCTTTTAAAATTTTAAACAGTTCAGCTGGAATACCATCACTTCCACTGGCCTTGTTATTAGCAGTGCTTTCTAAGGCCCATTTGACTTCACTCTCCAGGATGTCTGGCTCAAGGTCAGCAACCACACTACCTGGGGTGTACGAGACATCCATATCTTTCTGGTATAATTCCTCTGTGTATTCTTGCCCCCTCTTCTTGATGTCTTCTGCTTCAGTTAGGTCTTTACCACTTTTGTCCTTTATTATGGTAATCTTTGTACAAAATGTTCCTTTCATATTTCCGATTTTCTTGAACAGATCTCTGGTTCTTCCCATTCTGTTGTTTTAATAATAATAATAATAATAAATTTTATTTATATCCCGCCCTCCCCAGCCGAAGCCGGGTTCAGGGCGGCTAACAACAATCAAATAATCAGTCAAATCACACAATCTAAAAATATTTCATTATAAAAATTAATTAAATCAAATTGATGGCAACCAATTAAGCAAAATTCTGTGCAGGTTGCCAGAGGAGCGAGTCAGGCTGCGCCCTGACCAAAGGCCTGGCGGAACAACTCTGTCTTGCGGAAAGATGTCAGGTCCCGCAGGGCCCTAGTCTCTTGTGACAGAGCATTCCACCAGTTTGGAGCCGCAGCCGAGAAGGCCCTGGCTCTAGTTGAGGCCAGCCTAACCTCTCTGAGGCCTAGGACCTTGAGGATGTTATTATTTGCAGACCGTAGGTTTCTCTGTGGGGCATACCAGGAGAGGCGGTCCCGTAGGTATGAGGGTCCTAGGCCGTATAGGGCTTTAAAGGTTAAAACCAGCACCTTAAACCTGATCCTGTACTCCACCGGGAGCCAGTGCAGCTGGTATAGTACCGGATGAATGTGCTCTCGCAGCGAAGACCCCATAAGGAGTCTCGCCGCGGCATTCTGCACCCGCTGCAGTTTCTGGGTCAGTCTCAAGGGCAGCCCCACGTAGAGCGAGTTACAATAATCCAGTCTGGAGGTGACTGTCGCATGGATCACAGTGGCTAGGTCAGGACGAGAGAGATAAGGGGCCAACTGCTTAGCTTGGCGGAGATGAAAAAATGCCGCCTTTGTTATAGCTGTAATCTGCGCCTCCATAGAAAGGGAGGTATCGAAGATTACACCCAAACTCTTAACGGACGGTGCTGGCACTAATTGCACCCCCGCAAGAGATGGGAGTCTATTTCTTTGCATTGCTCTTTTAAGAAGGCCGCCTTGTCTCTCCTTGCTATTCTTTGGAAATCTGCATTCAATTTCCTATATCTTTCACTATCTCCCTCGCATTTTGCTTGCCTTCTCTCCCCCGCTATTTGTAAGGCCTCGTTGGACAGCCACTTTGCTTTCTTGCATTTCCTTTTCATTGGGATGGTTTTAGTTGCTGCCTCCTGTACAATGTTATGAGCCTCCACCCATAGTTCTTCAGGCACTCTGTTCAGCAAATCTAAATCCTTAAACCTGTTCCTCACTTCCACTGTGTATTCATAAGGGATTTGGTTTAGATTGTATCTTACCTGTCCAGTGGTTTTTCCTACTTTCTTCAGTTTAAGCTTGAATTTTGCTATAAGAAGCTGATGATCTGAGCCGCAGTCAGCTCCAGGTCTTGTTTTTGCTGACTGTATTGAGCTTCTCCATCTTTGGCTGCAGAGAATATAATCAATCTGATTTTGATGTTGCCCATCTGGGGATGTCCATGTGTAGAGTCGTCTCTTGTGTTGTTGGAAAAGCGTGTTTGTGATGACCAGCTTGTTCTCTTGACAGAACTCTATTAGCCTTTGCCCTGCTTCGTTTTGATCTCCAAGGCCAAACTTGCCAGTTGTTCCTTTTATCTCTTGATTCCCTACTTTAACATTCCAATCCCCTATAATGAGAAGAACATCCTTCTTTGGTGTCACTTCTATAAGCTCTTGTAAGTCTTCATAGAATTGGTCAATTTCAGTTTCTTCAGCACCAGTAGTTGGTGCATAAACTTGGATTACTGTGGTGCTAAAAGGTCTAGAACACCGGTCTAGAAAGGCCTATGTCGGCTCCCAGTACGTTTCCGAGCACAATTCAAAGCGTTGGTGCTGACCTTTAAAGCCCTAAACGGCCTCGGTCTAGTATACCTGAAGGAGCGTCTCTACCCCCATCATTCTGCCCGGACGCTGAGGTCCAGTGCCGAGGGCCTTCTGGCGGTTGTCTCCCTTCGAGAAGCCAAGTTACAGGGAAACAGGCAGAGGGCCTTCTTGGTGGTGGCACCTGCCCTGTGGAACGCCCTCCCACCAGATGTCAAAGAGAACAACTACCACCAGACTTTTAGAAGACATCTCAAGGCAGCCCTGTTTAGGGAAGCTTTTATTGTTTGATGCATTATTGTAATTTAATACTTTGTTGGAAGCCGCCCAGAGTGGCCCAGCCAGATGGGCGGGGTATAAATAAGAAATTATTATTATTACTATAACGTGGCCATTCTACCTGTATATTTAATTTTTTTCTGTTTGTTTCACATTTCTTCTTTATGACTACTGTTGTAATAAATAATCCTTCATAAAAGTTATTTCCTTACATTCTTCATTAAATTGTCTTTCCATTGATCTGTAATATTATGGTATAACTCAGTGCTTTTTTTCCTTAAAAAAAAATGCTTAGGGGGTACTTGTTCCGTTCGCAAAGTAAAGGAAGGATGGAACTCTGATTAATAAGAATACACACAGAGGCTTGAACCAGCAAGACTCTGGGAAGGGTGCGTATAATCGTCTCTCTGCGCTTGTCCGATTCCCACAGCCCCCGGCCCAGGCCGTTTTATTCACAAAAGAACTTTTTACAGAGTGTTCGTAAGAACTAATCAGATTTCATCTGAGCATTTCAACAAACCCACGTGGGGAGAAAGTTAAACTACTAAAACTAATTAAGCACAAATATTTCTGGGGTAGACAAAGAAGAGCATTTAGCAACCCCGGAGGTCATAAACAAGCAATACACATGATAAGGAGGATGACCAGGAGGACAGCGGATCATTATCACCTTCATGTGAGATCTGTTTCCTGGCCCTAAGATTAACATCCTAAGATTACCATATAGAAACCTACTTCAAAGAAACTTGCCCACTATCTCTATGGCCCAGGATGCCTGCCTGGTGAAGCAAGAAGCAACTGGGCTGTGTACGTGACAGGAGAAATGGGCAACAGGGAAAAGGGCATGAAAAGGGCACGAAAAGGGCACAAATGTAGAATCTTATGGGATTTAATCAGAAATTATCGTCAATATATCAAACCCAGTCAACACAATGTCTTCATGGTGAACACAATGGCTTGATGTATATTTTATAATTCCTCATGGTAATCCCATCTGATCCCTACAGTACTCTCATTTTGACTCAAGAAAATCACCACCGGGGGGAGGGGATAAATACAGTTGTAATTGGGGAAAATAAATACAGTGGTACCTCAGTTTTCAAACAGCTTAGTTCTCAAACTGCTTGCAACCTGAACTCTTCAAACCCAGAAACGAGTGTTCCAGTTTTGGAACTTTTTTCGGAAGCCGAACATGCTCTGTTCTGAGTATAACTTCCGTTTTGAGTGCCATACTTCTGTTTTCCTTGTGAGGGAAGGCGGGCCGGGCGGCAAGTAGGAATGGGATGGGGCTGCTCCGCTAGGCAGCGTTGCTGCTTGCACGGGAAGAGGAGCTGGATTGGGGCTGCTGAGCTGGGGAGGGACAGGCTCCGTCACCCTTTCCGTTGAGGGGTTTGAGGCTGCACTCCCCTCAAGGGAGAATTTGAAAGGAGCCGCCCCTCTGCCTCAGAGCCCCTGCAACCCCGTGAAGGCGGCCAGGCTGAATAGTTGCTGGGGTTGGGCAGGTGGAGGCAGCCCGGAGGCTGCATCTGAGAGCCTCTGCACCACCTGAAGGCAGCCAGCCGCTCCTCAGCGGATCTCTCAGCGCAAAGCCTCCACTTCTGAGAGATCTCCGCCCTGCTCCTGAACAGGGGTGCCTTCAGAGGTCTTCCAAAAGGTATGGAATTCTTTCTCTCTTTGACATCTGATATTGGGGGGGGGTGTTCCACAGAGAGGGTGCCACTACCGAGAAGGCCCTCTGCCTGGTACCCTGTAAATGTGTGGGAACTGCTAGAAGACCCTCGCAAGTGGACCTCCGTGATGATGGGGGGATATTTTCTTTTCCTTGTGTTAGATGGATGTTGAAAGAAGGTGTGATTGACATGGGCATGTCTGGATCACAGGGCTAGACTCCCAGCATCCGCAGGGCTAGACTCCAGCAAAGTTGGAAAGCTCCGCCAGGGATGCTGCTTCTGTCTTCTCCGGCCAACGCAGCCTCCTGCCCTGCCCTGGCACCTGGGTGGAGAATCCCAACTGGGCTATTGGGACGACAACTGGGACAGGTAAAGCCAAACATCTTCAGGCCTCTTTGCGGACAGGCCAAAATCGCTCATTTCCCCCCAAAATATAGTCCGGCCCCCAACAAGGTCTGAGGGACAGTGGACCGGCCTCCTGCTGAAAAAGTCTGCTGACCCCTGATCTAGTAGATCCATTGTTGTAACCATATCAAAAAAGTATTTGGTATTTTGCCTTCTTTTGAGATACTTTCCCTTAGTGTTCTGTCATAGTCCAGTGATACTACTCCATTACATTCACCCGTAATAATTATATTTCTGTCATAAACCTCAGACATACTTTGCTCCAATAGTTGGAAAAAATCTCATGCGAAGAGGGGCTCTGAATCTGAAAGTCCCAGTCCCAAATCTTAATCCTGCCACCCTAAGATATTATAAGCAAGCCCCACATTCCTCTTTCCACCTGCAATAGGGAGGTTAGAACAACACTTAATACCCTGCAGGCATCATACGAGCCAGAATTGCTTAAAATTGCAGGGGAGAGAGAGAAACTGGATTTGAAATGACCCAACCACAAGATGAGAAGTCTCCCTCCTAAATGAGGGAAGGGGGAGGCATGGGGGGGGGGGCTTTTGAAGTCTCCCTGCTGGCAAGGGAATTCCAGAGCAAGGGCGCCTCTGTCTGTCTGGAATCCCTCCCTGCCTCATCTCCAGCAGGAAGGGGGGATTTCCAGACTGGGACCCTTCCCTCTTAGGGGGAGGTGCTGGGGCCTGGGCAGCTGGATGGATGGACACCAGCCTGCAGAAATGCTCCCCCCTTCCTCTCCCAGGACTGTTCTGGCCTTGCATGTGAGTGACAAGGCCACACTCCAGAACACCTCTCCATCCAGGGGGGGGGGAGGGGCTGGTGTTTGAAGCTGGGCTGGGCTGTCAGGGGCCGAAGCCCTTGCTCTGCCTGCAGAAGGACCCCGGCTGAGGGCTTGGCATGCAGAAGGAGGCCCAGAAGGAGACCCTCCCCCCCCGCCTCCACTTGCCCAGTGGGGGGGGGCGGGGGCCGGGTCCCCATGGAGCCCCCAGAGCAGGAGGCCAGAGGCAGCGCCGCCCCCTCGCCTTCCCCTCCGGACACAGGGAGGGGGGGCTGCTCTTGGAGATGTGGCTCTAGGGACACGCGCGTCGGAAAAGGCGCCGGAAGTGGCGCTGGGAAACGCGCCGGAAGTGGCCAGAGAGGGAAAGGAGGAGGAGGGGCGTCGCTGAAGAGCCCCCCCTCCCCCCGCCGCCCCCGCCGCCCTTTCTATTGCAGAGAAGGAGAGCGGACTAATCCGGAGCCAGGGAGGCGGAGGACCAAGAGGTAAAGGGGGGGGGGGAGAGAAGGGGGGGGAGGACAAAGAGACCCCCCCAAGAAAGCGCCCTCCCTGGGGCCCGTCGACAGGGGCCCCGATCCCGGCGACCCAGGTGGGAAGTGGGGACCCAACACCTGCAAGATCTCCTGGGCAGCAGCAGCAGCAGCCCCGCCAGACTCCCCTTTCTCCTTCCTGGGGGGCCGAGAGATGCTCAGCTGCCCTGGCGGGAAGGGGAAGGAGGAGCCCAAGGAGGGCTGGGGGTGGGGCTGAGGCCCCCCATTCTCCCTGGGGTCGCCTGGCTGGGGAAAGGGAGAGAGGGAGTCCAGGGAAGGGTTAAAGGAAGGGGAGGAGCCTCGACAGAGACCCCGCCCCTTCCAGCACCTCTTATTCCCCAGTCTCCCTGCTGGCAGTCTGGCAGTCCCAGATTATCTCTATTCACTAGGACTCATCTCCATACTTTGGATTGTCCTGAATACCACCAATTATAGCCTAGCCCAAACCCCAAAGTCCTGCTAGGATGCATCTTGGCTTCCCTGCTGATGAAACTGAGCGTGTGAGGATTGATAATATTTCCATTTATCCGTTTTAGACCCCTAAGTAGTAGCAGCTGCCAGGACATTGTCCTGTTCGCCTCTGTATAGTTCCAGCCTTATTTCAGACCTTGTGGTAGATTGCAAGCAGGGTGGATTTGATATAAGTCAAATTGATTTCAATCACAATTTACAATAAATCACTAGTCAGTATGATTCTATTTAAATCCAAAATTTCTGATTTGGTTACACTATTAGAAATACACAGACAGATAATTATGAAATCATTCTGAGGTTTAATAAGTTTACTGTCTATATTTGGACAACATTTCTGCTGTAATTTATTGGAAGGAGAAAAATAATCATTTCCTTAAGAACAACTTAAACAATTTATTTAACTAAAACAATAATATTATAGCATGTTGGTTTTTATTTTTATTTTTATAAAAAACAGCCAAGCAGACTGAGTTTTAGCTCACATGAAAAACTCGGAACTTACGCCTTTCACCACCTCCACTACCAGCCACCCCTTTGGATTGGCTTCTGCATTCAGGTGCTGCTGCTGCCCAGGAGTTAGCTGACAAGTTATCACGATATTGAAAATCAGATATTTCCTAGTCCTTATACACATTGGATTTGCGATATAATGTCAGCTCAAATATTAGGAAACAGTTAGCACATTAACATCAAGCCCAGC
The DNA here is from genome assembly GCF_964188305.1 of Podarcis bocagei. Classification (NCBI taxonomy): domain Eukaryota; kingdom Metazoa; phylum Chordata; class Lepidosauria; order Squamata; family Lacertidae; genus Podarcis; species Podarcis bocagei. Next base: position 1,301,766 of record NC_138126.1, read on the forward strand.
TCTAATTATGACCTAAATTTCTAGCCCAGTGTATTATTGAAGATTTTACTAGTTTTATTTTGTTTCCCATTCTAATAGTATCTCATATATTTTGGAAAGTTTTTTTTTAAAAATTGTTCAGTGGTACATAAGAGACCAACTAAGTTTGTTCTGGGGCTGAGCTTTCGTTTGCATGCACACTTCTTCAGATTGGACAATTTTCTACCTGAAATTTGGGAAACACTTTCTCTTTCCTCGCAATAATATCTCTTTCAAACTGTGAACTTTCAGTCAAAAAACCTCTCCCTTTATCTTGTCCAAACAAGATGATTTGATGGTATTGAAACCAATCCGCCACCACAACTCCCACCTCATCCTGTTTATTCAGTTTTATTTCTTCTTCTGAAAAGTCCAAAAGATCTCTGTAAGTTGCCCATTGCTTCTTCCGTATTGCATTTTTTAAAAAAGCTGTTGCTTTTGTGGGTTGGAGCCAAAGAGGTGTTTTTCTTTCCAGAAGATTATTATATTTATCCCATACTGTAAAAAGGATTTTCTGAATAACCTGATTCATAGAGCTCTTGTGTGTTTTAGTTTCATCCTGCCATAAGTAAGCATGCCAACCAAACATATTCTTACGACCTTTGTTATAAGGAAAAACCTGCTCCTTTCCCCTTATGGGGTATCCAAGAGCCCATATAGTCCTTAAGTGGGTTCCATATAGGTAGGAGAAAATAACAGAGGCCAAGCAGAGAATACGGAGAAGCAAAGCGGCTAGTAAGCCTGGTCTTTATTGCAACAGTGCCACCCCCCCTCACCACAACCAGGAGGGAGGTGTGCAAGGCCTTATATAGTCTTTTGAAATTGCCCACCCAAGACCACCACCCCCAAATATCATACAGAAGGAGACTTTCTACAGCAGGAATAGATCACAGGAGGCGGTCTACAGCAGAAAACCTGTCCCCAAGGATACCTGTTAATGGTCACTGACTGCATTACCTGGGCAGCCTGGCCATTCTTTTGTGATGGCAAATACTTTAGTTCCTGAATCCAGGTCACAGGCCCACCCTGTTCATCCCTCCTTAAGGCAGTATTTGTAAGCACAAAGACAATGGGAAGGCTTCCATTTGCCTCCTTTACTGCAGAGGAATATTTGAGTACGTTTCTGAGCACAATTCAAAGTGTTGGTGCTGACCTTTAAAGCCCTGAACGGCCTCAGTCCTGTATACCTGAAGGAGCGTCTCCATCCCCATCGTTCTACCCGGACACTGAGGTCCAGCGCCGAGGGCCTTCTGGCGGTTCCCTCCCTGCGAGAAGTGAGGTTACAGGGGACCAGACAGAGGGACTTCTGGGTAGTGGCACTTGCCCTGTGGAATGCCCTCCCATCAGATGTCAAGGAATTAAGCAGCTATCTTATTTTTAAAAGACATCTAAAGGCAAGCCTGTTTAGGGAGTTTTAAATTTTTAATGGTTTGCTGTTTTTAACACTCAATTGGGAGCCGCCCAGAGTGGTTGGGGAAACTCAGCCATTGTTGTTGTTATTACTATTATTATAGGTCTGTGGTGCTCAATGTTTAGGCATAGTAAATATTAGGATTTAATTAGAACTTATGTGTTATAATGGAGATATGTTATAAGATAGTCTCAGTGTATTTTAGAAAGGGAGTTATGTAAAGGGTTTTTTGTGTTTGATCCGTGTTTCTGTGTAAATACTGTGCGTCAGACTGAGAATGTCATCAGGAAGGTCTAGGAAAGGGTCACCTGCTTCTGAGCATCAGAAATGAGCATGGAAAGAGTTAATATCATAAACCTACCGGAATCTGCCCCCTCCCTTTGTAACAAGCAGCTGTAGTTCTTTTGGGATTTAATATCAGCTCATGAAAAGTTGGGCACACGACCCAGAAAGCTGCCTGGCTCCCTCCGTCTGAAGGCGGAGATATGCAGCACACGCCATAGTCGAATTCGGCTGGACTTGCCGTGGGAACGCAGAAGGGGCAAGCAAGGAAGGGGGAGACGGCCAAAGAAACCTGCTCTCCCACAAGTGCCCCCCCCCGCCAATTCCGTAACATTAGCAAAGCCCAAGTTCAAACACCAGCCCCTATTTAAAAGAGGCCCCCGTAATTTCGACACTGGACTGTCCTTTGGGGTTGCCGTAAGTTACTCTTCCAAGTCCCAAAAGCGTGCAGCAACTCCGGTCTATTTTGCAGGGCTGTTGTAACGGGGACCCCCTACGCCACCGCCCAGGGCAACCCAAAGTGATGTATTACCAATCGTTGTTGTTGTTGTTGTTGTTATGTTCCACAGTGAGACTCCAAGGTCTTCTGTGTCATGTTTCCTGTGCAGTGGATGCTTGGGTTGCGAACGTGATCCATGTGGGAGGCACATTCCCAACCCGCAGTGCCGTGTCTGTGCATGTGCGGGTCGCAATTCGGTGCTTCTGCACATGCGCAAAGCGTGATTTAGTGGTTCTGCACATGTGCAAGGGCTGAAACCCAGAAGTAACCTGTTCTGGTACTTCCGGATTCCGTGCGGTGCCCAACCCGAAAACACAACTCGAAGCGTCTGTAACCCGAGGTATGACTGTCTTTTGGAAGGCAGCGGGAAGGCTGTTCTCAGGGCCTGCTCCACCATGAGGGAAACTGAGGCAGCCCCTCAGGCAAGAGATGCAGGGAGGGGCAAGGAGGGGACGGAGCTGAGTCTCATTTGGCCAGCCCTGATTTAACCGTCTATCCCAGGCATAGGCACCCTAAGGCCCATGGGCCAGAAGTTTGGAAAAACTTTAAAATGTATAAGAACTCACATTAGGTAGTCAAAAAATAGTAATTGAAACAAAATGCTTCTAAAAATAAGATTATTACTTAACATTTAGCTTCTGTTACACATTATATCCACATAAGTCAATATATAAGTATATAATTACACATTATATCCACATAAGTCAATAGAAAAAGTACAAAGAGATGATGTTCAAGATGTGCCCTTTGGGAAATTTGGTTTTGGCAACCGCAAAACAACATTCTTCAAATCAACACTTGCAATAGGGAAGGCAAACATACAAGATCCTGTTTTTTTCCTGAGATATGACACTTGTTTAGAGATTATTGTACACTAAGCGGGATACTTTTATACGTATCAATGCATCCCATGTCTTAGTGTATCAAAGTGCCCCCCAATGGACATTTTCAAAAAAACTAACAATTGTTAATAAAACCACTGCACTTATTTGAAAATCACGTGTAATCCTGATTACTGAGTGGAATAACTTACCTTTGGTATTTTTAAATCTTAACTAAATGACGTAAAAAAGTGTTGGAACACTTTTACATTTCACATAATTTTTAGATGGTCGTGCTAAAAACACACCTACTCTCTTCAAACGCCAACGGCTAACTGGCGGCCAGCGCAGTCGCAACTCTTCTACTCACACATGTATAGGCACATTTGGGTGATGTCGCGACACGGATATCATTTCTCGATATTGAAATATTGTTGGTGTGTCAATGTGCCCCGCCTCCCCCATTCCGCATTTTCAGAGGAGGGGGAAGAAGGGGAAAGTGTGTCCCCCCAGATAAGACTCCCATCCTCCCTGGCCATGGGCCATCCTTGCTTGGGCAGGTGGTACTTTGAGTCCAACCACATCTGGAGGACCAGAGGTGCCTCAACTCAGCATAGAAGGTTCCTCTAGGGCTCAGTGTTACTTGGGAGTTGGTGGAACTGGATCTTAAGGATTCTTGAGACATTTCCAAGGGATTGTGATTGGTATCCAGACCCTAACAGTATAAAGCCAAGGTGTCCCCACTGAGCAGTTTATCAACCCTGCTGGCCGCTGGGGAAGACCTTCTGAAGGAAATGGTTTGTCTCCAAAGTTGCTTCCTTCCTTTCTTCGCTGCTGCTGCTGCCCACACTAATGGAATGTCTGGATGAAATCCCAGGGATGTCTGGCTCCTATGTCTAGTTGATACAGTGGTGCCTCGCAAGACGAAATTACCGTATTTTTCGCTCTATAACACGCACCAGACCATAACACACACGTAGTTTTTAGAGGAGGAAAACAAGAAAAAAAAATATTCTAAACGAAATAGTGGATATATGATTTTTGTGGTTCATGCTGTGGCCACAGACATGTGATCTGACAGTGAGTTTGGAGTAGCCCAATGCAAAAATCCTGAGGATCCATGTGGATCCATGCTTTGTAACCACGGAGGAGGGAAGGAAGGGGAACCATGGATCCTCTGCTCACGACTGCAGCAGATCCCCCCCGCCACCCGCAGGCATTCGCTCCATAGCACGCACAGACATTTCCCCTTACTTTCTAGGAGGAAAAAAGTGAGTGTTATGGTGCAAAAAATACGGTAATTCGTTCCGCAAGTTTTTTCTTCTTGCGAGTTTTTCGTCTTGTGAAGCACGGTTTCCCATAGGAATGCACTGAAAATCAAACAATGTGTTCCTATGGAGACCGTCCGGGGACAGAGGGGAAGCGCCGTGCGCCTTCCCCTCTGTCCCCGGACCTGTTTAAAGCAAGGGGCGGCGGGGAGAAGATTGCTTCTCCCCGTTGCCTGCCCCGCAATCTCCAGGGACAGAGGGGAAGGCGCACGCACCTTCCCCTCTGTCCCCGGACCTGTTTTAAAGCAAGGGAAGGGGCAGTGGGGAGAATCGCTTCTCCCCGTTGCCGCCCCTTGGTTCAAAAGGGGTCCGGGGGGAGAGGGGAAGGCAATGGAGATTGCGGGGCTGGCAACGGGGAGAAGCGATCTTCTCCCCGCCGCCCCTTGCTTCAAAAGAGGTCCGGGGACAGCGGGGAAGACGCGCTGCACTTCCCCGCTATCCCCGGAGCTTGCGGGGCAAGCTTCGTTTTGCGAAGCAAGCCCATAGGGAAATGCGTCTTGAGAAGCGGCTAAGAAAACGAAAAACTCCTTCGTCTAGCGAGTTTGTCGTCTTCCGAGGCGTTCGTCTTGCGGGGTACCACTGTATTCTAGAAAAAAGTGTAGCTAAGATTCTGAGTTACTGAACAGTGAGAGAGGCCTGGACAGTGAATCTCCGCTAAGATAAGCCAGTGTCAGGAGGCAGGTGCAAGACCTAGTGGCATATAATTATTATAAATCATAATTGGGGTGGGTGTCTCAATCTGGGCATCCCAGCAGTCAGGCTCCAGCTGCTTTCCTTCTGCATCTCCAGCTTTCTCCATTCAAGAATGCAAGGCTGAGAGATGGAGGTCCAACCCCAAGAACATTCTCCAACTGAGCACTCCTTCAACCGACCACAAGCACCAAGCCTTGTCACTAGACTTATATATGGGTCTCACAAAATGGTCAGTATGGACCTCCTGAGGCCAAAAGAACTGTGCAGGTGATTAATAAACATCTAGAGGTCGAAGGGGACAAAATGTGGCCCAAGGGGTGGAGGATTATAGTGCAGCGGATGAAGAACTTCATGATGAATTTCGGGTCCTGATTAATATTGGCCAGGTTCATGGAACATAGAGCAGCTCCCTTTCCTATGAGAAACCACTTTTTATAAAACGTAAACCCCACAGTTCAACTGTATTCTAAGATAATGCTGCTTCATTAATGCTTAATTAAAGGTTAGGAAAGGCTGATGATGCATTACCATTATTTAACATTTTTTCTTTTGCCTATGCTAAAAAATTGGAACATATGGAAGACAGGAGAGAATTTACAAGATGTTAAAATAAGAGCAGGTGCTAATTGATGTGTGTAATATTCCTTTGTTCTCTTCCTAGGTTTCCTTTCCTCCCGCTCCTCCCTGTTGAAAGAAGACAATGGAGAAGGCAGTCAAAATTCTGGAGGGCCATGTCCAATGGGAATAACGAAGAAACCATATAAATTCATGGAATGTGAAAAGAGAGAGGAGAAACAGTTTGAAAGTATGGAGTGTGGGAAGAGTTTCACTGACAGTGGAACACTTGGAAAACATCAACGGACTCACACAGGAGAGAAACCATTTAAATGCATGGAGTGTGGAAAAAGCTTTCGTTGGAGTTCAAACCTTCGTATACATAAACACACGCACACGGGGGAGAAACCATATAAATGTAAGGAGTGTGGAAAGAGCTTCAGTCAGATTGGACACCTTAGAAACCATCAACGAACCCACACAGGGGAAAAACCTTATAAATGTATGGAGTGTGGAAAGAGCTTCACCGATAGTGGAACATTTAGAAAACATCAACGGAGTCACACAGGAGAGAAACCATTCAAATGCATGGAATGTGTAAAGAGCTTCAGTCAGAGTAGAAACCTTAGAATCCATCAACGGATTCACACAGGAGAAAAACCATTTAAATGTTTGGAGTGTGGAAAGAGTTTCAGTACAAAGAGAGGACTGAATATTCATCATAAAACTCACACTGGAGAAAAACCATTTGAATGTATGCTGTGTGATAAGAGCTTCACTGAGAGTAGACAACTTAGAATCCATCATCGAACTCACACAGGGGAAAAACCATATAAATGTAAGGAGTGTGGAAAGAGATTCAGTCAGACTGGACACCTTAGAAACCATCAACGAACCCACACAGGGGAAAAACCTTATGAATGTATGGAGTGTGGAAAGAGCTTTACCGATAGTGGAACATTTAGAAAACATCAACGGACTCACACAGGGGAGAAACCATTTGAATGCATGGAATGTGGAAAGAGCTTTATTGATGGTACAGCACTTAGAATCCATCAACGGACTCACACTGGGGAAAAACCATTTGAATGTATGGAATGTGGAAAGAGCTTCATTTCTAATGGAGCAGTAAAAAGACATCAATGGACTCACTCAGGGGAAAAACCATTAAAATGCATGGAATGTGGAAAGAGTTTTATTGAGAGGAGAGACCTGAGAACCCATCATCGAACTCACACTGGGGAGAAACCATTTAAATGTAAGGAGTGTGGAAAGAGCTTCAATCGCAGTGGAACACTTAGAAAACATCAATGGACTCACACAGTGGAGAAACCATTTAAATGCATGGAATGTGGAAAGAGCTTTATTGATGGTACAGCACTTAGTATCCATCATCAAACTCACACAGGGGAGAAACCATTTAAATGTAAGGAGTGTGGAAAGGGCTTCACCAATGTTGGAAATGTTAGAAGACATCAACGGACTCACACAGGGGAGAAACCATTTAAATGCATGGAATGTGGAAAGAGCTTTATTGATGGTACAGCACTTAGTATCCATCATCAAACTCACACAGGGGAGAAACCATTTAAATGTAAGGAGTGTGGAAAGTGCTTCACCAATGTTGGAAGTGTTAGAAGACATCAACGGACTCACACGGGAGAAACCATTTAAATGTATGGAGAGTTGAAAGAGTTTCTTTCAGAGTGGAACCCTAATTTCACACATAGGAAACTTAGACGACATCAACAGACTCACTCGGGGACTAGCAAATAAATGTATGGAGTGTGGAAAGAGAGTCAATAAAAGTCGAAACCTTAGCAAACAGCGAACTCAAAAAGGGAAAACCACTTACGTATATGGAGCGTACATAGAGCTTCAGTCCTGATGTTATTAGAAACCTTCAATGTACTCGCAAGGAGGAAAAGCTTTAAGAGTTGAAACCCTACAAACCACAAACTCAAAAATCTTAAATGGTTTGAATGGAAGGAGTGTGGAAAGTGTTTCAATTGCTTTATATATAGATAATTTTATTGATACAGTGGTACCTTGCGTTACATACGCTTCAGGTTACAGACTCTGCTAACCCAGAAATAGTGCTTCAGGTTACTTAAGTACCAAACGTTCAACTTCCGAAGCGTTCTACAACCGAGATTCCACTGAGAATCCAACAATAGTGTGTTGTCCAACGATATCCATTCTTTTAACCAACACGAAGAGGCTGCCTCGTAGTAGAAAATCTAGCAGTGCGAAGCCACCTCTATTTTTAGTATCTATCGAAATTTTATAGTTAATTCTTGGTGTTTTTCCCCTGCCAGAGTAATCATGAAATATCTCTTTGCCATTCGTTAAAGAAGCTTGTATTATTTATTATTGGTATCATTTAGAATAAAAACAGTATCTTAGGTAAAATATTTCTCTTTATGGTTGAAATCCTTCGTAAAAGTGAAAGTTTCATCCTCCCCTATATTTCCAAATGTTTTTAACATTTATGTTGTAATTCAGTGTTTTTCAAATAAACCCTTATTTAGTCTCCATCTATACAATGAACTCTTTTCACCCCTCATTATCATCCATGTTGAGTTTTGATCTGATATAGTTCTTGGCTGGATCTCTACAGTCTTTAATCCTATAGGCAGTCAGCACGCACGTTCTTTCCCTCTCCCTCACACGGCGGCGCTTTTCTCCTCAGGGACGAGCAATCTTGTCCCACACCGGGTGCCATCAACGTGGGGAGTCGGCTCACCCGCCTGCCTGCCTCAGAAGGGTGGCGCTGGGAAGGGGGTGTGACGCTGGCTGCCGGCTGCTGCTGAGTTTTCCTCTTGCTCCTCCTCCCTCTCCCTCAGTCCGCCCTTCCTTCCTTTTCTGTGCCCCTACTCTGTGCCGCTTCCTCATGCGCTTTCTTCGTCACCCCCTCCCTCCTTCATTCCTCCCATGGCATTCAGGCGGTTTGTTGCAGCGGCCGCAACTGCCGCTTGCGGGTTGGGAAGCAGCAGCAGGTGGTGAGTAAAAGCTCCAGCAACGCCTCGGTTCCCCTGCCTCCGTCCGCGGCTCCGCCAGGGCTGCTGCTTCTATCTTCTCCAGCCAACGCAGCCTCCTGCCCTGCCCTGGCACCTGGCTGGAGAAGCCCAACTGGGGCTATTGGGACGACAACTGGGACAGGTAAAGCCAAACATCTTCAGGCCTCTTTGCAGGCGGGCCAAAATCGCTCATTTCCCCCCAAAATATAGTCTGGTCCCCAACAAGGTCTGAGGGACAGTGGACTGGCCTCCTGCTGAAAAGGTTGCTGACCCCTGATCTAGTAGATCCATTGTTGTAACCATATCAAAAAATTATTTGGTATTTTGCCTTCTTCTGAGACACTTTCCCTTAGTGTTTTGTCATAGTCCAGTGATCCTACTCCATTAAATTCACCCGTAATAATTATATTTCTGTCATAAACCTCAGACATACTTTCCTCCAATAGTTGGAAGAAATCTCATGCAAAAAGTGGCTCTGAATCGGAAAGTCCCAGTCCCAAATCTTAATCCTGCCACCCTAAGATATTATAAGCAAGCCCCACATTCCTCTTTCCACCTGCAATGGGGAGGTTAGAACAACACTTAATACCCTGCAGGGATCATAAGAGCCAGAATTGCTTAAAATTGCAGGGGAGAGAGAGAAACTGGATTTGAAATGACCCAACCACAAGATGAGAAGTCTCCCTCCTAAATGAGGGAAGGGGGAGGCATGGGGGGGGGGGGCTTTTGAAGTCTCCCTGCTGGCGAGGGAATTGCAGAGCAAGGGCGCCTCTCTCTGTCTGGAGTCCCTCACTGCCTCATCTCCAGCAGGAAGGGGGGATTTCCAGACTGGGACCCTTCCCTCTCAGGGGGAGGTGCTGGGGCCTGGGCAGCTGGATGGATGGATGGACATCAGCCTGCAGAAATGCCCCCCCCCCTTCCTCTCACAGGACTGTTCTGGCCTTGCGTTTGAGTGACAAGGCCACACTCCAGAACACCTCTCCATCCAGGGGGGGGGAGGGGCTGGTGTTGGAAGCTGGGCTGGGCTGTCAGGGGGCGAAGCCCTTGCTCTGCCTGCAGAAGGACCCCGGCGGAGGGCTTGGCATGCAGAAGGAGGCCCAGAAGGAGACCCTCCCCCCCCCCGGCCTCCACTTGCCCAGTTGGGGGGGGCGGGGGCCGGGTCCCCATGGAGCCCCCAGAGCAGGAGGCCAGAGGCAGCGCCGCCCCCTCGCCTTCCCCTCCGGACACAGGGAGGGGGGGCTGCTCTTGCAGATGTGGCTCTAGGGACACGCGCGTCGGAAAAGGCGCCGGAAGTGGCGCTGGGAAACGCGCCGGAAGTGGCCAGAGAGGGAAAGGAGGAGGAGGGGCGTCGCTGAAGAGCCCCCCTCCCCCCGCCGCCCCCCCCCCGCCGCCCTTTCTATTGCAGAGAAGGAGAGCGGACTAATCCGGAGCCAGGGAGGCGGAGGACCAAGAGGTAAAGGGGGGGGGAGAGAAGGGGGGGGAATAGAGGGGGGGACAAGGGGGGAGGAGGAGGAAGAGACCCCCCCGCAAGGAGAGCGCCCTCCCTGGGGCCCGTCGACAGGGGCCCCGACCCAGGGGGGGGAAGGGGGAACCCAAGACCTGCAAGGTCTCCTGGGCAGCAGCAGCCCCGCCAGACTCCCCTTCCTCCTTCCTGGGGGGCCGAGAGAGGCTCAGCTGCCCTGGCGGGAAGGGGAAGGAGGAGCCCAAGCAGGGCTGGGGGTGGGGCTGAGGCCCCCCATTCTCCCTGGGGTCGCCTGGCTGGGGAAAGGGAGGGAGGGAGTCCAGGGAAGGGTTAATGGAAAAGGGGGAGGAGCCTCGACAGAGACCCCTCCCCCTCCATCACCCCTGACCCCCCTTCTCCCCCCCCTTCCCTGATGACACTACCAGGTTATCTCTATTCACTAGGACTCATCTCCCTACTTTGGATTGTCCTGAATACCACCAATTATAGCCTAGCGCAAACCCCAAAGTCCTGCTAGGATGCATCTTGGCTTGCCTGCTGATGAAACTGAGTGTGTGAGGATTGATAATATTGTCATTTATCCCTTTCAGACCCCTAAGTAGTAGCCGTTGCCAGGACATTCTCCTGTTCGCCTCTGTATACTTCCAGCCTTATTTCAGACGTCGTGGTAGATTGCAATCAGGGTGGGTTTGATATAAATCAAATTGATTCCAATCACAATATACGGTAAATCACTAGTCAGTATGATTCTGTTTAAATCAAAAATTTCTGATTTGGTTACACTAATTAGAAATACACAGACAGATAATTATGAAATCATTCTGAGGTTTAATAAGTTAACTGTCTATATTTGGACAACGGTTCTGGTGTAATTTATTGGAAAGAGAAAAATAATCATTTCCTTAATTACAACTTAAACAATTTATTTAACTAAAACAATATTATAGCATGTTGGTAAAAAGATTTTATATATATATAAAAAACAACAACCAAGCAGACTGAGTTTTAGCGCACATGAAAAACTCAGAACTTGTGGATTTCACCACCTCCACTTCCAGCCACCCCTTTGGATTGGCTTCTGCATTCAGGTGCCTATTCTGTACAGTTAAGTGTTAGTGCGGTTGTTGGAACCCAGTGGGATTGGGAAGAGGTTGCCAGCCCTGAAGAGCCTTCAGCGCTTGCCTCACGTCTGACTTGCACAATTATTACACAAAGACCCCAATATGTGTGGAGTATTCTGCTCACAAGGTTGCACTTTCATTTTTACTGCTTCACACTTAGCTACTTGTGCAGATCTCTTCCTCGCAAACCATCTGTTCATTGAACCTTTTAGAACTCAGCATTTAAGGGGTTGATTCTGTGTATATAATTCTGCACTGGAACATGGGATTAAGGTTTTCCGTCAACTCTGTATGTTTATTTTATAACATTTTTCCTGTGAAGAAAAGGCATGTTATCTCTGCAGATACACAAATTCACACTTTTGAGAATGGCAAAAACAAGCATCTGTGACAATATCATCTCTTTAGAAAAACTTCCCCAAATAATCTTACAAAAACCTCTGGAACAGCATGACATTGTGAATGGATTAATGGAATTCATTTACCCAAAAAATTAAATATTCCATATAAAGCCTCATGCTAGATAATTAAAAAGAAATCCTTATTTCCTGATGAATAGCCTTTGGACTATAATGTAATTAAATATAAAACTATCTTTAGATAGACTTTTTCCTCTAAAAGCATTTAAAAAAATAATAATTCTGATTTAAAAAAATCTGATTTAAATAAAAAAAATCCGATTTTATTTTTTTTAAAAAAATCATTGATTGTATCCACCCTAATTGCAATCTTTAGCTGCTGATAACATGGCAACGTTTAGCAGCTCATATTGTGAGGTTTAGCTGGTGAGAACATTGCAACTGTTAGCTGACGAGTTATCACGACATTGAAAATCAGATATTTCCTAGTCCTTATACACATTGGATTTGCGATATGATGTCAGCTCAAATATTAGGAAACAGTTAGCACATTAACATCAAGCCCAGCTCTAATTATGACCTAAATTTCTGGCCAAGTGTATCATTGCAGATTTTACCAGTTTTATTTTGCTTCCCATTCTAATAGTATCTCATACATTTTGGAAAGTTTTTTTAAAAAATTGTTCAGTAGTACCTAAGAGACCAACTAAGTTTGTTCTGGGGGTGAGCTTTCGTTTGCATGCACATTTCTTCAGATTGGACAATTTTCTACCTGAAATTTGGGAAACACTTTCTCTTTCCTCGCCATAATATCTCTTTCAAACTGTGAACTTTCAGTCCAAAAACCTCTCCCTTTATCTTGTCCAAACAAGATGATTTGATGGTATTGAAACCAATCCGCCACCACACCTCCCACCTCATCCTGTTTATTCAGTTTTATTTCTTCTTCCGAAAAGTCCAAAAGATCTCTGTAAGTTGCCCATTGCTTCTTCCGTATTGCATTTTTTAAAAAGCTGTTGCTTTTGTGGGTGGAAGCCAAAGAGGTGTTTTTCTTTCCAGCGGATTATTATATTTATCCCATACTGTAAAAAGGATTTTCTGAATAACCTGATTCATAGAGCTCTTGTGTGTTTTAGTTTTATCCTGCCATAAATAAGCGTGCCAACCAAACATATTCTTGTTTGATGTTTAGTTGTTTAGTCGTGTCCGACTCTTCGTGACCCCATGGACTAGAGCAGCCAGGCACCCCTGTCCTCCACTGCCTCCCGCAGTTTGGCCAGACCCATGTCTGTAGCTACGAAGACACTATCCAACCATCTCGTCCTCTGTCATCCCCTTCTCCTTGTGCCCTCCATCTTTCCCAACATCAGGGTCTTTTCTAGGGAGTCTTCTCTTCTCATGAGGTGGCCAAAGTCTTGGAGCCTCAGCTTCACGATCTGTCCTTCCAGTGAGCACTCAGGGCTGATCTCCTTCACAATGGATCGGTTGGATCTTCTTGCAGTCCATGGGACTCTCAAGAGTCTTCTCCAGCACCAGAATTCAAAAGCATCAATTCTTTGGCGATCTGCCTTCTTTATGGTCCAGCTCTCACTTCCATACATCACTACTGGGAAAACCAGAGCTTTTACTATACGGACCTTTGTTGGCAAGGTGATGTCTCTACTTTTTAAGATGCTGTCTAGGCATCTTAAAATATTTTCTTACGACCTTTGTTGTAAGAAAAAACCTGCTCCTTTCCCCTTATGGGGTATTCAAGAGCCCAAGAGTGGGTTCCATATTGGTAGGAGAAAATAACAGAGGCCAACCAGAGTATATGGAGAAGCAAAGTGGCTAGTAACCCTGATCTTTGCTGCAACAGTGTCCCCCCCTCACCACAACCAGGAGGGAGGTGTGCACAGCCTTATATAGTCTTTTGAAATTGCCCGCCCAAGACCACCCCCCCAAAATATCATACAGAAGGAGACTGTCTACAGCAGGAATACATCACAGGAGGCGGTCTACAGCAGAAAACCTGTCCCCAAGGATACCTGTTAATGGTCACTAACTGCATTACCTGGGCAGCCTGGCCATTCTTTTGTGATGGCAAATACTTTAGTTCCTGAATCCAGGTTACAGGCTCACCCTGTTCATCCCTCCTTAAGGCAGTATTTGTAAGCACAAAGAAAATGGGAAGGCTTCCATTTGCCTCCTTTACTGCAGAGGAATATTTGAGTACGTTTCCGGGCACAATTCAAAGTGTTGGTGCTGACCTTTCAAGCCCTAATGGCCTCAGTCCTGTATACCTGAAGGAGCGTCTCCACCTCCATCGTTCAACCTGGACACTGAGATCCAGCGCCGAGGGCCTTCTGGCGGTTCCCTCCCTGCAAGAAGTGAGGTTACAGGGAACCAGACAGAGGGCCTTCTGGGTAGTGGCGCTTGCCCTGTGGAATGTCCTCCCATCAGATGTCAAGGAATTAAGCAGCTATCTTATTTTTAAAAGGCATCTGAAGGCAGCCCTGTTTAGGGAAGTTCTTAATATTTAATGCTGTATTGTTTTTAACACTCGATTGGGAGCCACCCAGAGTGGCTGGGGAAACTCAGCCTGATGGGCAGGGTATAAATAATAAATTATTATTACTATTACTATTATTAGTAGTCTGTGGTGCTCAATGTTTAGGTATAGTAAATACTAGGATTTAATTAGAACTTGTGTGTTATAGCGGGGATATGCCCAGGCTTCAGCATACAGGCAACTCTCCGCAAGCCGTGGGAGCCCAGCGCGGGTTCCTCCTACGTCTTGCGGAGATCTGCGTGACGCCTGGAGAGCGAGAGCGACCCTTCTCGCTCTCCAGGCTTCAGCGAAAGCCTGCATTCGCCCCATAGGACCCACACACATTTCCCCTTCATTTTTGGAGGGGGAAAAGTGCGTCCTTGTCAGTGTTTGTAAAAAGCAAAAAAAAAAAAAAAGAAGAAGAAGAAGAAGGAAAGGGTTCTGACCTCCCTTTGTCTCCTCAGTCTCCTTGTCGGCACAAAAAAAGTCCACGAAAATATTCTTGCAGAGTTTTATTCTTAAAAGTCTTTGTGCAAAACACGACTGAATAACTATACACACCAGCACCAACCAACCAACCAACCAACTAACCCAAACACCAGCCTCAGCAACAAACTAACATTTCTCACTTATATATACAACTTGGTGCAGACCGCTGAGTCATGCTGACCCAGCTTTATTCGCATTAAAGAAACAGCGGCCATTTTAGCCGTGACAGTCCTATGGGGCGAAAAATACGGTACTTAACACTTAGCTTCTGTTACACATTATATCCACATAAGTCAATAGAAAAAGTATAAAGAGATGATGTTCCCTTTGGGAAATTTGGTTTTGGCAACCGCAAAACAACATCCTTGAAATCATATTATATTTAGAAATGACTTTGGCCACGTAGTAAACAACAGGTTTTTTCTTTTCAAATTTAATGAGTTTAGAGTTTATTGTACACTAAGCGGGGCACTTTTATACATATCAATGCGTCCCAATGTCTTAGTGTATCAAAGTGCCCCAACGGACATTTTCAAAAATCTAACAATTGTTAATAAAGCCACTGAACTTATTTGAAAATCACCTGTAATCCTGATTACTGAGTGGAATAACTTACCTTTGGTATTTTTAAATCTTTTATTTTTAAATAATATTTATTACTTTTAAACCTTACAAAAAAGAGAGAAGAAAAGAAAAAAAAGAAAAACAAAAGAAAGAAAAAACGTTACAATACAATATATAAACAATACACAACACGACATTAACACATTAAACAAAACAACAACAAAAACAATTCAAAAAGAACACACATCATACCATCTCAATACCCTCTCTTTCATTCCCTTGTTTCATCGACTTCCTCTCACCTCCCATTTCTATAAATTATTTCAGCAAGTCCTTTCCATCTTTCTCTATTTTCTGTCATATAGTTATCTCAACATATTTTAACCTTATTTTCCATTAATACTAAAATACGTATTTATGCTTAATTCCTTATAACATTTCTACTAAAGCCATATAATTTCATTCCAACATTTTCCTAACACTCATTAATTTTACATTACAGTGGTGCCTCGCAAGACGAAAAGAATCCGTTCCGTGAGTCTCTTCGTCTTGCGGTTTTTTCGTCTTGCGAAGCAAGCCCATTGACGGCTTAGCGGATTAGCGCTATTAGTGGTTTAGCGGATAAGTGGCTTAGCGGCTTAGAAAAAGGGGGGAAGGAAAAAAACCCCGCAGGAACTCGCAATACATTTTCGTCTTGCGAAGCAAGCCCGTAGGAAATTCGTTTTGCGAAGCAACTCCAAAATGGAAAACTCTTTTGTCTAGCGAGTTTTCCGTCTTGCGAGGCATTCGTCTTGCGGGGCACCACTGTATTTCCATAGATAAACTTTAAACTTTTTCCAATCTTCTCCCACCGTCTCCTCTCCCTGGTCTCGGACCCTGCCAGTCATCTCCGTCAATTCCATATAGTCCATCAACCTGGTGATCTTCTGTCCGAGGCTCTTAACTCTTTTCCAAGTCCCTTCTGCAAGTCTTCTTCATATTTATACATGCACTTTGCTTTGTCTTCTGCTGATCTTGTTCTTATTTTCCTTCCTTTGATGCTGAAGAGTAGATCTCGGGGAAATTCCCACCTAGCAATGTTTTTATTCCTTCTTGACAGCTCAGCCAAATCTCCATAGTTAAAACTAAGATCCCAAAGATATTTCAGGACGTATTTCAAAGTTCCTCTAAATCTGGAGGTCCCCACAACTCCAATCTCCTCCTGACCCAAGTCCAGGTCCCAGAGGTCAATAAATCCCTGCATGAAGGGATCTATCCAACTTTCCTTCTCCAGTCCAAGTGGGGCTCCAATCCTCAAAATCTGACTTTCCCTAAATTCAATCATAAAAGGCATCAACTTATAGTCATCAAATTACATCTGTAAGGCTGGGGCTCTCTCCCTGTCCACTTGTGCTATTTTAGGTTCAACAACGACAACTTTCTCCCCCGCCTTCTCTACAATTTGCCATGTCAAAGTAGATCCCTGTATCGATTCCTGAATAGTTTCTGTATTAATGTTCGCTTTTTGACCAAAATTAGTCACTTTTTGTCCCAAGTTATCAATTTTTATAGTCATCACATCCGTCTTCTTATGGAGCTGTTCCAGTGAGTCATTTATCTTACATAATGCAACCACTAAGGCTTCTTCTGTCAACATTCTTAACAATCCAAGGTCAGTCCCAGATTCTCACAGTTTTTTATCTTGCAGCTGGAGATCCCCCCAGCTCAACTCATGTAACAATTTCAAAAGCTTCTTCTAGAGGGAAACAATTTCGATTTGTATCAATCCTTTTAAGCACAGTTCAAACAATAAAGTTAGTTTCAATTTTCAGTTACTTTTACTCCTTTTTAAACGCAGAGGGAGACAATGGAAACAATGTATTTCTCTTATTTAACTAGCTGTCAACGAACGATCTATTCAGATTCAATGGGCAATTCCAAAACGTCGGTCTTACTAGGAGACCGTTTCCAGGTTCAGAGCGGTGGTAATTTGACTTTCTTCACTCTCTCCTGCAGGCTTACACGATCCAAAATTTCCCCCCTCTTCTCCTGCTTCCAAGGGGGGTTTAGTGATTTTAACCGATGGAAGTTTAATCCTTTACGGAAGGCTTTCCAAGACTTGCAGCCTCTATGCTTCAGTCTATTTACAAAAAGGGGAGGCGGACTTCCTTTTTGAAACCTCCCCGTTTCGGTGCCAAATTAAGACGTTTAAAGATCCAATTTTCCGTTCTACTCACGGGTAATTGTTTTAGAATCAAATTGTCCACAGGAAAAAGTCAGCGCTCTCCAGCAATAGCAATGCGGCTTCACTCCGTGAAAGAAGCAGTCAATTCGAAGCACCGCGCCACTCACCCGTCGCTCCAGATCCCTGAAAACAGGTTTCCCTGCGAGTAGAGGAGGCGCAAAAGGTGCCAGCTGAATCCCACATTCACAGGCTTCTCCCGCCTGTGATTTTTAGTGGGTCTCCGCCTTCGCTGTGGCGGCCAGACCCAGATTTCCACAAAGCAAGTTCCTCCCGATCAGAGGAATTCAGCCATTACTGGAGGCGCTAACCCTTAGTGTATCAAAGTGCGCCAACGGACATTTTCAAAAATCTAACAATTGTTAATAAAGCCACTGAACTTATTTGAAAATCACCTGTAATCCGGATTACTGAGTGGAATAACTTACCTTTGGTATTTTTAAATCTTAACTAAATGACGTAAAAAAGTATTGGAACACTTTTACATTTCACATAATTTTTAGATGGTCGTGCTAAAAACACACCTACTCTCTTCAAACGCCAACGGCTAACTGGCGGCCAGCGCAGTCACAACTCTCCTACTCACACATGCATAGGCACATTTGGGGGATGTCGCGACACGAATATCATCTCTTGATATTGAAATATTATTGGTGTGTCAATGTCCCCCTTGCGTCAATGTGCCCCACCTCCCCCATTCCGCATTTTCAGAGGAGGGGGGGGAAAGGGGAAAGTGTGTCCCCCCAGATAAGACTCCCATCCTCCCTGGCCATGGGCCATCCTTGCTTGGGCAGGTGGTACTTTGAGTCCAACCACATCTGGAGGACCAGAGATTTGCGGAAATAAATCTTTGGGTCCAGGCAGCGCTTCATCGCCGTAGGCTCTGCTGACCTGGCCAAAGAAATGCAGAGTAGCAGCGGTCCTGCTTCCGTGTGAGATAAAGGGATAAATCAAGTCCAAAGACAGTCCGTTCTTATCTCCAGTAGCTTTATTTACAGAGTAATAAATCCATCAGACACCATCGGAAACTTCGGCCATTTCCCTCTGCTGTCCAAAAGCACACTCACAGCAGCTTCTAAGCTGAGCTGCTTCTCTGTCCGTTGCAGAGACAGATCTGAAGAGCGTCAGAACAACATCCTGTGACGCACTTCTCTGCATCGAGCTCCTCCCAGCTCCTCCCAGATCCAGATACAGGACACCACGGAGTTTTAACCTTGTCAGTTCCAAACTCCACAAGAGATGCCTCAACTCAGCACAGAAGGTTCCTCTAGGGCGCAGTGTTACGTGGGAGTTGGTGGAACTGGATCTTAAGGGATCTTGAGACATTTCCAAGGGATTATGATTGGTATCCAGACCCTAACACTATAAATCCAAGGTGTCCACACTGAGCAGTTTATCAACCCTGCTGGCCGCTGGGGAAGACCTTCTGAAGGAAGTGGTTTGCCCCCAATGTTAATTCCTTCCTTCCTCCGCTGCTGCTGCCCACACTAAAGGAATGTCTGGATGAAATCCCAGGGACGTCTGGCTCCTATTACAAAGAGATCCAGTTGATATTCTAGAACAGTGTTTCCCAACCACTGTTCCGCGGCACACTAGTGTGCCGCGAGATGTTGCCTGGTGTGCCGCGGGAAAAATTAAAAAATCCGAAAGATTTTTTTTTTAAGTCAAATTTTCGATTGGGGCGCCGTCACTAGATGACCCCTGGGGTTCCCTCCCTCCCTCCCTCTCTGCGCCTCCCTCCTCCTCCTCCTCCTCCTCCTCCGGGGAGGCCCTTCCTGGCTCTCGGCCAAGGCTTGGCGGCTGCCACTCACTCGCTCGCCCACCCGTCCCTCCATCCCTGCACCCGGCCTCTCCCCCTCTGTCCCCGGTGCGGGGGCTGCCGGGATCCACAGTCCCCTCGCCCTTGGGCTCCGCGCCTGCGCGGGGTGCGCGAACTACGTTTCCCAGCGTGGCCTGGCGGGCCGGGCGTTTTGTTTGAAGCGCTCTTCTCCCGGCCATGGAATGAGCATGGCGGCCGGGCGGGCAGGGGCTCTTCCGCACAGACCCCGCGCAGCCTGCCTGCGCCCCCGCGGAGATCGGGCGGCAGGATGGAGCCCGGGGATCCCCGCGGAGGCGGAGCGGCGGAGGCGGAGGCTGCCCCCCAGGTAGGGCTGCGTCGGGGTGTGTGTGTTTATTTTTGCAATGCTGCATCCGCGCCGGAGGGGACGCATCGGACCGCGGGGAGACCCCTTGGCGGGCGTGCAAGGCAATGCATGCGTGCAGGCGTTGCATGGAGTGCAGTGCAATGCAATGGCAACGCGGCGCCCTGCATGCATGCATGCAACTTCCACCGGCGCTCCGGACTTGGCAGGTGAGGGGGGTCCCCAGTGGGCGGCAGAGAGAGCCGGGAGGGCGAAGGGGAGCCGGGGGAGGAGCAGCGCTGCTCCCCGAGCCGAGCCCGGGGGGAAACTTCGGCGTCGTTGCGCCGGGTGTTGGAAGCGGAGGCTGGCGGGGGCCCCTCACCTGCAAAACCTGGTCGCCTCTCATATATTTCGTGCATTGCATTCATCGCCCGCTTTCTCCTCCAAGGAGCTCCCGGGGGTGCGCGTGGTTCTCCCCATGTTATCCTCGCAACAACAGCCCTGCGAGGTGGGTCAGGCGAGTGGCCCAAGGGAGCTCCCAGGGATTGTCCTGGCCAGGTGGGGTGATTTGAACCCTGCTCTCTGCCCGGTCTTCGTCCTCATTTAGCCCCCACATGTGCATGACTGCATGACTGAGGTTTTCCCCCCTCGTCTTGGCTATGGTGTGAGTCTGTGCTGTTAATTAATGGGGTTCTGCCTTCGGAGAAGATGAGCCAGCCCTCAAGGAGGTGATTATGTAATTTGCTAGCAATTCATGTCCCTCCCGGCGTGACGCTGCGCGCTGACGTCACGGGGCTGTAATGGTGGTGTGCCTCGAGATTTTTTTCATGAAACAAGTGTGCCTTTGCCCAAAAAAGGTTGGGAAACACTGTTCTAGAATAAAGTGTGGCTAAGATTCTGAGTCACAATCATGGCTGAGAAATACAGCCAGGGAATATGAAACTGATTTGAAGATTGGTTTCTTCTTTACACATTATTATTATTATTATTATTATTATTATTATTATTATTATTATTATTATTATATTACATTCAGGAGGACACACCACGGGTTTCCTTCTTCTTTCTTTTCTTTCCAACAATCATAATTATAATTATAATTATAATTTATTATTTATACCCCGCCCATCTGGCTGGGCCTCCCCAGCCACTCTGGGTGGCTTCCATAGAAACCAAAAATACAGTAAAATATCACACGTTAAAAAATTCCCTGAACAGGGCTGCCTTAAGATGTCTTCTGAATGTCAGGTAGTTGTTTATCGCTTTGACATCTGCTGGAAGGGCGTTCCACAGGGCGGGCACCACTACCGAGAAGGCCCTCTGCCTGGTTCCCTGTAGCTTTGCTTCTCGCAATGAGGGAACCGCCAGAAGGCCCTCGGCCCTCGGCACTGGACCTCAGTGTCCGGGCAGAATGATAGGGGTGGAGACGCTCCTTCAGGTATACTGGACCGAGGCCATTTAGGGCTTTAAAGGTCAGCACCAACACATTGGGAGCCAATGTAGGTCTTTCAAGACCGGTGTTATATGGTATTGGCGGCCGCTGCCAGTCACCAGTCTAGCTGCCGCATTCTGGATTAGTTGTAGTTTCCGAGTCACCTTCAAAGGTAGCCCCACGTAAACGCATTGCAGTAGTCCAAGCGGGAGATGACCAGAGCATGCACCACTCTGGCCAGTGTTATTCACCTTTAATACTCACCTTTTTCAGTGTAACACATATTTTTATCTTGTGATATTCAGATGAAGAGAGGTATAACAATTTAATAAATAATTCCCAGTTGGAGCAGAGCTAGAATATCCGGAAGCCCTTGGCCACCCAGGGCAAAGGAGGAAGAACAGTGAGAGAGGCCTGGACAGGGAATCTCCGCTAAGATAAGCCAGTGTCAGGAGGCGGGTGCGAGACTCGGTGGCATATAATTATTATAAATCATAATTGGGGTGGGTGTCTCAATCTGGCCTTCCCAGCAGTCAGGCTCCAGCTGCTTTCCTTCTGCCTCTCCAGCTCTCTCCATTCAAGAATGCAAGGCTGAGAGATGGAGGTCCAACCCCAAGAACATTCTCCAACTGAACACTCCTTCAACCGACCACAAGCACCAAGCCTTGTCACTAGACTTACATATGGGTCTCCCAAAATGGTCAGTATGGACCTCCTGAGGCCAAAGGGACTCTGCAGGTGATTAATAAACATCTAGAGGTCGAAGGGGACAAAATGTGGCCCAAGGGGTGGAGGATTATAGTGCAGCGGATGAAGAACTTCATGATGAACTTAGGACCCTGATGAATATTGGCCAGGTTCATGGAACATAGAGCAGCTCCCTTTCCTGTGATAAACCAATTTTTATCAAACGTAAAGCCCACAGTTAAACTGTATTCTAAGATAATGCTGCTTCATTAATGCTTAATTAAAGGTTAGGAAAGGCTGATGATGCATTACCATTATTTAACATTATTTCATCTGTCTTTCCGAAAAATTTCATATGGAGGACAGGAAAGAATGTACGAGATGTCAAAATAAGAGCAGGTGCTAATTGATGTGTGTAATATTCCTTTTTTCTCTTCCTAGGTTTCCTTTCCCCCCGCTCCTCCCTGTTGAAAGAAGACAATGGAGAAGGCAGTCAAAATTCTGGAGGGCCATGTCCAATGGGAATAACAAAGAAACCAGATAAATTCATGGATTGTGAAAAGAGAGAGGAGAAACAATTTGAAAGTATGGAGTGTGGGAAGAGTTTCAGTCAGAGTGGAGACCTTAGAATTCATCAACGGACTCACACGGGGGAGAAACCATTTAAATGCATGGAGTGTGGAAAGAGCTTCACTGAGAATGGAAAACTTAGAATTCATCAACGGACTCACACGGGGGAGAAACCATTTGAATGCATGAAGTGTGGAAAGAGCTTCAGTCAAAGTGGACACCTTAGAATTCATCAACGGAGTCACACAGGGGAGAAATCATTTAAATGCATGGAGTGTGGAAAGAGCTTCAGTCAGAGTGGAGACCTTAGAATTCATCAACGGACTCACACGGGGGAGAAACCATTTGAATGCATGGAATGTGGAAAGAGTTTCACTCAGAGTGGATACCTTAGAATTCATCAATGGACTCACACGGGGGAGAAACCATTTAAATGCATGGAGTGTGGAAAGAGCTTCACTGAGAATGGAAAACTTAGAATTCATCAACGGACTCACACGGGGGAGAAACCATTTAAATGCATGGAGTGTGGAAAGGGCTTCAGTCAGAGTGGAGACCTTAGAATTCATCAACGGAGTCACACAGGGGAGAAACCATTTGAATGCATGGAGTGTGGAAAGAGCTTCAGTCAGAGTGGACACCTTAGAATTCATCAACGGAGTCACACAGGGGAGAAACCATTTGAATGCATGGAATGTGGAAAGAGTTTCACTCAGAGTGGATACCTTAGAATTCATCAACGGAGTCACACAGGGGAGAAACCATTTAAATGCATGGAGTGTGGAAAGAGCTTCAGTGGGAGTGGACACCTTAGAATTCATCAACGGAGTCACACTGGGGAGAAACCATTTGAATGCATGGAGTGTGGAAAGAGCTTCAGTCAGAGTGGACACCTTAGAATTCATCAACGGAGTCACACTGGGGAGAAACCATTTAAATGCATGGAGTGTGGAAAGAGCTTCACTGAGAGTGGAAAACTTAGAATTCATCAACGGAGTCACACAGGGGAGAAATCATTTAAATGCATGGAGTGAGGAAAGAGCTTCAGTCAGAGTGGACACCTTAGAATTCATCAACGGAGTCACACAGGGGAGAAACCATTTAAATGCATGGAGTGTGGAAAGAGCTTCAGTGGGAGTGGACACCTTAGAATTCATCAACGGAGTCACACAGGGGAGAAACCATTTAAGTGCATGGAGTGTGGAAAGAGCTTCAGTCAGAGTGGGCACCTTAGAATTCATCAACGGAGTCACACTGGGGAGAAACCATTTCTGCTGCTCCAGAGAAGCGGACACGGAGCAATGGATCCAAACTACAAGAAAGAAGATTCCACCTAAACATTAGGAAGAACTTCCTGACAGTAAGAGCTGTTTGACAGTGGAATTTGCTGCCAAGGAGAGTGGTGGAGTCTCCTTCTTTGGAGGTCTTTAAGCAGAGGCTTGACAACCATATGTCAGGAGTGCTCTGATGGTGTTTCCTGCTTGGCAGGGGGTTGGACTCGATGGCCCTTGTGGTCTCTTCCAACTCTATGATTCTATGATTCTAAATGCATGGAGTGTGGAAAGAGCTTCAGTCAGAGTGGACACCTTAGAATTCATCAATGGAGTCACACAGGGGAGAAACCATTTAAATGCATGGAATGTGGAAAGAGCTTCACTACTAGTGGAAACCTCAGAATTCATCAACGCACTCACAGGTGAGAAACCATTTAAATGCATGGAGTGTGGAAAGAGCTTCACTGAGAGTGGAACGCTTGGAAAGCATCAACGGATGTCAGGGGGATCTGGCTGCGACATCTGTCACCCCATTGATCGCCAGGGTTGATTCGGCTGATCTGGCTGGCTAGGCGGGTGTCCCCTTCCTCCCTCACCGCTCCATGTGCGTCCCTCCCGAAGCTGCGCGTTCGGTGGAGGAGGACGGCCATCCCGGATGGAGGGGGTATGCCGTTCTTCGGTCAGGGGTGTACGATAGCTGCACTCCCCTGCTAGGAAAAAAAAGGGACTCCCGGGACGCTGCGGCCACGGGAAGGAGCGCGAGGCAACTCGTCTGAGAAGCCTCGAACAGCGTGGGGGTCTCAGAGGGGTCACGAAGGCTCCGTGAACCCCTAACCACAGGTGGGATATCCTGTTGGTCAATATACCCAGCAAGGCTGCGTGTGCTCGCCTATGTTGCCGGCGTTTAACAAGGCTGGAGCCGCAGCGAGAAGAGGGAAGTATCAGACTCCATGCTGTGAAGCCTCAGGCTCCGAGTGAAAGCGGCGGACCTCCGACAACAGAGGAAAAGCTGGGAAATAGCTCTAAAGCTCAGCAGAAAGCAGAAAGCTGAAAGCGGAGGAGAGAAAGCAAAAGCAAAAGAAGTACCCAGCGGAGAAAGAAATTTAAAGGCAAAAGAAGGAGGAATTCATTACTGGCGGTAAGATTGATAAAGGAGTAAAGCGAAAAGCTGGCAGACGTGAATGAAAGAGCAAGAAAGTAACCGCTTGTGAGGGGAAGGAATATCCTCGGTAACAAGCTACATTTTACAAAGTATAAAGAGTTGGAAGCGAGGTATTACTGAGATTTTTTTATAGAGAGTTTCACTGACAGTGGAACACTTGGAAAACATCAATGGACTCACACAGGAGAGAAACCATTTAAATGCATGGAGTGTGGAAAAAGCTTTGGTTGGAGCTCAAACCTTCGTATACATAAACACACTCACACGGGGGAGAAACCATATAAATGTAAGGAGTGTGGAAAGAGCTTCAGTCAGATTGGACACCTTAGAAACCATCAACGAACCCACACAGGAGAAAAACCATATAAATGTATGGAGTGTGGAAAGAGCTTCACCGATAGTGGAACATTTAGAAAACATCAACAGACACACACGGGCGAGAAACCATTCAAATGCATGGAATGTGTAAAGAGCTTCAGTCAAAGTAGACACCTTAGAATCCATCAACGGATTCACACGGGAGAAACCATTTAAATGTTTGGAGTGTGGAAAGAGTTTCAGTACAAAGAGAGGACTGAATATTCATCATAAAACTCACACTGGGGAAAAACCATTTAAATGTATCCTGTGTGAGAAGAGCTTCACTGTTAGTAGAACACTTAGAAACCATCTTCGAACTCACACAGGGGAAAAACCATATAAATGTATGGATTGTGGAAAGAGATTCAGTCACAGTGAAACACTGAGAAAACATCAACGGACTCACACAGGGGAGAAACCATTTAAATGCATGGAATGTGGAAAGTGCTTTATTGATGGTACAGCACTTAGTATCCATCATCAAACTCACACAGGGGAGAAACCATTTGAATGTATGGATTGTGGAAAAAGCTTCACTACTAGCAGAAGCCTTAGAATCCATCAACGGACTCACACAGGGGAGAAACCATTTAATTGCATGGATTGCGGTAAGAACTTCCTTGATCGTGGAACACTTAGAATCCATCAACGGACTCACACAGGGGAAAAACCATTTGAATGTAAGGAGTGTGGAAAGAGCTTCACTACTAATAGAGCAGTAAGAAGACATCAATGGACTCACTCAGGGGAAAAACCTTTAAAATGCATGGAATGTGGAAAGAGTTTTATTGAGAGAAGAGAGCTGAGAACCCATCATCGAACTCACACTGGGGAGAAACCATTTAAATGCACCGAGTGTGGAAAGAGCTTCAATCGCAGTGGAACACTTAGAAAACATCAACGGACTCACACAGGGGAGAAACCATTTAAATGCATGGAATGTGGAAAGAGCTTTATTGATGGTACAGCACTTAGTATCCATCATCAAACTCACACAGGGGAGAAACCATTTAAATGTAAGGAGTGTGGAAAGGGCTTCACCAATGTTGGAAATGTTAGAAGACATCAACGGACTCACACGGGAGAAACCATTTAAATGTATGGAGAGTTGAAAGAGTTTCAGAGTGGAACCCTAATTTCACACACAGGAAACTTAGACGACATCAACAGACTCACTCGGAGAAAAGCAAATAAATGTATGGAGTGTGGAAAGAGCGTCAATAGAAGTGGAAACCTTAGCAAACATCAGCGAACTGAAAAAGGGAAAACCACTTACATATATGGAGCGTACATAGAGGTTCAGTCCTGATGTTCTTAGAAACCATCAATGGACTCGCAAGGAGGAAAAGCTTTAAGAGTTGAAACCCTACAATCCACAAACTGAAAAATCTAAAATGGTTTGAATGGAAGGAGTGTGGTGCTGGGATGGATGCTGGGATGTTTTTGCCTCTACGCATGGGTCTGGGAATGTTCCGATCAGTTCACATTGAGTTCAGTACCCTGACCTGTTCTTGACGCATTTTTGACCACATCTACGGAACGCGATTGTTATGTTCTTTCATGTCATGCAAAATCAATCATTAGTAATAGTTTAGGTCTTGATACTCAATCACTAGTTAATAGTTTTATAAGGAGGTTTCACGCCTGTCCAATTCTGTGTTCC
Organism: Podarcis bocagei; assembly: GCF_964188305.1. Lineage (NCBI taxonomy): Eukaryota > Metazoa > Chordata > Lepidosauria > Squamata > Lacertidae > Podarcis > Podarcis bocagei. The sequence continues at coordinate 1,328,407 of NC_138126.1, forward strand.
CTTTCCCACCCTTTAATCTATTGATGATTAATACCTATATTCAACCCTTGCATTGTATTCATGTTAACCAATCAGCAACAAGCACATATGTGGAAATGCTGTAATATTCAATAAAGGGACTCTCCGAGACATGCTCGAGAGATGCCTCCTGTATGACAGCTTGCCATTCGTCTTTCGCTTATTTCAACCCAACAGTGTGGGAAGTGTTTCGATTGCTTTATATATAGATAATTTTATTAATACAGTGGTACCTCGTGTTACATACGCTTCAGGTTACAGACTCTGCTAACCCAGAAATAGTGCTTCAGGTTAAGAACTTTGCTTCAGGACGAGAACAGAAACCGTGCTCCAGCGGCGGAGCAGCAGCAGGAGGCCCCATTAGCTAAAGTGGTGCTTCAGGTTAAGAACGGACCTCCGGAACGAATTAAGTACTTAACCTGAGGCACCACTGTATATAATTTTATTTACAAATTGCGTTCAAAAATGGAAGCATTCACCTCTGGATTCTTGGCGTTTGAAAGCCCCAAACGTTCAACTTCTGAAGCATTCTACAACCGAGATTCCACTGAGAATCCAGCAATAGTGTGTTGTCCAACGATATCCATTCTTTTAACCAACACAAAGAGGCTGCCTCATAGTAGAAAATCTAGCAGTGCGAAGCCACCTCTATTTTTAGTATCTATCGAAATTTTATAGTTTATTCTTGGTGTTTTCCCCCTGCCAGAGTAATCATGAAATATCTCTTTGCCATTCGTTAAAGAAGCTTGTATTATTTATTATTGGTATCATTTAGAATAAAAACAGTATCTTAGGTAAAACATTTCTCTTTATGGTTGAAATCCTTCGTAAAAGTGAAAGTTTCATCCTCCCCTATATTTCCAAATGTTTTTAACATTTTTTGATACTCTAACGTAATTGGAATATGTTGTAATTCAGTGTTTTTCAAATAAACCCTTATTTAGTCTCCATCTATACAATGAACTCTTTTCACCCCTCATTATCATCCATGGTGAGTTTTGATCTGATATAGTTCTTGGCTGGATCTCTCCAGTCTTTAATCCTGTAGGCAGTCCCTTCAATATCCAGATCATGTTTCTTCTTCCCGCAGAATCCTTTGAATCAGAAGAACATGTTTACTCTTGTTCTAAAGGGGGTCTGAATCTCCAAGCATCTGGGTTGGCAAACTAAGGCCTGTGGGCCGGATCAGGTGCGATTGCCTTCTAGATCCGGCCTGCGGACGGTCCGGGAATCGCCACGTGGATTGCCAGAATGCACGTTCTTTCCCTCTCCCTCACACGGCGGCGCTTTTCTCCTGAGGGAGGAGCAATCTTGTCCCACACCGGGTGCCATCAACGGGGGGAGTCGGCTCACCCGCCTGCCTGCCTCAGAAGGGTGGCGCTGGGAAGGGGGTGTGACGCTGGCTGCCGGCTGCTGCTGCATTTTCCTCTTGCTCCTCCTCCTTCTCCCTCACTCTGCCCTTCCTTCCTTTTCTGTGCCCCTTCTCCGTGCCGCTTCCTCATGCGCTTTCTTCGTCACCCCCTCCCTCCTTCATTCCTCCCATGGCGTTCAGGCGGTTTGTTGCAGCGGCGCAGCTGCCGCTTGCGGGTTTGGAAGCAGCAGCAGTTGGTGGGTAAAAGCTCCAGCAACGACCCGGTTCCCCTGCCTCCGTCCGTGGCTACGCCGGGGCTGCTGCTTCTGTCTTCTCCGGCCAACGCAGCCTCATGCCCTGCCCTGGCACCTGGCTGGAGAAACCCAACTGGGGCTATTGGGATGACAACTGGGACAGGTAAAGCCAAACATCTTCAGGCCTCTTTGCAGGTGGGCCAAAATCGCTCATTTCCCCCCAAAATATAGTCCGGCCCCCAACAAGGTCTGAGGGACAGTGGACCGGCCCCCTGCTGAAAAAGTCTGCTGACCCCTGATCTAGTAGATCCATTGTTGTAACCATATCAAAAAAGTATTTGGTATTTTGCCTTCTTTTGAGACACTTTCCCTCAGTGTTCTGTCATAGTCCTGTGATCCTACTAAATTCACCCGTAATTATTATATTTCTGTCATAAACCTCAGACATACTTTCCTCCAATAGTTGGAAGAAATCTCATGCGAAAAGTGGCTCTGAATCTGAAAGTCCCAGTCCCAAATCTTAATCCTGCCACCCTAAGATATTATAAGCAAGCCCCACATTCCTCTTTCCACCTGCAATAGGGAGGTTAGAACAACACTTAATACCCTGCAGGGATTATAAGAGCCAGAATTGCTTTGCATTCACAAATGCTATGTGAAATATCAGTCGTGAACAGAATAATTTAAACAAGGAAACCAACAACAGTATTAAAAGAGAGAAAAACTGGATTTGAAATGACCAAACCACAAGATGAGAAGTCTCCCTAGTAAATGAGGGAAGGGGGAGGCATGGGGGGGGGGGCTTTTGAAGTCTCCCTGCTGGCGAGGGAATTCCAGAGCAAGGGCGCCTCTCTCTGTCTGGAGTCCCTCACTGCCTCATCTCCAGCAGGAAGGGGGGATTTCAAGACTGGGACCCTTCCCTCTTAGGGGGAGGTGCTGGGGCCTGGGCAGCTGGATGGATGGACATCAGCCTGCAGAAATGCTCCCCCCCCCTTCCTCTCACAGGACTGTTGTGGTGTTGCATGGGAGTGACAAGGCCACACTCCAGAACACCTCTCCATCCAGGGGGGGGGGAGGGGCTGGTGTTGGAAGCTGGGCTGGGCTGTCAGGGGGCGAAGCCCTTGCTCTGCCTGCAGAAGGACCCCGGCGGAGGGCTTGGCCTGCAGAAGGAGGCCCAGAAGGAGATCCTCCCCCCCCGGCCTCCACTGGCCCAGTTGGGGGGGGCGGGGGCCGGGTCCCCATGGAGCCCCCAGAGCAGGAGGCCAGAGGCAGCGCCGCCCCCTCGCCTTCCCCTCCGGACACAGGGAGGGGGGGCTGCTCTTGCAGACGTGGCTCTAGGGACACGCGCGTCGGGAAAGGCGCCGGAAGTGGCGTCGGGAAAGGCGCCGGAAGTGGCCAGAGAGGGAAAGGAGGAGGAGGAGGGGCGTCGCTGAAGAGCCCCCCTCCCCCCGTCGCCCCCCCCCCGCCGCCATTTCTGTTGCAGACAAGGAGAGCGGACTAATCCGGAGCCAGGGAGGCGGAGGACCAAGAGGTAAAGGGGGAGGGAGAGAAGGGGGGGACAAGGGGGGAGGAGGAGGAAGAGACCCCCCCGCAAGGAGAGCGCCCTCCCTCCCTGGGGCCCGTCGACAGGGGCCCCGATCCAGGCCCCGACCCAGGGGGGGGGAAGGGGGGACCCAAGACCTGCAAGGTCTCCTGGGCAGCAGCAGCCCCGCCAGACTCCCCTTCCTCCTTCCTGGGGGGCCGAGAGAGGCTCAGCTGCCCTGGCGGGAAGGGGAAGGAGGAGCCCAAGCAGGGCTGGGGGTGGGGCTGAGGCCCCCCATTCTCCCTGGGGTCGTGGGGCGCCTGGCTGGGGAAAGGGAGAGAGGGAGTCCAGGGAAGGGTTAAAGGAAGGGGAGGAGCCTCGACAGAGACCCCTCCCCTTCCAGACCACTGACCCCCACCCCCATCACCCAGCCTCCCTGCTGAGGGTGTTGGCTGTCCCAGATCATCTGCATTCACTAGGACTTATCTCCATACTTTGGATTGTCCTGAATACCACCATTTGGTAGCCTAGCCCAAACCCAAAAGTCCTGCTAGGATGCATCTTGGCTTCCCTGCTGATGAAACTGAGTGTGTGAGGATTGATAATATTTCCATTTATCCCTTTCAGACCCCTAAGTAGTAGCAGCTGCCAGGACATTGTCCTTTTCGCCTCTGTATAGTTCCAGCCTTAGTTCAGACGTTGTGGTAGATTGCAATCAGGGTGAATTTGATATAAGTCAAATTGATTTCAATCACAATTTATGGTAAATCACTAGTCAGTATGATTCTATTTAAATCAAAAATTTCTGATTTGGTTACACTATTAGAAATACACAGACAGCTAATTATGAAATCATTCTGAGGTTTAATAAGTTTACTGTCTATATTTGGACAACATTTCTGCTGTAATTTATTGGAAAGAGAAAAATAATCATTTCCTTAGTAACAACTTAAACAATTTATTTAACTAAAACAATATTATAGCATGTTGGTAAAAAGATTTTTTATATATATAAAAAAAAACAACCAAGCAGACTGAGTTTTAGCGCGCATGAAAAACTCGGAACTTAAGCATTTCACCATCTCCACTACCAGCCACCCCTTTGGATTGGCTTCTGCATCCAGGTGCCTATTCTGTACAGTTAAGTGTTAGTGCGGTTGTTGGAACCCAGTGGGATTGGGAAGAGGTTGCCAGCCCTGAAGAGCCTTCAGCACTTGCCTCAAGTCTGACTTGCACAATTATTACACAAAGACCCCAAGATGTGTGGAGTATTCTGCTCACAAGGTTGCACTTTCATTTTTACTGCTTCACACTTAGCTACTTGTGCAGATCTCTTCCACTGCAAACCATCTGTTCATTGAACCTCTTAGAACTCAGCATTTAAGGGGTTGATTCTGTGTATATAATTCTGCACTGGAACATGGGATTAAGGTTTTCCGTCAACTCTGTATGTTTATTTTATAACATTTTTCCTGTGAAGAAAAGGCATGTTATCTCTGCAGATACACAAATTCACACTTTTGAGAATGGCAAAAACAAGCATCTGTGACAATATCGTCTCTTTAGAAAAACTTCCCCAAATAATCTTACAAAAACCTCTGGAAGAGCATGACATTGTGAATGGATTAATGGAATTCATTTACCCCAAAAATTAAATATTCCATATAAAGCCTCATGCTAGATAATTAAAAAGATATCCTTATTTCCTGATGAATAGCCTTTGGACTATAATGTAATTAAATATAAAACTATCTTTAGATAGACTTTTTCCTCTAAAAGCATTTTATTTTTTTAAAAATTCTGATTAAAAAAAATCTGATTTAAATAAAAAAATCCGATTTTAATTTTTTTAAAAAAATCATTGATTATATCCACCCTGATTGCAATCTTTAGCTGCTGATAACATGGCAACGTTTAGCAGCTCATATTGTGAGGTTTAGCTGGTGAGAACATTGCAACTGTTAGCTGACGAGTTATCACGATATTGAAAATCAGATATTTCCTAGTCCTTATACACATTGGATTTGCGATATGATGTCAGCTCAAATATTAGGAAAGAGTTAGCACATTAACATCAAGCCCAGCTCTAATTATGACCTAAATTTCTGGCCAAGTGTATCATTGCAGATTTTACCAGTTTTATTTTGCTTCCCATTCTAATAGTATCTCATACATTTTGGAAAGTTTTTTTTGAAAATTGTTCAGTAGTACCTAAGAGACCAACTAAGTTTGTTCTGGGGATGAGCTTTCGTTTGCATGCACATTTCTTCAGATTGGACAATTTTCTACCTGAAATTTGGGAAACACTTTTTCTTTCCTCGCCATAATATCTCTTTCAAACTGTGAACTTTCAGTCCAAAAACCTCTCCCTTTATCTTGTCCAAACAAGATGATTTGATGGTATTGAAACCAATCTGCCATCACACCTCCCACCTCATCCTGTTTATTCAGTTTTATTTCTTCTTCCGAAAAGTCCAAAAGATCTCTGTAAGTTGCCCATTGCTTCTTCCATATTGCATTTTTTAAAAAGCTGTTGCTTTTGTGGGTGGAAGCCAAAGAGGTGTTTTTCTTTCCAGCGGATTATTATATTTATCCCATACAGTAAAAAGGATTTTCTGAATAACCTGATTCATAGAGCTCTTGTGTGTTTTAGTTTTATCCTGCCATAAATAAGCGTGCCAACCAAACATATTCTTGTTTGATGTTTAGTTGTTTAGTCGTGTCCGACTCTTCGTGACCCCATGGACTAGAGCACGCCAGGCACCCCTGTCCTCCACTGCCTCCCGCAGTTTGGCCAGACCCATGTCTGTAGCTTCGAAGACACTATCCAACCATCTCGTCCTCTGTCGTCCCCTTCTCCTTGTGCCCTCCATCTTTCCCAACATCAGGGTCTTTTCTAGGGAGTCTTCTCTTCTCATGAGGTGGCCAAAGTCTTGGAGCCTCAGCTTCAGGATCTGTCCTTCCAGTGAGCACTCAGGGCTGATCTCCTTCAGAATGGATAGGTTTGATCTTCTTGCAGTCCATGGGACTCTCAAGAGTCTCCTCCAGCACCAGAATTCAAAAGCATCCATTCTTTGGCGATCAGCCTTCTTGATGGTCCAGCTCTCACTTCCATACATCACTACTGGGAAAACCATGGCTTTTACTATACGGACCTTTGTTGGCAAGGTGATGTCTCTACTTTTTAAGATGCTGTCTAGGCATCTTAAAATATTTTCTTACGACCTTTGTTGTAAGAAAAAACCTGCTTTCCCCTTATGGGGTATTCAAGAGCCCATATAGTCCTTAAGTGGGTTCCATATTGGTAGGAGAAAATAACAGAGGCCAAGCAGAGAATATGGAGAAGCAAAGCGGCTAGTAAGCCTGATCTTTATTGCAACAGTGTCCCCCCCCTCACCACAACCAGGAGGGAGGTGTGCAAGGCCTTAAATAGTCTTTTGAAATTGCCCACCCAAGACCACCCCCCCCCCAATATACAGAAGGAGACTGTCTACAGCAGGAATACATCACAGGAGGCGGTCTACAGCAGAAAACCTGTCCCCAAGGATACCTGTTAATGGTCACTAACTGCATTATCTGGGCAGCCTGGCCATTCTTTTGTGATGGCAAATACTTTAGTTCCTGAATCCAGGCCACAGGCCCACCCTGTTCATCCCTCCTTAAGACAGTATTTGTAAGCACAAAGAAAATGGGAAGGCTTCCATTTGCCTCCTTTACTGCAGAGGAATATTTGAGTACGTTTCCGGGCACAATTCAAAGTGTTGGTGCTGACCTTTCAAGCCCTAAATGGCCTCAGTCCTGTATACCTGAAGGAGCGTCTCCACCCCCATTGTTCTGCCTGGACACTGAGGTCCAGCGCTGAGGGCCTTCCGGCGGTTCCCTCATTGCAAGAAGTGAGGTTACAGGGAACCAGACAGAGGGCCTTCTGAGTAGTGGCGCTTGCCCTGTGGAATGCCCTCCCATCAGATGTCAAGAAATTAAGCAGCTATCTTATTTTTAAAAGACATCTGAAGGCAGCCCTGTTTAGGGAGTTTTTAATATTTCATGCTTTACTGTTTTTAACACTCGATTGGGAGCCGCCCAGAGTGGTTGGGGAAACTCAGCCAGCTGGGCAGGGTAAAAATAATAAATTTTATTATTATTATTATTATTATTATTATTATTATTATTATTATTATTATTAGTCTGTGGTGCTCAATGTTTAGGTATAGTAAATATTAGGACTTAATTAGAACTTGTGTGTTATAGCGGGGATATGTTATAAAATAGTCTCAGTGTATTTTAGAATGGGAGTTATGTGAAGGGTTTTTTGTGTTTGATCCGTGTTTCTGTGTAAATACTGTGTGTCAGACTGAGAATGTCATTAGGAAGGTCTAGGAAAGGGTCACCTGCTTCTGAGCATCAGAAATGAGCATGGAAAGAGTTAATATCATTAACCTACCGGAATCTGCCCCCACCCTCTGTAACAAGCAGCTGTAGGTCTTTTGAGATTTAATATCGGCTCATGAAAAGTTGGGCACATGACCCAGAAAGCTGCCTGGCTCACTCCGTCTGAAGGCAGAGATATGCAGCACACGCCATTGTCGAATTCGGCTGGACTTGCCATGGGAACGCAGAAGGGGCAAGCAAGGAAGGGGGAGACGGCCAAAGAAACCTGCTCTCACACAAGTGCCCCCCCTGCCAATTCCGTAACATTAGCAAAGCCCAAGTTCAAACACCAGCCCCTATTTAAAAGAGGCCCCCATAATGATGACACTGGACTGCCCTTTACGGTTGCCGTAAGTTACTCTTCCAAGTCCCAAAAGCGCGTAGCAACTCTGGTCTATTTTGCAGGGCTGTTGTTGGCTGGCTAACTGGCGGCCAGCGCAGTCGCAACTGTTCTACTCACACATGTATAGGCACATTTGGGTGATGTCGCGACACGAATATCATTTCTCGATATTGAAATATTGTTGGGGTGTCAATGTCCCCCTTGCGTCAATGTGCCCCACCTCCCCCATTCCGCATTTTCAGAGGAGGGGGAAGAAGGGGAAAGTTTGTTCCCCCAGATAAGACTCCCATCCTCCCTGGCCATGGGCCATCCCTACTTGGGCAGGTGGTACTTTGAGTCCAACCACATCTGGAGGGCCAGAGAGGCCTCCTCTCAGCATAGAAGGTTCCTCTAGGGCTCAGTGTTACTTGGGAGTTGGTGGAACTGGATCTTAAGGGTTCTTGAGACATTTCTGAGGGATTGTGATTGGTATCCAGACCCTAACACTATAAATCCAAGGTGTCCCCACTGAGCAGTTTATCAACCCTGCTGGCCGCTGGGGAAGACCTTCTGAAGGAAATCGTTTTCCCCAAATTGCTTCCTTCCTTCCTTCCTCCGCTGCTGCTGCCCACACTAATGGAATGTCTGGATGAAATCCCAGGGATGTCTGGCTCCTATTACAAAGAGATACAGTTGATATTCTAGAAAAAAGTGTGGCTAAGATTCTGAGTCACAATCATGGCTAAGAAATACAGCCAGGGAATATGAAACTGATTTGAAGATTGGTTTCTTCTTTACACTTTATTATTATTATTATTACTATTATTACTATTATTATTATATTACATTCAGGAGGACACACCACGGGTTTCATCTTCTTTCTTTTCTTTCCAACAATCAGTGTTATTCACCTTTAATACTATTTCAGTGTCACACATATTTTTATGTTGTGATCTTCATATGAAGAGAGGTATAACATTTTAATAAATAATTCCCAGTTGGAACAGAGCTAGAATATCCAGAAGCCCTTGGCCACCCAGGGCAAAGGAGGAAGAACAGTGAGAGAGGCTCCAGCTGCTTTTCTTCTGCATCTCCAGCTCTCTCCATTCCATAATGCAAGGCTGAGAGATAGAGGTCCAACCCCAAGAACATTCTCCAACTGAGCACTCCTTCAACCAACCACAAGCACCAAGCCTTGTCACTAGACTTATATATGGGTCTCCAGAAATGGTCAGTATGGACCTCCTGAGGCCAAAGGGACTGTGCAGGTGATTAATAAACATCTAGAGGTCGAAGGGGACAAAATGTGGCCCAAGGGGTGGAGGATTATAGTGCAGAGGATGAAGAACTTCATGATGAACTTTGGACCCTGATGAATTTTGGCCAGGTTCATGGAACATAGAGCAGCTCCCGTTCCTGTGAGAAACCACTTTTTATAAAACGTAAAGTCCACAGTTCAACCGTATTCTAAGATAATGCTGCTTCATTAACAATAATTAAGAGTTATAAAAGGCTGGTGATGCGTTACCATTATTTAAAATTATTTCATTTGCCTTTCCTAAAAATTTGGAACATATGGAGGACAGGAGAGATTGTACAAGACGTTAAAATAAGAGCAGGTGCTAACTGTAATAGTACTTTGTTCTCTTCCTAGAAAACAAATAGGATTTTCTCCCCACCACATCGAAAGAAGACAATGGAGAAGGCAGTCAAAATTCTGGAGGGCCATGTCCAATGGGAATAACAAAGAAACCATTTAAATACATGGAGTGTGAAAAGAGAGAACATAAACAATTTGAAAGTATGGAGTGTGGAAGGAGCTTCACTGACAATAGAAACCTTAGAAAACATCAGTGGTCTCACTCAGGGGAGAAACCATTTAAATGCATGGAGTGTGGAAAGAGCTTCACTAAGAGTGGACACCTTAGAATTCATCAACGGACTCACACAGGAGAGAAACCATCTAATTGCATGGAGTGTGGAAAGAGCTTCACTACTAGCAGAAGCCTTAGAATTCATCTACGGACTCACACTGGGGAGAAACCTTTTAAATGTATGGAGTGTGGAAAGAGCTTCAGTGGGAGTGGACACCTTAATATTCATCAACGGAGTCACACTGGGGAGAAACCATTTGAATGCATGGAGTGTGGAAAGAGCTTCACTACTAGCAGAAGCCTTAGAATTCATCTACGGACTCACACTGGGGAGAAACCTTTTAAATGTATGGAGTGTGGAAAGAGCTTCAGTCAGAGTGGAAACCTTAGAATTCATCAACGGACTCACACAGGGGAGAAACCATTTAATTGCATGGAGTGTGGAAAGAGCTTCAGTCAGAGTGGAGACCTTAGAATTCATCAACGGACTCACACAGGGGAGAAACCATTTAAATGCATGGAGTGTGGAAAGAGCTTCATTCAGAGTGGAGACCTTAGAATTCATCAACAGAGTCACACAGGGGAGAAATCATTTAAATGCATGGAGTGTGGAAAGAGCTTCACTACTAGTGGAAACCTTAGAATTCATCAACGGACTCACACAGGGGAGAAACCATTTAATTGCATGGAGTGTGGAAAGAGCTTCAGTCAGAGTGGAGACCTTAGAATTCATCAACGGAGTCACACGGGGGAGAAACCTTTTAAATGTATGGAGTGTGGAAAGAGCTTCAGTGGGAGTGGAAACCTTAGAATTCATCAACGGAGTCACACTGGGGAAAAAGCTTTTAAATGTATAGAGTGTGGAAAGAGCTTCAGTAGGAGTGGACACCTTAGAATTCATCAACGTAGTCACACTGGGGAGAAACCATTTGAATGCATGGAGTGTGGAAAGAGCTTCACTACTAGCAGAAGCCTTAGAATTCATCTACGGACTCACACTGGGGAGAAACCTTTTAAATGTATGGAGTGTGGAAAGAGCTTCAGTGGGAGTGGAAACCTTAGAAATCATCAACGGACTCACACAGGGGAGAAACCATTTAATTGCATGGAGTGTGGAAAGAGCTTCAGTCAGAGTGGAGACCTTAGAATTCATCAACGGAGTCACACGGGGGAGAAACCTTTTAAATGTATGGAGTGTGGAAAGAGCTTCAGTGGGAGTGGAAACCTTAGAATTCATCAACGGACTCACACAGGGGAGAAACCATTTAATTGCATGGAGTGTGGAAAGAGCTTCAGTCAGAGTGGAGACCTTAGAATTCATCAACGGAGTCACACGGGGGAGAAACCTTTTAAATGTATGGAGTGTGGAAAGAGCTTCAGTCAGAGTGGAGACCTTAGAATTCATCAACGGAGTCACACTGGGGAGAAACCATTTGAATGCATGGAGTGTGGAAAGAGCTTCACTACCAGTGGAAGCCTTAGAATTCATCAACGGACTCACACAGGGGAGAAACCATTTAAATGTATGGAGTGTGGAAAGAGCTTCAGTGCAAGTGGAGTTCTTACAAAACATCAACAAACTCATACAGGGGAGAAACCATATAAGTCCTAGGGAAGTGGACAGAGGTTCAGTTGTAGCGGAAGTCTTACAAACCATCAAAAGACTCCCAGGGGTAAGAGCTGTAAGAGTGGAAACACCTACAGGCCATCAATTAAAGAAGAGAAAGGGTTTAACTAGAAGGAGTGTGGATCCTGCTTTGCTTATTATGCAACGCTTTTTAGAGTAGAACCTTTTTCTCTCCGAGTCGACACTTTCTTTCACATCAATAACAGGAAATCAGTCTTAATTCCATGCAGCATATGTTAGCTTCTGTTGTTTGTAACGTGGTCTAGACATTTATTTAAAGTAATGAAGGTAACATTTCACAATAGTAAGCCTAATCTAATATTTAATGCGAATCTGTAGTGCTGCTGCTGAATGAGGGTGGACTGGGAGTGAGCTGGTGTTGGTGTTTGGTGGAGGGAGTTGGAAATGTTTGTATCTGGGAATGGAGAGTTTCTCAAAGTGGAGCTGAGACTGGTGGTCTTGCATGAGGAGGGAAGGGGGCACAGGGAAGAAGGGGCCGTACCAGAGCATCTCAAAGCAATGTGCTGGGGGGCGGGAACCATGGTGACACAAGTGTGTGTAGAATGCTATCCCCAAAATGAAACTGTAAGGATGAGTATAATGGGAAATGAGGTTCAGGCAGGTCCCCAACCCAGAGTGCTAAGGGTCAGCTTCCTCCAAATCTACAGCTGCCCCAAGGCAGGAGCCACCTCTGGGCCTGAGGGTGGAAAGCCTCCCTCCACCTTTGCAACTGGACATGATCCGAGGGCAGTGATGGCGAACCTTTTCCAGACCGAGTACCCAAACTGCAACACAAAACCCACTTTTTCATCACAAAGTTCCAACTACTGCAATGCACTCTGTGTGGGGCTACCTTTGAAGGTGACCCGGAAACTACAACTAATGCAGAATGCGGCAGCTGGACTGGTGACTGGGAGGAGCCGCTGAGACCACAGAACACTGGTCTGTTGTTGTTTAGTCCTTTAGTCGTGTCTGATTTTTCGTGACCCCATGGACCAGAGCACGCCAGGCACTTCTGTCCTCCACTGCCTCCCGCAGTTTGATCAAACTCATGCTGGTAGCTTCAAGAACACCATCCAACCATCTCATTCTCTGTGTCCCCTTCTCCTTGTGCCCTCAATCTTTCCCAACATCAGGGGCTTTTCCAGGGAGTATTCTCTTCTCATGAGGTGGCCAAAGTATTGGAGCCTCAGCTTCAGGATCTGTCCTTCCAGTGAGCACTCAGGGCTGATTTCCTTCAGAATGGAGAGGTTTGATCTTCTTGCAGTCCATGGGACTCTCAAGAGTCTCCTCCAGCACCAGAATTCAAAAGCATCAATTCTTCAGCGATCAGCCTTCTTGATGGTCCAGCTCTCACTTCCATACATCACTACTGGGAAAACCATGGCTTTTACTATACGGACCTTTGTTGGCAAGGTGATGTCTCTGCTTTTTAAGATGTTGTCTAGGTTTGTCATTGCTTTTCTCCCAAGGAGCAGGCGTCTTTTAATTTCGTGACTGCTGTCACCATCTGCAGTGATCATGGAGCCCAAGAAAGTCAAATCTCTCACTGCCTCCATTTCTTCCCCTTCTGTTTCCGAGGAGGTGATGGGCCCAGTGGCCATGATCTTCATTTTTTTGATGCTGAGCTTCAGACCATTTTTTGTGCTCTCCTCTTTCACCCTCAATAAAAGGTTCTTTAATTCCTCTTCACTTTCTGCCATCAAGGTTGTGTCATCTGCATATCTGAGGTTATTGATATTTCTTCCGGCAATCTTAATTCCGGCTTGGGATTCATCCCGCCCAGCCTTTCGCATGATGAATTCTGCATATAAGTTAAATAAGCAGGGAGACAATATACAGCCTTGCCGTACTCCTTTCCCAATTTTGAACCAATCAGTTGTTCCATATCCAGTTCTAACTGTAGCTTCTTGTCCCACGTAGAGATTTCTCAGGAGACAGATGAGGTGATCAGGCACTCCCATTTCTTTAAGAACTTGCCATAGTTTGCTGTGGTCGACACAGTCAAAGGCTTTTGCATAGTCAATGAAGCAGAAGTAGATGTCTTTCTGGAACTCTCTAGCTTTCTCCATAATCCAGCGCATGTTTGCAATTTGGTCTCTGGTTCCTCTGCCTCTTCTAAATCCAGCTTGCACTTCTGGGAGTTCTCGGTCCACATACTGCTTGAGCCTTCCTTGTAGAATTTTAAGCATAACCTTGCTAGCATGTGAAATGAGTGCAATTGTGCGGTAGTTGGAGCATTCTTTGGCACTGCCTTTCTTTGGGATTGGGATGTAGACTGATCTTCTCCAATCCTCTGGCCACTGCTGAGTTTTCCAAACTTGCTGGCATATTGAGTGTAGCACCTTAACAGCATCATCTTTTAAAATTTTAAACAGTTCAGCTGGAATACCATCACTTCCACTGGCCTTGTTATTAGCAGTGCTTTCTAAGGCCCATTTGACTTCACTCTCCAGGATGTCTGGCTCAAGGTCAGCAACCACACTACCTGGGGTGTACGAGACATCCATATCTTTCTGGTATAATTCCTCTGTGTATTCTTGCCCCCTCTTCTTGATGTCTTCTGCTTCAGTTAGGTCTTTACCACTTTTGTCCTTTATTATGGTAATCTTTGTACAAAATGTTCCTTTCATATTTCCGATTTTCTTGAACAGATCTCTGGTTCTTCCCATTCTGTTGTTTTAATAATAATAATAATAATAAATTTTATTTATATCCCGCCCTCCCCAGCCGAAGCCGGGTTCAGGGCGGCTAACAACAATCAAATAATCAGTCAAATCACACAATCTAAAAATATTTCATTATAAAAATTAATTAAATCAAATTGATGGCAACCAATTAAGCAAAATTCTGTGCAGGTTGCCAGAGGAGCGAGTCAGGCTGCGCCCTGACCAAAGGCCTGGCGGAACAACTCTGTCTTGCGGAAAGATGTCAGGTCCCGCAGGGCCCTAGTCTCTTGTGACAGAGCATTCCACCAGTTTGGAGCCGCAGCCGAGAAGGCCCTGGCTCTAGTTGAGGCCAGCCTAACCTCTCTGAGGCCTAGGACCTTGAGGATGTTATTATTTGCAGACCGTAGGTTTCTCTGTGGGGCATACCAGGAGAGGCGGTCCCGTAGGTATGAGGGTCCTAGGCCGTATAGGGCTTTAAAGGTTAAAACCAGCACCTTAAACCTGATCCTGTACTCCACCGGGAGCCAGTGCAGCTGGTATAGTACCGGATGAATGTGCTCTCGCAGCGAAGACCCCATAAGGAGTCTCGCCGCGGCATTCTGCACCCGCTGGAGTTTCTGGGTCAGTCTCAAGGGCAGCCCCACGTAGAGCGAGTTACAATAATCCAGTCTGGAGGTGACTGTCGCATGGATCACAGTGGCTAGGTCAGGATGAGAGAGATAAGGGGCCAACTGCTTAGCTTGGCGGAGATGAAAAAATGCCGCCTTTGTTATAGCTGTAATCTGCGCCTCCATAGAAAGGGAGGTATCGAAGATTACACCCAAACTCTTAACGGACGGTGCTGGCACTAATTGCACCCCCGCAAGAGATGGGAGTCTATTTCTTTGTATTGCTCTTTTAAGAAGGCCGCCTTGTCTCTCCTTGCTATTCTTTGGAAATCTGCATTCAATTTCCTATATCTTTCACTATCTCCCTCGCATTTTGCTTGCCTTCTCTCCCCCGCTATTTGTAAGGCCTCGTTGGACAGCCACTTTGCTTTCTTGCATTTCCTTTTCATTGGGATGGTTTTAGTTGCTGCCTCCTGTACAATGTTATGAGCCTCCACCCATAGTTCTTCAGGCACTCTGTTCAGCAAATCTAAATCCTTAAACCTGTTCCTCACTTCCACTGTGTATTCATAAGGGATTTGGTTTAGATTGTATCTTACCTGTCCAGTGGTTTTTCCTACTTTCTTCAGTTTAAGCTTGAATTTTGCTATAAGAAGCTGATGATCTGAGCCGCAGTCAGCTCCAGGTCTTGTTTTTGCTGACTGTATAGAGCTTCTCCATCTTTGGCTGCAGAGAATATAATCAATCTGATTTTGATGTTGCCCATCTGGGGATGTCCATGTGTAGAGTCGTCTCTTGTGTTGTTGGAAAAGCGTGTTTGTGATGACCAGCTTGTTCTCTTGACAGAACTCTATTAGCCTTTGCCCTGCTTCGTTTTGATCTCCAAGGCCAAACTTGCCAGTTGTTCCTTTTATCTCTTGATTCCCTACTTTAACATTCCAATCCCCTATAATGAGAAGAACATCCTTCTTTGGTGTCACTTCTATAAGGTCTTGTAAGTCTTCATAGAATTGGTCAATTTCAGTTTCTTCAGCACCAGTAGTTGGTGCATAAACTTGGATTACTGTGGTGCTAAAAGGTCTAGAACACCGGTCTAGAAAGGCCTATGTCGGCTCCCAGTACGTTTCCGAGCACAATTCAAAGCGTTGGTGCTGACCTTTAAAGCCCTAAACGGCCTCGGTCTAGTATACCTGAAGGAGCGTCTCCACCCCCATCATTCTGCCCGGACGCTGAGGTCCAGTGCCGAGGGCCTTCTGGCGGTTGTCTCCCTGCGAGAAGCCAAGTTACAGGGAAACAGGCAGAGGGCCTTCTTGGTGGTGGCACCTGCCCTGTGGAACGCCCTCCCACCAGATGTCAAAGAGAACAACTACCACCAGACTTTTAGAAGACATCTCAAGGCAGCCCTGTTTAGGGAAGCTTTTATTGTTTGATGCATTATTGTAATTTAATACTTTGTTGGAAGCCGCCCAGAGTGGCCCAGCCAGATGGGCGGGATATAAATAAGAAATTATTATTATTACTATAACGTGGCAATTCTACCTGTATATTTAATTTTTTTCTGTTTGTTTCACATTTCTTCTTTATGACTACTGTTGTAATAAATAATCCTTCATAAAAGTTATTTCCTTACATTCTTCATTAAATTGTCTTTCCATTGATCTGTAATATTATGGTATAACTCAGTGCTTTTTTTCCTTAAAAAAAAATGCTTAGGGGGTACTTGTTCCGTTCGCAAAGTAAAGGAAGGATGGAACTCTGATTAATAAGAATACACACAGAGGCTTGAACCAGCAAGACTCTGGGAAGGGTGCGTATAATCGTCTCTCTGCGCTTGTCCGATTCCCACAGCCCCCGGCCCAGGCCGTTTTATTCACAAAAGAACTTTTTACAGAGTGTTCGTAAGAACTAATCAGATTTCATCTGAGCATTTCAACAAACCCACGTGGGGGGAAAGTTAAACTACTAAAACTAATTAAGCACAAATATTTCTGGGGTAGACAAAGAAGAGTATTTAGCAACCCCGGAGGTCATAAACAAGCAATACACATGATAAGGAGGATGGCCAGGAGGACAGCGGATCAATATCACCTTCATGTGAGATCTGTTTCCTGGCCCTAAGATTAAGATCCTAAGATTACCATATAGAAACCTACTTCAAAGAAACTTGCCCACTATCTCTATGGCCCAGGATGCCTGCCTGGCGAAGCAAGAAGCAACTGGGCTGTGTACGTGACAGGAGAAATGGGCAACAGGGAAAAGGGCATGAAAAGGACACAAATGTAGAATCTTATGGGATTTAATCAGAAATTATCGTCAATATATCAAACCCAGTCAACACAATGTCTTCATGGTGGACACAATGGCTTGATGTATATTTTATAATTCCTCATGGTAATCCCATCTGATCCCTACAGTACTCTCATTTTGACTCAAGAAAATCACCACCGGGGGGAGGGGATAAATACAGTTGTAATTGGGGGAAATAAATACAGTGGTACCTCAGTTTTCAAACAGCTTAGTTCTCAAACTGCTTGCAACCTGAACTCTTCAAACCCAGAAACGAGTGTTCCAGTTTTGGAACTTTTTTCGGAAGCCGAACATGCTCTGTTCTGAGTATAACTTCCGTTTTGAGTGCCATACTTCTGTTTTCCTTGTGAGGGAAGGCGGGCCGGGCGGCAAGTAGGAATGGGATGGGGCTGCTCCGCTAGGCAGCGTTGCTGCTTGCACGGGAAGAGGAGCTGGATTGGGGCTGCTGAGCTGGGGAGGGACAGGCTCCGTCACCCTTTCCGTTGAGGGGTTTGAGGCTGCACTCCCCTCAAGGGAGAATTTGAAAGGAGCCGCCCCTCCGCCTCAGAGCCCCTGCAACCCCGTGAAGGCGGCCAGGCTGAATAGTTGCTGGGGTTGGGCAGGTGGAGGCAGCCCGGAGGCTGCATCTGAGAGCCTCTGCACCACCTGAAGGCAGCCAGCCGCTCCTCAGCAGATCTCTCAGCGCAAAGCCTCCACTTCTGAGAGATCTCCGCCCTGCTCCTGAACAGGGGTGCCTTCAGAGGTCTTCAGAGCCAGTGTGGTGTAGTGGTTAAGAGCAGTAGTCACGTAATCTGGGAAACCGGGTTCGCGTCTCCGCTCCTCCACATGCAGCTGCTGGGTGACCTTGGGCCAGTCACACTTCTGTGAAGTCTCTCAGCCCCACTCACCTCACAGAGTGTTTGTTGTGGGGGAGGAAGGGAAAGGAGAATGTGAGCCGCTTTGAGACTCCTGAAGGGGAGTGATAAAGTGGGATATCAAATCCAAACTCTTCTTCTTCTTCTTCTTCCAAAAGGTATGGAATTCTTTCTCTCTTTGACATCTGATATTGGGGGGGGGGGGTTCCACAGAGAGGGTGCCACTACCGAGAAGGCCCTCTGCCTGGTACCCTGTAAATGTGTGGGAACTGCTAGAAGACCCTCGCAAGTGGACCTCCGTGATGATGGGGGGATATTTTCTTTTCCTTGTGTTAGATGGATGTTGAAAGAAGGTGTGATTGACATGGGCATGTCTGGATCACAGGGCTAGATTCCCAGCATCCGCAGGGCTAGACTCCAGCAAAGTTGGAAAGCTCCGCCAGGGATGCTGCTTCTGTTTTCTCCGGCCAACACAGCCTCCTGCCCTGCCCTGGCACCTGGGTGGAGAATCCCAACTGGGCTATTGGGACGACAACTGGGACAGGTAAAGCCAAACATCTTCAGGCCTCTTTGCAGGCAGGCCAAAATCGCTCATTTCCCCCCAAAATATAGTCCGGCTCCCAACAAGGTCTGAGGGACAGTGGACCGGCCCCCTGCTGAAAAAGTCTGCTGACCCCTGATCTAGTAGATCCATTGTTGTAACCATATCAAAAAAGTATTTGGTATTTTGCCTTCTTTTGAGATACTTTCCCTTAGTTTTCTGTCATAGTCCAGTGATACTACTCCATTACATTCACCCGTAATAATTATATTTCTGTCATAAACCTCAGACATACTTTCCTCCAATAGTTGGAAGAAATCTCATGCGAAGAGGGGCTCTGAATCTGAAAGTCCCAGTCCCAAATCTTAATCCTGCCACCCTAAGATATTATAAGCAAGCCCCACATTCCTCTTTCCACCTGCAATAGGGAGGTTAGAACAACACTTAATACCCTGCAGGGACCATAAGAGCCACAATTGCTTTGCATTCACAAATGCTATGTGAAATATCAGTCGTGAACAGAATAATTTAAACAAGGAAACCAACAACAGTATTAAAAGAGAGAAAAACTGGATTTGAAATGACCAAACCACAAGATGAGAAGTCTCCCTAGTAAATGAGGGAAGGGGGAGTGCCATCTTTTGGAAATTCCACCTTTGAAATCTTTTGCTAGTCTTTCTTTTGAATGAGGTGGGGGGTTTTCAATCTGGCCAGTCCCCACGCAAAAGAATAAATGGAAACGAAGAAAGACAGTCACAGGTAGGTAGCCGTGTTGGTCTGCCATAAAAAATATTCTTTCCAGTAGCACCTTAAAGACCAACTAAGTTAGTTCTTGGTATGAGCTTTCGTGTGCATGCACACTTCTTCAGATACACTGAAACAGAAGTTGCCAGATCCTTCTATATAGTGAGAAGGTGGGGAGGGGTATTACTCAGAAGGGTGGTGGGAATGGGAGATTGGCAGATAGTTGAGATGAGCCTGTTGACGACTCTTAACGACTGCAATAGGTCTTGCAGGAAAAGGCAAGGGGCGAGAAGGTGAGAAATGGTTTAGTCATGTATAGTGAGATAAGAATCCAATGTCTTTGTTCAGACCACCTTCTCAGTATATAGAAGGATCTGGATCTCTTGGGAGGGGGGCAGAAAGGGGTCTCTCTCTCTCTCCCCCCCCTCACAACCCCCTTGCAGCGGGGGGAGGGGCTCCTCCTCTCTCGCCCCTCAGAGACACGACGGGGACCCTCTTGGGAGGGGGGCAGAAAGGGGTCTCTCTCTCCCCCCCCCTCACAACCCCATTGCACTCCTCTCATGGCGGAAGGGGACCCCACCCTCTCCCTGCCTGGCGAGGGGGCAGCCGGGCCAAGGGGGTCTCTGGGCGCAGGAGAGCCTGGGGGGAGGGAGGGGGGAGAGGAAAGGAAGCGCCCCTTCTCTCTCGGGCAGCCCCATGTCTCTTCCCACCCCCCCGAGGCTGGGTCCATCTCTGGGCTTCACAGAGGACCCCCCTGGGCGGGGGGGGGGGAGGGACCCCCCCGGCTTCCCCGGCTCAGCCCCTCCCCCACTCTCCTGACCCACAGGGGGAGGGGCAGCCCTTCCCTCCTCCTCACTCAGCCTCTCCCCTCCCAGCCTCCCTGTTTGCAGATTGAGAACCACCTCCTTCTCTCCCCGCAAACCCAGGTCACCCCCAGATATGATGCCCCCCCTGGCCGCCATCTCGCCCCCTGCTGTGGGGAGGAGGAGGGAGGGGGGCCAGGCCCCCATGGAGCCCCCGAGGCAGCGCCGTCCCCTCCTCTTCCCATCCCAACACAGGGAGAGGCTGCTCTATGGTCGTAGCTCTAGGGGCAAGCGCATCCCAAAAGGAACCGGAAGTGTCGCTGCTGAATGCGCCGGAAGTTTCCAGGAAAGGGGAGGAGGGGCGTCAGTGGAGAACCCCCCCCCCGCCCTTTCTATTGCAGACAAGGAAAGCGGAATAATCCGGAGCCAGGGAGGCGGAGGACCAAGAGGTAAAGGGGGAGGGAGAGAAGGGGGGGGAATAGAGGGGGGGATAAGGGGGGAGGATGAAGAGACCCCCCCGCAAGGAGAGCGCCCTCCCTGGGGCCCGTCGACAGGGGCCCCGATCCAGGCCCCGACCCAGGGGGGGGGAAGGGGGGACCCAAGACCTGCAAGGTCTCCTGGGCAGCAGCAGCAGCACCGCCAGACTCCCCTTTCTCTTTCCTGGGGGGCCGAGAGATGCTCAGCTGCCCTGGCGGGAAGGGGAAGGAGGACCCCAAGCAGGGCTGGGGGTGGGGCTGAGGCCCCCCATTCTCCCTGGGGTCGTGGGGCGCCTGGCTGGGTCCCCAAGAGACCAGCTCAGTTTGTTCTGGGGATGAGCTTTCGTTTGCATGCACACTTCTTCAGATTGGACAATTTTCTACCTGAAATTTGGGAAACACTTTCTCTTTCCTCGCAATAATATCTCTTTCAAACTGTGAACTTTCAGTCCAAAAACCTCTCCCTTTATCTTGTCCAAACAAGATGATTTGATGGTATTGAAACCAACCCTCCACCACACCTCCCTCCTCCTCCTGTTTATTCAGTTTTATTTCTTCTTCCGAAAAGTCCAAAAGATCTCTGTAAGTTGCCCATTGCTTCTTCCGTATTGCATTTTTTTAAAAAGCTGTTGCTTTTGTGGGTTGGAGCCAAAGAGGTGTTTTTCTTTCCAGAAATTTATTATATTTATCCCATACTGTAAAAAGGATTTTCTGAATAACCTGATTCATAGAGCTCTTGTGTGTTTTAGTTTCATCCTGCCATAAATAAGCATGCCAACCAAACATATTCTTACGACCTTTGTTCTAAGAAAAAACCTGCTCCTTTCCCCTTATGGGGTATCCAAGAGCCCATATAGTCCTTAAGTGGGTTCCATATTGGTAGGAGAAAATAACAGAGGCCAAGCAGAGAATATGTAGAAGCAAAGCGGCTAGTAAGCCTGGTCTTTATTGCAACAGTGTCCCCCCCCCCCTCACCACAACCAGGAGGGAGGTGTGCACGGCCTTATATAGTCTTTTGAAATTGCCCACCCAAGACCACCCCCCCAAATATCATACAGAAGGAGACTGTCTACAGCAGGAATACATCACAGGAGGCGGTCTACAGCAGAAAACCTGTCCTCAAGGATACCTGTTAATGGTCACTAACTGCATTATCTGGGCAGCCTGACCATTCTTTTGTGATGGCAAATACTTTAGTTCCTGAATCCAGGTCACAGGCCCACCCTGTTCATCCCTCCTTAAGACAGTATTTGTAAGCACAAAGACAATGGGAAGGCTTCCATTTGCCTCCTTTCCTGCAGAGGAATATTTGAGTACGTTTCTGAGCACAATTCAAAGTGTTGGTGCTGACCTTTCAAGCCCTAAATGGCCTCAGTCCTGTATACCTGAAGGAGCGTCTCCATCCCCATCATTCAACCTGGACGCTGAGGTCCAGCTCCAAGGGCCTTCTGGCGGTTCCCTCCCTGCGAGAAGTGAGGTTACAGGGGACCAGACCATTGCCCTGTGGAACGCCCTCCCATCAGATGTCAAGGAATTAAGCAGCTATCTTACTTTTAAAAGACATCTGAAGGCAGCCCTGTTTAGGGAAGTTGTTAATATTTCATGCTTTACTGTTTTTAACACTCGATTGGGGAGTGATTGAGGAAACTCAGCCAGATGGGCAGGGTATAAATAAATAAATTATTATTATTATTATTATTATTATTATTATTATTATTATTATTATTATTATTATTATAGGTCTGTGGTGCTTGATGTTTAGGCATAGTAAATATTAGGATTTAATTAGAACTTGTGTGTTATAGCGGGAATATGTTATAAGATGGTCTCCTTGAATTTTAGAGAGGGAGTTATGTAAAGGGTTTTTCATGTTTGATCCGTGTTTCTGTGTAAATGCTGTTTGTCAGACTGAGAATGTCATCAGGAAGGTCTAGGAAAGGGTGCACCTGCTTCTGAGCATCAGAAATGAGCATGGAAAGAGTTAATATCATTAACCTACCCGAATCGGCCCCCACCCTTTGTAACAAGCAGCTGTAGTTCTTTTGGGATTTAATATCAGCTCATGAAAAGTTGGGCACATGACCCAGAAAGCTGCCTGGCTCCATCCGTCTGGAGGCGGAGATATGTACCACACGCCATAGTCGAATTCGACTGTACATGCCATGGGAACGCAGAAGGGGCAAGCAAGGAAGGGGGAGACGGCCAAAGAAACCTGCTCTCACACAAGTGCCCCCCCCCGCCAATTCCGTAACATTAGCAAAGCCCAAGTTCAAATACCACCCCTATTTAAAAGAGGCCCCCGTAATGACGACACTGGACTGCCCTTTAGGGTTGCCGTAAGCTACTGTCCAGGGACGCGGGTGGCACTGCGGGTTAAACCACAGAGCCTAGGGCTTGCTGATCAGAAGGTTCGAATCCCCGTGACAGGGTGAGCTCCCCTTGCTCGGTCCCTGCTCCTGCCAACCTAGCAGTTCGAAAGCACGTCCAAGTGCAAGTAGATAAATAGGTACCACTCCAACGGGAAGGTAAACGGCGTTTCCGTGCGCTGCTCTGGTTCGCCAGAAGCGGCTTAGTCCTGCTGGCCACATGATCCAGAAGCTGTACGCCGGCTCCCTCGGCCAGTAAAGTGAGATGAGAACCGCAACCCCAGAATCGGCCATGACTGGACCTAATGGTCAGGGGTCCCATTAGCTTTAAGTTACTCTCTAAGTCCCAAAAGTGTGTAGCAACTCCGGTCTACTTTGCAGGGCTGTTGTAACAGGGACATCCTACGCCTCGGCCCTGCCTCCCCCCCCCCCGGTCGGGAAATGGGTGTGAAACCGACCGGACCCCCCCTCTCCCGGCAAGGGATTAAAAGAGATGAAGGGGGGTGTCACCTTCCTGCCCTGGAGGACTTTTTCGGAGGTGGGGGTAGGTCTCTTTCCCTGCTGTCTCCGGGGATCCTCTCAGGAAAGAATTGAGAAAATGGAGCTTGTTTGGAAGGAGAATTTGTCTGTCCTGGGAGGGAGGGGCTACTCATTCCCCCCCCCATCAGTGAGCTCCGCTTCCTACAGAGGCAGGGAGGTTTGGAGGGGTAAGGGGGGGAGGGGAGGGGCCTGATCCACATTCCCGGAAGAGGAGCAGCTCTGCAGAGGAGGAGGGAAAAGAGGTGCGAAATATATCTATATATTGGCGGGGGGAGAGAGACTGAGGAGTCCATGGAAGGGTTAATGGGGGCGAGAGAGGCCGGGATGGAGACCTCCCCCCCCCTCCTGGGATGGGGAGAGATTTGGCAGGAAGCTGAGCCGACCAGGGGTCCTCTGGGGAAAGGGGACCCTCGGGGGTGGAGGGAGGAAGTGGGAAAAGTTTGTCCCCCCAGATAAGACTCCCATCATCCCTGGCCAGGGAATATGAAACTGATTTGAAGATTGGTTTCTTCTTTACACATTATTATTATTATTATTATTATTATTATTATTATTATTATTATTATTATTATTATTATTATTATTTATTACCTTCAGGTAGACACACCACTGGTTTCATCTTCTTACTTTTCTTTCCCACAATGGATGGATGTTGCTGTTTAGTCGTTCAGTTGTGTCCGACTATTCGTGACCCCCTGAACCAGAGAACGCCAGGCACTTCTGTCTTCCACTGCCTCCCGCAGTTTGGTCAAACTTATGCTGGTAGCTTCAAGAACACTGTCCAACCATCTCATTCTCTGTCGTCCCCTTCTCCTTGCGCCCTCCATCTTTCCCAGCATCAGGGTCTTTTCCAGGGAGTCTTCTCTTCTCATGAGGTGGCCAAAGTCTTGGAGCCTCAGCTTCAGGATCTGTCCTTCCAGTGAGCACTCAGGGCTGATTTCCTTAGGAATGGAGAGGTTTGTTCTTCTTGCAGTCCATGGGACTCTCCAGAGTCTCCTCCAGCACCAGAATTCAAAAGCAGCCATTCTTCGGCGATCAGCCCTCTTTATGGTCCAGCTCTCACTTCCATACATCACTACTGGGAAAACCAGAGCTTTAACTATACGGACCTTTGTTGGCAAGGTGATGTCTCTGCTTTTTAAGATGCTGTCTAGGATTGTCATTCTTTTTCTCCCAAGGAGCAGGCGTCTTTTAATTTTGTGGCTGCTGTCACCATCTGCAGTGATCATGGAGCTCAAGAAAATAAAATCTCTCACTGCCTCCGTTTCTTCCCCTTCTATTTGCCAGGAGGTGATGGGACCAGTGGCCATGATCTTCGTTTTTTTGATGTTGAGCTTCAGACCATATTTTGTGCTCTCCTCTTTCACCCTCAATAAAAGGTTCTTTAATTCCTCCTCACTTTCTGCCATCAGGGTTGTGTCATCTGCATATCTGAAGTTGTTGATATTTCTTCCGGCAATCTTAATTCCGGCTAGGTATTCATCCAGCCCAGCCTTTCGCATGATGAATTCTGCATATAAGTTAAATAAGCAGGGAGACAATATACAGCCTTGCCGTACTCCTTTCCCAATTTTGAACCAATCAGTTGTTCCATATCCAGTTCTAACTGTAGCTTCTTGTCCCACGTAGAGATTTCTCAGGAGACAGATGAGGTGATCAGGCACTCCCATTTCTTTAAGAACTTGCCATAGTTTGCTGTGGTCGACACAGTCAAAGGCTTTTGCATAATCAATGAAGCAGAAGTAGATGTCTTTCTGGAACTCTCTAGCTTTCTCCATAATCCAGCGCATGTTTGCAATTTGGTCTCTGGTTCCTCTGCCTCTTCTAAATCCAGCTTGCACTTCTGGGAGTTCTCGGTCCACATACTGCTTGAGCCTTGCTTGTAGAATTTTAAGCATAACCTTGCTAGCGTGTGAAATGAGTGCAATTGTGTGGTAGTTGGAGCATTCTTTGGCACTGCCCTTCTTTGGGATTGGGATGTAGACTGATCTTCTCCAATCCTCTGGCCACTGCTGAGTTTTCTAAACTTGCTGCCATATTGAGTGTAGCACCTTAACAGCATCATCTTTTAAAATTTTAAATAGTTCAGCTGGAATACCATCACTTCCACTGGCCTTGTTATTAGTAGTGCTTTCTAAGGCCCATTTGACTTCACTCTCCAGGATGTCTGGCTCAAGGTCAGCAACCACACTACCTGGGGTGTACGAGACATCCATATCTTTCTGGTATAATTCCTCTGTGTATTCTTGCTACCTCTTCTTGATGTCTTCTGCTTCTGTTAGGTCCTTACCACTTTTGTCCTTTATTATGGTAATCTTTGTACGAAATGTTCCTTTCATATCTCCAATTTTCTTGAAGAGATCTCTGGTTCTTCCCATTCTGTTGTTTTCCTCTATTTCTTTGTATTGCTCGTTTAAGAAGGTCTTCTTGTCTCTCCTTGCTATTCTTTGGAAATCTGCATTCAATTTCCTGTATCTTTCACTATCTCCCTCGCATTTTGCTTGCCTTCTCTCACCCACTATTTGTAAGGCCTCGTTGGACAGCCACTTTGCTTTCTTGCATTTCCTTTTCATTGGGATGGTTTTAGTTGCTGCCTCCTGTATAATGTTACAAGCCTCCATCCATAGTTCTTCAGGCACTCTGCACACCAAATCTAAATCCTTAAACCTGTTCCTCACTTCCACTGTGTATTCATAAGGGATTTGATTTAGATTGTATCTTACCGGCCCAGTGGTTTTCCCTACTTTCTTCAGTTTAAGCTTGAATTTTGCTATAAGAAGCTGATGATCTGAGCCACAGTCAGCTCCAGGTCTTGTTTTTGCTGACTGTATAGAGCTTCTCCATCTTTGGCTGCAGAGAATATAATCAATCTGATTTCGATGCTGCCCATCTGGTGATGTCCATGTGTAGAGTCGTCTCTTGTGTTGTTGGAAAAGCATGTTTGTGATGTCCAGCTTGTTCTCTTGACAGAACTCTTAGCCTTTGCCCTGCTTTGTTTTGATCTCCAAGGCCAAACTTGCCAGTTATTCCTTTTATCTATTGATTCCCTGCTTTAGCATTCCAATCCCCTATAATGAGAAGAACATCCTTCTTTGGTGTCACTTCTATAAGGTGTTGTAAGTCTTCATAGAATTGGTCGATTTCAGTTTCTTCAGCACCCGTACTTGGTGTATAAACCTGGATTACTGTGATGTTAAAAGTTCTGCCTTGGATTCATATCGAGATCATTCTATCATTTTTGAGATTGCATCCCAGTACAGCTTTCGCCACTCTTTTGTTGACTATGAGGGCCACTCCATGTCTTTTATGGGATTCTTGCCCACAGTAGTAGATATGGTGGTCATCCGAACTGAATTCGCCCATTCCCGTCCATTTTAGTTCACTGATGCCCAGGATGTCAATATTTATTCTCGCCATCTCATTTTTGACCACATCCAACTTACCCAGGTCCATGGTTCTTACATTCCAGGTTCCTATGCAATATTTTTCTTTACAGCATTGGACTTTGCTTTCACTTCCAGGCATATCCGCAACTGAGCGTCCTTTCGGCTTTGGCCCAGCCGCTTCATCAGCTCTGAATCTACTTGTACTTGCCCTCCGCTCTTCCTCAGTAGCATGTTGGACGCCTTCCGACCTGAGGGGCTCGTCTTCCAGCCTCATAACTTTTATATGCCTGTTGTCTTTGTCCATGGAGTTTTCTTGGCAGGTATACTGGAGTGGCTTGCCGGTTCCTCCTCCAGGTGGATCACGTTTGGTCAAAACTCTCCACCATGACCTGTCCATCTTGGGTGCCCTGCTCAGTATAGTTCATAGCTTCTCTGAGTTATTCGAGCCCCTTTGCCACGGCAAGGAAGTGATCCATGAAGGGGACAATGGGTATTATTCACCTTTAATACTCACCTTTTTCAGTGTCACACATATTTTTATCTTGTGATCTTCAGATGAAGAGAGGTATACAAATGTAATAAATAATTCCCAGTTGGAGCAGAGCTAGAATATCCAGAAGCCCTTGGCCACCCACGGCCAAGGAGGAAGAACAGTGAGAGAGGCCTGAACAGGGAATCTCTGCTAAGATAAGCCAGTGTCAGGAGGCGGGTGCGAGACCCGGTGGCATATAATTAGTATAAATCATAATTGGGGTTGGTGTCTCAGTCTGGCCTTCCCAGCAGTCAGGCTCCAGCTGCTTTCCTTCTGCATCTCCAGCTCTCTCCATTCAATAATGCAAAGCTGAGAGATGGAGGTCCAGCCCCAAGAACATTCACCAACTGAGCACTCCTTCAACCGACCACAAGCACAAAGCCTTGTCACTAGACTTACATATGGGTCTTCCAAAATGGTCAGTATGGACCTCCTGAGGCCAAAGGGACTGTGCAGGTGATGAATAAAGATCTAGAGGTCGAAGGGGACAAAATGTGGCCCAAGGGGTGGAGGATTATAGTGCAGAAGATGAAGAACATCATGATGAACTTAGGACCCTGAGGAATATTGGAACATACAGCAGCTCCCATTCCTGTGAGAAACCACTTTTTATAAAACGTAAAGCCCACAATTCAACCGTATTCTAAGATAATGCTGCTCCATTAACAATAATTAAGGGTTATAAAAGGCTGGTGGTGCATGACCATTATTTTACATTATTTCATTTGCCTTTCCTAAAAATTTGGAATGTATGGAGGACAACACGTTAAAATAAGAGCAGGTGCTAATTGATGTGTAATAGTCCTTTGTTCTCTTCCTAGAAAACAAAAAGGATTTTCTCCCTACCCCTCCCTATTGAAAGAAGACAATAGAGAAGCCAATCAGAATTCTGGTGGGCCATGTCTAATGGGAATAACGAAGAAACCATTTAAATGCATGGAGTGTGAAAACAAAGAACATAAACAATTTGAAAGTATGGAGTGTGGAAGGAGCTTCACTGACAGTGGAAACCTTAGAAAACATCAATGGTCTCACACAGGGCAGAAACCATTTAAATGTATGCAGTGTGGAAAGAGCTTCAGTCAGAGTGGAGACCTTAGAATTCATCAACGGACTCACACAGGAGAGAAACCATTTAAATGCATGGAATGTGGAAAGAGCTTCACTACTAGTGGAAACCTTAGAATTCATCAACGGACTCACACAGGGGAGAAACCATTTAAATGCATGGAGTGTGGAAAGAGCTACAGTCAGAGTGGAAACCTTAGAATTCATCTACGGACTCACACAGGGGAGAAACCATTTAAATGTACGGTGTGTGGAAAGAGCTACAGTCGGAGCGGAAACCTTAGAATTCATCAACGGAGTCACACAGGGGAGAAAACATTTAAATGTATGGAGTGTGGAAAGAGCTTCAGTCAGAGTGGAGACCTTAGAATTCATCAACGGACTCACACAGGGGATAAACCATTTAAATGCATGGAGTGTGGAAAGAGGTTCAGTCAGAGTGGACACTTTAGAATTCATCAACGGACTCACACAGGGGAGAAACCATTTCAATGCATGGAGTGTGGAAAGAGCTTCACTGAGAGTGGAAAACTTAGAATTCATCAACGGAGTCACACGGGGGAGAAACCATTTCAATGCATGGAGTGTGGAAAGCGCTTCAGTCAGAGTAGATACCTTAGAATCCATCAACGGAGTCACACAGGGGAGAAACCATTTAAATGTATTGAGTGTGGTAAGAGCTTCAGTTGGAGTGGAGACCTTAGAATTCATCTACGGACTCACACGGGGGAGAATTCATTTAAATGCGTGGAGTGTGGAAAGAGCTTCACTACTAGCGGAAGCCTTAGAATTCATCTCCGGACTCACACAGGGGAGAAACCATTTAATTGCATGGAGTGTGGAAAGAGCTTCACTTATAGTGGACACCTTAGAATTCATCAACGGACTAACACGGGGGAGAATTCATTTAAATGCGTGGAGTGTGGAAAGAGCTTCACTACTAGCGGAAGCCTTAGAATTCATCTCCGGACTCACACAGGGGAGAAACCATTTAAATGCATGGAATGTGGAAAGAGTTTCACTGATAGTGGATACCTTAGAATTCATCAACGGACTCACACAGGGGAGAAACCATTTAAATGCATGGAGTGTGGAAAGAGTTTCACTGATAGTGGATACCTTAGAATTCATCAACGGAATCACACAGGGGAGAAACCATTTAAATGCATGGAGTGTGGAAAGAGCTTCAGTCAGAGTGGACACCTTAGAATTCATCAACGGACTCACACAGGAGAGAAACCATTTGAATGCATGGAATGTGGAAAGAGCTTCACTACTAGTGGAAACCTTAGAATTCATCAACGGACTCACACAGGAGAGAAACCATTTCAATGCATGGAGTGTGGAAAGAGCTTCACTGATCGTGGACATCTTAGAAAACATCAACGAACTCACACAGGGGAGAAATCATTTCAATGCATGGAGTGTGGAAGGAGCTTCAGTACAAGTGGAGTTCTTACAAAACATCAACAAACTCATACAGGGGAGTAACAATATAAGTCCTAGGGAAGTGGACAGAGGTTCAGTTGTAGTGGAAGTCTTACAAACCACCAAAAGACTCCGAGGGGTAAGAGCTGTAAGAGTGGAAACACCTACAGGCCATCAATTAAAGAAGAGAAAGGGTTTAAATAGAAGGAGTGTGGGTCCTGATTTGGTTATTATGCAACACTTTTTAGACTGTGGAACCTTTTTCTCTCCGAGTCGACACTTTCTTTCACATCAATAACAGGAAATCAGTCTTAATTGCATGCAGTGTATGTGAGCTTCTGTTGTTTGTATGTAACGCGGTCTAGACATTTATTTAAAGTAATGAAAGTAACATTTCACATTAGTAAGCATAATATAATTTTTAATGTGAATCTGTAGTGTTGCTGCTGAATGAGGGTGGACTGAGAGTGAGCTGGTGTTGGTGTTTGGTGGAGGGAGTTGGAAATGTTTGTATCTGGGAATGGAGAGTTTCTCAAAGTGGAGCTGAGACTGGTGGTCTTGCATGAGGAGGGAAGGGGGCACAGGGAAGAAGGGGCCGTACCAGAGCATCTCAAAGCAATGTGCTGGGGGGCGGGAACCATATTGACACAAGTGTGTGTAGAATGCTATCCACAAAATGAAACCATAAGGATGAGTATAATGGGGAAGGAGGTTCAGGCAGGTCCCCAACCCAGAGTGCTAAGGGTCAGCTTCCTCCAAATCCACCTTTGAGACTGGACATGTTCTGAGGGCAGTGATGGCGAACCTTTTGGAGACGGAGTACCCAAACTGCAACACAAAACCCACTTTTTCATCACAAAGTGCCAACTATTGCAATGCACTCTGTGTGGGGCTACCTTTGAAGGTGACCCGGAAACTACAACTAATGCAGAATGCGGCAGCTGCACTGGTGACTGGGAGCAGCCGCCGAGACCACAGAACACAGGTCGTGAAAGGCCTAAATTGGCTCCCAGTAGGTTTCCGAGCACAATTCAAAGCGTTGGTGCTGAACTTTAAAGCCCTAAATGGCCTCGGTCCAGTATACCTGAAGGAGCATCTCCACCCTCATCGTTCTGTCCAGACACCGAGGTCCAGCGCCAAGGACCTTCTGGCAGTTGTCTCCCTGCGAGAAGGCAAGTTACAGGGAACCAGGCAGAGGGCCTTCTTGGTGGTGGCACCCGCCCTGTGGAACACCCTCACACCAGATGTCAAAGAGAACAACTACCACCAGACTTTTAGAAGACATCTGAAAGCAGCCCTGTTTAGGGAAGCTTTTAACGTTTGATGCATTATTGTAATTTAATATTTTGTTGGAAGCCGCCCAGAGTGGCCCAGCCAGATGGGCAGGGTATAAATAATAAATTATTATTATTACTATAACACGGCAATTCTACCTGTATACAGTGGTACCCCGCGAGACGAACGCCTCGCGAGACGAAAAACTCGCAAAACGAAAGGTTTTTTCGTTTTCGAGTTGCCTCGCAAGACGAATTTCCCTATGGGCTTGCTTCGCAAAACGAAGCTTGCCCCGGGGACAGCGGGTCTTCTCTTTTGAAGCAAGGGGCGGCGGGGAGAAGCGATCTTCTCCCCGCAGCCCCAGGTCCAGGGACAGCGGGAAGCGCTTCCCGCTGCCCCCGGACCTCTTTTGAAGCAAGGCGCTGCGGGGAGATCGCTTCTCCCGGTGCTCCGAAGCCGGGCGGGGGGGAGGGAACACCTGCCCCCACCGCCCGGCTTCGGAACGCTGCTCCGAAGCGGGGCGGGGGGGCGGGAACACCTGCCCCAGCCGCCCCGCTTCGGAACGCTGCTCCGAAGCGGGGCGGGGGGGACGGGAACACCTGCCCCAGCCGCCCCGCTTCGGAACGCTGCTCCGAAGCGGGGCGGGGGGCGGGAACACCTGCCCCAGCCGCCCCGCTTCGGAACGCTGCTCCGAAGCGGGGCGGGGGGCGGGAACACCCGCCCCAGCCGCCCCGCTTCGGAACGATGCCCCGATGCCGGGTGGTGGGGCGGGAACCTCGCACCCCGCCGCCGGGCATCGGAACGATGCCCCGATGCCGGGCGGTGGGGCGGGAACCTCTCACCCCGCCGCCCGGCATCGGAACGAGGTCCTGGACCTCTTCTGAAGGCAGGCGGGGGCAAAAGTCTTTGCTCCCCCCGCCTGCCTTCCCGGGACAGCGGAGACTTCTCCGCTGCCCCGGGCGATCTTAAAATGCTGGCGGGCGGGAGCGAAGCCCTCCTGTCCCCGGAGCTTGCGGGGCGGGAGGTGGGAAGAAGGGCTTTTCTTCCCACCGCCAGCCTTCAGAACAGCCTTCTGAAGCCTGGCAGTGGGAAGAAAAGCCCTTGTCCCCCCCCCCCAGCCTTCAGAAGAGGTCGGGGGACAGACTGTCCCCGGACCTGGTCTGAAGGCGGTTTCCCTAGGAACGCATTAATTGATTTTCAATGCATTCCTATGGGAAACCGTGCATCGCAAGACGAAAAACTCGCAAGACGAAGAGACTTGCGGAACGAATTAATTTCGTCTTGCGAGGCACCACTGTATTTAATTTTTTTCTGTTTGTTTCACATTTCTTCTTTATGACTACTGTTGTAATAAATAATCCTTCATAAAAGTTATTGCCTTACATTCTTCATTAAATTGTCTTTCCATTGATCTGTAATGTTATGGTATAACTCAGTGCTTTTTTTCTTTAAAAAAAATGCTTAGGGGGTACTTGTTCCGTTCGCAAAGTAAAGGAAGGATGGAACTCTGATTAATAAGACTACACACAGAGGCTTGAACCAGCAAGACTCTGGGAAGGGTGCATATAATCGTTTCTCTCTGTGCTTGTCCGATTCCCACAGCCCCCGGCCCAGGCCGTTTTATTCACAAAATAACTTTTTACAGAGTGTTCGTAAGAACTAATCAGATTTCAGCAAACCCACGTGGGGAGAAAGTTAAACTACTAAAACGAATTAAGCACAAATATTTCTGGGGTAAACAAAGAACAGAACTACAAAGAAGAGCATCTGGCAACCCCGCAGGTCATAAGGAGGGTGGCCAGGAGGACAGCGGATCATTATCCCCTTCATGTGAGATCTGTTTCCTGGCTCTAAGATTAACATCCTAAGATTCCCATACAGAAACCTGCTTCAAAGAAGCTTGCCCGCTATCTTTATGGCCCAGGATGCCTGCCTGGCGAAGCAAGAGAAATGGGCAGCAGAGGGAAAAGGGCATGAAAAGGGCACAAATGTAGAATCTTATGGGATTTAATCAGAAATTATCGTCAATATATCAAACCCAGTCAACACAATGTCTTCATTGTGGACGCGATGGCTTGATGTATATTTTATAATTCCACATGGTAATCCCATCTGATCCCTACAGTACTCTCATTTTCACCACTGGGGGAGGGGGAAAAGACAGTTGTAATTGAGAAAAATAAATACAGTGGTACCTCAGTTTTCAAACACCTTAGTTCCCAAACTACTTGCAACCTGAACTCTTCAAACCCAGAAACGAGTGTTCCAGTTTTGGAACTTTTTTCGGAAGCCGAACATGCTCTGTTCTGAGTATAACTTCCGTTTTGAGTGCCAGACTTCTGTTTTCCTTGTGAGGGAAGGCGGGCCGGGCGGCAAGTAGGAATGGGATGGGGCTTCTCCGCTAGGCAGCGTTGCTGCTTGCACGGGAAGAGGAGCTGGAAGGGGGCTGCTGAGCTGGGGAGGGGCAGGCTCCGTCACCCTTTCCGTTGAGGGGTTTGAGGCTGCACTCCCCTCAAGGGAGAATTTGAAAGGAGCCCCCCCCCCCCCGCCTCAGATCCCCTGCAACCCCGTGAAGGCAGCCAGGCGGAATAGTTGCTGGGGTTGGGGAAGGTGGAGGCAGCCTGGAAGCTGCATCTGAGAGCCCCTGCACCACTTGAAGGCAGGCAGCCGCTCCTCAGCCAAGCTTCCCACTCCCGCTCCTACTTGTGTGCAAGGAGGAGTGGAGGCAGGGATCTCTCAGCGCAAAGCCTCCACTTCTGAGAGATCTCCGCCCTGCTCCAGAACAGGGCTGCCTTCAGAGGTCTTCCAAAAGACATCTCTTTGACATCTGATGGGGGCGTGTGTTCCACAGGGAGGGTGCCACTACCGAGAAGGTCCTCTGCCTGGTACCCTGTAAATGTGAGGGAACTGCCAGAAGACCCTCGGAAGTGGACCTCCGTGATGATGGGGGGATATTTTCTTTTCCTTGTGTTAGATGGATGTTGAAACAAGGTGTGATTGACATGGGCATGTCTGGATCACAGATTTTTGCCCAACACCACTCCTCTTCTGGGACATACCTGTGATGTTTTGATGACCCACTGAGAAATGTGTTGTGGGAACTATTAAAAACTCATGTCATCTTTGTTCTGGAAATTTTCTTTTTTGCTTTTCTTAGAGATTGAGACCTTTGTTGCAGCAAATAAATGATCAGACCTTCTGGCCACTGATTTCCTTCCTCATTGCTTGCCTCCCATCTCGCGTTTTCTGATCAATCCAGCATCCGCAGGGCTAGACTCCAGCAAAGTTGGAAAGCTCCGCCGGGGCTGCTGCTTCTGTCTTCTCCGGCCAACGCAGCCTCCAACCTGCCCTGGAGAAGCCCAACTGGGGCTACTGGGACGACAACTGGGACAGGTAAAGCCAAACATCTTCAGGCCTCTTTGCGGGCGGGCCAAAATCGCTCATTTCCCCCCGAAATATAGTCCGGCCCCCAACAAGGTCTGAGGGACAGTGGACTGGCCCCCTGCTAAAAAAGTCTGCTGACCCCTGATCTAGTAGATCCATTGTTGTAACCATATCAAAAAAGTATTTGGTATTTTGCTTTCTTCTGAGACACTTTCCCTCAGTGATCTGTCATAGTCCAGTGATCCTACTCCATTAAATTCACCCGTAATAATTATATTTTTATCATAAACCTCAGACATACTTTCCTC
Source organism: Podarcis bocagei (assembly GCF_964188305.1). Classification (NCBI taxonomy): domain Eukaryota; kingdom Metazoa; phylum Chordata; class Lepidosauria; order Squamata; family Lacertidae; genus Podarcis; species Podarcis bocagei. The sequence goes on from NC_138126.1 coordinate 1,363,092, forward strand.
CAGTAGTTGGAAGAAATCTCATGCGAAAAGTGGCTCTGAATCTGAAAGTCCCAGTCCCAAATCTTAATCCTGCCACCCTAAGATATTATAAGCAAGCCCCACATTCCTCTTTCCACCTGCAATAGGGAGGTTAGAACAACACTTAATATCCTGCAGGGATCATAAGACCCACAGTTGCTTAAAATTGCAGGGAGAGAGAGAAAAAGTGGATTTGAAATGACCCAACCACAAGATGAAAAGTCTCCGTACTGAATGAGGGAAGGGGGAGGCATGGGGGGGGGCTTTTGAAGTCTCCCTGCTGGCAAGGGAATTCCAGAGCAAGGACGCCTCTGTCTGTCTGGAATCCCTCACTGCCTCATCTCCAGCAGGAAGGGAGGATTTCCAGACTGGGACCCTTCACTCTTAGGGGGAGGTGCTGGGGCCTGGGCAGCTGGATGGATGGACATCAGCCTGCAGAAATGCTCCCCCCTTCCTTTCACAGGACTGTTGTGGTGTTGCATGTGAGTGACAAGGCAACACTCAAGAACAGTTCCCACCAACCAACATTACATCATTCCTCCACTGCCCACAAGAGGGCGATCTTTCCTTTACACATGGTAGAATCCTAGAATTGCAGAGCTGGAAGGGACCACGAGGGTCATCTAGTCCAGCCCCCTGCAATGCAGGAATATTTTGCCCAAAGTGGGGCTCAAACCCCCGACCCATAGATTCAGAGTCTCATGCTCTACTGACTGAGCTCTAAAAGGGAGTTTCCGTTCAAGCAGAGCCCAGAATAATTAGGGTTGCCATATTTCAAAAAGTAAAAACCAGGACCCCCCAAAATTGTAGAACTTTTTCTTTTTCTTTTTTAGACAAGGCCCCAAATAAACTGAGAGCCAGTGTGGTGTAGTGGTTAAGAGCGGTAGTCTCGTAATCTGGGGAACCGGGTTCGATTCCCCGCTCCTCCACATGCAGCTGCTGGGTGACCTTGGGCCAGTCACACTTCTGTGAAGTCTCTCAGCCCCACTCACCTCACAGAGTGTTTGTTGTGGGGGAGGAAGGGAAAGGAGAATGTTAGCCGCTTTGAGACTCCTTAAAGGGAGTGAAAGGCGGGATATCAAATCCAAACTCTTCTTCTTCTAAACGCCAAAAAAGCCCATGAGTTTTCAATTGACTTGTCTTTAATCCAGGGCAAAGTGCCTTCTTTTGGAAATCCCCCCCCCTATTCTGCCCCTATTCTGTGTGTGCCTTGCAGAAATGCCTCCTTCCGAAAATGAATGCCAGTCGAAAGAGTCGTCCATCTCTTCCTCCCCCTGGCAAGAGGCTCCAGGAGGGACATGGCCCCCCAGAGAGGGGTTTGGGAGAGGCGTCCCTTCTGGGGCCAAGGCTTGTGCAGGGACATCACAGGGACGGACAGACAAGGCCCAGCCTGCTGTGCAATATTATACCTTGCAGTCGTCACGGTTTCTCTAGAAGGGGAAATGGGATCTTTTTTGCAGATCCTCTTTCAGCAAAAGAGCAAACATTCTCCTGGATCTCAAGGCAGAAGCAAAGGAGAACCTTCAGCCAAGTCTCGTGTGGGGAGGGGGGCCAGGGGAGCTGCCAGGGCAAGGCTGTGGGGCAGGAGGCCAGGGCCCCCCTCAGCAGAAAGAGCCGCAGGTCCTGGGAATGTGAAAGGGCCCATTTGCCTTGAAATGGGACCGTTTGAAGAAGGAGAGTCTGCCAAGGGCACTTGGTCCCAAGAGCCTAAGATCATCAAAGGGCCTCTCCCAAATTTCATCCCTGGTATCTGGGACGAGGCCTCCTCCTGGGAGAATCAAGTAGGGGGCTCTGAAGCCCTTTTCCTCCTCAAAGGCTCATGGAGTTGTAGAGTTGGAGGGACCTCAGGGGTCATCTAGTCCAACCCCCTACATTTCCTCTTTTCCGCAGACCAACCCTGCCTGTGGTTGGTGATGCCTGGGTCTTTCTCCCTCTGAGGAAATCCCTTCTCTCTGCGGATTTTGTAGCATTTGCTCCCTGTCTTAGGGTGAGCTTGATGGTCCTGGTTCCTCCTCTGCCATCACATTGTGAACCTCCATGAAATCTACAGGTGAAGTATAGAAATTTAATAAATAAATGAATACATGTAAATATGGGCCCCTGGGAGTGTTTCCCCCTCCTTTCTCTCCTTTGGAACTCCCTGCCTAATGAAACCAAGAGGCGCCTTCTTCGTTGTTCTCTTTTTGGCACCTTTTGAAAATATTCTTGCTCAGACAAGTTGACCCAGATGTTGAGGAAGCTGAGGTGATTTTAATGCTTTTTTTTCATGTGTTTGTGCTTTAAAGCACGGTTGCGATTTCCCCCTTGTTTTATATTTTTGTAAAGCATTTTGAGCTGCTGCTTTTTCCCCACAATGAACTGATGTATAAATTTTATGAAGTGAAATAAATAAAACTACCCAGAGTGTTTTCCCCTCACCAGCCTCCTGGGATTCTTGGCAGGCTTGCCCCCAGAAACAACAAATGGGGCAGAGGAGTCTCTTAGGGAATCCTGGAGAGTTTCTGTGTAGAAAAGGGCAGACATTTTCCCCCCTCAGAACAGGCAGGGAAATTTCTGAGGAACCTGGGCAGAGACAAGGGAGTCTCCCTCCGCCTGAGGTGTTTCCCGCTCTTTTCTCCTGAGGGAGCCCAAACATGAGGAGAAAATGGCTTCCCTGTGGAGACTGGCATCCTTCCCTCCTCAGGGCCTGAAGGGTCAAGGAAGGGATGTCTAGGGGGGCAGCGGACTCCATGTTCCCTCCTCCAAGGGGCCCAATGTCAGATAAATGGAGGAACAGAAAATTCCCTCAGGAGTTTGAGTCACGGGAGGATTCAAAAGATGTTTTTTTCCTCCCCCTGAAAATTTCACGTTTGTGGAAACACTGAAAAAGGCATTTGGCTCTCCTGAATAGCTAGTCTGAAATCAAATTCATAATGAATCACCTCAGGAGACCATGCGGTGTGTGGAGGGTTTTCCCAGGGGGAAATGGCTCCCAAATCAGTTCACCACAGACTGGATTTAAACAGACTTTTCTTGCTTTTATTAGGATGTTTGTGTGGTAAACCACCTTGGGGTTGTTAACGGAAAAATCTGAGGGCTCCCTTGGACAAAAACAAAGACACCAACCAGGATAACTTGGAGCAAAACAGCAGCCTGTAGGCTTGGCCTTTATTGAACTGATGCATCAGGGTGCTCCCCTCACTTGCAGGAGAGAGAAAGGACCCAGAACAATGGCCTGCAAGACCTTATAAAAACTTTTGAAATTCCCCTCCTCCAGCTCAAGCCCACCCCCAGAAACATCATGCATACATTACAGAAAGGAGGGGTTGAGGGAGGAGTTGTGGTGGTAACCTGAGTGTCCTGTCACCTGGCTGGTTCCTCCTTTCCCCCTCCCCATGAGTCCTTTCCAGGAGACAGAGGGGAGTTTGCAGTTTCCTGCCCCCAGAGGGAAGATCTGATCATTGTCCTTTATTCCAGTCTGTGCTGAATCCACTCCCATATGCAAGTTCTTTGTCATTTTGATTGTCTTCTGTCTGGGACCATCAGGGTTGACATAGCAACTGGGCAGGGCTCCTGTGGATGTGCTGGGATGGTGAAGGGATTATGGCTGACCAGAACCAAGCCACCCCCCTTTGATAGTGCAAATCCGATGTATGGTTGATTTTCTACGAATTTATAACAGAAATGTGGCGTATGTAGTGAGTGTGAGTGTGTGTGAAGTTTGTACAAACAGAATGATTGGGGTGGGGGGGTTCCTGCTACAGGGTGTTGAACTGGTTACATTAAAAGGCCTTAAAGAAGTCAATAACCCAAAGGTGGGGAAGTGCTAGAGGTATGACTGAAGGTCACCTTCTTTCAGGTGTGGAAGTTGTGTGGAAATGGGCAGATCAACCCTTTTTCTTACACCCAGGATTGTCAAGTGTGGTGCTACTTGAATGTTGACATCTAAAAGAAATAAAATAGTTGAAGGACCACAGAGGGAAGCTGAAGAAAATCTTCACTGGTGCAACTCAGAGGAAATATTTTCAAGGCTGTGAAATCTGCTTCTGCCTTGATGTGGGTCGGGTGAGGATCCCAGTCAGAGGGTGTAGGGATCAGATGGGATTACCATGAGGAATTATAAAATATACATCAAGCCATCGTGTCCACGATGAAAGCATTGTGTTGACTGGGTTTAAATCCCATAAGATTCTACATTCATGCCCCTTTCATGCCCTTTTGACTCTACTGCCCATTTCTCTCTCCTCACATGTCACGTACACAGCAGTACACAGCAGTTGCTTTGCCAGGCAGGCATCCTGGGCCATAAAAGATAGTGGGCAAGTTACTTTGATGTAGTTTCTTATATATAATCTTAAAATGTTAATCTTGGAGCCAGGAAACAGATCTCACATGAAGGGGATAGTGATCTGGTCTTTCTGGCCATCCTTCTTATCATGTTTATTTCTTACCTCTGGGGTTGCCAGATGCTCCCCTTTGTAGTTCTCAACTTATTTACCCCAAAATATTTGCATGCTAATTAGTGATGTAGTGTAACTTTTTCCCCACGTGGGGTTTGATGAAATGCTCAGAGGAAATATGATTGGTTCTTATGAGCACTGTGTAAAAGATTATTTTGCTAATAAAATGGCCTGGTGAGGGGTGTGGGTTACGCACTTTTCTCCGAGAGCTTCGTGTCTTGTTTTTTAATCAGGGTCCAGTCCTTCCTTTGGCCACAGAACGCAACAAGAGGGCACATCCTTAAGATCACAAAAGAGCAGGATTACTTACAGAGAAATTAACTAACTACTCTCCCTGAGGAGATAAAGTCAGCAGGGTGAGGGTCTGGAGCAGGGACTCTCTCCGAAAACGGGACTCATCCTCCGTGTCGCAGGGCTGTGGGGAGAAGCTTTAAATAAATATATTTGGCCATTCACCATTTTATGGAATTGTAGAATTGGAGGGGACCCCAAGGTCATCTAGCCCAACCTCCTGCAATGAGGAATCTCAAGGATCAGGGTCCCCATCAGGGCTTGAAGGACCAGTCCTGGCAGTCTGACCAGATTCATGGTTGTTTTCAGGGACAGCTCAGGCTCCTCCAGGGAGATTCAAAGCACAGATTCTCTAGCAGAGAGATGCAAAGACGGAATCAGGTTGAGATAACTTGCAATCAACAAGCGGAAAGGGAAACAGAAAAAGAAACTTTCCCCAGATGACAAGCAAGCAACAGAGGTGGGGGAGGGGTGGACACTGTCGTTCTTGATCTGTGACTCCTTCCATCCACATTCCAAGGAGGTTTCCACCTCTGAGCATGGACAGAGGGCAACTGGCAGGAAGAACAGAGCTTCTCCACATCCCAGGATCTAGATGGAGCAGCGAAGTCTAACTGATGAGTCCTGCAGGCAGAGAAGAGAGAGACAAGCCCATCACTGTGGGGTGAGGAATGGGGAGAAAGGGGTAGAAGAATCCCTGGCAAGATTGGGGGGACACTCCATAGGGCGGCCATCAGAAATTGTGAACTACAATTCCCATCACCACCAGTTATGGGCCTGGCAGGGGGGGCTCTGAGGAGGGAAGGAGACAGAGGGAGGGAGACTTGGCTGGCTTTGGCAGTGGAGAAGAGGAGCTTCAGAAGAGACCAAGGAGATCTGTCAAGATCAGAAATGGGGAACCACGGACCCTGGACCAAATGTGGCCAAATGCCAGCCCTGCTCTCTTCATGGTCTCTGCTTGACTGTCTCCCAGGTGGGACATTCCCCTGGAGACCCCCTTCCAGGGCATGATATTGGAGTATGTGCATCAGGGGATGGATTTATCCATGGAAAGCCCCTCCCCTCTGTTCTACAAGGAAGCCATGGCGGGGGCTCACCAAGCAACCAGGAGAAGGGGGTTGGGGGAGCAGGAGGAGGATGGAAGAGCAGAGAGGAAAGTTACCTGCAGGCTGAGGAACAGCTTGCCCTGGGAGAGAGAGAGAGAAAAGAATAGAAAGATTCAGTCAGCACCAGATATCTCCTGAAATAGCTTCTCTGGGAACCCCCCCCCCCCCAGATCAAGATGACACACTCCAGGCACAGCTAGGAACTTTCCCCCCCTCGTTCTGTCCTATGGACTTTGAGGGGTGAAAGAAAAGTCTTTGTAGGAAATAAATATTTCCTTCCCACTACAGAAAGGACCCTGGGGAAAAAACTCGCCAACTAATCTCTTTCCCATTACCCAATGCCCCCACCCCCCACACCCTCCCATATTCCTTAGGCTGCCTCTTTTGGGGCTCTGCATTGCCCAGTTGTTGATTCGGGGATTTATTTCAGACCCAAGGGAGATGAATTCCGCCTCCTGACTGTAAGTGTCTCAAAGGCCCTTCGCTCAGCAGGGAGAGAGAGCCTTTGAATAATAATAATAATAATAATAATAATAATAATAATAATAATAATAATAATAATAATAATATATTATTTATACCCCGCCCATCTGGCTGGGCTTCCCCAGCCACTCTGGGCAGCTTCCAACAAAATATTAAAATACAGTAATGCATATAACATTAAAAGCTTCCCTAAACAGGGCTGCCTTCAGATGAATTCAGATGAAAAGTGCTGGGACCAGGAAGCTGCTAAACCTCTGTGTCCTTACTCTGCTCAAAGGCTTCAGAGCCAGAGATGCTTTTGAATTTCTCCCTTCTATGTTGGAGGTTTAGGTCTTAATCTACAGCTTTAAACCTCAGACCATCTCCATAAGCGCTGAGGCTCCATTTGAGACATCAAGAGGGAGCTCCTAGGAGTGGAGAAGGAACAGAACCCTCTCCAGAGCCTCTGCCTAAGAAGAGGAGGGGAGCCTGGAGCCCAATCCAGCCCCACACCCAACCCTCCCTCTCCCCCTGGCACCCCACCCTCACCTTTCTTCTTCTTCAGGTAAAGGGCGAGTCCAGTGGCCCCAAAGACCAGCCCCAGCACAATCCCCACAATCCCCGTCCACATCTTGCTCCTGGCAGAGTCCGACTGTGGCTCTGAAGGAAGAAAAAGCCCAGAGTGAGGAAAGGAAGGCCTGGGATCAGCCCCCTGAGGGGGGAGCAACCCACCCAGCCCCCCAGGAATGCCACCCCACTCCCTTGGGAAGTGGTGGGTCAGGGCTGGGAAGGCGTCCTACCCCATTGGACTGTGACGGGGCCTTCGAAGCTGGCGTGCTCCACCTGGCAGGTGTAGACGTCTCCACGTTCTGGCTTTGTCTCCAGCATCACCTCAATATGGAAGGTCCAATCCCCATCCCGGATGAGGTCCGTGGTCCACACTTTGGGCTCCTCCTTCCCGTTCCTGAACCACTTGATCTCGATCCCCGCAGGGAAGAAGCTGCCCACGGTGCAAATCAGCAGAGTGTTGTGTGGTGAAGATTCAACGTTGTCTGTGGGGGTGATCTTCACCTTGGGCTGGACTGTGGGAGGGAGGCAAGGGAGATGTGGGAGGGAGGTCAGAGATTTAGGCAGGGAGGTGGGCAGTCCACAGCCGTAGTTAAGGGTGGGGCTAGCCAGGGTCTCATCCACTCAGAGGGGCACCACTGAGGCTCCCAGGTTGCGGGGGGAAGGCTTCCTCCAACCCCAACCCCTCCTGGTGGCTCCACTTTAAATTTTTTTTATGTAGTGGTTCAGCAGCCAGCAATTTTTGAGGGAATCTTGTGGAGTATTATTCTTTTATTTTATTCTTTAGAGCCCTAAACTGCCTTTACTACTCAGAAGTCCCACTGAGTTGAATGGAGCTTACTCCCAGGTAACTGTGTAAAGATTCTGCGGTCTTATACTGCAATCTTCAGCATTCTGACTCAGAAGTAAGCCCCACTGAGTTCAAGAGGACTTACTCTGGTATGTGCCTGATCATTATCACAGTTTCCATTATCATCATCATCATTATCATTTACATACCGTAATAATATTTCTTATAATTCCTCAAATGATCTACTGCTCTCTGAGAACTTCTTAAGGCTGAACGAAAGCCAGATATGCACACAATGTTACTATTTAGAGAGACTATTTCTCTTTTCCAGCCTCTTCCAAACCTCTTTTTATGCCCTTTATAAACAAATGTGTCAAGGGGTGTGTGTGACAAAACTGGGTCTTTGCCTAGTTTTGATCCTGGGACAGTCAGTCGATCCTACGCTCTCAGGCCCCAACTTCCCACTCCCACCAGTGGGATCTCTGACCGCCCCCCCCCATCTACCCAAAGTCAGCCCAGTTTCCCCAGTGGTCAGGCTGGTCATTCCACAAACAGGGAGAGGTTGCGCGCAGCTAAAGAGGAAGCCAAGACAGCCAGCGGGATGGATCCCGCTAGCTATCTTGGCTTCTTTGCTCTTTGGGGCTGGGGGGGGGGAATAAGATTTTTTTCCTTGATTTCCCCCTCTAAAAACTAGGTGCGCCTTATGGTCCGCTGCACCTTATGGAGCGAAAAATACGGTAATAATAATAATTAATTACTTCTATTATTGTTGTTGTTATTTATTATAATTATTATTATTGTAAATACTGAAATTTGGTGTTGCAAGCCACCTTGAGAGCTACAGGTATAGGGCGCGATGCAAATTTAATTAATAATAAATAAATAAAGTAAGAGAGACACCCTCCAGATTGCAATACAGGAAACGGTTTATGATGCTTCCAGGGACACAGAAACTCTGCCAGGAGTGGGGCATCACGAGAAGCCCCTCTTCCTCTCTGAAAAGCGGGAGGGGAGAGGGGGGAGGGGAGGAAGTCCCGGGTCCACCCCACCTCCCATTTCTTCCAGGGGGGCCGTTTTCCATGACGCCCCCCCTCCCCGAGCCTGGACTCACCGCGCCGGGCCTGGGAGAAGGGCTCGAAGATCCCGTAGTTGTTCCGGCAGAAGCGATCCACCTCGGCTATCTGGCTCTGCAGGTCATCCTTGTCCTGGTTCCATTCCTTGACTTCAGACTCCATCATTTCAGCCACGGCCACGTACTTCCCTCGGTCGCTGTCAAAGTAGAAGAGCTCCTGCCGGTCGAAGAAGTATCTATCTAGGGCGCGGATCCGCTGCGTCCCGTTGGAGAAGTGGCACTCAGACTTCGACTGGTAGAGGAAATGCTCTGCAGTGGGGGGGGGGGAATGAAATGGGGGGTCTAGACTTCCGGTTTCCAGTTGCCTTAAGGGTGCAGCTCCCACGATAGCGGAGAGAGATGGTTTCTCTCTCTCCCATTCTCTCTCTCTCTTGTGTCATGTGATCCCATAGCGGGGGGGGGGGAAGGGAACTGAGCAGGGAGACCCCCCCTTCACCTCCTCCCAAAGGAAAGGGAGAGAGCTGCAGCCAAAGGCCATTGTGGAGAGGGAGCCACAACCTCCAAGACCCTGGACCCCATGGGCGTAGCCAGGATTTATGGGGGGGGTGTCGCCGGAAACCCCCCCCCAACTCACAGACACGTGTTACACAAGCACCACACTCACACACACACACATCTCCCCCCCCCGACCCTGGAGATGTCCCCTTTAGAGGGCCATCCCTTAAAGCCTTCCGTAAATAAGGAAGCGCTAGTTTGACAGCTTCTCACCATAGCGCTCCGCACAGCCCTATTTTTATTGTGAGTAGACCGGCCGACCGAAATTCCGCTGTCAATCGGCGCCCGCCTCAGCCAATCAACATTACCGAACAGCGCCCCTTGCGGCGACCACGCAGGTACTGCAGGCTACTGCCGCTTTTCCCCCCTTTCCCTTGACAGCTCTCAATACAAAGTTTCCGAGTTCAATTGACCGTGACTGATCTAATCAAAATGTAGCAAGCCGCTTCCTGAAGGCGAAAGTGCTTTGAACTTTAAAGACAATACTCTTCATAAATTCACTAAAAATCAACCGTACTTCGGATTTTCACCGGACCACTTTTATTCTGCTGGATATTACAAAGACTATCAAAGGAGGGTGGTCCGAAATCAAGCGGCCATAATCCCTTAACCGAGCAGTCACGTACTCTGTGTTCCCTCCTACTAGACGTGACATCCTTGATAGCCATCGGTGATGGGTTCAGACAGAAGGCTATCAGCGACATAATGAACTGCATATCATAGTGTATTCCGCGCGGACTCTCACAAAGGACTGTGACCGGATTCCCCCCAGGGGGGCAGGAACTTCGCCCTTTTCCTTTGTTCTTGAATATGGCTCATGTAGGGAGGGGGAAGGAGGCTCCGGCCAGGTGTCTGGACACTCAAGTTACCTGGGCAGCTCCTCCCCAACTCCTCCTATTTTTAATATAATCATGATGTAAATATGATGTAATTCTGAGGGTGTAGCTAAGGGGATTAGTAACTAATAAAAGCTAGGGTCTCCCTTTGTTCGGGGCTTCCATTTTGCTTCACCTTGTGGGCGGTGGGAGTCCTGTCGCGACAGTCTTTCTAAATAAAGACCGAGCCTACTGGCTGCTGTTTTGCTCTGACTTGCTCTGGTCGGTGTCTTCATTTGCCCAAGAGGACCCTTGAATTTCCGTTAACAGGGGTCAGAGAGAGAACCAAGCAATCTGCTTTAATTTGTTCATTTATTTGAGGGGGGCAGCTGCTCCCTGCCTCTGATGGCTACACCCATGCTTATCTCCCCCCCTCCCCCCTTTTATTACCCTCCGGCTGGAAGAGGAAATATTGGGGGTGGGAGAGAGACGAGGAAAAGGGCGAGATGCCGAGGAGGGTGGGAGACGCTTCTCTGCTCTGAACGGGGTTTCACTGCAAACCCCCCCCCCAGTAGACCCTCCCGCTTCGAGAGACCCGGTTTCACTTTCGCTTTCCCTGCCAGAGCGCAGGAAGTGACTCCTGTCTACGCAGGAGCCCATTTCAGCACCCAAAAGACCCGGGGGGGGGGACTGGGAGAGGGGGCCTGCCGCGAGGGGGGCAGTTCAGGGTCCCCGGAGCAGGGAGCCATTTGCCCCAGTTTCGCTGCTGCTTCATGGGCGTAGCCAAGGGGAACAGGGAGGGGCAACTGCCCCCCCATCAATAAAAAACAATAATACAGAGCAAACTGAGGTTCCCCTTCCTAACAAAAGCCCTGCCCCCCCCCCGCCCAACAAAAATCCTGGCTACACCCATACCTGTGTTAAGAAAGGTAGATTTATGCGATATGTGGAATCATTTATAGAGCTAAGAATTGGTTACAAGATCTCTTGGACATGATGGGAGATAAATGGACTAATAATGATGAGGATGATTTTGAGAAGCAGGTGAAGAAGCGCTCAGGGCCAGATTCAGCTCCAAACCCCCACCCCACCCCGCTAAAAAAGTCCCCTAGGGCTGCCTGCCATCATCTGTCCTGCAGGAAGACTATTTAACGTGTGAATATTGTGGTTTTATTAAAATTCAATTGAATGTTATTTGAAAGCTGCTGGGGTAGCATTTTAATCCTGAAAGGTGGGATATAATTAATAGCAATAAATAAATGCTCTCTTCTTCCCAGTCCAAGAAGCCTGAGCTGCTCCTTTTCAGAGGGGGGAGTGTTTCCCCTTCCCTCCTGCCCCTTTGCCCTCCCCCCCCCCCCGTCCTGGAAGAAGCAAATGATTCTTCAACTTCACTGAACTGAACCATGTTGTTCGGATGCCTGATTAACTACTCTAGTCCTAACTTAAAAGCGGAAAGTGTAATGCTGGTGGTCAACAAAAGAGGTTTAAAGACTCTCTCAAGGCAAATCTAACAAAATGTAGTATGAACACTGACAACTGGGAAACACTGGTCTCCGAGGGCTCCAGTTGGAGAACAGCCTTGACCAAAGGCGTCATGGACTTTGAAGAACCGAGGACGAAATGTAGAAACGTGCTAAGAGGAAGGCGCCTGGCAAACCCTCACCTTGATCAACTCCCACCCGGAAACCAATGTCTCCACTGTGGAAGGACGTCAGGATCCAGAAATGGCCTCCATAGTCATTTACGGACTCTCTGCTAAGATCGTGGAAGACCATCTGCGAGATGTCGTCAAAGGAGCCCCACCGATGGGGGTCCCGCTAAGCGGAGTTTCCTCTTCCTTCTCCCCCCATTGCAGACTCTTTGCTCACCTGGAGGCGCCTCCACGCCCAGCCCCTCCGAAGCGGAGACCACCAGCGCCCCCATCCCCAGCAGGAGCCCCCCAAAGGCCAAAGGCGCAGCGCCGGAGCCCCCCATCCTTCTCTCTCCTTCGCCCCCCGAAGACTCCCAAATGGGACTTTCTCTGCTCAGCCCCGGGGGAAACTCCTGCCCAAGCCCCGCCCACTCCACCGCCCCTCCCCGCGAGCGTCCAATCCGCCTCCGAGCCCGGGCAGCGTCATCGGTCGCCAGGCAGGTAACTCCTGGAAAGAGCATTCTCAAGGGCTCTCTCTGCTCTCGCTCGACCTGCAAGTTCCTCTTTGCCTTCGCAGCTGCTTCTGATCTCTCCATTGTTGCTGCGTCGCGGGTGAAGAAAGACCTTCCCCAGAAAACCTGGGGGGAATATAAAGCTTAAGAGGAATCTGTCAGTTCCATCCGAAAGTTTACTTTGGCAGAAAAAAGGGGAAATTTCACTCTCAGGCTTCAAAACAGCGAGATGCGCTTTTCTTCTGCTGCGTTTTAAGCCGCTAAACCTTCGTTCCTTCCGGTATCCGGAACGAGGAAGGAAGTTTCAAGGGGGGAATAACTGTCTCCTGAGGGAGGGGGCTCCCCCTCTTCGCCCCCCAGCCTGCATCCCCAGGAGACCTGGCAGCCCCCCAGTAAGGAGACCCCTCCCCCCAATAAAAGCCCCCTCCAGCCCCCAGCTCCCCTGTGCAAGAAAGTTCACTGGCGCTGGTGTCTGAGGAGCCCCATGAAGAAACACCGAGGGGGGAGACAGAGAGGAGCCCCCGCAGCCCCTTCCCTGGAGGAGACCCCTCCCCTCTTGGGGAGATCCAGCCCCCCACCCCAAATGCTGCCCTTTTCGCTCCGTCTCCGGCTGAGTCTCCTGCCTGGGGAAGGTTTACCTGGAGACAGGCTGGTCATCGCCAGGGCGCTTTCTCATTGGCCGAGCTGGCAGGGACTTTCCTGCTGCGCCAAAGCCGCCCCCTGGCCGCCCCCGCCCCACAGCCACTTGGAGGGCGAGCATCCAGGAGGAAGGGGCAAGGGACACTTCGGCTTGAATCGCCCCTCGCCCGCCTCGGCCCAGGAAGAGCGGCAGAGATGGAGCCCAGAGGAGGAAGAGGAGGAGGAAGAGCCCTTTGCTGCCTCTGGGCGACCCTCCTCCTCGCCCCGCCAAGGGGGGCCGGAGCCCTGAAAGGTCAGGGGGCGCAGAGGGAGGGGGAGATGCCTGGGGAGGGGTCCCAGGAGGGGGATGGGGGAGAAAGATTGGGCCCCTGGGCGTTGCTGGTGGGCAAAGGAGGAGGGGTCTCTTGGGCTAAGGGAGGAGAAGCCCCCCTCCCCCCGACAGGTGCAGAAGCTGAAACCGGGAATACGGAGGGATGGGGGGAGGAAGGGAATTGGACGCCCCCAAAACACGAGGGAGGGGAGGGAGGATCTGAACCCTCAACTAAGCTGGTCCAGGGGTTAAAAAAGGGGAGAGGACAGGGTGCAAACAGCACCCCCCACCGCACACATTGCCTTTCTTCAAAGTTCGGGATTTGTGCCTGATACGGAAGAAGGAAGGGGGGGGGGCCAACCATTTCCCTCCATCGCTACCTGAAGGGGCCCGAGGCGATGACCTCTACAGTGCCCAATCCTTCCTGGAACCCTCAGCCCCCACATTGTTGCACAAGCACCACACTATACCCCTGCCTTACTAATAAAGGGCTCTTTCCTATCTCAATCTCTTCCTATGCCTCCCTCTTGCCCTATTCCAAAAGCGAGTTGACCGTATCATACTACGTCCCCATTCAAAATACTGAACTGCGCCTCAGCCAATCACAGCCATGCATCCATCCTGCAAGAACTAGCTCAGGCAGCTCAGCGAACTCTTGCACGCCTCATTAAAGCTGCTGACAGGCTACTGACGGTCCCCCACAGCGAGAACAATCGAACCGAAACTTCCGACCTCCTAATCCAATCAGGACCTTGTTACAATGTATCCGTTTTGCTCATAAACCTGTCAAAAACCTTGTTACAATGTATCCAACTTTGACCGAGGCTACGGAACAGGTTGGGAACCTTCAGAACCTTCCGAAAATCATATAAAATCAACCATAGCCCCGAATTCCTTGCTTTCAGTGTCATTCAACCCAGCTCCCTTTGGACTCCATGATGACACCCTGACCTCCATAATCCCTCAAGCGGCAGGGCACGTACACAGGAACTTCTTAATCCTGTCAGATTGTCCTGCCTAACCCTTCCTCCGGGCAATACCAGGTGGCAGACGGTGCATATCAACTGTCCCTTTGTCCAGCCACCACCGGTACTCAAGAAATGTTTACTTATGTATATCCCTCACTCTGCACATTCCCCCTCCCTTGTCTCAAATGCTAATCAGTGTAACCCCACCTCTCTGTAAATATATTCATGACGTGTGTAAAATATTCATGATGTAATCCATGAAACCCAAGCTTCCCATAATATATTCATGACGTTTCGCGCACTGTATTCTGGGACTTGGGGGGAACTTTTAAAAGTTTATGTCACCCCATTCTCGGGGTTCAATCTCGTCTTGAACCTGTTGCGCAATAAACTCGGATCTCCGCATCTTGCTCCTTTTCCGGCTGAGCTTATTTCTTCCGCTAGGACCCGCGGACTCAGTCCGACGCACCGGGTGGCTTGGAATTCCACGCCCGGGATTTTTCCGTAACATTTGGCGCCCGAACAGGGACGAGCGGTTCTCCCGTGTTGCTGACCGGGGGCCCTGAATCTTCTGCCGGCTCCGGGCCAGTTTGCCCGAGAAGACCCTCTGGACCTCCGGCCATCCTCCGGGCGGTAATCGAACGTCCCAGGAGTTCAGCCGGGGAGCAAAGGGACATCCAGCCGGCTTCTACGATCCCGGGATCTACAAGGAAGACGCGTGAGTATAGGAAACCCAGTGCACTGGTGGAAAAGGGGGGTGGAAGTCTCCTGGCAACTGAATTCTCTGCCCTTCTCTCTATCGCTCTTTCTCGCCTGTCCCTTGGTCCAAGTGCTGAGAGAGACCGTGGACTGCCGCTCGGCCCGAAAGGGGGGCTCTGAGCTCTATCTCTTTCTCTCAACTTCTCCAGTCAGCCGCACCAATCGAGAGTCCGAAAATAAGACGGAGAGACCCGGCTTGAAAGGACAGCCGACTCCCTGCAACGGGCATCTCGGTTGAAAGCAAGGGATTGGAGTTCTTCTTCCGAACTTCCCGAGCGCCCTTACGGAGGGGGCAGGAAGGGGTCTTGCTTTCCTATCAGTTAATCCCAGCCGCACCGGTCGGGCCACGTAACACGTGTATCGTGCGTGAACCCGCTTCCGATAGCAAGGGGGATTTTCCGTCCGAAACTCTATCAAGGGATCACCCGATCTGGCACCGCACGGCGCGGGCGTTCAGTAGGGTCCCTCTTCCGAGATTTAACGATAGGTAGGAGGTTGCCAGGAGGGGAACCCGAGAAGAGTTGGGTGGAACTTGGCAGAGTGGAGAGGAACCCCTGAGAAGTTGAAGAGTAGGAAAAGAAGGAATAGAGAATAGGCAAGAAGAGCTCTCTAAAAAACCCGCTAAGAAGTTGCTAGGCAGCGAAACCTTCCCTAAACCCACACCCCTAACGACCCCTTTTCCCCTCTCTTTACCTAGACACGCGTGAATAAAATGGGTACCCAAGCCTCCAAACACGAGAGGGCTCGCTCCGGGAGGAAGGCTTCTAGGAAGCCATCCGAGTCCCAGAGAGACCCCGACTCCCCTCTTGAGTTCGTCATCTCTTACTGGAAATCAATTCCCGGCCACAAATTGTTATCGAGACAAAAATTAGAAGATCTCTGTACACGCACCTGGCCCACTGGAACTGCCTCCGCAAAACCAGAGTTACAGTGGCCAAAGGGGGGCTCCTTTAACGAAGAGCGCCTACAATACCTTAAGAAGTACCTGATGGAAGAAAAACCCCGCCAATTAGAATACCTAGCCACATTTGAGACGGTCAGAGGACTGCTCCAAGCCACTAAAAGAGCCACGACCTACCAACTACCTATCTTAAATCATGGAAGGTCGCCTCCGCCCCCTCCATACGAAGGACACCCAGGGGATGACTCCATGGAACAAACGCTCATTCCATTCTACTATGGGCCAACTATTCAACCCACCCCTAGAGAGGACTCAGACAGTGATGAGAATGTAGAAGACCAAGGGGCGCGTGGGGTTGCGAGCCCGCGGTTAACGAGGCAGCGAGCCAGAGTAATACAAAGCGCCACCTTAGAGAGCTCTAATCTCCTGTCCTTGAGGCAGCGAGCCAAAGAAATACTAGAGGCCACTTCAGGACACCCTAGCCTCCTTGAAAAATCTAAAGAGAACCCCGAAAAATCTCAAGAGGTCCCAGAAACATCCAAGCAAGCGGATTCAAATCAGGCAGACTCCGCAGCAGTCCAGATGCCCTTAAGGGCCCTGCCGATCCCACCCCTACGACCAGATGGACCCCCTCGAATGGTGTATACCCACCAGCCTTTCTATACGGCTGACCTGGTAAATTGGTCAAATCAAATGCCATCATTAAGAGACGATCCGGATAAATGCCACCGTCAGGTCAGCGCCATTTTTTCGACCCATAAACCGACCTGGCCAGACATTCACGTTCTCTTAAACACCCTCTTCAACGAGGCCGAGAAGGCAGATATTCTGGCAAAGGCAGGAGAGGCAATCGAACTCCCCAACTACCAGGCAGGTCGCCGAGAAGGGTTAGAGCCGCTCACAGCTCAATGCTTACGCACCGAGCCGACGTGGGATTACAATACTACCGACGGCATCTGGTATCTGGACTTATTCAAACGGGCAATCCTAGACGGCATTAAGGCCGCTGGACAACGTACTGTCAACTGGACGAAGGTCCAGTCCGTTTTGCAAGGGGCAAACGAACACCCATCTGATTACTATACTAGGCTAGTCTCAGCCATCAAAACATGGGGGGGAATCGACCCCGAAAAACCCCAACACGAAGTCATAGTCAAAGGCTTCTTTAAAGACCAAGCCTGCCCCGATATAAGGAAGGCCCTGAACTTACAAATAGGGTATGATGGCAAAAGTATCAGTGAAATCCTCTCAATCGCCAAATCTGTATATAATTCACGGGATGAGAGGAAGAAAAGGGACCCCAAACCCGAAACCGAACAGATCCTTGCCCTGAGTATGGACTTAAACTCCGGAAGGGGCAGGGGTTTTAGCCGAGGAAAGGGAATTCGAGGAGGAGGACCTCCCCATTCCCTTAGACCATGGGGACCAGCCACCGGAGCCTGTTATTACTGTCAGGAAGAGGGACACATAAGAAGATTCTGCCCCTACCTCAATAATATAACTTATGCAGCGCCGCATCCAAATCCAACTTACGGATACGGGAACCAACCACCCATCCTTCATAACCCTCCACCAGCCACGGCCACATATCAACCCCAACCGCCTCCGAGTGCATCTACCCAAAACCAAAGACCTCCACCAGGACCAAGGACCCAGATGCCCGCTATAACGCCGTCCACCCACCCGTGGACTAACGCCACGGCACCTCCCTTGCACCCACCTAACCAACCCTTTCCTGATGACCAAGAAACCTATTGACAATTAGGAGGGGATCCCAACCAAACCCTGACCATCTGTCCAGTCCTTACGTTATCCTCTGAAGACCCATTTTGCACGATAGAGATCGATGGCCATCCGTATCAATGTCTATTGGACACAGGAGCCACATACTCTACTTTAACCGATAGCCACCTGAAACCGGGTCCGGAGACCAGAAAAGTTATGGGTCTGGATGGGATACCCCGCACTTGCCCACTATCACGTCCTTCCAAGGTTACCCTCGGACCGCTACTGGCCGAGCATACCTTCCTTCTAACTAGCAGCCCGGTAAACCTTTTGGGAAGGGACCTACTTTGCAAACTGAACGCTACCATTAAGTGCACCAAGGAAGGCATCTACCTACACATGCCCGAAGAATCCATCCCATCCTTCCAAGGAATAGTTGAGGAGGAAAAGACAGACAGACAATTCCCAAACCTACCCCCGGAATTGGAACGAGATTTGCCCTCCTCTTTATGGGGCACCGAATCGACCTCAGTGGGTCTCTTATTATCAGCGACCCCAGTGAAAATTACCTACAGGACTGACTTACCCTTTCCCTGCACAAAACAATATCCCTTACCCAAAGAAGCTATCGAGGGGTTAACTCCTATGATCGAAGACTTCCTCGAGAAGGGAATCCTAGTCCCTTGCGCATCCCCATGCAACACCCCAGTGCTCCCAGTAAAGAAGCCATCGGCAGAGGGGGCACCAGTTAGATATCGTTTTGTGCAAGACTTGAGACTCGTGAACCAATTTGTCATACCTCGACATCCAGTAGTGGGCAACCCGAATTCTTTACTGAACGCCATACCCGCAGAGACTAAGTGGTACACCGCTGCGGACCTCTGTTCCGCCTTCTTTAGCATACCCCTAGACCCGGACAGCCAATTTCTCTTCGCCTTCACCTGGGGACCTAGTCAGCTCACCTGGACTAGATTGCCCCAGGGTTACGTAGAATCGCCCGCCATCTTTTCGGCCATCCTACACCAAGATTTACAAGACATAAATCTCCCAGCTGGCTCCGCCCTTTTACTCTACGTAGATGACCTTCTCCTCTGCTCCATTAGCGAGGAAGCATGTAAAACGGACACTAAGCATCTCTTAACAGAACTGGCTAGAAAGGGACATAAGGTGTCGCCAAAGAAATTACAGTATTGCAAACAAGAAGTTAAATACCTCGGGCACATCCTAGGAATAGGCACCCGAAGCTTGGCAACAGACAGGATAGAGGCGGTCACTAAAATCCCCCTCCCCAAGACTAAGAGACAATTACGGGGATTCTTAGGGATGGCTGGCTTCTGCAGAGCATGGATTGCGGGTTACAGCGAGATCACTAAGCCCCTGTCGGCTATGACCCGTCAAGACCACCCAGACACTCTAGTTTGGGAGGAAGAGGCATACAAGTCCTTTGAACGACTGAAACAAGAACTGAGATCTGCCCCCGCCTTAGGCTTACCTGACTACAGAATTCCTTTCAACTTGTTCGTCCATGAACAAATGGGGGTGGCTTCGGGGGTATTAACTCAGCCTTTCCGAGACCAGGAGAGACCTGTGGCATACTACAGTCTCCAACTAGACACAACCGCAAAGGGGGCGGTAAGCTGTCTACGAGCTATAGCCGCCGCAGCAATCCTCCTGGAGAAGGCTCAAGAGACAGTTCTGGGGCACGAAATCACTATCCATGTGCCCCATTCCGTCTCTACCCTATTAACATTAAAGGGGTGCCATCACTTTTCCAACTCCAGACTAAATAGGTACGAGGCCGTCCTGCTAACACCATCAAATGTCACCATCAAGCGAGTTAACTCCCTCAACCCAGCCACCCTTCTTCCCCTCCCTAATGACGGGACCCCGCACCATGACTGCGCCACCATAGTCCGGCAAGCCGAAAAGCCCAGGGAAGACCTGGACCACCTACCTTTAGACAACCCAGATATAATACTCTACACAGACGGCAGCTCTAAGGTTGTCGAAGGGGAAAGGAAAACAGGGTACGCTGTGGTCACTGATTTTGAAGTCATAGAAGCCAATCCAATAAACCCGCAATACAGCGCCCAGGCTGCAGAGTTAATAGCGCTTATACGTGCCTGTGAGATATGTGAAAACAAACGAGTTACAATCTACACGGATAGCAAATACTGTTTTGGATTGGTGCATACCACCGGCCAAATTTGGTTACAAAGAGGCTTCCTAACAGCTGCTGGTTCAAAAATTTCACACGCTGCCTTAGTAGAGAGACTCTTGACGGCCATTCACCTACCTACCGCGATCGCAGTCGTCCACTGTAAGGCTCACACTCGCGGTAGAGATCCAATTTCAAAGGGGAATAGACGAGCAGATAAAGCAGCCCAGTCAGCCGCACTCCGCCCCCCAAATAACGATTCGGAATTTCAAGCTCCACAAATCCCGCTTAACATAGACACTACACAAATTTACGAGGAAGCACCCGAGGAAGAAAAGACCCTCTGGCGATCTGTGGGCGCAGTCCAACACAATAACGTTTGGGTTCTCCCAGATGGCAGAACCGTCCTTCCAAAGGCATGGGTTCCAAAATTGGTGAGGGTCCTTCATCAACAAACACACTGGGGAAAAGGGAGACTGATAGAACACGTAAAAAGATCCTGGTACGCTCCTGGACTTGCAGTCGCAGCCACAACAGCATCGAAGAACTGCGTTACCTGCAACTCTTATAACCCCAAACGACAACCTAGAACGCCACCAGGGGCTAGACTGTGGGCATTTGTTCCATTCGAGAGCCTACAGCTGGACTTTATCGACCTACCGCTCTGCCAAGGGTTTAAACATGCGCTGATCATAGTGGATAAACTCTCCTCCTGGGTAGAAGGATTCCCTTGTAGAAAACCCACTGCCTCTGTAGTGGCCAGAGCCCTCCTACAGGACATTATCCCTCGGTTCGGAGTGCCCCGTCGCCTCGATAGCGACAGAGGAACACACTTCACAGCTCAAATAGTACAATTAGTGGCCAAAGCCTTACGAATAAAATGGGATCTCCATACTCCCTATCACCCACAATCTTCAGGCCAGGTAGAACGAATGAATCAAGAAATTAAAATCCAATTAGGAAAACTCTGTAGACTCACTGGACTGAAATGGGTGAATGCACTCCCGTTGGTCCTTCATAATATACGGAGCGCACCGACTGGACCATTGAAGTTGTCCCCCTACGAACTTTTATTTGGGAGACCTCCCCCCGTCTATAACACTCAGTTCCCACTCTCAGAACTTGAACTGGGAGAAGCGGAACTTACTAACTATGTCATTCAGCTCCAGACACAGCTACAACGACTCCACCAGTACGCGGCCGTCGAAGGACAAAGTCTACCCATCGACGTGCAAGCCCACTCCTTCAACCCAGGCGACTGGATCCTCGTCAAAGTCTATCAGAAGGAACCCCTCCAACCCGCGTGGGAAGGCCCCTACCAGATACTCCTGACGTCACCAACCGCCGTAAAGTTGGGTGAGAAGAATTCGTGGATCCATCACACGAGGTGTAAGTCCTCACCCCCCCCTCAAGAAGCCGAGGAAAACATCGGGGAGGACTTCACTTTTTCAACTCCACCCACCCCACCAACTTCGTACATTGACGACGACGACGACCAACAGACCGGACCAGATCGGGGTCAGAATCGGGCCCAACAGACCGGACCAGATCGGGGTCAGAATCGGGCCCAACAGACCGGACCAGATCGGGGTCAGAATCGGGCCCAACAGACCGGACCAGATCGGGGTCAGAATCGGGCCCAACAGACCGGACCAGATCGGGGTCAGAATCGGGCCCAACAGACCGGACCAGAGCCCACCTCAACCAATTGGACATCCGAGATCGTCCCCGATCCCAATACCATCCGAATACGCTTGAAACGCACTGACAGCGCGCTTTGACAGCTCCTCTGACAGCTCCACTGACAGCGCGCTTTGACAGCTCCTCTGACAGCTCCACTGACAGCGCGCTTTGACAGCTCCTCTGACAGCTCCACTGACAGCGCGCTTTGACAGCTCCTCTGACAGCTCCACTGACAGCGCGCTTTGACAGCTCCTCTGACAGCTCCACTGACAGCGCACTTTGACAGCTTCTTTGACAGTTCTTCTAACAGCACATTCCCACAGCCTTCCGACCTCCTCATTCTCCAATGCTTTGCCTTTCCCGGACCCTAACCATGAACTTCTTCATTTTCCTTGCCTACCAGACTTTGACCTACTCCTCACCCATGCCAACTGATCACTGCACCGGCTTACCCACGGATTACCACTTCCTGGACTATCACCGACTCGAGACGGGTGGGAAGTCGAACCCCAACCGAATGGGGGACTTTGACTTTTGCCTCCCCGAGTCCCGGACATTACTACGACATTCCCTCGTACCCCAGCTGACTGACAACGAGTATTGGGAACTTTTCATCCGAGACCAAACCCTACACCGGATCGGGTCAGCCGCAGTCACCCTCGACCACTCCTACTACCGCCTCACCTGCAAGAACGGGACCCATTTCCTATTCGGCAACGGGGAACTCTTGAGGAGCCCAAATTGGACCGAAATCGAGAAAGGGGGGGCCGCACCAGCCTACACTGACGCAACGAGCCCCTCCGACAACCTGATTTTCGGGTTCCAATGTCTCCTCATGACCCCGGAGCTCCGAAAGCCGCAACTACAAGGACTTTGTCTAAGGAATTTTTGCTGCCTTTGGAACCTCGGAATTACCCACGATTGGAGAGGAGCAGAATACCTTGAGGGCTGGTACCATCCAGCACATCCCTCACGCTCCCCCACGTGGGATAACGCGGGACCTTTACGATGTGGGGGCATAGCCAAAGACAGGCGCCTCTTAAATACCACCGACCCCCTTCATCCCCTCGGCACAGCACCACGAAAACTCGGCGTAAACCCTTCCTCCCCAGGAGAGGATCTCCTTTCCTCCTGGGAACAGAACTCTTACATTAAACTCCTCGGCCAGGTGGCCAAGGAGGCACCCTACCCTGAATGCTGGATCTGCGCCCATGCTCCCAGCCACCTCCAACAGAGCCTTCCCCTTGTTCCGGTCCCGGTCACCATACAACAGTTCCGATCAGGGGACGTCACCTCCTGGAATCTGACTGCGTTGAACTTGACCCACCAATATCTTTACCTCACCGGTCCGACAAAAGGCCCGCTTTGCCGCACCTTCACCGGGGAAGGCACCTTCATCGGCTCCAGCACCTGTACGTCCAATTTAGAGCTTTTGTCCACCGGCCATGTCACCATCACGGACATGACGGGATCCCGGACCTTTCCAAACCTTACCCTCGCTTGGGCCACGGTCATCGACCACCCTCCAACCTGGCAGCCCCAACCCACCGACGCCATGTTACTGCAAGCCTTCGCCTCAGGAAGAATGGAGTCATACCTCAGTGGTTTGTTCTGGGTATGCGGTCATCGTGCATATACCTGGGTGAGCCCCCATATGTCCGGGTCCTGTTTCGTCGGGTACATCGTTCCCGGCATAAGGATAGTACCACACCTGCCCCCTGGGAGGCAGAGGAATAAACGGGAGGAAAAACAACTGTCTGACTTATCCGATGTTGCTGCCAACGGAGAGACCGTGGGTCGAGCACTCTTTCCTGCCTACGGGGCAGGATCCAACCACGTCGACATCCTCCGGCTCACCGATATCCTCCTCAAGTTCATGCAGGAGGCAACCGAGATCACGGACTCCCTGATGTCGGAACTGTCTGAGGTGAGACAGCTCAGCTTACAGACGAGGATCGCTACGGACTTTCTACTGTCCAGTCAAGGAGGAACCTGCGCTTTAATAGGTACCGAGTGTTGCACCTACGTAACAGACCAGTCTCTAAACATTACGGGACACTTGAATAACATCCATGAGTTAGCAGGGAGGTTACATGACATACAACACGAGGGACTGTCTGACGTTGACTTGTGGGGATGGCTACCAAAGCTGGGGTGGCTCCGACAATTGATTAAGGTCATATTACTCACAACTCTTACGGTTGCCTTTTGCATTTCTGTCCTTTGCTGTGCCATACATTGTGTCTCCCCTTGCTGCTCTCTCCTCCGCCTCCCGACTCAATCTGCTTCTTTTCCCCTTCGAGCCTATTCCCGCTCCCATAACGCCCCGGTCTTCCCCGAATACGTACAAATGAGACACCTGGGGGAAGGGGAGTATGAAATCACAGGGGTATAGGGTGCGGAGAAAGGATTTGCAAGTTCTAACAGAACTTTAATGCAAATCTATCTCCGAATGGGGGACTGATACGGAAGGAGGAAGGGGGGGGGCCAACCATTTCCCTCCATCGCTACCTGAAGGGGCCCGAGGCGATGACCTCTACAGTGCCCAATCCTTCCTGGAACCCTCAGCCCCCACATTGTTGCACAAGCACCACACTATACCCCTGCCTTACTAATAAAGGGCTCTTTCCTATCTCAATCTCTTCCTATGCCTCCCTCTTGCCCTATTCCAAAAGCGAGTTGACCGTATCATACTACGTCCCCATTCAAAATACTGAGCTGCGCCTCAGCCAATCACAGCCATGCATCCATCCTGCAAGAACTAGCTCAGGCAGCTCAGCGAACTCTTGCACGCCTCATTAAAGCTGCTGACAAGCTACTGACGGTCCCCCACAGCGAGAACAATCGAACCGAAACTTCCGACCTCCTAATCCAATCAGGACCTTGTTACAATGTATCCGTTTTGCTCATAAACCTGTCAAAACCTTGTTACAATGTATCCAACTTTGACCGAGGCTACGGAACAGGTTGGGAACCTTCAGAACCTTCCGAAAATCATATAAAATCAACCATAGCCCCGAATTCCTTGCTTTCAGTGTCATTCAACCCAGCTCCCTTTGGACTCCATGATGACACCCTGACCTCCATAATCCCTCAAGCGGCAGGGCACGTACACAGGAACTTCTTAATCCTGTCAGATCGTCCTGCCTAACCCTTCCTCCGGGCAATACCAGGTGGCAGACGATGCATATCAACTGTCCCTTTGTCCAGCCACCACCGGTACTCAAGAAATGTTTACTTATGTATATCCCTCACTCTGCACATTCCCCCTCCCTTGTCTCAAATGCTAATCAGTGTAACCCCACCTCTCTGTAAATATATTCATGACGTGTGTAAAATATTCATGATGTAATCCATGAAACCCAACCTTCCCATAATATATTCATGACG